>NC_139147.1:71124056-72511041 GCF_964270905.1 Leucopleurus acutus | reverse complement strand
AATAATTTTTAAAATATTTATTTATGAAACCAAACACATAATTACTTCTTTTTTCCCCTCAATAAGGAAAGTGCTATAAAATTACCTAGAGTAATTCTTTCAACATATTCAACTGCAAGAAATTCCTTACTGATTATTCACAGGCAGATCTAGTTTCTTCCCATATTAAAAGCTAATGGTAACACCCAGAAGTATGAAAAAGTAGCTACCTCTTGTCCCAATGCCACATCAGTAGCAGTGAAAACTGTGCCAGAAGCCCTAGGGAAAAAAAGACATAACCAGATTTAAGGTTTCGAAATCATTCTCATTTATAACATCCAAAGACTTTATACTCAGAACAACTAAAAAGAGGTTAAAGAACGTTTAAGACTAAACATCTTTAAAAGAAGTAAAAGCAAAAACAAAGGGGGAAAAAATAAGAAAAAGAGGCAATTCTTGAGGCCAAAACTTATGTTAGAAATTTGTCATAAATTTCAGATCTACAAAAATACAGAAAAAAGATAAAGAAAAGAAAGAAAAAAGTCACATATACTCATGGATCCACTGCCCTGTTTAAGAAACAAAGAACTACAAATAAATTTGAAGGTTCTTATGTGCCCTTTCCAAAGGCATCCTACCTCCTCCCTAAAGTAATCTATATTGGGTATTTATTCTGTATTTGATGTGCATCATTTACATGTATTTCTCTATACTTTATACTCTATACTTTCAATAGCGGTGTGTACCGCTATAGAAAATGTTTCACATAATTTTTTTTTTTTTTTTTTTTTGTGGCACGCGGGCCTCTCACTGTTGTGGCCTCTCCCGTTGCGGAGCACAGGCTCTGGACGCGCAGGCTCAGCCACTCCGCAGCATGTGGGATGTTCCCAGACCAGGGCACGAACCCGTGTCCCCTGTATCGGCAAGCGGACTCTCAACCACTGCGCCACCAGGGAAGCCCCAATTTTTTAACTTCATATAAATGATTTCATTTTATGTATTTTCCTATAATTTGCTTTTTTAATTCAACACTGGATTGGGGATGGTCATCCATATGGATAGGTGTTATCCTTGTTCACTTGTAATTATTACATATATTATCCAGTATACTATTTACAATTTATCCATTCTCAGGCAGAAGAATATTAACATGATTTTCAATTTCTTGTTATTAAAACCAGTGCCGTAAGTGAATTTGGTTTTTAAAAAGAAATTCATAAGGAAGTTTTCAAAAAGACTCAAGCTCACTTTCTAAACTGACAGAACACTTTCCAGAGATTAATAACATTAAAAATTCAAGATGTTCATTTGCTCCCAAGCAACAGAAAAAAAGATTTCAGTTAGCATAGTTTAAAAATACAAATTATTGGGAATTCCCTGGAGGTGCAGTGGTTAGGACTCCACGTTTCCACTGCAGGAGGCCTGGGTTCAGTCTCTGCTCAGGGAACTAAGATCCCATGAGCCATGTGGCACAGCCAAAAAATAATAATAATAATTTTTTAAAAAATACAAATGATTGAACACAATCAGAAGATCAGTAGAATTAAATATCCATACTTAATGATGTGATTAAAATGCAGGTTTTTAAAACTATAATCCTGTAGTAAATTTTCTTACTGTCTTTTAAATATTTGCCAGGCAATTTTCCCACCCATCTAATTTCTTATCACCAACGCAAAATAACACTTAAGAAGAAACAATGCACAATCACTGCTAAGTAGTACAGTATTTTAATAGCATCTAGAAATAAACGCATTACTTATTTACACAAATCCAAGGATACTACTCATAGAATACCAGAAGTGCTCAATGTCAGCAGGCAAAAGAGATATCATGCTGGGCACCCAGGAAATAATGAATATTCTGGTAATACAGTCACAAATACTTACCCTTGCCCAATTTTTTCATATCTTGTGTATTTTTTCTTAGGGTCACCTATGCTTACAATAGTTCCTATTTTAAACAAAAACAACAAGAAGTTGGAAACTCAGTCAAGCATTTAAAAATTGTAAACTAATTCTGGTAACATTATTTCTTTTAATAACCTCCACTGATTTTAGAAGTTTTCAAACATAACACTAAGTTTCAAAAATAATGTCTGTTTCAAACACTGAAGAAACAATTAACAAAAATAAAAAAGTATCAGAAGCAAGAAGACACATTATTTCCACTAGGTTAGACCTCCTAACTAATGTCTTGATTATCCCACCTCCTCAAAATGACCACGTTTTAGAATGACCAACCGTACTAGTTTTCTTGAGACTAAGGGGGTTTTAGGATTGTGGCATGTTCAGTCTTAAAACTGGTAAATTCCCGGGGAAAGGAAAAGTTGGTCATCCTACTTATCATACTCCACTGAAATGTACTAAACTAATGATAAGTTATAAAACTACTTACTATGAGAAAAAATATTTATATATATATATAAAATACCCAAATGAAAAACCCTAAATGGCTTTTCTGACTCTTCTCGTATATCTTATATCTTTCAATATATTTAGGAAATCACTTATTACTATAAACATTACTCTAATGTGAACTAATCATACATCTGTTTTAGGAAAGTTCACTATGTCACAACTAAGAAACAGGTTTTATTTTACTTTATTTAACTTTTAATTTTACATTGGAGTATAGCTGATTAACAATGTTGTGATAGTTTCAGGTGCACAGCAAAGGGACTCAGCCATACATATACATGTATCCACTCTCCCCCAAACTCCCCTTCCATCCAGGCTGCCACGTAACATTGGGCAGAGTTCCCTGTGCTATACAGTAGGTCTTTGTTGGTTATACTTTTTTTTTTTTAATTAAAAAAAATTTTTTTAATTTTGCTTGTGTTGGGTCTTCGTTGCTACGCGAGGGCTTTCTCTAGTTGTGGTGAGCGGGGGCTACTCTTTGTTGCGGTGCACAGACTTCTCATTGCTGTGGCTTCTCTTGTTGTGGAGCACGGGCTCTAGGAGTGCAGGCTTCAGTAGTTGTGGCACGCAGGCTCAGTAGTTGTGGCACATGGGCTTAGTTGCTCCGTGGCATGTGGGATCTTCCCGGACAACTGATCGAATC
Source organism: Leucopleurus acutus (assembly GCF_964270905.1). Lineage (NCBI taxonomy): Eukaryota > Metazoa > Chordata > Mammalia > Artiodactyla > Delphinidae > Leucopleurus > Leucopleurus acutus. The sequence continues at coordinate 72,507,999 of NC_139147.1, read as the reverse complement.
CATGTCCCCTGAATTGGCAGGCGGATTCTAAACCACTGTACTACCAGGGAAGTCCCTGGTTATCCATTTTAAATATAGCAATGCCTACATGACAATTCCAAACTCCCTAACTATCCTTTCCCCCATTCTTCCCCCCTGGTAACCGAAAGTTCATTCTCTAAGTCTGTGAGTCTGTTTCTGTTTTGTAAATAAGTTCATTTGTATCATTTCTTTTTAGATTGCCCATATAAGGGATATCATATGATATTTCTCTTACTTACTTCACTCAATATAACAATCTCTAGGTCCATCCGTGGTGCTGCAAATGGCATTATTTCATTCTTTTTAATGGCTGAGTAATATTCCATTGTATGTACGTACCACATCTTCTTTATCCATTCCTCTGTCGATGGACATTTAGGTTGCTTCCATGTCTTGGCTATCATAAACAGTGTTCCAATGAACACTGGGGTGAATGCACCCTTTCGGACCATGTTTTTCTCCAGGTATACGCCCAGGAGTGGGACTGTAGTGTCATGTGGTAGCTCTACTTCCAGGTTTTTAAGGAACTTCTATACTGTTCTCCATAGTGTTGTTCCAATTCACATTCCCACCAACAGTGTAGGAGGGTTCCCATCTCTCCGCACCCTCTCCAGCATTTATTGTTTGTGGATTTTTTGATGAAAGCCATTTTTGACTGGTGTGAGGTGATATCTCATTGTAGTTTTAACTTGCATTTCTCTAATAATTAGTGATGTTGAACATCTTTTCATGTGTCTCTCGGCCACCTGTGTCTTCTTGGAGAAATACCTATTTAGGTCTTCTGCCCATTTTTTGATTGGGTTGTTTGTTCTAATATTAAGCCTCACGAACTGTTTGTAAATTTTGGAGACTAATCCCTTGTTAGTCACATCATTTGCAAATATTTTCTCCCAATCTGTGGGTTGTCTTTTCGTTTTGTTTATGGTTTCCTTTGCTGGGCAAAAGCTTTTGAGTTTAATTAGGTCCCGTTTATTTTTGTTTTTATTTACATTATTCTGGGAGACAGATCGAAAAAGATATTGTTGCAATTTATGTCAGAGAGTGTTCTGCTTATGTTTTCCTCTAGGAATTTTAGAGTGTCCAGTCTCACATTTAGGTCTTTAATCCATTTTTGAGCTTATTTTTGTATATGGCGCTAAAGAATGATCTAATTTCATTTTTTTACACGTAGCTGTCCAGTTTTCCTGCAACCATTTGTTTAAGAGACTGTCTTTCCACCATTGTGTAGTCTTGCCTCCTTTGTTGTAGATTAATTGATCACAGGTGCATGGGTTTATTTCTGGGCTTTCTATCCTGTTCCACTGATCTATATTTCTATTTGTGTGCCAGTACCATACTGTTTTGATGACTGTAGCTTTGTAGTATAGTCTGAAGTCAGGGAGCCTGATTCCTCCAGTTCCGTTTTTCCTTCTCCAGATTGCCTTGGCTATTTGGGGTCTTTTGTGTCTCCATACAAATTTTATGATTTTCTTGTTCTAGTTCTGTGAAAAATGCCATTGGTAATCTGATAGGGATTGCAATGAATCTGTAGATTGCCTTGGGTAGTATAGTCATTTTGACAATATTGATTCTTCCAATCCACGAACATGGTGTATCTTTCCATCTGTTTGTCTTCTTTGATTTCTTTCATCAGCGTTGTATAGTTTTCGGAGTACAGGTCTTTTGTCTCCTTAGGTAGGTTTACTCCTAGGTATTTTATTCTTTTGATGCAATGGTATATGGGATTGTTTCTTGAACTTCTCTTTCTGATCTTTCGTTGTCAGTGTATAGAAATGCAACAGATTTCTGTGTATTAATTTTGTAACCTGCAACTTTACCAAATTCATTGATTAGCTCTAGTAGTTTTCTGGTAGCATCTTTAGGATCTACTATGCATACTATCATGTCATCTGCAAACAGTGACAGTTTAACTTCTTGTTTTCCAGTCTGAATACCTTTTATTTCTTTTTCTTCTCTGACTGCTGTAGCTAGGACTTCCAAAACTATGCTGAATAATAGTGGTGAGAGTGGACATCCTTGTCTTGTTCCTGATCTTAGAGGAAATGCTTTCAGCTTTTCACCATTGAGTGTGATATTAGCTCTAGGTTTGTAGTATATGCCCTTTATTATGTTGAGCTATGTTCCCTCTATGCCCACTTTCTGGAGAGTTTTTTATCATATATGTGTGCCGAATTTTGTCAAAAGCTTTTTCTGCATCTGTTGAGATGATCATATGGTTTTTATTCTTCAATTTGTGGGTGTGGTGTATCACACTGCTTGATTTGTGGATATTGAAAAATCCTTGCATCCCTGGGATAAATACCAATTGATCATGGTGTATGATACTTTTACAGTATTATTGGATCTGGACTGCTACTATTTTGTTGATTATTTTTGCATCAGTGATATGTTCATCAGTGATACTGGCTGTAATTTTCTTCTTTTGTGGTATCTTTCTCTGGTTTTGGTGTCAGGGTGATGGTGGCCTCACAGAATGAGTTTAAGAGTTTTCCTTCCTCTGCAATTTTTTGGAACAGTTTCAGAAGGACAGGAGTTAGCTCTTCTGTAAATGTCTGATGGAATTCGCCTGTGAAGCCATCAGGTCTTGGACTTTTGTTTGTTGGGAGTTTTTAAATCACAGTTTCAATTTCAGTGCTTGTGATTGGTCTGTTCATATTTTCTATTTCTTCCTGGTTTAGCCTTGGAAGGTTGTATTTTTCTAAGAATTTGTCCATTTCTTCCAGGTTGTCCATTTTATTGGCATACAGTTGCTTGTAGTAGTCTCTTATGATCCTTTGTATTTCTGTGGTGTCCGTTGTAACTTCCCCTTTTTCTTTTCTAATTTTATTGATTTGAGTCCAGTCCCTTTTTTTCTTGATGAGTCTGGCTAAAGTTTATCAATTTTGTTTATCTTTTCAAAGAACCAGCCTTTAGTTTTATTGATCTTTGCTACTGTCTTCTTTGTCTCTATTTCATTTATTTCTGCTCTGATCTTTATGATTTCTTTCCTTCTACTAACTTTAGGTTTTGTTTGTTCTTCTTTCTCTAGTTGCTTTAGGTGTAAGGTTAGGTTGTTTGTTTGAGATTTTTCTTGAGAAACAGATTTTAAAATTAGGATATCGTACATAAAACTCTAACTTATATTCGTATTAACAGTAAGTCAAAACATGAGAAAACCACACTAAATTTTCACTTAAACTTTCACTAGGTAAAAAGAGAGAGGGGCATATCAAAGAAATTCACAGATATAATCCAGTTTTACATAGGTACCCAACCTCAAGCCTACTGCCAATACATAATATTTTTCCTTGATCCCTCTAGGTCAGTATCCTTTATTACTAAAGTTGCTATAGACTTGTAGTGAGAATGTTATTGCTACCCTCTCTGGCACTGTGTGTATTATTTCCAGTGCTTGATCCAGGCCAATGATAGCTGATGGATGAAAAAGGAGAAGAGAAAAAAATATATTTTATGCTTACACATATTAACTATATAGGCCATTTTGTTTAGTTATTTAGGGGCATATTTTATTCTACAGGTGTGCATAAATATATACAAACTTCCTTTGATAAAGTTTCCAACTAGGACCCATAGATTTGGCCCTTTGAGAAGTATTGCTCCCCAAGGTACTGACTATTTTGCAAAGATGCTGCTCACTAGCCAGCACATAATAATAAGAAAGCAAAGAACAGTATTATTTTGGCTTTACTACATTAATTGAAGCTGTTGTTCCTAAAAGAAAACAATTTATTTTTTATGTCTTAAGCCAACATATAAGACATAAATCAAGATCCACCTGGGCCAAATGTTTCAGGGGCTGTTAACAATTTAAGAATAATGTAAAATGTAGTTAACATACTTAATTTCTCCATAATCTCTTCATCTGTCATTTTGGCCTTCTTTTTCTGTTTGTCTGAAGTCTTGGCACCACTATCAACATTAGAATCACCAACTGGTGCAGGAATAGGATCAATTACAGACCGTGTATAAATCTGCAGAGAAACAGTTAATTACCGAGACTTGAGGAAAAATATTTTTAGGTATTCTTACTGGCACACTGTTCAGTTCTTTGATTTTTGACAAAAACTAAGTTGTCCTCAGTGTTCTAAAGAATGAGAATAGTATTTTCAGACTTGTCTTATGAAAGACTGGTAACTAAGATGCAATGTGAAACATTTTTCTTTGGCACGTCATGTATATATTTTAAAAGTCTGTCTAGCAAAACAGCAGATCTGTGTATGAAATTTAAGTGTAACCAGATTGAAAATAATATGCCAGAAATGAAGCAAAAAGAAGTACAAGTTAAAAGTCATATTTTTTCTACAAGAGAGAAATAAGGAGCAAAGAAACCCTGATGTTGAAATAACTATTATTAATTTCCACAAAATTTTTTTATACAAATATAATATCTACCATTTCATTTCAAACAGCCAGTTCTAAGTGGTAAAGAAAATAGAGCTCTCTACCATTAGATGAGGATCCATTGGCAGTCCTTGGAGCCTTACCCGCCTATTGTGCCAACACTTCATCATGCTCCCTGGACTTTATTTGTATTAGTACAGGGAGAGGGACAGGACTCTTTCTGTCTCTATCTAAGGTTTTTATTATTAAAATTCTCCCATATCTGTTAGAAACTTCACTCTCGGCAGCCTCTTGAATGATACCAAGGCTTTAAGAGAAATGTTAAATGGGAGTTAAATACGTACTTTGGATAAAAGGTAAGATCCAAGTTTTAGATACAGTACTTTTCTGCACTGAGATAAACAGAAAGAGGCAGAGAAACAGATGAGTTCTCTGGAACAGATGGTGTAATACAGAAAGAAAACAAAATGAGAAAAGTATTTTAACTTTTAAAGAATCCATTCGGTTTTAATTTTCAAAAAACTAGTTTTTTGATGAGTGGTGTTTAGGTAAAGATCTCCTAGTCAAATATCTGATATTAAAACATTTTAAGCCTGAGGACTTTTAAAAAATTAATCACTGGAAGTTAAATACAGACTGCTTTTTAAAACACACAGACACACACAACCCAATTCACTAATCAGAAACTCACTGATTTTGTATGATCTGGTCGTGGGGCAATAACAGGAGGAGGAGTCTCTTCATCATCATCGTCTTCTTCTGTTACTACTGCTGTTTCCGAACCCTTGGTATTCAGCTGCATTTATCACAGGAGCGAAGTGAGGAAGACAAGTCAAATATGGCTATCTCTCTTTTTCACCATACTTGAAAAAATATTTAATAGCTCATTTCAAAGCAATAAAACCTCACTGGTTCTAATCTAATCATTTAAAAAGTAAAGGTAGGGGCTTCCCTGGTAGCGCAGTGGTTTAGAGTCCACCTGCCAATGCAGGGGACACAGGTTCGTGCCCCGGTCCGGGAAGATCCCACATGCCGCAGAGCGGCTAGGACCATGAGCCATGGCCGCTGAGCCTGCACGTCTGGAGCCTGTGCTCCACAATGGGAGAGGCCACAACAGTGAGAGGCCCACATACCACAAAAAAAAAAAAAAAAAGTAAAGGTAATTCTATATGTTACAGAAAAGTTTATGAAACAAATGTATACAGTAAATACCAAGTATTCTTAAGAGGGAATTCATACCTTTTATAGAGAATTTTATACCGTTTTAACAAGCCCAAAAAGTAAACAATCATTTCATTTGTTACGACCAAAAACAAAAATCCTCTGGACTTTGTATAAGTCAGAGATTTCTGGCTATTTAAAACAGCTAGATTCACCAGAAGTTGTGACTAACAAAGCAAAAGAGGAAGGCATTATCCTTTATACAGAGCTTATTATATGCTAGGTGTATGCTAAGTAGGTACTTTACATGTTATTACATATAGTCTTCAAATAACTCCAGGAGACTGTGTCCTCCTAACTGAGGAATTGAAAATAAAATAGCTACTGTTTGCAAGAGGTATTTGTGCTTACATGATAACTTAGATAAAGTTTCAGACAACTCTGAAGAGTCTGACAGGCTTCTATTGTTCAGTATATTTCCATAGTCTATATTCAGTAGGATGATGCCAGAGGAAAATGCTGGCAAGTTCTTTGTGTTCATGTTTATATATGGAAACATTAACAAAAGTAGCTAAACTGCTCTAAAGATCATAAGCTTTAGTTACTTTAAGCATCACCTGAGGAAATTCTATTTGCTTAATATGGCTTCCTCAAATAATCAAGTGGCTAGCTAAAAACATATGTCAATATTAAGTAGCTATTTCTGGAGGCTGTAATTGATTTCAGAAAGTAAAATAAAAACTGAGACTTGTTTGGGGTAACTTAAATTAGAACAAGAGCTATAAGAAATAACATATTAACTTACTGCTGGTGTTCCAGACGGGAAGCCATCTTTCTCTGAACACAAAACAGAAAATAATGCTAAGTTAACAATTCAAAAAATAAAACAATTTTATACAATACAAGGAAAAAAAGATAAAGCAGAGCAAGTAAAAAGTTCTTAGACTGATTTCATTTTAAGTTGAATTAAGTCTTGAGAAAAACAATATCAGTATTCAAACAAGAATTTACACATTATAAACCTCAAATTTAATGGAACTCTGTAAATTTGCTAAAAATCATTGAATTGTATACTTCAAGTGGGTGATTTTTGCAGCATGAAATTATACCTTAATAAAAAAATTTTATTTGAAACTATACCTGCATTTCTTAAAATAAGACAGAAGTCTATTCATAATGATATTTTTCTCCAGCAAACTGCCTATCAAGGAACTTAAAGAAACCAACAGTAACTCTGCAAAGGAAAATTACTGACATAAATTTTGATCAGTATGAAAGCAAATCCCTGAAGACAAAACACAGTTCATGAAGACTAAATACCACAATATTCATTCTGGAGTTTAGAAGAGCAAGTTTTGTTTTACCTTTTAAAATGACCAGACACACACACACATGAATATACCATCTCTGTTCAAACACTGATTAAAAAAAAGGTTATTCATTTACACAGACTTAGAAGTTGACAAGAAGACGCAACAGGGAAGACATATGGGAACATATGTTTATGTATGACTGATTCACTTTGTTATAAAGCAGAAACTAATACACCATTGTAAAGCAATTATACCCCAATAAAGATGTTAAAAAAAAAAATAAATTAAAAAAAAAAAAAAAAAGAAGTTGACAAGAAAGTTGGGGACAAATCTGACCTTTTGCTAACGTTGTACTAGACTATGTAAAAAAGGTCAAGATTTACCAAGTGGGCTCTATTTCTTCCTTCAACACAGCCCTTATTTCTATGAGAATGCAATCAAATAAGTACAATTAATTAAAACTAAATGTATGATTTTTAGCTCAATCATATTGTTTTTTACAACTACATGTATGACTTGAGAGGACAGAGAAACATATTAAATAATAACCTGTGATGTAATTAGCAAAATCTACACTGAGGTAAACAGGACAAATGATTCTGTTTCTTTAACAAATAAACTGCAAGAAAAGGAGAGCACGAGAGCAACCAACGTGAGGGAGGGGAAGCCTAAATAATAAGAGATGCAAGAGATACCACAATCAACTGTAATGTATGGGTTTTATTCTAATCCTTATTTGAACAAATAAACTTAAAAAAAACCCCACTATTCTCCAATTCTTACCTGATGATACTCCAATTCTGAGAAAAAATACTTTTAGTTCTAACGCTCATTTTATGTTTATATATGTGATGAGTTTCAATTTTTGAGCAAGCATTTTTTACTTCAAAGTCTGTGCGTTTATATATAGTAAAACCACCTGTCCCACTGACAATAAATATATTTCTAGTACAAACATGCCTATAACTCAGCCTCTTTCCCTTCTATTGCTGAACTCATTCAAAAACAGTAAAGAGAAAAAAACAAACAAAAGGCCCAAACACCCACTTTTGGCAAAACTAAGAGATTAATATAATCCCCAGACTCCAAATTATACATAAGAACTGCCACAATGAGTTTACAAAAGGCAGGATGTATGCAGGGAAAAAAGTAGTTTAGCTTTTTAATTTTTTCAGAAGCAATCTTTTTATCCAGAAGTGCTCCACAACTCTACAATCCCATTTAAGTCAGCCTTTTACCATGGTCTGATGTCTTACCAGGAGGAGTAAAGCTCAGATATTTCTGCTTCACTGTGTTGGAGTCATAGAACTTTAAGACATCCAGCACAGCCTGAGGATTCTTCTTTTGCTCTAGTTTGGTGATATTGGAGGTCTGTAATAATCGAGCCCACTGTTCTGGCATGCCCTAACAAAAAGATATTCAGAAATTAGTTGTTTTGAATTGCTCTAATTAGATCAATTTCCAGAGGAAAGTTAGAAAATATATAAAACAAATCAATCTACATAATTGTAGGTATGACTAAATTCTAAAAAATGTCTGGTTTTCTAAATCTATTTTGCAAATTATAATCAATAGGCTCAGCTCCCTAGGAAAAGAACACATCTAAACACAAACACTTTTGTAAGAAGAGAAAAGCACTAAGAATTCACAGTTAACGTGTGGATGGAAAAGTTAATTTCAAATTTAATACTGAAAGGAAAGGTTTGAGTACTGCTTTATAAATGAGTCTCAACTTGGTAAACTTACAGTGAATTCTCCAGTAACAGCATCAAAGCCAACATGGATGGTGTGCTCAAAATCCGATGGAGGAGAAATTTCTGGCCTTTCCTTCTCTTTCTTCTTACTTCCTAGAGGGCATTAAAAAAAGAACCTCTTTAAATTAAACAAGATTAATAAAGGTACTTATAATCATGTTTATAGTTTTCCCAAAACAGACTAGGAATAAAATTATTCTAAAAAAGAAATTTTCCCTAAAAACATTGGCTGATAGGAAATTGATAAATCAAGTACAGAAACCTATTCTGTCATCAAGGGCCAGGGTTGGGGGAGGGGGGAGGAGGGGGAGGGTGTCAACCTGTGTTCTGCTTAAAGAGGCGCACAGACTGACCCAGCACCAGGCCTGAATAAAAGCCCTCAGGGCAGAAGAGAGAGAGCCCCTTAGATTATCAGTTCTCTCATAAATAAAGAACTACACCTCAGATGCCGAACAATCTGGAAAACAAAGTCTATCAAGTCCTATTTCCAGTGAGCTATACTCATCTAGAAAGAGCAATTTACATTACTATGACTATGGATAATATACACCATATAAACAGTTTACAAGGACCACATCACCTTTCTTGTGCAGCAACTCTTAACTCTTCCTTTTTATTGACATTAATAACTGTTACATTTTAAGATTTCCCAGTTCTTCTGTGGTTCTGCCAATTATTTTTACAACATTGCTGCCACACACCTATCAATAATATTCTCTGTAAATTCAAACACATCAGTTCCTTTTTTTTCCCCACCTAGACACCTTGCTCTCAGATCCTCTTGCTCTAATCTGCAGTAGTTTATCATGCGGAGGCTTCTGGCACAGCTATTGGTCCTAGGTCATTCCTTCACTTCTATGCTGTGCTAGAATCTATTTTCTGTATCCTGTGTTCTCCTCTTCTGGTATACACCTTTGTTTTAATTTATAGTTCTTGACTAACTGTATATGATAGTTCTTGACTAACTATATATGTATTTAGGTTGAAAATACCATCCCCCTTTGAATTTCTTCTAATTTCCAGTGTTGCTATTTAGAAGGCCAAAGCCATTTTCTCATTCTGAACCACTGTTGAAAATCAGCTGACCATATATATATGCACAGGTCTATTTCTGGATGTTCAACTCTCTTGCAATAATCTCTTTATCTTATGCCAATAGTATAAGACTGCCTGGATTACTGTAGTTTTATAATAAGCATTGAAACTACACAGTATAAGCCTTGTGACCTTTTCTTTCTTTTTTTTATTTATTTTTTAAAAAGAATTCAGAAGTTTTTCTTGTTTTATACATATATTTTTTATTTTTATTTATTTCTTAAAATTTATTTTCTTTATTTTTTTCAGCTGCATCGGGTCTTAGTTGCAGCATGCGGGATCTTTCGATGCGGTGTACAGGCTTCTCCCCAGCTGTGGCACTCGGGCTTCTCTATAGTTGTGGTGTGCGGGTTTTTTCTCTCTAGTTGTGGCGTGCAGGCTCCAGGGCATGCGGGCTCCAGAGTGCGTGGGCTCTGTAGTTTGCAGCACGTGGGCTCTCTGGTTGAGGTGCACGAGCTCAGCAGTTGTGGTGCACAGGCTTAGTTGCCCTGTGGCATGTGGGATCTTAGTTCCCCAACCAGGGATCAAACCCACGTCCCTGCATCGGAAGGCAGATTCTTTACCACTGGACCACCAGGGAAGTCCCCGACCTTTTCTTTTTTAAAAAATTGTTTGGCTGTATTCTAGGTCTTTTGCATTTCCATGTGAATTTTAGAATAATCTTGATAATTTTCAAAAAAAATCCTGCTGGGGTTTTGATTTAGACTGCACTGAATCGATAGATCATTTTAGGGAGAACTGATTTATTAACAATATTGTGCCTTCTAATCCATGAAAATAATGACTCTCTCCACTTATTTAGGTCTTCTTTCATTTCTCTCAGCAATGTTTTATAAGTTATCATTGTACAGATCTGTTACTGCTTTTGTCTGATTTCTGCCACAGTATTTCAAAAGGTCTGATGCTACTGCAAACGGTACATATAGCTTTTTAAATTTCAATTGTTCATTGATGGCATAGAGAAACACAATTGATTCTTAAATACTGATCTTATATCCTGAAACCTTACTATTAATATTAAGCCTTACTTTTTCTTCCAGTAGCATTTTGTAGCTATCACAGAATTTCCTATAAAATTTCGGGCTTCCCTGGTGGCGCAGTGGTTGAGAGTCCACCTGCCGATGCAGGGGACACAGTTCATGTCCCGGTCCAGGAAGATCCCACATGCCGTGGAGTGGCTGGGCCCGTGAGCCATGGCCGCTGAGCCTGCGTATCCGGAGCCTGTGCTCCGCAACGGTAGAGGCCACAACAGTGAGAGGCCCGCGTACCACAAAAAAAAAAAAAAAATTTCAATTATGTTGCTGGTGAATAAAGACAGCTTTACTTCTTCCTTCCCGCTCTGGATTCCTTTCATTTATTTTTCTTGCCTTGTTGCACTGGCTAGAACCTCTAGCACACTGTTGAATAAAAGTGGTGAAAGGGAAATCTTTGTACTTTTCCTAATCTAAGTAGCAAAAGCCATTTTTTTCTCCACCAAGTTTGATACCAGAGGTAAGTTTTTCAAAGAAGTTAAAGGTATTTCCTTCTATTTCAAATTTGCTGAATGCTTTGATCAGAAATGAATATTGGATTTCGTCAAATGCTTTTTCTACATCTATTGAGATGAATGTGTGGTTCACCTTTTAAATTTTGTTAATATAGTAAATTACACTGATTGATTTCCAAATGTTACACCAACCCTGCATTACTGAAATGAAATCCACTTGGTCATGATGTATTACTCTTTTTGTATACTGTTGGGTTGTAATTACTAAAATCTTGCTAAGATTTTGCATCTATGTTAATGAAGGATATTGGTGTGTAGCTTTCTTCTCTTGTAATGTCTTTGGTTGGGGTATGAGTAATGCTGGTCTCATAAAATGATTTCGGAAGTATTCCTTCCTATTCAATTTTCTAGAAGTTTGTGTAGAATTGGTAATGTTTCTACCTCAAATGCTTGGTAAAATTCACCAATGGAGCCATTTGAGTCTTTGTGGGAAGGCTAGTAACTATAAACTAAATTTTCCTAAGAAATATAGGGTTTTCAGGTTATGTATTTTTTTTTTGAGTGAGCTTTGAAAAACTTGTGTCTTTCAAGAAATTTTTTCACTTTAATGTGTTGAATTTATCTGTATATTTGTTCATAATACTACCTTCTTTTTAATATCTGTAAAATGTATAGAGATACCATCTCTGTCATTCTAAATATTGATAATTTGTGTCTTTTCTGCCTCCCGACTACCCTGTCAGTCTTGCTAAAGGTTCACCTATTTTATTGGTATTTTCAACGAATTAACTTTTTATTTCATTGATTTTTCTGTATTTTTTTTTATTTCACTGATTTCTGCTTTGACGTTTATTATTTCTTTTCATCTACTTACTCTGGATCTCACCTGTTCTTCCCTTCTAGTTTATTAAAATGGCTTAGCTGAAATCACTGATTTGAAATCTTTCTTTTCTTTTCTAATATGGATGTTTTAAATACTATAAATGTCCTCTAAGTACTGCTTTAGCAGCATCATGCAGATATAGATGTCTTGAATTTTCATTTTCATTCAGTTTAATGTATTTCCTAAATATTCTTTTAATTTCTTCATTTATTTGGAAGTGCTTTTATTTACTTTCCAAATATTTCCAGGGATCTTTCTGCTACTGATTTCTAACTTAATTACACTGTGGTCACAGAATATACTTTGTGATCTGAATCTTCCTAAATTTATAAAGACTTTAAAAAATGGCCACAGAATACATCTTTGTAAATGTTCCACGTTCACTTATAAAGAATGGAATATTCTATAAAGGTCAATTGGTCAAGTTGGCTGATAGTTTTAGCAATTTTCTGTCTACTTGTTCTACCAATTATTGTGAAAGTGTACTGGAATTTCCAACTATAACTGTACTTGTCTATTTCTTCTTGAAATCTGTTTTTTGTTTCATGTATTTTGAAGCTCTGCTATTAAGTGCATAAATGTTTAGCTCTATTACACCATATTGATGAATAGACCCTATTATCATTATAAAATGAATTATTCCTTATCCCTTAACTAGAGGACTATTTCTTGCTCTAAAATCTACTTTGTCTGATACTAACAAAGCCCATCCAGCTTTTTTTCATTGTTAGCATACTTTATTTTTTTTTAAAAAGCACCAGTGCTCTTTTTTTTTTTTTGAAGCTGTTCACAGTCTTTAAAAAAATTATTTATTTATTTGGTTGCACCGGGTCTTAGTTGCGGCTTAGTTGCCGGCTCCTTAGATGCGGCATGTGGCCTCCTTAGTTGTGGCATGTGAACTCTTAGTTGCAGCATGCATGTGGGATCTAGTTCCCTGACCAGGGATCAAACCCTGGCCCCCTGCATTGGGAGTGTGGAGTCTTATCCACTGCGCCACCAGGGAAGTCCCATTGTTAGCATACTTTTAAAAAAATTTTTTTTTTTTTTTTTTACGGTACGCGGGCCTCTCACTGCTGTGGCCTCTCCCGTTGCGGGGCACAGGCTCCGGACGTGCAGGCTCAGCGGCCATGGCTCACGGGCCCAGCCGCTCCGCAGCATGTGGGATCCTCCCGGATGGGGGCACAATCCCATGTCCCCTGCATCGGCAGGTGGACTCTCAACCACTGCGCCACCAGGGAAGCCCTAAAAAATTATTTTATTTTAACCTATTTTGGTGGCTTTATATTTTTAAAGTGGGTTTCTTATAGGTTGCATATAAATTTAGGTCTGCTTTAGCAATCTGTTAATCTCTGTCTTTTAAACAGGGTGTCTAGATCAGTAACATTTAATGGGATTGCTATAATTAGGTTTAAACCCACCATTCTTTCATTTGTTTTATAATCATCTCTATCTATCCTTTGTTCCCACTTCCTTTTTTTCTTCTTTTGGATTAACTACGTATTTTTTTTATAATTACCTTTTTTCCCCCTTCTATATGTGTCTTTTCTTTCTGACAGCGTTGTTTTTTAAACAGACTTTTTTAGAGCAGTTTTAGGTTCACAGAAAATTGAGCCTATGGACTTCCCTGATGGCGCAATGGTTAAGAATCCACCTGCCAATGTAGGGGACATGGGTTCGATCCCTGGTACGGGAAGATCCCACATGCTGCAGAGCAACTAAACCTGTGCGCCACAACTACTGACCCTGGGCTCTAGAGCCCACAAGCCACAACTACTGAGCCTGCATGCTGCAACTACTTAATACTGAAGCTCATGGGCCTAGCCCATGCTCCACAAGAGAAGCCACCGCAATGAGAAGCCCGCACACCACAACGAGTAGCTCTTGCTCGCAACTATAGAAAGCCCGTGCACAGCAGCAAAGACCCAACACAGACAAAAATAAATAAATAAAATAAAATAAAAATAAAATTATTTAAAAAAAAAGAAAATTGAGCCTAAGGTCTGGATGCTTTTAAGATTTTTCTATCACTGGTTTTAAACAATGATTATGTGCTTTTGTGCAGTTTTCATCATGTTTCCTGTGCTCAGAATCTACTGAACTTCTTGAATCTGTGGGTTTATAGTGTCCAATAAATTTTGGGGGAAAAAAATCAGCCATTGTTTAAAGTTTTCTTTTTAAGTTTTTTTTAAAATAATTTTTATTGGAGTATAGCTGATTTACAATGTTATGTTAGTTACAGGTGTACAGCAAAGTGAATCAGTTATACATATACATGTATCCGCTCTTTTTTAGATTCTTTTCCCATATAGGTCATTACAGAGTACTGAGTAGAGTTCCCTGTGCTATACAGTAGGTCCTTATTGTAAGTATTGTTTTCTAAATGTCTCTCCTTCCCTCCTTTAGAGACTTCAGTTATACTTACATTAGTCTGCATGAAGTTGTCCCATGGTTGTTCACTTTTTCAGTCTCTTTTCTCCAAGTTTTATTTTGATGGTTTCTATTGCCATGGTCTTCAAATTCACTAATCTTTTAAATCCGCGATGTCTAGTCTACTGTTAGTTTTGTCCAGTGTATTTTCCAACTCTAGAATTTTGATTTGTTCTTTTTTCTCTCTTCCTTTGCTTTCCCTTAATATGCTGAATCCTTCCTTTGGGTTCTTCAACATATAGGATACAGTTATTTAAATATTTTAATGTACATGCCTACTAATTCTATCACCTGTGTTACTCTGGTATTGATTCCAATTGATGGATTTTACTTATTTACTCATATTTATTTACAAATATTGACTGGATTTTACTCATATTTATTTACAAATATTGATTGGATACCAAGCTGACATTTTTTCCTTGTTAGGTGCAGATATTTTTGCATTCCTATAAATATTTGTGAACTTTGTTCTGGGACATAGATAGGTGATTCTTAGCTGTCTACTCATATAGGAAAGAAACAAATTTAGAAGCAGTTGATCCTTTTAGATATTATTTTTAAAGTTTTGTTAGGCAGGGCTAGAGCAGCATTTTATCTAGGGCTAATTCTGTCCTGCTACTGAGGCAAGACCTCTATCCAATATTTTGTACTCTGAATAGCGGGAACAGGAAATATTCTGGGCCCTGTGTGAGCTTTAAAGGCTGTTCCCTTTTATAATTTCTAGTGGTTTTTTCCCTCCAGTTTTGGGTAGTTTCCTCACATGCATGTGCTACTGAAGACTCAAAGGGAACCCTCTGCAGATCTCTTTTTCTCTCTCTCTGTTCAGCTGTTTACTCTCTGATACTCTGACTACAAACTAGCAGCCTTGGCACCCACAAATTCCCAGTTCTGTTTTTCAACTTTTTGAGACCACTTAATTGTCCCTCCCTATTGCTGTAAACTCTTCAGGCAATAAGCTGCATCAATTATAGGACTCAACTCATTTGTTTCCCATCTCTTTGGGATCACTTTCCTTTACTATTTGATGTCCAATGTCTTGAAAACTGTTGTTTTGTACATTTTTTCCCAGTGTTTTAGTTTTTTTAGATGGGGAGATAAATCTGGTCCCTGTTACTCCATCTTGAGTGGAAGTATAACAGGTTTTGCCGTCTTATCTGTGGTATAATGAAACTTCAGGATGATGTGATTTGATATGGTCTTCATTCTTTCACTGTGTTGAGCACTCAGTGAGCTGCCTCCACCTAGAAATCATATTCTTTGGATCTGGACATTTTTTTCTATTATTTAATTATTTTCTTCTATTTTCTTTGTCATTATTAGTTAGATAAGTCCATCCTGGTCTGACCTTATAACTGTTACCTTTTCTCTCATATTTTCCATCTTTGTACTTTCAACAATCTGGGAAAATTTTCTTGACTATCTTCCAATGCTTTGCCTATTGATATCTTTTGTTTGTGTTGATAATCTTAACTGTTGGTATTCCAATAATTATTTCTCATTGTTCTCTGATCATTTTTTCTCTGAGAATACTTTTCCTGTTTCATGGATGCACTTTATCTTCTCTCTTTGAAGATTATATAGTTTATGTGTGTGTATATACTGGGGTTTTTTCCCTCCCTGTTTCTTCTACATTCACATTTTGCCCCCTGTTGTTTTGGACTCTCTTATGTTAAGGGTTTTACTCAAATGTCTGGTGATGCTTTGCTGTCTACTCATACAGAAAAGTATTAAAAAGTTAACTGGGAGATAAGTCAGGCTTTTCATTATAGGTAAGGATGGTATGGAGTATCTGAAATATTTCTCCCCAGGACATTCTGTTTATCCAGAAAAAAATCGTTCATTCTCTTGTCTGAGGGCTTTGACTCAAGGTACAAGTGCTCTAAAAGCAGGGCAGAAGAAAGAAGTTCAGTATGTTAACTTTCCTGAATCTGCCTTTTTCATTTTGGTTCTATACCTTTTTCTGACTCCTCTACAAGAATAAGGAGACTCTCAGACTTAATTCTCCTCAAATAAATATAAATATCTTTTTGTTCTTTTGTTCTCCCAGAGGATGGAGTTATATTTGCATGCCTACGGGATAAAGGAGGGGCCCTGAGGGCCTTCAACACATCCTATACAGATATTCAACTAATTCCCCCTTTTCAGCCTATGTATTACACACACACACACACACACACACACACACACACACAAAATTGTGTACCTCTAAATCCTGAGCCTCTGAGGTTTTTACAAGGGAAACTGGTCACTTCTCATAAACATTCCCCTCTGCAAACACTTAGGATATGTCTTCCTCTGTTCTGCTTAGTCAGTTACCATTCTCCACCACTTCACTCTTCCAAATATGTATTGAAATCTCTTGTATACTACTGTCTCCTCTCCCATTCTCTTTGTCCTTGTGATAGAAAAAATAATTCTTTTTTTACTGTTATTTTAGTTGTGTCTGGGGAGGGAGAGTAAATAGAGGCATGTTTAACCATTAGATTCTCCTAATAGGCTATGGTAGGAGGGCAGCACACATTGGTCATGGAAAGGAGCAGAGGGAAATGCAACTGTTAAGCCTAATATAAACTTTGCTACTTTTACTGAAATGCACATTTACATCTCTCATAAACAATCTTTCATATTCCATTAGACCGTGAATAACCTGAAGTCATGCGTTCTACTTTCTCTATTATGTCCCTTGACTTCTAACTTGGTATCCTGCATACAGGAGGAAATATTTATTAACCAACTATAAACTAATAGTTGACAACTCTTTATACGGCTCTGAACTGCTGACAGAAAAATATACAATTTCATGCACTATATAAAAGTATTTGTTTCTTCTTTTTATAAAATCTGCTCAGTATCCACTTCTGATATGTACATAGTTGGGAAAGATGCCATTTTCTTTCTTTTTTTTTTTTTTTTTTTTGCGGTACGCAGGCCTCTCACTGTTGTGGCCTCTCCCGTTGTGGAGCACAGGCTCCGGACGCGCAGGCTCAGCGACCATGGCTCACGGGCCCAGCCGCTCCACGGCATGTGGGATCTTCCCGGACCGGGGCACGAACCCATGTCCCCTGCATCGGCAGGCGGACTCTCAACCACTGCGCCACCAGGGAAGCCCGCCATTTTCTTATATGACCCTGATTACAGATGACTGGTCCAAGGTAGGCATCTAATTCAAGCCATGTCAGCCACAGTTGCCCACACACTCCCAGACAGTTTGATTGGTTCAGGGGTGAATACATAAACTAAGCCAGACTTAGGACCCTTAGAATCAGTCTCTCACCAGTGAATGTAAGAAATAAAGCCCAGGAACTGTTGAGGGCTGTATTTCCCAACACACAGAGAAAAAAAATCAGTCTGATATAGGAAAGAAATATGACCAGATACACAGAAAGCAGAAAAACTAGACATATAGCAGGAGAATTCCCGGTTCCTGTTGTATCTAAGGCCCAGCCATATTTTTCAACTTGGGAATTTTGAAAAATTTACAGATATTTAATAGAAAGTTTCATATATGTTAGGAGTATAGAATAAAGAGTTAAAGAAAAGAAGTGAAAATGATTAAGCAGAACTTGAAGCACAATACCCTAAAAATCTGTTTAATTTCACTTGTTTTTATATAACACACACACAAATACTCCTTGCATTTTAGTAGTCCTAGTAGGAGGGGAAAGGGATATTAAAAACAGTATCTAAAACAAAAAGATACTGAGACATGTCTCAAATCAAACAATGTGCTGGAAGGATATTGCTATGTAAACAGAATCACTGCTTTGTAACTCTGGAATCCAAGAGCTATATGGACAAACAACAACAAAAAAACCCCACAATCATCTACCTACAGGATGTCCACCCAGCAACTGGATCACCTGATGGGAAGTAATGGAACAGGGAAAGAAACTTCTTTTAATAAAAATGCACAATTTTTTAGTGGACTGGGGGAAAAAAGGATTCTTAGCATCATTTTTCAACTTCATGAGACAACAAAACAAGCAGTCAGGCAGCAACCTTCAGCTAAGAGGTGGGTACCCTGAGTGATGTGCTGCACAAAAGGTACTTGAAAGAATCCTAAATATGCCACTACCATATCCTTAAAAGCCACCACTACTTAGGCTACATTTGAGCTAGAGTCTAAGGCTAAAAAAGCCCCCATTTCTTTAAAAGGAAGACTTTTCTGTTCAACAGCATCAGTGATTACTGATTACTTTGTTCTTTTGATCCAAAACAGCTTCAAACTGGTGACCTAAACTTGTTGCATCACACAGAAGGGTATTCTCTAGGAAATAGTGGAATATGGACTACTATTATTAATCTTAGAACTAGATTTTTAGACCAGAAAGAATATTTACAGTTCTTAGTCATCTTCATAACCAACTAGAGGTGAAGGTACATATAGGTTGAATAATTAGATACAAAAATTGCTTTAGTTTATAAATACACACCATTCAACACTAGCTAACTGAATAGAGCTTTTAAAAATAAGCCAAGACAATGGCTCACGGACATTTTCGTTATCAAAACTACTATACTTGTTAAGCCCATTTCTCACCTGGACTACTGCAAAATCCTCCTAACTAGTTTCCGACTTCAGTCTTAGATCTCCAACAAAACCTATTTTCTAGACAGCTACTAGTCTCGCCTCTTTAAGACAGAAATGTGACCAGGTCTTCCCACTGTTTAAAATCCTGTAATGGTTCCCCAGGAAACAGGATAAAATCTGAGTTCTGTAGCAGGAATACAAGGGCCCTTTGTGAACTACTCCCTGCCTACCTCTTTAGCCTCTTCTGCTACCTGTAGTTTCCTACATACATCATGCTATTATTCTCTCTTCTTCTCCGCTTTCACACCACACTTGACCATACTCAGCTCCACGAATGTGCTATGATCCGCCCCCTGTACCTGGGCCACTGAAACTCTTTTCTAGGCACAGAACATAGTTTTTAACTGTCAAAATCCTCCTATTTTCACTTACTCATCCTTCAGTCTTCAGCTCTAATATCCCTTCTTTAGGAAGCCTTCCCAGATATTAAGGACATCTTACTCTATCCCTATTATCACTTTTCACAGTTTGTAATTATATGTTGCAGTCTTTTACTAGTGCATGAGGGCAGGGATATCATCTGCCTTGCTGATCATGGAATCTCTGATGACTCAGAGTGCAAAAGATACATAATTAGCAAGGATATTAAAAAGATTTATTCAGGCAAGTTGTTATAAAAGGTACAATTTCTAATTTTCTTAATTTTTACAGTGACATGAAAACCAATAATGAATAACTGAAGATAACTCTAGAGTCTTTTTTTTAAATGAAAATATTAGCTGTCTGTTTAGTAATAAGGACAGCAATAAGGGATGTAAATTTGAGAACAAAATTAATATCTCTAGATGAGGCTTTACATTAGAGTTGGCAAAGATCTTAGGGTCACTGTAATTTTTTAAAATAAAAATACAATTTTTCCCCTTTTATCCTTCTGTTTAAAGGTGATAGACCAAGCACATATTGTGGCTTTCCCCTTCTACACCAAACCTCTTTATTCACCGTGGAACAAAATCTGTGAGGAATGCCCAAAGATGAAAAGCAATTAGGATAAAACTAGAGAGAGAAACAGCAGCTCAGGATGTAGAAAGGAAAAAGAAATTGCAGATGGATTTCTGTATTCATACAAGCATGAACGTGCATACATATTCACATTCCTAACCCTGATTCCTAACCCTCAAGGTTCAGGCCCTGTCAGAGGTGTTAGCTCCCAGAAAGGAACTGTAAGTGTGGGAGGTTGGGTTGGAAAGGGAGAAGAGCCCCAGGAATAGGAGGAATCAAAGAGCACCCCACCCTCCAAACATCTTTTTCTCTCTCAGTCTAAGTGAAAATTATGCAGTCCTAAATATCTCCCTCCAAGTAGACGACACAGAGACTCTGCAGATGTTCTGCTCTCAACTACAAAGCTGAATGCAATTCTCCCCAACTTGCCCTACAAATTCAAGGCAATTCTAATCAAAGCATCAACAGGTTTTTTAAAAAAGTACATGATAAGCAAAGTCCAAAATTTATACAAAAGAGCAAAGGGTCAAAAGATCCTGAAGAACCACATGGTACCAGATTTGCTCTATCAATATTAAGAATTATAAGCTATAACAATTAAGGCAGTCCGGTATTAGTGTAGGTACAGAGAAATGAGCCAATGCAATAAAACAGAAAACACAGAAACAGATTCTGGCATACATGGAAACCTGACAGATAATGGCTAATACTGTAGGTTAGTGGAGAAATGATAAAAGTTTCAATAAATGGTCTGGGACACTGGCTTAAAAAAAAAAAGTGAAAATGAATCTCTCTTTACAAATACACAGAAACCAAATCCAGATAGTTTAAAGGTTTAAATTGTAAAAGCCAAATTATAAAACTTTTAGAAAAACCTAAGAAAATATCACCTCTAGTTTGGCAAAAATTTCTTAAAACACAAAAAGCTCAAACTTTACATAAAGGAAAGGAACTGATCAATTCAACTACACCAAAATTAATAACTTCTATTCATCAAAAGATACCACTGAAAGGGTGAAAAGGCACACTGCAACCTGGAAATCTATATTTAATAACACATAGCTGACAAAGGATTAGTATATAGACTATAAGGAATGTTTAAGGAAAAAGAACTCAACAGAAAACTGGACTAAAAAACAGGTATGTCACAGAAAACACAAATGAATAGTAAATTAATATATGGAAAGACACTCAATTTCCCAAGTCATCAGGGAAATCCAAATTAAAACCACAATGAGATACCATTTCACACCTCCCAAATTGGCAAAAATTAAAATCCCATAATACAAGAATTGGCAAGGATGTTCAGCAATAGAACATTTGTGTTCTGTGGGTGAGAATGAACATTAAAAAAAAAGAACTTTAGAAAGTAATTTGATAAACCTAGTCAAGTCAAACATGGGAATACCTTGTAACTCCAGCAATTTTACGACTAAGTATATACCTGAGAGCAACCTTTTAATCTTTGGCCAGGACCCACATCAATACATTTTACATCCTGACACACACACAACTGAAACAAAAGTTTCATGAAACTTTTGCAATAACTCTACTTATACTGTGTGCAATAACTCTATACTCCATTTCATTTAGTGTCATCCACTATATAGATTTCATAACTCACTATTGCAGTGGTTCTTAATATCAGATGCACATTAGAATCCCCTGAGGTATTAAAAAAATTAAAAGCAAAACCAAAACTGATGCCCAGGTAAGCTCCTGAAGACTGATTCAATTGGCCTGCGATGGAGCTTGGACACAGGTTTATTTAATTAAGCTTCCCAAGAGATTCTAATAAGCAATTCGAATCAAAACGACCTGATGTCTGAAAAGCACTGCCCTAGAAAAATATTTCCACATGTCCACCGAGAGATATGTTCAAGATTACCCATAGCAGCGTTGTTCATGAAAATAATCCAAAGGTCTATAGATAGGAGACCAGGTAAATAAACTGCCATCTATTTATACAGTGTACAGCAATAAAAATGTACTACAGCTTCATATATCAACATTAGCGGTAAAAAAGAACTACAGCTATATACATCAACATAAATCTCAAAAACATGAGGTTGAGTGAAAATATACATCCTGAAAATATGCATATACTGTAGTATGATTCCATTTATAAAATGTTCCCAAATAGGCAAACCCAAACCATATATTATTTGGGGATATTATGTCATAAGATCATAATAAAAAGCAAGAAATAAAAAATTGTTGGGGGAGGAGAAGGAGGAAGAGGAGGGGTAGGATGGGGTGTGGCCGATGGGGACTTCAGGGCATACTGGTAAAATTCTATGTTGGGTGGTGCGTACAAGGGTGTTGATTAAAATATATACATTATGTATATTATACTCTTTTGTGGATGATGTCACCACAAAACTAAAAACTTAAAGCAAAATTCTATTTATGGAAAGTTCTAAAACAGGCTGAACTGATCAAAGGTGAAAAATCAGACAGAAGGTTCCCAAAGGTGGGGGAGGAGTAGACTGTTTGGGACACAATGTGAAAGAGTCTTCCAGGGAGATGGAAGTGGTGCATAATGTGATAGGGGGATAATGATTATGGCTTAAACAGGTCTGTCTATTTGTCAAAACCGTAGTTAATTTTCATGCATTTCAATATATGTAATTTTAACCAAAAAAGTAAGTGGAGAAAGAATGATAATTGTTGAAGCTGGGTTACAAGGTTCATTACACTGTTACACTTTGTATAGTTTGACATTTTCTATTTTTTAGAGAAAGAAAAAAAGGAATTGGATAAGAAAGGCAAAGCTTTTTTTTTTTAAAGAGCTTGTAAAGTTTTAAGATTAGCACTAAAAAGTTATTAAATCTTGAATATAATAAGCACAAGAAAACAAAAGACTTCAGAAATCACCAAAAAAAATTTAATGGATGTTAATTACAGACCTCAAAAGCTGATAAACCTGAAGGCAATCAGAGCCTTCCCTGGGACCCCCCAGGTACCCTCACCCTCCCTTTGTTAGCAGGGGACCTTGAATTAGTTACCACTGGTAAGTATTAATATTTCTAGGAGAAAAGAAAAGAAAGGGGAGTTAATGAAGGAGGGTAAAACTGGAAGATTCTCAGTATGATCAGAGAGACAGGCATGCTCTGCTACATTTATGTAAATGCGTGTTCAATTTGCTCACAAACCCGACCACCCTACCATTTACCCAAAGTGCGGGACTGTCCACACTTCTCCTTCAGTTAGTGCTCTTCTCTTCCCCTTTCCAAGGCTGTCCCCAAGTATATGCTGTTATCCTATCTTGAGCATTCTCCTACCCCAGTTTTGCATTCTGCTCTCCAACAGGCAAGTAACATCAACCCTTTCATCAACTTCTTCTGGTACTAACCACCATAAATTTTTTTCTAACCTCCGCAATTATAAATACTGTGTTTACACTGCGATTTTTAGGTTTTCTTACTTTAAATACACTGATTTACAACTATGGAAGATTACAATTTAGTGCTCTCCAACACATCCACTTTTTCTGCCTTCTTCCCACGCATACTTTTTGGTTCATTTCCTGATTTCCCCCCTTTATCTTTTATTTAATCCAGTCTAAGTAGATACACTTTTCATTCTCAAACATGTCAAATACACATGCTACCACTTCTGTTAAATAAACTTAAAAAACATATGTTCATGAGGCTTTTCAGTTACAACCTCATATGAAATCTTAAAAATAAGAGGAAAATTAGAAATAAGAGATATACACTAAAATGAACAGTTTTTCAACTGCTCAATGATTATATCCTGCTGGCATATCTAAATTCTCTAAGACTTGATTCTCTATTAACTATATTACCTCATTCAAATTTTCATTGATTATGTATTTTCAACTCTCAAATTAAATGTGTATTTATTATTATATACAAAGCACTGTTTTCTTCCACTAGGGTTTACCTCTCCATGTAAACTTAGACATGTACAAGTGGAAAAATATCTTTACCTCTACTTATATCTATTACTAGCTGTCAGAGCCATACTGTCATGTTTAATATAATAGAACAAACTAATCCCTAACTTTTATTCTAAAATCCATTACAGTCCATAATCCCTTATCCAATTCTAAAATCCATAAAGCTCTGAAAACCAAAAGTTCTTTCTTTAGGTTTGGCACCAAAACAAATTTAGTGAATTCAACTTACGTGAGACTATTTATAGTCTTTATTCTACTTTGTGTGACTAGACCAGTGGTTCTTAACTGGAGGCAATTTTGCCCCACAGGGGAATCTGGCAATGTCTGGAGACATTTTTAGTTGTCACAACTGGGTAGGAGGTGCTACTTACTAACATCTAGCAGGTAAAAGCTAGAAATGATGCTTAACATCCTACAGTGCACAAGACAGATCCCTGCAACAAGGCATTATTTGGCCCCCAAACGTCTATCTTACTGAGGATGAGAAACACTGGACTAGACTCTTGTTTATGGAAGATCCATTTATGTGTTGACTACTGAGTGTTGCCTCAGATGAATCTGAGGGTATTACAGAATACATGACAAAAAGACAGCATTACTACTACTCAAAAGTCAGAAAAACTCTTAATTCCAAGCCACAGTTGGTTCCTGAGATTTCAGACAGGAGATTGTAGACTTTATATTTCCATTCTTCTAATGGCAAGTCTTTCTCAAATATCACAAATCTCATTAATGTTAGGAAGCCATGAACTGTGGCCCAAGCCTTAGAAAATGAAGGAGGGGAGTACAGAAATTCACTGGACGTAACAAATAGAATGACCAACAGCTTTTGTTTTATTCTTTTCCATTACAGTTTAAAATAAACTAGCCTTCCTATTTTTTTCTTTTTTTGGCTGCACCGCGCGGCTTGCAGGATCTTAGTTCCCGCCAGGGATTGAATCCGCACCCTCAGCAGTGAAAGCACAGAGTCCTAACCACTGGACCACAGGGAATTTCCAAACTAGCCTTTCTAATAGTGCCTATATACCACCATCAATTGTATGTTTACTGTTCTCACCATAAAAGATATCAGCTTATTATACTTTAATTAAAAAGATATCAAAACCAATAACATAAAATAATAACTGTGACTCTTGAAATCACAGTAGCTATTTACCTTTCTCTGTGCTTGAGAATATAGAGATGATTTTGTTCCTGGGCTTTTTTTCCTCTGGAACAGAGGGCAAAGGTTTTAAACTGTGATTGGCTGACAAAGGGTCTTTGCCTCCAGTGCTAAAAATGGTACTGCTCATTCGCACAGGGGGTGCTGGAGGCTTGTCTTCCAGTTCTCCGTTATCAGACATGATTCAGAATTATGATATGGCCTGAAACAGAAAGGCAAAAACATACAGTTAACAACAAGGTAAAAAATAGTATGGTCAGGCACAAAACAGTATTAATTACCTCCCCAACTTCAAATTAGAAAATGTTACCCATTTAAAGCTGTAAAACTTAAGAGATGAAATTAGTTGCAATATAGGCAATCTCCCCTAACAAAGTTGGTAAATGGCTAGCTGAGGGAACCTTTGAAAAGTCATATCCCATTAAGAGGACTATGACAATTTGGGGGAAGCAAGATGACACTAACATATCAGAGTATATCACCTATTCAACTGGTTCTAAGAGTAAATGTTCCAATGAACAGACAACATAGAGTCTTAAAAAAATAATAATTTGAAGAGGAAGACTATGTCCTGACCAGCCAATAATAGGATATATGTCTCTGATAGGTCTACTTCTAGAGCAGAGATAGGATGCTTGCTACTAAAAATATCAACCAATAGCCTCCAAACTGATTCCATGCTTGCTAGCTTTGTCATTACAACTTAACCTCAATATAAACTTTCGTAAAGGATAGGAACGTGCCACTGATACAATATTTGGTTTCTCTGAAAATCTGACCATCTAACTACATATGTTAGTCCCTTCAAGTCTGGGAACACTGACAAAAGTAAATCCAGAATTTGGCCAAATCCCAAGGTTCTGTCATCCTGTGATGCCCTGTCCAGGCCATCAAGTTACCCTCCTTATCCACATGGCTAATTCAGCAGAAATGTCAACCTTGTTTACATATATGTATACACATCTATTTTATGTCTTTAAAACAAAGTAGATTACACACATTTAAAATCAGCAGTGAAGGAGAGGGGATGCCTAACTTATAGATGAGCTCTGATACAAAAGTATATATGTTAGGAAATAATACCTCACTAAACAAGATTTTGATTGATAATTAGATCCTGATTTGATTTTAACATTATTTAATACATGTAAGTGAACAAAATTTTGTATATGTAAAATGAAAAGAATGCAACTGTTTTTAGATAAAATTAATAATAATTTAAAAGATTTTTATTTAGTCTGAATGCTAGTACCTGAAGAACAGTAGGTATAATTTGAAAAAAACTGAGGGATGAAGAATTATACCTAATTCCATGTCAAATCTTACAGCTTTTGTTTCCCTTGATAGAGGTATGTCAAAGCACTACTGTATAATTTATATGTCATATGACAGTTATTTTTCAGCCTACAGGAGGAAGCATGAAAGAAGGTAAAGAGAAAAATAAACATTTCTGGAGGTAACGAGCTGGAGAAGAGAGAAAGAAAAGATCTATAACTGTGTATGAGAAAGACTGCCTGAAGTGAAATTAAACTACTGGTGCTCAAAAAAGAAATGGGGGTGGGATCTAAGAAGGTGGTGTGAACAACATACAGTCAGATGATTCTTCCAAACCAGCTGGTCACATCATGTGGATTACTTGATGAACTGATAAAATCAAGACAGATATTTAGCTTTTATGTGACCAAACATTAAGGCAAAACAGATTAACCCTAGAGTAGCTTTTATCTTTTTTTTTTAATTTTTATTTTTTGCTCACTTTTATCTTAATCACCAGTTACAATATAGAAACTACACGTTTAGATTTTGATTATACTGCGAATTGCTCCTATTTAAAAATCAGGGTAACAAAATTCCAAAATACATTTGCATGCATTTATAGAAGGAAATGCACCAAAACATTAACAGTGGTTATCTGTGATTAATAAGTAATTTTTAAACTTGATTATAATCAGCATAGCTGTGGTTAAAAAAAGATCAATATAAAACAGGGCACAATAATTATTTAGTGTCAACTGACTACAAATTCTATCCTTAAGGCTGGCTCATAAATGGAACATAACTAGAAATTGGCAATGCACCTTCAGCTGCATGTTGTCCAGTACTGGGTTGTGGAATCAGATGGCTTTGGTTGGAATCCTAGTTCCATCATTTACTTAAGTGTGTGACCTCAGGACTAAACTGTGCCTCAGAGTTTCTTAGAGAAATGGCTGGTTCTAGGCCTGGACAGGGAAAATACAAGATGAGTCTATAGTGTCTTATAGTGTCAGAAGATAAGGAAGTACTTATAAAGGATAAGAGCATGTCAAAAGGACACAAGAAAGAGTTCCCAAAAGCCAATACTGGAATGATTTGAACAATAAAATTAATAAAGTAGTATATAATCCAAAGTATAAAATAAATATACATAATTCATATCGATACAAAAAAACTGAATAAATAAAATGGGGCGGGGGGACTAATCTTCCTTACAAAAGAATTCCAAATAATATATATGTAGATACATTCCCTTCTAGGAGCTGGAACTTAACTTCCCTCCCCATTTGATTGTAGGCTAGACTTCGTGACTCATTTCCAAAGAAAAGAGTATGGAAAGGGGAAAATAACACCACAATGGAAAAATCTGGCATTAACCAAGTGATCAAGGTTAACATCACTAGTGATAAGTCACAATGACATCATTAATCCTGACGTAATGTGTTGAGGAGCACAGTCCACCTCTGTGGTATTCTTCCCCAAACCCATATCTAGTCATGGGGGGAAAAATCAGATAAACCCAAACTGAGGGACATCCTACAAAATTCCTGACCAAAACTTCTCAAAACCGTCAAGGACATGAAAAACAAAGACAGATTGAGAAATTATTATAGAACAGAGGAGGCTAAGGAGACCTGACAATGTGGTATCCTGGAATTGAAAAAAAGACATTAGTGGAAAAACAGGTGAAATCCAAATAAAATCTAGAATTTAGTTAATAATAATGTACTAGTGTTGGCGTCTTTGCCTTGAGATACATTTTATGGTTTATGTAATGTTAATATTAGGGGAAGATGGGTGATAGTTATACAGGAAATCTACTATCTTTGTAACTTCTCTGTAAGTCTAAAATTATTCAAAAATAAGAACTCTAGGGGCTTCCCTGGTGGCGCAGTGGTTGAGAGTCCGCCTGCCGATGCTGGGGACACGGGTTCGTGCCCCGGTCCAGGAAGATCCCACATGCCATGGAGCGGCTGGGCCCATGAGCCATGGCCGCTGAGCCTGTGAGTCCGGAGCCTGTGCTCCGCAACGGGAGAGGCCACAACAGTGAGAGGCCCGCGTACCGAAAAAAAAAAAAAAAAAGAACTCTATTAAAAAAGGAATAAATTCCTCAAAAAGTTAAATATAGAGTAACCTACCATATGACCTAGCAACTTCACTTCCAGTATATGCCTAAGAGAGTTGAAAACACATGTCCGCACAAAAAACTTGCATATGAATGTTCACAGCAGCATTATTCGTGATAGCCGAAAGAGGAAAACAACCAAAATATCAACGGATGGACAAAATGTGTCATATCTATACAATGGAATACTGTTTGGCCACAAAAAGGAGTCAAGTACTGATACATGCTACAACATGAAATAAACCTTGAAAACATAAGTGAAAAAAGCCTGACACAAAAAGACCACAAATTATAAGATGCCATTTACATGAAATGTCTAGAACAGGCAAATCCACAGAGACAGAGAGTAGATGAGTGGTTGCTAGACAGTGAGGGGAATGGGACGTGACTTTGGGGGAATGAAAATATTCTGGTATTAGACATTGGTAACAGTTGCACAACCTTGTGAATATATTAAAACCACTGAACTGTACACTTTAAAATGGTAAATTTCAGCTATGTGAATTACATCTCAATTTAAAATAGGAATTAATAATATTTACCTCATAAAGATTAAATGAGTTAATAACTGAAGGCTGCTACTGTTACTATCATGATATTATTATTTATAAGATTCTATGCTAGAAGTTGGAGAAAGAAAAGAGGACTTAATTCTTCTCCAAGAGTTCATAATCTACTGGGAAAGACCAGCACATACATATTTAAGTTAGGTTATGCCCTTTATCAACATTTGTTCTCAACACATGCATATTAAAAGCCACTTTTGTTTCTTCAAAGCAGCAGTTCTCAAAACATTTTGGCCTCAAGACCACTTCACACTCTTAAAAATTACTGAGCATCTCAATTTTTGTTTATGTGCGTTCTATCTATATTCACTGTAAGAAATTAAAATGAGCTACTTAAAGTATTTACTTCATTAAACCCATTACATTACAATGTTATTCATAAATAACATTTTTATGAAAAATAAAATTTTCCAAAACAGAATATAGTGACAAGAGTGGCATTAGTTTACTTTTCTGCAAATCTTTTAAATGTCTGGCTTAGTAGAAGACAGTTGGATTCTCATATCTGCTTCTGCATTCAATTTATTGTGTTATGTTTTGGTTGAAGTATATGAAGAAAATCTGGTCTTACACAGATATGTAGCTGAAAAAGGGAGTATTTTAATAGCTTTCAGATAATTGTGGATATTCTTCTTTGATACTACAGCAAACTCAACCTTCATAAGGTTAGCTATGGACTCTGAAACCACAGCAATAAATTTTTTGTACTCTGTTACATTAAAGCCATTGAATTCTCTTGCACTTTGAATGGATCTTTTACCCATGAATGAATTTTGTAATGTCATGAATTGATTATCTGGAAAGTACTGGCTCACTCAATTATTAAGATATTCCAATGTTGACACTTCATTATACAATAAAAATAAAATCACATTCATTAATATCACCACTGATCTCATCAGAAAAGTCCAGGTATTGGGAACCTGTCAAACTCAAGAAAGTGAATACAAGTTTTCTAAAACTCTGATTTTCATTTGAAAATTTAAATTTTATCAATTAACAACAAATTCTGTCACTTCATTCATTTTCGAGAAAATGTCTGCCAAATACCTAAGTCTGAACAACCAGAGTTGTTCAGTGGGCCAGTCGTTCTTTCAAATAAAAATGGTGTTCCAGGAAATGGGGCCTTTTTAAGCTCAATCATATAAGTGGTTTTCTGTAAGACAACCATTTCGTACTTGATAAGTACCTTATGAGTACTTCCCATTTTGCTATACAAAATATTTTAAAAGTAAACTCAAAAGTAGAGATATAATAAGATTAGTAATTTCATTGTTTCAAGTACATTCTTTTTTTTTTTTTTTTTTTTTTTTTTGGCAGTACGCGGGCCTCTCACTGCTGTGGCCTCTCCCGTCGCGGAGCACAGGCCCCGGACGCGCAGGCTCAGCGGCCATGGCCCACGGGCCCAGCCGCTCCGCGGCACGTGGGATCCTCCCGGACCGGGGTACGAACCCGCGTCCCCCGCATTCGCAGGCGGACCCCCAACCACTGCGCCACCAGGGAAGCCCTCAAGTACATTCTTAAGTGAAACTGACTTTTAAAAAAAAAATTACAAGCACATAGCTATTGCCTTGAATGAGTTGTATTAAAGTACAGTCAGTTTTACCCACCACTGCTTTTGCATCATCAATGCAAATGTCAACACAGTGTAAAAAGGCAAAGAACACCTTAGTATTATTATGAAAAATAGGTTTTGACTCACAGACACCAAGGGTACCACAGATCACTCTTTGAGAACTGCTGCTTTAGAGTTTACCCCAGTTCCATACTTCACCCTCATAGTCCCAATTCTTTCTGATGTGCTACTAGGCAGCAGAAGACCCATATTTATTTCCTCCTATACTCTACAGAACACATTTTTGACATAGGAAAAGGTAAAAGGTAATCAATGGCTAGATTTCCAAGCTGGGGCACAAAAACCTAATCAAATCTTGAAAATGGTTCAAAATCTATACATATGTCATAATAATTACTACAGTGTTTTTTGCAACAAAACCCAGAAAGATGTCAGCCAGAGAGACTGTCATTTATATGAAAAATACCACCACCAAATTCTAAAGCAAACAACACTAACAAGGCAACTTTCAGAACACAGCCTTTCCTTATACTCTGGTTATTCAAAAAATTTTCTTTACTGCTTTATTTTAATATACTGTGCAGTAATTTTTAAAGTTTTCTGCACAAATTCAGTCCAATAAAACTAAAGAGGAGCTAATACGTTATTTGTTTCAGAACTTTCTTCTTTATCTACATTATAAAGCTAAACCAGCTATGTCTCAAGGAAATCCCAATTAACACGACGTACCCTATTAGGCAACACATGTCTAAACAAAATCTAAATTTTATAGGTCACAGATGTCCCTAATGAAATTACTCAAAATGACAAATATGACGGCAATAATTCTAAGTAATATGCCTCATAAGTGATTAGATGGTAGTAAATAAAAGCATGACCCTTGATAAAACATTGATGACTCTGCCACTAGCTAAGCTGAGGACTTGATCCCTTCATCTCATGATTTCTCTAATGAATCCGTCTTCAGCTGCTATTCAGAGGAAGAGGTTAGAAGAAGCCCTAACTAGCTTCCCAAAGAGTTTCTATACATTCAGCTTTTGTTTAGAGAAAGAAGTTAAAATTGGTTGACTAAAAATAACACGTGATAACACTCTCCCTGGCTATACGTTCCTCAGCAGCTACTGCCATTTAGGGCCATTTACTACCAAATCAATCTGATCTCACATGAGTGCACATAAATACTATACTTCATGTTCCCCAATATACCAAAGACTTTCCTGGCCTAAATCATCTTTGGGTATACATTTCTCCATTCTTAAATTTTCTTTATCCTTTTCTCTACCCAACCAAATGCTCAGTAAAAATTGTTTCCTATGTAAGGTCATACCTGTCTGTCCCTGTTCAAAAAGACCCCTCACATCCTCTGAATGCAAGTTACACAGGAATATAAATCCAGAGAGTATTGAAGATGGAATGGAATTCATTTGGTCCATCTTCCTTATTTTATTTGTGAAGAATCTGACTCACCAAAATGTAAGCAGTTTGCCTGAAGTCACACAAATCTAATTATTAACAGAACTAAGACCAGAATCCAAGTTTACTAACAACCCTTCATCTCATATTTTTCTAATTATATTAACATATCAGACCATTCTTTGGCAATGAATTACAACTGTGTATCATTAATTATTATTTTAAGTGTGTTCCTGCCCAAGACTTCAAGCAATTCAAAAGCAGGGATTATACAGTCTCTTCAATAAGTGGTGCTGGGAAAACTGGACAGCTACATGTAAAAGAATGAAATTAGAACATTCTCAAACACAATACACAAAAATACACTCAAAATGGATTAAGACCTAAATGTAAGACCAGGTACTATAGAACTCTTAGAGGAAAACATAGGCAGAACACTCTTTCACATAAATTGCAGTAGTATCTTTTGGATCCACCTCCTAGAGTAATGAAAATAAAAGCAAAAATAAACAAATGGGACCTAATTAAATTTAAAAGCTTTTGCACAGCAAAGGAAACCATAAACAAAACACAAAGACAACCTACAGATGGGAGAAAATATTTGCAAATGACGCAACTGACAAGGGTTTCATCTCCTAAATGTATAAACAGCCCATGCAGCTCAATATCTAAAAAAACAAACAACCCAATCAAAAAATGGGCAGAGGAATTCCCTGGCAGTCCTGTGGTTAGGACTCTGCACTTCCATTGCAGGGGGCACAGGTTTGATCCCTGGCTGGGGAACTAAGATCCTGCAAGCCGCATGGCACTGCCAAAAGAAAAAGAAAAAAAAAAGGCAGATCTAAATAGACAGTTCTCCAAAGAAGATGTACAGATGACCAAGAGGCACATGAAAAGATGCTCAAGGGACTTCCCTGGTGGTCCAGTGGCTAAGACTCCAAGCTCCCAATGCAGGGGGCCCGGTTCTATCCCAGTTTGGGGAACTAGATCCCACATGCCTCAACTAAAGATCCCAGAAGTGGCAACGAAGATCCCATGTGCCTCAAATAAGACCCAATGCAGTCAAATAAATAAATAAATATTAAAAAAGAAAAAAAGATGCTCAACATGGCTAATTATTAGAAAAATGCAAATCAAAATTACAATGAAGTATCACCTCACACCAGTCAGAATGGCCATGATCAAAAAGCCTACAAGCAATAAGTGCTGGAGACGGTGTGGAGAAAAGGGAATCCTCATACTCTGTTAGTGGGAATGTAAATGGTACAGCCAGTATGGAGAACAGTATGGAGGTCCCTTAAACAACTAAAAATAGAACTACCATATGATCCAGCAATCCCACTCCTGGGCATATATCTGGAGAAAACCATGGTTCAAAAGGATACATATACCCCAATGTTCACTGCAGCACTGTTTACTGTAGCCAAGAAAGGGAAGCAACCGGGCTTCCCTGGTGGCGCAGTGGTTGAGAGTCCACCTGCTGATGCAGGGGACATGGGTTTGTGCCCCGGTCCGGGAAGATCCCACATGCTGCGGAGCGGCTGGGCCCGTGAGCCATGGCCGCTGGGCCTGCACGTCCAGAGACTGTGCTCCACAACTGGAGAGGCCACAACAGTGAGAGGCCCGCGTACCGCAAAAAAAAAAAAAAAAAGAAAGGGAAGCAACCTAAATGTCCATCAACAGGTAAATAAAGAAAATGTGGTGTATGTATACAATGGAATATTACTCAGCCATTGAAAGGAATGAAATAATGCCATTTGCAGCAACATGGGTGGACCTGGAGATTATCATTACTAAGTGAAGTAAGTCAGACAGAGAAAGACAAATATCATATGATATCACTTATATTTGAATCTAAAAAATAATACAAATGAACTTTTTTACAAAACAGAAACAGACTCACAGAAATAGAAAACAAACTTATGGTTACCAATGGGGAAAGGTGAGGAAGAGGGATAAATTAAGAGTTTAGGATTAACATATACACACTATATAAAAATAGATAATGAACGAAGATCTAATGTATAGCACAGGGAACTTTACTCAATAGTCTGTAATAACTCATATGGTTAAAGAATCTGAAAAAGAATGGATACACGTATACATATAACTGTATCACTTTGCTATACACCTGAAATTAACACAACACTGTAAATCAACTATACTCCAATATAAAATAAAAATTTTTTTAAAAAGCAGGGATTATACTACTACTGCTGCTGCTACTACTACTATTATACCAATTACTATTTCCTTTAACACAAATCCTTCCATGTATCAGACAATAATGTGTACTGACTTACAGTAGTACACTCTGTACTGTTTTTCCTCAACTTTCTTGTATCAAACAGCATTTCACTAGACAACATATAAACTACCCTATATTAACAAAAATATCTTTGGAAAGATTTATACTTTTCCCCTAATAGCCAATTCATAGCCTTAGTCTTCAACTTTTCCATAAGGCAGTGTATTTTTTTCTTTATTGCTTCTACTGACAGTGTCAAATGGCTAAGAAGCACCAAGTGAAGATGTGATAAGGTTCTTTACATCTTATATTTTAGCAGAAACAACAAAGAATATAAAAACAATTCATTATAAAATACTGATTTACCAATGTTTTGCTCCACCATTACACAAAAATGTTTTATAAAAAAGGGCAAAATGATAAGGAATGCCTCTCTCCAAATCCTTTCACTTTTTGCTACTTTTCAGTGAAAAACAAGTAGGCGAAACAAAAAGCATGCCCAAAACACACTGTACTCTTCTAACAGGACCATTGTTTAATTGTGACACAACTCAAAAACAAACAATTCCTCAATTGTCTACTGAAGAAGATGAGGGGAAGCTAAATACACAACAGAAATGAAAAAAGGAGTGGTGTCTGGAACCAGTCAGTCCAACTAGGAAAAATTACTAAATTTATTATAATTCACTCATATCATCTATGGTACTCCAAGTACAAACCACATACTACTGAAAAACATGATTTTAAAAGCACAATTTTGCTTTATATTTTTTACTTACATTTTATATAAATACCAAACAAACCTTAATTTTTTAGTACCTTATGAATATAGTAATACAACACTATAAGACATCAAACAATCTCTCAATAAGCTCTAAGATTCCCAACATCACTGACCCTGAGTCTCTCCAAAAAAGCCTCAAATGCCTTTGAGAGCAAAAGCATTAATGAAAATATCCCAAATCACCCTAAGTGGATGGACAACACACACTATGAAAGGGAAGTTCACAAATCAGTAAGAAAGGAGTGTTTTCATTTGGTGGCAATGGCCGTAACATCAGGTCTATCAGTAGCAAAGCCTATCAGTAGCAAAGTCTATCAACAGCAAAGTAGAAAACAACTGGGGCACTGGTAAAGAATAAAGGAAAATAAAAAGAAACTCTGCTTCAAACTCAAATAAATAAAGGATTGGATAATGGAACAAATCTTTAAATATGCATGGATAAGCTAGTTAAGATGAAAGGGATGTTTCCATATGGTGCAAAGCAAAGTGAAATCAGGAACAAGAGAGTAAGCAATTTACTAATCCAGGTATTCTCAAGGGACTTCTGACTAAAGTTCTACTATGATGGCTGCCACAGGGGACAGGTGATAAAACCCAGAGTCTGCCAAAATTGGAGTCCCTCCCACAGAAGGCTAGCTATAATCTATATAAGAGTAAATCAGGAATAAATCCCTTTGCACAGAAGGGAATGAGAAAACCTTAAGCATTTTGAGCCCAGTAATAACAACAGAAGTGCAGGCAATGGGGAATCCCTGAGAAATCCTAACAACAAAATGCACGCTTGTGGTCTGAATTCATGCCACCCATGAGGTCCCCCCACATCCCAAACAGGTTTAATTGAATGTGGCTGTGTTGGTAGCACTCCCTAGTGAATGACAGAATCAAACATAAAGCCTCCTTGGGAGAAAACAACTTCAACACAGGTCTCAAAAAATACCCAAAGATCAAATTCTAACGAAAAGGAGCAGCTCATGGGGAAAATTCAAAAAACAAACAACACACTGTGACTGAGAACTAACCAAAACAGACTGGTGAAACAGATGTGAAATAATCTGACACAGAACATGTACAAGAAGCTCAAATATAAAAGCAGAAAAAAAGCAAATGTGAAAAACAACCATACAGAACTTTCAGTAAGAAAAAACATAATACCTGAAAATTAAAAATTGACATTTGAAGTAAAGAGCAGCATGGACTCAGTAGAAGAGAGAGTTAGTGAACTGGAAGATATATAGGAAGAAAGTACCTAGAATGCAGCACAAAAGACAAAGAGATAGAAAATATAAAAGAAAAGTAAAATGAGTAGGCTAGATGATCTAAGATACATCTATTTGGAGTTCCAGAAGGAGATGACAGAATGAATGAGGGACTCACTCACCAGATAAATTCGGGCTGAGAAATTTCTAAGGCCGATGAAGGACACAAATCTGTAAGTTGAAGAAACCTAATGAATCAAAAGCAGGATAAAATGTAATCTATGCACATCAAAGTGAAGACAAAACATAGTGAAATTAAGATAAAGTTCTTAATATCAGTCAAAGGAGAAAAAAGGATGAACCTCACAGAAGTGGCAGTTGGACTGTCAGCTTACTTTTTGATAATAGCAATGAAAGCAGCAAGACATTGGAATATCCTCAATGTATTGAGAGAAAAAGCGGCCAACACAAATTGCAGATTTAATAAAACTATCTTTCAAGAATACGGTTAAAATAAATACATTTTGAGAGAAAGAAAATTCCCAAAAGATTGGAATCACTATATACTTTTAACCAAAATCAATTAAGTTGGAAATCAATAACAAAAAGGTAACTAGGAAAAAACTCTATGAGTTTGTAAATATAAAACACCTCTTAAAAACTTATGGTTAAAAAAAAGGATATCATAATGGAAATGAGAAAATACTTAGAATTGAATGAGAATGAAAAACTATGTATCAAAATTTGCAGGATTAGGATAAACAAAATGTGGTGTATATATACTGCAGAGTATTATTTACCTTTAAAAGGAGATGAAATTTGATACATGCTCTAACAAGGATGAACTATGAAAACATTAAGTAAAATAAGCCAAACAAAAGGACAAATACTGTATAATTTCACGTATATGAGGTATCCAGAGTGGTCAAATTCAACAGAGACATAAAGTAGAATAGAGGTCACCAGGGCCTGGGGTGGGGGGTTTGTGAAATAGGGAGTTATTGTTTAATTGGTAGAGTTTGTATTCGGGATGATGAAAAAGTGTTGGAAATGGATAATGGTAGGAGTTGCTCAACACTGTGAGTGCACTTAATGCCAATGAACTACACACCTAAAAGAATGGTAAATTTTATGTTATGTATATTTTACCGCACACACAAAACAACCTTGCAAGATGTGATTAAAGCACTTAATGACACCTACAGTTCTGAATTTTACTTTAAAAAAGAACCAAAAATTAATGACTTAAGCATCCAACCTAAGAAGCAAAACAAAAAAAACCAAAAATAGCAAAATAAACCCAAAGAAAGTAGGAAGAAAAATAATAATTTAAGATAAAAGCAGAAACTGCTGAATGTAAGGCTATCATACAATAAAGAAGATCAATAAAGCTAAAAAGTTGAGTCTTAGACAAAACTAATGATACCTCTGGCAAAATTAACCAAGGAACAAAGAAATCACAAATAAACACTAACAGGAATGAAAAGGGGTTTTATCAGTAGTGAGCAGAGGTCACTAATACCAATATTCTGCAATGTGCCAACAAGTCTTCACAACTCTTGAACGTTCCACCATGCTCTGATTTATAATTAAAAAGACATATATATATAAAATTACCCGAACCTAGAGCACAGTTCTATTTTATACATAAAAGATACTTTTTACACAGTTTTAACACACACTGAGTTTTCCAGGTATGTAAACCACTATGAAATCAAGAAGAGCTTACACTTTGTTTTGCTCAGTTCTACCAAGAAGTTTATTCATCATTTGGAATATCATGTCACTGAAAGCAATGCACTCATGCTTGTTGAATCATCAAAGCAGTACACCTGCATGAGATTGCACTGTGACTGAACCTATGAGTATTAGATACAGGCCTATGATCACTTCATACTTTTGAAGTTGCTGTGATCAAGTATTTACAAATGGAAATATTATTTTATTAAAGTTTTCATGTTAGTTCTATTTTTTCCATTATATATTAATTTTCCTCCCAAAATTGATTTAGGGAAGTAGAGTAAGGCATTATATTGATTTTTCCCTGAAAAAAGGATAAAGTAAATAATCTGTGACTTTTAGTTTCATAGGAGAGCAGTAAAACATAGTGTCTAAAAAGAACAGACCCATGGCAGGGGGCGGGTGTTTCCCTGGTGGCCCAGTGGTTAGGATTCTGGGCTTCACTGCCGTGGCCTGGGTTCACCCCCTGGTTGGGGAACTAAGATCCTGCAAGCTGTGTAGCGGGAAAAAAAAAAAAAAAAAGTACAGACCCAGACACCCCATTGCTAGCAACCTATCCCAAAGACACACCAACAAAAATACAATACAAATAAACATATACACTAGACTGTTATTGTTGTATTATCTATAACAGCAAAAGACAGGAAGCATCTCAAATGGCCAAAAATAGGGGACTGCTTGAATTAACTATGGTGTATCACACACTAAAGTATTATGAAGCTGTAAAAATGAAGGAGGAAACCACTGTATGCATTGCCATGGAGTAATCTCAGGATATACTACTGATGAAAATGCAAGATGAGGGAAAAATGTATGTCTGGTATGCTACCACTTACCTAAGGGGAGAAAAAAAGGTGTATCAATACAAACACACACACACACACACACACACACGGTTATTATTACTTTTTTTAATGGAAGGATAAACCATAATTTTTTTTATGGTTGCTTTGGGGGGAGGGAAGAATAAAATGGAAGGGACTGAGTTAAAAGTTAGACTTCTCTGAACATATCTTGTTTTGTACATTTGTAAATTAACAATTTATTACCCTTTATTCCTTTTCCTGCAGCATTTTGCTAAACAAGAAGAAACAAGTGTCATTAATTGCAAATAATAAGACTGTCTACAAAATGCAAACAAAACTATGATGAATTATTAGGATAAACACAAATTTAGCAAAGTTGCAGGATAAAGAGGAATACACAAAATTCAACTGCATTTGTGCACACTAAACAGAAAATGAAATGGGGGGAGGGGGAAGATACCACTTATAATACCATTAAAAAGTCTGAAGTTCCTAGGACAGAAATTTCCAAACCTGCTTAGTTCATGGTGCCCATACTATTCTCAGTAATCATTTCATAGCACCTCTAAGCCAAAAGACATTCCTAACAGTTTCATTTAGTATTTAGTAGTTAGGTCCAAACAACTTCATTAGTATTTATCATTCACTCATCCTAAAAACGTAGTAACTACTGGAAAAAGCAATTGAATTTAAAAAAAAAACAACTTTTCTTTCTTTCTCTTCCAGGTACATTAGGTAAGCATGCACAACCTCTGAAACCTCGGACCCCACACACCCTCATTTCCTGTTCCACATTGATTTTCATACTTCTAATCTCAGCAACCATTTCACAAAGATAGACTTTACCAAATGTATCACAATCTAATGTTGAAACGTGGAACTTCCTAGAGCTAGAAGTTCACATTGTGTCCAATGGACATCCATCCATTCCCTGGTGGCGCAGTGGTTAAGAATCCACCTGCCAGTGCAGGGGACACAGGTTCGATCCCTGGTCCAGGAAGATCCCACTTGCCACAGAGCAACTAAGCCCGTGCGCCACAACTACTGAGCCTGCACTCTAGAGCCCATGAGCCACAACTACTGAGTCCGCATGCCACAACTAGTGAAGTCTGCATGCCTAGAGTCCGTGCACCACAAGAGAAGCCACCGCCATGAGAAGACCGCGCATCGCAACGAACAGTGGCCCCCACTCGCTGCAACTAGAGAAAGGCCATGGCAAGAAGACCCAACACAGCCAAATAAATAAAGTTCAAAAATAAATAAATAAATGAACATCCCATGGTGCTTTTAAGCTCAGTGGGGGTACTCCAGGACACCATGGCACAGTTTGGGAACTGTGGACCTAGAATCTTTATAGAGAGGAAAAATGAACTGAAAGACATTAAGACCTAAATAAACGGTGAGATACTAATGGTCACTAATTTAAAAACTCAATAATGTACAAATGCCACATTTCCTCAAACTAATCTATAGATTCAAAGCAATCCTAATCAAAGATCCAAGAGAGTTTTGTGAAAAATTGGACAGTTAATTCTAAAATCTATATGGAAGAGCAAGAGCATAGCAAAGATATTCCTGAAGAATAATGAAGAAATACTGTGAAATGAAAAGTCTTTATTAAAAAAAAAACTGGATCCTATACCAGATACCATGCCACTTATGCAACTTTTCCAATCTTTTTATTTCGCTTTACCTGTCTTTTCAAGCTACTATCCCAACAACCTGCTCTATACTGGGTGTGACCAACTTTTTCATTCAGGCACAACATGACAACACCCCTCTTCATTCTGAGCTGCACAATGCCATGGGATAGTGTGGCACCCACACACATGCAACCTGGTAGTGCAGGGGAGTTAACTGTGGAGTGAACCTATAACGAATGGTGATGAAACAGATAGAGCCCATCTCCTTAGATCATTTTTCTCAT
Source organism: Leucopleurus acutus (assembly GCF_964270905.1). Lineage (NCBI taxonomy): Eukaryota > Metazoa > Chordata > Mammalia > Artiodactyla > Delphinidae > Leucopleurus > Leucopleurus acutus. Next base: position 72,467,263 of record NC_139147.1, on the reverse strand, counting down.
CCTGTTGGATGATCCCGTGAATGACTTTATAGTGTAACTTCCTGGGGGACAATACACTGGGATTGAGCAATCAGTTGCACTGCCATTCTGGCTACCACTTCACTCCCCTTTTCCTACACTGGGGAAATACTTTCTAATAATGTAAAGATATGTAAGCCTTCAGCCTCAAGCTCTGTTTTCTGGGGAATCCAGGTGAAGAAAGATTCCTACCTTGCCTCATACCAAAAAAATTTTAGATGAATTAAAGATTTAATGTGAAAGGCAAAATTCTAACTTTTAGAAGATTATATACGAGAATATCTGTATACAGAAGAATATCTTTATACAACACATGACTCTAAAGGAAAAGATTGATAAATATGACTACATTGTACACCACAGAATAAAAAGACAAGCCACAAACCAGGGTATAACTGCAACAAAAGTAACTGACAAAAACTGTATCAACAATAAATAAAGAATTCCTACAAAGAAATATGCAAAAGGCAAACAATCCAGTAAAAAAATGAGCAAATGACAAGAACAGGCATTTCATAGAAGACAACAAACAGTGAATAAACACATGAGAACAAGCCCAGTCTCATATGGAAATGTAAATTAAGGCCATTTGTAGATACCATCTAACACCTAGATTGGCAAAAATTAAGATACTTGACTGAAAACAAGGATGCAGAGCAAAGATAATTCTTATACACTGCTAGCAGGAGTATAAACCAGTAAAACTACTTCAGAAACAACTTGGTATTAGCTTATACAGTTGACTGACTGTACATTGTGCAACTCAGCAATTTTACTCCTGGATATAAATCCAAGAAACTCTTGCACATGTACAAATTATAAGAATATTCATAATAGCACTGTCATAACAGCAAAAGACTAAAAACAACCCTGTATTAGCCTGGGCTAGGCTATGCACTGGTAACAAACATATTCCCAAATCTCAATTGTTTAACACAACAAAAATTTCTAATGAACACTAAGCTTGAGGAAGTTTGTTCTTCTTAAGGTGATTTATGGATCTAGGTTGCTGCCATATTAAAGTTCCACTCCCTCAGCAAGCCACCACCAAAATGAGAGACTGAGGGTGCATATGGGCTCATAACTGTCTCAGTCCACGAGTGACATGCCTCACTTCCCCACTCATGGTTCAACAGAACCCAGCACATGCAATGCAATGCAATCGATAAATACCTGTTGAACAAATGCATGAGTACAGAGGGGTAAGAAATTATTTCTACCATTTCAAAATGATCTGTGAAAGAGCGTGACTGTGACTTGATAAATGACATAGGACAGATAGTTTCCATACATAAAAAGTGGGTGAATGATACTCCAGGTACTATCTATAGGTCACAAACGGCAAGCAGGCTTTACCTCACAGAGCTACTCTGAATGACCCAGAGCGGCTGCCTGTCATGTCATCCGTATGCTGTGACAGGAAGAATTCTGAGGCTGCATTCCACTTATGGGAGGATATGAAATAAAATAATCCAGTGAAGACAGGGAGACAAAAACCTCTCTCTTTGATTTAAAAAAAAATGGTTTTTAAAAGGAGAGGCAAGTTTTTAAAGAAAGAATATTCTTAAGCAGTATCAAACTGCATACAGGGCTTCCCTGGTGGCACAGTGGTTGAGAGTCCGCCTGCCGATGCAGGGGACATGGGTTCGTGTCCCGGTCCGGGAAGATCCCACATGCCGCGGAGCAGCTGGGCCCGTGAGCCACGGCCGCTGACCCTGCGCGTCCAGAGCCTGTGCTCCGCAACGGGAGAGGCCACAACAATGAGAGGCCCGCGTACCGCAAAAAAAAAACAAAAACAAAACCAAAAACTGCATACAGAGATTTTTTTTTTAAAAAAGGGAACACTTAAAAGTTTCCCTTTACCCCTACCTCCCTCTCCCTTAATCCCAACTTGACTAAACTGCTAATGACAGCAATTATGCCTTATTAGCTTTTATACTCCCAGCACATAGTACAGAGCTTGGCACATAGTATGTGCTCAACAAATGCTTACTATAACGAGCTGAGAGTAGTTGAATAAGTTATAGAAACAGATGTCGCCAAGGGATATGCATTTTAAAAAATGCCTTAAAAGAAGAAATGGATCTTGACCCAATTTTAGTAATCACATGAGTGATTGTAAAAAATTCAGTGATGTAAAAAAATTCTTCAAAAAGTATCAAGTTAAGATAGTTTGAGAAAATGAAGTGCTAGAATGTAGACAGACCAACCCTGAATGGAAATTTTTTTCAATGAAATTTATATATTTTATTTTAAAATAAATCATCTCTATTAACCCATTTTTCTTATTTTGAGGCTCTTATAGATGGTTACCTAGGAGCTCATGTTTGTTTCTTCGCATCGATATACTCTTTAATACACTTGTTCTAGTTCATTAATCTAGCTGTATGAGAAGTTTTGTGGAGAAACAAAATGGAAGCCGGGATTACGGGGAAGCTTTGTTACCATTTCCTAGGGAACCAGGGAGCAGTAGCTTGGGTGGTCCAGAAGTGAGAACAGATTTTTCAGAGAGCTCCTTGAAAGATGAACAAGTATTTGACAGGTAGAGAAAAAAGAGTTCATTTATTTTACCCTCTAGGCTCCTATGGGATTTTTTTAAGTTGCACACTTTGGTCTACAAATTAAAGGATAATCCTCAGACTGAGGTCAGCATCCTGTCTAAAATTATGCCTTGCGAGGCTCTGCTAAGTTCTGCTGCTTCTTGCTTTCACCTGAATGGGAATTTGCTCTTAAAGTCATCTTCAAATTATTTATCTTTAAAACTTTTTTCCTTATGAACACACCATTCTGTAAGCTGTGCTATCCAACACGGGTAGGCCATACTAAGCCACATATGGCTATTGAAATATAAATGAATTTAAATAAAATAAAATTGTTTCTTCGTCACACTAGCCATATTGGATAGCACAGATATAGAACATTTCCATCACTGCAACAAGTTCAAATTGGACAGTTCTAAACTGTTCATATACGGTCAGAGGATGAGTGCTTACTGTATCTAAAAGGCATAAAAACTAAACTTACACTAAAGTTTTAATGTTTTCCTAATTTTATCAAAACCAGGAATGCAAACAATTCACCTTTGTACCAACTTGGTTAAAAGGCAACAAGTCAACAGGAACTAGTCTGAATTTAGCAGTATAGGATATTTCTCTGAAAACATGCCTAACATTATATGTCCTAATCATTCATGAGCCAGTTATTGGTTAATACACAAGAACTTTGTTTCATTCTCTACAATTACTGTCTAACTTTTAAAAAATAAATGCCAATAAACACTGATATGGTATTATAAAGTCTTTCTCTTTCAGAATGGATATACTATGTATAACTGAATCACTTTGCTGTACACCCAAAACTAACACAACATTGTGAATCAACTATACTCCAATATAAAATAGAAATTAAATTAAAAAAATAAAGTCTTCCTCTTTCATGAGAATCCTGCAGCCTTTGCTATCTGGGGGGAATTAATCCCCATATCTCAAAAAGGGCAAGATTCAGTTTTCAATTTGTTTTCTCAGATTAAGTCTGCTAGAACCCTATTCCTAAGAGGAGGATTCATATGGAAATCTTTGAGCAAAGAGGAGACAAGCACAATGGACTTCTACGATACAACATTCCATCAGTGTGATTACAACAGAAAATACCTTCCTAATGGTCACTTAAAGAGCACGAAAGTGATGTCTAGTAATTATCTATTTGACAAACTTGTCTCTTTCACAAACGTGAAGTTACATAAATAAATCTCATTAACGCCAAAGACAGAAAGTTCCTCAAAATGCTAGTTTATATAATTTAGCATTATTATATTTCAAAGCCAACTTTTTTTCCTGTTAACGAAGATACAAAAGCAGCAGCAAGCGCCATCATGAAAAGCTTTTCCTCCCTACTATACCCACTATCTAGCCAGATTCTGTCAAACAATTAACAATGGTGCTCTTCATGGGTAATAGAACTGACTGCTTTTCCCTTCTTTATCTAGAGACTATAGACAAAAATACTTGTCTAATTTTTATAAAATGAACATGTACTATTTTTCTAATGAGGAAAAACAGTTAAGTCATTTTCTTTTTTTTTAATTTATTTATTTATTTTTGGTTGCATTGGGTCTTTGTTGCTGTGCGTGGGCTTTCTCTAGTTGCAGCAAGGGGGGACTACTTAACTCTTCGTTGCACTGCGCAGGCTTCTCATTGCGGTGGCTTCTCTTGTTGCAGAGCACAGGCTCTAAGCGCGTGGGCTTCAATGGTTGTGGCGCTCAGGCCTTGTTGCTCCGTGGCATATGGGATCTTCCTGGACCAGGGCTCAAACCCATGTCCCCTGCATTGGCAGGTGGGTTCTTAACCACTGTGCCACCAGGGAAGCCCTAAGTCATTTTCAATTAAAAAAAAAAACCCTAGTCATGTTACAAGGGCTCTTTCAAATAGTACTTCTTCCTTAACTGTCATAACCTGATAGGATCTCTGAGCTCCTGCAGCACTATTACCATTACCGTGCGGATTTCTGATTTAGTGTCTTTCAATTCCAAATTCATCCTTTTTGTCTACTGTGAAAACAGATCTGGGATCTTCAAGTATTTTTCTTTGGCCAGTTGGCATGATGCTAAACTTAATCAGTAGAGGGCACAGGAGAGACATTGTAGTAGAAAAGTTTTGTTTTGCTTCGTGGTTCTGGAGCCCTTGCTCACAGGCTCCTCTAGCACCAGGCTTCTATAGGGCAAGGTGGCCAGCAGCATACCCAGCAGCTTCCTCACACTTTCTTCTTGGGAGGTTTCGTAGTGGAGTTAACACCTCCCTGTGAACAACTTTACGAGCACCCTAGGGAGCAGATGTCCAGCACCATATCAACTTCTCTGTCATTCAGTCACCCACAGCCATGCTCTGTCCAACAAGGTCTGGACCTTCCCCTTCTCGGGGAAGAAGGACTCTTCCCTAGGTGCTGAGATATGAGCCCCAGGGGTAGTAGTTGCTCCTTATTTCTGTTATTCTTATGTTCTTTGGAGTTCTATGTACTTTTTACTACTAGCTAATCCTTCACTATTCCATTCTCCTGCTATAGTCAATAATTCTTTCCATGTTCAAATTATTGTGTGGTCTCTCTCGTGGTTGGACCCAGAGTGATACAGTCCTATCTATTAATTTGACACTTACACACTTCCTTGAACTTCAGTCGACCAACTTCTAACTTTTCTTCTTTCTACAAGATTATAAACTCCTGGCTGCCAAGGAACACTTTTCATACTTCTCTGTATCAATCTGACACTGTGTAACATAATGCTCTTTAACACAGAAGCACCAACGAATGTTTAAAATCACACTTCAAATGATTCATAAATACTCTATTACACCTTCATTAGTTTAAGGCCACTAGAAACATGTTCTAATAACCCACTTTTTTTTCCAGAATTTTCACCACCAAAAGCATAAGTAATTTGAATACTATAAGAATGTATTCCTCAGTATTCCTAGACTATAAGGTTTCAAAGTCAGAACAGCCTGTGGACTTAGACCTTCTAGACCTTGTAAGATAGGAGATAATGAATGCTCATGCTCACAGACTGTTCATGGCTACAGAGTCAAAAAGGGGCTGAGAATGACTAATGCTTATTTTTGTATAAATGTGAACAATAAGGTAAAAAATTATGTTCAGAATAAGGATATAACAGCCAAGTGACTATTTATTTACAAACAAATAAGTATATTGGGATTTCAGGGTGACATGGTTGGAAGTATAAGAGGCTTTGTGGTAAGCTTCTACTCTGTGCTTCTGAACACCTAGCAGAAACCCCTTCAACAAGAACAATATCATCAACACTGAGGGTCCTATGAGAAAAACTGGGAGGACAGAGGGCTACCTTCACTGGCCCCAAATCCAATTTGCCTTGTTATCTTTTGCTAAAAATGTACCCTCTAGCTTATCCCAATAAAATATAACCAGCTTATATGAAATCTGTATGCAGTGCTTATTTTCATCAAGCCTCAAAACCAGCCCTCTGTGGGATTAATTCAATAGCAAATTAGAATTGGTAGCCATACCCGGAAGTGAGAAAATACAAGAATCAAGCAACTGCCTTGAGTTCAAACATGGAAAAAGGTGAACTACTTTTCAAATGCCTTTTAGTAACTTAAAGCAGTACCTCTGGAAGAGTGTTATGTGGACTGGCTATCTATTACCCGTACTGAATGAAATACAAAAATTGAGAATAAGTGTTTAGAAACTTTCAGAGCAATTTGACAGAGTGATTTGCCATTGACTCTAACAACGATTGGGGCTTGTATTTTTGCCTGATTTTTCTTTCATTTCCATTTTATGGTATTGTACAAAAGTTATTAGCCCATTACAGAAAATTTCTAAGAAGCATTCATCTAAAATACTCAATTCTGAACATAAAATGCTTTCCCAAAGGAGATGAAGTTAAACAAATGGCCAATAAGCACGTGAAAAGATACTCAACTTCATCAGTGATCAGAGAAATGCAAATCAAAACCACAATGAGATACCATCTCACACCCATTAGGATGGCTATAATCAAAAGACAGAAAATAGCAAGTATTAGTGAGGATGTAGAGAAACTGGAATCCTCATATACTGCTGGCAGGATTGCAAAACGATGCAGTTGCTCTGTAAAACAGTCTGGCAGCTTCTCAAAAGCTTAAACATGGAGTTACTATATGACTCAGCAATTCCACTCCTATGTATATAAATGAAATGGAATATTATTCAGCCATATAAAGGAATGAAGTACTCATACATGCTACAATATGGATGAACCTTGAAAACCTTGTGCTAAATGAAACCAATCATAAAAGACTACATATTGTATGAATCTGCTTATATGTCCAGAATAGACAAACTTATAGACAGAAAATAGATCTGTGAAAATAGATCTTGCCTGGGGCAAGGGGGTACAATTCGGGGTAAAATGAGTGACTGTTGTTGGGTGTAAGATTTCCCCTTGCAGTAATGTAAATATTCTGGTATTAGACAGTGGTGATGGTTGTACAACCTTGTGAATACGACAGAAACAACAACAAAAACCCACTTAATTGTACATCTTTGGAAGGGTGGATTTTATCATATACAAATTATATCTCATGTTTTTAAATTTAAGGGAAAAGAAAGAAACCACGGTGGGGCAGATGTAGTGGAGAAAGCAACGGGGACTGATGGAAACAGGCAGAGGCAAAGATGGAAGGTCTGCCTCTGTTGAGGAAGATAGGAAAAATGTGGAAGTAAAAAGGTTTGTTTTCCCATTTTTAAGAAATTAGCATTCTTGGAGGAAAACAATTTTTGAAAATCATTTGCTTCAGGATTTCATAATACTATCGAAATAACCTAATTCTCAAAACTATCTATGCTTCCCAAGACAGCTTCCTCAACTTCTAAGTTGCTATAGCCTAATAATTGTTATTTACTGTCCCCAAATCCACTCTCGGTCTCTCCCAGTCTATTCTTTACAGCACAGGGAGCCACTTTAAAATACATAAAACTTTATCATTTCAGTCCCCTTCTTAAAGCCTTTAAGTAGGATACTTAAGATGAAGCCCAGTAGTGCATGCATGATCAGGCCCCTCATTTTCCAGACTCATCTCTCTGTAGACCTTCCCTCAACAGGCTTTAAGTTTTGTCTATTCTTTCAGTTTCTCTAATAGCCATCTCAGGCCTTCACACACGACCTTTCCGGAAAACTTTCTGTTCAGTGACCAATCATCCAGTTTCCCTGGAACTGGGGGAGTTATACTGGGACACAAGATTTTCAGTGCTAAACCCAGGAAAGCCCGGGGCAAACTGGGATTGAATGGGTCTCCCTACTTTCTGTTCACCACCCCTACCTGTCAAACACCTACTTCAAGTATTACTGGCCTAAACGTCACTTTCTCAGGAAACCTTCTCTAATACCTCCTCACTCCCATCCCAGGCACATTATTTTATTGTCTTAACATTCATCACACTGTATTTGCTTTTAAAAGTCTGTCTACCCTAACTACGTTATAAACTCCACAGGCATGGATCCAGGGAGCATTCTGTTGACCATTACATCATTAATACCTAACACTGTGTCTAGTTCATGTGTCTCAGAGATGAGTATTGTTGAATGAATAAATCAATCAATGAAAGGTGTATCTGTGATGGCATCGGAGCCAAGTAAAGTTTGTTTCCTTTTTTTTTTAGATGTTGGGGGTAGGAGTTTATTAATTAATTAATTTATTTTTGCTGTGTTGGGTCTTCATTTCCGTGCGAGGGCTTTCTCTAGTTGTGGTAAGCGGGGGCCACTCTTCATCGCTGTGCGCGGGCCTCTCGCTATTGTGGCCTCTCTTGTTGCGGAGCACAGGCTCCAGACGCGCAGACTCAGTAGTTGTGGCTCACGGGCCTAGTTGCTCCATGGCATGTGGGATCCTCCCACACCAGGGCTCGAACCCGTGTCCCCTGCATTAGCAGGCAGATTCTCAACCACTGCACCACCAGGGAAGCCCTGTTTCCTTTTTTAGGCTAGGGTAGACCCAGGAAATTTTGAAGATATTTTCACTATTCTATCTTCTTTAAGATCACTATTCTAGAAAGCTAAGATAATTAAATGCTCCATTTATCTCGATCCTCACAACTGATAAAACTCATCCAAGCACCTCACCTTAACTACTGTATATTCAAAATAAGACCAGCAGGACATTAGTCTAAATTCTCACTACTCAACCCCTATTACAAGCATTTCTCCATTTACAACAGATCATACTCCTACCCAGGAGATGGGATTCTAGGCAACAGGAACAATAAGAATGATCTAGTTCATAAGACAAAAGGGCACATAGGAGCAAGTAGAGGGAAATAAGACTGTTAAGTGGGACCAGAAAGTTGCAGGTGCTGGGCAATGGGGAACACCTGGAAGTTCGAGAGGTTTGGTTTTAAGTGTCTTTTATTCTCATAATAAAAGTAGTACAAGGTCATTACAAAGAAACCCAAACCAGAATAAAATTTAAAGAAAAACAGAATATCCATAATACACTTCCCAGAAAGAACTGGTTTTTACATTTCACACTAGAAGCAGGAAAACAACATGGTTGAAGAATGAAAAAATTCTTAGTATGTCCTTCCTAAGTCACTGAAATATTTATTTTGTGAATACAATGTGTCGGATGTTAGAGATCAAAGATAACTGAGATGTAGTCTCAGTTTTGCGCTCACCATCATTGGGAAAAGAGTAACAAATGACTACTCCGAAATGAGATAAGAGCTGACAAGGATGAGTGGAATGCAGTGGAAAAGAGGACCCAGAGCTCCTATGCATATTAAAGTAATTAGGCAAAGAAATCAGAACTGGCCTTTGAAGGATGAGAAAGAACTTGCCAAGCAAAAAGAGAGGAAGGTCTCAGGTAAACAGAGGAAGCAGTGTGTTAAAGAAACTTTGTAATCGAAATGTGATCCTCCTTTTATTCTTCTTCCCCTTGGCCTTCACCCAATCACTACACTAAAAAAGTGAAACTATGACTAACCATGAAAGAAGTAAAGGGGTGAGACTCAGAAAATGCTACAAAAGTGCCTACAAGGTAGTGAATGGTGAAGCAACGAACAACAAATTAAAAAGTTAAAAAAGAAGTAAGAAGAAATGTGTTCAACAGTGAAGTCTAGCTTTCCTCAAGTTTGGTCGCAAAACCCAAATGGTGATTCAAAATGAAAAAAGAGGAGAGAGGCAACAAACACAGATCTTCCTTAAGATGGGGCTACATAACGATACGTATGTTGAAAATACCGTTAAGTCGAAAATGCATTTAATACACCTAAACCTATCAAGGAACATCATAGCCCAGCCTACCTTAAACATGCTCAAAACACATTAGCTGACAGTTGAGCAAAATCATCTAACACAAGGCCTATTTTATAACAAAGAGTTGAATATCTCTTGTAGTTTATTGAATGCTGTACTTAAATTAAAGTGAACGAGAGAATGGTAGTATGGGTATAGAACGGTTGTTAAGTGTATCACAAGTGTATACCTTTGTGATTGCATGGCTGACTGGGAGCTACAGCTCGCTGCCTCTGCCCAGCACCACCAGAGTACTGAACCTTGTATAGCTGGCCTAGAAAAAGATCAAAATTCAAAGTATGGTTTCTACTGAATGCATAGCACTTCTACACCATAGTAAAGTCAAAAAATAGTAAGTAGGGGGACTGTATGTATATAAAAAGTGTTCAACTAGACATCAAAAAGATGCAAATTGTAACAAGATGCCATTTTTCTACAATCAAAGTGAAAACTTATCAATCTAAGACCTTATACTGAAAAATGAAGGTCAACTGCAGACTGATTATTTGATTACTTAGGTGGTTATCTAAGTTAAACAAAAACTGAAACCAGTTTATTGTAGTAAAAAATAGTATTGTATCAGAAGTCACCATGGAGTCTATCCCACACTTCCAGGAAGACAATTTATATAAAATCTTTGAAGGCTTTTCATTAGCTATAAGGTCACACAATCTCAACTAAGAAAAGATTCATGACCCATCTATGCTCTGTTTCATAAAAGAAAGTTTGACCATTTGCCTAAAAGAAGGCAATACTTCTATTTGGAGACCCGAAGTCTGCCTCAAAGAAACAAGCTAGTCAGTCATCCTTGCTAAGCCATTTCTTGCTATATAGAAGTGGGTTCTGTGACAGCTGGAGCTCCTTATCATCTCTTCTGATCTTTCTACATACATTTAGGAGACTGCCATGCAAGTTCCAGAAAACAAGTATCTTTCTATGTGCCTGTGTGTATGTAAGGTTCAAGTGGAGCTGTAAATGGGCAGAAAAACCTGCATTGGTACATGGCTTCCTGGGAGGTGTAGTCACACAAGCAAAGTGCTGTGTTGTGGGTACTTGGTTAGAATCAGGAAGAGCCCTAATAGTAGCACATGCTAGAAACCAGAGTACCATAAGATCCCACCATCCTAGCCCAGAACTACCCTATAAGATGAATGCCAATTTATCACTGGAACTCAGGCTAGGTGCTGTGTGTGTTTATCCTTTAGCAATACACCTAAGAAGAGGTTTCAACCAGAATCCCAGTCAACTGTAGAGGCAAGGACAATCAATCCCACAAATGTTTCTGACAAATGCATACCAGGTAACAGATAACTGTTACCATTCAAGGATGAATAAGCAGGAAAAAATCCAACATTGACCCCAACAAAAAATAATGCAGCACAAGAAAGAGACAAAATTACCTTTCACAGAAGCAGAATCTAACTTAGAAGGTGAATTAAAATTACTTCAGGACAGGGACTTCCCTGGTGGCTCAGTGGTTAAGAATCCGCCTGCCAATGCAGGAGACATGGGTTCGAGCCCTGGTCAGGGAAGATCCCACATGCCATGGAGCAACTAAGCCTGTGCACCACAACCACTAAGCATGCGCTCTAGAGCCCACGAGCCACAACTACTGAGTCCATGTGCCACAACTACTGAAACCCGCCTGCCTAGAACCCATGCTCCACAACAGGGGAAACCACCGCAATGAGAAGCCCGCGCACTGCAACAAAGAGTAGCTCCACTCACCGCAACTAGAGAAAGCCTGCATGTAGCAAGGAAGACCCAACACAGCCAAAAATAAATAATAAATAAATTTTTTAAAAAATGACTTCAAGACACAGAATTAAGTTCCAAACACTGTTTGGTAAAATCCATGAAACAGGCATATATGAAGAGAAAAGACCAAGATGAAATGAGAGTAATTTAAGAAGAAAATGGAGTGGAGTAAATTTTTAAAGGATGTAAAGAAACTAAAAAAACCCTACATTGGAGGTAATAAAGGAAAATCAAATGAGTGCTAAAGACAAACATTCAAGAAGCTCACACAAAAGACAGAAATGATAAGCCAACCTAATTACTATAAGTGTTTTCAAGGAAGAAAAAAGAACTAAAAATAACCAAAAATATTTCTGGAAATGAAAAAAAAGTATGAAGACCGTAAGGAGTTAATGTATCAGGCAACATTAATAAACAGGTACAAGACACAATCAGTCAAAATATCTCAATAAAAAGAAAAAGGAAGATTCCTAGCACCATCAGATATAGGAAGCTCTGAAACAAAATTAATGCGAGACCACATGGCATGAAAGTTTCTGTGGACATTAGTGACCTAATAATTATTATATGTGCCTTCCAGTTACTCCTATATTAAATGAAAATTTATGTTAGCTGACATACATGATGACTCAATTTAAATGTAAGATTGAGAAACTGACAATGAACATTAAAGTGAGGGCTGGTTAAGAGAATAAGCCAGTCTTCAGTTATGGGGAGTCAAAGTATAATTTTCTTTTTCAGACTGACAAATCAGAAATTGTTATTTTTTTAAATTTTAGATTTACAGTTGAATTCACTTCAAGTATAGATTAGTTGGCTTTAAGACACTGACAGACAACAGGATAAACACACACACTATGGAATATTATTCAGCCTCAAAAAGGAATTAAGTACTAATAAATGCTATAACATGGATGAACCTTGAAAACATGCTACATGAAATAAGCCAGACACAAAAGGACAAACATTGTATGATTCCACTTATATGAATCATCTAGAAACGGCAAAATCATAAGAGAAAGTAGATTAGAGACAGTCACCAGGGGTTGTGGGTAGGGAGGAACAGGGAGTCAGTGTTTAATGAGTGTAGATTCTGTTAGGGAAGATGAAAAATTCTGGAGATGGATGGTGATGATGGTTGCACAACAATGTAAGTGTACTTAATGCCAAAGAACTGTATACAGTTGACCCTGAACAGCTTGGGGGTTGGGGCGCGACCCTCCACACAGTCAAAAATCTGAGTATAACTTATAGTCTGGCTCTCCATATACATGGTTCCTCCAAATCCAAAGTTCCTTTGTATCTGCAGTTCTGCATCCTAGGATTCAACCATCCTTGGATAGTGCAGTACTATAGTATTTACTACTGAAAAAAATCCACGTATAAGTGGACCTGCACAGTTCAAACTCGTGTTGTTCAAGGGTTAACTTTACTTTAAAATGGTTAAGATGATAACTTTACATTATGTATATTTTACAAAAATGTAGAAGCAGTAGCAATGAATCATTAAAAAACAGAAGCATTAAATAACAGAAACACACCCAACAGAATTAACTATCACAATACACATAAATGTTTTAAGTATTCACTTTGGATTAAAACAAAAATAAACTATATGTAATTTAAAAGAGATACAACTAAAAATGGCATGGAAAGACAAGGTTGGATAATAATTTATTTAACAAAGAATAACAGGACAGATGGAAATTTAAGATAAGTAAAATACGAGACTTAGAAAGATTAAATATGACAATTATTTTTATTGATTAGGTGTAATACAGATCTTTAGCAGTATAGAACTTAAACATGCATCAATAATATTACACCAAAAACATGATAAAAATCATTAGGATAGAGAGAACATGAAGACAAGCCACAGAGTGGAAGAAAATATTTGCAAAAGAAGTATCTGATATAAAGATGCTCAGTCTCATACATCATTAGGGAATTGCAAATTAAAACAGTGAGATAGCACTACACACCTATTAGAATGGCTAAAATCCAAAGCACTAACATCAAATGCTCATGAGGATTTGAGCAACAGGAACTCTCATTCACTGTTGGTAGGAAAGCAAAATGGTTCAGCCACTTTGAAAGACAGTTTTAGCAGATTCTTAACAAAACTAAATATATTCTTACCATACAATCCAGCAATCATTATTCCATGCTATTTACTCATATCAGCTGAAAACTTATGTCCATGAAAAACCCAAACTTGGATGTTTATAGCAGCTTTATTCATAACTGCCAAATGTGGAAGCAACCAAGAAGTCCTTTAGTGGGTAAATGGGTAAACAAACTGTGGTATATCCCAACAATGGAGTATTATTCAGCATAAAAAAGCAATGAGCTATTAAGCCATGAAAAGATATGAAGGAAACTCAAATGCACACTGCTAAGTGAAAGAAGCTGAAAAGGTTACATATTGTATAATTCCAACAATATGACATTCTGGAGAAGGCGAGACTATGGAGACAGTTAAAGCTTCAGTGGTTATCAGGGATTAGCAAGAAGGGAGGGGTAAATAAGTGGAGCACAGAGAATTTTGGGAGTGAAGAAACTATTCTGTATGATACTGTAATGGTGAATACATGTCATTATCCACCATTCGTCCATACCCATACAATGTGTAACATCAAGAGTGAACCCTAATATAAACTATGAACTTTGATGGGTAATGATGTGTCAACGCTGGTTCATCAATCATAACAAACATACCAAACATTGCAGAATGTTGATGAAGCTGAGGAAGGAGGGAGATCAAAGTATATGGGAACTCTGTACTTTTGGCTCAACTTTTCTGTGAACCTAAAATTGTATAAAGTCTATTAATTAAAAAAAAAAAGTCATTAGAAATAAAAAAGGACACTCTTTACTTAACAAACACATACTGCATACATACTTGTTCTAAGTTCTGAACAGAATAATAGCAAAGAGATAAGTGAATGAAAAAATAATTTCAGGGCTTCCCTGGTGTCGCAGTGATTGAGAGTCTGACTGCCAGCCAATGCAGGGGACACAGGCTCATGCCCCGGTCCGGGAAGATTCCACATGCCGCGGAGTGGCTAGGTCCATGAGCCATGGCCGCTGAGCCTGCGCGTAAAGAGCCTGTGCTCCGCAACGGGAGAGGCCACAACAGTGAGAGGCCCGCATACCGCAAAAAAATAAATAAATAAAATAATAATAATTTCAGGTGGAAGTGCTATAAAGAAAAACACAGAGGGGAAAGAAGTTAGATACTGAGCAGGAGCAGGTGGAGGCTATTTTAGACAGCTGATCAAGTAAGGCCTCTTTAAAACAGTGACATATGAAAGGAACACAGTATTTGGGGGAAGGAACAAAAATGTAAAGGCCCCAATGTAAGCACAAGCTTTTCAGAAACAATGCTAACTCTTAGTCTTTGACAGATTAAGATTAAAAACTTAATAAAGGATGTCTTATAATTAATAAAAACTATTAAGGAATAATAAGATAATGTGAATAAAGTTTAACTGACAGATATATGTGTGTATGTAAAACGGTATGTGCAAACAGAAAATGTTCTTAAGTTTTCAAAGAACATTTAGCAAATTGGATTATGCTTTAAGTCACAAAAAAACCCTGAATAAACTTAAAAGATATTTTAAAAGAACATAGTCACTGACAATGAAAGAAAATACAGTGAATAGAACTATACCAAATAGTTCCTGAGTCAAAGAGGTAATCAAACTAGAACTAGCAACTATTTGGAAAGCAATGAATATAAGAATATCATTCACAGACATTTTAGAGTGCAGCCAAAGCAGTACTCAGAGGCAAATTAAGAGCATTAAAAATGTTTTCATTTAAGAAAAAAAAGAAAGAACTAAGAATTTACTAAGTTAGAAAAAGTACAGTAAGTCCCCTACATATGAACCTCCAAGTTGTGAACTTTCAAAGATGCAAACATGTGTTCACAGGTCCAACCACGTAAGTTAATTCACATGTCTGGCATACACTGTCACATGCAGGCATCCTCTACAAGTGGTTGTGCTTTTGTGTACTTTACTGTACAGTACTGTAGAGTACAGTAGCACAGTATCTTTATTTCAAGCCCAGGATGTCCAGAAGCAAGTGTAGAAGCAAGCGTAAAAGCAGCAGTGATGTAGCTGGTAGTGAACGTCAGGTGTGAGTGAAACTGCAGCTTGCCCTCCATCTCCTATTGCTGACGATCCTTCAGCTCTACCATCTCCCACCTCCTCTCCTTCCTTCAGTCAGTAACTCTTCTTGCCTGTTCACTCAATGCTAGCCCAGGTATGCCAGCCGTTGCACTGTACTACCATACTTTTCAAGGTACTGTACTGTAAGATTAAAAATATTTTCTTTATTTTTTGCATTTCTTTTTTATGTATTATTTGTGTGAAAAGTATTATAAACCTATTACAGTACAGTACCATATAGCCGATTGTGTTAATTGGGTACCTAGGCTAACTTTGTTGGACTTAGGAACAAACTGGATTTACGAATGTGCTCTCAGAATGGAATGTGTTTGTATGTAGGGGACTTACTGTATAACCAAAAAAAAAAAAAAAAAAAAAAAAAAACAGAAAAACCAGAGCAAAATAAAAAGTAGAAATTAGAAAATCAGAGAGCAGAATAAATCTCAAAGCTTCTTATTAAAAACCACTAAGTAGATAAACATTTGGCAAATCAAATTAAGAAAAATAATGAAATCACTAATAAAAGGTGAAGATGAACACCACAGATTTTAATTATAAAAAATATTACATACACCCATATAATAATAAATTTGAAAATCTTAAAAAATATAATCTGGGGAAATACAAATTTCTCAAAACTGACTCATGAGTAAGTAAGGATTTCTCCAGACTACAGAAGTTACCATATGGACTGTGTATTCTTATTAAACTAAAGTTCTATGAGACTCTCTTCTTTCAATAAATTCTGTACACTTGACTAACAAGAATGGGGTTTTGATTCCTCATGATATATGCCTTAGGATATATAACCTTTGGGAATGTTATTAGCAAATTTATTTATATACTTTTATCAGTAGTTAAAAGAAAAATCTTATCATCACCTAAATAAGTTACAAAAACATTTGATAAAATTTGGAAGACACTCCTCTTTTTTACAAGAACAGAATAAATAATAAAAAATTTCTCTCTAAAACCAACAGCTGCATTCATCCTTAAATCGTAAAAATACCAGAGACATTCCAAGACAATTATCACCTCTCTTATATAACTGCCTTGGAGATTCTGATCAACGTAATAAAGAGCTAAAATACTAATAAATTTTATAACTATTGGAAAGGAAGCAAAGGTTACTATTATTTTCAGGTAAGACAATGAACCTGAAAAACAAAAGTAAATAAAATTTTACTGAAGTCCAGCAAGATAATAAAAATAACCATGACCACAAAAATCTAGTTAGTTACTTCTAGAGGTACAAACTATTGGGTGTAAGATAGGCTCGAGGATATATTATACAACATGAAAAATACAGCCAATGCTTTATAACTGTAAATGGAAAGTAACTTTAAAAACTGTACACAAAAAAATTTTTAAGGAACAAGTGAACTTACTACTAAAAAAAAACCTAGATACTTCTGTATACTTATCAGAAATAACAAAACTAAATCAAATTCACAAAAACAAAATTATAATTTAAACAGGAAATGCAAATTAAACTGTATTTTTTATTTGCCTAGCAATAAGCAAATTTAACAATTTCATTAAGAATGATGGCTGTTTCAATGAGGATAGCAACAAAATGAGACTCACAATGTTAGTGATGGTATACACCAAACCTTTCTGAAGGGTAATTTAACACTTGTAAATGCTTATACCCTTTCATTCAGTAATTCCACTTCTAAGAAAATATTCTAAAGTAATACTCAGGGATGAATAAAAAGATATTCATCATAGCATTATTTATATAAAATATTAGAAATAAGTTATACATTCTCCAATAGGAGAATAATGAAACTAAGGCATAGGTGTGCAATGGAATGTTAGGCAAACATTAAAAAATCATTTTTAAATAGAATTTTTAAGGAGAAAGAGGGAAACTTGCAAGCTTTGAGGGTAAGTTAAAAAAAAGCAAGATAGCAAATTATATAGAATATGATTCCAATTTTAGAAGAGTAAACTATGTACACACACAAATATAAAGAAACATCAAAATATTAACAGCAGTTAACCACAGGTAATGAATTAAGGGTTTTTTTAAAACTTTATTCTTTATCAAACATCTGGTTATATTTTTACCATTATATCTGCCAATGTAACTTTTTATTCTTTAATAATCTGTTCTTTAGAGCACCTGAAATTGTGTTTAAAAGTTTTACTCCAGGGGCTTCCCTGGTGGCACAGTGGTTGAGGGTCCGCCTGCCGATGCAGGGAACACGGGCTCATGCCCCGGTCCGGGAAGATCCCACATGCCGCGGAGCAGCTGGGCCTGTGAGCCATGGCCGCTGAGCCTGCGCATCCGGAGCCTGTGCTCCGCAACGGGAGAGGCCACGACAGTGAGAGGCCCACGTACCACAAAAAAAAAAAAAGTTTTTCTCCAACTTTTGTTGTTCATGTGTTTATTATATAACATTATTGCTTCATAAGCCTATAAACTACTAATCTCAAATTAAAAGGAATAGGATTTTTTTTTTCTGGCTGCACCACGTGGCATCCAGGATCTTAGTTCCGCGACCAGCGATCAAACCCATGCCTCCTGCAGTGGAAGCACAGAGTCCTAACCACTGGACCACCAGGGAATTCCCGGAATAGGAATTAATTTTTTAAAAGCTGAGATTGGGCTTCCCTGGTGGCGCAGTGGTTGAGAATCTGCCTGCTAATGTAGGGGACACGGGTTCGAGTCCTGGTCTGGGAGGATCCCACATACCGCGGAGCAACTAGGCCCGTGAGCCACAACTACTGAGCCTGCACGTCTGGAGCCTGTGCTCCGCAACAAGAGAGGCCGTGATAGTGAGAGGCCCGCGCACCGCGATGAAGAGTGGCCCCCACTTGCCACAACTAGAGAAAGCCCTCGCACAGAAACGAAGACCCAACACAGCAAAAATAAATAAATAAAATTAATAAACTCCTACCCCCAACATCTTCTTTAAAAAAAAAAAAGCTGAGATTAAAATACACCTTGTTCTTATGAAATAAATGCAAGATTAAAATAAAACCTTGTATTTTTCCAGAACCTATTAAACATTTACATGAAAAAATATTACCTACAAGGTAATAGCTTGATCAGAAAGATGTTAGAAAGAACTCAGTAATGCAGGTTAAAAGGACCCTGTATGCATACATGTGTATGTGCATCACTTTTAACCAACACTACTGAGTTCTTTGCACCTCCCTTTTGATTAATTTCAATTGACAACAATTGAGAAATAACTCTCATTTCCAGATGAATAACTCATTCTCTCAGCACACTGCAAATAAAGATTATGGACATGTTAAGAAAACATATAAAAGCAATAAGAATATCTAAGTCATACTGGAAATCAGGAAAGAGTCCCAAAGAAAGCTATACTCAAAAGCTGAAATTTGAAGGATGACATGAATTAGGTAGATGACAAGAAACAGGGGCCAAAGGGGGCATTTTCCCCCCTTTTTGGATGTGATGCTTACATAAAATGATTAAAATATTCCTTTCTGAATCCCTATAATGTGACTAAATTTTACACCAACCTCAAACTCCTGAAATATTGTTACACCTGTGTTTTATTTCAGTAGCCAAACTCTTACCCCACCAAGCACCCCCCCGAAAAAAATCTGGAAGTATTAAGATTCAAATACAAGCTATTAAAGTACCAGAAGAAAATATAGAAGACTGTTTTTTGATAAAGATAAAATGTAAAAGATCGTCTTAAACAGAAGGCAAAGTATTAACATCTACTATGTGTAAAGAGCTTCTACAATTCAATTAGTATAGTCTTTTAGAAAGGCAATTTGCCATCTATCAAAACTTAAAATGCACACTTAAGAATGCTTTTAATGGAGATACTTGTATACATGTGCATGTGCACAAAGGTATAAGGAAATTCATTAGAGCTCCAGTTTTGTTTTTTGGGTTTTTTTTGCGGTACACGGGCCTGTCTCACTGCCGCGGCCTCTCCCGTTGCGGAGCACAGGCTCCGGACGCGCAGGCTCAGCGGCCATGGCTCACAGGCCCAGCCGCTCCGCGGCATGTGGGATCTTCCTGGACCGGGGCACGAACCCATGTCCCCTGCATCGGCAGGCGGACTCTCAACCACTGCGCCACCAGGGAAGCCCAAAGCTCCAGTTTTAGTTGCCCAAAAGTGGAAATAACAAATAACCACAAATAATTAAGTAAAGTACAACCATACAATGGAATATCTCATGACTATTAAAAACATGAGGTTTGGCTTCCCTGGTGGCGCAGTGGTTGAGTCCGCCTGCCGATGCAGGGGACATGGGTTCGTGCCCCGGTCCAGGAAGATCCCACATGCCGCGGAGCGGCTGGGCCTGTGAGCCATGGCCGCTGAGCCTGCGCGTCCGGAGCCTGTGCTCCGCAACGGGAGAGGCCGCGGCAGTGAGACAGGCCCGTGTACCACGCACATAAAAAAAAACAAAAACAAAAAAACATGAAGTTTAACTACAAGTACTGAGATGGAAACGAGTTCATAATGATTAGATTCTTTTAATTAAGAAAGAAAATCGGGCTTCCCTGGTGGCGCAGTGGTTGGGAGTCCGCCTGCCGATGCGGGGGAGACGGGTTCGTGCCCCGGTCCGGGAACATCCCACGTGCCGCGGAGCGGCTGGGCCTGTGGGCCATGGCCGCTGGGCCTGCGCGTCCGGAGCCTGTGCTCCGCAACGGGAGAGGCCACAACGGTGAGAGGCCCACGTACCGCAAAAAAAAAAAAAAAAAAAGAAAAGAAAATCAAGGTAAAACTACATACACACTGTGCTTATAGAAAACAAAATTGTTTACAGTGGGTACCTGTAAGGAATGGGACTAAAAAGTAAGGAAAGTAATTTTCACTTTCTACTCTAAATAATTGACTTGCTTGAACCTTCTGTAATAAGCATGTACTGACTACCTTTGGAATTTAATTTAAAAATAAGGAAAAAAGGCACTATTCTCATCTGTTATGATGGTTATCTCTGGGGGCTAAGTGATTTTTGTATAGTAATTTTTGTCCCATTTCTTAATAGCTTTCACCACTTTCTAAGTTTTCTACGAGAAGTATGCCTATTTTAAAATCTGAGAAACATGTATTCAAAAAACCTGTATTTTATTTCAGTGATGGAACTATTTTTTTTCCTGAAAAGTAATTTTTAACAGTTATGGTCTCAGAAACTTGGCCCTGAGATTCCAACCACTTTCAGAAAGCAGTCTTAAATCTACATTTGGAAGTATAATATTTGCTGTAGAAGCAATTAAATATAAAACCTATTTCAGAATGGAATATTAACTATTAATATTATTAGCATTAATATTAATAACATTTATTAAACACTTCATTTGCTAAGTACTTTTCCCTGCATTATCTCATCTGCTCTAAATAGCCCTATGAAATGTGTATTATATTATTATTAATCCTCATTTTACAGATGAAAAAAACAAGACTGAAAAGAATGTGTATCTTGCCCAGGGTGAAGTGGAAGAGCCAGCATTCAAACCCAGGTCTCCAGCTCCTCACCACTTGTGATACATGGAATGACAAGTACTACTGTACCTCAAAGATAAGAGGCTAGACCTCTGAAATCCAGCATGAATGTTCAGACTGACTACTCTTATTCAGGTTAGTGATCCTAAAACGAAGAAGTAGTGAAACTCAATTCTGGTCACAGAAGAAAATAATCAGTATTTCTTCAAGGCAACAGGGGCTATTTTTTTCCATCTCTTTCTGCTTCTACCAAGGTACAAAAAGGATACCAGGGACAACTCAGATTCGCAAGTAACTTAACACCCTCTCTGATTAGTCTGGAATTACCCCTCTAACTAACTGGAAGGGCTTTTGAAAACAAATTGATCAGAACCCCAAAGCCTTAAAGACTTGAAAAAGGTGCAGTTTCACACTTTAATCATAAGTAGAAAATTCAGAAAGCCAAAAGAAATGTTATACTCAAATATTAGAATAATCAATATTGACAGATTAAACATAGGAAGAATTTAACAATACCTACCTATTTATTTCATCCCTAGCTATTTGAACAAGATCTCTCTCTCTTCTAAAAAGAAAAACTGAAAGTTTATCTTTAGCTACCTGAACAAGTTCTAAGTTTTCTCTTTAGAAAAGTACAATTGAAAAGATACACCACTGTTAACCATGTCTACTTGGAAATCGCCCTTTCATAAAGATCAGAGAATCATAGGAACCCCTATTCATTTGTTTAGTAGATAGACTCCAACCACAAACTTACTTTATGAATTTGGGTTTTCAAGGCTAGTATTTAATGTCACAAAGTCCAGAAGAATAACTCTCTCTCTGAATAACTGTAAACCAGAATCGAGGTCCTAAGAGAAGCAGAATACCCAGAACTCTTCCTCAGTAAAACTGTCTGTTTGTAGAAAGAACTGGCAGAGAAGCTGACATCAACAGACCTAGTTTCACACTCCAACATTTCTAGACCTTAACCCCTTAGGCCAAGAAGACCTCTCATTGAATTAAGGACAACTGACACTACCTAAATGACACTATTGAAGTGAAAACACAGAATTCACTGAATTTAGGTCAACCTCTTTCACCAAAACATGAAAGTGGGTTTAAGACCTACATACATTACAGGTCAGAAACATTTTAAGGTTCATTTTTCATAATGTAAATCACTGTTTCTGGTTAATTAATTACTAGAAAGATTTAAAAGCTAAGGATGAAAGAGTTAACTTAAATCAACACCCTTAATAGGATAACATGAACAAAGCTTTTCATTTATATATATATTTTTTCATACATATATACAAAATATATATAAGTGATTATGAGTGTGTTTTACAAATGCCACAGAGCTCCAAGCAAAGTTGACAAGTTCTAACCTGCTTTAAAAATTACCGTTCACTGCCTTCATCCCAATCTAACTTTATTTAATGTTACTGTTTTGAATAAACCTACAAAAACAAAACCCCCAGAGCAAATTCTTCTACATTTCAATATCCTGCCTACTTACAAGAGCGGAAGAGTCAAACAGAGCAGGGGAAAAAACGTGACGTGCACAACCTTGATCCAAAACACTGCTCGTCGTAGTCTAATTTTAGGCCTAACCATTTTGATTGTCTTTTTACAGAGGTTTAAAAAGAAAACAAAGAACTATAGATCACTTGTAAAATAAAACTGAGATAATTATACCAATGGGAGTTAGCATTATTTATCAAGGAGAAAGAAATCACGCTCGCACTGCCCAGAGAACTCCCATTAAAGATAAGATACAAGGACTGGCAGTACAACTCCACAACGTCTGACGACAATGGCAATTACTTTCTACTCTTCAGTTCTTGGATGACTCTATCTTTAAAGAATTAGTCAAAAGGTTGAGTCCACTGAGGAATATTCGGCAACATATTGTGTATGTTGTTTGAAAGAAAGCCGAACATGGGGAAAGCCAACCTTCACCTAAGTTACCTAAAGAAGCAAATATTCACCTCCTGGCTGAAGATCAAACAGGAATCACGAGAAGATCCGAAAGTTCTGTTCTTAAGCGGAGGCCCTCAAACCCTCGGAAAACTATTCGTTTCTACTAACGCGGAATATGGAAAGATCACAGATTGCAGTTTAGAAAACAGTAAAGGGACCCTAGACAATATGCCTAAGCAAAGAAACTGGGATGACCAAAGAGACAGCAAGGAGGAGCTAGGATTCTGTAAGAGACGAAAAAATCGAGGAATAAAACCCGCAACGTTTTGTACAACACAAAAGTAAATGAAGAAAAGGAGGGTGGAAACGCGATGGAAGGGAGATCAACAGAGGGCAGACTGTGGCGCGACAGGGTTCAGGGCAGGGCCGGGTCCAGGAAGAGTTAGACCTCACCAACCCAGCAAGCTTCCCATTTCAGACTACAGTCGGGGAAGAAAACAGCCGGAGGGCGCAGACAATGAGCCACCGCCCCAAGAGTTGCGGCTCTAGGCAGGCAGGTGGCGGCTTCCCAGCCCCGCGCGGGGCAGGTTAGCTGCCCCGGGCCGCTCGCGCCGGCCAGGCCGCGGAGAAAGAAGGAAGGAGAGCGACGGCCCGCGTCCCGGCCTGTCTGCACACTTACCCCAGGCGAGGAAAGATCCCCGCCCCAGCGAGGAGCCTCCGGCCGAGCTCCCAGCGGGCTCAGGAGCCGCCCCGAGCAAGCGCGCGACACGGGGCGGGGAGGGGAGGGAAAGGGAAGCGGGGCGGGAAGAGGAACCGCGCTGGAGCGCAGCTGCTGTTGTTGCTAGGCCGGGCGGCAGCCGAGCCCCGCGGGCACCGGGAAGGGAGTGTAGGGAGCCTTCGGCAATGGCGACGGCCCAGGCCAGAGGGGAAGCGGAACAACCGCCGCCGCTGCGCGTGGCCACAACCCTGGGGGAGGGCTACGGCGCGGAACGGGGAGGGGTGGGGCCGAAGCCAGGAGCTCCACGGGGTGGAGAGGGGCACCGCCTCCCAGTGGGCGTGTTCACGCGGGGCCTGCTGGGAGTTGTAGTTTGGAGATGTGTACCACTTATCTCCGCCACCCCCCACCCCCCCGCCTTTTTTGGGTATTCTTCATATTGAGAGACACCGCCACTTCCTCATGTAATTCAGCATTGCCTCCAGTCAGGTCTGTGGCCAACCAAAGATGCTGAAAGACGATTCCTGTTATATGAACCTGCTCTAGGATACGTGTTCCTGGGAATTCATCCTCTATCCATTTTGCTTTTTACCTACAGCTCTTAATATACTTTGGTGCTAAATTAAGCCCCACCTCCTTGCAAATTAAGGCCTCTATGTTTTATCCATGGAGGAGTACATTAATGTATTCACTAATTCTACAAGTATTTCAGTGTCTAACATGTACCAGACACTGCTGGGTATCAGGGATACAAGGGTGAATACAAGTCACTTTGTCTTTGTGGAACCTACAAATATGAAAACACAATAATTAAAATAGTGATATCTGGTATGAGGGAAAAACTAGGATGATTACTTTGGATAAGGTGGCCAGGGAAGGCATCTTTAATGAGGTGACATTTAAGCTGAGAACAGAAAGAGAGAGCCATGAGAAGCTCCCAGACAGAAGGAGGAAGAAAAGAACTTGCTAAGGTCAGTTAAGAAGGCCTGTGTAACTGCTGTTTAGTGCAAGAAGAGTAGCATAGTGGGAGAAAACAAGATTCAGGTCAGGAAGGATCTTAAATGACAGGTAAGGATGTTGGACTTTATTCCAAGAAGTTATTAAAGAGTTGTAAGTAAGGAAGTGATGTTACCTGGTTTACACTTTAAGATCACTAGAGGGCTTCCCTGGTGGCACAGTGGTTAAGAATCTGCCTGCCAATGCAAGGGACACAGGTTTGAGCCCTGGCCAGGGAAGATCCCACATGCCGTGGAGCAACTAAGCTCGTGCTCCACAACTACTGAGCCTGTGGTCTAGAGCCCACAAGCCACAACTACTGAGCCCACATGCCACAGCTACTGAAGCCTGCAAGCCTAGAGCCTGTGCTCTGCAACAAGAGAAGCCACGACAATGAAAAGCCCGCACACTGCAACAAAGAGTAGCCCCCACTCACCGCAACTAGAGAAAGCCCGCGCACAGCAACAAAGACCCAACACAGGCAAAAATAAATAAATAAATATATTAAAAAAATAAAAAAATAAAAAAAAATAAAAAAGATCTCTAGATTGCTACATGGAGAATGGAGTACTGAGATGCAAGAATAGAACGGAATGAACTAGGGAGGCATTAATCATGACTGATGCTAGAGCAATAGCTGTGGAAGTGGAGATAGGTAGTAGCCAGATTGTTCTTATTGATAGATGTAGAGCGAAAAACTCAATTGATATGGAGAGTACGAGAGAAGGGATTCAAGGAGCAATATGGCACACTATTAGATAAATTGAAAAACAGTCCCACTATTAAACACACAAAATGCTGGATAAAATAGAACATCCTTTCAAAGGCATAACTAAGCTTTCAAGGAAGAAAGAAGAATACATCTGATAGTCTTCCAAACTCCACATTCAACCCAAAGCGGGGAGCAAGAAACCAGAGTAGTAACCAGGTCAGTGAAGCCTATTGTGTTATGTTGAAAGAACCTACTTATCTCAGAAAAATCTATGGTTTTACTGGCTGCACAGGAGACAAGAGACCAAAGACAAGGCCTTGGGCCTGTAGAAGGTGTTGGGATTATAATCCTGCACAAGGCTGGAAAACTCAAAGGGCTATTCCCTCTAAGAATAGACTGGAAAAAAAAAAATCCCCTGGACCAACCCAGGGCGATATGCAGATACTTGTAAGTTTTAGCCTGGACTTTGGCATCGAGGGGATAAAAACTTTCCCTTTAGAATTCGTAACCACAAACTTTCCCTCACATGGGTTTGAAAGTTCAAATTTATAGTACCTACACTGCCCAGGAAACTTGAAGTCAAGAAAATGTCCCAGGCTGGTAATGCTTGGAGGCCTGGAAGAAACAAACACAAATCTTCACTGTACAGGTTCACTCTCAACACAGGACTGAAAGGATTTCCAAAAACAGGCTATCAAAAGTTAAACATGAACATCCAAAATATAATACATCTGAGAAAATAAGCCAGGAGTGAATCAACAGAAACCATAAACAGAATAATGAAGCCCATGAACTTTAGATACTGGAATTATTGATTACAGAATATAAAATAAGTTTATTATAATGATTAAGCAGAGTAAGACAGGATACTATTTTTAAACAAGAAACAAGATACTATTTTTAAAAAATGACCAAGAAGCTTTGAGAAGGAGCCACGTAGAACTTCTAGAAATAAAGAATATAATAATTGAAACCAAAGCCAATGTTTGGGTTAAATAGATTACACACAGTTGAGGAGAAAATTAATAAACTGGAAGACAGATCTAAAGAAATTACTGACAGCAGCCCAAAGACACAGGAAATATGAAAGAAAGACTGAGAGACATGGGGATAGATTATGAAGGTATACCATTTGCCTAATAAGAAGTTCAGGAGAGTAAAAAGAGAAAACAAAAGAGGCAGTATATGATGAGATAATGGCTAAGAATTTTCCAGAATTGATTAAAGACAACCTTCAGATTCAGGAAGCAAGTGAATCCCAAACAGGATAAGTAAAGGAAATCTTCTCAAACACATCAAAGTGAAACTGCAGAATACCAAAGATAAAGAAACCAGAAAAAAAAGACACCCCCTACAAAGAAACAACTATTAAATTTAGAATAGATTTCTCAACTGCAACAATGTGTGCCATCTGACAATGGAAAAATATTTTCAAACTACCAAGAGAAAATAACTAAACTTAGAAGCATATATCTTGCTAAATTATCAGTAAAAAGAGTGAGGGTGAAATAAAGATATCATCAGGCAAGAAACAGAGATGTTACCAACCACAGAGACCTACTAAAGGAACATCTTAAAAAGATATACTTCAGGAGGAAGGTAATCCCGGAAGTAAGGTCTGAGGTGCAAGAAATCAGATAGGCAGTTAAACCTACCATCCTATCACTGACTAGGACAATTCTCTATATTATTTCATTCTCTCACAGCCTACCAAACCCTATATTCAACTACCTAGATCTCCATGAGATCTAGCTAAATAATCTAAGTTCCTAGTAGAGTGGCTGAGATACACATACACACACACACACACACACACACACACACACACACACACACACACCAATCTCTACCCCACCACCACCCTTAGTTGAGTCTCTGTTATTTTCATCCAAAGAACATTACATGATACTTTTAAGAAAAATAAACCATAGAAGTGGAACAAATACTGGAATACAATGACCAGGAGAACAATACCCATTTTCTTGGCTATAAACAAAAAAGACCATACACAGAATTACAAAACTGATTTAAAAAATAAAGTGCTTATTCATTTCTTAAGTATCCAAAGAAGATAATACAAAGAGTTCAAAACCAGAAATGCTCTGTTATGTTAAAAGTGATGTCATCTGCAAGCATTTATCAGGCAAGAAAAGTCATATCAAAGTATCTTCACTCACATTCACATTTTTATTACATTTCTGAATACCTGTATAAATGAGAAAAATGGCTGAATCATGTTCCAAGCCACAATCTCAAATATTAACTTGAAAACATTTAAATACTGAGGAACTTGGCTTCGATGTGCAAAAGAAAATACACACACACACACACACACACACACACACACACACACTTAAGAGGTTAAATATAGTACTGTGTTCCCCCACCTGACTAACCATATTCCAAAATGTTGTTGATGTTACTGAATTTTTACTGATATATAATTCTATTTCAAGCCACTATATTAATCCCACTGTGAAAAAAAAATGCCTGGAAAACATGGAATTCTGTCTTATAAGAAAATACTAAACAGCTATGAAGCAAGACTGGGTTGAAATTTTCATCATTTTAAAGATCTCTAATATTTCTGCTTTATGGCATTGGGTTGCCTTTCTCAATACATAAGTTCTCAAACACATCTTAAAAAAGAACTGTTATTAGTAGGTCAAGCTATACGTGGCAAATTATAAAAGATTTATTCCAGAAAAACACCAGAATGTTTTAGGAAATTAACCAGTGATAGCATATATAAAGTACATCATATCCCATTATGCCACAGAAAATAAACAATGCCAACATACCCCAGTTTTTTGGCTTCTGTTTCGGAACATGCTTGCCCTTCTATTTTTTAATTAGCTTATGGCATTTACTTTATTTTCTAATTTTTACAAAGAAAAACAGTAAATCAAGACCTTTTGTTTTTTAAAAAATCACCCAAAGATTCAAAAAAGTTTTGTAACTGTACAACTTAATAAAATATACTTTAATCTTAATTTCATCAAGCCCTTTGCCAATTCATATATTCAAAAGCAGTATTATAAAATAGAAAAGGAGAATGGAAATGCTTTAAGGAAAAATCAATTTTGATATTAATAATTTCTTAGCTGTCCTAGTTTAATGATTTTCTTTGAAACACTAGATAAATTAATATTCTCATAAAATTAATATTCAAATAAACTCTGATACATCCAAATTAATTTTATTCATAACAATTTTCTCAATTTTTAGCGACAATTTGTCTCTAATACATAAAGTACTCATTTATAACACAAATGAAGATAAAGTCACTTCTCACAAGATAAATATTAATTTAACAGAATTAAGTTTCCTCTATTGGCACTTGATGCTTGAGGATTATGAGAGGTCGACACAACAGAGCACTGAATTTTGAAATTAGCGGAGAATCATCCAGAAATTCCTCTAGTAAACATAATATTAGCCATAAATGAAGATGAAAGAAAAAAGTAATGACAATTCTAGAACACTTCTAGTCACAAATGAATAGGTCTTAGTTAGGTTTATGGAAAGCGTTTAACTACATAATACTCATAGGGAAAAACGGCCATATTTGAAAACAGCCACAAGGATTAAAGTAGAACACAAGATGGTAATAAACAGAGTCACAGAACATACTAAAGAGGTATGTATGGTCAGTCCCACTGGAACCTGTAGATTCGCATTCTTATATACCTAGGGAGAGAGATGGATAGAGAAGTTAAAGACATTTAAGATCAATGTCCTAAGGTGAAACCACTGCTTCTTTGATTTTTAATTTTAACTTTTTCTTTTTTCTTTTAAATATCTTTCAGCCATTGCTATACTACATATAACATTATTATTTGAATGATTCTTTTAAATTCAACATTTCAGTTAATTTAACAGAATCAGACTCAATTCCCATAATAATTCTTAAATTCTCATTAGTTTTGACTTTTTCTGCTTTTTACATAGACTTGAGTATATTGTTAAAAAATACTAGCTATATCCTAATGTCACCTCTGTAATCAATATAAACATTTACTTCCTCTTACTATGTTTCATATTAGAATACAGAATAATCTAGAAGTTAAAGCCCTAAAGGAAAAACATTAAAACAACAATAAAACTAAAGGATCCATTCTTTCCTGTTTTGCTGTTTCTCTCCTCAAATAGCTTTTAAAAGTTTGTTAGGACTTCCCTCGTGGCTCAGTGATTAAGAATCCACCTGCCAATGCAGCGGACACGGGTTCTATCCCTGGTGCGGGAAGATCCCACGTGTCGCCGAGCAACTAAGCCCATGTGCCACAACTACAGAGCCTGCACTCTAGAGCCCGCACACCACGACTACTGAACCCATGCACCGCAATTACTGAAGTCCACGTGCTCTAGGGCCCATGTGCTGCAACTACCGAGCCCGCATGCTGCAACTACTGAAGCCCGCACATCTAGAGCCTTGCTCCGCAACAAAAGAAGACACTGCAATGAGAAGCCTGTGCACCGCAACGAAGAGTAGTCCCTGCTCGCCGCAACTAGAGAAAGCCCACGTGCAGCAACGAAGACCCAATGCAGCCAAAAAAAAAATTTTTAAGTTTGTTATTCACAAATTACACAATTGAATGTGTCCTTTACTGTTTTTAAAACATCCAAGTAGTTGCAATACTGACTAGCAATACAAAAGTTCTCCTATGTTCAACTTGGTTTCTATATTCTATTTGGTTTTGAAGATAAAGGGGTTCAATTAGAAACTCTGGTAAGTTTTATGGTTTAAAAATAGGTTTGGGGCTTCCCTGCTGGCGCAGTGGTTGAGAGTCCGGCTGCCGATGCAGGGGACACGGGTTCGTGCCCCGGTCCGGGAAGATCCCACATTGCCACGGAGCGGCTGGGTCCGTGAGCCATGGCCGCTGAGCCTGCGCGTCCGGAACCTGTTGCTCCGCAATGGGAGAGGCCACAACAGTGAGAGGTCCGCGTACCGCAAAAAAAAAAAAAAAAAAAAAAAGTTTTAAAAAACATTAAAATTTAGGTAACTTGGGAATTCTTTTATTTTTGGTTTCTTTTTATAAATGCATGGATTACACTTTCACATGCAAAAAAAAAGTTACCAACACAGTCTGTAGCAAAGTGCCATCTAAAAGCATCTTTCAAATAATGGCATTTTCAAACAAGCCTTAGTACAGTTCACCATCTTAGTAATGGTCACCTATTTTTCTGGTATATATAAACAAGAAATGTAACAAAGAAAAAAATCAAAGTACTTAATTATGACCTCCTATTTCAAGTTACATGGTCTTAAAGAGAACTGAATTCAAAATGTTTTAATAGAGTGATTTTTTATTGTGTAGCAATGCACACCACCTATTTTTTAAACCAATACATCATAAATAGTATAAATACTAACCATACTCTTCATTCACATAAGAAAATCAAATGTAATTCTCCAGATGTACTTTAGAGTTTGAAAAAAATCCAGGTACTCTATGGCAATAGAAATCTCAAAAGCAAATTTATGTTGCATAACATATTAGCACAATCATACATCTTTCCAACTGTCTGATCAAAGAAGGTTCTCCAATACAAAATAATAGGCTTTGCAGTAGGGCTTCACTGTCAGTAGTGGTTTTCTGAGTTAGCTGGTAAACATACTTCTAAGCAACTACAAGGAAAACACTTCAAATCCAAATATCCACACATATGAACAAATCTGCTTTATGTTTATCTGATTGACAGTTATGTTGTCTGCTAGTTTAAATTTTTAATTTTTTTTTATTTTTGTTGCAAACTCATTTGACTCTTTGTAAAAATAAATTGTAAAAATAATGACACAGATTGTGGCATTCAACCAAAGAAAACAGGCCTTAAAGAGAATTAGGAACAAAGAGAAATTCAGATACTGCAAGCATCAGTTAAAAGGCAGCTCTTAAAAGAGTAACAAAAGAACAGAAAAAAAGAGGGAAAGAAAAGAGATATGTTGTACAAAGACTTACCACTCTGAAGAGAGGAAAGTAGACTATGTTAGCTCAAGAGGGTAAGTAGAAAACTACAGACTCCTTAGACAAAGCCAGTGTTAATGAAGTACTAATACTTACCTAATTTAATAACTGAAAACAAGTTGGGAGGCTAAAACACCAAAAATGGCCTGAAACAGCCTAGATTTAGATTTATAATAACAATATAACTGTCTAGAAACTTAACCACAGTTGAAATGATACAACTTTAGAGTTTTACTTTCCTTTTTTCACTTGTTCTGTGTAATATAATAAAGTCAACTAATTCATTTTGTTGCTCAAAAATTAATAAAAAGTTCTAAATAAAGTGAAGTTTTATTGATTAAAATCAGAGGGACACACCACTGTTTTTCTTTACCATTCCACACTTTTAAAAAGCCCATCAGCTATACTTAAGCTCTGGATCAATGAGGCATTGGGACTAACTCTAAATCCCCATCCCCCAAATTAAATGATTCTATGACTGTTGCTATTAGTAACAAAGAAACAACATTAAAAACAAAAAACAGCTTTCTATGATAGAATATAAAATGTTAATCCCTTAAACGTGGCAGAAACATTATAGAAAGAGTTTTATATGAGGCCGCATGACCTAAAACAACATAAAATATTAACTTACTGATTTATATTTCATATTGTTCCATTGACAGTTATCCTTACTGTTCAAAGCACAAGGAGCTGTCACTTCTGACTGAGACCAGCATTTCAAAATTGGAAACTCTGAGAAAAAGTGGTAGAACACCGTATCAGAAAACTGATCTGGACTAGAGGCTAGGCCAGTCTTTCATGTTGGGATATGAGTATTCAAATATTTTAATACACAATGTACATGATTTGGACCCAACTATCATGTGCTGTTCTATTTTAATAGCCTGTTCTAAGTGGATGGCTAGGAAATTATAAAATTACAAAGACTGCATAGAAGTTGATCATGACTTCTTAACAAATCCCACTACACCAGGGGCCATTTTTTTTTAACTTAAACTTTTTTTGAAGTATAACATATCTCAGAAGAATAAACAGATCCTAAACCTACAACTTGATAAATTTCCGTAGAGAAAACACACTCATGTAAAGAACTCTCAGACCAAAAAAATGAACAATTCCAGAACCCCAGGTGCTCTCTTGGGAGGGAGCACTTTTCCAAAGTTTATTTAGGGTAGGTAAAATGTACCATGAAAAGAAACAGAAAACTAGGTTGGATAAACAAAGCTAACACAGTTGAATACTTTTTAAGTTTTCTCATCATGAAATATATGATGACAGCAAATGTATGATTAAAAACTTTCTATCTGCCAATCTTTAGTAACAGTGCTACTGACTTCTGTTTGGAGACACGAAGAACCAAAATCTGAAAGGGGCTTCTTAAAGTCTTGATTGTAGGAAGACTGAAAATGATGAAGCATAGCTTTTAAATTTACTAAAATCCACACATAGGGACTTCCCTGGTGGTGCAGTGGTTAAGAATCCACCTGCCAAAGCAGGGGACACAGGTTCGAGCCCTGGCCCAGGAAGATCCCACATGCCGCGGAGCAACTAAGCCCACGCACCACAACTACTGAGCCTGAGCTCTAGAGCCCGTGAGCCACAACTACTGAAGCCCTCGTGCCTAGAGCCCGTGCTCTGCAACAAAGAGAAGCCACCGCAATGAGAAGCTCACGCACTGCAATGAAGAGTAGCCCCTGCTCGCCACAACTAGAGAAAGCCCGCATGCAGCAACAAAGACCCAACACAGCCAAAAAAAAAAAAAAAAATCCACACATAAAAACAGAAAGAACAATCACACACAAAACCAATAACTCATAGACAACTTTTACAACAAAACTAGGTGATAAAGTATCCCCCTTAAACACCAAAATACATGTGAGTGGACACAAAGCACTAACAGCTACAAATCCTGCAGTATCAGTATGAAGAAACAGAAAGCAGCAAAGGAGTAATAAGGATCAATGGCTGAATAAAGAAACAACCAGACATTATATGCCCACTCATAAAAGATCACATCACCACCAATAGTCTGGCCAAAAGAATCAAACCTGAATCTCATCACACCTCTCGAGCCAGCTGCCAATTTCCAAGTAATAAAGAAGTCAGATGAACTAATGAGTATAATCACCCAAACCCCAACAGTGATAGGGCCTCAAATGACCCCGGTTCTTCAACAGATAAATTTTTTTTTAAAGGAGATAGAGGGGAAATCTGTAAATTAAGAGACTTAATGGAAATAACATTTTTTTTAAATGGCAAGGCTAATCTACAGTGTCTAAGAACGCCCACTTGAGTGATAAAAGTATAAAAAAACATAAGGAAGTGAATAAAAGTCAGGAGAGTGTGTTACTCTTACAGGAAAGGAGATTGGGACAGGACACCCGGGGCTGCTGCTCGGGCAGCTGGCAAAGTTCTGTTTCTTGACCTGGGTGGTAGTTACCTGGGTATCTGCCTTCTAATAAGTCACTAAACTATATATTTGTGAAGTTTTTCTATATCTGTGCTTTATTTTACAATCAAAAAGTTTAAAAGAAAGAAAAAAGAAACATGATTTTGTTATCACCGTCCTTGACTTCAGACTTACCATTATACCTTTAATTTTATTTTCAACTCTCCAAAAAGACTTGCAATCCTTACCTTGGTCACAATACATCAATAAATCTGGGTTATTGAGCACAATAAAGGTTTCTCCATCTTTACTATGTGGCCGATGATAGCGATAATGCACAGGCAAAAAAGCTTGGAAACAGTCGATGCACTGTGAATCCTGTCTGGCATAAATGAGAACTTCAGACTCCTTGGACAAATAGTTGGGAGCCTCTATATTAAAATTTTCTGAAACCATCACTGCCTGTCAAAAAGAAAACAAATATTAGTCCAGAAGAAATGAATGAGGAAGATTAAAAAATAAATAAAACCAGAAGATTGTTATATAGATGAGCAAAAATGTCAAAACACCCCCCTTATAAACAATTTCCATTCCCCTTCCATCCCCAATTTTAAGTAGAAAACACAAGATATGATGTGTGTTTAATAACATTTACTAAAAGTAAACTGAGGAAATTATACTCTGGGGTGTGAAATTTCCCCATAATAAAAATTTCTATGTAATTTCCTTATCAACCTTTGTTTAGGTAACTACACAGGTACCAAGAAAAGAAATTTCATGAATAAATATAGCATTATTCAATAAGTATGAAAACTATGACAAAAACAGTTAACCCAGTATTGGGTTAAAATGATTGGTGTCATTCTGCTAATTTCCTGTTCTTCACAGAAGTAAGATGGTAGTGAGTAAGATAGAGCACTGTGGTCAGGAAGTCTAAGCAAAGGTCAGCACTCTTTCCATACTGGGCATAAAAAGTTAATGGAAAAAATGGTAAATGATTCTTTTAAAAAATAATATGGTAAAAAACATTTTAAAATAAGTATTCTACACCAAAAGTAAAACTGCACATGTGGCAGAAATTAGCCCTAACTTACAAACGTATCCATATACACTTACATACATATTTATGTATGAAACCACACATATATACATATGCACACACATACACATGTATATCAACAATGTATACATAATCTGTGTTCGTGTGTGTGTGTATGCATACACACATGCAAGTTTTCTCTAGATTCTTTATGGAAAGAGAAAAAAATAGCATTAACTTCTACCCACCACAGCGAGCATTCTAATTCTTCTATTTGACAGTGATACCAAGTGCTATATTTTCACATGTTGTTTCTTCTCTGTTCATCACAGGAGTAACAGAACTTATTGGTAAAGGTCAAGGAATTATATAATCTTGAGCCATAAGGAACCTAGAGGTAATCAAGTTAAACCACTGTTCCAATGAGAGTATTTATCAAGTATCCAGCCACTATTTTAATGCTTTCAATGACTGGAAGGGAGTTCATTACTTTGAGTCATCTCACTTTATGTACTGTTAAAATTATTCCTTTTTTATTAGTAGAAACTTGATGCTCTGACCCATAATAATTCACCAATTGTCGATGCTTACAATATCTGCAATAAATATGTCCTCTGTTTTACTAAGGGTCCCTTATACATCAGAAGGTAACCACACTGCCCCCACTAAGTCTTCTCCTCCCCAAAGAAATATGCAGTTTTCTTGGTTTCTCATGACATGGTGTCTAAACCATGCATCGTATCAGTTGCCTTTCAAAATACTCAGAGGAACTAGTAGCAACACTACCTTCTTTAGCAAAAATTGCATTAGCTTTTTTTTTTTTCAGTTTCTAGGTGTAAAAATTGCATTAGCTTTTTAGCAGCCTCATTTCAGTGTGACACATATCTATATACTATCTCTCTCTCTTTTTTTTAATTAATAGGTTTCATTTTTTAGAGCAGTTTTAGGTTTACAGAAAAACTGAGCAGAAAATAACAGCATTCCCACATACTCCCCACAGCTCCCACACACACTCAGAGTTTTTTCTATTATTAACAACAGTTTGGTACATTTGTTACAACTGATGAACATTATTATTAACTAAAGTCCATAGTTTAAGTTAGGGTTCACTCTTTACATTGTATATTCTATGGATTTTTCACAAATGTAAAGTGACACGTATTCATCATTACAGTATCATACAGAATAGTTTCACAGACCCTGTGCTCTGCCTATTCATCCCTATATTTTTCATTTGAACTTTTTGCACAAAACTTTAAATAACTCCCATCCTATTTTATCGAGTAATTGATGTTTTACTAATTAAATGCAGGGCTTTATATCTCTCTCTATTAAATTTATCTTTCTGGCTACAGTTCATTTTTTCTAGGCTATTGAGATTTAATTGAAATCCCAATCTGTCAACCAGCATTAATGTAACATTTATGAACTTGATAACTGTGTCTTTTGTATTTTTATCTAAGGATAAAAATGTTGACCAGGAGGATCATAAGAGCAAACCCCTAAGGAATTTTACTAGAGACCTCCTGCTAGAAATTTATTAATAAACTCTCTTTGGGTACAACTAGTTACAAATCAAAATAACACATAAGCCCAAATGTTCTATCTTGTCAACACAGATGACAAGATAATAAAGATAACTTTCTTTGAGTACTTACGTATTTCACCAAGTGGTTTATATATGTTATCTCCTTTAATTTTCACAAGAACCCTATCAGGTAGGAACTCTTAGCCCCATTATATAAATGAGCAAACAAAGTATCAGGGTGGATAAACAATATACTGTAGCTAGTAAGTAAAGGAGACAAGATTCAAAGCCAGGTCAAACTGACTCTCCTATTCAATTAGGTAAAATAATATAAAATAGCCCATGTTTATCTAGTTGAAAATTAAGTGTATTAAGTAGAACTAACATAAAGTATATTCCTGATTGTGCTATTTAGAATTTATGATGGTACTATGATCTTCAGCTTCTCTAATTATTGAGCTGTTTTGTTTATTTTTGTTTATTGCTTATTTTTCCATAGAAATAAAAATATGGTCACTTGCCAAAAATTGAGAATATTTTTAATATGAATTTAAGCTGGGATATAATGAAAATGAGGCAAATTGCTACACGGCATTCTGGTAGGGCCAGAACAACAGGTAGGGCCCTGTTGGTCAAAGGATTATTTGGTGACGGTTCAAAAAATTTTATTCTGGGTATCTGAATCTCAAAAATCAGCCTTATAGGGGTTTTCTTTTGCAAGTAATGAAAATATCTGGAATTAGATAGTGGTGATGGTTGCACAACTTTATGAATATACTAAAAACTACTAAATTACACATTTCCAAAGGGTGAATTTTATGTCATGTGAATTATGTCTCAAAATTTTAAATGGGGATAATTTCTTTTTAATGAACCTCAACAGAGACCCAAATCCATTTTAAACCAAGATCAACTAAGAACCAGCAGAAGCTAGTCCACAAACAACAGTCTGAGGTCCTGGAGCCGACTCAGGAGTTTAGGCTATGAATTTCTTGACACCTAGCTACAATAGGGAAGAGGGGGAAATGTACAAATAGGTATACCGATTGAGAGGTGATCAAAATCTCAAGAGAGTTACAGGTATGTGTATCACTTTAGATTCAAAATAATAGAGAAATATTTTTGAAAATCATAACCTGACAATCAAAAGTGATCTAGACAATAGCTAGATGCTGGTAAATCTCCCAAACATGTGCCAAACCATCAGTGCAACCCCAAAAAGTCCAGTGACTCTACGCTGATCCACAAAAGTCAGAATTCATTGTTCCACTTTCACCATGATAAAACAATAGCAATAGAATGTTATCAAGAAATTGAAATTATGTATCAAAAATTAATCCTAGAGCAACATGCACTGGTTAACAGACATGGACCTATACTTTTTCATGACAACACTCAACTACACGTGTCATAAACCACCAGAGCAAAGTTAAATGAATTAAGCTATAAAACTTTTGTACCATATCTGTAACATTCAACAGATCTTTCTCTCACAGGCTAGAGCTCTTTCAAAACAACCCCAAACATTCCCTAATTAAGACACAGTAATTGGTATCTTTGAATAACTTGTACAATCTAAAAATGTAAAACTTTATAAAAAATGAAATGTACAATACTTTTCTGACACAGGGATGTTAATTCTAACAGTACTTATTTTTTTTATAATCAGTCTGGCTAAGGGTCTATCTATTTTATCCCTCTTAAAGAACAAGTTTTTGGTTTCACTGGCTTTCCCTATTGTGTTTCTGTTTTCTAGTACATTAATTTCTGCTATGATCTTCACTATTTATATTCTTCTACTTTGGTTTCATGTGCTCTTCTTTTCATAGATTAAGGAGGCTTAGCTGAAAACACTGACTGAGACCTCTCCTTTCTAAAATAGGCATTTTAGTGCTACAAATTTCCCTCTAAACACAGCTTTAGCAGTACCCCACTAGTTCTGATATTTTGTATTTTCATTTCCATTCAGCTCAAAATTCTTTATTTCCCTTTTGATTTCTCGTTTGACCATGGATTTCTTAGAAGTATGCTAATTAGTTCCCAAATGTTTGAGGGTTTTCTAGAGAGCTTTCTTTTCTTTATTTATAACTGAATTCCTCTGTAGTCAGAGAATATTCTTGGCACATCTTGAATTCTTCTAAATTTATTGAGGCTTGTTTTATGGCCTAGAGTGATCTATCTTGGTAAATATTCCATGTACACCTAAAAAAAGAACGTGTATTCTATTGTTGTCAGGTGGAGTGTTCCATGAATGCTAATTAGGTCAAGTTGGTTGATAGTTTTGTTCAAATCTTCCATATCCTTATCAATTTTCTGTCTACTTATTATGTCAATTATTGAGAGAAGGGTACCGAAATCTCCAACTATAACTGTGGATTCATCTATTTCACCTTACAGTTCTACCAGTTTTTCTTTGTGCATTTTGAATCTCTGTTATTAGTGGCATAAATGTTTAGGATTATTATTTCCTTCTGATTAGTTGATCCCTTTATCAAAATGACCCTCCTTAGCACTGGTGATAGTCTTGGCTCTGAAATCCCTTTGCCTAATATTAATATAGCCACTTCAGCTTTCTTTTGATCAGTGTGAGCATGTTCTATCTTTTGTTTTAAAATTTAAAGTTCATTTCTTGTATGCAACATACAGTTGGGTCTTGCTTTCTTATCCAATCTGAAAATCTCTGACTTTCAATGGAGATATTTAGACATTTACACTTAATACGCTTATTGATATGGTTAAGTTTAATTCATCTTGTTCTCTATATCTTACGTCTATTTTTTGTTCCCTTTATCTTCTTTCTCTGCCTTCTTTCCGGGTAACTGAATGTTTTTCATAGTTCCATTTAATCTGCTTTGCTGGCATATTAACTACAACTCTATTTTGTCATTTTTGTGGTTACTTTAGGGTTTACAGTAAACATCTTTAATGTAGCAGAGTCTACCTTCAAGTGATATTAAACTGCCTTATATTTAGTATAACAACCTTACAAAAGTGTATTTCATTTTTCACTTCCCAGCTTTTGTGATAGCGCTATCATACATTTTATTCTTAGACATGGTTAAGAATGGCTACACTACATTGTTATTATTTTTTGTCAATTATCTTGGAAAAATTTAAATAATAAGAGAAAAAAGTCATATTTACCCAGTAGTTATATTTCAAGTGCTAGTCTTTCCTTGGTGTACATATAGATTTCATTTGGTATCATTTTCCTTCTGCCTGAAGGACCTCTTCTAACATTTCTTGTATTGGAGGTCTGACGGTAATGAATTCTTTCAGCCTGTACGTCTGAAAAAGTCTTCATTTCACCTTCACCTTGAAAGGTATTTTCACTGGCTACAGAATTCTAAATTCACAGGTTTTTTTCAATACTTTAAAGATGATGCTACTCCATTTTCTTGTTTGCATTATTTTTGACAAGAAATCTGCTGTTATTCTTATCTTTGGTCCTCTGTATTTTACATGTGGTTTTTTCATCTTGATGCTTTTAAGATTTTCTCATTATCATTGTTTTAAACAATTTGATTATCATGTACCTTGGTGTAGTTTCCTTCATATTTCTTATACTTGAGCATTGTAGATATGTGGATTTATAGTTTTCATCAAATTTGAAAATTTCTCAGCCATTATTTCTTTCTTTCTGGCTGCGTTGGGTCTTACTTGCGACACACCAGATCTTCACTGTGGCATGTAGGATCTTTCGTTATGGCACGCAGGCTCTGCATTGCAGCGCGCAGGCTTCTCGCTAGTTGCGGTACATGGGTTCCAGAGTGCATGGGCTCTTTAGTTGTGGCACGCAGGCTCTAGAGAGCGTGGGCTCTATAGTTTGTGGCACACGGGCTCTCTAGTTGAGGCATGCGGGCTCACCAGTTATGGTGCACAGGCTTAGTTGTCCCGTGGCATGTGGGATCTTAGTTCCCGGATCAGGGATTGAACCCGCATCCTCTGCATTGGAAGGATTCTTAACCACTGGGCCACCAGGGAAGTCCCTCAGCCATTATTTCTCCAAATATTTTTTCCATCTCCATCTCTTTCCTCTCTCCTTGCAGACTCCCATTACACCTCCCCCCCAGCTTTACTGAGATATAATTGACATACAACATTGTGTAGGTTTAAGGTGTACAACATGAAGATCTGATATATGTATATATTACAAAATGATTACCATAATAAGATTAGTTAACACATCCATCACCTCACATAATTACCTTTATGTGTGTGTGTGTGTGTGTGTGTGTGTGAGGTGAGTACTTTTAAAGTATACTCTCTTAGCAAGTTTCAAGTATACAATACAGTATCGTTAACTATAGTTACCATGCTGTACATTAGATTTTCAGAACTTACTCATCTTATAACTGGAAGTTTGTACTCTTTGACTACATTCATCCATTTTCCCCACATTCTCACCCCTGGCAACCAACAACCTACTCTCTGTTTCTGAGTTCAGTTTTTCTTAGATTCCACATATAAGTGAGATCATACAATATTTGTCTTTCTCTGACTTATTTTACCTAGCATAATGCCCTCACAGTTCATGTGTTCTGTTGCAAATGGCAGGATTTTCTTTTTTATGGTTGAATAACATTCCACTGTGTGTCTGTGTATACATATTTATGTGTATATACACATATATATACACACATACACACACATGTATATACACATTTATATATAGCTCTCATTTTTATACCTATATCTCTCTCTCAAACTTCTTTGTCTGTTTATCCATTGATGGATGCCTAGGTTGTTTCCATAC
Source organism: Leucopleurus acutus (assembly GCF_964270905.1). Lineage (NCBI taxonomy): Eukaryota > Metazoa > Chordata > Mammalia > Artiodactyla > Delphinidae > Leucopleurus > Leucopleurus acutus. The sequence goes on along the minus strand of NC_139147.1, from coordinate 72,426,057 downwards.
CCTGGCTATTGTAAACAGTGCTGCAATGAATGCAGGGGTGCAGACGTCTCTTGGAAGCAGCCCAGTTACACTTACTGTGGGGGCCACTTGAAGTTGTCCCACAACTCACTAATGCTCTACTCACTTTTTACATTTCTTTTTTTATCTCTTTTACATTTTTGGTAGTTTCTATTGCTATGATTTCAAGTTCATTAATCTTTTCTTCTGCATTGATCTGCCATTAATTTCATCCAGAATATTTTCCATCTCACACTTTGTAGTCTTAATCTTTAAAAGGTCAACTGTCCTTTCATATATCTTCCATTTCTCTACTTACCTTTTTGAACATATGGAACGCAGTTATAATAACTATTTTCTTGGCCTGTCTGTTAATTCTAATACCTGGGTCAGTTCTGCATCAGTTTTGACTGATTCATTGATCTCCTCATTACAGGTCATATTTTCCCGCATCCTTGCATCCTTGCAAACTTTTTATCAGAGTCAAGACATTTTGATCTTTTTGGGTGCTAGATATTCCTGCATTCCTATAAATATTCTTGAGCTTTGTTTCAAATGCAGTAAATTTACTTACAACAGTTTGATTTTTGGAAGGTCCTGGTTTTGAAATTTGTTAAGCAGGACTGAAGCAATGTGCAGTCTAGGGCTTAGTATTCCCCACTACTGAGAAAAAGTTCTTCTGTTTAATCTATCCAATGCCCAGTGAATTACGAGGATTTTCCTAGTCTGGTTGGTGGGAACAGGCACTACAACTGAGCCAGTGTGCGACACCGTTACCTCTAATTTTTTCATATGGTTCTTTTCCCAGCATCAAGCAGTTTCCTCACATGCATGTACTAATTAATACTCAACTATGTGCTTGAGGGGAACCTCTAAGGATCTCTGCAGTTTGTCTCTTTGCAGTTCTCTCCTCTCTGGTACACTGTCTAGTGAATTCTAGTGACTTTGGTCTTTCCCAAATCTTACCTTTATCTCCTCAACTCAAGAAGTCCACCAGGCTCTGCTTGGGTTTACCCTCCCTGTACTACAGCCTGAAAACTCTCATGCAAAAAGCTAGGACAACTGAAGGGCTAACCTTATTTATTTCCCATCTCTAAGATATCACTGCCTTCACTGCCTGATATTCAATTATTTTTTCCATTATTTCATATATTTTGTCTGTTTCTTGGTTGTTTCAAGTGGGAAAGTAAATCTGGTCCCTGTTCTCCAACTTGGCCAAGGCAGAAGCCCTAACACATTTTGATTGAGTGAAACTTACGATTCCAAAAACACTGTATTTCCAGAGCACAGGAAGAAATGGTGACTGGGGGTTAAAAAACAGGTGGAAGCTTATCATGTATACATTTTTACACCCCCTGAATTTTGAATCATGAGAATGTAATTACCTACTCAAAAACAAACTTAAGTAAATAAAACAGGTGAAGAAATTGGCCTAAACCACAATTAGAAATGAACCGCCATCATAAATGACTCTAAGCGTATCCATTTTGTCTTTTAGAAATTCATATATAGATTATAATCCTATGAATTAAGACAGTGTTCCCCAAAAATTCTTAACAGGAATCACCTGAGTCATTAACAGATTTTGGGGTCCAATATGAACTGCTGAATTAAACGTTCCCAGGCAGACAATAACCTGCACAGGTGATTCTTATCAAAGTTAGCGAAACCCTTAACTAAGGAGTAAGATTTATTTCCCAAAAGAACGACAACTTTGCAATCAGACAATCCTGGATTCATTTTCTTGGCTTTTCCATTTGCCTATGTGATCCTGGATAAGTTATGTGGCCTCTCTGTGCCTGTTTCCTTAACTATAGAATGCAATCTTTCCAAGGTTGTTATAAGATTAATCTATGTAAAGGGTGTGGGACATAGTCTTTCTTATAATGCTTAATTTTACCTTGCTTCCTTTTAAAAAAAAAAGAAGATATTTGTAATACAGATATCCAATAAATATTTGTTTTGTTTCCTCCCATACCCAAATTATACAGGTGTTGGGGTATACGTCAATTTAACAAAGTTGTTGTTGAAGCAGTATTTATTAACTATTAATCTTCTCAAACAGAAGCTTTAACAACATCAGTTTAGTTGGCTTACTACTGACAAGTATGACAGGTATCACTCACTTTATAAAGAATACTCCCGTCCTATCTTTAAAAGGTTACTTTATACACTTTAAAAAAATCAATACAAAAGTACTACAGTGTTGTCTTACCTATTTTGCCTTAATCCAAATTATAGCATCCCTACAATAATTTCTCTCTCAAAAAAAATCCCTCTAACACTTGTACCTCTGTTATGTTTCTCTCTCGTAATGAAGCCAACTCATACGGATCCACAAAAAGTCCTGTCGGGATGTACTGTTTAATTAAGAGTCGGCAGGTCTGTAAGTCCTCAATGCTCTCTCCAAATTTCACTTTTATTAACAGGTCTCTGTAAGACAAGTATGTTTAAAGTAAATATCTTCATTCATTTTTTAAATGAGCTAGTATAACGTTATATTCAAGTTAGTAGAAATACTATATTTCAAATTAGTTTTTCAAAACAAGATTATATCAAGTCAAATGAAATATTTATATCACATCAGAACCACTCATTAGATCTTTCATAAATTCATGTCATAAGCCATAATATAGTATTAGTGTGAAAACAGACAAAGATCAATGGAAAGGGATGGAGTCCAGAAACAGACACACACTTTTTAAAATAAAGGTGCCAATATAATTTGATGGGGATAATATTGTCTTTTCAGCAAATGGTACTGAAACAACTGTGTATTTATATAGAAAAAACTGAATCTTGACCTCTACCTCATACCATCCTACAAATATTAATTTGAAATAGATTATAAACCTAAATGGATAATTGTCCTGGCATTCTGTCTGGAGGCCCATTCTGGACCAAGTGCAGGGAAGAAGATCCAAAGCACAGTGGTTTTGCTTAAGTGAGAAAACAGAGACAGAAGATAAGGGAGGCTTAAGTAGCTAGAAGTCACAGTGCTACGTTCCAGAAAGGAAGGAACTTCGTAGAAAGAGTTCTAGAAGTCTGAAATGGAGTCCCCTTGAGTTTTTGTTGAATACTAAAATAAGCGTGAGTAAGATGTAACTCCACAAGACTAGACAAAGAATTACAAGGGAAGTGAAAGATGAGAAATTCTGAAATTTCGCAGAGGGTGGGGAGACACTGCATTCCAACCAACCAAAGCATAGAGACCAAAGGGCTCAGCAGAGATTCCCACAGAGATAGAAATAGAATGGTGGTTGCCTGGGGCAGGGGGAAGGGAAGAATGGGGAGTTATTGTTAAGAGGCACAGAGTTTCAGTTTTGCAACATGAAGAGATTTATGGATGGATAGTAGTGATGGTAACACAACAATGTGAATGTCCTTAATATCACTGAAGTGTACAATTAAAAACAGTTAAGATGGCAAATTTTATGTTACGGACATTTTACCACAATTAAATAATAATGTAAAAAATATATGACTGGCTGTTCAGAGCAAAAGTAACAACAATATATGGTAGTGTTTATAACATAAGCAAAACATGTAAAGTTAATAAACGTATAGCAAGAATAGCATAAAGGGGAGGAGAAAGAAGTGAACTATTCTGATATAAGATTCATACATTATTCATGGTATACAATAATATTGTTTGAAGGTAGACTATGATAAGTTAAAATTGTAAACCCTAAAGCAATTTTTTAAAAAGAGAGAGGTATAGTTAATAAGCCAAAAATGGAGATAAAATGGAATGATTAAAAAATATTCCATTTATTCAAAATAAGGCAGAAAAAATAAAAAAGATTAGATGGGACAAATAGAAAAAAACACAGAAAAAAAGTAGCAAGATGGATAGATTTAAACCAAACCAACCAAATCTATATTTACATTAAAAGTAAATAGTCTAATCACTCCAATTAGAATGTAGAGATTGACAGACTGGATAAAATATCAACACTTAACTATATGCTGTCTACAAGAAAGGTTAAGTATAAACACAGATAAAAGTAGAAGGATGGGAAAATGTATGCAAATGTTAATAACAATAAATATGGAGTGGCTATATTAATACTTAAAAAGTGGACTTCAGGGGCTTCCCTGGTGGCGCAGTGATTGAGAGTCCGCCTGCCGATGCGGGGGCCGTGGGTTCGTGCCCCGGTCTGGGAGGATCCTGCGTGCCGCGGAGCGGCTGGGCCCGTGAACCGTGGCCGCTGGGCCTGCGCGTCCGGAGCCTGTGCTCCTCGGCAGGAGAGGCCGCGGCAGTGAGAGGCCCGCGTACCACAAAAAAAAAAAAAAGTGGACTTCAGGACAAGGAATATTGTCAGGGATAAAGAAGGACATTACACAAAAATAAAAGGGTCAATCATCAAGAAAATATGACAATCCTAAATGTACTTTATGCACCTAAAAACAGAGCTTCAAAGTATTCATGTATTTTACTTCTTAGCAAAAACTGGTTGAACTACAAGGATAAACAGACAAATCCACAATTAGAGAAAAAGATTTTGACGCCCTTCTCTCCGTAATGGATAGAACAAGTAGAGAGAAAATCAGTAAGGATACAGAAGGCATGGACAACCTTCAATTTAGTTGATCTAATTAACATTTACAGATCACACTCAGTGCATAAGAAAAACTATACGCTGGGCAATAAGTCTAGAAGTTTAAAAGAGCTGAAATCATGCAGAATATGGTCTCTAACCACATGGAATTAAATTGGAAATCAACAGAAGGAGGAGACACCGCCTCCACCAAAGCCACAGCTTCAGCTTCTCTCTTGTCCTTCGGGCTATGCCTGGGATCTGCTGCCAGGTAGCTTCAGCCCCACAGCCCTGCATGTGTGGTCTCAGGTTCCTTCAGTTCCAGAAAGAGAAAAATTGACACTTTGCATCCTGGAAACTGATCTAAGAGACTGAAATTAGGGACTTCTTTCAAATTTAAACATGGCTAATCAAGGAGCAACAAGACCCACCGGGCCAAACACTGGAAATAAAATACAGTACACTGGTACAAACTAGTACTTCTGGGAGAGCCTGCTGTTGGCATGTCAAACCTGGTGCTTCGTATTGTGAAGGACCACTTTCATGAATTTCAAGAGAGTACCACCTGGGCTGTTTTTGTTTTGTTTTGTTGTTTTTTTTGCGGTACGCGGACCTCTCACTGTTGTGGCCTCTCCCGTTGCATAGCACAGGCTCTGGACGCGCAGCCTCAGCGGCCATGGCTCACGGGCCCAGCCGCTCCGCGGCATGTGGGATCTTCCTGGACCGGAGCACGGACCCGTGTCCCCTGCATCGGCAGGCGGACTCTCAACCACTGCGCCACCAGGGAAGCCCCAAGAATTCTAATTTTGATGGAGTATAGTTTATCAAACTTTTTCTTTTGTGGTTCATGGTTTTTGTGTCCTGTGTAAGAAATCCTTGTCTATTCCAGGATCATGGAAATTTTCTTTTAGAACTGTTATATGGAGTATGATCCATTTTGAATTAATTTTTTTGTATACTGTTAGGTAGGGGTTGAGGTTAATTTTCCATATGGATATCCAGTTGATCCAGCATCATTTGGTGAAAGGACTATTCTTTCCTCATCAAATTACCTTGACACATTTGTTGAAAATTAATTACCTTATATGTGAGGATCTATTTGTGTACTGTATTCAAACTATGGCCCATAGGCCAAATCCTGCTCATTTTGTACACCCTTGAGCTAAAAATGATTTTTACACTTTTAAAGGTTGTTTTAAAAAAAGGCAAAGAAAAATATTCAACAGAAGCCTTATATGACTCACAAAGCCTAAATAATTTTACTGTTAGGACCTTTACAGAAAATGTTTGCCAACCCCTGATCTGTATGTTCCGTAATGTACTATTTTGATAATAGTTGTAGCTTGATGCTACATCTTCAAGTCAGGAAGTCTGAGTCCTTCACCTTTTTTTTTTGAAAGTTGTTTTGGTTATTCTAGACCCTTTGCATTTTCATATAACTTTTGAAATCAACTTGTAGATTTCTTCAAAAAAGCTTCATAAAATTTTGGTTGGGATTCTGTTGAAACTCTAGATCAATCTGTACAGAACTGATATGTTAATATTAATGAATATTCCAATGCATGAATATAGTATTTCCATCTATTTAGCTTTTATCAGTTTATCTTTTTTTTTTTTTTTTTTCTTTTTTGCGGTACGCGGGCCTCTCACTGTTGTGGCCTCTCCCGTTATGGAGCACAGGCTCATTTTTAGCTCAAGGGTGTACAAAATGAGCAGGATTTGGCCTATGGGCCATAGTTTGAATACAGTACACAAATAGATCCTCACATATAAGGTAATTAATTTTCAACAAATGTGTCAAGGTAATTTGATGAGGAAAGAATAGTCCTTTCACCAAATGATGCTGGATCAACTGGATATCCATATGGAAAATTAACCTCAACCCCTACCTAACAGTATATAAAAAAATTAATTCAAAATGGATCATACTCCATATAACAGTTCTAAAAGAAAATTTCCATGATCCTGGAATAGACAAGGATTTCTTACACAGGACACAAAAACCATGAACCACAAAAGAAAAAGTTTGATAAACTATACTCCATCAAAATTAGAATTCTTGGGGCTTCCCTGGTGGCGCAGTGGTTGAGAGTCCGCCTGCCGATGCAGGGGACACGGGTTCGTGCCCCGGTCCGGGAAGATCCCACATGCCGCGGAGCAGCTGGGCCCGTGAGCCATGGCCACTGAGCCTGCGTGTCCGGAGCCTGTGCTCCACAACAGGAAAGGCCTCAACAGTGAGAGGCCCGTGTACCGCAAAAAAAAAAAAAATTAGAATTCTTAAAACTTGATAATAAAATAACAAACAACCCAGTTTAAAAATGGACAAAAGACTGACACTTCACAAGTCAGAAAGAGAAAGACAAATACAATATGATATCACTTATATGTGGAATCTAAAATATGACATAAATGAACCTACCTACAAAACAGAAACAGACTCACAGACATAGAGAACAGATTTGTAGTTGCCAAGGGGAAGGGATGGACTGGGAGTTTGGAGTTAGCAGATGCAAACTATTACATATAGAATAGATAAACAACAAGGTCCTACTGTATAGCACAGGGAACTATATTCAATATCCTCAGATAAACATAATGGAAAAGAACATAAAAAAGAATGTATACGTATGTATAACTGAATCACTTTCCTGTACAGCAGAAATTAACACAACACTGCAAATCAGCTATACTTCAATTAAAAGAAAAAGACTAAAACACTTCACAAAGGAAGATATACTAGTGGACAATAAGCACACAAAAAGATGCTCAATATCATTACTCATCAGGGAAATACAAATTAAAATTACAATGAGATACCACTACACATGCACCAGAAAGTCTAAAATTAAAAAGACTGACCAAGTGCTGGCAAGGACGTGGCTGGCAAGTTCTGTTTCATAATGTATGAAACAGAACTCTCATACGTTACTGATGAGAATGTAAAACAGCATAACCACTTTGGAAAACAGCTTGGCAGTTTCTTAAAAAGTTCAACATTTATCTATCATATATCCAGCAATTCTGTTTATTGATATTTACCCAAAATTAATGAAAACATGTCCATGCCAAGACTTGTACACAACTGCTCATTATAGCTTTATTTACCATAGCCCCAAACTAGGAACAACTCCGATGCCATAGATATGTGAATGAATAAACAAATTTCAGTACTCTGCAACAAAAAGAACAAATTACTACCATACAGAACATCATTAAATCTCATTGACATAATGCTGAGTGAAAGAAGCCAGATATCAAAAAGTACATACTGTATGATTTCAGTTATACAAAATTCCAGAAAATCTATCTAGTAACAGAATTAGATCAGTGATTGTCTGAGTGTGGGTATGGGTGAGGGAGAATAACTGCAAGTAGCACATGAGTATTTCTGGAGATGATGAAAATGTTCTATATTTTGACTGGTTACATGGGTGTATATAGTTGTCAAACTCAATGAAGTTTATTAAAAAAAACCACTATGGGGTCTTTCCTGGTGGTGCAGTGGTTAAGAATCCACCTGTCAATGCAGAGGACACGGGTTCAATCCCTGGTGGGGGAAGATCCCACATGCCACGGAGCAACTAAGCCCGTGTACCACAACTACCAAGCCTGCACTCTACAGCCCGCGAGCCACAACTACTGAGCCCATGTGCCACAACTACTGAAGCCCACGCGCCTAGGGCCTGTGCTTCGCAACAAGAGAAGCCACTGCAATGAGAAGCCGGCACACCGCCAACGAAGAGTAGCCCCTGCTCGCCACAACTAAAGAAATTAACCCGCGTGCAGCAACGAAGACCCAATGCAGTCAAAAATAAATTAATTAATTTTAAAAAAACACTATGAAATAGTACTATTATAATTCCTATTTTACCTGTAAGAAAACAAAGCACTAGGATAAAATACCCATGTAACTCTCTTCATAGAAAAATTATCATCTCCAACTTAAAAAGTATGGGGAAACGTTTTCAGGCTTTGTGTATGATATTAGTTTCTGGTTCTCAGATAATCAATAAATTTAAATGAACTCATTGCTCTAGGAACACAGCAGAAATTCCAAGAATTAAATATCAAGAGCAGCTATCTCTATAGATACTTTTTGCTTTTATTCTTTAAAGTAGTCTGAGGTAATTTTACATATAGCAGTTTATTTTCCTAATAATTTGCATTCACTGAAAGAATTCTGAATAGTTTCTATGGCATTGTTATATTCTATTTTTGCCCCAAAATATCATTTCTAGTGATGCAAAAGCTAATCACAGAATATAAAAATCAATTAAATCCAAAAGTTGTGTATATACATGTGAGTAAACAAAAATATTTTCCCTCTTTCAAGAAAAGAAAGAGGGAAAGGAAAGCAAAGCACAGAGAGACTAAGTAACTCAGCCAAGAGCTAAGATTCAAACTCCAATAGTTATACCCTAGAGCCCAAATTGTTAGCCACTATTTCATTCTGCCTCTATATCAAGAGCAGCTATCTATCTACCTATCTATCTATATATATATATTGCTTTACTTCTTCTAAATATATTCTAAAGTAGACTATATCTATTATCTCTTTTCTTCTGGATACTATATATGTATTTGTGAACATGTAATATCTTATCATCAGAAAAAACACATATATTTAGAAAGACAGAGACTCTTCAGGACCTCCCTCCAAGATGAATTCAACCAATTAACCAAAACATGTCGGATGTATTTGTTAATCTTTCTGAAGTTATTCACCTGTGTTACCTTTCAGTTCACATTCTTCACCTTGTTCTCAAATATAACACGTAAATTTCATCAAAAGACTTACAGAAAATCAGATATACTATAGCTGTAGCATTCCTCTGATCCACCTGTCCAGTAACTCTATAAAAGAAATAAGCTTGTAATAAAGCTTATTCATGCAAGTCCCCAGAAACCAACAGTTTCTATTCTGTGTTCACAAACCATCGTTTTAGTAATCTGGCCTAGAATTTTGCCCAGAAGACAAACAGAAGTTCAGCAATGGTTTAAGCAAGTTCTCCTACTGCAATGAGATATAATTCATCAGAGAGGGGAGACTCTAAACTCATTTATATTCATTAAGGCCCTTTTGTGTAATTAATTCCCTTACATTTTCTGCACTTCAGTTTCCTACTACCAATAACCACTTGGCCCTTTCCAGAGTGGGATTAATTCTTCTTGACCAAGAAGACAGAAATAAGAGTGGCTAACAAATTCTACTTTCTATGATATGTTAATATTTCTTCAACTACCCTCTCAAGACTATACCTGCTCTAAACATAACTAAAAAAGCCTTTTTAAAAAATGATTGTCGGCATTTTCTGAAGGTCTCAAATAACTCTGAGATTTCTAGTTTCTGAAGCTATTCTTATGGGTTCTGTCACTCTTCACTGTTGTCACTGTTCACTGTTTTATATCCTGCTTTTTATCCTCAGTACTTAGAGTTGGACAGCTACTTTTGTTGTCACGATAGTCTCTTCAGTTACTTCTTTCTTCCTTATTGGAATCAGTTATCTCCCATTCCTCTTGGAAATACGTTCCAATTATGTTAAAGAGAGAAGCTATATAATTGGCATAATTACCCTGATATTGCTTAAAATGTGTCTGGAACTCTGTCAAAAACTCCTTTCAGAAGTGAATTCCCTCCCAAAATCAGTTTTATACTTTATAGTCACACCTCCTCTTTGAAATTGTACTGCCCAGATTGATCACCTATCTCATTATTAATAATAATAGCTGGGCTTCCCTGGTGGCGCAGTGGTTGAGAGTCCACCTGCTGATGTAGGGGACACGGGTTCATGCCCCGGTCCGTGAAGATCCCACATGCCACGGAGCAGTTGGGCTCATGAGCCATGGCCGCTGAGCCTGCGCGTCCAGAGCCTGTGCTCCGCAACGGGAGAGGCCACAACAGTGAGAGGTCCGCGTACCGCAAAAAAAAAAAAAAAAAAAGTAATAATAATAGCTAACATTTCCTGGGTATGTGCTATGTGACAAGCACTACATTAAGGAGCTTTCCATATATTCTCCGATCTAATCATCACAACCCTAATAAGGAAATACTATCATTGTCCACCTTTATCAGTAAGGTAGCAATGACTTAAGTAACTTGACTAAGGCCACACAGATACTAAATAATAGAGCTACATTTTGAGCCCAAATTTATCTGAATTAAAAACAAACAAACAGAAAAAACAAGTTCTTTCTACTACACCTTCTAGCCATTCACTTGTAGGCTAACGTTGAAGAGTGAGGAGAGTGAGTTGTTTTAGTTTAAGGTGACTTATAAAATGAAGGGATTTAAAAAATATATGTATCAGAATTTATAAGTCAAATATCTGATAATAATTTCAAAGTGACCACCTTGAGAAGCTTTAAAGTTTGGGAATTTCTTATGGAACAGTTTCCACAACATTTTACCAGTCTTTTAAATATCTTTAATACTGGCAAATATTCATTTTTGAGAATAGTTTCTTTTTTGGAAATAGTTTGGTCTTTGGAACCAAGTCTTGTAAATTAGAAATAGTGATTTTGGGTGGTATAATATCTTAGTACTTGAGAGTGTGGCTTGGAGTATGATAGTTATAAATTTGAATCAGAGCTCTACCACCCTAACCTCTACACAATTATTTAAATTCCCTGAGCGCTAGTCCCTCATCTGAAATACAAGAAAGGTATCATCTATCTTATAACCATTGTGAAGATTAAACGGAATACTGTATATATAGCTTCTGGCTATATAAATATATAATAGATATGTGTAGTAAATAATAAATGTTTGTTTTCTCCTTCTCTTCTCCACTGTTATTTTAATCATTATTTCAAACTATGAATCACATTATCTGTCACTTACAACTTTAAGAAGGCAAGTAATTTTTTTTAGTATATCCATTTTTCAACTATTGATTTTTTGCTTTAAATTACATTGAAACAGTATTTTGATGTAAGTGTAAGTCAATGGGCAACTTACCTGTGGAAACCATCTTTCAAAACTTCTTGCCTCAAAATAATTTCAGAACAAGTGGCCCTTATGCCTATAAGCATGAAAAGATTTTTTTAAACAAAATAAGCACTCAATGAAAGAATATTTAAATAATCAGAAAATAATAGTTTGAATAGGCTTTAATTGCCTAGAAAATCTAACCAACCTAAAAACAAAACAAAAACTTTTAAAACTTAAGCAATTTGAGCTACATATAAATCTATTTCTAGTATAGCATAGGGGTTAAAAGTCTTGACTTTGGAGTTAGATTGGCTAGTTTCAAACCCCAGTCTGTCTATTAACAGCTGTGTGACTTTGGGCAATATAGTTTCTCTCTCTACTAGTTGTCATGAGAATTTAATATATGTAGAAGCACTTAGAACAGGGTCAACCATATAGCAAGCACTCTATATAAGTGTTCGCTATTTATATTACTTTATTCAGGCGATCCCAGGACACCAAAAACAACAGAATGGCCAAAGAGCCAGGAAACCTCAATTTTAATCCTAGCTAACTGAAACTGAGTATCACATACAAACTGGCAACTTCTATATTCTACCATCCACACATAGAAAAAACTGAGAGGATGGTACACTATGCCTTGTGGAGACACTGAAAGAGTTTAAAGAAACAACAAAAACTGGAGGCTTTTGAAAGGTTCAAAGGGCTCCTTTATAAACTTAGAATAACCAGAAATCTCACTATACTGACTCCATGCAGAATTCAGACATTAAAACTGTTACTCAGTGTCAGTTTCATAAAGTTAAAAATTCAGCTACTAATGACCACCAACTCTGCCCAGGCACTTTGCTATGGAATTTTACTCCATTTTCAAAAGCTGGAAGTGTGTGGGAAGAATATTAAAACAAACATACAGAAAAACCATACACTACTGTATGTTGCTAAGTCCATTAGATGTATTCCTGAGAAGATCCAAAACATGACAGGGAGATGGAAACATTTGGAATATACTAGGGAAGGAAGGAAAAAAGTATGAAAGACAACATTTATTAAATAATACCTATATGACAGATTCTCTGCTTGGGGCTTTCACATGTATTTTAACTTTCACAGTCTAGCTAAACAGGCAGGCAATATTATTGCCTTTTGTACACAGGAGGAAACTCTGACTTATAAACAGCTACTGTTTAGGCCACACAACTAGGTAAGTAACTGATTAGAAGCAAGATCTGCCCAACTTCTAAAGCTTAAGGCATTTCCACTCTCCTAGCTATTTAAAGAAATCCTTAATTGCTTTGGAGAAGCACATATCATCTTTTCCCAAGCAACTTACATAATATCTCTTGCATAAATCAAGATATTTCTTCAATGTTTAACTTTAATAGAGGTGGGGGTAAGGGTTTATATCTGCCTATAAATTAATTAGAAAAAAAGGTCAGATTAATAGGCTTAAAGTCTATCAGGATATACACTAGAGAATAGTAAATTTCATTCATCTTGGGATAGTAGAAAAGCTAATTTACAAACAGTATTGCAAATACTAGATTATTTATGATTTTTAAGTCAAAGGTACCATTTTCTTTCTTTTTTTTGTAATATTTATTTATTTAGCTGTGTCAGGTCTTAGTTATGGCACACGGGACCTTCGTTGCGGCATGCAGGAACTCGCCTCGCGTCGCGCGGGCTTCTCTCTAGTTGTGGTGCGCGGGCTCAGTAGTTGCAGCATGGGGGATTAGTTGCCCCGGGGCATGTGGGATCTTAGTTCCCTAACCAGGGATCCAACCCAAGTCCCCTGCATTGGAAGGTGGATTCTTAACCACCGGACCACCAGGGAAGTCCTCAAAGTACCATTTTCAAAGTGAATTTGTTGCATCTGAATGCACCTTCAAGATTTTTCCTCTTAAATATTACCTTAGTTGGTTATTGTGGCCTGAACTGGCTCTGGAAATTGACCCCTTTTTAATCACAAAATGCCAGTGCTGGAAGTCTTCAGATACAAGTCCAGTTGTTTAAAAATTCTTTTTGGCCTAGTAATCCTTTCTTCAAATAAATTTGGGAACTTAATATGTAAACACAAAAGCAGAACTGCACTGACTGACAGATACTAGTCTAATATCCTCGTTTTAAAGACAGAGAAACTCACCTGATTTGTACTGACTTTCCTTTCCCTATCAAACGTTGTCACTTTATTGTAATTACTACTGCACTGTATACATCTCCCCCTACTGCAATGCAAGCTCCACGAGGGCTGGATCCACAGCGCCTAGCACAGCACTTCTGCCCACGGACTCGGGCCCAAAGAAGTGAATCAACTCGCTTGCCCAGCCCTGAGTCATAAAGAAACCCTAGCCCAATCTAGTCCATTATCAAAAATGTTTGTAAAACGAAACTAGTCTTCCTCCCCTTTCCACGTCCCCCGAGGACAACACACACTATGCATTCTAGATTGGGGTTCTCACACCTCATAGGGCACTTAGACTTTGCTGGCCCCGTAGTGGTCAGAAGCTTCACGCATTCCAAGAGCATCCCAAGACGCTTCACGTCTGTACTTTACAATTTTTTTTTTTTTTTTTTTTTTTTGCGGTTTGCGGGCCTCTCACTGTTGTGGCTTCTGCCGTTGGGGAGCACAGGCTCCGGACGCGCAAGCCCAGCGGCCATGGCTCACGGGCCCAGCCGCTCCGCGGCATGTGGGATCCTCCCAGACCGGGGCACGAACAAAGTCCGACTCTCCAGAGAACCAGGAGCAGCCACAAAGCAATGAAGACGGGGGGCGGGGCGGGGGGAGTAGCAGGAAGCTTGCGGCCTTTGTTTTTAACCTCCTGCAGCTCTCCCTACAGCTCTAGGGTCGCGAGAAGTACCTTTGTTAAGCGCGGAAGGGAGCGTACTGGGGAGCCTGGAGTGCTCCCCACCCTCTCGGCCCTAAACCCCGCCCTCACCCCTGAAGCCCCGCCCTTCCCCTTACCCGCGTCGGTGGGTGTGGTGTTGAAGGCTATGGCTGGCGAGCAGGTGAGTCCAGCCACCTCCCAGAGGAGTAGCCAGGCCACCGCCCGGACGGCCACGGCCGGGGTAGCCAGGACGCCGGAGAACGCGCGCCCCAGAAGAGCGCGCGGGGACAAACTGCGGTCGAAGGAACTTGCACACGCCTCACACCACTCCTAGAGCGCGCTGTCACGGAGTTAGAGACCGGGACGGAAGACTCAATGCGCGCACGCCAGCGGTCCAGCCGTTACCCTGCTCCCCGCATCCCCGGCCCCCGAAAGTTCCGGCGTTAAGGAGGCCGCGGTCCCGCCCCCTCGTCGCCCCGCCCCTCGCACTCCCGGTCGGGGGCGGAGCGAGGAGCGGCGGAAGCGCCGTGACGTGTGCCAGGGCAGTTGCTCTAGGGACCGCTCCGCGGGACCCCAGCGTGACTCTGAGCTCCGCGCGGTGTCCTGGGGATAGCCTAGCCCAGCTCCCGGCGTCCACCTCCACTTCCAGGTATTTGCCGATGTGGGCCTCCTGCCGGGGTATTCACCCCATGGTGCGGAGCTGTGGCTGTCGCCTCTTTCTGCTGCGCCAGGCTGGGCCTGGCCTCAAAGTCGAGTGCTCCTAGGTGTCCTACGGTTAGTGGAAACACCCCCTCACGGAGATTTTAGACGTTGACCTGCAGCAGATGCATTTTATGTACTTCTCTATGGGTAAGAAAGTCAGTCTTGCACTAGTGGGGGCGTGGATAGGGAGAGCATCATCTACCTGATGGCAAAATCCGTACACTTTAGGTGCTGTGGGGATGCTTGGCAAGATTATGCAGGTCACTGATCCTTGAGGAGAAAAGTATTAATGTCTAGGAAGAAGTGCTGGGTAAATGTGTCGTCTGTCTTCATGAATTGAATATGTAAGCAGAGCTGGAGAGTATCCAATGCAGATTGGAACAGAGCGGAGGGCTCTAGCATGGATGTCTTAAAGAGGAAAGATGTCAGAAGATACTACCTAAAACTGAAGATAGCAGTATAAGCATACTGTTAAGAAATATGAAGATAAATTTTGGAAGAAACATTTAAAAGAAACTCGTTACCTATGGAGAGGGGAAGGGGAGAGGACAACAGTTTTTTGTTATAAACCTCATAGAATTATGTTACATTTTAAACAGCATACAAACATTACTTTAATAAAAATAAAAGTTTAGTTTTAAAAAGAAAGAAAAGAGTGTAGTCAAACTACATTATTGAGCATCACTTGCATATATCATTTATTAATACAGCCATTTGCTTGAGTGTATGGAATTTGTATTGTGCTCAGTAGGATCTTCTAGAAAGTTTACTAACAACAAATTTTAGTGAGGTGAACTGGGAGTAGTATTTGTTTTAAAAAAAAAAAAAAGAAGAGGTGGAGTGGGATCATGGCATCAGATCAGAGGCAGAGCACAGTAATTTGATAACAGTTTTTTATATATTAGGTTGGCCAAAAAGTTCCCTTGGTTTTTAAGTAAAAATAAAAGACACATTTTTCAAAAAAATATTTATTTATTTCGGCTGCACCAGGTCTTCATTGAGGCACGTAGGCGCTCTCAGTTGCTGCATGCGGACTCCTAGTTACGGCATGCATGCAGGATCTAGTTCCCCAACCGGGGAACAAACCCAGGCCTCCTGCATCAGGAGCGCAGAGTCTTACCCACTGGACCACAAGGGAAATCCCACATTTTTCATTTTTCATTTCTACCAAGAACTTTATTGAACAACGTATTCACCATTTTGTTCCACCACTTTCTGCCATTTTTCAGGCAACTCAATAATTCCATCTTCCCAAAACTTTTTATCCTTTTGAGCAAAGAACTGTTCTAGGTGCCTTTTACAGTCTTCCAGAGATTGAAATTTTTTCCATTAAGAGAATTTTGTAAAGACCGAAATAAATGGAAATCCAAAGGTGCAATGTCTAGTGAATATATTGGATGAATCAGAACTTCCCAGCCAAGCTGTAACAGTTTTTGCCTGGTCATCAAAGAAACATGCAGTCTTGCTTTATCCTGATGGAATATTATGCATTTTCTGTTGACTAATTCCGGATGCTTTTTGTCAAGTGCTGCTTTGAGTTGGTCTAACTGGGAGCAGTACTTGTTGGAATTAATCGTTTGGTTTTGCAGAAGGAGCTCATAATAGAGGATTCCCTTCCAATCCCACCATATACACAACATCACCTTCTTTGGATGAAGATCAGCCTTTGGTGTGGTTGGTGGTGGTTCATTTCGCTTGCCTCACCATCTCTTCTGTTCCACATTATTGTACAGTATCCACTTTTCATCACCCGTCACAATTTGTTTTAAAAACGGAACGTTTTCATTACGTTTAAGTAGAGAATCGCATTCGGAAATACGGTCAAGAAGGTTTTTTTCTCTTAACTTACGTGGAACTCAAACATCAAAGCGATGAACATAACCAAGCTGGTGCAAATGATTTTCAATGCTTGATTTGGATATTTTGAGTATGTCGGCTATCTCCCACATGGTATAATGTTGATTGTTCTCAATTAATGTCTCGATTTGATGGCTATCAACTTCAACTTGTGTACCCGACCGTGGAGCATCATCCAGCGAGGAATCTCCAGCACGAAACTTGGCAAACCAGTTTTGACACGTTCAATCAGTCATAGCACCTTCTCCATACAATGCACAAGTCTTTTTTTGCGTTTCAGTTGTGTTTTTACCTTTCTTGAAATAATAAAGCGTAATATGCCGAAAATGTTGTTTTTTCCCCCTATTTTCTATACTAAAACGGCTACACAAAAATTCACCAATTTTAATGTACACTGATATGACAGCTGTCACAATACAGTCTAACAAAACTATTTCAAGTGAAGTTAAAGACAACTAAGCGCTACTAGAGCCAGCTTATGGAACGAACGAACTTTTTAACCAACACAGTATGATCTATTTCCTAAGAGTAAAAATTCTCACATCCAATAGGAAGGGGTGAATAATATAGATTATGGTATATGCATAGGACAAAACATTTGCAGTCATAAAAATTTGCATTTTAGAAAGACATTTAATGGCAAAATTACATAGGTTGTTAAATTTAAAAGGCAGGACTTAAAAAAGAATGAAATAATGCCATTTGCAGCTACATGATGAACCTAGAGAGTATCATACTACGTGAAGTAAGTCAGAAAGAGAAAGACAAATACCATATGATATCACTTATATGTGGAATCTAAAATATGACACAAATGAACTTATCTACAAAACAGAAGCAGACTCACAGACATAGAGAATGGACTTGTGGTTGCCATGGGGGAGGGGGCATAGGAGAGGGATGGATTGGGAGTTTGGGATCAGCAGATGTAAACTATCATATATAGAATGGATAAACAAGGTCCTACTATATAGCACAGGGAACTATATTCAGTATCCTGTGATAAACCATAATGGAAAAGCATATGAAAAAGAATATATGTATTTATATTTATTACTGAATCACTTTGCTGTGTAGCAGAAATTAACACAACATTGTAAGTCAACTATACGTCCGTAAAATAAAATTTTGTAAAAATTTAAAAGGTAGGAAATAGTATGTATGATATAAAAACATACTATAGCTAAAAAACAAACCAAAAAACAAAAAGAAACCAAACACAAACAAACAAAAAACTACGCCTAGAAAGACTGGAAGGAATCAGGGATGATTATTTTGTATGTCTCTTCCTCCCCCTTCCCCACTCCCATCTCAGTTTTCTACAATGAACATGTATTAAGTAACCATGTTCCTAGTGATTCTCTAACAGAACTGAATTTATGAAGATATCCTTATGCTGCTTTACCTCCAGGTTCTTTGACATTTGCAAATCTTTCTGAGAATATTATAGTCACATCTAAAGCAGTCCCTACAATTAAGTATATTTTGGCATTGAGAGCAGGGAAGGGAAGAGGGAATGGAAAGTATTAACCTTTAAAATGGTTGTTTCACCAAAAAAAAAAAAAAATGGTTGTTTCAAATACTGTATGCTAACACACATATATGGAATCTTAATAAACGGTACTGATGAACCTAGTGGCAGGGCAGGAATAAAGACGCAGACGTAGAGAACAGACTTGAGGGCACAGCAGGGGAAGGGGAAGCTGGGATGAAGTGAGAGAGTAGCACTGACCTATGTACACTACCAAATGTAAAATGGATGGCTAGTGGGAAGCTGCTGCATAGCACAGGGAGATCAGCTTCATGCTTTGTGACTACCTAGAGGGGTGGGATAGGGAGGGTGGGAAGGAGGCTCCAGAGGGAGGGGATATGGGGATATATGTATACATATAGCTGATTCACTTTGTGGTACAGCAGAAACTAATACATTGTAAAACAATTATACTCCAATAAAGATTTAAAAATAATAAATAAATAAATAAAATGTTTCTTGTAACTGAAAAAAAATCATGTAGTGAGACAAATAAGTTGAAATAAAAGCCATGTAAGCTTTATTGCCTCAAATATGTGGAGGCTGATTATTGCCTTGTTTGATCAGACTTCTAAACTGTGAACACTTCGAGGATGTACAGGGGCTGTGTCTTCTATTAACACATTGAATTAAACAATGGAATACCTACTACAGTCCAGGTATTGTGCTGGGGATATTGTGGTGAACAGTGGATATGTTCCCTGCCCTCATGGAGCATGTAGAATAGAAGGAAAAGAAAAGTGATAAAGTAAGTAGTTACAAAAAACTCAATGAGTAGAATGATTGGGGAAGTACAAAGGAGAGAGGTCTGGTCTAGTGAACCCCTCAGGACATAATGTGTAAGATTAAAAAACTCTTAGTACCTTGACATAGAGGGTGCTTGTACATACTTGTTTAACTGGTAAACAAAAAAGGTCCTGTAAGTTGATTCTTGGGCTGACTCAGAGGTTCATATACAGTCTTTGGTTAAGAGTACAGTACACGAAGAGATCCAAACTGAACTGCATTTCTAGGTTCATGTGTGAACAAATCTATACCCCTCAATGAACCAGGGATTCTATAGACTATAACCTGGGGCCAAACTGAACTTTCCAGGTAGCTCTTGAAATACTGAGCTTGAGCTGACTATGCATCTCCAGAACTGGAGTAGATTCAGATCTGCTGGGGAGGAAAAGTAGAGGAGAATGTGATTTATCCAACACTTAATTTTTTTCCCCTTTAGCAGGAAGTCATTATGTGACTAACACATTTTCATCAGATTTCCTCTGATTTACCGTGAAGTGTATGTGAGAATGATGTGCACTGCCAAGAAATGTGGAATTAGGTTCCAGCCTCCGGCTGTTATCTTAATCTATGAGAATGAAATGAAGGGGAAGAGTCGCCAGCGCATCATGCCTGTCCGAAACTTTTCAAAGTATTCAGGTATCTTATGTTTTATCTTGCCTCCTATCTTAAATATTCGCTGAGTCAGTTTATAAGAACGATTTGAGTCTCATGTAATGGAATGACATGGCCTTCAGAGTTAGACCGACCAAGGTTCAAGTCGTGACTGTCAGGGTAGGTATGAGATCTTGGCTAAATTACTTAATCTTGGTGAGCATCAGTTTCCTAATCTGTAAAAGGAAATTGATAATCCCACCCTTTGAGATCTGCAGTGTGGGTTAAATGAGATAGCATTATTCAGTAATATTAATTCCCTTCTCTCCCTCCAAATGTGTTTTTTAGTTGTAATCTTGATATTTTCTTGGTACCAGTACTAATATCTAAAGCTGTAATACTACTTTTTCTTCTCAGATGTTTTCTCCAGTTGAAAGTATTTAACATCTCCTCAAAGTGATTTTAAGTTACAGAAATAAAAAATATATCCCTCCTTCCCCCATCACACTCAAAGCTGTATGTAAAGAAATAGTTCATTCCCAAAAGCCAGTTAGCTGCTTGACTATAATGACAGGTAATGGTTTCAGTAACTTGTGGTACCTGAATAGTCTGTGGTGTTGCGTGTGGTATAATAGTTTTGTTTCTCCCCCCTAGATTGCAGCAGAGCTGCTGAACAATTAAAGAATAATCCACGACACAAGGGTTACCTGGAACAGGTATCCCTGAAGCAACTGGAGAAGTTATTCAGTTTTTTACGAGGTTACTTGTGGGGGCAGAGTTTGGCAGAAACAATGGAACAAATTCAGCGGGAAACAACCATTGATCCTGAGGAAGACCTGAACAAACTAGATGACAAGGAACTTGCCAAAAGGAAGAGCATCATGGATGAACTTTTTGAGAAAAATCAGAAGAAGAAGGATGATCCAAATTTTGTTTATGACATTGAAGTGGAGTTCCCACAGGATGAACAACTACAGTCCTGTGGCTGGGACACAGAGTCAGCTGACGAGTCCTGATAACCAAAAACTAAAAAAAAAAAATTATTGGGTAGCAGAAAATCCATGTTTATACAAGACGATAGATTGGTTGTAGAAAAATCTGTAAAGAACACTATGCATATTGGGTCACGTTTGGATTGACCATGTTACTTTTGAAAACCAAGATATGTAGAGCATCTACTATGTAGGTGCATATGGAATATAGGGAAAACAGAATATAGGAATCTGCCTTTAAGGAGCTTACAGTCTAATTGGAAGATAAGTCAAAAGCTTATGAAAAACTAGTTTAATGGTATTAGGAAGCATTAGATCCAAATGCTTGATAAAGGCTAGAGAGGATCAGAACCTAGATTACGGTAGGGTAGAATAGTCAGGGAGGACTTTGTCCATCAGTGGCAAGATGGTACTTTGCCTGGCCCTTGAAATGGTAGTATTTGGATAGAAGCTTATATAGGATTCCAGATTAAACTGGGAGGAAAAAAAGGGGGATGTTGCAGGGGATTGGTAAAGAGAGAGGAATTAGAACGTTTTATTTGAGGAACAGTAAGCAAATTATAGTTTGATAAGATCAGAGGGCATATGTGGTTGCCAGGGGATTCTTCTTTTTTTTTTTTAATTTTATTTATTTATTTATTTTTGGCTGTGTTGGGTCTTCGTTTCTGTGCGAGGGCTTTCTCTACTTGTGGCAAGCGGCGGCCACTCTTCATCGCGGTGCGCAGGCCTCTAACTGTCGCGGCCTCTCTTGTTGCCGAGCACAGGCTCCAGACGCGCAGGCTCAGTAGTTGTGGCTCACGGGCCTAGTTGCTCCGCGGCATGTGGGATCTTCCCAGACCAGGGCTCGAACCCGTGTCCCCTGAATTAGCAGGCAGATTCTCAACCACTGCGCCACCAGGGAAGCCCCAGGGGATTATTGTTTATGCATTGTTTTTATATCTATTTAACTCTGGAGTAGAAGAGTACCCCTGCAGAATGCCCTGCAGCTTCAAGTGGATGTAATCTGATGGATAGCAGGGGAATTCTGCCCCATCCCCCTGCCCCAGTATCAGGAAATATGTACTAAAGACATTCTGAAACCCTGAACCTCTTCCCATAAATAAGAGGTTTGTTTGTAAAATGGGAAATCTACCCATAATAAATGAACATATGTACAGCCAGTTTAGGCCTATTCATGAGTTTTATCTCCAAAGAGAAGATCTTTGTTGAACAAGGTTATATATGTACAGATATATCTTTCTTCATATTAGAATATCATTTAATTGGTAGAAATCCTGTTTTCTGCAAGGAAATTAATACCCATTAAATAAAGCTATAAAAGTTACTCATTCTTTCCACCTGTCCATCCCTACTCTCCTTACCATTAAAAGCCTCATTAAAGAGGTCATTCTTGGGCTTCCCTGGTGGTGCAGTGGTTGAGAGTCCGCCTGCCGATGCAGGGGACACGGGTCCGTGCTCCGGTCCAGGAAGATCCCACATGCCGCGGAGCGGCTGGGCCCGTGAGCCATGGCCGCTAAGTCTGCGCATCCGGAGCCTGTGCTCCACAACGGGAGAGGCCACAGCAGTGAGAGGCCCGCGAACCGCAAAAAAAAACCAAAAACACTGCAATGAGGTATCACCTCACACCAGTCAGAATGGCCGTCATCAAAAAGTCTACAAATAGGGACTTCCCTGGTGGTACAGTGGTTAGGAATCCGCCTGCCAATGCAGGGGATACGGGTTCGAGCCCTGGTCCGGAAGATCCCACATACTGCGGAGCAACTAAGCCTGTGCGCCACAACTACTGAGCCTGTGCTCTAGAGCCCGTGAGCCACAACTACTGAGCCCATGCGCCACAACTACTGAAGCCCGTGCGCCTAGAGCCCGTGCTCCCCAACAAGAGAAGCCACTGCAACGAGAAGCCCCCACACCACAATGAAGAGTAGACCCCACTCGCCGCAACTAGAGAAAGCCTGCGCACAGCAACGGAGACCCAACACAGCCAAAATTAAATTAATTAATTAATTTTTTAAAAAAGTCTACAAATAATAAAGGCTGGAGAGGGTGTGGAGCAAAGGGAACCCTCCTACGCTGCTGGTGGGAATATAAATTGGTGCAGCCACTATGGAGAACAGTATGGCGATTCCTTAAAAAAACTGAAAATAGAACTACCATATGACCCAGCAATCCCACTACTGGGCATATACCCAGAGAAAACCATAATTCAAAAAGACACATGCACCCCAATGTTCATTGCAGCACTATTTACAATAGACAGGACATGGAAGCAACCTAAATGTCCATCACAGAGGAATGGATAAAGAAGATGTGGTACATGTATACCATAGAGTATTAACCATAAAAAAGAACAAAATATTGCCATTTGCAGCAACATGGATGGACCTAGAGATTGTCATACTGAGTGAAGTAAGTCAGACAGAGAAAGACAAACATCGTATGATACCACTCATATGTGGAATCCTAAAAAATGGTACAAATGAACTTATCTACAAAACAGAAATAGAGTCACAGATGTAGAAAACAAGCTTATGATGGTTACCAGGGGGGAAAGCAGGGTGGCTGGGGAGGGATAAATTGTGAGGTTGGGATTGACATATACACACTACTATATATAAAATAGATAACTAATAAGGACCTACTGTATAGCACAGGGAACTCTACTCAGTACTCTGTAATGACCTATATGGGACAAGAATCTAAAAAACAGTGGATATATGTATATGTATAACTGATTCACTTTGCTGTACACCTAAAACTAACACATAACTGTAAATCAACTATAATCCAATAAAATTTTATAAAAAAATAAAGGAAAGGGAAGAATAAGAGAGAAGACTGATGATAGTCCAGTTATGATGTCAGGGGCAGGTTCATGATTTCAGTCTTCTTTTTTTTGTTTTAATTAATTAATTATTTTTTGGCTGTGTTGGGTCTTCGTTGCTGCACGCGGGCTTTCTCTAGTTGTGGCGAGCTGTGGAGGCTACTCTTCATTGCGGTGTGCGGGCTTCTCATTGCAGTGGCTTCTCTTGTCATGGAGCATGGGCTCTAGGCACGCATGTTTCAGTAGTTGCAGCACATGGGCTCAGTAGTTGTGGCACACGGGCTTAGTTGTTCTGCGGCATGTGGGATCTTCCCGGACCAGGGCTTGAACCCATGTCCCCTGCATTGGTAGGCAGATTCTTAACCACTGCGCCACCAGGGAAGTCCAGTCTTCTTCTTAATGAGCCAGGCAGAGCCATCAGATTATAGTGAGACTGAGGAGAAGCCGGGGTAAGAGTGAGTAGTTAAGGTGAAAATGAAGGGCGAGCATGTCGATGAAAAAAATTAATCCATAGCCCATCTAAGAAAGAAATGGAAAATTTTGTTCGAATGAAACTGAGTATTATAACCCGGGAGGAAGTCTCTCAGAGAGCTCTGAGAACTGTTCGAAAGAGGTAAGGCGATTTTGTGCAACCAAGCACACATCTCAGTAGAAGGTTGCTACTAGCCATGGGGAATAGACAGCTTTTCTAAGTATGGGAAGATGCAAGAATCCGGGTTTATAAAAAATTTCTGAAAATATCTATCTGAGGGCCAGTTCTGTCAGTTTTCCTAGAGCACAGAGTGCCTCATCCTGATCTTTCGCCCTGAATTCATTTCAGGGTGTATTGTAGGTCAGTGACTGCAGCAGTTAAGGACTTGATTCTTGAACTCAATGGTGGGCAACGTTTTCTTTCTTTCTTTCTTACTTTCTTTCTTTCTTTCTTTCTTTCTTTCTTTCTTTCTTTCTTTCTTTCTTTCTTTCTTTCTTTCTTCCTTCCTTCCTTTCTTCCTTCCTTCCTTCCTTCCCTCCTTCCTTCCTTCCTTTCTTTCTTCTTTCTTTCTTTCTTTCTTTTTTTTATTTTGGCTGCACTGGGTCTTCCTGGCAGCATGGAGGTTCTCTAGTTGTGGCACACAGAGAGTGGGCTCAGTAGTTGCAGGGCAAAGGCTTAGTTGCAGTATGTGGGATCTGATTTCCCCGACCAGGGATCGAAGCCAGACCCTCTGCATTGGGAGCATGGAGTCCTAACCAGTGGACCACCAGGGAGGTCTCAACATTCTTTGTTTATCGATCACTTCCCTTTCGGTCTTAATTTCGACCAAGGTTTGGGAGGCATTTGGTGACCAATTTGTTCCAGAGCACTAGGAATGCTCATTCCCAGGTCAGCAAGGATTTCACTGATAGGCCACTCAGTGCTATTGCTGGACTAGGCCCTGTTAACAGCAGCCAAAAGTCTGTGGATTGCCTGTCTTACTAGCCTGTTATGGTCCAGGAAATGGCTCCCTCTTGTTGCTTCTTCCCGTATCTAGAGTTAAACTATTACAATCATTGGTCTTATAGGACTATATATTTGGTCAATCATCTCAGGTCACTTAGGCATCATTAATTTTACCTGAGGCTCAGTCACATATTTGGTAATGCAAGAAATAATAATCTTGTAAAATAGGCAGAATACAAGAATACAGCCAGTAACATTAATAAGGTCATAAGTATTTAAGCTAAGGACCTCCATGAAGTGTGGCCCAGTATCTCCCCAGGTTGTCTGACCAGTCTGTTCTGCACCAATCACTGTCTTTTTTTAAAATATTTATTTATTTATATTTATTGAAGTATGGTTGATTTATAATGTGTTAATTTCAGGTTTACAGCAAAGTGATTCAGTTACAAACACACACACACACACATATATATATATTCTTTTGTAGATTCTTTTCACATATAGGTTATTATAAAATATTGAGTATAGGTCCCTGACCAATCACTATGTTTTTTTAAATTAATTAATTAATTTTATTTTTGGCTGCGTTGGGTCTTTGTTGCCGCTCTCAGGCTTTCTCTAGTTGCAGCGAGCAAGGGCTACCCTTTGTTGTGGTGCATGGGCTTCTCATTGCGGTGGCGTCTCCTGTTGTGGAGCATGGGCTCTAGGTGCACAGGTTTCAGTAGTTGTGGCATGCAGGCTCCGTAGTTGTGGCTCGCAGGCTCTAGAGCACAGGCTCAGTAGTTGTGATACACAGACTTAGTTGCTCCGTGGCATGTGGGATCTTCCTGGACCAGGGCTCGAACCCATGTCCCCTGCATTGGCAGGCGGATTCTTAACCTCTGCACCACCAGGGAAGTCCCTGAAAATTTTTATGTTTTTCTTGTCTTGCCTTAAAATGTGATTTTTTTATTTCATTAAGAAGAAGGAGAGGACTTCCCTGGTAGTCCAGCAGTAAAGAATCCACCTTCCAATGCAGGGGACGTGGGTTCGAGCCCTGGTTGGGGAACTAAAATCCCACATGCCACGGAAGAACTAAGCCCACACATGGCAACTAGTGAGCCTGCGCGCCTCAACTAGGGAGGCTGTGTGCCACAAACTACAGAGCCCATGTGCTCTGGAGCCTGCAGGCCACAACTAGAGAGAAGTCTGTAGGCCACAACTAGAGAGAAGTCTGTGCACCACAACAAAGAGCCTGAGTGCCACAGTGAGAGATCCCACCTGCCAAAATGAAGATCCCACATGCCGCAACTAAGACCCGACACAGCCAAAAATAGAAAGAAAGAAGGAAAGAAGGAAAGAAGGAAGGAAGGAAGGAAGGAAGGAAGGAAAGAAAGAAAGAAAGAAAGAAAGAAAGAAAGAAAGAAAGAAAGAAAGAAAGAAAGAAAGAAAGAAAGAAAGAAAGAAAGAAAGAGAAAGAAAGGAAGAAAGAAAGAAAGGAGGAGCTTTGTTCAGATGGAAGGGTGAGGTTGGATGTGTTCAACATAGATGGAGAAAGTAGACTGTGGGGGGTCAAATGAAAACCTACAACCCAGGGGTCACAAACCGAAAAGGATCTCCCCTATCCTCACCTCCTCTCTTCTAGAAACAAACTAACAAAAGAACTTCCCCTGGCCAAGTTTACAAGAGCGTTAACGGCTGAATGAACAATCAACCTTCAAGCTCAAAATTTTTAGCTTTTATGGCTATAAAATCCTCTCAGTGGTTCACCATTTCACGCTGTAGCAGATACTGTTATATAGCAGATTACCTACTCAACATCCTTTCACTTCCTTCACTGCCTGCAGAGGCCCAATACTGTTTGTTCAGGTATAACCCCTCCCACATAAGTCTCAGATCTAGAGGCAAAGACCGTTTGGTCTCAATAAATCCCAGTAGTTCCATTTCATTGTCTATGATTGGTTTAGAGATGGGCATGTTACCCAGTTCTAGCCAATGAGATGTGAAGGGGGATCTACAAGGAGCTGTGAAATAGGTGTTCACTATTTTTTGGAGAAAAGGAGTCTCCTCTATTTCTCTGGACATGGTTGTATCTGAATGTGACACCTGGAAATACTGCAGTCATTTTGTGGCCAGTCTGAGGATGACGCTGATCATTAATGAGGGCAGAACAAGGAGAATCACAGAAAGATGGAGCCAGAGCCCTGGAATACTGCACCTGGAGCCTGCCCTACCTTTGGATATTATGTTACATGAAATAAATTTCCCCATTTTTAAGCCAATTTAAGTGGATGTTTTTCTCTTTTTTGCATCCAAAAAACTCCTGTTAACAAAGGAACAAACCTCTTCCATTGGCCTCTTTCATTTCTGGACCCAGTATGGACAATGTGTGTTTTAAGGATAGACCCAGAGACCTCTGGGAAGAGATTGATACAGTGGACAGAGCAAAGCACAAGAGAGTGAGGAAGGCTAGGCAACTGGCAAGGGCAGTACAAAGCCGTGGACCTTGGACTCTAAGGCTGGGTGGAGTCCTGTGGAGCCAGGAGGAGCTGAGTCAAATGGGAGGGGCTGAGCAATGAAAAGTACTAGAAAGGGGGGCATCAGAGGGCAGGTCTGGCAAGTTGTGACAGGTGAGCTTGGGAGAAAACAATAAAGCAATTGGGATAGAGAACGGAGATTCTGAGTTAAGAGATCTCAGGAGTTTAGTAAGTCCTAGTGGTGATGAGATCCAGCATCTGAATTTGACAGACCAAGACTGATAGAGAGGGAAAGCCATAAAATCAAAAAAGTTAGGGAGCCTTGTGAAATTAAGGAGTCTGGAGGAGCAGTAGCCCAGATGCTGAAAGATCCTGGGAATACTGATCGATGAAGGGCAAATGGAAGAAGAAACTCAGCCAGCTCCTAAAGTCATTTGGGTAGGTATGAAATGCTTACTATGGTTTTGGGCAACTGCATCAATAATATGAAGAAGAAAATGTAAAAGGATGGAATTAATATTACATGTTTAGGAAGAGGGAGAGAAAAGGTACAGAGGAGAAAATGATAAAAGATTAGAGGGTTGTTTTTTTTTTTAAGTCAGAAAAAAGTTCCTATATGTGTTCCACCAGAAGCAAAAAACAAACAAACAAAATTGGCAGTACCTGTTCAAGACAGGATTTTCTTTAAACTGAATGAATGATCCTTGCTCTTAACCTAGATATGGACACCCTAATGCATGATTATGGATCCAGGAACTTTGAGTTTCTGGTAAGAACTCTTAGGTTAGCAAATTCCATTAAGGTTGCCATCTTGACCTTGTTAATAGTAGCATTACATAGTTGGGACAGCAAAATTACCATGTGCCTCTACACTTAAAAGGAAATCTTAACCAGAGCCAAGCAACTGTCATCACTATCATTAAATACTTGTTGATTCCACTGTTCCTCTTCCCTGTTATTAGATACTGGGTACTACATAATTTTCATGTTTTGGGTCTGATGGATTCTCCACCAACAAGAAACTTAGAGGTATCCATTATGTCTGATAATGAACCATAATAAAATGGATAAATTAAAATCCTAATGTAATCCTCAAAGTGCATTTTAGCCAAAACCTTTAAACTCTTCTCTCACTTTCCCTCTTTCCCTCCACTCTACGCCAAACACTTTCACCCTGAAATTAGAGTTATCAACTAGTAACAAAAGCAGTTTTGTGAGATTTATGTTTTCTCTCTCATTATCCACTGTTCAACATTTGAAAAATACTAACATGGTCCAAAACAGGGAAAAGACTAACAGGAGAAATACATATAAACTTTATATTAATATATATATGAAAAAAACTTGTGTTATGAAAAATTATCCCAAACTTAAAATAAGGCAAAACATGAGGGCCACATGTCTTTTCGATATTATACTATAGCATTGTGTAGAAGCTTTTCCAAAGATTGCTTAATTTTCTAGGACAATGTATCTGTGTTTGATTTTGAGGTTTACTATTTGATTGGAACCCAGACACTGTTAACATGAAATTTTCTGTCCAGTAAAGGAGATAACCTATAGGTTTACTTGCCTATAGGACATTAACCACTTTTGTATCTAACCTAGCAGTCTTATTCTAACATTCCTTTGTGAA
Source organism: Leucopleurus acutus (assembly GCF_964270905.1). Taxonomy (NCBI): domain Eukaryota; kingdom Metazoa; phylum Chordata; class Mammalia; order Artiodactyla; family Delphinidae; genus Leucopleurus; species Leucopleurus acutus. The sequence goes on along the minus strand of NC_139147.1, from coordinate 72,396,974 downwards.
AACGTATAAACACTTAGTCCTTCAAAATACTTTTGGAACCAGCTTTACCATCTTATTGGTCCCCTTCATCAATGAGTTAATGAATCTTAGCATGTGTTCATTTTATATTGGTTAGGAGAATTACATTTTTAAAATTTTGAAAATTATGCTTTGACACCTGATAGCCCTTATGATAAAAGGATTAACATCTTTTTAGACTTTGGAAGCATGCTTTTGATATAATATGCTGACATTTTTTTAACTTTCAAATATGACATTTCCACCTATGAGAGGAGCTAGGAACAGGAGGCAGGAAAGAGCTGAAAGCTTGGGGCAAAAGACAAAGAGGCCAAGTTGAGAAGTTAGACAAATAAAGGACAATTGCCATATGAGGGCTCACACCTCTTAGGGTCCCCGCAGGCCCAAGCAAGCAAGAGGTGTCACCATCTTTCTGACACCACCTCTGAGCAGGCCCACCCTAGCACTGCCAAGCTGACCATTGGGACCCCAGAATGAGAGGGCTGGAGACAGCAACCTGGTTGGAAAGTTTGGGGGTAAGTAGGAGCAGTAGCTAGGGGAATTGTCTTGAATATGCATAGCAAACACATTGTGTCCCAGGCCACACCTTGGTTCTGCCATTACCCAAAGCCATGGTTTGGTCTTAGGGAACTGGGATGTCCAACTACTGATGCTAAAATTAAAATTAACCCCCCCACTACCATCAGAGGGCAGTACATTTTAAAAAATTTATCAGAAAGTAGCTTTGACCTGGCCCTGGAAGGATGTTAGTAGTGTTTTCTTAAAATTTAAACAATGTGCCTACATCTACATCCAGAGTGAGTTCGGAGTGAGTCTTGCTCAGCCTTGTATGTTGTTTTTAAATACTCTTTTTAAAATGCTAAGTTTTCTGTGTCATACTTAGATTCATTCATTTTAAACACTTAATATGTGCCGAGCACTATTCTAGGTAATAGGGATGCAGAGGAGAATAAGGCAGAGAGGACCCTGCTTTTACGGAGCTCACATTTCAGTGGGGAGAAATAAGTAAATAAGAAAAGTATCATGTGATCATAAACGCTGTGAAGATAAATTAAAGTAGGGTAATATGGGGAAAATCCTTCACTTAATCATCGCTTCCTCCTGCAGCATCTAAAAAGACAAGGGAAAAAATTCTATCAGCCTGATAAAGCCACAAATGCAAATTCCAAGACCATGTAACTAAAACACCTGTAAGAGCAAGTCATATTTTATGGCACTGTATGCTCAATAAGCTTTACTTTTAAAATCCAACTTCATCTTTTCCTAGCTGTTTCCAATTTTCATCCACTCCTATGCCTGACTTCATTTTCTTCAAAAGGCAAATGAGATGTCACTCTAAGAAGAAGGACACAGGAGTTAGTTTTTCTTGTTTCCACCCTTTGGAAATAAGCCTGTTAGTCACAGCTGAACCCAAACCTTCCTTTAAGACTACGGGGTGGAGCTTACGTAACTTGCATGTGTGAGTGCATGCGTAGAAGCAGCTGCATGCCCAGTAGTCACTGAGGCTGGTAACTGAGGAAGATCTTCATCTTCCTCCCTTCCCCTTAGTTTCCTCCTTTATAAAATGCAATATTAGGGCTTCTCTGGTGGCGCAGTGGTTGAGAGTCTGCCTGCCGATGCAGGGGACACGGGTGCATGCCCCGGTCCGGGAAGATCCCACATGCCGTGGAGCGGCTTGGTCCGTGAGCCATGGCCACTGAGCCTGCGCGTCCGGAGCCTGTGCTCCGCAACGGGAGAGGCCACAGCAATGAGAGGCCCGCGTACAGCAAAAAAAAAAAAAAAAAAAAAAGCAATATTAGTATCTGTTTTCACTGGGCCAGTGTAAAGATGAAAGATTAAATAAGAGTGTACTCAATAAGTGGAAGTTTAAAAAAGTGTTTCTCGCCTCCACCTCCCCTAAGCTCCAGATATACGTTAGCAGTCTTCCAGATGTACAAAAGTAACACTAAAATTCAAGGCAACTAAGGCTGGGAAGTAATAGCCATTGAAAAACAGAATCAAGATTTAAAAAAATTTTTCATGACTGGACTAAAACCAACAGGATGAGATTTTATGGAGCTAAAAGTAACGTCCAGCTCTTACATTAAGAAATGTCAACTGCAGGAGCACAGGATGGGAAAGAATTCACTTAAAAGCAATTAATGTGAAACAGAGGAGGTTTTGTAGACAGCAGATTCAGTATGAACAGACTGGAGAGTGGCTGCCAAGGAAGCTAATGTAATCCCACAATGCACTAATTGAGGCTTAATGTCCAGATCGAGGGGAGGAATGGCCCCGATGCACAGCGCCCTGGCCAGATCCTGTCTGGAGCCAAATTCTCCTTCAGGAGCCTTATCTTAAAAGGGACATGGACCAACTGGAGTATGTTCCGCAGGGAGTGACCACGTCACACGAGAATCTATTGGAAGACGTGATGAGGCTTTTGCCTGGAAAAGAGAAGATGGTCTTTATGAACATTTATTTAAAGACCTTTCATGTGGAAGAATGTAGCAGTACTTCCGGAGGGAAAAATTAGGCACAGTGGGTGGAAGTTTAGGGAGCAGTTCTTACCTCAGTAAAAGGAAGAAGTCTCTGAGGATGAAAGCTTCCAGCAGTAGGAAGGATGACTTTGTGCAGTAGTGATCTGGCTGTCCCTGAAAGCAATCTCTCAAGGCTCTGGATGGGAGGTCAACCAGATCAGTCTTTTTCAAACCGCTCTCTACGGAGTGTCATCCCAGGGAGCCAGGGTAGGGGAGGGGTGGGGAATGGTAATTGTTCCCGAGTGATAGGAAGGAAGGAGACCAAGGACGTGGGAACTGGACCCCCAACTTAACCACAGCAGCTCAGTCCTTATGTTTCTAAGTTTAACCCATTTCAGAGTTCCACCTGAGATATTTCTTAAAGCTCTGCTTATAAAATCAACTTTTGCAGACCATTGGAGATGATGGCTTTATCACCAACTCAGGTGGTGACCCCACACCCCCTCTCTTAGGACTGTGACTGTCAGAGAGCAGTCTAGAGCAGGGACTAGATAAATCTTAGCTTTGCCTGAGCTCAATCACTTCTGGAGCTTTCTAAATCGTCCCTCCCGCCCCCACTCCCTTAAGAAAAAAAAGCAGTCTCAGTCTTTTGGTTAGTAGCTCTTGAGAAGGTCTGACAATTTGCTGGATAATTAACATTAACCTTTAAGCCTTCCTCCTGTCGTGTCTCCTCCATCAGTCTCCACATCTGGCACAGAGAAGAGAAATCCTGGGGCCAAGTTTCAGGCAGAACTTTAGCCCCAGATGGCGGTAATTCTCCTGTCCCTGCAGGCCCTCCAGGAAATATGTGACAGGCACAGGCCCTTGGAGGGGAGCTTATCCCTTCCTACTAGGTGGAGTTTCCCTCCCACCACAGGCTTGAATTCTCCCCTCCCTACTCAGAACCTCCTCGTTACCACTATTTATAACAAGGCTTCCCAAACCAGGCTTCTCTTTACAGTTGTCATAAAAATTTGAGCAGCTTTTAAAAGTATAGACTCAGTCACTCCTCAGATGCGAATCAGGATCTCTCAGGGTGGGATCTAGGAATCTGTATTTGTAACAGACTGGCTTCCCCAAGGCACATCAGTTGGGAACCACTGGTCTCAACCATCACTTTGGCACAGAGTCCATCTCACTCTGTAGGACTGCTGTCTTATTTATGCATCCCATCTTGAAGGGAAGGACCATGTGTCACTTGGATTTGTTCCTCCACTTCCTACCACCAGATCCACATTGCAGCAGCTGACAATGGGTGAAGCATGAGCAGCGCCTGGAGTCCCTCTAGCTGCTCTACTTCTCTCGAGATTTTCAGTTGCAAAAGTCTCTTCTTTGCTATCACTGGTTCGCAAACTTCCCAATGAATCAGACTCACCTGGAGGGCTTGTTAAAACAGATTGATGGGCCCCACCCTTAGAGTTTCTGACTTAGTAGGTCTGCAGAGGGGTCTAAGAATTTGCATTTCTAACAAATTCCCCAGACTGCATTTTGAGGAATACTGCACTAGACTCTTGCTTTCCTTCTTTCTTGTCGTGGGTATACATGCTTCTAATCTACACTTCCCTTTCGTACATATTAACTCCAGTATATCCCATAGTGTCTCTCTGCTTATAGGCCTCTCCTCTCATAACTACATTATTTCTATGAGATTTAGGTATACGATAGGCTTCTATCTCAAACCTCCCCACAATCCCTGGTTCTGTGGCCCAGGGGTTCACCCTTACAAGGTGTTCTGCACTTAGAAGCATTCTTGCTGAAGAAATTCAGAAAAGGGAAGTACTATTATAGGCCGGAGCAATTGGGAAAGCTTCAAAAAAAGGGGGTCAGATTTCAGTTCATCCTCAAAGGGAGAGGAAAGAGCATTTATGACAGGGAAGCATATCGCCAGTGACCCCTGAAAGCAGGAGCGTATATTGGAATGACACGGAGGAAACAGACTCACCCTGGAACACACCTCTCTTCCATGAGGTGGTATATGTCATGGGAAGGCATCCTGTCTGTTTCCACATCTATTACAGCTTACCAACCACACTGGAGGCAAAGTGACGTTGATTTTGTTGTTTCAGGTTATTAGCTGTTCAGGAGCCCCAGGGGCAGCAGTGCTGCGTGGGCCAAGCAGCATGGGCATCACCGTCAAGAGAATGAGCATGTTTGCTCCTAAGGCCCAGGATAGCTAATTCTACTTCTTCTTTCTGTGGAAAAAGCCCCCCACCCTTAGGGGTGTGGCAAGAGCTGACCTGAGGAAGAAGCTTTGCTCAATAGGAAATGAGCTATGATTGTGAAATGAGGAAGCCCTGCTAAGGTTCAGCTTGATGGTTTTGAATTACAAAAAGAAAAGAATGAGTGAAAAGGGAACATAATAGTGGACAATTGGAAAAACCCCAAATATCCATCAATAAGACATGGGTTAAGTGCATTGTGCTGTGGGCATATTGGGAAGCCCATAGGGACAAAGAGGTAGACTAGGGACCTGGAAATACCTCCTAGCTGCACTGTTGAGAGAAACCGGTTGCCAAATAACGGGTAACTTATATTCCCATGATTTTTTAAAAAATCAGTTAAAAACTCTTGAAGGATCATCACAAGTTAACTTTAATCATGGCCTGTGGAGAGGGGAGTGAAGTTTAAGTGAGAGGGGAGGAACTTAAGTGAGATTTTTTAGTTTTTAAAAATAAATTTCTAAATGGTTTCAATTTTTACATGTAATTTTTTATTTTTATTTTTTGGCCACGCCACCCACGGGATCTTAGTTTCCCGACCCGGACCCTGGGCAGTGGAAGCGTCAAGTCCCAACCCCTGGACCACTAGGGAACTCTCATATTCTACACGTTTTAGACCTATTATTAACTTATTTAATCCGCCCAATAAGCCTATTTTATAGATAAGGAAACTGAGGCACAGAGCACTTAAATAGCCCACCCAAGGACATGCAGGTAATACATGGGAGAGCCAGGATTTGAGCTGAGGTCACCTGGCTCCAGAATTTGTGCACTAAACCACCTCACTATTATGTCTCTCAGTGGACCATGTTGGGCCATTGGATGTTAACCATAAATGTAATATGATCCCAGTTAAAAAACAAACCATATGTATAGAAAAAAATGGAATTCAAGTCTCTAAAGCTATCCTTTTAAAACACTGATCCAAATATTCACTGTGAATTCCAGCTCAGATGGGATAATTCAGGCACGAATTAAGTGATTTCAGAGCTCAAGGAAAGCCTCGCTTCTCTCCCCTACTCCAAACTGTTGGTTAACATTTCTTAAACAAGGATTAAATGTTTTTACTACCCTATTTGGTTTAACATGCAAATATCTCTGGGCAAGGTATAACTATCTTGGATTTAATTGTCCAAATCTCTGCTTTAATACTATTAAGGTGTAAGTAGCAACTATACACAAAGATTAGGTTGTGATAGGGAAAGGGAAAAAACAGGCAGGAAGGAGACAGCTTGAGAGCACCAGAGTTCTTATGTGGAAGGCTGGAGGAGGCAGGTTATCATAAACTAGCTATTGATGACACTGCTTTACATGATACAAGCCTTACCTTTTATAAGCACTTGCCCATGTATTTTACACATTCGATCCTTCCTAGGGCTAGGGAAGATAGATATACCCATTTTACAGAAAAGGAAATCAAGTTTTCAGGACATTGTGGCTTGGTTAATTACCAAGTTGGAGCTGGAACCCAAAACTCATAATTCTCCTTTCAGGACTCTTGAATCACACCTAAATGCCTCAGCTACATCACTACCTTGCTCAGGGATAGGCTGGAGCCAGCAGATGAAAGTGAAAAAGTGTAGCAGACAAAAGATCCACGTGTTAAGGGTAGCAATGGGGTCCTGGCCAAGACCCACTGAGGGATGTCCAGGTGGGAAGACAGAGCAGGAGCCCTGGTCAACTAAGAAGCAACATGAGGGTGCCAGGTCACAAGGTGGGGGAAAAGCCTGGGGACTGGCACCACGTCAGCTGTGGAGCAGGGCAAGGGTTGACTTTGGCATCCATCTGCCAGGACTTTGCTCCCACTCCATCCCCATTTCTAGATCTTCCTCCAACTCCTTTCACTTCTTCTGTTGCTTCCCTCTCCCACTCCAACTCCAAACTCATATTTGACAGTATTGAAAAATGGGGAAATTCATGATATTTTTTAAAAAGAAAATTGTTCTATCGATGGAGTTGGATTAGTATTCCTATTCATTTGGGTTCCAATTACAAGTCCTACTAATTATTTGAGCTTCTTTCCATTTTATCAGCTAATTAGGATGGGTGAAGCTCTATAAATCAGTTGCTTCACTTCTTACTTAAATCCAATTAATCTATTTACTGCTGCATTCAATCTTGAATTCTTTTCATATTCTCTCTACCTGCTAGTACTACAAGTTTTAATGTTTAAATGATCTCCAGCAGGATTTTGTGTGACTCCCACAGCTTTGAGTCTGTGGACACATCTCCTAAAAAGGCCATTCTAAGGACATAAAGACATGGATATGCTCCCTAAATCCTTGTGATCTGGAGGAGAAGGAAAAATACAAATGAAAATAAATATACTACAGTTCCTCCCGGGTAATTGGATGACTCCTGAAACTTCCTGCAGTGTGTGTACTACTGATAGTAGGAGGAGGGGAAAGGCACTGAGAAGGTAAGAAAATTAGCAATTAAAAAGCTATTGTGAGAGTCGCCCCCGCTCGCCGCAACTGGAGAAAGCCCTCGCACAGAAACGAAGACCCAACACAGCCAAAAATAAATAAATTAATTAATTAAAAAAAAAAGCTATTGTGCATTACAAGGAAGGCATCTCATGATTTTTGTTTTACAGTTTCCACCTTTAGTTTTTGCCCTTACTACGGCCCACAGAGTTCTAAAAATCGCCACCAGGGGGCAGGAGTGTGCCAATGTCAGGCCTTTGAAACCGCTAGGTTTGGGTTTCCTTGCAGAGAATTTCCTTAGGAAGGAATTACTGTTCCTACTACACAGGTTAAGGAGCTAAGGGAGAGAGAAGTAAAAAGTAGGCAACCCAGCATCATGTGCGTGGCAGAGGTAGGATTTGAACACTGGTTTTGGTAATCCATCCAGCTTTTTTTTTTTAAATAAAATTTATTTATTTATTTTTGGCTGCGTTGGGTCTTCGTTGCTGCGCGCAGGCTTTCTCTAGTTGCGGCGAGTGGGGGCTACTCCTTGTTGTGGTGTGCGGGCTTCTCATTGCAGTGGCTTCTCTTGTTGCGGAGCACGGGCTCTAGGCATGCAGGCTTCAGTAGTTGTGGCTCCTGGGATCAGTAGTTGTGGCTCGTGGGCTCTAGAGCACAGGCTCAGTAGTTGTGGTGCACAGGCTTAGTTGCTCTGTGGCATGTGGGATCTTCCCGGACCAGGGCTCGAATCTCTGTCCCCTGCATTGGCAGGCGGATTCTTAACCGCTGTGCTACCAAGGAAGCCCCCAGCAGGCTCTTTTAGTGCTCACCTGAGTCTGTGGCTTTGATTTCCACATTGTTTTTCCAAAGGTTTACAACCCCCTTTTATTAAAGGCAATAAATTAAGAAAAGCTTAAACAATGTTACTGTAACTGCTTCTTTTTTCCTATTTTCTCTCACTTATTCCTAATTTTTGTCATTCACAATTGTTCTTTCATCCCTGGACCTAATGTCAAAGAGAGAGCCTCGTTCCCTTCCACCAACCTTGACTTTTATGTCCCTCAGTTAAGAAATCAGTTCTGTGACAGCTTCTGTCCTGTTGTCTATAATTTACTTTGACGGCTTCAGCAGAACCACAGCGATATAAACATGTGTGAAGTACACTGGATTTACAAGCCTGAGACAGCCAGATGTCCTAGGCAGGAGTGTTTTCTCCAGAGGTGGTGAGCAAAGCTTGTCATGAAATACCTCCCACATTCCTGGTCCAGTTCACACCAGAGGCTTTGTTAACTAGCAAAATGGATGTTAGACATGTTTCCCTTGGTGACATTAGTAGTGACCCAAGAGGTGTGGATTCCCTGGAAATATTGAAGAGCACCCCTGCCATTGCATGGTCAGAGTCACAGGCTGGTGGCCCAAACCCTGTAGAATGGTGTTCTGGGCTTGTCTCCTAAATGGTCCTGTAATCCAGCCACTGACTCAGAAGAGTCTTGGCCCTTTGAGTTTGACAAGATGGCAGTTGAATCCTCACAGGAGACTCATGTTTTATTTGTTTCAAGTGAGATGGAGTTCTTAAAACAACACCCACCTGGGGCTTCATCAAGTCCACAGAACAAGTTTTAAGACGGGTTTCTAAGCCTGCCTGATAATAACCATTATGTGTGTGTGGCCAAATTTGGGCTGAGACTTGCTTTCATTGTAGCGGCAACACTGTGGGTTGGGAGACTTATGGACCTCATGTGTTATCTACCAGATAGACCCTCATAATTATAAACAGCCCAATTGCCTTGGGTTGGTTCACTATGTTTTGCTTACACCTTGCTTTGGAGAAAATCCCCTCAGGAAATATATCTGCATCTCTTTCCTTCTTGCATGAGGGAAAAGTACAGGGAGGAAGGATTGTCACCTACATCCCTTCTCCACACATTCACCACTCACTGGAGGAAATAGCTTTCCTTCCCTTCTGTTATTCAGAGGCCTGTTTCCCACAGCTCCTTTTTTTTTTTTTAAACTTTCTCACAGGCAATAGCATGTGTGTTAATAAGCCCCTTGGCAAGTTTTCCTAAGCAGGGTTGTATCACTGGCAATTCACTTTTTGAAAAAACGTTTATCTCAAATGTTTAAAGCAACAATCTCCATTGAAATACGAGATAATATTGAAAAGAAAATAAATGTATTTAATCATTATGGGGTGGCTATTTTTACACTTTTTTTCTTGGTAAGGAGATGTCTTTGGATTCTAATGGAGTCCTGAAGAGTCAACTCAGGAATTACGACACTGCCCCCTCAACATCTGTCTCCAAATTCACTTCTTTGCTCCAGACTTTCATTATCTATTGTCTACTGTTATTATTGTCTCGATTGGTTACTATTTTTGTTCCATTGTTCTTTTATTTTATAGAAGTGTAGCAAAGTGCATCAATTTAAAATGTACAGTTCAATGAATATTTACATATGTATACATCTCTGGTGCCCCAGAAGGCTCCCTATGCCCCTTCCTTGTCAATACCAGCCCCCCAAAGGTTACAACTACTCTGACTTCTATTTATACTACCATAGAGTGTTTCCATCTTGTCTTGAACATAATTGAGTGAAAGAGTATGTACTCTTTGGCATCCAGCTTCTTTGCTTGACACAGGGCAGTGAGATTAATCCACTGTGGCATGTAACAGTAATTCACTCTTTTATATTGCTGTGTGGTATTCCATTATATGAATATATCACAATTTGGTTATCCATCCCTCTGAAGTTGTTGCTAGTGTTTGGCTATTATGAATAAAACTGCTAGAAACGTTCTTGCACTTGTCTTTTGGTGGACTCATTTTCCTTGGAGGTATACTATGAATGGGATTACTTGGTTGTAGGATAGGCATGCAATTAGCTTTAGCACACACTATCCTACAATTTCCCAAAGTTGCATAACTATACATTCCCACCAGCAATGGAGAGAGTTCAATTGTTCCATATATTCATCAATGACTGTTGTCAGCCTTTTAAATTTGAACCACTGTAGTGAATGGGTATTAGTAAATGATTGTAGATTTAACTGTATTTTGCTTATTTGAACATCTTTTTATGTGCTTATTTGTCCATTTGGATAACCTCTTTTGTGTAATCTTGCTTGTGTCTCTTGCCCATTTTTAAAAAATTAGGTTGTCTTTTTCTTACTTGTTTTTAGAAATACTTTATATATTCTTATAATGGGGCTTTTGTTGACTATATACATTGTGAAAATCTTCTCCAGTACAAGGCTTGATTTTCATTCTCAATAACATCTTTGATAAGCACTCTTAATTTTAATCAATCTGAAGCATAATTTTTTTTCTTTTGTGTATTGCTTTGTGTGTCCTGCCTAAAAAAATCTTGCCTACCCCAAAGTCATGAAGATATGCTCTTATTTTCTTACATAAATTCTATCGTTTCAGTTCTAATGCTCAGGTCTATAATCCATTTCAAATGAAATGTTGCTTATGGTGTCAAATAGAGGATCAAGGTTCTCCTTTTTCTTTTTCTGTAAGAATATCCAGTTGCTGTAGTCCCATTTGTTGACAAGACCATCCTTTCCCCATTGAATTTCAGTGGTGACTTTGTTGTATATCAAGTGACTCTATATGTGTTGAGTTTATTTCTTAACTTTCTATTCTCTTCTGTGAGTGTATTTCTTTGTCTTTATCCCCATACAATGCTGTCTTGTTAATTGTAGCTTTATATTAAGTCTTGAAATCTGGTAGTGTAACTCCTCCAACTTTGATCTTCTTGAATACACCTTGACTCTTCTAGGTCCTTTGCATTTCCATATACATTTTAGAATCTTCCCATCCATTTCTACAAAAAATCTTCCTGGGATTTTGATTGGGATTGAACTGAATCTATAGATCAATTTAGTGAGATTTGACTTCTTAGTAATATGAGCCTTCTAATCCATGAACATTGTATATTTTTCCATTGATACGTTTTCTTTAATTTCTCTGAATATTTTGTAGTTTTCAGTGTAGGGCTTTTGCATATCTTTCATTATATTTATTCCTAAATATTTAGTGTTTTTAAGTTATTATAAATTATATTTTTAAGATTTTCATTTTCTAATTGATCATAAAACATGATCAGTTGTTTTTTGTATATTGATTTTCTATCCTATAACCTTACTTAATTTATTTTTGAATTCTAATAGTATATTTGCAGATTCTTTCAGATTTTCTATGTATATTATCTTGTCATCGGTAAATAATGCCATTTTTATTTCTGATTTTTATGCCTTTTTCCCTTTGCTTTATAGTAATTGCTAGAACCTCTGGTACAATATTGAATTCTGGTGGTAACAGAACCACCAATCAGTCATGTTTCTGATGTTAGGGGGAAGTGCTCAGTAAGTGTGATGATACCTATAGGCTTTTTGGACATAGATACCATTTATTAGATTAATAAGGGTTTCTCTCAATTATTGGTTTGCTTAGTGTTTTATCATTAGCTGTTTATAATTTTGTCAAATGCTTTTTCTACATATTGAGGTGATTCTCCTTTAATCTTTTTTTTTGTGGGGGAGGGGAGGCCATGCCATGCAGCATGTGGGATCTTAGTTCTCAGACCAGGGATCAAATCTGTGCCTCCTGCATTAGGAGCTTGGAGTCTTAACCACTGGAACGCCAGGGAAGTCCCTCCTTTAATCTTTAATGCAAAATGTATACTGATTGATTTTAAAATGTTATACTATTCTTGCATTACTGAAACAAATCTGGCATTACTGATCAAGATGTGATATACTTTTTGGATATTGCTGGATTTGGTTTGCTAATATTTTGGTTAGGATATTTATATCTAGGTTCATAAAAGATATTGTCTAATAATTTTCTTTTTTGTAATGTAATTTTTCTTTTTTGACATCAGGATTATCTTAGCATTGTAAAACAGGTTGAAAGTATTCCCTTTTCCCCAACTCTTTGAAAGTATTTGAACAATATTGATATTGTTTCTTTCTTAAATATTTTGAGTAGCTCACTGGGGAAGCCATCTGGACATGAAATTTTCTTTGTGAGAAGTTTTTATTTTTAAATTTAATTTAATTAATTAATTTTTAATAAATTTATTTATTTATTTTTGGCTGCGTTGGGTGTTTGTTGCTGCACACTGGCTTTCCCTAGTCGCGGTGAGCAGGGGCTACTCTTCATTGCTGTGCGGGGCTTCTCATTGCAGTGGCTTCTTTTGTTGCAGAGCACAGGCTCTAGAGCGCAGGCTCAGTAGTTGTGGCGCAGGGGCTTAGTTGCTCCGTGGCATGTGGGATCTTCTCAGACCAGGGCTCAAACCCATGCCTCCTGCATTGGCAGGCGGATTCTTAACCACTATACCACCAGGGAAGTCCCTGTGATAAGTTTTTAATTACAGATTCAATTTATAGAACTATTCAGATTTTTTCTTTCTTCTTATATCAGTTTTACCTGTATTTTTCAAGGAATTTGCTAATTTCATCTAAATTGTTCAATTTATTGCACAAAGATAGTTATACCGTCTTATTATCTTTTTAATGTTGTAGGGTCTGCAGCAATATTCTTATTTTCATTCCTGATATTGATAATTTGTGTTTTTTCCTCTTTATCAGTCTTGCTAGGAATTTTTTAAAATAAGCTTTTTACTTTGGAATAATGTTAGATTTACAGAAAAGTTACAAAAATAGTACAGAACGTGCCCATACCCCTCTCAGCCAATTTGTTTCCCCTTGTCAAAACTACGGAACCAACATTGGTATGTTACTACTAGCCAAACTCCAGATTCACATTTTACTAGATTTTTTTCATTAATTTATGACCTTTGTTCCAGTATCTGTCCTAGGTTACTACATTGTGTTTAGTTATTAGTTTCTTAGTCTTTCCTTGTTTTTCATGACCTTCACGGTTTTGAGGAGTACTGGTCAAGTATTTTGTAGAAAGTTCCTCAAATTGGGTTTGTCTTACGTTTTTCTTATGATTAGACTGAGATTATGGGTTTGTGGAAAGAATTCCATGAGGCGACGTACCTATCTCATCACATCATATCAGGGGGGCATAATATCCACATGACATCCCTGGTGATGTCAACTTTGATTGCCTGGTTAAAGTAATATCTGCCAGGTCTCTCCACTGTAAAGCTGCTATTTTCCCCTCTTCACACTCTATCCCTTGGAAGCCAGTCACTAAGTCCAGCCCACACCCAAAAGCAAGGGGGATGGGAGGAGCCTCAGCTTCACCTCCTAGAGTGAGGAGCATCTACATGCATTATTTGGACCATTGTGTTGACACAGGAACAGAAACTGCTCTCTCAGAAGCACATTAAATTAAGAAAACTGAAAACACGGAAAAGAGCTTCTATGACACATGTGCCACACCCTTTTGGTAAGTGCCCAAATATAGCAAGGAGTACCTCAGGCCTATTTTTTTTTTTTTTTTTTTTTTTTTTTTGCGGTACGCGGGCCTCTCACTGTTGTGGCCTCTCCCGTTGCGGAGCAACAGGCTCCGGACGTGCAGGCTCAGCGGCCATGGGTCACGGGCGCAGCTGCTCCGCGGCGTGTGGGATCTTCCCGGACCAGGGCACGAACCCGTGTCCCCTGCATCGGCAGGCGGACTCTCAAAGACTGCGCCACCAGGGAAGGGAAGCCCCCTCAGGCCTATTTTAATTAGAGTGGTTCAGTACTCAGCTCTCAAGTATACTGAGGAGAGTCAGGAACAGTGGAGCGTCTGGGAAATGGAAGTGAAGAAAAGTAACTACAAGTGAAACCAATGAGAAGAAAAATAGCTTTATCTGTATTTCCAAGGCTAAGTATTGCTTGGCCCATGGCAGGGACTCAATAAATATTTGCTGGATGAATGAATGTCTTAGGGTTGTGTGCCCGTTCCCTCATTATAGAATACTGGAGGGCATGGGGAAAAAAAGTAAGGTATTTCTGTGCATTTGGGCTTGAAATAAACCCCAAGCAAATGAATGAATATTCTTAAAAGTTAACAAACCTGAAAGGTCTGCAATGTTGAAATCACAAGGAAGACACTGAGCTGTAATTCCGCGATTAGGATGTCAGATTTGAGGATGTAGGGGTAGGATGATGAAGATGGGGTTTTTTTAAGCTCCAGTTGACTGATACCAAGAAACCCGTGGGCAGTTCACCAGCAGAGCACCCCTTGTCATGCTCAGTAACTTCTAACCTTCCTCTTGCCCTGTCCTCCTCAGTTACTGTCAGTTGGTTTGTGGCAGAGGGGAATTCCAGCCCATTTTAGGGGCACTAAGCGGGAGGTTCCTGCCCTCTATCCCTTAGATGCATCCTGGAACCCTGATGAGAAGGGTAGATCTGAAACACACCAGTCTCAGAGGGCTACTGGATCAAGAATGGATATGTGTTGGCTAAGACCTTTGCAGACAACAAAAAAAGATCCGTGTATGTGTTCTCACAAATCTGGAAGCTCCCAGTTATACACAATAAGATAAAAGGGGGTAACAGAGGGTAAGCCTGCTCCATCATCATCTTTTGCCGTCAGCAAACCAGGCACCTCCGGATTGCGCTGTTTCTTAACGAGGCTGACCGCGCATTCTTCAGAATTTTATTTTCAATTAATATTTTATTTATAAATATTTATAATACTTGCCTACTTCACACAGAGAGATGAACAGAAAGCTCCTGAGAATCATGGAATGTTAGATTTGTAAGTCACTGAAGAAATGATCTAGTTCGGCCTCCTTATTTTGTAAGTGGGGAAGGTGAAGTCCAGGAGGAAAACGCGTGCCTTAAGGGTCACGTCGAGATAGAAGTCAGGTATAAGCTCACAGTTTAAGGCTCTTTGTTACTCCAGTGCTGCTCTTCTACCTTGGGTAACCTCAGAGTAGATTCTATACCCAGACCTAAGACCGTCCTACCTTCCTACCTAACAGAGCTCAGGAACTGACAGTGGAAAGACTTATCATCAAATAGTTGGTTAAAAAAATTTATCTATGTAGAAAAGAGCAGCTTGGGATTGGGAAAATGCAGATGTCCCATGAAAGATAGAATCTGTTAGCCATTGAGAACTCAAAGGAGGAGGGCCATTCAACTAGCAACCCTCCCTCATTTGATACAAGCCTCCAAACGAAGCTCTACTCAGTTATCACAAAGGAGGTGCTGAGCACTGTCATCCAGCACCAGAAATTAAGGAGAATCTAGAATGTAATACTGAAACCCAGTAATATGAGAACCTAGTAGTTTCGGCTAGCAACTCAAACTTAAATTGTCCTCTGAAAATGAGCAAACCTCATGGACATGAAAGTTCAGGTACCAGCTAAGTCTTAACAAACAAGCCATGCACCATCTTGGTTACCATGCAACAGGATCACAACTCCCTAAATGATTCAGTGATTAGAACTATGAACAAAGTACAAAAATAAACAGTTCAACATTTTGCAACGGCACAGAGATTTACATTCATGAGGCAAAGAAATCAACATTGGAAAGCTAAGCCCCCCAAAAGAAGTAAAATTTGGTCATGAACTCACAAAAATACATCCAAGAAAAGCACCTGAAAATGAAAGAAAAGGGGAAGGGGGATGAGTGGGTGCCAACTGGGGAGAAAAAGATGAAATAAATCAGGAAGGGAAAAGATGATAAATTCAGTGATGACCCAACTAGAATTCAATGCCAGCCACCAGAGGCTGAGCTTCTCACATAATTAAAGAAGTATCAGCAATATTCTTCCTTTGAAGCCTGAGAGACAAATTGTATCTGTTTACAAGATCTTAAATGCCAAAAGGGGGAGAGTACTCAAGTTAACAGCTATCAAAAAGAAAAAACAAAATCCAGTTGTTAAAAGATTTCACCAATGGTCTGAATAAACTAAAAAAGTACAAGGAAAGATGTTCTGCCTCCTGCGGGAAGTGGGAGAGTTAAAATACCAAGAGAAAACTCAGTAGTCGTAGAAACCCTCCCCACCTCGAAAACCTTAGTAAAATTACCTGTAGCCAAAAGTAAATAAAGCACATTTTTAAAATATTTTGGGGCTCCCTTGGTGACGCAGTGGTTAAGAATCTGCTTGCCAATTCAGGGGACACGGGTTGGAGCCCTGATCCGGGAAGATCTCTCATGCCGCGGAGCAACTAAGCCCGTGCACCACAACTACTGAGCCTGTGCTCTAGAGCCCGCAAGCCACAACTACTGAGCCCATGCACCACAACTACAGAGCCTGTGCTCTATACCCGCAAGCCACACTACTGAGCCCGTGTGCTGCAACTACTGAAGCCTGCGCACCTAGAGCCCATGCTCCGCAACAAGAGAAGCCACTGCAATGAGACGCCCGTGCACCGCAACGAAGAGTAGCCCCCGCTCGCCACAACTAGAGAAAGCGCATGTGCAGCAACGAAGACCCAACGCAGCCAAAAATAAAATAAATTAATTTAAAAAAATTTTGTACTTTCATTCTCCTCAAAACATAGGACCATATTCCAGGGACTGACTTCATAGTACCAATTTCTTGTTTGTAAACACATTCTTTGTGGCAACAGTTCTTTCACCTGGAAATGCAACTGTTTTTACAAATTCAAATATTTTATTCTTCCCCCTTCTAATCTTTTTTTTTCTGTAATTAATTTGCCCTATTGAAAATATTTCCACTGAACTATTTCATACTTTTGTACATTTTGAATTTTTACTGTTGTACTAAGCTTTTTTAATTCCTTTAATATTTATGAAATTGTGATATATCATACTTTTTTCCATTTTTGGACTCTCTTTTTTTATGTGTAATTTCTTCATTCATTTATCCCCATACACATGCCAAATGGTATTAAAGTTCATGTGAAACTGGAACTTACATAAAGACCTATGTCTCTTTGTCTTAGCGTCGGCAATTCGTTTCTCTAGATCCATTGAACAGATCCATTCTCTAGATCCTTTAAATAGATTGATTTTCAAAACTACAATGAGGTATCATCTCACACCAGTCAGAATGGCCACCATCAAAAAGTCTACAAATAATAAATGCTGGAGAGGTTGTGGACAAAATGGAACCCTCCTACACTGTAGGTGGGAATGTAAATTGGTACAGCCAGTATGGAGAACAGTACGGAGGTTCCTTAAAAAAGTGAAAATAGAGCTATCATATGATCCAGCAATCCCAATACTGGGCATATGTCCAGAAAAAAACATAATTCAAAAAGATACATGCACCCCAATATTCACTGCAGCACTATTTACAATAGCCAGGTCATGGAAGCAACCTAAATGTCCATCAACAGATGAATGGATAAAGAAGATGTGGTACATATATACAATGAAATATCACTCAGCCATAAAAAAGAATGAAATAATGAGATTTGCAGCAACATGCATGGATTTAGAGATTATCATATTCAGTGAAGTAAGTCGGACAGAGAAAGACAAATATCATAGGATATCACTTATACATGGAATCTAAAAAAATGATACAAATGAACTTATTTACAAAACAGAAACAGACTCACAGACTTAGAAAACAAACTTATGGTTACCAAAGGAGAAAAGTTGCAGGGGAGGGATAAATTAGAAGGTTGGGATTAACATATGCACACTACTATATATAAAATAGATAATCAGCAAGGACCTACTATATAGCACAGGGAACTCTACTCAGTACTCTGTAATAACCTGTATGGAAAAAGAATCTGAAAAAGAATGGATATATGTATATGTATAACTGAATCACTTTGCTGTACGCCTGAAACTAACACAACATTGTAAATCAACTATACTCCAATATAAAATAAAATTTTTTAAAAATAAAAAGATTGGGGCTTCCCTGGTGGCACAGTGGTTGAGAGTCCGCCTGCCGATGCAGAGGACACGGGTTCGTGCCCCGGTCCGGGAGGATCCCACATGCCGCGGAGCGGCTGGGCCCGTGAGCCATGGCCGCTGGGCCTGCGCGTCCGGAGCCTGTGCTCCGCGACGGGAGAGGCCACAACAGTGAGGGGCCCGCATACCGCAAAAAAAATAAATAAATAAATAAAAAATAAAAAGATTGATTTTGCTCAACAATTTGTCGTGTCTCACTGTATTTTCATTTTCACCCAATCCACATAATATTAAATCGCTTTTCATCATGATCATTTAAACTATCAATTCCCAGGTTATATTTGTTCCGTTTTCCCATTCATAATGTATTTATTTATTTATCGTATTTATTCGGATGAATGCTTCAGTAAAATTTGTAGCCATTTTTGCAATTAATGACAGTTTTTATTTCAAAACTGAAAAAAGAAAAAAAAGCTTAATCCAATCTATGTCACAATGCTCCCCACTCCCCAGCAGATCCAGCTGACAGAGCCGAGCCGAGCACCTCCTTCTGCAAACCTACTGCACTGTAGGTTGGTACTTAACACATGCGTAAGGTCTTTTCTCTGGGATATGATACATATTGCAGAATATCTGATAGTCTTCCATAAATATCATTCCAGAAGATAATTTAAATACTGTTGGAACTTCTGGTAAAGAAGAGTGAGGTAACAAAACATCACCTTTAGAAACACAGCTGGATGTAACAAAAAAAAGAACTGAGGGTGATGCTAGCAACAAAGATGTCTGTGCCTCTTTCCCTTTGTCTCCACCTACCAGGCAGTCCTTTAGGAAAACAGTAGGAAATGGAGCTGGGGATGCAAAACTCACGTTTCTTTCAAGGGGAAAGCATAGCATGTTTGAAAAGTTAGAAAACTGGAGGGAGTTTCCCTTTCTAATCGACTGTTACGATCAAAGTGGAATTTTTGTTGTTGTTATCTCTCTTTCAAAGGAAGGATGTACTGTGATGTGAAACACAGGCAACAGAGGAAGATAATATTGTTAAAGAGATCTAGTTCAAGAGAGTCAGGGTTGGCTTGAAAAGTTTAAGAGAATTTTCTTGCAGATTCTCAGAATCTTAGGAGAGGTGACAGATTGCAGCTTGACCACAGTCTTTCCCACAGATGTCCAAAAAATATTATCTATGAGGAGGGTGTGGGGAAGGTACACGGCCAAACCAAATTTCAAAGGGGATAAAATTGGCCTTTTGAAGAACAGTAGAAAAAAATTGGCCACTGAAAAGCAAGGCGAGGGCAGGCTATTTTATTAAGTGGTAAGTTATGTGGTGATATAAATAAGTATTTATATTGATTATGGTGCTATAAATAGGTAAATATGTAAATATGTGGCAACCTGTTGGCACTGCCTGTGTGCTTCACCCCAGGGGCCAGGATGTTATTTCAGCTAAATCTCATCAAGCATCTCATAGATAGCTAAGAGCGCATAGCAGCAAAAGAAAACAGAATCTGATATTTAAATGATTCTTTCTAACACTGCAAAACTTTGGGGTAGAGCCCCACAAATAGAAGTATTTTAAGGGCATTAAGCAGGGGAGAAGTATATTTCTTTGGCAGTATCCCTCCATACATATTACCTTATCCTTCCTTTTAAGGTCTCCAACCTTCTTATCTATTCTGTTGTTGCTTAAAAATGTCCTTTTTCTGGAGAGAGATTATTTTCTGGATCCTGATTGATTTGAGAAGCAGCTGAGGATGTGCCCTTGCTGCAACATCTCAAGGAAAAGGTGAGTTGGGTTCCCTCATGGAGGCTGGCGTCCCTGACCTACCCAGAGGAGCTTCCCACTCCCCCCTGCCCTTTTCCCTTTTTTCTTTATTTCTAACTTGCATTTTGCAGCACTGGTAAGACAACAGGAAGCCCTGGGCTTCCTCTCCAGGGCATTCAACTGAAGGGATGTACTCACCACATTGATAACAGTAGCCGGAAAAGAAAGAAAACACACCCACCCTCCAGAAGGCATGACCCTCCCCCTCACTCTCCGTGCCCTCCCCGCGTGGCCCCCCTTCTCCTCGGAGCCTCACAGGCTCTATCAGGGTTGCACTATGGAGGCCACTCCAGTGTTCAAGCCAATTTTATCCGCATTAAAATTTGGATTGGCCCTGTACCTTCCCCATGCCCACCTCTCTGACAACGTGTTTTGGAGCTCTGTGGGAAAGACTGTTGTCAAACTGCGTTCTGCTAATGCCACTTCTCCAAAGATTTTGAGACTTTGAAACTTCTTCTCTCAGTTTCAGAAACACGTGTGATACGGTTGTCTAAAGTTATTAAGCGTGAATCATTGTGACACGGACTCCACTGGTATCAGTATTGCTATGCATGTTCTTAAATGAAAAATGGTTTGTTGGGTTGCCCTTTATAAGCCAAACACCCTTGAAATCAGCAGGGGAGGGGCAGATTATTTGTTACAAACTCAGTGTGTCCAGTGATAAGAGTTAAATATAACCGAAGTTTGGATTCTAGTTTCCATATTTTTCATATGAAGGGTTCTGGAGGTGGGGCGAGTACAAGACTGAGTGCCTGAGGAATGACCACAGGACCAAGAACAGCCAAAATGCCACCGAGAATGGTCATTGCACTGGCATGACGATGGGACAAATTAAAACGAGAGCCGTGGCTAGCCTGTGTGTGAAAGACGCAAGCACCTCTTGGGAGCAGTCACTGAAGACAGTTTTTAAGGACCACTGAGAAGTGTAATTTGAGAGAGGCTCCATCTGGAATGTCGAGGCCCGTGCATTGCAGCCTTTCCTGGGGCTTAGCTGGCCCTGGTCTACTACCCCTGGTAACTAACGCTAAGACCGAGAACTGCCTGAGCTCTCAGATGTCCTAGAGTGAATGGGTCAGTGTCTTAAGAACTCCTAAGTTTCTGAGGGAGTACCATGTCCACTGATGTTTCACCTAACCTTTCTTCCCAGAGAAAATGCATCTATAAAAGTTGGGTTCTGCATTTGAAAAACTTGGTTATCCCAGAAATGGTCTCCTCCCTGGCAAAGATAGTTTCCTGGTCAGTCCCTTCCCCTACAATGAACCTTTAAAATCATGGTGAAAACTAGAATCCTTTTGCCTCAGCCTTTTGTCTTGATGGTTGAGTGGGAAGATGCTGCATGACTGACTGAAGGAGGAAGGAACTGAGTGAGATTCCTCTGTTGTAAATTACCTGCAAGGTCTCACCAAACCCTGCTGCTGCCTTCAGAACAGCCTCAGAAGGATGGGTGACCTTCAACTACTCTGGACTTCCTCACCTCTGCACCATATGAACCCTTGCACTTTTGCCATTTTACCAGCAAATGTGTGCTGTTCAGTAACAACCAGCTGCCTACGGATTGCTCTAGATTGACAGTTTGTTAGACTTGATAGAGATGATCAAGTTGTTGAAGCTGCTGTCTCTTCTCCAGCCTAATGCTAAATGTCGTTATCACAGTTCTCTGTGACCATGGGCAAATCTGAACTGCTCTCAGCCTAGGGTTTTCCCAATTTAAGTGAAATATTCCACATAAAGCACTTAGCACAAAATAAAGGCTTGGTAATTGTTGATGAGGATGGAGTAGAAGACGCTGGTTAGTGGGGAGTATTTTTCTTTTTTTTTTAATGTCTGAAACATTTATATTAACATATTTCCATACAAATAACCCAAAGAAAGTTTAGTATTAGTTGGTTTTTGGTTTGTTTGTTTGTTTTTTTATACTGCAGGTTATTAGTCATCAATCTTATACACATCAGTGTATACATGTCAATCCCAATCTCCCAATTCATCACACCCCCACCACCACCCCCCACCGCGGTTTTGCCCCCTTGGTGTCCATACGTTTGTTCTCTACATCTGTGTCTCAAATTCTGCCCTGCAAACCAGTTTCATCTGTACCATTTTTCTAGGTTCTACATACATGCGTTAATATATGATATTTGTTTTTCTCTTTCTGACTTACTTCACTCTGTATGACAGTCTCTAGATGCATTCACGTCCCTACAAATGACCCAATTTCATTCCTTTCTATGGCTGAGTAATATTCCATTGTATATATGTACCACAACTTCTTTATCCATTCATCTGTCGATGGGCATTTAGGTTGCTTCCATGACCTGGCTATTGTAAATAGTTCTGCAATGAACATTGGGGTGCATGTGTCTTTTTGAATTATGGTTTCCTCTGGGTATATGCCCAGTAGTGGGATTGCTGGATCATATGGTAATTCTATTTTTAGTTTTTTAAGGAACCTCCGTACTGTTCTCTATAGTGGCTATATCAATTTACATTCCCACCAATCTTTTTCTTTTCTTTATAACACTTTTTCTCTACCTGTTGTGTTTCCTTTGGCCCCATGCCATCGCAACCACAACATTATTTTAGAGACAGTCCAAGGCTGGAATCTCCTCCCTCTCCAATTTGGGTTACATTTAAATATACTACTTGTAATATGATGAGATGCCCATCCATAGGAATCAGAGGGACAACCATCTCTGGGCGATTTGCCTTTATACCTCCAGTTGCATTCGTAGCTGTCTGTGGCACCCGGATACAAGTACCAGCATTTCTCTGGCTCAGTATTACTGAATAAACAACCAACTCACCCAGGGCCCCAGAAGGAACCAGATAGGTGAACGTAAGAATTGCATTTAAACAAGGATAAGTCTAGGAGGATTTATAAAGGGACTGTTTACAAAGGGGTGGGCAGAGAAAGGCAAACCACAAGGGATAATGCAATCACACAGGGCTGGTGATGCCAGAGTTGTTCCCCATCCCTAGGCCCAGAAAGAAAGAACCCGTGAAGTAAGTGGTTCCTAGAAGCCCAAGGCAGAGGTGTGTGTGGAAAGGGCCACCTTGAGAGGCATGTGAGCTTTGGTTGTGAGTGCAGCTGGTTTGAGACAAATCCAGATGGAGGGGTCAGGAGAATGAAGACTCTGGCCTCACTTTCTTCCTTCTCTCCGATCTACCAAGGCTCCTTCTCAACTAAATACAATAGGAAGCCAGAGGGAGCCCACTGAGGTCAGCCTCCTGGAGCAGGATAGAGAAGGGTAGAGAATGGATCTAGAGAAGCAAATGGAAGAAATTTGGCACATCACATACATAAAAGTGGGCCATGCATGGACCAGCAGTGCCCAAAGACGACCAGTGATACAAACCAAGGATTATAGTTGATCCAATTTCTCGCAACTAGGGTCCTTGAAAAAATCAGTGGACCCCTAATAACTTATTTTGGGCTTCTAGAAAAGCCTTAAGATTTTGTTTTGTGATGGGATTTTCAAAATCAACACTATTGTTACTTATGCTAACAGTCCAAACTCTGACATTATTTATCTTTGATTCTGAATATTCTCCTGTCTGAATACTCTGGCTTGTGGCATCCGGGGGTGGCCCCCACTTCCCACCCACTGAGGAAGAACCGCTTGGTGCTCCATCTGGCTGTATGGGAGAACTTAGGCAGACACCATGCTGGTCTCCCCAGGGAACTCTGGGGACAGGCTCTGTGGGTCCTCCCCCTCTGGCACCCGCAGAGTGGACATCAGAGTGTACTCTTCTCCTGCAGGTGGAGGTAGAGGTGGGAAAAGCAGAACAAAGGTACAGAATTTGCTGGAGAAACCACAGCTCAGGACTGGAGGCAGAAATCCCCCTGCTCTTACCTTTCTTCTTACTACACGGAAATAAACTTGGAAAACAGCCTTTGGACCCTAGTGATGAACTAGCAGACTAAGAAAAGCTTACAGCCTTCTGAAGTTCCTGCCACAGGCAGGGGTAGGGTTCTGTCCTAATGTCTTCTCAGTTTGCTCCATCCTGCAAGGCTGGCGCCTGAAAACAGGTACAATGGGTGGCGAGCTACATGGTATGACTGGAGGGGCTTCAAAAGGCCTGCCTGACCCCAAACTATCTCCCTTGCTGGCCTGAGGATCTGTCTGAAGTTTTCATCACTTGAGTCACTTTTTTATGCAAAGAATTTGCTTCAAGAAGTCCTCTGCTAAAATGTACACGCTACTTAAAAGGGTGTGGTGCACATTTGTCTTTCTCTTTTGTCTTCTCAACATCTAACTTCCCTTCCTGTTTTGAGAACTTCACCCCTTATGAGTATTTATAGGAAGCAGAGCCCATTTTCTATTGCCAGGGCAGGGGCACAGGAGCTGAGGTCAACCAGCCGGGTCCACTTGCTCCAGACTGTGCATGTGGAGCTGATGACACAGGAGAGCAGAATCTGGGAGAGCACTTACTCGGCAGTGGCTGACAGCAGTGGCGGTGAGCCTTGTGCCAGGGGCCCTGTCCCGAGTTGTCAGTGGCAGCAGTGCAGACCGTGGTGTCCAGCAGTAGGGAGAGGCTGCAGTCCTGTTCCCACAATTATTGTTTATGGTGTGATTTGGGCTGAGGTCCCCGCTGCTGTGTAGCATCTCCTGTTCCTGCCCATTTTTAAAGTCTTTTCCTCAGCCTTCCCAGAGAGTCTAGAGCTTCCCAGTATCCTTTTACTA
Organism: Leucopleurus acutus; assembly: GCF_964270905.1. Classification (NCBI taxonomy): domain Eukaryota; kingdom Metazoa; phylum Chordata; class Mammalia; order Artiodactyla; family Delphinidae; genus Leucopleurus; species Leucopleurus acutus. Next base: position 72,372,580 of record NC_139147.1, on the reverse strand, counting down.
AATCCCCATGCTGCTTAAATCACACAGAGTCATCCTTAGTTGCAAGAAGCTAAGAACACTGGCTGACACAGGGGGTGAAACATTAACTCAAGAGAAGCCTTCCATGTACCAGCCACAGATAGATTCATTTGTCTAATTAGCTAATTGGCACCTTGGGAAACAGCAGGCTCCCATTTTTGTTGATGGCGGAGGAGAGTCTGTTCTTACGGGCATTAGCTGATGGGCTTGCCCAGAAGGACGATGGGCTTGCCCAGAAGGACACTGGGCAGACGCTTCGAGGGACAGATATCCAAGGGACTAGGCTGGGGCAGTGCATGATGGAGAGAGATACGATGACAGGAAAGATGATGCCACAATAAGAGCAATAGCTAACACGGGCTGACATTAATGCTATTGACTGTGGAAGCTGGCTGAAAGGGCCTTGTTTACACTTGTAGAGCATTCCAGGGAAGTTACTGCTTTGCCAAAGTGAGACCACTGATTTTATCACTTTGGTTTGCCTAAACGTTTCTGTTGACACTTAGCCTTCAGGGTAACAGTAATCAGCCTGTGGGATTTCTATCCCCTCCCCATCCCCACACCACCCCTGCATTAGGCCCTTTATGATTTAGTAAGCAGGGATAAAAAGGCAAGGACAGAGTAAATTCTCAACTACCAAAAGGGCTGTGTCTTTATGATCTTTTCCTCAGAGAGGAGCATAGAAATCGTTCACTGAGGGGAGGGAAGGAGAAAGGAAACTAGGAATGTAGTGAGTACAGATAATGAATATCTGCTAAGAAGTTGTTTGTGGGTTTTGTGGACAGCAGGGGCAGTTCACAAGTTAGTAGAATTCCCTCCTTTCTGCAGTCCTCTTTACTTTCCCTTAGAACAAGGACTGTGCCCAGCGTTCAGTGACTGCCTGAATAAACTCAGGGCCCTCAGTTATTGTTCTCTTAACTTTTCCACGGAAGGGTCAGGTTTGCCTGCTGGAGTCTCCAGGCGGGGACCAGGGTCCCCAGAGAGGACTCTGCCGCAGGCCCACTCTGGCCGCAGCGGTGATGCAAGCCAAGGCAGGAGGCGAGAGGTCCCATCTCAGACTACCCAGCTTGGCTCTGAAAGACTTGTCCTTGGGAACCCTGAGAACACTGGCTCTCGCCATCCGTAGGATGTGCTCTTGGAGTGGTTTTTGCCGTAGGGTAGCACTGAACGACTTCCCTTTCTCACCTGTTCCATGGATGTCACCAAGGGAAGGGCACAAAAATAATCTAAGTGAAACGACCAAAAAGAAAAAAGTAAGGAAAGAAAAAAACACAAGCTGCATTTGATTTAAAAAATATTTATAAGACACATTTTTTATTTTCATAGGATGTCGCTTAATAAATATTTTACCAGGATGATTGAGGATGCATCACAATGATAGAGGAAGAACTTGGGACAACTAAGGGATGGAAACATTTTAAACCTTAATTTAAACCTCAGTTCTTCAGACTTGTCCTCGGCACCAGATCTTGAAACCTGGCAGAGAAAGTGTCCTTACGTGTACAGACCAAGTTTCTAATGTTGGCACGTAGCCAGGTCAGTATATGGAGGACCAGTGGCAGCGGTTCTTGATTACCTGAAGCAGAGGCTTCCTGAAAGTGAGGAAGATGACAGTGCAGGCCACCAGCAGGGTGAGGCAGCTGGGAAGAATGAGCACGAGGTACAGCAGGCCCATGTCTACCCGCTCCCACTTACAGACCTGAGGAACGCCTCCGGGCAGCTCCGTCAGGCGAATGATCCTGGAAGAGAGGTTGCAAGTGACCATGGCCAAGTCGGCGACAGTGTGCAGGCGCTGCAGGGCCCCCCAGTCCTCCACCCCACAGCAGTCATATGGATTCTGACTGAGGTAGATGGTCCGCAGACTTCCCATGAGCTGCTCAGACACAGCCCTCTGAGGAAGGGCCGTGAGGAAGTTTCTGCGGAGATCCAGGGTCTGCAGGGCCAGGCTGCCCCTGAACCTTGGGAAACTGGTCAAGGCATTTCCTGACAGATCCAAGTCCCTCAGATTCCCAAACCCAGAGAAGTCCAACTCCTTGAAGCCGGAACTGAGGCCCACGTTCCTGAGAGACAGGACCTGTAACGTGGGGGCAATGTCCCAGAGAGGGGCGATGCTCCCATTCAGAAGCCCCCAGTTACCAGACAGGTCTAAGTGGGTGAGGGCCATGCCCTGGAACGAGCAGTCTTGTAGTGCCCCCAGCCCACAGCCCTCCAGAGACAGGCTCCTCAAAGATGCCACATTTCTGAAGTCCACACAGCCGGGGGTGTCCCCGGGGTCTAAGTCCCCCGGCCGGGGACAAAGTGAGATCTGATTGTGGCTCATGTCGATTGTAGCGAGGTTACTGGCATCAGCAAAAAGGCCAGTGGGGACACCCAGGAGCTGGTTGGAGCTCAGGTTGAAGGACCGGAGGCTCCTCAGGCAGCCAGGGAGCCCCGGAGCCAAGTGCACCTCCGACAGCTGGTTCTGGCTCAGGTCCAGCTCGGTGAGCGCTCCTGGCAGCTCGTGCTCCCGGATGTGGAGCGTCATCAGGCAATTCTGGTTGAGGTTCAGGTGGGAGAGGGAAGGCATTTTCTTCAGGAAACCGTCTGGCAGATACTGGAACTGGTTCTGGCTCATATCCAGGAAGCGGAGATCAGAGAGGTCACTGGAAGAGAACTCTTCCCAGAGGTTGACGGTGCTGATGTTGGTCACGTTGCCGTCCATGAAGAGGAACTGGGCCACCATCTCCTGCGGGGACGAGGTGTTGTACAGGTCCCTGTAGAAGCCCATGTTGTTGTCCCGCAGCAGGAGGGTGTGCAACTTGCTGCACTGAGGCAGGAGGGGGAAAAACAGCAGCTGATTGTGAGAGAGGTCCAGCGTCTCTAGCTCAAAGGTGGCCTCTCCCCCCGATGCCAGGAACCACTCCAGGACGTTGTAGCTGACGTTGAGGGACCGCAGCTGGGTGAGGGCGAAGTCCACAATGCAAGGAAGGTTGTTATAGGCCAGGTTGAGGTGTCTCAGCTCAGGCAAGCCGTCGAAAGCACCACCCTCAATCTCAAAGATGTAGTTCCTCTGCAAATCCAGCTCCCTGAGGCGGCCCAGGCCCTCAAAGACAGAGTCATCCAGCCTCATGATGGTGTTCCTGGCCAGGGACACGGACTCCAGCGAAGAGAGGTTCTGTAGCATGAGGGCCGCCATGTCTTCCGTCAGGGAGTTCCCTGACAAGTCCAGCCTGCGCAGACCCCGTAGGCCGTGGAGGGCAGCTGCCGTCTCCTTGTAGCTCTCGGAGAGTGAGTTGTCAGGCAGTGCCAGGCTGCACAGGCGAGCCTGCTCCTGGAAGGCGCCACGGCTGATGTGCTCCAGGTGGCAGCTGTGCAGACTGAGGCTCTCCAGGAGAGGGTAACGCTGCAGCGAGTGGTTCCACAGGGTCTTGAGAGGGTTGGCATCCAGCAGGAGTGTCTGGGAGGATGGCGGGAGATTGCTGGGCACTGAAGCAAGGTTCTGCCCTCGACAGTCAGCGACTCCATCCAGCTAGGTCCAAAAACACACGTCAGCAGGGCGGGGGCCTCTGAGGTGAGGGTTTGTGTAAAGAAACTTAGTTCACTCATCAGACTGTTCACTAAGGCTCCAGGCCTCACTCAACACACACAGCATATTAGAGAAGATCTGAGAATCTGTCCATCGGGTGCTGAGTGCTGACCATGGTATTGCAGTTTGGTGTTAACTACAGAGAGGAACTGAGGATCAGGTCTCTACTTGGGTTTGAATCCCACCTCTGCCATTTATTCCCTATGTGACCTTGAGCAAATAATTTAGTCTAAATCTATTGTTTCCTCAGAAAAATGGAGACAAAGTTAGCACCTACTTCAGAGGATTGTAGTGAGATTAGGCAAGAGGCTGCACAGTGCCTGGCACACAGTGGACGCTATTAATGCAAATGGTCACTATTGCATTGTTATCGCTATGATCATAACACTGTGTGTTTAACAGGGACGCTGCCCAAGAACCAGCAGCACTGTGGCATCTTCATTTTACCTGAAGGAATTTTGCCTGGGAGGCTCCTCTGCGCTCTCCATTGATAAATATTACAGCTCAAGAGGACGTGAGAGTTCATCACCAGCCTGAATCATACGGAGAAGTAAAAGGGTCTGGAGAGGACAGGTGAAGAGCCAGTGACAGAGCTGGGACCGGAGCCCAGAGGTCTTATTGCCCAATCCAGTGCTTTTCCTGAACGCCATTCTACCGCGACTGTGTGGCAAAGCTGCCAGGACGGATGGGTCTGGTCTCACTGCAGGAATCACACAAGCCTCAGGATACTTTCCTTCAGCCCACTTTCTACGAGATTGGGAAAAGCAATCATCCACAGGGTATCCCTTCGGTGTCCAGGAAAAAAGTTTTAAGTGATGAGATGGAAGGGCAATGGCATTTCTTTCCACAGATTGGTCAGTACAACAAGTCAGTGATTGCCTAAAATTGTGGGCCCAGTCCCACGGGGCAAGCAGAGTAGTGGAACAGGGAAGAAAACTCCTGAGAGAGAGGAAGAAGCACAGCTTTGGAAAAGATGACAGACTCAAGTCTGAATCTTGGCTCTGACACTTATTAGCTTTGGTCTCTGGGCAAGGAATTAACCTCTTGGAACCCCAAGTTCTTTATCTGATTATTAAAATAAAACTTCTCATAATTAAAAATTGATCCACTATAGAAATAATGAAAATTAAACTATTCAGTAACCTCAGCCTCTCCTTCAAAGAAACGTTGTTAACCTTTTGTTACATCTCCTCTGGACTCTTTTCCAAAGACATTCTCTAACTTAAAAAAATTTTTCTTTGCAATATGGGTGGACCTAGAGATTATCATACTAAGTGAAGTAAGCCAGACAGAGAAAGACAAATATCATATGATATCGCTTATATGTGGAATCTTTAAAAAAAAAAAAAAAGGATACAAATGAATTTATATACAAAACATAAATAGACCCGCAGACATAGAAAACGAACTTATGGTTACCATTAGGGAGGGATAAATCAGCAGTTTGGGATTAACATATACACACTACTGTATATAAAATAGATAACCAACAAGGACCTACTGTATAGCACAGGGAACTGTACTCAATATTTTGTAATAACCCATACAGGAAAATAATCTGAAAAAGAATATATATATATATATACACACACACACACATGAATCATTTTGCTGTATACCTGAAACTAACACAACATTGTAAATCAACTATACTTCAATTTTAAAAATAAAATAAAAACATTTTAAAATGAGACTGTGCTCTACAAACCATTCAGTAAGCGACTTCCTCCCCTCCCCCATTAATAATATGTGATAGATATATTGCCTTGGTAATAAAAGTAAATTTGATCACATTCTTTTAGGCAACTGTATATTAGTTCATTGCATGAATAGCACAGTGGCTAAGAGCCAGATCTCTACGATCAGCCCATCTTGATTCTGCTTTTTATCAAATGGGTGAGCTTGGGCTGGTACCTAACCAGTTGGGACCTTCATTACACCACCTGTAAAATGTAAATTATACTTGTAATTTTCCCTTGGGTTTTTATTTTTTTTTTTAGGATTCAGTGTGATTGTTTATGTAAAGCACTTAACATAGAACCTGTCACATAAATGCTTAATAAATGTTTGCTGGAACAATTATTAGCATGCTCTAATTAGTTAATCTCCTATCGTTGAGCATTTGAGTTATATCTAATTTCCAGATGAATGTTAGAATGAATTTTTCTAGTTCTTTCTACACCTCCCCTCCCCCCCAAAAAAGTCTTTGGAGTTTTGATTGGGATTGCATTATAATCACAGAGTAATTTGGGGGAGAACTGACATCTTTACAAAATTGAATCTCCCCATACAGAAACAAGATGTATTTCTTTATTTGAGTAAGTGTTGGTCTTCCCCCCGTGGGGACTGGAGAGTGCTGTGGTTAGGGGCTTTCCTCAAGCTGTAAGACCCTGTTTCACCAGAGTTGCTGCAGTTGCTGGGGACATGTCTCTGCAATTCCTGCAGCCCCACTGACGTGTTGCAAAAAGTCCATGTGGCCATCAGAGCCCAAGAAAGCTTACCACATATACTTCGTGATAATGTTGCATGGCTAATGCAAGGAGGGGCTTTGGAGAGTAGCTGGACTTTCAAACTCTCAACCCTCAATTCAAAAGAGCACTGGAAACCCACTCTTTGATCTCACTGGTAGCCGAGTCCCTACTCCTGCCCACCAGGCCGCAGAGGGTCAGGCAGGGAGTCTAGCCTGAACCCTGCAAGCTGTCAAAGAACTTGTGCTTTATTCCCTCCTCTTCTTATGCCTGGTAACTCCTGAATTAGCTACTGTGAAGTTAATCTTCCATTGTCTCTGTAAGGGAATAATGGACGTCTGTATGACAGAGACTAACAACAATAATAACAGTAGGGCTTCCCTGGTGGTGCAGTGATTGAGAGTCCGCCTGCTGATGCAGGGGACGTGGGTTCGTGCCCCGGTCCAGGAAGATCCCACATGCCGCCGAGCAGCTGGGCCCGTGAGCCATGGCCGCTGAGCCTGCGCGTCCGGAGCCTGTGCTCCGCAACGGGACAGGCCACAACAGTGAGAGGCCCGCGTACCGCAAAAAAGAATAATAACAGTAGATAAAACACATAGCACTTACTACACACAAGGCACTGTTCTGAGTGCTTTACACACATTAACTCATTTAGTCGTCATTGCAGCCCAGTGTTATGGTATTATTGGTTGGTACTATTATTACCTACATATTTTACAGATGAGGAAACTGAAGCACAGATTGGCCCAATGTCACCAGCTAGTAAGTGGTGGGGCTGGGATTTAAACCTGGTCTGGCTCACAATCCCTACCCCCTACCGGAGTCGACTTCAGCGCAGTGGTTAGAGGTTACTAAAAGTGGTCAAGAACCACGACCAGCTGGGTTTTTAAGATTCATCAGCTTTAAGAACACATTTTTGAATGTTATTAACCCTGACATCCATTTTGTCTTCCCAGTGCCCAGTATATAACACGGCTCAAGGAATATTCATTAAATGTATGTTGCTCAACTTTTAATACCACTAAGTTATAGGCAAAGGAGAAAATTTCTAGAGAGTGCTCAGTTATTAGGAGCCAAGTCTGCTTCCACATATAGGCTGAAAGCCCTGGAGAGGGTGAACCGTGAAAGCTCAGGCATCTCTCCCCGGATTGCTGTAAGCCTGAGCGTGGTCAAGGACGTTGCTGTGCAGGGCAGCCTGGGCAGCGTGCTCTTCAGTACAGCTGGTTAAGCATTTGCCATGGGCTCACACACAGACTCTGAGTCAGGGCTTCTTCAACTTTAATATTTCCCCCCCACCAAGAGATTCTGATACCATTTGTGGAGCTCCATCATCCAGATTCTTAACAAGGTGTTCTTGTTCCAGGTGGCTGACCTTGGCCTGTCTCTGGGATCACCTGTCCTTAGCAGGTATGAGAAAGGTGGGGCAGGGCCTTTCCCAGGCATCATCTTTACCTTTGATTAAAGAGCAGCTTGCACATGGCATCGTGGTAAGTAGGTACAGAGTGATTCAGACTCATCCATTCCCTTCCCTCCTTGACTGACAATCCATCAGCTTTCCAAATGGACCCAACCTCGTCAGGACAGGAGCAACAGACAACTTGGAGTGCCCAGGAAAACTCACCAACTCACAGCCCCCTTGGGAAGTGGCCATGACATTTCCACTTGGATTCCTCCATTCCACTGTCAAGAAGTGAAAACCCAGGCAGAGCCAGAGGGGCAGTAACTCCATCTCAAGTGCAGCACTGTGGACAGAGGGCAAGGAAGAAGCGGGTAAGAGAAGGATATCCCAGAGGGATGCTATGCGCTCCTGGGAGAAAGAGCCAGTTCTCAGTATGTCCGCTGTTGGAGGCCCATGGCTACAGGGAGGTGGAAACCCACAGATTATTCAAATACCTCAACTTAGCCAACACATTTAACCTCTCACTCAACTGTCAACAAGAACTCATTTTCATTTTGCTTCTACCGTTTGATGGGCAGGTGGCTGAACCTGAAACTCCCAAGAGTCCAGCAACAGAAGAGAGAAGCAAATCATTTGAGGAACTGGGTCTCAGGTCACCTAGAGTTTGCCATGTTTCATAGTTCTCTTGAAATGTTCCTCTCAAAGCTCAAATCTGCCACGCATCACCTGAGCTCAATAAATATCTGCTGAAAGAATGAATAGTGAACTGGGATTGAAACATTAATTGTAGCCTCTGGTCTCATAGAGTTACTAATTGCTGTGTCAACACGAGGCTTTTAGAAAAGAGTAGACCTCACTGATTAACTCATTTGAATAGAGACCTTAGAAAAAAGGATTTTGATATTTTGCCTGCATGAGGGAAAATGCTGAGGGAAAAATGAAAAAGCAATCTTCAGATATAATAAGGGTTATTGATGAAGTGTGGTTACTGGCTCTCTTACCTGGCCGGTGAGCACACAACTGGAGTCATGAGAAGGCATAAAATTATACATAGACCAATAGAATTTTAGAACTAAGAGAAACCATAATGGAAATGTAATATAACCTCCACTGCCACATTTTTACAGGGCCAAAGATAAAAAGGCCACAGGTAGTGAGGGCTTATTCAAGGTTCCAGATCGACTTAGTGGCAGGGCTGGAAGTAGCCCCCAGAACCCCCACCCCCAAGCCAGGGTAATTTCTCTCCCAGTAGGCGCTGTTGAATTGACTACCTTCTTGTTGGGAGAGTTTATAGCCCAGTGGCATCCCCTCCTAGCTCTGCATTCCTCAGAATCAGAGGCAAGAGCCTGGTCCCAGCATTTTGCCTGCCCTGTCCTCTCCTTGACATCCCCCCAGGAAGGACCACAGGAAGGACCACAGGGTCTGCCCTTGAATTGTCTCCTGGGCCAGCGGTTCCAGTGCTAACATGAACTCCTCACCTATTCCACAGATATTTCTGCCTGACGCATCTAGCCATCTTGGGCCCCTTCCTCTTTCCCTTTCTTTGAATAAGTTTACACATCTCTAAGGCTAATTTTAACTTTCTGGTCAGATTTGAATACTCACCAGTGAAAGACTAACAGAAAAGCTAAGTGAATCCAGGTAAGTCAGCTTTAACTTTCACTTCAGGTCAGGCCAGCTTTCCTTACCACAGAGGGAACCTCCAATTCAGAATTCAGCCATATTTGCCAGACACTGGGAGTCCCCTTCCCAGGCTCTCCTCCTACTTCTGCACCTGTGCAGGAATTATTACCTCATGGCACGTACAGGGCACAGATGGCAAAAACAGGGCCATATGGGCTCCTGTCCTCAGTGAACTCCCAATACACACACACACACACACACACACGGTAGGATCACTGCCCACCTTGAGATAGGTTGCCAGACTTAGCAAATTACAAGATGCTGTTGGAATGCCAGATAAACAAAAAACAACTTCTTAGTGTAAATATGTCCCATGCAATATTTGGGACATACTTATACTAAAAAAAATTCATTATTTGTCCAACATTCAAATTTCACTGGGTTTGAATTGAGGAGAGACAGAAAGATGGGAACCATGGACTTACTCCCTTCATCCTTCATCTCCTCTGTCAGGCTTGGGATGGTACATGCTGCTGTGACACTGAGCCTTTTAGAACAGTCAACCCTGTATATTGATATTGAGTTTAGATGTGTTCAGGTCTAGAGTGCAGACTGGAATGCTCAATGGGTCTGGTGTCCGTTATGCCCAGAGTGTAATTTTAATTTCTGGGTCAACAAGAAAAGTTTTGCAAATTTAAAGCATATTTTCTCCTTTCTCCTAAACTCAGTCAACCAGCCCAGAAAAACTCTTGCTGTGCCCTCTTAGCACTCCGTCTCTCATGAGACAGCCTGAGAAAATTATGGGATTTGGAACCAGACAGACTAGGATTTGAATTCTGGCTCCAGTATTTGTTATTTGTCCTTGAGCAATTCACATAAATTCTCCGAGACTCAGATAATCCTGTTATAAAACAGAGATAATAATAACTACTCAGAATTTTTATGAGAATCAAATAGTATATACATAAGTGCTTCAACTATGAAGGTACTTAATAACAATTATTATTTATGAGTTCTTAACACCAGTGAGCTGGACGAGTGATTGTTACTCCTATGTGTAATCTCCAAGGTAATTGAACAGCCACAGAAAAAAGGGAAAAGAATGAATAATTTGGTGGAAGAATGAGTAAATCATTCTACCAACTAAATGTGTGAAAGTTACGTGGGAAGGTTGGACTACAAATTCTGCGTTAATAAATTCCAGAAAAAACTTATTTGAATAGAAAAAAAAAAAGGCTAATCCCAGTAACAGATGACTGTGCTGGTTGAGAGCAGTTTGTCCTCAGAGCCGTAGTTTACCCCGCCCCACCCAGCTCTGGTTTGCAGGGACTGATTTCTGAAGGCTCTGGGTGTCAGCTGGCCTCCGGCTGGTTTGGTCAATGGGGAGCACTACTGGGAGGTTAGGGAAGTCCTTGAGTTTCTTCTGGTGACTCCCAGGCTCTGGTAGTCCTCCCAGTATCCTCCCCCTACCTAGGGGAGGTGGCAGCTTCCCAAAGTTGCTAATCTCTGGATTAACTGTCTGTACTCCGGTTGGCTTCTCAGCCTCTTTCATCACGTGTAGCCAATTTCCTGCATTAAATTTCCTCTGTTTTAAATCATCTGTGTGTTCCTGTTTCCTGGTTGGAGCCTGACGGATACAATGATGTAAGTGAGAATGGGCTTGGAACAATACAAAACAAAAAGGTATGTAATGACTCTGAAAAGCAATAAGAGACTTTCAAAATAATAACCGTTTAGGTTGAGAAACACTCTTCCTGGGGTGTGTGGCTGCAGGAGCCTTCCTCAGAGCCACGGCATGGTGAGGAGTACAAGATAAACAGTTGGGATGCCAAGTCTCATTGGAAAATCCCATGAGCCCCCTCCTGTGTGCACAGGACTGCTTCCCTCCACCCACACTTACCCTCAGCTGGGCGAGGACCACTCAACAGTGTCTCCAGATGTATGAGAGCGTCTACGCTTGAGTGTGCTTTTTAAAAAGTAACCATCCCACTTTACTCCTATCTGTCTGATATCTTCCGAAAAATACATCCATTTTTTAAGCCAAATGTTTCTCATCTTAGATACATTTTTGGCGGAGAAACGGAAGTGAATGAAGAACAATTATGATGGAGAGCACACATGACAGTATGACATTAACAATTTAAATGGGGTCACCCGGAACCTCCCCTTGTTATAATTAAAAGGGCTTGGACCAAGGGTGCCTATTTCATGGGCTGTGAACCACTGTGGGAGCCACAGAGTAATACAAAAGAACTGCAAATCAACCCATTTTCCAAGTAGGGTCTGAAAAAGTACCATGTTTCCTCCTGGTCTAGGTGACCACTGGGAAAATAACCCATAGAAGACCTGAGATCCTGACATGAGAAGCAGATGGCACTAACAGAATCTGCTTGTATCTGTTCTTCTTAAACCAGATAAAGAGGTTGAAGAGTTCTTTCCAAGTGTGGAAGCAGAAAATAGTAAGTCCCATTTTTTTTTTTGCAGTACGCGGGCCTCTCAGTGTTGTGGCCTCTCCCGTTGCGGAGCACAGGCTCCGGATGCACAGGCTCAGCGGCCATGGCTCACGGGCCCAGCCGCTCCGCGGCACGTGGGATCTTCCCGGGCCGGGGCACGAACCCGTGTCCCCTGCATCGGCAGGTGGACTCTCAACCACTGCGCCACCAGGGAAGCCCTGACAAACACACATGTACACTATTTTTTTTCACATGGATGTAGGTTTTCCTGTATTAATATTCCTTATTAATATTTTTTAAAAAATATTAATATCCCTTATTCTTTTAAGGGTTATTAATTCCAAATAGCTTTCTGTTGTCATGGAATGTCTTTATCAGCGCATAGTAAAACACAACCATCAGGGAAGGGCTGATCTACAGGTATTTTTGTCCATAAAAAGGTATCCTCACACTCAACGTTTGGGAATACTAAGGAGTAACTCTGACCTGAGTTTTGGTTTTGCTTTGTTGGTATTTTCTGATTCATTTTCAGGAAAGGATGCTGGATTTCTAGTATGCGGGGGCACCCTGAACATCACCTCCTCACTCCCTCTCACCTCCCCACCTCCTCCAGCTGCTGCTACTACTACAGCAGCTGCCTCCAGAGCTGGGACTGCAACCTCTTCGCTGATGCCACTATTAGCAAGTGCTAAGAGTGTTATCCATACTTTAGCATGTAACTGAGAATTTTCTCTGCAAAATAATCAGATAAGCTTAAAAAGCTTTAAAGAAAGAGGTCTTGCAGGTGAAAGTGGGGAACTCTCAGTGTTAGAAACAAATATTTATAGACTGGTTATGGGTGGGGCAGGGGGGAGGGGATGAGGGGCAGAATCTCTAGAAGCAGAATTTGCCCAAGTATGGAGTGTAAACGTGTGATGGTGACATCACTGAACACAAAAGGCATGGGTGCTAGGTAGAGGACTCCACAGAAAGAGAGTCCGCCTTTGTTTAAAAATAAAAGAGCAGATCCCACTTGGGACTCTGGGAGAAAGGGAAGGGCAGCTGGTCACAGACCACAGAAAACAGATAATAAAGAACAGAAACCCCAGTCTATGACCACTTCAAATAATTCCTGCTACCAAGAGGTATTTGAATGCCTCAGGCAAGCAGCCCTGGTCTCTGATTCTTAGCAAAAAAAAAAAAAAGAGTGATCTCAACTGTCACCAAATGGTTATACTTAGCATCTCCCATGATGCGACCACCTGCATCCTGAGTCTCCAGGAGTGGGGCCTTGGGAAACACAAAGTCCCATATTGGTAGCACCCTTGCCAAAAATTGTTTGCCCTGAACCAGTCATAACGAAAGATTCAGACTGTAAGATGTCCTACAAGACAACTGGCTTGGACTCTTCAAAATAAAGTCAGTCTTGAAAAACAAAGAAAGGCAGGGGAGGGGAGAGGTCTGATTACAAGTGACTAAGAAACATAATAACCAAATCCCATGCATGTACCTTGAGTTGATTTTGGAATTTAAAAAATCTCTAAAAGAAAAATTTGAGACAATTGGGGAAATTTACATGTGTACTAAGTGATGTCTTTTTAGGTGATATTATGTACAAATGATATTACCAGATTATTGCTAATTTTCTTAGGTATGATAATGATGTTGTGGTTATGCAGATAAATGCCTTATTGTTAGGAAATGCATGCTGAAGTATTTAGGGGTGAAATTTCATGATGTCTACAATTTATGTAACCTTCTTTCAAATGGCTCAACAAAGATAGAGAGAGAGTGAGAAGGACAGAGAGAGGGAGAGAGAGAGAGAGAGAATTAAAGCTAATTATTACCAACTGAAAAATTTAGCACTGTACTTTCTTTTAACTTTCCTGTAAATTTGAAATTTTTCAAAATTAAAAAATAACGGGAAAAATAAAATAAATGTTGGAGTTCCTAAAGGGAGAGGGATTATGGTAATCTTTTATCCCCAAATTTCCAGGAATGTACATCTTTCAAACTTTCTTCTCAGAAAGGTACTCAGGAAACAGTTGTTAAATTTAAAATGCATTACACATAAACCTTTAAAATATCCTGAAAATTCTAACATTTTGACATTCAAACTAGAGCTTCCAGACAGCATCTCTCACACCTGAAAGGGGCACAGAAGTGTTAGATCACGTGGCCTGACTGTGGTTCAGGAAACACAGTTGATGTACTACTGTAATTTCCACTGTCCAGGTCAACTGCTCTGTCCACCAGACCCACAGTCCCTCTGGAGGGGCAGCCTTCAGGAGAAGCTTATGACCTCACCACTACCTGGACCTCCACCAAGCTGACAGAACCTTCAGGAAGCACCTGACCAGGGGAGGTCACTCCCTACTTGTGGCCGTCACCCCATGAGTGATCTCAGCGCAGAGAGACAAGGGAGAGAATTAGGGAATTAGCAGTGGAAATTGGAGCCAAGAGGCACAGAGAGAGGAGGTGGAGTTGAATTTTTGAGGGATTTGCCACGAGGAAGCAAAAGCAGAAGCTAGACGACAAGGCATATGGAAAGAAAGGAATGAGATAGTCAACAGAGGGCAAAGATCAGAGAAGATGGACTAGGAAGAATGACGAGAGGGTGGACTGCGAAGGCTGGGAGAGAGGGTGGGGAGATGGGCTCAAGCCTGCCTCTCTGGTTCCTGGTGGTTCTTGGAAAATGGCTGGGCTCATTTCCAAGCTCCATGGTTTTTCATGATAGCACCTCACCACCATCACCACCCCCATAGGCTGGCCCAAAAGTTGCATCTTAGCAACAAAAAGAACCTAACTGAAACAGGACGTGCGCTCTTTGATAAGCTTGAACACAAAGACAAAACAGAACGTAATATTTCAAAGGAGCACATTCAAGCATTATGATACTACCTGAAAATTAGAAAGTAGCTGAAATCTGAATGCAAGAATGTATTTTTCAAAGTGCACCCTACAGGCAAGAATCACAAGGGATGGTAAAACTAAAGAGTGAAAATTTGTTGGGAAACAAGATATTAATATAGTCTTAAAGTATCTTATTAATATAAGTTACTTGTTAATTTTTTTTTTTCTTTTTTTTTTTGTGGTATGCGGGCCTCTCACTGTTGTGGCCTCTCCCGTTGCGGAGCACAGGCTCCGGACGGGCAGGCTCAGCGGCCATGGCTCATGGGCCCAGCCGCCCCGCAGCATGTGGGATCTTCCCGGACCGGGGCACAAACCCATGTCCCCTGCATCGGCAGGTGGACTCTCAACCACTGCGCCACCAGGGAAGCCCTATCCTTGTTCTTATAAAATACACACTGAATTATTTAGCGGTAAAGGGTGTGATGTCTGCAACATTACTAAAGTTCCAATTTCTCCTCATCCTCACCAACACTTGTCATTTTCTGTCGTTTTTATTATAGCCATCCTAGCAGGTGTGAAGTGCTACCTCTTTGTTGCTTTGATTTGCATTTCCCTGATGACTAGTAATGTTGCACATTTTTCATGTGTTTATTGGCCATTTCTATATCTTCTTTGGAGAAATGTACAAAATGTACTTTCGCAACCAAAGATTTTTAAATTTTGATTTTGGAATTACATGTAAAAGAAAATGCAGAATAGTTATAAAAGTAAAGAACCAGTTGTATTTTTGGTCAAACATTCCTATATTTTGCAAAGAATATTGACTCATTAAAAAAGAACTTGCAGGGCTTCCCTGGTGGTGCAGTGGTTGGGAGTCTGCCTGCCGGTGCAGGACACACGGGTTCATGCCCCGGTCTGGGAGGATCCCGCATGCAGCGGAGCGGCTGGGCCTGTGAGCCATGGCCGCTGGGCCTGCACGTCCGGAGCCTGTGCTCCGCAACGGGAGAGGCCTCAGCAGTGAGAGGCCCGCATACCGCAAAAAAAAAAAAAGAACTTGCAAATTGAGGATTGGAACAAGAGAGCATTTAGAACTGAGATGTGTGAAGTCAGACCTCGTAATTTGCTTCTCTGGCTTCCTCTCTTAATAATGAATTTGTTAACAGAAATAGACTCACATAGAAAATAAACGTATGGTTACCATAAGAGGAAAAGGGTGGGGGAGGGATACATTAGGAGTTTAGGATTAACAAACACACACTACTATATATAAAATAGATAGCCAACAAGGACCTACTGTGTAGCACAGGGAACTGTATTCAGTATCTTGTAATAACCTATAATGGAAAAGAACATGAAAAAGAATAGATAGGTATGTGTATAACTGAACCACTTTGCTGTACACCTGAAACTAACACAACAGAGTTAATCAACTATACTTCAAGTTTTAAAAAATAATGAATTTGTTAAAATATAGGCAATACAATGGCTTTTGAGTGCCCCCCGAAATTGTCTCATATCCTGCAGATAGGAGAGAGCAAATTGGCACACTTTTTCTGAAGGACAATTTAACACGATTTATCAAAGACCTTGAAAACATTATTTTATACAATAATTCCACTTCTAAGGATTTATACTTAGGAATTACAGTGTAGGTAAAAATATTTTTACAGAAATATTCATTGCTGTATTCAGTGATAATACTGCAAATATTCAGTGATAAAAATAAAAAGGTGGAAATCATCTAAAAGTCCAACAATGAAAGGATTGGCTAAATACATTATGATACAGCTATACAATAGGTATAATGTGTAGCAATTAAAAATGCTTCAGTAGCAATATATTCAACACAGAAAGATGTCAGGAACCTGCTCACTAAACAGGCAGCTGCCACCCCAGGTGTGTTAAAGCACAGGCAGGTGGACAGCCTCCCAGGGATGAGGATACTATAATGATGACAAAAACTATTTTTTGAACTTTGTTATAAAAGTTGTCTTAATACAGTAATAACCTTGCAACACAGGCATTATGATTCCCATTTTACTGGGGAGGATATTGAGGCCAAGAAGTTGGTGATGTACTCAAGATAAGAGCCAGGCTTTGAACCTGTTCCATGTGTCCCCTTACCCTGGGCTCTTCCTTTACCTTTGCAGCCACCTTTCCAGGGGCTGGGCTAAGAATATGTAACCCCAGATCTAAAACCCCTGGACTCTGAAAAGTAAAAGTAGTGTGTATAATAAAACTTATTTTAGTTATTAGTCAGTGATATTTTTTCTTCCATTGACTCCAAACATAATCCTTTTAAGCACACTCACAATCAACTCAATTCTAAGTAATTATAAGAAATTCTCTATTTCAGTGATATTTATTAGGCTCTGATTATGACGTATATTTTAATTTTTAACTAATAATAGATTGTTTCTATTCTTTAAAAGCTTATCTTAATATAGTAATTGAAGTTGATGGCTGGCAAATTAGAAAATACAAAGAAGCAAAGATACAGATGTGGACAAAGTAAATATCAGGTGCAATTCTCCCCACTGTTGAGATGCTGACATGTATGTACCCTTTCAAGTATTTTCTACACACATGCAGATGCATGCATATTTTTTTAACAAATATACTACACATTCTGTTTTGTATTTTCCCTATTGTACTATTGGGGCCCCTTTGCATTTGCTTCCAGGACTTGGATCCCCCTTTAAATCTGGACAAAGAAATGAGGAGTTGCATCATTTGAATTTGTTGGAATGCTCCTTGAATATGTGGTCCTAAGAATTTATGTGAGGAAGGACAGTTCTGTGGCACGTGACTTTTAGCAACTGCACTTTCATTCAAATTTTGTAACTGACCACCCTTTTGAGAAGAACTGCAGCATTCTGAAGGGACTATCCACCAGTATTTCGGAGGTGAGAACACTCAGGCCAGAGAAATGAAGTGACACGGACAAGGTGCCACAGAGAATGCAATGCCATGGTTTCCAAGCACCAGTTTAAAATCCAGATCTCTTTTTCCTACTCGGAGCCTAGCACACCTGGTCAGCCAGGCTCCACAAAGGCTCTTGTGAGAAAAGTCTTCGTCTGGGAAAGGTTGAGCCTCTGCCTCCACCTGGAGGGAGGCTGGAGGCCACAGCGGCTCTTCTTCCTTTGGGCTCTTCCTATAGCAAAGCCAGGCAGCCAGGGTGTGGAGCGCTGCCTGAGTGCTACCCTGCTGACTTTGTCTCCTCGGGGCTACAAATGACTCAACCAGCTTCCCTGTGTGGTCAAGGTCAGCCCTTTAGAACCAACAGAAGTCAAGTCACTCTGTCCCGTTCCATAGACACAGGCTGCATCTGGCCACAGGTCTTAAAAGATGCAAATCTGCTCCCACGGGGGTGATAACACCTTGTTCTTATGCGGCTGTATGTTTCTCTATACATACTCTCTGTGGATAGGCACCCAACCAATAACGCATTCGTTTCAAACTTGTTGTTTCTGTTCAGTATATAGGTTTGTTCTCTCTGATCATTTCACTCCTGTGGTGGCTCTGGTTGACAACAGCTGCCTTGCTGACCTCACAGGGTTGTGTCAAGACTGAATTAGAGGGCTTCCCTGGTGGTGCTGTGGTTAAGAACCCGCCTGCCAATGCAGGGGACACGGGCTCGAGCCCTGGTCCGGGAATATCCCACATGCCGCGGAGCAACTAAGCCCGCGTGCCACAACTTCGAGCTTGCGCTCTAGAGCCCGCCAGCCACAACTACTGAGCCCGTGTGCCTAGAGCCCCTGCTCTGCAACAAGAGAAGCCACCGCAATGAAGAGTAACCCTCACTCGCCACAACTAGAAAAAGCCCACGCACAGCAACAAAGACCCAATTCAGCCAAAAATAAAATAAATAAGAAAATGAATTTTAAAAAAAAAAGAATGAGAGAATGTGTGTGAAAAGGCTTTGTCAATAAGGAAATGTTGTGGATTACACTAGTAAGATAAGGTAGTGTCAGGCTAAAGGCAAGGCAGAGTTCCTCTGTGCAAACAGGGAGCTGGTGTTAACTAAGAGAGAGGAACCGCAGTACCTTCTCCCTTCCATGTGTGAGCCTTGGGATATTCAGAGGAGACAACACCCAGAGTCTGTGGGAGATTATGGATGGAAGGAGTTATAGGTGATAACCGAGATTTATTGCCCAGACTGGAAATGTATCACTCCCACCCAACCAGCTGACCCTGGTTCCCTTGAGAAAGAGGGCAACTGAGGAATGAAATGATACAGATTCCTGATAACTGATCAGCTCAACTGGGATAGTACTCAAGCTCCCAGATTGTCTTCTAGGCTCTTAACTGTAGTATCTAATGTTTATTGAGTGCTCACCTTGGGATAAGTGCTAGGCCAGGTGCTCTACATACAATAATCCTCACAAAATCCTAGCAAGTAAATGTTATCATCCTCATCTTACACTTGGTAAATTGAGGCTCACAAAGGTTTGGGCCACATAGCTAGAGATGTTAGAGCTGCAATTCAAACTTAGTCTGTGAAGCCAGCAAAACTCAGTGTCAATTCCACAAGCCCCAGCCATCCTGGGATACTGGCTATCCCTGACTAAATCACACACTGTTTCCTCTGTGGGAAAGGTCCTTTTTCTGGTATTCTCCAACTGCTGAACTCTTTTTCATCCTTCAAGGCCCAGGACATGTGTCACCTCCTCATCATATCCTCATAGTTCAGATGCGCAATAATTCAATAATCCAAATAACATGCTACTATAGTATATAATGCCTATGGAAGTCTTACATTTAAAAAAATTTTTTATTTTTATGTTTATGAAAAGAATATGAGTGGTAATTGGGTATTAATAGTAATCTGACTTTTCCCCCAATTTTTATTATGAAAATTTTTAACATACAGAAAAGTTGAAAAAATTTAACAGTGATCACTGGTATACCCACTACCTAGATTCTACTATTAATAGTTTACTATATTTGTTTTTAATCTCATATCTATCCATCTACCTATCCTTCTATCCATCCTTCAAGCCATCTTATTTTTTGATGCATTTCAGAACAGATTAGAGTCATACGTACACCTCCCCCTAAATACTTCAGAATGCATATCAACTGATTTTTAAAATCAATTAATTAATTTATTTATTTTTGGCTGCTTTGGGTCCTCGTTGCTGTGTGTTCTTTCTCTAGTTGTGGCGACTGGGGGCTACTCTTTGTTGCGGTGCGCGGGCTTCTCATTGCAGTGGCTTCTCTTGTTGCAGGGCATGGGCTCTAGGTGCACGGGCTTCCATAGTTGTGACACACGGACTCAGTGGCTCGTGGGCTCAGTGGCTCGCAGGCTAGAGTGCAGGCTCGGTAGTTGTGGCGCACGGGCTTAGTTGCTCCGCAGCATGTAGGATCTTCCCGGACCAGGGCTCAAACCCATGTCCCCTGCACTGGCAGGTGGATTCTTAACCACTGTGCCACCAGGGAAGCCCCTGCATATCAAGTGATTTAACCTTAAAAAAAAAAGTTCCTACTTTTTCAATCTTCTGCATCAATTTAATTAATTTAATCTTAATTTAATTGAGATTGCAAAGTCAGCTATTTTATTTGGGAAAAAAAAAGTTTCTGTCTTGTAAGAAGAAAAAAAAAAGATTTGATAATCACTGCCTTAGTGTTCTCAGCCAGAATTAGCAGGAAAGCAGCTCATACTAAAGAGTGAATGATACCCTCTTTAATGAACTGCTCTTTAATAGGTATTTATATAGGTAATAATGAAAAATAATAAAACGTTCATGGTGTAGTTTCAGGACAGTAGGAGAGATAATTTTACGCTTTTAAAAATCCTCAAATTATACTAGCAAGGTGGGTTACCTGTTGTAAGGCCAATTCTTTTTCTCTCTCTAACATTTATTTATTTTGCGGTATGGGGGCCTCTCACTGTTGTGGCCTCTCCCGTTGCAGAGCACAGGCTCCGGACACGCAGGCTCGGCGGCCATGGCTCACGGGCCCAGCCACTCCGCGGCATGTGGGATCTTCCCGGACCAGGGCACGAACCCGTGTCCCCTGCATCGGCAGGCGGACTCTCAACCACTGCGCCACCAGGGAAGCCCTTCTCTAACACTTATTTGAGTTCACAGAGGAATGGGAGTAATGTGATATTTTTAACGCCCTCCCCCAAATAAAGATTTTTAGGGAGTTGTTGGATAAAGCCAAAACAACTGGATTATAATTTAGTGCTACTGGTTAATAATAATAATAATAATAATAGCACTTGAGGTTGCAAAGGCTTCTTATAGATATTTGATCTCATGTAATACTTGCAACAGTTCTACATAGTAGGAATTATTACCTCCATTTATTATTGTGGTAAAATATACATATAATTTACCATTTTAACCCTTTTTGAGAGTACAATTCAGTAGAATTAAATACATTCACACTGTTGTGCAATCTCACCATTATCCTTCTCTAGAAGTTTTCCTTTATCCCAAACTGAAATTCTTTCCCATCAAACAATAATTTCCCATTCTTCCCTCCCCTCAGCCCCTGATAACCACTATTCCCTTTCTATACATTTGCCTATTCTAGGTACCACATATAAGTGGAATCATATAATATCTGTCCTTTCCTGCCTGGATTATTTCATTTAGGATAATGGTTTCAAGGTCCCTCTATGTTATAGCATGCATCCGAAATTCATTCCTTTTTATGACTGAATAATATATAGACCACATTTTGTTTCTCCATTCATCCATCAATGGACATTTGGGTTGTTTCTACCTTTTGGTCATTGTGAATAATACTGTTATGAACATTTGTGCACAAATATCTATGTTAGAGTCCTTGCTTATTGTCCCCATTTTACAGATAAGAAATCCAAAATTCAAAAAGGCCAAAATGAATATCTTAAGTCTCATGGCTTACAGAAAGTGAAGCCAAAACCAGAGCTGAGTTCTGGCCCAGGTAGGAGGTGCTGGATGCGCACCTGTATGGGAGGAATATATGTTGGATGAATGTTCAGCTGGGTTGCACAGGTAAGTAGTTGTTGGTAAACAGGTATCCCATGAGCCCCACCCCAGCTGCCTGGCCCCTCTCTTGTAACTCCCAGTTCCCTCTCCCCCATGATCCAGCAACCAAGGAGGTAACATCTGACCCAGCAGGGGCCCCCAGGACCCTGCTTCTAAGGACAATGTCCATTCTGTTTGGTCAGTGCCCGTTCCATGTGGTGTTTGATATCCTGAATAGCACCCCTGAGTGTTCAGAGGGCTATGGTCTTCTCTGGGGATGAGGTACCCTGTCAATGCCATGGGGTGTACCTATGACAGAGATGAGGGCCTTTGGAGGTTCTGTAAAAAGAGCTAGAAAGCCTACAAAAAACTGGGGATTTAGAAGGAAATAAGAAGACAGTAACATTAGTGAAAATGGAAACTTCAGTTTAGGGACCCGAGGAAGGGTACAAGAACCTAGAAAAAGAAAAAGGCCATCAGGAGAGTCCCACGAGGAAGTCTCAGGGTGTCAGGCTGGGCAGTGATAGGGAGACCATTAACATGTCTGAGGGTGAAGGAGGTGGCCCAGGGCCAGGCATGGAAACACCCACTTGCCATGGACCCTACAGGCTGAGGAAGAGAGCTCAGCCTTTCCCTTTGGTGGGACCACTGAGGGGAGGCACTGGAAAGGCAGGAGAGACCTGGGGGATCATGGCTGGGCCTAATAAGGAGCAAAAGTAGAGACGATCAGGAGGGGCCAGTGTCCAGCCTGACATCTAAAATAGAATGATATGAAGTTATTGGGGAGTATGATGTGCACCCCAAGATGAGCCCCTGAGCAACATTGTGGGTGCTGGGTTGCCTCAGACACTTAGGTCCTGCTTAAGAGAGCCAGGGTGGAAAGACAGAGAGCCCCAAGTGCTACCTTGTGAAGAAAAATCCCCTCCCGATTCTTTTCTTTCTTGGAGGGGCCAACAGAAAGTTTCTTGGGGCACACAGCACAGCACTTGAGCAAGGTGACCTTGTGGGCTGAGGTTGGAGGTGGGGAGTCCCTGTGTCCTCACAGCGTTTTGTGGCCACGTTTAGCACCAGCCCTGCTCCTCATGCCCACCTCGCTAGTGAGAACCACTACAGGGTTCTACTTCCTCTTTTATGCCCTTTCTTCAGCCTGAAATCACTCACGCATCAAAATGAGAAGACACGTGTGGTTTGGTCTCAGCCGCTGACTCCACGCCCTCTGGAAATCAGTTGGTTTTGCCTACCCACGTTCCTTTCTCCTTCTGGTAACAGCTCCTCAATTCCCCTTTGAGGAGACCACCACTTCCTTTCTTTTCTCTCTTCCTTTTATTTTAAAAAATGTTTTACTTGTGGTAAAATACACTAACATAAAATTTACCACCTTAACCATTTTTAAGTGTAGAAATCATTAGCGTTAAGTATATTTACACTGTTGTGCGACCAACCCCCTACCTTTCTTCAAAAGTCTGTGTTCTTTCGGGTCTAGCCTCAACTCATGCTCCAAGAGGAGCCCTATGATCAAGGCTGGGCCCATCAGAGCCTCCTAATTCCTTAACCACGTGATTGGTTTATAACAGGTACAGCACAGATGCCAAGCCCATGAGAATCAATCTAAACATTTTTGCTAGGACTGTTAGAAAAGAGGCTTTCCTCTCCCTGCTTCAGATGCCAAACTGGTGGGAATTAAGCTGAGAGCTGCAGGCAGCCATCTTTGTCAACAGCTTTAGGATCTGCCTGATAATGAAGCCTACACAAAGGAAAGCAAAGGTGAGGAATGGAGATAGATGGATGCCTGGCAATGTTTGAGCACCCAGATCCAGCCACGCCTGAAGCTATTCCCCATAGACTTTTTGGTCATTTGAAACAATAAATCCTCTTTTTTTTCCCCCCTGAAACCAAGCTCAGTTAGGTTTTTGTCATGTGAAACTAAACGACCCCTAAACTCAAGTTGACAGTTGCTTGTGACGCTTGATAAGATCAGTAGCCTTTTTCCCTCTCCTCACCTCTCTGAGCTTTCAGAGACCAGCATCTAACGTAGCCCAGAACCCCCCACATATTGAACACATAACATTCGTTTGATGATGAGGTTGAGAAGAATAATTTTGGGGGAAATGAGAATAATAGAGAAAAATATTTGTCACTAATGTGCAGATACATCAGTGAGCATCCCTGACCATACATGCATGTCCTAGAAAGATAATGTTTTTCAGTCATGGGTGAAAGCCCACCCTCCCCTAATGTATGTGGTTACAGTGTGGATCTGAGCATGATGTGAGGTACACCTAGTGTTCCATCCAAGAATCTAGCTCACACTCTGTGATGTGGATGCACGCTACAGCCAGAACACAAATTACAATCAGTACTAGCATCACTCTTTCGAAAGAATCAAAAAGACTAGAGACAGACAGGTCAATGTATCCCTAACACAGGCCCCGGGACAATTACCAGGAGCCTGCTCTGTGTTTGGGAGCCTCCTGTTCTTGGATGATGGGTTTAAGGACTCTATGGGATCAGGTTCACATGGGTTTTCATGACGTTCCCATGAGGGCACCCATTAGATGAGATCACCCTCTTTGTGAAAGAGGTTTTGATTTTTGTTGAACCTAAAGACGGGAGTTGAGGTTACCCCCCACCCCCGGGGCCCATGATTCTATAATCCCCTCTAGGAACTCTCAAACATACAGGTACAAACCTATGTGGTATGTGAGGAAAATAAATAAGTCTCAGGGCTATAAAACCCAGTAAACCATCAACCTCCACAGAAAGAGTCTGTGCAGCACAGCCAGTAGGTGATGGGGACACAGGAGACCTCAGAAGGCCAACTCTACAAACTCTGAATGATTCTGCTGTCCAGACTCCTAATAGGCTGTTCCCGTCATGGAAGAAACCTCCCGTGGAGTCCCTTCACTCCCACCTGGAAGTGCGCCACCCTGGACCAGCCCTATCCAGGGGCTCCATTCCTAGGACCTTGCCTCAGCCTCCTGGAGTCCCAGCCACCGTTGGACACGTGGTCGCCTCCCCTCAGGGATGCGGTGAGCTGGCAGCCCATTCTGTGGGCGGCGCACAGCCCGCTCGGTGGCTCCTTACTTCTGTCAGCTCCTGAGGGCAGGGGGATATATGCTGAATCCTCCACAATCTAGCCCACATGGAGAAGCTGCGTGGGCTACAGAAGAACACTGTACAAGGGGATCAGAGGCCTGGACTCTAGTCAGGCTGTGGGTTCAAGTAACAGAACCTGGGGAATCTCCCAAGGACACACACTTTGTCTTCTTCACAGCTCTAGCCCCACCCAACACCTTGAACTCCAACTCGCCCGCACATGGAAGATATCCATAAATATGTTGTTGTTAATGAGTTGCAGGGTCTTCATCTATGAAATCGTGGTTCTCAGTCCACGTTGTTGGGCAGGAAAGGCAGGCTGAGTGTTCACAGAGCAGTCTCACTACATCCAGTCATCCAGCCCAGGGAGGGAGCATTACTGTTCCGTTTCGCAGACAAAGAAACCGAGGCTCAGGAATTCCCCCCACAGAGTCAGGAATCAAACCGAGGTCTGACTCTGAAGCCCTCACTGTTTCCACTACACCACGCCACCTCTAAGTCTCCCAGAGGGAGGTATTTCCACCTCCACCCAGAGCTGTAGCCCCCAAACAGAACTGGTGGAGCTTGGATGCAGCAAGCCACAACTTCCCCGTCAGCCCCGAGCTGTGGGCCACGGACGCTGACCTCCTGCCTTCCCACTCTTCCGAGCCGCCCGCCTCTGGAGGGACCGCGGCTGCCCCTCAGGAAATACTCACGGCTCCCGCAGGCCCAGGCGGCTCCGCGGGGCGCATCCTCTCCCGGGGCTCTGGCCTCCTCCTCGACAGCAGCCGAACGCGGGGTTGAACTGCCTGCTCTCTCTGGGGCATCAGGTTATTTTAGCACTTGCGGAAGGAACTGACGGAAACTGAAGTCACATGGAGAACGAGCAGCTCAGCAACTCAGCACTCACAGAGAGCACGCATCTTAGAACTGCCGCCGCGGGTGGGTGGCAGGGGGGATGGGAGAGGGCGGGCGGGAGGGCGGGAGGCAGTGGCCCCCGGACTACCTACTGGATTAGTCGCGAAAGAGGCCACATATTTTTATGGTCTCCCAGCAGTGCTAACCAAGGCTCCCCAGGGCTTCTGGCCTTCGAGATTTTGAGGGGGTAGGGAACTGGGGGCCCCGCCTACGAGCTCTGCTGACCCAGAAACTCCTCTTCAAGGTTATGTCCAAGGGTCAAGCTAGGGCAAACTTTGAGAATGGGTAGGATACACGTTTCCCAATTGGGAGAGAGTCATCCGCTCAGCTAGTCTTTACTTGACTCCAGCAAATCAAAAAAAGAAAAAGAAATGGAAATTGCTTTGTGGTGCCATGAACTGCTTGATCGTAGGCAGCATGGATGAATTTTTTTGTACCCGATGTGTACAAAATTCCCTGCTAGCTCTTGCCAAGAATGCAAAAGGTTAATTGAATTCATAGTAGCCGCCATCAAAGAGGTGTGCCAGGCACTACACTAAGCGCTTTCTATGCATTATCTCATAGCTCCTCTTCTCCAAAAACTTACCATGTAGGACTTCCCTGGTGGCGCAGTGGTTAAGAGTCAGCCTGCCAATGCAGGGGACACGGGTTCAAGCCCTGGTCGGGGAAGATCCTACATGCCTAGGAGCAACGAAGCTCAAGGGCCACAACCCTGAGCCTGCGTGCCACAACTACTGAAGCCCACATGCCTAGAGCCCGTGCTCCTCAACAAGAGAAGCCACCTCAATGAGAAGCCTGCACACGGCAACAAAGGGTAGACCCTGCTTGCTGCAATTAGAGAAAGCCCGGGCGCAGCAACGACAACTCAACGCAGCCAAAAATAAAAAAAATAATAAATAAATTTAATTTAAAAAATTAAAACAAACAAAAAACCCAAAAGCTTACCATCTAGTGGAGAAGGCAAAATATTTACAGTGTCTGCTGCATTCGGAAAGAGTAATACAAACAAGCATACTCCGTGAGTCAGAGCTAGGATCTCCAGTTCTGCTCTTTCCCATCAGATCTGGAGAGTTGAAGCATCCTCGAGGGCTCGCTCGCATCTCTTGTAGCCTGTAGATTTGTGATTCTGTATTGCATTATTATCATCAGCGTGTTCATCCTAAGAGAACAGGAGCAAGTCCTTCCTGCCCCAAACATCCAGTAAATTGTCTCTGCTCCCTAAAGTATTCGTTCGTAACGGTAATAATGATAACACCAATGGAAAAAAACTAAACAAAAGTCAAATTGTCACAAACCAAGGTTATCTTTTAGGCCTTTTCTTCTCATGGTATACACATTTTCTACTCTCATGTCTTTTGTGTCTACTAATTTGTTGATTATTCCCAAACTGTAATTTCTAGCTCCAACATTCTCTCCCAAGAGAGAAGATCCAAACATATTTTTAACTGTCCACTGGTCAATGACAGAGCGGCCAGAACACAATGTGTCCTGAACTGAACTCATCCTTTGGCCTAGATGGTCTCTCCCGGTATTTGGCTGTCACTATTTTTGACATGCCTCCAGCCCTCCCAGACTCCACCTCTCATATTCCCTGCTGATTCTAACTCAGAAACGTTTCTTGAATCCGAACCTACTGTTAATCCCTGATGCCACTGCCCTGGATCTAGACCTCATCAACTCATGTCTGGATCATTTCAGTAGCCTCCTTAAACTGGGCTCCCTGCCTCCAAAGATTCCACCCAGCAGCCATGGGCAGCCTTCTAAACTATATATTGAGTCATCTCACTCCCTGCTACAGCCCTTTCATGGCTTGCCACTGCCTCTTACATGGATCAGCAGTTTAAAACCAGGTTCAGCAGGTTCAGGGTTCCTAAGGACTGTCTGGTGGGACTCCGGGCATTACATCCCCTCCTTATCCCAAGCAATTCCACTTGTAAATGTTTTATTTTATTATTATTATTATTTTAACATTTGTTTATTTATTTGGATGTGTCAGGTCTTAGTTGGGGCTCGCAGACTCTTTAGTTGTGGCATGCGAACTCTTAGCTGTGGCATGCATGTGGGACCTAGTTCCTGGACCAGGGATCGAACCCAGACCCCCTGCATTGGGAGCAGAAGTCTTAGCCACTGCACCACCAGGGAAGTTCCCACTTTTAAATGTCTTATACATTAAGGTTCTCCTACGGAATTTTTTTTTTAACATCTTTATTGGAGTATAATTGCTTTACAATGGTGTGTTAGTTTCTGCTGTATAACAAAGTGAGTCAGCTATACCTATACATATATCTCCCCTCTCTCGTATCTCCCTCCCACCCTCCCTATCCCACTCCTCTAGGTGGACACAAAACATCAAGCTGATCTCCCTGTGCTATGTGGCTGCTTCCTACTAGCTATCGATTTTACATGTGGTAGTGTACATATGTCCATACCACTCTCTCACTTTGTCACAGCTTACCATTCCCCCTCCCCATATCCTCAAGTCCATTCTCTAGTAGGTCTGTGTCTTTATTCCTGTCTTACCCCTAGGTTCTTCATGATATTTTTTTCCTTAAATTCCATGTATATGTGTTAGCATACGGTATTTGTCTTTCTCTTTCTGACTTACTTCACAATGTATGACAGACTCTAGGTCTATCCACCTCATTACAAATAGCTCAATTTCATTTCTTTTTATGGCTGAGTAATATTCCATTGTATATATGTGCCACATCTTCTTTATCCATTCATCCGATGATGGACACTTAGGCTGTTTCCATCTCCGGGCTATTGTAAATAGAGCTGCAATGAACATTTTGGTACATGACTCTTTTTGAATTATGGTTTTCTCAGGGTATATGCCCAGTAGTGGGATTGCTGGGTCATATGGTAGTTCTATTTGTAGTTATTTAAGGAACCTCCATACTGTTCTCCACAGTGGCTGTATCAATTTACATTCCCACCAACAGTGCAAGAGGGTTCCCTTTTCTCCACACCCTCTCCAGCATTTATTGTTTCTAGATTTTTTGATGATGGCCATCCTGACCGGTGTGAGGTGATACCTCATTGTAGTTTTGATTTGCATCTCTCTAATGATTAATGATGTTGAGCATCCTTTCATGTGTTTGTTGGCAATCTGTATATCTTCTTTGGAGAAATGTCTATTTAGGTCTTCTGCCCAGTTTTTGATTGGGTTGTTTGGTTTTTTTTGATACTGAGCTGCATGAGCTGCCTGTATATTTTGGAGATTAATCCTTTGTCAGTTGCTTCGTTTGCAAATATTTTATCCCATTCTGAGGGTTGTCTTTCGTCTTGTTTATGGTTTCCTTTCGTGTGGAAAAGCTTTTAAGTTTCATTAGATCCCATTGTTTATTTTTGTTTCCATTACTCTAGGAGGTGGATCCAAAAATATCTTGCTGTGATTTATGTCAAAGAGTGTTCTTCCTATGATTTCCTCTAAGAGTTTTATAGTGTCCAGTCTTACATTTAGGTCTCTAATCCATTTTGAGTTTATTTTTGTGTATGGTGTTAGGGAGTGTTCTAATTTCATTCTTTTACATGTAGCTGTCCAGTTTTCCCAGCACCACTTATTGAAGAGGATGGCTTTTCTCCATTGTATATTCTTGCCTCCTTTACCAAAGATAAGGTGACCATATGTGTGTGGGTTTATGTCTGGGCTTTCTATCCTTTTCCACTGATCTGTATTTCTGTTTTTGTGCCAGTACCATACTGTCTTGATTATGGTGGCTTTGTAGTATAGTTTGAAGGCAGGGAGCCTGATTCCTCCAGCTCCGTTTTTCTATCTCAAGCTTGCTTTGGCTCTTTGGGGTCTTTTGTGTTTCCATACAAATTGTGAGATTTTTTGTTCTAGTTCTGTGAAAAATGCCATTGGTAGTTTGAAAGGGATTGCAATGAATCTGTAGATTGCTTTTGGTAGTATAGTCATTTTCACAGTGTTGATTCTTCCAATCCAAGAACATGGTATATCTCTCCATCTGTTGGTATCATCTTTAATTTCTTTCATCAGTGTCTTATAGTTTTCTGCATACAGGTCTTTTGTCTCCCTAGATAGGTTTATTCCTAGGTATTTTATTCTTTTGTTGTAATGGTAAATGGGAGTGTCTCCTTAATTTCTCTTTCAGAGTTTTCATCATTAGTATATAGGAATGCAAGAGATTTCTGTGCATTAATTTTGTATCCTGCTACTTTACCAAATTCACTGATTAGCTCTAGTAGTTTTCTGGTAGCATCTTTAGGATTCTCTATGTATAGTATCATGTCATCTGCAAACAGTGACAGTTTTACTTCTTCTTTTCCGATTTGGATTCCTTTTGTTTCTTTTTCTTCTCTGATTGCTATGGCTAAAACTGCCAAAACTATGCTGAATAACAGTGGTGAGAGTGGGCAGCCTTGTCTTGTTCATGATCTTAGTGGAAATGGTTTCAGTTTTTCACCACTGAGGATGATGTTGGCTGTCCGTTTGTCATATATGTCCTTTATTATGTTAAGGTAAGTTCCCCCTTTGCCTACTTTCTGGAGGGTTTTTATCATAAATGGGTGTTGAATTTTGTTGAAAGCTTTCTCTGCATCTATTGAGACGATCATATGGTTTTTCTCCTTCAATTTGTTAATATGGTTTATCACATTGATTGATTTGCATATATTGAAGAATCCTTTCATTCCTGGGATAAACCCCACTTGATCATGGTGTATGATCCTTTTAATGTGCTGTTGGATTCTGTTTGCTAATATTTTGTTGAGGATTTTTGCATCTATGTTCATCAGTGATATTGGCCTGTAGTTTTCTTTTGTTGTGACATCTTTGTCTGGTTTTGGTATCAGGGTGATGGTGGCCTCGTAGAATGAGTTTGGGAGTGTTCCTCCCTCTGCTATATTTTGGAAGAGTTTGAGAAGGACAGGTGTTAGCTCTTCTCTAAATGTTTGATAGAAGTCGCCTGTGAAGCCATCTGGTCCTGGGCTTTTGTTTTTTGGAAGATTTGTAATCACAGTTTCAATTTCAGTGCTTGTGATTGGTCTGTTTATATTTTCTATTTCTTCCTGGTCCAGTCTCGGAAGGTTGTGCTTTTCTAAGAATTTGTCCATTTCTTCCAGGTTGTCCATTTTATTGGCATATAGTTGCTTGTAGTAGTCTCTCATGATCCTTTGTATTTCTGCAGTGTCAGTGGTTACTTCTTTTTATTTCTAATTGTATTGATTTGAGTCTTCTCCCTTCTTTTCTTGATGAGTCTGGCTAATGGTTTATCAATTTTGTTTATCTTCTCAAAGAACCAGCTTTCAGTTTTATTGATCTTTGCTATTGTTTCCTTCATTCCTTTTTCATTTATTTCTGATCTG
Organism: Leucopleurus acutus; assembly: GCF_964270905.1. Classification (NCBI taxonomy): domain Eukaryota; kingdom Metazoa; phylum Chordata; class Mammalia; order Artiodactyla; family Delphinidae; genus Leucopleurus; species Leucopleurus acutus. The sequence goes on along the minus strand of NC_139147.1, from coordinate 72,341,936 downwards.
ATCTTTATGATTTCTTTCCTTCTGCTAACTTTGGGGGGGTTTTTTGGTTCTTATTTCTCTAATTGCTTTAGGTGTAAAGTTGGCTTGTCTATTTGAGATGTTTCTTGTTTCTTGAGGTAGGATTGTATTGTTATAAACTTCCCTCTTAGAACTGATATGCTGCATCCCACAGGTTTTGGGTCATCGTGTTTTCATTGTCATTTGTTTCTAGGTATTTTTGGATTTCCTCTTTGATTTCTTCAGTGGTCTCTTGGTTATTTAGTAGTGTACTGTTTAGCATCCATGTGTTTGTATTTTTTACAGATTTTGTCCTGTAATTGGTATTTAGTCTCATACCTTTGTGGTTGGAAAAGATACTTGATGCAATTTCAGTTTTCCTAAATTTACCGAGGCTTGATTTGTGACCCAAGATATGATCTATCCTTAGAATTTCTTTTGAGAGAAGCAGCTGCTACCTCTCAAAAGAACGTAGAAAACCAATGATCCTGATGGTGTTAAAGACAAGCCAGTTTGTTCAGATAACACCGCTGCTCTCCCTCTAGTTCAGCAGCAAGCTGGCTCAACAGGGAGGACCTGTAAGACTTCCAGGTGAAACCAATGCTGATTTGCAGCTGGAAACAGAACGATTTACATGCCAGCAAGGCTGTAACCCTGACTGCACAGCTCAGGATTCTCCAACGTGTATGGGTGCTCTGGGCCACCCCCCAACCATGCTGTTTCCTCCAGAACACAGCCCATTGTGCACCCAGCCCTGCCCTGGCCAAGCACATACCTCCATGGGATGGTGAAAGTCTGGGGGACCCTGTACCTTTTTCTTTGAGCCTGCTCCACTTGCTGTGAGTTTGTACCCATTCCCTGCTCAACCACAACAAAGACAAGTTCAGTGTCTAGCAGCACACAGGTTCTCGAGGAGATCTGAGGTGAAAGCAAGGAGCTAGGCATTTCCCAGCTGGAGGAGAAAGTCCAGATGCCTCATTCAGCCCAATCTTGTCTCCAGCTTCTCTTCACTGTTACCTCCCATACTTCAACACATGTTCCACAGTGGGTTTCAACCCTAAACATAGAGCAAATTCTCCCCACTCTGTGCTCCCTCCATCAGAGGGTTCTCTTGCTTGGAACGACCTCCCAGACGCCCCCCCAACCCTCCCCATCTCAAAGGCACAGTTTGAGCTCCCCTCCTCTGTGAAGCCTCCATCTCTTCCTCTGAACACACGATTCCAAGTGTCTACAGTATCCACTGGCCTCATGATATCTCTTGTATTGTGGTCTAACTTAGGATTTCTGTCTTGTTTCCTGAACTACACTATAAGCTTCTTGAGAGAAGGGGTCATGGTTATTCCAAAAAGTATACTGCCCAAAGCACGGAAAGGGGTTCAGTAAATATTTGCTTAAAGAAGGAAAGAGGGAAGAGAAGGAAAGAAGAAAGGAAGGCAATACACCTACCTTGTCGATGATTCTCTAGGCACTGCCTTCTGACGGTTTTTTTTTCCCCTTTCTTTCTTAAACTAAGCTTTATAATAGTTTGTCACTGGTAGAACTTCTCAGTCTCCCAAAGAGATCAAAGGAACTCTGGCTTCTTCTCTCCCCTCCCACTGGTTTTTCAGATGATAACCAGATACTATTCAAGACTTGGGGGTGGAGAGACCTACAGCAGAAACTGGGAAGAGAGACACATCCGAGTCGGGGCAAAGTGTGCAAAGGACTCAGTGGGAGAAATGGGGACCAGCTTCCTTCCTGCAGATGGGTCTGTGGGAGAAGAGTACAATCCATTGTACCCAGCAATGGAGTTGCAGGGTCTCCCTCTGAAACTGGCAGCTCACCCAGGCCCAAGATTTTGGTCACCTCACTCTCACACGTGGTGTTTCCCACTCTGCCTTGGGTTCTCCACTCCTGGCCACAGACAGCGCAGCCCCTCCATCCTGGCCCTTCACCTTGGTGGCTGGGCCTGGCCAAGCAGTGAACTAGTGCCTCCCCCACTTCTCCTGGCCTCGGCACATGACAAGGAGGGGATTTCCTTTGGGGCCTTAACTGGAGATTATTCTCTTGCCCCATGTCAGCTGGCTGCTGGGGGAGAGTCTTCAGTAGTTTCATTTCCCTCATTTGGAATGTAGTTTTTAAGAACCAAAAACCAAAAACGGAAAGAGGAGAGGGCACCACCCACACTGGTACCACTCAAACCCTCATGACGCCAGTCCTGGTAAAGCTTAGGGGTCAATGCAAAGACTGAGGGCAAGTGAGGCTGGATTGGCTGAAGGTCCTTCCTGGCATGTTTACTCCTCTTCTCTACCTATCTGAGTGAGGGGGTGGATCTCCAATCCTGAGGTCACTTCCTCTTGCTCCTTGTTGCCCAAGCAGGTGGGGACTTAAGCAGTTCACAAAGCTCTCCCAGGATAATGAGTCCATAGCCTCCCTCAGCCACTAATTCCAGTGACTGATGTCTGGGGGACACTGCCTCTTCCTTTTCTGGAAACACTGACCATATCAACATTTGATAAAGATTTCACGTTGTACAAAGATAACAAAATGCTTACGGAAGTATAATGTCAGTGTCAGGGCAGAGGCGGCAGTAGGATATCAAGGGAGAGGGGCACCCACAACTAACCATGGTTCAGTTCAGGGCAGAATGGAAGGAAATCATGGAAAAACAGGAATGAGGTGCTGGGAGAGTCATGGGAGGAAGAGAGCTCAACTGGTGGAGACTTCCAGGAAAGCTTTCGGGAAGAGGTGGCCTCTGAACTGGATCCTCATGCGACGGGACTGGGCATGAGGTCAGACTGAAGAAGAGATAAAGATGATGATGATTTAGAGGATGAGATAAAGCCAGGTCAAGGAGGAGACACTGTAGGAGTGATGATGGTATCTGCATCTTGCACCTTGTTCATGGTTCTGTCCAGTGCTGCCCAAGGGGCTTCATCATTTACAAGTCACAGTTCTGCCCTTCCCCTGGGGCAGTGAGTCCTGGCTGGCTGGGACTATAGTTTATTCACATTTGTATGTATCCCCAGCAATACCTAGTCTAGCATCTAGTATGTGCTCAGTGAAGGTTTCTTAAATGAATGAAGGTTAGAGCAGTCGGAGAGGTGGAGGACTTGGGAAAAGTCACTTGCTGGTCATCGAGAAATCGTTTTTCATGATTGACAAATCTAAATCCCATTCCTTACCATGGGCTCATGGCCTGCATGATCTGGTCTCCTCTCTGCTCTCTTGGATTTCATACCCTACCACTTTCCTCATCACTTCCTCCACTCAAAGCATGAAGTCATCTTTGCAGCCCATTTAAACCAAGCAGGCTTCTGTCTCAGGGCTGTTGCCATTTTCTCTTTCCTAGGTCCAGAATGCTCTCCTCCTCACCCAGATATCCACACAGTTCACTCCCTAACTTCCCTGAGGCCTCTGCTCAAATGTCACCTCCTCCAAGAGGCTTTCCCTGATCGCACCATCTAAAGTGGCACACACATACCCCCCCGTCGCTTTTCCTTTACTTTACATTTTCTTCACAACATTTTTTTATTCATGTCACTGCCTGATATCTATTATATATTTACTTGCTAATTGTCTGCCACCCCAACTAGACTGTGTGCCCCTAAGGAAAATAAATTTGTTTATTAGCTGTTGTATCCCAGTGGCTGTAACTGACACATACAGGGGCTTATAAATTTATGTGGACTACATGAATGAGTGAATGAATGATTTTTTTTAAAAAAACAGCTGCAGCAGAGTCATGGGGTCAGGAGCCAGGTTGCCACGTGTTGGTTAGTTAGTGACTGGGGGTATGAAAATAAACCCAAGGAGGGACAAATGCTCTTTCAAGAATTAACGTCATGATGTAAAATAGATAGCTAGTGGGACGCAGCCACATAGCACAGGGAGATCAGCTCAGTGTTTTGTGACCACCTAGAGGGGTGGAATAGGGAGGGTGGGAGGGAGACGCAAGAGGGGAGGGGATATGAGGATATATGTATATGTATAGCTGATTCACTTTGTTATACAGCAGAAACTAACACACCATTGTAAAGCAATTATACTCCAATAAAGATGTTAAAAAAAAAAGAAAAAGAATTAACATCACGTGTAGAAAATAAACTTGTTACCAAAGGGGAAAGGATGCAGGAGGGATAAATTAGGAGTTTGGGATCAACATATATGCACGGCTACATATAAAGTAGATAAACCACAAGAGCACAGGGAACTATATTCAATATCTTGTAATAATCTATAATGGAAAAGAATAGGTAGATATAATGTGGCAATTAAAAAATGATATAAATGAACTATTTACAAAACAGAAACAGACTCACAGACATAGAAAACAAACTTATAGTTACCAAAGGGGATCCAGGGGTTGGGGGCAGGTGTGGAGTGAGATAAATTAGGAGTCTGAGATTCACATATACAAACTACTATATATAAAATAGGTGAACAACAAGGACCTAATGTATAGCACAGGGAACTATACTCGATATCTTGTAATAACCTGTAATGGAAAAGAATCTGGAAAAGAAGATATATATAAAACTGAAGCACTGTGCTGTACACCTGAGAATACCATGACATTGTAAATCAACTATATTTCAATAAAAATAAATTAAATTTAATTTAAAAAGAATTAAGGTCATGAAGGGAAGGATCAGTATGTGAACACCTTTTGTAAAATGAGATGTGCCATATAAATACATCTCTTTCCTTGGCAGAACAGGCCAGGGGGAGATGAGTGAAGATGGGATCAAGTCTCTAAGTGGGGGTTAGCCTTGGCACAGTGGCAAGCCCTCTGCACGTGGCAGATATCAGGGCAATGTGACAGGGAGAAGGAAAGACTGACCCGAAAGGACTGTTGATCATTTTTTTTTTTTTTTTAGCTTTTCAATGAAAAGTTTATTAGAAGAGCACTTACGGGGGAGAGAGAAGGAGAGAGAGGACACAGTTCTTTAACAATACGGGTACATAAAATGTTCATTGCAGCTCTATTTACAATAACCAGGACATGGAAGCAACCTAAGTATCCATCAACAGATGAATGGATAAAGAAGATGTGGCACATATATACAATGGAATATTACTCAGCCATAAAAAGGAATGAAACTGAGTTATTTGTAGTGAGGTGGATGGACCTAGAGACTGTCATACAGAGTGAAATAAGTCAGAAAGAGAAAAACAAATACCGTATGCTAACATATATATATGGAATCTAAAAAAAAAGAAAAAGAAAGAAAGAAAAAATAATGATCAGAAGAACCTAGGGGCAAGATGGGAATAAAGATGCAGACCTACTAGAGAATGGACTTGAGGATACGGGGAGGGGGAAGGGTAAGCTGGGACAAAGTGAGATAGTGGCAAGGACATATGTACACTACCAAACATAAAATAGATAGCTAGTGGGAAGCAGCCGCATAGCACAGGGAGATCAGCTCGGTGCTTTGTGACCACCTAGAGGGGTGGGATAGGGAGGGTGGGAGGGAGGGAGATGCAAGAGGGAAGAGATATGGGGACATATGTGTATGTATAACTGATTCACCTTGTTTTAAAGCAGAAACTAACACACCATTGTAAAGCAATTAGACTCCAATAAAGATGTTAAAAACAACAACAACAACAATAGAGGTACAATGCTTATTAAACAGGTGCTCTGCCCTTAAGATAAAAGTTAGAAAAATCTAAAACACTATAAATACATACATGCTTTTTACAAAGGTATTAAAAGGTCAGGCTGGCTGAGAAGGGAAGGGAATCAACATCCTCCGCGTTCTTTTTCCCCACCCAAACAGGAGTCCTGCCCAGAACAGCCTAGTTGCAACAGCAGCACTGAGGATGAATGAAGGCTTCCTGGAGGAAGATGACTCCATCCCTCTGTACAGTTCTCACCCCTAGGAAGGGAGAGAGGCTTGGTTCAGAGGCCCCCGCGTAAGGGCCTGTATTCGACTCCAAGCTGCCTGTGATCACATGCTGCCACGTGGGGAGCCAGCCTGGGTCGGTGGTTCCAGGTGCTGAGCCCAAAAGCCACTAGACCCTTTACCAGTATTCGAAACTGGCTGTGCCGCATCTCCTCCCAGCCACTGTCCTTGGGAGGTTTTCCAACTTTCTTTAAAAAATTAAATAGTTATCTGTCTTGAATGGTTTTAAGAAATTATTACACAAATATAAAAACACCAGAAAGCTCGAGCATACGTTACTTTAGCATAAAAAAAAAAATTACAGGATCACCTGAGAGAATTTCTCAATCCAGTTTACACAACAGGTGAGTTTTTCCATGTGATAGCTGTGCTTCTGAAAGGCTGCCTGTTGATCATCGTTAGATGTTGATCATCCTCATTTGTAAGGACCCACTTGTAAAACAGCGGGCAATGTGTGAGGGACCTGGTCTGCACTATTGCATAACAGCAGTGGGCAGTCCAGGCCTGGTGGAGGAGAGAAGTATCTTGACACAAGACCTACAGTCATAGCTACCTTCCACCCAGGCACATACATTGTCCCTCAACAACTCCATTTAAGTAGGTACTAATGGCCTCAACTTACAGAAGAGAAAATTGGGCTCAGATTGATCACGTCCTGTGGGCCTTTTGCCCAAGGCCACATAGTGGAAGCTTGTTTTTAGTAACAGTTACTGGTTTTTTTAAAAAAAGTTTCTGGGGCTTCCCTGGTGGCGCAGTGGTTGAGAGTCTGCCTGCCGATGCAGGGGACATGGGTTCGTGTCCCGATCCGGGAAGATCCCACATGCCGTGGAGTGGCTGGGCCTGTGAGCCATGGCCGCTGAGACTGCGCGTCCGGAGCCTGCGCTCCGCAACGGGAGAGGCCACAACAGTGAGAGACCTGCGTACCGCAAATAAATAAATAAATAAAATAAAACGTTTCTGATTATAAAAGTATTACCCAGATGCTGGAAGCCTAAAAAGAAGAAAATCCGCCACAGAGACAACTCACTGTTAACATTATGGTGTATTGCAGGCCCAGCTTTTTTTTATGCATGTGCTATATGCTTTTTAAAAAACAATGTTGAGATCAGATTCCACATGCTCTTTTGTAAGTTTACATACATAATCTGTAACATTGGAATCCTACGTCCCTAAATGTCCATGGACATGATTTTGATTCGTTCTATGCTATTCTGCCACTTAGATGTGAATAGTTAATTATCCAGGTCTTTTTTTTTTTTTTTTTTTTGTGGTACGCGGGCCTCTCACTGCTATGGCCTCTCCCGTTGCGGACCGCAGGCTCCGGACACGCAGGCTCAGCAGCCATGGCTCACGGGCCCAGCCGCTCCACGGCATGTGGGATCTTCCCGGACCTGGGACACGAACCCGTGTCCCCTGCATCAGCAGGCGGACTCTCAACCACTGCACCACCAGGGAAGCCCCAATCCAGGTCGATTTTGTGTGGCATTACAGTACAGGTCCAAAATTCCTTATCATAAAATGTTGGGACCAGAAGTGTTTCAAAAATCACAATTTTTCATGGTTACATGGTACATATACCATATATTACATAATTCCTCCAACAGGATCTAGAACTATACCCTAAGTCAACACATTAATATTTTGGCAACCAACATAAATATTCACATTAAATGGGGAAAAGATAAAGTGAACAAAATAGGCTTTTGTCAGTTCACAGGTTTTGCAACCAAATGAGTTTGTGTCAAACTCACCAAAAAAGCCTTTAGTTTTCAGAGTTTTTTGGGGTTCAGAATTGTGGACTTCAAATCAGGATTTGAAGCGGGCCGGTCCCACATCCTGGCCATGCTTCCCAACAGCTGTGGCATGCTAGAGTGGCAGCAGAATGAAAAGCATAACCGCAAGGCAAGGTGCTGGCTGCTCAGGAGACAAAAGAAGCCAACAGGTGGCGGTGAGATTCCTGGAACAGAGAGGGGCTGCAGGCCTGGAGGTCAGCTGTAGAAGCAGGGTCCTCAGGAGTGAGGGAGTGCCTGGGGGAGGAGGAGGTGTCAGTGACTGAGACCGGAGAGGCCCTGGCAGTAGGGCAAGGTGCAAACTGCCACAAAGCAGAGGTCAAAAGCCCCTCAATTCATTCCGCATCACCTACCCCCAGAAGTTCTACACATCCAGGATAAGACCTCCAAAGTGTCCTTCTGGGCCTCCTGAGACCCTGGGAGGGAGGGGAAAAGGGTGGAAGGCTTGGAAGCGGCAGCTGTGGGAGAAGGAGCACAACCTTGTTGATTTCATAGAGGCCGAGGGCAGTGGGCCCGTTTCTCTTTCCTGTTCCCTGTCAAGTGTGGTTTGCTGTCAGGTGGTAGCAGACTCAGCCACAGTCAAGGGAGGCGGGGGGGAGAGGCCCCTGGAGAGCGAGAGGCCCTGAATCTGGAAGGTTATTTGCTCGAGCTGCTTTCAGCGGGCGAGCAGAATGAATGGTGGGGACTGGGGTTCTGGGTGGTGCAAGGCACGCAGGGAAGTGTGGGTTTTAATTGGCAGTTGGGTAATTTAGCCACAAGCTGGGGGCAGGGCGGGGTCGACAGGGTCAGGGGAGGCTGATAAGATGGAAACAGGGAGGAGTGATCTTTTTTTTTTCCTCACACCATCAGACCAGAGGAAGATTGACCTATCAGACCAATTATCATCAGCCTGGCAATGAGATCAAGTCTGAATTTAGACCCTTCACCACTCTGAAGGAGACTCTTCCTATTTATTGCTTCCTGTCTTAACTATCAACATTGGTCACACCAATGATGCAATTCCCATAGACGTCCGGCAAATTCCCTAGAACAGGAGTCTATTCTTCTCTGCCAGGTTATCATCACCACCTTATTGGGGATTTCACTAAAGACTCACCTCCTCAAAATCTGCCCCAATTAATCCTCCCCTATTAATGTACTACCTCTACTTAGGTAAAGTGCCACTAATTCTCCCAGAAATCAGATTCCTGATAACTAAATTACCCAAAACACAGCAGAAAGCTGTCTCAAAACCCAGGCACCTCATCCATGGGATAAGCTGATATTATCATAAATCATAAATATTTAGAGCCATGAGAACAAGGGGTGATAGCAGAGAGAGTAAGAAAAAAAGATGCACATAGGGCTTCCCTGGTGGCGCAGTGGTTGAGAGTCTGCCTGCTGATGCAGGGGACACGGGTTCGTGCCCCGGTCCGGGAAGATCCCACATGCCGCGGAGCGGCTAGGTCCGTGAGCCATGGCCACTGAGCCTGCGCGTCCTGTGCTCCGCAACGGGAGAGGCCACAACAGTGAGAGGCCCGCGTACCGCAAAAAAAAAAAAAAAAAAAAAGATGCACATAAGGACATGCTCTTATAACTGCTTTTTAGTGCTCTCTGATAGCATCACCTTGCCTTTTAATATAGAGCAGACAGCCCTGCATGGGTCTATAACCCATGAGAGCTCCTCTGTATCACAGTGAACCCCAGCCATTGATGCCCATAAGAAGGCTCTAAGTCATCAAGAACAGACTTATATAAAGAATTCTTACAGCTCAATAATAAAAAGACAATAATCCAATTTAAAAATAGGCAAAGGATATGAACATACATTTCTCCAGAAGATAAACAAATGCCCAATAAGCAAATGAGAAGATGCTCAACAGCTCTTGTCATCAGGGAAATGTAGCTCATAATCACAATCAGATACCACTTCACACCCACAAAGATGGCTAAAATAAAAAAGACAGATGACAAGTACTGGGGAAGTTGGAGAGAAATTGGCACCCTCACACACCACTGATAGGAATGTAAACTGGTGCAGAAACTTTGGAAAACAGCTTGGCAGTTCCTCATGGCGTTTCCATACAAATCAGCTATTTCATTCCTAGGTACCTGCCACCCCACCCCGCAAATGCAAACATATGTCCACAAAAAAACCTCTAAACAAATGTTCATAGCAGCGGTATTCATGATAGCCAACAAGTGGGAATAACCAAACATCCATTGAGGGAATAAATGAATAAACAAAATGCGGTATATCCATAGGATGGAATGCTACTCAGCCATAAAAAAGAATGAAGTACCAATTCATGCTACAACACGAATGAACCTTGAAATCATTACACTAAGTGAAAGAAGCCAATCACAAAACACCACATAATAGAACCAATTATATGGTTCTATTTATACGAAATGACAAGAATAGGCAAATCTGTAGAAATAGAAAGGTAAGTGGTTACCTAGGTCTGGGGATTTGGGGAAAGTTGGGGAGAGAATGCTAATGGGTATGGAGTTTCCTTTTGAAGTGATGATAATGCCCTAAAATTGACTGTGGTGATGGTTGCACAACTCTGTTAATATGTTTTTAAAAAGACATTGAATCATACACTTAATATGTGTTTAGTGTATGAGTTGTATCTCAACAAAGCTTTTATATAAAAAATAAAACTAGAAAAAAACCCCAGAATCTGTAGACTTAGATTCTTTTACAAGAATCTTGTATGATTTAAGAATTTTTTTAGAGAATTCCCTGGCAGTACCATGGTTAGCCTCGGCGCTTTCGTTGCCGTGGCCCAGATTCAGTCCCTGATTGGGGAACTGAGATCCCGCAAGCTGTGCAGTGTGGCCAAAAAATAAAAAATAAAAAAAATCAGAATTAAAAAAATTAATGCTTACATTGATACTGTCCAGTTATCTGGAAAATACATTTATGTAAAACATCTTGTTTCCTAACCACTGCACTCTAAAGCAGATGGGATATAGGAGCAACTATCAACATCTTAATGCTTGAAAAGATTATACTAAGTGACAGAGGGACATAAAATTTTGACCATACTCTCCTGAATTTGTGCAGAGTTTCTCTTTGTAGATGTTGAATGTTTCACATGTATATTTAGCTTTTCAAAGTAAAAAGATTTCAGTGTTATTGAACTCTCCCTTTAACACCTGTTTAAATGTTTTTAAATGTTTTGAAGATTTTGAAGTTATTGATTTTTTTTTTTTTTTTTTTTTTGTGGTACGCGGGCCTCTCACTGTTGTGGCCTCTCCCACCGTGGAGCACAGGCTCTGGACGCGCAGGCCCAGCGGCCACGGCTCACGGGCCCAGACGCTCCGCAGCACGCGGGATCCTCCTGGACCAGGGCACAAACCCGCGTTCCCCCGCATCGGCAAGCGGACCCTCAACCACTGCGCCACCAGGGAAGCCCTAGATTTCTTATTTAAAATACAATCATCTAGGAATTCCCTGGTTATCCAGTGGTTAGGACTCTGCGTTTCCACTGCCAGGGTCCAGGTTTAATCCCTGGTTGGGGAACTAAGATCCCACAAGCCACATGGTCAAAAAAAAAGATAACAAATATATTAAGTATATTACTGTTGTATGTTAAACAGTTATTATATTATAAGTATAATATAAATATAAGTATATAAATACTAATACATTTATATAATTTAAATATACAAATTAATTGTATAATATTATATTTCAGAAAACTCTGGGCAGCTGGTATTCTTTGTTAAAGAGAAAGGGGTCCTCATCCTTTTGAGAGCAGAAATGGCTCCCTTCTTCTGTTTGGGGAAAAGAGGATTACGTACCTAGGACTTGGTTCTGTAATAGTCAATATTTGCTGGGCTGTTTTTGAGGGGTGCTTAGTTTCCAAACCCCCTTCCTGTTAGGGGAGCCTTTTCTTGCATGGTCTTGGTAGGAAACAGAGCCCTATCCCTAGGAAATTAGAATACGATTGCACAATCCAGGCTCCACCATCTGAATCTGTGCCAAGAACCATGGGTCTGGAGCAAGCGATGCAAAGAAGCTGACTGCTCCAGAGGTGGCGGCAGCAGCTCCTGATGTCTGGAGCAGTAGTGGCAACAGTGCCAGGGACAGGGTTTTGCAGCCACAGTGATGAAGCCTTCCAACCAGGCTGTCCCCATGGCATGACCATGGCAGTGGTTACAGCTGCCCACCTCCCCCTGGTGCTGCCCACTTGCTCATCTGGATCTCCAGCCACATTCACATCCACCTACAATCATTCCAAGAACTCCTTTCCTGCTCAAGTGAGACAGAATCAGCTTCTGTTGCTTGCAGTCAAGAACCCCGACTCATTCTCCAAATGGGAAAAAGAAAATACAAAAAAACTCCTGAAGTTGAAAAAGGTGATGGGCAAAGGAGGAGAAGCAGGGGGATAAAGGAGGTATTGGGATTTGGAAAGGTAAATAAGCTTTTTCCCGGAATTAGCATAAAGCAGTGACAGCAACAAGCCTTATTAGAGTAAGACAGTACCTGCAACTGTGAGCAAAGCTGCTGGACTCGCAGGAAACCAGAATTGCAATTCAGTTGGCACAAGTCAGAAATTATAGTCCACTACCCTAGGAGGATTTCACTCAAGTGATAGAGTGACAGAATTATTTTCAGAGACAGTAGTTCTGATATTCTGAGATGATATTTTTTGGTTGATGTACTTTAGTATAAGTTAGACCCAGAAACACGTAAAAGAACAGGAGTTAAATGTTAGCCCCAAACTTGATAATAACATAGGAAGAACTGAAATATTTGAAGCAAGTCAAAACTATTAGTGAAAAAATTAATAAGCAATAAATTTTTCTAGGTGAAATAATGTCAGACCAAACATAAAAATAAGAATTGGTTTATGATTATGTGTGATAGAAATGCTTATAGTTTGGGTTATAATTACTACTTAAGCTATCCTGAAATTACAATTCTATATAACTTTAATAACAAATATTATAATTGGCATTATTAATAAGAAAGTAATACTTTCTAAGTACATAGTGGTTTATAGATTAAATTTAGTAACACGGAATTTAAGGTAGTTTCAATGAAATGATACTTTTTCCATCTTAGGATCCCTTCAATCATACGGATTGGCTGAATATAATTAATAGAAAGTTTGTAAAATAAACAGATTCGTATAGGCTTTGTTCTATGCTAGGCTCAAACTGGATGATCATCAACAGAAATGAGCTGCTCAGTAGTTGTGTGGTCTCTCTGTGCCTCAGTTTCCCCATTCTATGAAGTAGCTACTTCGTAGAATTGTTCTGAAAGGACTAAATAAGTTAATACCGTAAGCTCTTAGAACAGGGTCTGAGTATATTAAGAACTCAGTAAGCGTTAGTTGTTTTTATTGTGATTATTGGTTTTTTTATTACTTGGGGTAAAGTCAGATGTATTCTCAATGGCTATGGAAAGGAAAGCAGGCTTGGGCAGCAATTTAGTTGAAACAAGATGACTTAAAAAACCCAAAAGGCAAGGCATTCCCACAACTGACCTAAATTTAGAAAAAATAAAAACAAAAATAAAAAGAACAGAACTGTTTAAAGGAGGATCCACAGGAAATAACCTTTCTGCTCGGAAACCCATCACCAACCTCAAGTGGCCCCCAGAGGTGTGCCACCCTTATCCTTCTGCCAGCCAAGTCTGTAATGAGTGCAAAGTGGTCCACAGGCGGGGGGAAACAAAGGTGTTTAAGAAAAGCCTCTCTGTGTGACTTGTGAGGGGAGAGGATGAAGACGTCCTGGGAGGTAACCAAGGAACCCTGTTAGGTAACCCTAGGAAGGGCTTTAGTAAGGAAAACTCCACAACCAAGAGGGTGTCGCGTGGTAGGTCACAAGGATCAAAAGATGAGGGTGGAAGAAGAGGAGAGATGCAGGAAGCCTGCTGCGGTGTGAATTATCACAGCTCCTACAACCAGATGCAGGAAGTGGCGCACAGCCTCTCCACATCACAAAAGCGGCATGGAGATGGGAAGATGCTGGTGGGAAGAGCGCTTCCTCAGGCCGGCTGGAAGTCTACACAGCTCAAACCAGCCCGGCTGATAAGCTCTTTTAACCCAACCCAGAACGTGGCCTCTGGAGTCTGACTCTGGCACCGGTGTCCATGCTCTACCACCTGCCAGGTGGGTGAACTTGAACAAGATATTACCTTCCCTGGGCCTCAGCTTCCTCATAGGAAAGATGCTTTCACACAGCAAGAGCTCAATAGACATTAGCTAGTATTATTGCTTGCTGACAATTTCATCTTCCAAAGAGTAGAGGAAGTAATAAGGGGAACTGCCACTCTAAACCTAAATTTGGCCAAAAGGAGGAATTGGTTGGCAGAGTGGAAGTGACAGGAACCTTGGGAGAGAGCAACTGTGTCTTCTTGAAGTTTGTGATAGTGAGAGAAATGGTAGGACAGAAATGGTTAGATGTGTTCCCCAGATTTTAACAATTAGAAGAAGATATCACGTCTTGAAACTTTAGAAAGATGCTCAAGAATCTGGTATCTTCTTAAGAACATCTTCCTTACCTGTGAAATTTCAAGTCAGTGAAAAAAGGGGAAGGGACTTAAAGAAATCATACAGTTACAAATAGATTTGTTTATTTGATTGTAAGAGAAAGTAAGCCTAAGATGGACATGGTGGAGCAGAGCCACTGATGAACCCAAGAAGGTGGAACAAATGCCTAACGTGCTTTTGAGAAGGTGAAAGCCTCACATGCATTGAGAGCTGTAAAGGGCTTCATGAGTTATATTCAAAGCAAAAAAGGGATACACTACTTGTGGTCAATGTCCTGTTGGTGGGTGACAAAGAGAAAGCAGAACTCAATTTGTATTTTGCTTCTGTTTTCTCTGTCACAGGGAATGTACTTAGAACAGAAAAGCCCAGAGGAAAGTTAACCCGAGGTGGGAGGGAAAATTGCAAAAGACAACCCCAGTGTTTCTATATGAATTCCAAGAATCTGACAAGAGAAATTATTTTCCAGAGCTTCCCTGGTGGCGCAGTGGTTGAGAGTCCGCCTGCCGATGCAGGGGACACGGGTTCGTGCCCCGGTCCGGGAAGATCCCACATGCCGCGGAGCGGCTGGGCCCATGAGCCATGGCCGCTGAGCCTGTGCGTAGGGAGCCTGTGCTCCGCGATGGGAGAGGCCGCAACAGTGAGAGGCCCGTGTACCGCAAAAAAAAAAAAAAAAAAAAGAGAGAGAAATTATTTTCCAGACTGCGGGGAGACTTGCAGGTAAATTATCCTTGAGGCATTGTCTAAATGACAGACCTCTGGAGACAGACACATTACAATTTTCAAAACAGTGAGAAAATTCACTTCTACACATCACAAGCCATTGTATTTATTGCCAGTCCCAGGATCAAAATGGATTATTAATGAGATGGCTTACGGGCACCTCAAAGAGGCAGTCGTCACTAGGGGGCCAGAGAATATTTCCATCCCTGCCATTTTGTCCCCAAGGAGGTTTTCAATGCCAACATTTCAAATGAATGATACTAACATTGATGAATTTTCATCAGGAATGTGTTTTCTGGAACAAACACCATGAAATCAATTTAATTCCTTGATCATCTTTCTATGACACTCATTTGAAACATTTCCATTTTTCTCTTTATTCAACTGAAATGTTTTTCACTAGGATCAATTCTTTTTCATTTAGATTTTTAAATTTAGTTTTGTCTCATTTCTTGGTTTCCTTATCTGTATCAGATCTGTATCAAATTTTACTAAAGTTTCTGCCATGTTCAGTGACACTGTGATTGTCCCATCATCTCCCATCCATTTCCTTATTCCTGGTGAGTACCCCAACTTTGGTCCGGTAGCCGTATATCCACTAGGCAACCCAGGGGATTTGAGGAAAGCTAACTCCACCCCCAGCTTAAAAAGGACCATGGCTCAAGCCAGGGCTCATCATCAAAATCCCAAATCCAGTGAACTGTTATTATTGCAGGGGTAGGATGTGACCTAATTCAGGCTAGTGAGGCTGGAAAATAACTTTTGGTGGGGTGTTCTGGGAAAGCAGTTCTCTTCTCTTCCGTTGACTAGTGTGATATGAAGCTGTGAAGCTGGGAAGCACTGCAGCCATTTCATTGCCATGAGGGAAGCCTGGCTGAGGGCTAAGCCACCACATAGAGGAGGACAGGACCTATAGGTCTCCATGGAAACAACTGAAGCCCTGATCAAACTACATCTGAAAGAGCTATTTATGGACTTCACAGTTATACAAGCCATTAAATCTCCCCCACTCCCCCTTTTTAGCCAATTTAGTTGAACTTTCTGTTCCTTGCAACTGAAAATGCCTTAGCTGATACACCCACTGTGGATTTTCTCTCGTTTCTATCAAGTCCAGATTTTCTGACTCAAATTTTACAGGCCTTAATTTTATCTAGAAGATTTTTATTTTTTAATTTTTAGCTAAAACAAATTTTTAAATGTTTCGGTATAAGCGTTTTTTTCGGTTTTATTTTCTGTTGATTGTGTCTACCAGTGATATTCATTATGAATTAGATAAAAGATTAAAGATAGTTTATATTTATTTCTTGACTAATCCATGAGGTTACTGCAAACAATGAGTTAGTACAAAGGAGAGAGAGAGAGATTGCTGCAGGCATAATGTAAGAACCTAAATGTATGCTTTATTCAAAGGGGATTTGGATATGGTATTTGGGGTTGGGGTTAGAAGACTAAGTAGCTATTCAGAACTTTAGCACCCCCTAAGCCTGAGACCATGATTTTACGAAGGTTAAACTACACAGTGAAACATCTGGGGAAGGATTTGTTACTAGGTGGGCAGTACCACTGGTAGTTCTGGTTCAGGACTTCTGCTGGACAATGTCTTTGTGTGATTAGAGAGATACACAGCCCACATGTAAAACAGAGGCGAGATTTCTGCCTCCACTCCTCCCCTCTGCTCAGTGTTCTTTTGCAGGGATCCAGCACAACTATATGGTGTGGTCCTCAGCTTGTCAGAGGCTTTGGTCCCTGGGCCACATGATTAGGAGCACCAGCTGAGGGATCCAAAGTCTCAGAGTCATCAGTCTGCTCCTCAAAGGGTTATACACTGAGGACAAAGCAATGACTGGCTGAGTAAGCTGGCTCAGGACTGTGTCGCCTCTAAAGAGCTGGGCAAAGATGAAGAGACCTAAGCATTGGTCTGACAGTCCTAAAAGTGAGTCCAGAGCTGCAGGATGAGATCAGCCAAGGAGAGAGTCTATGTTAGCAGCAACCAAGGAAGGCATGTGTCCACTGCTGCTCTGCCTGGAAGATGACTCCTATCATCCCAGGCCCCTTATCTGCAAGTTTCTTATCAGTCTCTGCCCCAACTCAGTCCTCTGTGCCCTCTGCATCTAGATCAAAATGAAAACATTCCCTGCCTCTACAAGAGCTGGGAAGTGCCCTGGTAACCAGGATCCTTGCAAGAGTTGTGAAGCAAGGCAATGTCATTCTCTGTAACACCATGGGAACCCCAGATGGCTGGTGGGTCCACAAGGGAATCTTAATCTTCTTTATGCTACACACCCCTCTTATTGTCTGGAAAAGCCTGTGGACTCCTCAGAATCACGTGTGCCTGTGTGTGTGTGTTTAACATTTTTAAAAATTGAGGTATAGTTGACTTACAATGTTGTGTTAGTTTCTGGAATACAGCAAAGTGATTCAGTTTTATATACATATATATATGTATATGTATATATACATACATTCTTTTTTATATTCTTTTCCATTGTGGTTTATCACAGGATGCTGAATATAGTTCCCTGTGCTACACAGTAGGACCTTGTTGCTTATCCATCCTATATATAATAGTTTGCATCTGTCAACCCCAAACTCCCAATCCATCCCCCCCCCACCTCCCCTCCCCCTTGGCAATCACAGGTCTGTTCTCTACGTCTGTGAGTCTATCTCTGTTTCACAGGTAGGTCATTTGTGTAATATTTTAGCTCAGAATCATGTTTTTAAATGTAGGAAATAAAATAAATAGTGTTATAAAGGAAATAAATATATCGAAATAGAATCCTATTTACAGACCGCTTGGGTCCATGGACCCTAGTTTGGAATCCAAAAAAAAAAAAAGAGGTAATAATACTATTGAAGGTATTTGTTTTCAGAAGGGTTAACTGAAGTGGAAAATAGAAAGCTAATTTAAGTTTTATTTATGTTCAAATTTTATTTTATTGTTAAACATTAAGAATTTCCTGGTCAGCTCTATTTCAGCCAGCCCATTTTCATCTCTCATATGCCAATATTAACCTCAAAATTGAAGTTTCCCTTAGTGACTTAAAATTCCTTAATTTCTGTATTTAAGTCATTTTTGGAACTGATCTTTACTTTCAAATTATACCACCTCTTAGGGTAATGAACTTCACAAGTGTACAATCCTCTCCATGAAGTAATACTTCATTTTATTTATTTAATATATCTCCAGGTCAGGATGTGCTCCCAGTACTAATATCCTGTTCTGTAATCTAATGTATAAGTTATTCATTTAAGGATTTTATGCCCAAGCATCAGGTTGTGATTTGTCCCCACGTGACTCTTCTAACTCTCATTCCTAGCCCCTTGATCACATTGGTTCCACTCCCTCAGACTTTTCCTGCTTTGCTTGTATTTCTCTTGAGGCGTAGCGATCACAAACAAATGTAATTTTCCAAGTGTGAACATATTATGAGTATCAGACAGGATCCCAGAAGCGAAGGCTTGGCACATGCAAATCAGGCAATTCGAGGAGGGTTTAATAGAAGGACTAGTACAAAGATGTGGTAGTACAGGAACCCAGGACTTGCCACAAAGGGCTGTTAACATCCCTAGGACTGAGGGGAGGCCACAATGATCAGAATCCAGAAGGCGAGAAGGTCCAAAAGTGACATGGAGAGGACATTTGACCTAGGGAAGCAGCCACCCTGAAGAAACCCTGATAGGAGGGAACCAGGGAAATAAATACCCCAACTGCTCTCTCCTCTCTGCCTCTAATCTCTTGTCAGGGCTCCCAGTTAGGGATCCCACCTAGAAGACAAAGGACACAGAAACGGTTGATGTAGTCAATACAGGTCCACTGCCCTGAGCATAGAGCAGGATGGATAAAGTGTGGAGGGTGGATCCAGAAAGTCAAGCGGAATGAATCCGGCACACTGTAGTTCTACACAAGGGTGGAATGAATCATTTTAACTGGTTTTTTTTTCCTTTTATACTTTTCCAATATGTTGGGGCAACAGTAGCATCTCCGCACAATACCTTCTTAAAGAACCTTTAATGCCTCTCATTCTTTGTCTTGCAACTTGTCATACTATAAACAGAATTTACGTTATTGTTTCCTAAATATGTTACCAGCCACTTGCTTACACTGAAACCTAAACCTAACAGTCAATTTTCTTATCGATAACGTGGTTTCACACAATTTCCCTACAGAATTATTCCCATCAATTTGACTTTTTATTCTAAAAAAATTAATATCAGTCTCACTCTTTGCCCATTATTTTTATACCCTCCTCCAGATAGTTTACACAAGCATTTTAAAGTACAATCTGGAATAATTGGGATTCTTTTAATTATTAATGATAAAAACCTAACTCAAACTGGCTTAAGCAAAAAGGGGAACTTATTGATTCATATACTCAAAAAGTCTGATTTAAGGCAAACCTGAATCCAAGTGCTCAAATAGTGCTTTCAAAAATCTGTCTCTCCAGGTCTCACCCCCATCTTCCTCCATGTGGCCACCCCTCTTTCAAAATAGCCCAGCAAAAGTCCCAGGACTGAGTCTCCTTGGTATGACCTGGGTCAAGTGCTTCTCCCCTCACCATTCACTGTGGCTGGGTGATAGAACGTACTGATGTTTGTGGACTGGGACATATGCTTACTCTTGAAGTTCCACCCAAACTATATGAATTAAATGTGGAGAAGGAGTGGCATCCTAAAGAAAATCAGTGCTTTTATCAGAAGCAGAGGGATGGAGCCTGGGCAGATGAGAAATAATGACCATCCTCTTTACAGGTTTAATGTTGATTCCTTGGAAATACTGCAAGTTACACGTCACCCAGAGAAGCCCACTGATCTCCACCCCTTATTCCTGGTCCCTAAGCCAGCTTGCAACCTACCAGAAAACAGCACTCACATGATCCCAGGTATATGTAATTGCTTTTAGAATGTAAATAGATTACATATAACAAACACATGCATATTTCCCCATGGCAGAGCTTTGGTAGAATAAAATTCCCTCTTAACAGCCTGGTTGTCTTTTCCTGTAGTTGATTCTGTTTCTTGAGTTTACTAAAATAACCAGTAGACTTGTGGAGTTGAATCACAGTGTTGGTGAAATAGAAAGAGGCCCGGATAGAGAGGGATAAGACCCACATTTCAGATCCAGCTCTGTTGCTAACAATGGGCCCCAGTCTGTTCATTAGTGAAATGAGGTTGGGCGAGACCTCTAAGGTCTACTCTAGTCATTAAGAACATAGAATTCTATTCTGAGATCTGAATCATCAGAGAAGCAGTGAGATAGGAATGCCACTTATTTAGGGAAGAGAAGTTAAGGTCCTCAGGCTGCAGCTATGGGCCAAAGATGAGAGGAAGAATTGTGGTTCAAGTTTTATAGATTTAAGTTTATGTGCATGAAAAGACACAGTCAACAGTACAAAAAGGAAAACCATTGAATGGTAGAACATATTTGCAAATCATGTATCTGATAAGGATACTATCGAAAATACACAAAGAACTCCTACAACTGTACAACAAAAAACCAAATAGCCCGACTTAAAAATGGGCAAAGGACTTGAATAGACATTCCTCCAAAGGAGACATACAAATGACCAAGAAGAATATGAAAAAAGTGCTCTACATCACTAATCATCAGGGAAATGCAAATCAAAACCATGTAACGTCTCACATCCATTAAGATGGCTTTATCAAAAAATAAACAGAAAACAAGTGTTGGCGAGGGTATGAAGATACTGAAACCCTTGTACTCTGTAGGTGGGAATGTAAAATGGTACAGTCATTATGGAAAACAGGCAGTTTGTCAAAAAATTAAAAATAGAATTACCTTATGATCCAGCAATACCACTCTGGATATACAGGAAAAATAATTGAAAGCACGGTCTCTAAGAGATATCTGTACACCTTTGTTCTTAACAGCATTATTCACAATAGCCAAAAGTGGTAGCATCCCAAGTGTCCATGGGGACAGCTGAATGGATAAGCAAAACGTGGTATAGACATACAATGGAATATTATTCAACCTTAAAAAGGAAGGAAATTCTGACACATGCTACAATATAGATGAACCTAGAAGACATTATGCTAAGTGAGATAAGCCAGCCACAGGAAGACAAATACTATATGATTTCACTTATATGAGGTATTTAAAGTAGTCAAACTCATAGAAACAGAAAGTAGAATGGTGGTTACCAGGGACTGAGGGGAGGGGAAAAAGTGGAGTTGTTTACCGGGTACTAAGTTTCATATTTGCATGATGAAAAAGTTCTGGTAATGGATGGTGGTGATGGCTGCACAAAAGTGTGAATATACATAACTACTGAACTGTACACTTTAAAATGGTTAAGATGGTAAATTTTATGTTATGTGTATTTTACTACAATTGAACCTTTTTTAAAAAGAAGTTTGAAGCTAGAAGGAACCTTAGAGATCTTCTAGTTCAAACCCTTTATTTTACAGATAGGAAAACTGAGGCGCCTTGAGTGTTAAATGATTTATACAAGAACAGAACACAGTAACAGAGATGGAACCTCCATCCATCCCGGCCCTGCCTTCTCTTTTTCTGATCAATTGCGACTTTAAAATACACATCACTTGACATTTGTATAGTGCTATAATACAGCAACCACACAGATTTCTTTCTGGTCACAAAATGGAAAAAAACACAATGAAGGGGTCAACATCTAATCCATGGGGTAATCTTAGCATCACCAATAGTAGGACAACCAGACATGTCTCCCAATGTGAGGCAACGTGAAGTCCCAACATCATTGAGGGTATATCCTTGTTAAAAATGTTTAACTTGAATATAATCAAGCCCTAAAATCTAACTTACCATTTATAGGAAATAAAGGGCATAGAAGAACCAGCTAGAAGAACACTACAACAAAGAAGCAGTCAGATAAATCCAGAAGATGGGATGCTCCCTTCCACTTCTCAGCTTGGATTGAGTATTAGACAATATCAGGAAATTATAATTAATTTTGTTGGGTATTATATTTTGATTTCAGCTCTGCAGGAAAGTATCTTTTGTGCTTTAAAAAATTTGGGGCTTCCCTGGTGGCGAGTGGTTGAAAGTCCGCCTGCCGATTCAGGGGACACGGGTTCGTGCCCCGGTCCGGGAAGATCCCACATGACGCGGAGCGGCTGGGCCCGTGAGCCATGGCCGCTGAACCTGCGCGTCCCAAGCCTGTTGCTTCGCAACGGGAGAGGCCACAACAGTGAGAGGCCACAACAGTGAGAGGCCTGCGTACCGCAAAAAAAAAAAAAAAAGATACAAATGAACCTATATACAAAACAGAAATAGACCCACAGACATAGAAAACAAACTTATGGTTAGCAAAGAGGAAACTGGGGGGAAGGATAAATTAGGCCTTTGGAATTAACATATACACAGTACTATATATAAAATAGATAACCAGCAAGGTCCTACCGTATAGCACAGAGAACTATACTCAATACTTTGTAATAACCAATAAGGGAAGAGAATCTGAAAAAGAATATGCATATGTGAAACTGAATCACTTTGCTGTACATCTAAAACTAACGCAACATTGTAAATCAACTTGACTTCAATCTTGAAAAATTATTTTAAAATAAAATAAAGATATTGTTCCACTGTTTTATTTTAGTTTATTATCTATTTGGTTGCACCAGGTCTTAGTTGCTGCAGGCGGGCTCCTTAGTTGGGAGCAGTTGCAGTTGCAGCATGCATGTGGGATCTAGTTCCCTGACCAGGGATGGAACCCGGGCCCCCTGCGTTGGAAGCGTGACGTCTTATCCACTGCGCCACCAGCGAAGTCCCTGTTCCATTGTTTTAAAAAGAGATATATACTGAAGTACTTAGGGGCAGAATGTCATGATGTCTTTAAATATACTTCGAAATATTTTAGCAAAAATTAATAAAGTGAGCTGGATGGGAAAACAAATTCTTCTAGAAGACACTGGACACACAGTGGCGGGGGTGGGGTGTGGGCAAAAGCAGTATGTCAAGGCCATACAAAACATCAGGGTAAACCACACAGGTCTCCTTGGCAAGGAAAGGGATGATCAATGGCATTGTCCTCAGCATTTCCTTCCCGCTTAGATTCTAATTCAGATGCCCTTAGGGTTTGTACGTTTCTGAGAAACTGATGCTTTTATTAGGATCTCTCCTGGGGGTGTCAGACTAAGGCATCTGAAGGGCTGTCCCATGGAGGAAGGAGAGAGGCCCAGGTGAGCAGGAGGGGGTTGTTGGAGGAGGCAGATTTCATCTGGATAAAAGGCAAAAATGGAGCTGATTCCTTGGGGAAGCAGCAAAATTCCCATCTCTGGAAGCATCCAGCACAGGCTGGAAGACTTGGGAGTACTGGCCTTGATGATAACTACAGTCCCTTTCAGCCTCACATGCCAGGACCCAGGAAAAGGAAAGGAGGGGCTGGAGGTTGTGAGAACAGGACAGAGCTGTAGGGAAGGAGGCCAGGGCCAGGCACTGACTGGGCTGGGCCTGGAGCTAATTCTCTGGCTTCCCTCCCAGGACATTGCTTCTCAATGCTGCTTCCTGTCTCTCGCAATCTGGAGAAACCAATTTCCTTCAGTGGCTGATTTCATTTGATAAGAAAGGGAGGGGAGCCCAAGCCAAGCCAACACAGGGCGTTTCTTGAGCAGAAACAGGGAGCTCAGTCTTGACATTTCCTACCCCCATCCTGGTTAGTCCCCAAAGGAGGGAGGATTAGGAGAGAAGCTGCAAGCCAAATTACTGCAATGTTTGTTTTGAACTTTGCAAATACTACATGTAAAACTGTCAAAGAACAGTGACCAGCATATTTCCTAGTTCTGGTGAGGATAGAACAATGCAGTTCAGACACACACACTGGACCCCAGGGCCATTCTGTGCTGGGCTTAGATGGGATACGAAAATGAACGCACGCTTTTCCTGCTCTCGAAGCATTCAAAACCTTCAACTGCAGAAAAAGGCGAAAAATGAAATACAAATGACAGCTCACTGTAAAATATACTTGATTCTGAATTGCCAGGAGAGGATATGGAATCTCCCCAGAAACAGCTTAACAGACTATATACCATATTCTTTCTTATCTATCCGAGGTAGTTTAGATGCAGCCTTAGGTGAGAGACAGAGAAATGGCCTAAGACTTTGGTGATCTTGTCCAGACCCAGAATTCTAGAGGTAGATCACTCTATTAGTCTCCCTTGGCCCAAGGGAAAGAAAGAAACCCCTCCTCTCACAGAGGGCTAGGAGCCAAGTCCCTAGAAATAGTCCCACTCTGTTCTATCCTGACTTGTCTCCCAATAGCCCTGGAACCCACGAGAATCCAGTTTGTCCCAATACCTGATTCTGTGCCCATGAAACAGAAGCCAAACTGCTCTTCAAAAAGAAGTAGTCATGGACTTCCCTGGTGGCTCAGTGGTTAAGAATCAACCTGCCAGTTCAGGGGACACAGGTTCGATCCCTGGTCCAGGAAGATCCCACATGCCACGGAACAACTAAGCCTGTGCACCACAACTATTGAGCCTGTGCTCTAGAGCCCATGAGCCACAACTACTGAGCCCACGTGCCACAACTACTGAAGCCCGTGTGCCGACAGCCTATGCTCCGCAACAAGAGAAGGCACCACAATGAGAAGCCCACACACCACAATGAAGAGTAGCCCCTGCTCACCACAACTAGAAAAAGCCCGTGCGCAGCAATGAAGACCCAACACAGCCAAAAATAAATAAATTAAGTAAAAAAAAAAAAAAGTTGTGACAAATGATAGTTTTGAAGCATTCTATTGTTTATAAAACCTTTTCATATCATTATCTTACTTGGCTATCTCCACTCTGTAAGGTGGTTATAGACAGTATTATCAATATCCATTTGCAGGAGAGTAAACTGAGGCTTTAAGGTAAGTGACTTGCCCCAAACCACACAGCAGTAAAGTCAAGCATATGGCTTGTGTCCTGGTCCCATGTGCTTTCTACTACTACCACACCGCCTCTACTGTAATATGCCAGGCTGGCCATGCTGCGTAGGGCATCGTAACAGCAGATTTGGGGGAAAGCAGTGAGAAAGTACTAGGATCACATTCTTTTGGGATCTTTGAAAAACTATCTCCCACCACTGTGCTTTGATCCCCAACCCCACGTGTTCTGCCTCCAGGAATTCCTTCTCCACATGGCATGCAGGTGTAGACCAAGTTACAGGCCAGATTGTAGGGGTGGTGCCCATGTTCTCATCCTGTCCAGGCAGAGGATTCAGCAAGTGAGTGGGAACAGGACGATGTGCAAGAGATTGCCAGGTGCCTTTGATTAGAGGTGATTCCAGTCTCTAATCTAATCTAAAAATGATGCCTCTAGGGAGGCAAGGAGCTCAGGAAGCCAGCCAGCTTGCCCCTCCCTCACGCTGCATCTCTTCTTCCCAGTGTGACCCAGTGTCAAGGAGGTGATTATTTGGATGGACCCACAACCATGGTGGTGGGAAACTGGAGGAAATGAAAGAATGGAAAAGGAAAGCTGGAGGAACTAGAACTTTAATGGGCAAAAGCAGAGGATAAAGAATTAGGAGAAAGGAAAAAACAAAAAAACCAGGTCCTCTAAAGTATTGAGAGCATCCTCCTCCCTCCATAAGAGAAGACTGTCAGCTTTACAGAAAACAGTGTTTGTGGCTCAACCCACCGCAGGGTGTGGGTTTGGCTCTGAAGTGGGTCGAGGAACTAGTTAACTTTTTGCACTCAATGGGTTTCCTTCTGTGAGCTCCTCCCCACTGGGCACCCCACAACACCCCACCCTCCCCTGAGACTCTGAAGTGTGCCGCTGCTGCCCCCTGCTGGGAGAATGCTGCAGGACCCGGGGAGCCAGGTGCCTCTGGAGGGTGGCCCCTTTCCGCACCCAGAGTGGAAGTGGGAACTCTAAGGAGCAGTCAACAAAACAGAGTATTTCACTACAGACTGACACGAAAATCAAGCCTTGCAGGAAATATCTGAAACATCTGGCTTAGAATCAGCATATAGACCTGTTAAAAGAGGTTAAAAAAAAAACTATGTAGATCATTGCTTTCATAAAAATTAAAATCAATACATGACATTTTATTTTTATTTTTTTAAAAGGAGGTCAAGCAGAGCAAGGGGGAGAGTACTCACTTGAGACAGAAAGCTTTTGATGAGGCCTAGACTACCAATCTTCTCTCTTTGGCCTATTTAAAACATATTAATCTTCCTAAAGCACAGTATTCGTTGTGTGGTGAAAAACATCTTCAAAGACTACATTGCTAAGAGAATAATGTTCAAATTTTTCAACTAACCTTTTCTCACTTTTTATTCCAAAGTCCACAGACTGACCCCAACCCATCTTTCCAGCCTTGCCTCCCACTAGACTTCATTGCACAAGCTTTTCTCCTATCAAACTCAACTCTTCACTGTTCCCAAACCCTCCCTCTTTCCTTCCCATTGTCATTTCACCATCAGGGCTTCTCTCCTATCCGTCCCGCTGCTCATCTAGCTCTGTGGATAATATGCATTACACAGATACAAAATTATGAAACAAAAACTGGCAAAAATGAAACAAGAACAGATGTGTTTTTAAAAAGCCACTAACCTCTTCATTATGTTTTATATCTTTTGAATTTTGTACAATGTGCCTATATTACATATTCAAAACTAATAAATTAATTAAATGGGTTTTTCCTTAATCAGAAAAAATAGTTTAGAAATATTGTAAATATAATCTTTATTCAATGATTTAAAAAATTTAGCAAACCGGAACACAAAGAGAAAGTTTGTGAATTAAAATATGACAGAGGAGTAAACACTATGAAAAATACTCTTATGTAAAAAATGTAACAGCAGTCAAGTGACATAGAGAATAGGTTGAGTCTCCATTCCAATCTGTTTTAAAAGTCTCATAAGAAAAGAATGGAGAGAATTGTGAGGAAGAAATTTTTGAAAATTAATAGTTCATGTATTATATACGGAATCCAAAAAAAAATGGTTCTGAAGAACCTAGGGGCAGGACAGGAATAAAGACGCAGACGTAGAGAAAGGATTTGAGGACACGGGGAGGGGGAAGGGTAAGCTGGGAGGAAGTGAGAGTGGCATGGACATATATACACTACCAAATATAAAATAGATAGCTAGTGGGAAGCAGCCACATAGCACAGGGAGATCATCTTCGTGCTTTGTGACCACCTAGAGGGGTGGGATAGGGAGGACAGGAGGGAGATGCAAGAGGGAGGAGATATGGGAATATATGTATATGTATACCTGATTCACTTATTTATAAAGCAGAAACTAACACACCATTGTAAAGCAATTATACTCCAATAAAGATGTTTAAAAAAAAGTTCATATGTATATCTGCTTGCAAAAGAATGAAGTTGGACCCCTACCTCACACCGTAAACAAAAATTAACTCCAAATGACCATAGACCTAAATGTAAAACTAAAATGTAAAACTAAAACTATTAGACTCTTAGAAAAAAACAAAGGAATAAATCTTTATGTCCTTGGATTAGGCAATGGTTTCTCAGGTATGATACCAAAAATCCAACTGACAAAAGAAGAAACAGATAAATTTGACTTCATCAAATTAAGTTTGTGTACTTCAAGAGGGCACCATCATGCTAGGGTATATAAAGAACCTCCGCAATTCAACAATAAAAAGACAAGTTTTTCAATTTAAAAATGGCAAGAAATTTGAATAGACATTTTTCTAAAGAACTTATGTAAATGCTAATAAGTACATAAGAAGATATTCAAAATTATTTAAAAACCACAAGTTACCACTACCACTAGGATGGCTAGAATTTTTTTTAAAAAGAAGAAAAAAAAAAGAACAAGTGTGTGAGGTTTTGGAGAAGTTGTAATCTTCATACACTGCTAGTAGGAATGTAAAATGGTGCAGTCACTGTGGAAAACAGTTTAGCCATTCCTCAAAACTTTAAAGTTAGAGTTACTATATTATCCAGCAATTCTACTCCTATGGAATTCCACTGATGGGAATTGAAATCATATTTTTATGCACATGTTTGTCTAAAAATATGGACACAAATGTTCATAGCAGCATTATTCTTAGTAGCCAAAAAGTGGAAATTACAATGTCCTTCAACTGGTGAATGGACCAAACAATGCAGTGTATACATATGGAATATTATACAGCCATAAAAAGGAAAGAAATATTGACACATGCTACAACATGGACGAACCTTGAAAAAATTATGCTAAGCGAAAGAAGCCAGATACAAAAGGTCACACATGATTTAATTTATATGTAATGTCCAGAATAGGGAAATTTATTGAGAGAGAAAGTAGGTTAGTGATTGCCAGGGAATCAGGGAAGGGAGGAATGGGGAATGACTGCTGATGGGTATGGAGTTTCTTTTTGCTGTATTGAAAATGTTCTTGACTTAGTGGTGATGGTTGTACAGCTTTGTGAATATACTAAAAACCACTGAATTTTATACTTTATAAAGGTGAATTTTATCATATGTGAATTATGTCTCAATAAAGCTATAAAAATAGTTGAAAAATTTTTAGGATTGAAGAAAAACATGAGTTCTCATATAAAAAGTACATGCTGAGTATCAAGCAAGATAAATAAAAATAAATTCACATCTGGTTACATTGAAGTGAAATTGTGGAATAATAAGTTTATAGAAAAAATCTTAATAGCCATTATAGAAAAAAGATTAACTGTGGAGAAGTGATAATTAGACTGACAGCAAACTTCTTATCATGCCAGAAAATAATGGAGTAATGTTTTCAAAGTGCTAAGGAAAAGGAATTGTTAACTTAGACTTTGTTCCCCTAGTCAAACTTATTCAAGAGTGAGGGCAAAATGAAGATATTTTCTAGACATTTAAAGATTAAGAGAGTCTCAGTAAAAGATACGTGTCGAAAGCCCAGATATTGGTTTCTAATTACTATTCCCCACTAAAAGTAACCAGGCTCCTTGATAGAACAATTGATTCCAGGTCTGGGGCAGGAAAAGTGCAAGATGAACCTAGGACATCTTGTTATGCTAGAAATTTATTTCATGTCATGTGTTTAAAATGACATATGTACAAGGTTACTTGTTGCAGTGTATCTGTAATAAGGAAAGACTGGAAATAAACTGAATGTTCATCAATAGGGATTGAGTAAATAAATGATGGGTCATCCATACAACGGATACTATGCGTTCATGTGAAAGAAGTTTACATGGGGATTTAGAGTGAAAGCTCTGGAATCAGACTGCCTAGGCAAGAGCCAGGCTCTACCACATCCTACGTCTGTGACCCTGAGCAAGTTACTTAAACTCTCCGTTGCCTCAGTTTACGTAAAAGAGAATAATAACATTACTTATCTCATGAGGTGGTTCTTAGGTTGCTGAAAATGAGGTCATCATAGATAAATCAATAGAATTCCTATATACCCATGATAATCAATGAAAAAGTGTAATGGGAAACAAATTCCATTCTCAATTTAAAAAGACTAAAACCTAATATAAGGTATATAATATAAAGAAAGAATATTTTTTCCTACTTGTAAGATTTCTATCCATTTGAAAGGAGCTCTACTGGTATGACAAACCCTCTCAGTCTCTCTGCCCCTTTACTCATTTTGCTCCCTGGAGGACAGAGTGATATTAAATAGTAAATTTAGGAAGAATAATGTGGGCATGCTAGGCTCAGTTCTGTTTTTCTTCTTCTTGGGGTGCAAACCCCTGACAGGGTCCTATATATAGTTCTATCTTTGAGATTGTTTGTATAAATCTTTTGAATGCTTACTGATATTTAGTACCAAGAACTTGACTATCTGACCCAAAGCCATATCCTCTAACCTGGTCTCTATCAGCAAAAGGTAATATCTTTGTCTCCTAAGTACTACTCCTTTATTTCTCAATTTGTTCCAAATCCAAGTGGAGAACCCTATCTAATTATCGTACCCTTAAAGATAACATTGAAAGACATAAAAGATAATGAGATATACCATGATCATGGATGAGAATATACTTTATCATAAAGATATAAGCTCTTTTAAAAAAATCAGTTCTTCCCAAATCTATTAATTCAATATGTATATTGATTTATGTTTTCTATTTTTAATACTTATCACAACAGAATTTTCAGGTAACTTGACAAGTTAGATCTAACATTCTATGGAAGAACAAATGGCCAAGAAAAACCAAAACAATTTTTTAAAATCACAAGGTTGAGGAACTTACTCTTTCAAAAATGAAAACTGATTATAAAGTAAGAATAACTAAGAGTGTATGGTGTTA
Source organism: Leucopleurus acutus (assembly GCF_964270905.1). Classification (NCBI taxonomy): domain Eukaryota; kingdom Metazoa; phylum Chordata; class Mammalia; order Artiodactyla; family Delphinidae; genus Leucopleurus; species Leucopleurus acutus. Next base: position 72,311,843 of record NC_139147.1, on the reverse strand, counting down.
GCCTATGTGTAGAGGATAGACCAGAGGAATAGAACAGGGAGCCCTCAAACTGACCATGTATGTATGAAAACTTGATTAGTGACAGAGGGGGCATTGTAAATCAATGGAATAAAGTATAAGCTGTTTAATAAACAGGACAAGGATAATATGTTAATCATATTTTTTAATAATGAAATTTCCACTTTCTCCAAAACAAAACATTCTAAATAGATTAAAGACCTATATTAAAAAATTTAGAACACCCTTTCTTCCTTTGCATTACAGATGTGGACAAGCAGTCCCAAAATACCTTTTTGCCTTTCATAGCCCATGATGCACATTTGTCACAATGTTGTCGACTAATACATTCCCTACGTCAGAAGGCCTATGTTTAATAAGCCTCCAGGGCCAGAGGTGTAATGTAGAGAGATAAACCAGTTGTCTGCTGGACGACTGTTGTGAGCCTTGTTCAGGGAGCCTATCAATGAGCTGACTCTTCGGGGAGGGCTGCAGAACCTCCGGTCTATAAATTCTCTAAATTATTGGGCTGTTTCCGACACATTTCTCATGCCAGAAAGGCTAAAATCTTAATCACAAAGCCAGCTTGCTCAGATGATCCTGATTCCTCCATACACCTCTATAAACATGTGAGGTCACAGGAAATGTGTAGTCCTTCTCCTGTACACAATACATAGTGTGTCCAGCTGTGCCTGGCCTGAGCACACTTCCTCATGAAATGGTCAGAATCTGAGGCACCACATACTTTCCCTTATACCTGCAGGTTGAAACATGCATGTACCACGTGTTATCTGTGGGGTTTGCCCTTGCCCCTTGCTCGATAAACAGAAATATTGCTAGTGAGAGTAAATTGGTCCAAATGTTTTGATAATCAATTAGGCAATACCTAACAAAGGTGAAGATGAGCATAACCTATAGAATGCCATTTCTAGTAATATATTCTAGAGAGACTATAGTGTATGTACAGAATGCATTCCAGCTTTGTTTGTAATAATAAAGAATTGGTAATAACCTAAACATCCATCAACAGAAGAATGAATAGATTGTAGTATATTTGTAAAATGGAATGCTATACAGTAATTTAAAATGAATTAACAGCTCTATGCTTAGGTATGGATAAATCATAAGGACATAACTTTAAAGAAGGACATAAACGGTATTATGATATATATGTACATACATAAATAGTTTTTAGATACGCAAAACAATGCTAAACCTTTAAGGAATCATGCATATGTAGAAAAGTATAAAAATAAACATGGGAAAGAGAAGTCTCAGATTCTGGAAAGGAAAGGAATCAAATCACAGGCAAGGGTATATAGGGGCTTCAACTGTATCTGTAATATTTGTTTCTAGTGAAAAATTATCTGAAGCAAATATTGAAAGATGTTAAGATTTGCTAAAGCTGAACAGTTGGTGTTTGTTGTTATTGTCTTTATTATTCTGCTTATTTCAAAAAAGTCAAAATTACATAGGAATAGTCATGCGATAGAGAAAGCTTCAAGCATGTGTCTGCAGAAAATTGTACCCGTGGGAATCAAGTCAGTGGAGTCACAGAAGCCCAAGTACACAGAGAAATGAGTTTAAAGTTGGTTGGAAGAGATTCATCAGGAAAGAGAAGGTTCAAGACAGTGTTGTAGCAAGATCCTGAACTCACCTCCTCCCGTGGACACAGGAGATCTACAACTATGTATGGAATAATCCCCTCGGAAGGGGACCTGAAAACTGGAGGAACAGAGCTTCCACAACAAAAGGTAGAAGGACAGCATTGACATGGGTAAGAGAAGCAGAGAGACGGGCTCCTCAAAGAAAAACTCACACCCTAGCCACAGTGATCCACACGCAGAGGGATCACAAAGGTATGAATCTCTTCCCTGAGGAACAAGGGATTTGAGCTCCACATCAGGCACCCCAGCCCCTTGATCCTGCATGGGAGACACAGGCCAGTCAAGCATCCCAAGCTCTTGGCTTTGAAAAACCAATGGGGAATATGCTCAGGAAGACTATAGAAATGCAGGGAATGGAAAACCCACTTTTTTTCCCTTTTTTTCTTTAAGTTGAAGTATAGTTGACTTACAATGTTGTGTTAATTACTGCTATACGGCAAATTGATTCAGTTATACATATATATACAATATACATTATTTTAAAAAGTATTCTATTACGGTATATCATCGGATATTGAATATGTTTCTCTGTGCTATAGAGTAGGACCTTGTTGTTAACCCATTCTATATATAAAAGCTTACATCTGCTAACCCCAACCTCCCACTCCGTCCCTCCCGCAACCCCCTTCCCCTCAGCAACCACCAGTCTGGAAAACCCACTTTTAAAGTGCTCATGAGCAGACTCTACCCAAAAACCAGGGTAAAACCACCAGATTGAAAATCACATGGACTATAGGTGATGGGGATCCACTTACTAATCTGTAAATTGGTGGAGCCAATATGGAAAACAGTATGGAGAGTCCTCAAAAAATTAAGAATAAAACTACTGTATGACCCAGCTATTCCACTTCTGGGTATTTATCTGAAGAACATGAAAACACAAACTTGAAAAGATATATGCACCAAGTTCATTGCAGCATTATTTACAATAGCCAAGATATGGAAACAACTTACGTGTTCATCAATGAATGAATGGATAAAGAAGATGTGGTGTATATATACAATGGCACGCTACTCGGCCATAAAAAAGAATGAAATTTTGCCATTTGCGACAACTTGGATGGACCTTGAAAGTATTATTCTAAGTGAACTAGTCAGGTGGAGAAAGACAAATACCATATGATTTCACCAATATGTGGAATCTAAAAAAAAACCCAAAACGGATGAACAAACAGGATGAAACAAGAACAGATGCACAGATACAGGTATACAGATACAGAGAAGAGATCGGTGGTTACCAGAGGAGAAGGGGTTAAGGGGTAGACAAAATGAGTGAAGCAGATCAACTCTATGGTGATGGATGGCAGCTAGACTTGTAATGGTGATCACTTTGTAGTGAATACAGATGTCAAATTATAATGCTGTACACCTGAAACTTATACAATTTTTAGACATTAAAAAATAAAATTGGGTGGAAGAGAGAAATAAACCTTATGATATTTTTGATATTTGGGACATGAACATTGCCTGAGATTTTAAAAAACAATAATAAACAATATTTGGAAGTTTTGGTAAAAAACAAATTGCTATAAAGTCTATAAATAGTTAAGAGAAACAAGGTTTTAGTGAACTGGTCATTTGACAAATTATAAATTGCTGTTAATGAATCAGTGTTCAACAGTTTGTTATTTAGCAAAATGAGAATGTTTAAATACTATTTATCCTTTGAGGGTCTGCTCAAAAGACACCTCCTTCACGAAGGAGCTTGGATTGACCCTCTCCCTCACCTTCTTCTTCGTCTTCTGAAGTCCCATAGCTTTCTCTCTGCACTTCCCTCAGGTGTTAACTTTCTACTGTATGTTACAGCTATTTAGGCAGATCTTGGTTTCCTTGCTGGGCCATGAGATCCTTGAGGGAGAAGTTTTCCTCATCTCTGCCTGTCTGATAGTATGGTGTTCATGGTAGGTCCTTAGTAAACATCTGAACAGGGAAGAGGAGGAGAGGGACCAGGAGCCCTAACTGAGGAAAGAATCGAGTAACTAAAAATGTCTGCTTCTTCCAACCTGCAAAGTGAAAGATATTTATTAACAGTCTGTGCTTTGAGTTTAGGCCACAGACTTCTACTGTTTCAACATTTTCCTCTCTTGGGCCATTTCCTTTGAGATGAAGCTCTGCCAATTTCTACCTGCATGCTCTGCTGACTGTGCCAGCCTGCCAGTGTGGTGCCAGGGAGGTGCTATCAGAGAAAGCAGAGCAAGAAAATATGATGAAAGCTTTTCTCTGCAGCAGCAGCAGAGCCCGCTCCCATGCTGGGGCATGTACAGCAGCAAGTGAGAGTGCTTGGGTGGAGCCCAGGAGCCCAGGGCCAGGCTGCTATCAGGATGCTACACAGAAAAGCCAAGGGCTAAGAAAGGTATGGCTTCTGGCTGTGAGGATCAAACAAGAGGTCTCTGGCTGGGTTTAGAGTTGCCAGATTTAGCAAATAAAAATACAGGACACCCAGTGAAATTTGAATTTCAGATAAACAATGAATAATTCTTTTTTTTTCTAACATCTTTATTGGAGTATAATTGCCTTACAGTGGTGTGTTAGTTTCTGCTGTATAACAAAGTGACTCAGCTATACATATACATATATCCCCATATCCCCTCCCTCTTGTGTCTCCCTCCCTCCCACCCCTCTAGGTGGTCACAAAGCACCGAGCTGATCTCCCTGTGCTATGCGGCTGCTTCCCACTAGCTACCTATTTTACATTTGGTAGTGTGTATATGTCCATGCCACTCTCTCACTTCGTCCCAGCTTACCCTTCCCCCTCCCCATGTCCTCAAGTCCATTCTCTAGTAGGTCTGCATCTTTATTCCTGTCCTGCCCCTAGGTTCTTCAGAACCATTTTTTTTTTAGATTTCATATATATGTGTTAGCCTATGGTATTTGTTTTTCTCTTTCTGACTTACTTCACTCTGTATGACAGACCCTAGATCCATCCACCTCACTACAAATAACTCAATTTTGTTTCTTTTTATGGCTGAGTAATATTCCATTGTATATATGTGCCACATCTTCCTTACCCATTCATCTGTTGATAGACAGGCTGCTTCCATGTCCTAGCTATTGTAAATAGTGCTGCAATGAGCATTGTGGTACATGTCTCTTTTTGAATTATGTAAACAATGAATAATTCTTTAGCATAAGTACATATTATGCAACACTGGGAACATATTTACACTGAAAAAGTATTCATTTATCTGAAATTCAAATCTCATTGGCCATCCTATATTTTATCTGGCCACCCAGACAAAGGCCAGGGGTTGTGTAGTTACTGCTGATCATAATTAATAGGCAGGACGAAAGGGGACAGTTCACAGAGGTGAGAGACGAAGCAAAGAGGAGCTAGCACAGACCCTGAATGTGGCTTGAGGGCAGGGAACATGTGTTGTGCCCATTTGTCTTCCCAGTCCTGATGAATAAAGCAACTGTCACAGCGTCTCTGCTGACTTTCCAGGCAAGTCGGCCACCACCACTACTTGTGTCTGCCTCTTCAAGAACACCCACTTTGTTATGGGTTGTTTGTCTATTGACGTGTCTGCCTCCCCCTTGAATGGAAAGTGATCAAGCTTTTGAGTCATAGATCTGGGTCCAAATCCCAACTCCGAAACTTAGCAAGTCACTTATCCTCTGAGAGCCTCAGGTCTCTCCTATAAAAAGTGAATACAAAATATTGAATATAGTTCCCTGTGCTATCTTATGTACAACTGAATCACTTTGCTCTACAACTAAAACTAACACAACATTGTAAATCAACTCACATCCCCAAAAAAGTGAATACCATTAAGATGTTGTGATAAATAAATGAGATAATGTAGGCAAAGCACACAGCAGGTGCTCAGAAATATTAAGCACGCCATCTACGAAGATCAGGAGTGCAGGGACCTGGTCCTAACACAGCACCGTACATGCTATGAAGAAGGTGCTCAATAGATGTATGAGAGATGAATGAACATCCAAGTGAGGAGAGTGAGCTCTACATTGATTCCCTACACTAGAGGCTCTTAGTATTTTATTCATGCCACTAGTCATGATGCTGATGGGAAAAGAGATAAGAAAGGGTCAATCATAATTTTCCACGAGCCACCTCTGACAAGGCCCTGGGTGAGAGATGCACAGAGGACAAACCTTGTAATACCCTTGTTCTTTACTGTATCTTGTGCTTCCTCATGGGAGGGGCAGCTGCACAGAAGAGACTTCAACTCCTCGTGAGGGTCCCTAGGTCAGGGACATGGGTGCAAGTGTGGCAGGCCACAACAGGTCATGGAATCAGGAGACACATACACGCTTGGGCAGGGAGGAGGGTGCGCACAGTGCAGTAGGTCCTCTTGAGCTCCCTCTGGGAGGATGCCTGGCTCCATCTTCCTATAAGAGCTCCTTTTCTACCTCAAAACCTGCAGCTCTTAAGTTTCACCCCATGCGAAGCAGGAACATTTCACTTGGTTGAAGCAGTAGAGGATTTGAACATATGATTCCTTTGCTGTTATGGACTGAATGTTTGTGTCCCCTCAAAATTTATATGTTGAAACTCCACCCCCAAAGTGATGGTATTAGGAGGTGGGGTTGGGCCTTAGGAGGTAATTAGGATAGATGAAGTCATAAGGGTAAAGCTCTCATGAATGGGATTAGTGGCCTTAAAAGAGTCACAAGAGAGCTTGCTTTTTCTACTCTGCTGTGAGCCATGTGAGGATACAACTAGAAAGGTGTGCAACCTGGAAGAGAATTTCTCACCAGAAACCAAATATCCTGGCACGCTGATCTCATACTTCTAGCCTCCAAATGTGAGAAATAAATTTCTGTTTTTTATAAGCCACTCCGTTTATAATATTTCACTATAGCATCCTGAGCTGACTGAGATCTGTCCTTTCCCTAAAATATTTCCTCAGTTCACCACATCACCAAACTCCCCTCCAGGCTGTGACCCTAAGTTCACTTCAGGACCCCCAAAACAACCGAAATTAAACTTGGGGTCCTCCAGGAAAGGAATCCAATGTACTATGTAAGCATGATTCCCACAAGAGAGGGAGCAACTTCTTAACAATGCAATTACCCCCATTTTTCACATTCACAGAGGGCAACACATTGGCTGTTCAGAACGAGCAGCCAATGAGTAGCTGGGTGCTCATGATGCAAGATCAGCCAAACAAAAAGCAGACCATGGAGCTGGCTTTCCTTTGAATTTCAAATCTCACCATCCTGTAGTCTCTGTCTTAAAGCAGGGAACAGAAGTAGGAGGCAAGAAGCATAGTTTCTTTTTTCAAGATCCACAGGACCTGAGCTTTTTATTCTTGCCCTCTATTTAGCAAACCAGCTCCTGCTAAGGTGCAGCAGCCCCTGCTGCCCAGGCGGTGTCTGCTGCCTCTCAGGACTGGGTCTGGCATGGAGTCGCTGGTCCTCTCCCTCGGGTGCTATCATGCTGTGAGCCTCCATCCCTCTATGGGGTTGCCCTGCTCTCCTCTCTGTATCCTTTTCTCCTCTACGCTTTCAGCCTCCTGGTTTTGTCCCCCCTCTCAGAGTCCCTAAACGTGCTACTCTTTATATGGCCAAACTTTGAAATAAAAGCATGGTCGATGGCCAAAAAGCACGTGAAAAGCTCAACATCACTAATTATTAGAGAAACGCGAATCAAAACTACGAGGTATCACCTCACACTAGTCAGAATGGGCATCATCAAAAAGTCTACAAATAATAAATGCTGGAGAGGGTGTGGAGATAAGGGAACCCTCCTACATGTTGCTGGGCATGTAAATTGGTAGAGCCACTATGGAGAACAGTATGAAGGTTACCTAAAAAACTAAAAATAGAACTACCATATGACCCAGCAATCCCACTCCTGGGCGTATACCTGGAGAAAACCTTAATTCAAAAAGATACATGCACCCCAATGTTCATTGCAGCACTATTTACAATAGCCAAGACACGGAAGCAACCTAAATGTCCATCAACAGAGGAATGGATAAAGAAGATGTGGTACATATATACAGTGGAATACTACTCAGCCATAAAAAAGGAACGAAATATTGCCATTTGCAGCAACGTGAATGGACTTAGAGACTGTCATACCGAGTGAAGTAAGCCAGACACAGAAAGACAAGTATCATATCACATGTGGAATCTAAACAAAAGGGTACAAATGAACTTATTTACAAAAGAGAAGTAGAGTCACAGATGTAGAAAACAAACTTATGGTTACCAGGGGATAAGGCGGGGAGGGATAAATTGGGAGATTGGGATTGACATATACACACTACAATATATAAAATAGATAACTGATAAGAACGTGCTGTATAGCACAGGGAACTCTGCTCAATACTCCATAATGGCCTATATGGGAAAATAATCTGGAAAAAAAAAAGAGTGGATATACGTATATGTGTAACTGATTCACTTTGCTGTACACCTGAAACTAACACAACATTGTAAATCAACTATACTCCAATAAAGTTTTTTTTTTTTAAAAGCACGTTTGGGAGCTTCCCTGGTGGCACAGTGGTTGAGAGTCCGCCTGCCGGTGCAGGGGACGCAGGTTCGTTCCCCGGTCCGGGGGGATCCCACATGCCGCGGAGCGGCTAGGCCCGTGAGCCATGGCCGCTGAGCCTGTGCGTCCGGGGCCTGTGCTCCGCAACGGGAGAGGCCACAGCAGTGAGAGGCCCGCGTACCGCAAAACAAAACAAAACAAAACAAAACAAAAAGCACGTTTGTTGGTGTTTGTGTGGTATCCAGCCTCTCTTCTCTGTGACTGCCTCCCAACTACCGTCCTCTCCCCTCCCAACCATTGGGTACAGACTTGGGACCCTAGCAGCTTCGGTACGAGTGACCCTGCTCCCCACCCTATGACATGACCACAGCTGACTGGAGTGGGAAGTGGAGTCCCTATCTTTCGAATTTGGTATTAGGACTAGGGGTCCAATCTCATCCTGGGTTGATATCTGAACGAAGAGGTACAAGGCAGCCATTTTCCACAAAGTGAACTATGTAGAAGAGAAAGGGTGAAGAGATGTCTCAGAGACGAGGAAGAAGCGATACTCCCAGGCTCCTGATGCCTTTCCCTTGCCTTGTGCAAGTCCCTTGTGAAGTCCAACTGCATTCTTGCCATGGTCCTCTGTGAAATACCCCTTAATCTGTCTCTTTTGCTTAAACTACCTAAAGTTTCTCTTGCTTTGAATACTTTTTTTTAATGTTTCCTATTCCTAATTTTAGGACCAAATGTGTTAAAATTTTTTTTACACACACACACACAATTGCTTTTTTCTCAAGGTCGGTTCTTAATGATATTTACCTATTATAATGAGAAATGTACTGAATGCTTACTATGTTCCTGGCGCTGTTCTAAAGCAGCTCAATGTGCCTTTCATTTCAACCTCACCATATCCTATAAACGATTTAGCACTCCCCTCGCCGTTCCCCTTTTACAGAGAACTGAGGTACAGAGAAATCAAACGTCTTCTCCAAAGTTACGCAGCCATTAAGTGTAGAACTGGGGTTGAATCCAGGCAGTCTTGACTCCAGAATCCATGCCCTTAACCACTACACTACGTATTGTACTTTACAAACTCTGGGTTACCAATCCAACCTGACAAAAGACCTTCCAACAAATCTATAACACCCTTGAAAATATTTCCTGGCCTTACTCTTGATTCCGTGAACAACACAGTACAGCATCGAAGTTGCCCCCAGAGAGAAATAGGAAAATTGGTAGAGCAAAAACTTACCAGGTATATTGATTTCCTAGGGCTGCCATAGCAAAATACCACACACTGGGTGACTTAAAAACAGAAATTTGGGGCTTCCCTGGTGGCGCAGTGGTTGAGATTACGCCTGCCGATGCAGGGGACACGGGTTCGTGCCCCGGTCTGGGAAGATCCCACGTGCCGTGGAGTGGCTGGGCCCGTGCGCCATGGTCGCTGAGCCTGCGCGTCCGGAGCCTGTGCTCTGCAACAGGAGAGGCCACACCAGTGAGAGGCCCGCGTACCGCAAAAAAAAAAAAAAAAAAAAAAAAAAAAACCAGAAATTTATCTTCTCACTGTTCTGGAGGCCAGAAGTCCAAGATTAAAGTGTGGGCAGAACTGGTTCCTTCTAAGAGCTGTGAGGGAGGAATCTGTTCCATGCCTCCTCTGTCCTAGCACCTGGTAGTTTTGCTGGCAATCTTTGATATTCCGTGGCTTCTGCTCAATCTTTGCTTTTATCTTCACGTGGTATCCTCCCTCTGCGCATGTCTGGGTCCAAATATACCCTTTTTATAAGGACACCAATCACACTGTATTGGAGACCCACCCTATTCCAGTATGATCTTAACTAATTACACCTGCAACAACGCTATTTCCAAATAAGGTCACATTATGAGGCACCTGGGACTTTGACATGAATTTGGGGGTGGGGGTGGGACACAACTCAACCCATAACACCAGCTTTTACTATTTCTCTCCTGCAGCAATTTTCAATGATTCTATCTCCCTTTTTTTCGAAGAGGTCAAAAGTTTGATTCTAACATGTGACAAACCACAGGTGCAGCTTCTCAGCTTTGGTTTAGCACTCAAATTTCATAACCACCCTGATTCAGGAAGGATACTAAATCCACTGTCCCTGAAAGAATCCTAATAAGGACACTGACCTCTTTTATTTTTTTAACATCTTTATTGGAGTATAATTGCTTTACAATGGTGTGTTAGTTTCTGCTTTATAACAAAGTGAATCAGCTATACCTATACATATATCCTCATATCCCCTCTCTCTTGCGTCTCCCTCCCACCCTCCCTATCCCAGCCCTCTAGGTGGTCACAAAGCACCGAGCTGATCTCCCTGTGCTATGCGGCTGCTTCCCCCTAGCTATCTATTTTACATTTGGGAGTGTATATATGTCCATGCTACTCTCTCACTTCGCCCCAGCTTATCCTTCCCCCTCTCCGTGTCCTCAAGTCCATTCTCTTTTAAATGACTGCATATATTTAGCTAAGGATGACAGAAGGACAAACAGAAGAGGTAGGTATTAGATGCCTTAGCTACTAGCTCTGGCTCTGCCATTGACTTGTTCTCAGTAAAGGGCTAGAGTTTTATATATGAATATATATATATAAAACAAATTATATAAACTATATATATATATTTTGTTGTTGTTGTTGTTTTGTTTTGTTTTTCCTGGTCATAAAAGAGATTTTGCCTCCACTCTCAGTCTCTTCAAAAGTCAGTCCTGAATGGTGATTTCTAGTCAGAGGAGAATTACTGGGAACTTTAAAAAAAAATAGTGTTACTGATGCCTGAGTGCATCCCCCCTACCCCATCTAATTTAATTTGCCTGGAAATCTTATCTTTTAAAAGCTTCCCAGGTATATATTAACTTGATTGTGATGGGTGTATACCTATGTCAAAACTTATCAAAGTGCACACTTGAAATAAGTGTAGCTTACTATATGTTGATTATATCTCAATAAAGATGTTTAAAAAATTAAAAGCTTCCCAGGTGATTCTAGTGAGCAGCCCAAAATGAGAACCACTGAGCTGGGTCAATCTCCTCATTTAAGCACATAAAGAAACAGCCCTAAAAGGGAAGAAATCTGCTCAGGAACCATGTCATGGCTACCAGGACTGCCAGGCCTTAGAGCTTGTGACTCCTGAACTATTACTCCAGTGTTCTTACCTTAAAACCAAAATGCTAGAACATTACTGAGCTCCTCAAAACATTTTAAAAGAGGCATCTGAAAAAATCTGAAGTGCAGGGATTGTTACACAGATGTAGGCCATGAGAGTTAAAACAAAACCAAAAAACCCCACCAGCCTTTACCTGGTAGAGTCACTACTTAAAAGAGCAGTTGGTTGTCCTTTCAATGTACTCCAGGCGTACCTTCCCCTCACTCTGTCCACTGGGTTGTGGAGTCTAGTGAGGCTGGTAGAGCTCTGGGCAATTTAGTTGTGAACTACATATATCACTCTCTGGACTGTTGAAGCGGGGAGAGAAGTCATTGACCCCTCCCATTTGAACCTTAAGTATCCTTTCTTTCGAAAGTAAAGGTAATCAACAAAGGGCACAGCTGAATAAAAAACCTTTTAAACATTGCTGGAAAACATGAATACATTAGCTACATTAGAATAAAGATATCTGGCCTACTCCCATTACAATATGCCTCTAATTAATCTAAATGGATATTAGCATTTTAATAAATCATTTCAGGAGCCTTCTCAAAGGAGATAGGACCTCTACACCATTCCCATTACTCAATTTCATCCTCCATTTCATTTATAGAGAAAAAGAGGGAGAAGAAAGACAATCCCTAATCTTTCTCTTATATGTTTTCCCCCCCTCTCAGAAAAGAAACAGAAATTAAGGACTGTCAACAGAGTGACCTAAGGAAAACTCTCTAAATGATTCTTACTTCTTGAGTCACTCATTCATCATGAAATCCTATACACAGAAGCGGAACAATGACAATCTTAAATCTTGAGGGGCTACTTCTTTCAACAAACTATATTCTGAAAAGTAGAGAACATGTTGCTCTCAAAAATATTTTAATGACTACATTAAATAAAAAGCAAATGGCTTGGGGGAGGATTCAAAAAAGAAATTAGGACAACAGACTGGTAAAGCTGTCCCTGGTATCTCTTCCCACTAAACAAAAGGATACAGAAATTTTACACCTACTTAATTTTCCTTTAGAAAATTAAAACTTTGTATAAATTTTAACATATTAATACATCAAGCAACTTTCAGCAACATGATCAACTGATTCTTTTAAGCTTTTAGATCACAGGAGCCATTTGTTCAGCCATGCCTGATTCTCATAACTCTTGGCAAACAACTGCATTATCAAACAACTGTTAGCTGGGGGTGGAGGCGATAGCGAAACAGGATTCTAGTGAATTATTATTCCCTGGCCATGGTCCATTCTAAACATGGAAAATGTGGATTCCATTATTAAAAGGCATGGAATTTATAGGTAAATTCCATCAACACATTTGGTTACTAAGGTATTACCATTTTTCTTCCTGACCAATATATAAAAAAATTCCTTGTTTTAAATGTAAGCAATCACAGGGGATTAATGTTTGTCTTAATTTTTTAAGAAACTAAAGCAAAAAAGAATTTAAAAAAATTAATATACAGAATTCTAATTTTAATTCTAAACAAATACGAAATCTATACCAAGAACTAAGTATCAGAGTTTACCAATATTTAAGAATAAAGGGGAATGGCTAAAATGCATTCACAGTCACTATTTCTTCCTTACAAGCCTCAGATTTGCTTCACTCGGATAGGATACAAAAAGAATTTTTCTCATCTATCTTTAGTTACTATCGTCTGTAAATTCAGAGCTTTTTTTCTTCCTACATTGGGTTTGATAACATGAGCATAAAGATGAGTCCATCAGAGATTCTTTCTTAAGATGTTTAGGGGAGCTAAGACATAAACAAATAATAAATATAAATAAATTTATAGAAGGTACAAAGTAATACAGCATGAGCTATGTATAGATAAATATAAAGACAAGGAAATTTCAAGGAAGGAGAGATTACATTCAGCTGGAGAAACTGAGGAATGCTTTATTAGAATAGCATTTGGGTTAGGTATGAACTGTTCCTTTCAGGAAGGCTTTAAAGTGGTGGTCTTGATTTCTAGAATGTAATCTCAATACTCATCTTTAAAATTCAAGTTTCTATCTTATCAAACTGTTCATTTTTTTAGACGATCAAAAATATAAATATTACAGTCTATATAAACAGCAGTTTGGAGACATAAATGAAAAGTTAATTGTAATACCTACTATGTGGGTTAGGGCTCTGTTCTTTTCAAAACTCTCTCTCCCAGGTCAAATCGTATCTAAAAGATGGAAGATGCCTAATCACGGAACCATGAGTTGAAGTATTCAACTGAGCAACACCTACTTGCTTTAGGTGCCTTATCAAATCTATATCCAAACTTACAGGAATAAGAATGAAGGAGGTGAAATAAATGGTTCAATATTCAAAAGTCAGATAATGAAAAAATAACGGCAACTAAGAAATGACATATATTAACCACAGAATTCTTTGTATGAAAAGTTTTAATGAATTGTGAGCCATTGACCATTACAGACTTTAAAACTTAATATTTCTTCTTTCCTGTGTAAAACCAGATAATTAAACCAGCCTATCCCAAGTATGACAGAAGACCATAGAATGAATAAGAGTAATAGTAATGTTTTCTTACCCATCTGCACGCTTTGCTAAATTTAAGAACCAAAGAGAGTGCTCCTGGTTTCCAAAGTCAACAGAGCAAATTCAATTACACATTTCTTCCTGATCATAGTTTCAGCTGAAATACAACAAATATAACTTTGCCTTTCAATAGCACTTTTTATCCATAGCACAAGCACTTTCCCATTATTTTCTTCTTTACCCCCAATATCCTTATGAGGTAGTGAAGGGAGGGAGCAAGGATTTTTTTTTTTTTTTTTTTGCAGATGAGAAAACTTAAGGTGAATTTAGATCAGTGGTTCTCAACCTTGGCAACATATTGAAATCACCTAAGAAGTTTTTAAAAATCCTTATGGTCATGTCATAGCCCAGACCAACATCAGAATATTAGGGTATGGGACCCAAGCATCAATATTTTTCAAAATGCCTGTGACTCCAAACTATAGCCAAGTTTGAGAACCACTGGTTTAGATGATTTATATTCAATATTCAGAGGCAACTGGCTTCTACCTAAGTGCTCTCTCAGCACCAATGAAAAAGAGATTCAATTTCCTCAAACATTATAACAGTTTGTCTTAGTATTCTGTACAACTACTATTGGTCTCCAGTAACAAATTAATTTACCAGGTTATAAATGAAGGCTCTTCATTCCCCTGATGCTCATGCTAAATATGAACCTCCATTTTATAAAATTTGCAAATTGGATATTAAAGAATTTAAGTCTTTGAGACAAGAATGGCTTGTTATTAAATATTTAGGCAATCATTTGATTCTAGGTTCAATATGCAATAACCACGTGTTTCCGTTTTCCATTCAGCACCTTCAAAACTTTGTTACAAATGAATGTTTACTAATAAGACAAAACAGAAGATATAAACAAAACTCTGAGCAAAAGCTCTTGAATTGACCATATCACAATCTGAAAAAGAAACAAGTGCTTAAAAGACCTTATAGCTTTCTAACTAGTTCAATCTTTATCCTGAACCAGATCTCTTCTTTAATTAAATTTTAAACTTTGCCAAATTGAGTTGTTCTACACCAAGAAAAATCAATTTCTGTAGCAGCTATGTTCTCTAATACATTTAACATATAATTTCACTCTGTAGTATTAAATATGGTTTCTAGGAGGTTTCTTTCTTGATGTGGGTATCAAAAAGGGTCTTTAACAGATTACACCTTTAAGCAACACACCAAATACACAACAAATACTTGTAAACCTTTCAGGTGGCAAAAATGAAATCTTTGTTCATGACTGAAATCCCTTGTTTCACAGGAGTACTGATAATATTAACTCGCAAGGAGCAACCCAAGAACCACAGCCAGATGCTTGCTGTCCCTAATTTTTTTAGATTCAAAAGAAAATATGCATACAGCAAAACCTAAAAACTACAAAGATTCCACTTGCCTTAGTCACTTCTTATCACAAAGATGTATCTGAAACCATACAATTTATACTTTCATACAGAAAGATGTTTGTTTCCTTTCTAACAAAAGAAAATCTCAGCTCATGTACGTTGAATTATTAATTTGAAAGAGTATTAGTGAAATCAGGTTTCTTAGTCAAAAATTCTGAATAGGAATTAACGTTAAACTCTTCTACAATAAAACCTTCAAAATATCACCAACCTGAAGTTTCCAGCATAAGGTATTTTATTTCAAGTCCCATGGGGGCAATTATTTATAATGAGATAAAGAACATTCTTAAGCTGGGTTCAGGTTGGCACTGTTTCAGATGGATGAGTAAACATTTTCTTGACAACCCCAATAAAGAGTTTGAGGCTTAGATTGTTGCATGATGTAAACAATATGAAATTAAAAAATTATAATATCTACAGCATTATAAAGTTACAAAATAAAAGGACCATTGATCAATTATTTTCTTAAGGTCTGTGACTAACAGCTTTCATATTTGAGGCCTATAAGAACAAATGGCAATGCTCTCTGTTCTTATGAGACACTTTCTTGCAAGGTCAAAAAATAAAACCAGATTCTATAAGATGCACATTATTATTATTATTGATATACGAATGATTAGAAATAGATTTGCCTTCCCTCAATCTTAGCCTGGAGATTTGAGGGACCTGTATAATAATTTTGATGGTTAAAAAAATAAATCAGACTGTAATAGGCATGGAAACTGTAAGCCAAATATAATACAAAATGAGCCAATACAACACATCTCCTCTTAAAATTTTCTTCTTTGTAGTTACCAAACTGTCCCTAAATGTTATTCTAATTTTGTACCATGTAGTGGTTTTTAAGAAACTGAACTAGAACAAAGCAACTCCTTTGTCCTGTTTTTTTTTTACAGTTTTTTTTTTTACACACATATTGTATATACAACTTTTAAAATAGCTGCACAATTTTATATCTCACCGTTAGAGAAGTGCAGTCCAGGCAGACCATGCTTCTCAATATATTAAAAATATTAAATAAAATCCAACCAGTTTCATACTTTTCTAATAGTCAAGCTGGCTGGAAAAAAGGGTCTGGAGAAAAAACAGGCAGTTGTAAAACAGGATCAGTCTTTCTTCACAAACACACTACTTAAAACTCTTGCTAGTTCCCTATCTTATCCCTTTTACACCATCTCTAAGATCTCACCTTAAAAGTTGAAAATATCACATCGCTAACTTAGAGACAAAATCTGTTGAAACATGCATATGTCAACTGCCCACTCAACCAACTGCAACCCTGAGGATTTTTCTGGCCCAGTAGAAAAGAGGAAACACTAAGATAATCTCTGCTGTAGAGTTGCTTCTCCAGTTAACAATATCATGTGTTTTTTCAGGATGTTTCTTGGGCATGCATGTATGACACTGTCACTTCATGATTCTACTTTCCATAAGCAGGTATCTCCTCCACTCTGTCTTTCATCCCAAGAAAGCCACTGTCATCCATCCAAAGGTTTTCCAAGGTAAACCAAAGTCACTTCTGTGTTACCATATACAGCAGAAACTGCTGGATATAAGCAGACCTTTGGAAGTCCTCTAAAGGCAACCCCCAGGAATTCATATCCACGTTCAAAAGCTAAAGTCTTATCTTCCATGTCCAAGATGACTCGAATTCTTTCTCCTATCTGCAAACAGACATCAAAAGAAGGTAAGAAGAAAACCCATCAAAGGCACAGCTAGATGTAATCAAGTTGAAAATATTATTAAGAATATGTATATCTCAAAAGTTATCTAGAAAAACCAAAAAAGTTATTTGGTCAGGGAGAAACATCTAGAAAAAGAACATACATCAATTTCATCATAAATGTTTGTTTTGATAGTTTTTTTAAAAAAAACTTAAGACTTGTGTGGGATTTATATTTAATACTGAAAATTTAAATATTCTTCCTGAACAGTCCCCAGATTTTATTTATTCTTTTTAAAGACTTTTCTTAAGAAGGTTACCACTAAAATCTATAACTTGGCATATTTTACCAAAAAAGGCTACCTAAATTTTCTCAAATTACTATAGTACATACATACAATGGAATGTTATTCAACCTTAAAAAGAAATGAAATTTTAGTATGTGCTACAACATGAATGGACCTTGAAAGCATTATGCTAAGAGAAATAAGCCAGACACAAAAATACAAATATTATATGATACCACTTGTATCAAGCACCTGGAATATTCAAATTCATATAGATTGAAAATTGAATAGAGGTTACCAGAGGCTTGGGGGAGGAAGAAATGTGGAGTTATTGTTCAGTGGGCACAGAGTTTATGCTGGGGATGATGAAAAAGTTTTGGGTATATATAGTGATGATGGTTATACAACATTGTGAATGTATTTAATGCCACTGAATTAAACACTTACAAATAGTTAAAAGAATAAAGATTGTTGTGTATATTTTACCACAATAAAAAAAATTACTATAATAAAACACTTCCACAACCTTTAAAATTTACAAAGCAGTTCTACATACAACATGGAACTTACATAATCATGAATAGCCAAATCTGACTATAGGTTCTAAAGATGCAGAATAGGTTTATTAAACAATCACTTTGTGGTCCACTACTCTGAAACACCCGTTTGTTGTAAGAATAGCAGTACTGATTGTTAAACTAAACTGGAAGCACAATTACCCATTTCTTTTCCCATTTGGAAAAGTAAACAAAGAAAGAGCATGTTTATCCTTATAATTTGCATGTATTAAAGGCTGTTGCATCTATATACTTGGAGGCAGAAAGTCCTAACATTTGCAATCAAAACACCATAATTTAATACTTCCAAATTATGATACCCCCTGCTGCTATCATTACTTTCCTTCATTGTATTTCCTATCACAAATAACTACCAACATCTACTTTTTCTCTCCCTCTGCCCAACTCACAGATTAACCCCATTTTAAGAACCTCCAAATCACCATCATCACTACTGTTACAAACAAAACACGAACAACAGCAAAAATCAGAAATAAAAGCTAGGGGCTTCCCTGGTGGCGCAGTGGTTGAGGGTCCGCCTGCCGATGCGGGGGACGCGGGTTTGTGCCCCAGTCCGGGAGGATCCCGCATGCCGCGGAGCGGCTGGGCCCGTGAGCCATGGCCGCTGGGGCTGCGCGTCCGGAGCCTGTGCTCCACGGCGGGAGGGGCCGCAGCGGTGAGAGGCCCATGTACCGCAAAAAAAAAAAAAAGGAAATAAAAGCTAATATTTTCATGAGTATTGTTGAGTGATTTTATATTATCTCATTTAATTCTCATATCAATCCTAGGAGTTATCCCTGTTTTACAGAAGATGAAAATAACAAAATAGAACCACTCCAAGTGAAATCTTCAAGTTTGCTTTACGTTTGAGCATACAGCATACATACACATAGCACAGAGAGCAGAAAGACAGTCTTACAGTTTTAGGTGTCAGAGGACAAAATTTGGAGACAGCAGAGCAACTGGAAACTTAGAGGAACTCTGCAAGCAAAAAACCACAAAGAGGATGAGCCCCAAAATCTGAAAATAAACTCTGCCCAAATCCTCATGTGATGACTGTATTACACAAACACAGGGGAAACCCCCAGGGAAACAGGCAGAAAAAGTAGCAGCTAGAGGCCAAAAAAACTGAATAAAGACATAAGCTGCTGTATAGTTTCAGTGCAGGCAAGTTAACTGCCTACTAGAACAAGAAAACCTACAGTTTTCAGAAGTACAAAGTAGCTTCTAAAGAAACAAAACATTCCAGAGTCACTACTATATATTATCTACCATGTCCAATTTTCATTTAAAAAATGACTGGATACGAAAAGAAACAGGAAAGTGTAACTCATACTCATGGAGAAAAAAGCAGTCAGTAGAAACAGACTCCAAGTGGGCCTTAGATGCTGGATTTGGCAAAGACTTAAAGTAGTTATAAAATATACCCAAAGAATTAAAGAAAAATATAGTATTAATAAATGAACAAATAGAGATCTCAGTAGAGAAATGGAAACTATAAAAATGAAAATTTTAGAACTGAGGGGCACAATACCCAAAATTCACTAGTCTGGCTCAATAGCAGAGTTCAAATGACAAGAAGAAAAAAATCTATGAACTTGAAGACAGAACAACAGAAAGTAATGAATCCAAAAAACAGAGAGAAAAAAAGAACACAGCTTCAGAGGCACAGAAACAAGGATGATATCAAGCAGTCCAACAATTACATTAAATATAAATGGACTAACTACTCAAATCAAGAGACTGGGTTAGATAAAAAGCAAGATCCAATTACATGCTGTCTGGGGGACCCACTTTAAATACAAAGACAGTCTAAAAGGATGAGGGAAAAGAGGTACTTTGCGATAGTAAGCATAAGAAAGTTGGATTGGCTTTATTGATATCAGACAAAATAGACGTAAAGACAAGGAATATTACTAGAGTCAAAGAAGGTCATTTCATAATGATAAAAGAGTTAACCAGGTAGGTAGATATAACAATTTTAAATGTATATGCACCTAATAACAGTTCCAAAACACATGAAGCAAAAAGTGACAAAACTGGAAGAAGAGATAGATAAATCAGCACCTATAGTTGGAGATTTTAATACTCCTTAGTAAATGAAAGAACAGGTAGAAAGAAAATACAGAAAGCAGATAGAAGACTTATACACTACCAACCAATTTGACCTAGCTGTCCTTAATAGACTATTCCATCCAACAGAATATATATTCAAGCATACATAGACATTTATCAAGGTAAACCATATGCTGGGAATAAAACATGCTGCAATAAATTTAAAGGGACTGAAATCATACAGAGTATGTTCTCTGAAAAATAAAGAATAAAGGACTTTCACTACAAAGTCACAAGGTTAGTCATAGGTCTTTATCTTCAATGATTATTAAGTCCGTTCTCCTTAGGGCATTTGCAGAGCCTGAAAGGACGTTAAGGAAAGGATTCTATGAAAGAAAATCCTTCCAGGCTTTTATACATCAGGAAATGAGATATATTTTAGTTCTTCTACTTTATTATGTCTCACTTGAGGTCATTACTGAGGCTAGAGCTTTCAAACCACATGTTCCTCTGAAATGTACTATCTATAATTCCTTAAAATTTCCAAGTTCTTATCAGATTATTATTTTTTACACTCTGCTGAATCTATGGTAATCATATAGCTTTTACAAATAGGAACTATAATTATGACCCTAGAATCAAGTGAGTATGGCTTAAGGCTAAGAATTTTTAGGGACTTTGCTGGTGGTCCAGTGGTTAAGAATCTGCCTTCCAATGCTGGGGACCCGGGTTTGATCCCTGGTCAGGGAACTAAGATCTCACATATGCCGTGGGACCACGAAGCCCGCACGCCACGACGAAAAATTTGCGTGCCGCAACTAACACCTGATGCAGTCAAATAAATAAATAAATATTTTTTTAAAAAAGAATTTTTAAATGTAGTAGTTTGGGACTTCCCTGGCGGTCCAGTGGTAAGACTCCGTGCTTCCACTGCAGGGGGCACAGGTTCGATCCCTGATCAGAGACCTAAGATCCCGCATGCCGCGCGGGGTGGCCAAATAAATAAATAGGCAGTAGTGTGCCTGAACTCACCTATGTTTATGGAAATTGCTGACACCTCCAGACGCTTTAAATACAATCCAGATTAATAAGTAGCAGAGGGTAAGTATGTATGCACATGCACACAGGTGCATTTGTGGGGGTGAGGGGGTGAGGTATCCAGAAAAAGTAAATTTGGATGTGCCTGATATAAAAAAGATTACAATCCAAAGCACAAGTTGGCAAACTATGGCCCCTGGGCCAAATCTGGCTTGCAGTCTATAAATAAGGTTTTACTGGAATACAGCTATGCTCATTCATTTACATAATTCACGGCTGCTTTTGTGCTATAACAACATAGTTGCACAGTTGTGAGAGACAGTATGGGACAACAAAGCCTAAAATATTTACTATCTGGCCCTGTATAGAAAAAGTTTGCCAACCTGATTTAAAGACAGATTGCTCAGATTGAATACGTATTAGGAAACAAATACTGAGATACTAAAGATTATTGTCAGAGTAGCCAAAAAAGGCCAGTTACACTATTTATTTAAAAGTTACCAAAAAGACAAATAATGCTGCTATATAAAATTTTGTAAATTTAAAACAAATTAAGCCAGTTCCTCACCTGATATTTTGGTGCATTGTTGCATTGTGGAAAACTGCCATTGACTTCTCCATTATGTAGTAGATTATTGTCCACTAGATTCCAGCCCCAGCTCTGGTCATCACTGCCCAGCAATGCCACATAACCTTGGCATTGCATGGGGGCCCGTTTTGTGGCAATTCCAATCACTGCCACAGTGCCCAGAGGGCCCTCCCACCACACTTCCCATGCATGGCGGCCCTCACTGAAACCAATCTTGGTCCTTGCACCATCAGTGCTCTGAGCGATGGGGTTTCGATGTAAAGTAAAGCCATTCTTCTTAATGTAGACATTCCTGGAGCAGTCGTTAGTGCTGAAAGCATGTTGGAAAGCACGTATCTGAAAAGATGGAAAGCACACAAAAGAAATAGAAATTTAATTTTTCTTAAACATTAAAAAGTACCCAAACTTTAGGCTACATGTTTTTAAACAATAAAGTTATATATTGTAAGTAATACAATAATTATTTCTCAAAAATGGCTCACGTTTCAGCATGGGATCCTAACATAATAAATTATGCAACATTAAAAATAAAACTGCCAGCTGTTTCATTATTGACTAAAATTCTAAACCACAGTATAATTTCTCCAAATAGACTTCTTAACACATCAAAAGATATACACAAGAATTCTTATATTTTAGAGATAGTACTGAAATGTTTATGGGTGACATATCTGGGAATTGCTTTGAAATATCCAGGAATGGAATGGGAGAGTGGGCAGGGTAGACATGAAAGTAGACTGCCCATGAATTAATCACTGGTAAAGCTTCGTGATGGGTATAGGGAGGTTATTTTCTATACTCTTGTTTATATTCGATATTTTTACATTAAAAAGTTAAGATATGCACAGTTTTCGTGTTGGCAATGCTGCCACCAAAAAGAACTGTATTTTAAGTAAAATAGAGAACTTAGGCATATCAGCTCTAGAGTTTATGAAAAATTTTAATAACCACAAACTATCTTAGATCCTCAGCCTCCTTGCTAGGTATTACTCATACACTGAGACATCACCACTCTCATTCTACCAAATCAAATAATCCCCTAGATAGCATAAATTCAATCACTAAAATTTATAAAGAGATAGTCATTAACAGCAGCTACCACTGCCAGGACAGGATAGTTGACCTTCAGTAATCACCAGTTTTTTAAGTTTCCAAAATAAAGACAATATGAAAATTGCTACTCTGTACAAATAATAACATTCTCTCATGTTTTAATAATTTATAGGTTTTAGTTTGTACGTTTTTTAGAAAATCCCTTCTTTATTCAAACAACCCAAAAGCAGCTGAAGGCTGGGACCTATTGCTTTAGTTAACCTGAGAAATCAACTCCAGAATCACAGAATTTCAGGAAAGACGTTAAAGTTCACCTACTTCAACTCAGGGATGGGGACACAGGCGTAAAGTCAACAGGTACTTAGCACAAGAGCCCCAAAGAGAAGTCAAGCATCCAGTCCCCTCATCCAGTTCTCATTTACCATTAGCAAGTACTTCACTGTTTAATTGTTGTACTCCAGAGGACAGATTAAAACAAAAACAAAAAACCTCCTTGGTTCAGGTATCCCATATTTTCATAAACAGGATGTAAACCTGAAGTATACCTAAATTTTTTCCGATCTGTTCTTATTATAACACACTTTTAAGCACCTAAAAGTGCTGTACACACCTCAACCACTTGACTCTAGTAAAACATATCTTGAAAAAAATCTAATCTAACCTAAATTCATCAAACTTCTATAGGAAATACAGAGGACAGAAAGCATGTTAAGCAACACCATGGGAATGAAATCAGCAAAATCCAGATTGAGGGAACCTCTCTACAGGGTAAACAACCTGGTTTCTTCAACAAATAAACTGCCGGGGTAAGAGGTGAGAGAGATGGAGGGTGTATCTGGAGACTAAAATAGCCTTAAAAGACATATCAACTGTTTGTCATGGGAACTTTATATAGATCTTGCTTAAATAAACTGAAAAGTAAAGATATAACATTTGACATTTATGAGACAATTGGAAATTTGAACACCAAACTTTTTATATAAAGGAATTATCATTAATTTCTTTATACTTTAGATGTACTAATGGTATTGTGATTAAGTGTCCTTATCTTTTAGAGATAATGTGAAAAATCAGATAAAATGGAAAAATAAATACACAAATAAATAAAAACAATCTATAGTTCTTGCTACACAGTCTCATGCGTAACCTGGATTTTGCATTATAGCAAACAGCTTTAAGACCTAGTTTAGGATGTACGTCTGAAATTTAGACAATTATAGCTAGATGCCAAGTATGACTGGAATAACTGATGTTACTTGGTAATATGTAAAACATGAACTTTTAAAAAGAAGACAAATCCTAGGGGCTTCACTGGTGGTGCAGTTGTTGAGAGTCTGCCTGCCGATGCACGGGACACGGGTTCGTGCCCTGGTCTGGGAAGATCCCACATGCGGCGGAGCGGCTGGGCCCGTGAGCCATGCCGCTGAGCCTGCGCGTCTGGAGCCTGTGCTCTGCAGCGGGAGAGGCCGCAGCAGTGAGGGGCCCGCATACCGCAAAAAGAAAAAAAGAAGACAAACCCTAATTAGATTGACAACTCCAAATACTTTCCAGTTTTATGCTATCCCAAGCCTGTTCTCATCATTTTCTCAGTTACCCAGGCTCCCTGGAAATCCTATTTGACCCTTCCTTCTTCTTCATCCCACCTCACCCAGTCAGCTGTCCACCTATGTGGACTTGTTTTCTTGCAATTCCTCTCCCAGCCACCCCCTTCTCTGCTCTATAAACTTGTTCTGGTCTTAAGTACCTCTGGTATAGGCACCAACCCCTGCCTTCCTGAATTCACCTTATGGACTGGTTTCTCTAAAGCACAGCTCTTACTTCGTCCCTCCTTTGTTCAAATTTCTGTGTTTTCCAGCTGTAAGACAAAGCCCAAACTACAGACTGAAGGCTGTATGTCAAGGACCTCCATGATATATCTAGTTTCAGCTTAACTATACAATCATATTTCCTATCACAATTCAATCTAACTAAACTATTTTATATCTTTAGCCTTTCCTCCAAGCTACAAATTGTAACAGATGCCTATCTGAAAGCTCTTGGATGTCTTAAAAACACTGTAAACTCTGTTCTACCAAAACTGAACTCATTGTTATTCATCCAAAATCTAGCCCAGGTAATCCCTATCTCATATAAGCCAGATACCTAGGAGTCATCCTGAGCACCTCCCTCTTCCTCCCCCCTATTTCAAATCTATTGCCAAGTCCTGTAGATTTTATTTCCTAAATTTATTCTAAATTTCTCCCCATCTCTTTTACTACATACTTCCTAATACTCATATTTCTAAGGTCCCCCTCCAACCTGTTCTCCATTCTTAAGTTTGAATAACCTCTAAAAAATGGAATAATATCACATCACCAATCCCCACACTCCTAACCCCCTTTTGCTTACAATTTAAAATGGCTTCCTTTTGTTTGGCCCCAGTCCACCTCTTCCATCTTTCTCAAACGTGCCTCACTTTTGCTGTCTATGCTCCAGCCACATTGATTATTTTCTGTCCCTCATACTCATCAGGTTCCTTCCTGGAAGGCTCTTCTCTCTCTCTGGCCTATTTATCCTTATCATTCAGGTCTCAGTTCATGCATTATTTCCTCAGAGAAAGCCTTCCCTGACCTCCCTACTTAGTTCAAATTCTCCATTACTGACATTCAGAGCATCATGTATCCATCCTTCGTAGGACTTAACACAAATGCAATTTTACAACTGTGTGACTATCTGATTAATACCCACTTCCCCGCACTAGATTGTAAGTGCCATATGGCAAGGCATCCATAAGAGTATGTATCTGTTTTTATTCACCATTGCATCTGCAAAACTGAGCATAGTGCCTAACATTCATATTTTTTTAAATAAAAATATATGCTGTACAAACCCTCTGCTTTCCATTGCCTTGATTTTGTTCAGGGTACTTCCTCTTAGTAAAATGTTCACATTCTCCCCATCTTTAAAGTTCAGCTCAAATACAATCTCAACCCCAAACCTTCTACAATCATCCACTCAACTTGTAAATCTCTTTCAGTAAACTTCTAGTATATATATATATTTATATCTCTAACAGTTAGCAACAATTTCTACCATTTCTAACTAATAACCACTAGTTATTTCTATATATTTTTTTCTCCTCTACTAGACTGAGGACGTCCCTACTAGGCTATATGACTCCTTCTGAATTAATCTTTTATCTTCAAGATATTCAAGAAAAGTCCTGCAATATCTGAATGTACATGTGATTAGTACAGGTCTATAATACCTATAGTGCAAGTAGTACAAAGGCATACAAAGTATTAAAAACTTATGAAACCTAAAATATCTCTGGAAGGATACAGAAGAAATAGGTAACATAGGTTGCCTCCAACCTGGATGGCGGTGGTATAAGGACAAAAGGAAGACATTTTGCTTTACATCACTTTGCTTCTTTTGAATCATGTATTCTTCACATGAATACATTATCTATTACATATTATTATATGAATCTTGAATCATGTGAACATGACTATTACAGACCAATTACAAAAATGTCTTAATTTAAAATAAGTAAAAACAATAAACTTTATGGAAAAGTAAAAAATAAGACTCATGAAATCTACACGTTTATCAGGCACAGTAAGACAAAACTGCAATCTACTGCACTCTACTATATGAATTACAACTAGTATCCATTGAGAATCTACCATGTACAAATACTGTCCTCGCAAATTAACATTATTTCACTTAATAGAAAAACAACTTCACAGTTGACATATTAAAAAGCGATATTCCTTATCTTATTAAACTAAAACCTGTTTTATTACAGAAGAATACATTTTACATCTATTTCACATGGAAAAGAAATTTACTCCTTATTTTGGCCCCACTGGCAGTCTAGCATTAAAAAGGTATGTTTTCCCTTTTTAGTTGTTAATGTATTTTTATGTTTACCATATTCTAGGTCAGACTTCATCCTGTCTCATATATGCTCTTGGTGACTGCTATTCTGAAGAGCTGTTTCCATCCAAACTGAACCCAAGTTTAAGGCCTTTTATTTATATTGCTTGAAGAATCCTCTCAGTCCTACCATTAACTGCTACTTGACATTTTTACTTGCATATGAAAGCAAGACTAATCACAAGAATCTGGCAGGGGAAAAAAGGCAGCAAAAATGGAATCAGCATGTTAGATGACAAACAGAACATAAGAGACACAACACCAAGGTGGAACTACGAAAAAGGTGGCAAGGAAGTAGCTAATAATAGTGGGACATGGCAGTATTATGACTGTTAAGTGGTGCCGATGGGAGGATGTTCTATTAAAGCCTCTATGTTGAAAGTCAGCACGATGCCTTGGACCACACTCATTTATAAGCCTGTAACATAGTGGAGGGAATTAAAGAGTGCTTGGGCAAAAATAAAGAAAAGATAGTTATAAATCAGAGCTTGGAAAAGGTGCGGTGAAAGCAAAGATCTGAGAAACTAAGCCGATGTTAAGGCAGCCAAGGTGGTTTAATAAAGGGCAGGGAGAAAAATAGGATGAGTATTGAAACCTACAACAATGAGGTGGTCTGTTTTTAAGGGTAAAGACTGTGGAAAGTAGAATGAGTGACGGAAACCAGGGATGGGAAACCACCTGGCCCTTCAAAAAGTGTATCGCGGAAGTGGGGTGGGTTAAGGAGCAGAACTTCAACCCAAAGAGAAGAGGATCTCCATGGCGCGGGGAGGTAAGGTAAGGTATTGACTGGAGCGGTGGAAAGGCGGGATAGTGAGGCGAGGCTTCCGACTCAAAAGCTTAGCTGAGAAGCACTGAGAGCGGCCCGGACAAGCGGGACCGGGGGCAGCGGCGTGGCGCGGGGCTCCCTCACCTTGGCCTTGTAGCTCGGCAGGTTGCAGAGGATGTCCGTGCGCAAAGCCTCCTCTGCCAAGCTGCGGGCGCACAGGCTCCGCCACACCTCGCTGTTCTCATCGCCGTGCAGGCAGCGGTACCAGTGCTTGCACACCAGGGCGCAGCTCCGCAGCTCGGACAGCTCCAGGTAGGAGAACACCAACTCCAGCACCCGGCTGGGCAGCCGGCCCCCGGCCCCGGCGGCCCCGGAGCCGGCGCCCGCGCCACCGCCACCGCTACAGCCAGCGCCTCCCGAGGCTGCCCCAGCCCCCGGGGCCGGCGCCGCCATCGCCTCAACAGCCGGCCCGAGGGCCGCTGCCGCCGCCGCCGCTACCCCCCGTCTCTGCTCCGGAGGCCAAGCCTCGCCTTGAGACAGGAGCAGTTCGCTCACCGCCCCTTTCACAGACTACCGTCCGGCCCCTCCACCACTCCCGCCCCTGCCCGGGGGCGTCCGCCACGCGCCCCGCCTCACTGAGGGCAGACGCACCGGCCGCACGGGCGTCCCCCGCCCCTCCCCCGCGGCTCAGCGCGGGCACCGGAACGGCCCGACTCGCACGGCCTCCCGGCGGCGCGCCCGTGCCTCCGCCATGCGGGTTGAGGGCACGAAGCAAGGGCGCACGCCCAGCTCGCGCGGTTCCTCTCGGCCCCGGATGTGACTGTTTGGCTGAGGCGCCTCCCCCCACTACGCTAGATGGGATTGGGCGCCCACGGGTGAGGTCATCACCTGGCGCCTAGGAGAGAAGCTGGAAGCGCAGGTATGAGGCTATCGCCGGTGGGTTCCGGGCTATCCTCCGGTGCCTTTTCTCTTTTTTAATCTAGTGGTTTCGCGTCGGCTTTTCTGGACCACTTTTCCTATAAGTTTTCGCTGAGTCATTTGGGTCCCTGCTTCACCTTTCCAATCTAACGCATGAAATTTCCCTCTCCTTATTAGCCAGTCCTTCGGCAGGTGAGGTCGTGTTTTTCTGGTCAGGCCCTCTTGTTCTCCCTTAGTATCAGTGCTTATCAGAACGTGTGTCCCAGCGTATATACAGCATGTGAGGTCGCCACATTTGAACACCTTCCCCAACCCCCCACCCCCCAGTGTTTGGATAACCTTAAAGTGCCGTTTAAGTGCTTATTAAGTGCTACATTCTTTTGGACAAAATGTGGCTTTTCCTAGTCTTTCCTACTAACCCACGATTGGTAGGCGAATTAAAGCAGTGTGTTTTTAACTAATGAGACATTCCAATAGGGAGAATGACATGGAGGCTATAATTATAGAAGGCTTCTTGGAAGGGAAAGAGTTTCAGCATTATTTAGTCATATTGCGTTTTCCTAGGTGGCCAGAACGTTTTCTGACAGCCTTTAAAGAATGCTTGGTACGAGAAAATAATATCTATCATGTAAGCCAGGCAACCTACTGAGGCCCTTTACAGGGGTGTTTATATAACTCTCTAAACAACTATGAGATAATTATTATAATAATAGGTTTCACAGATTCTTTTAGTAGTCAATTCCACTGTCTTGCCTTTACGTAGTAAGGAATCTTTCCAAAAGCTCCCTTGCTGTGTATAGTCAATTTCTTGTTCTCCAGTAAAAACAAAAGAACAGCACCTACCATCTCTACTCTCTGATGGGTGGTGTTTGGTTATTACTTGCCAGTCCCTTCTTCCCAGATGTTTTTTCCTCCAAGCTTAGTAACCCAGATTCTTTTCATTCTTACTAGTGCCAGTACCACAGCCCTTCAGCCACTTCGGTTGCTGTCTAGCTTCTCCACATCGAGACCAACTTTGGAAAACTCAAACATGTCAAGAAAAGTTGACCTATACTTATTACAGTGATAGTGACTATCACATTATTTAGATCTCAGACTTCGGAGTTTTATTTATTATTCATTTTTCAGCTTTCAGCCATCCAAGGAAGACGGTCCAAGATTTGTCTGGAAAGGCACTGAAGTTTCTTTTACAACTTCAAGGATAAGTAGAGTCAGTCCATCCAAGAAGGGGACAAAGAACAGACAGAATGAATAGCTTTAAAGGCACAGACACTTGAAAAGGACAAATGGATACATGGAGGTATGACAGGAGTAAGTGTTTAGAGTAGAGAGCATTCAGTTATTAAAGACATTGCCCTCTATCCTGTCTGCCATGGTGTGAGGTAGAGCCTTTGAAGGATCTGATGAAATAATTCTGGCACATCTTGTCCACTCAGTGAGGTGACTTTTTGTGGCAAAGTACCCCCCAAGTGGCCCAGGTAGGATTTCAAAGTAGGAAAAGATTTCCTTTATCACTACCTCCTTTTCTTTCTTGCCTGCTCATCACCCTCCTGATCATGTCCCCTCCGCCATGTTCAGTACCCTTTTTCTGCCCTGTCACTGTTTAGAACTTCCATCTTTGCACCGCACCCTTTATAAAAATGTTCTCATAGTACCCCACCTTCCTTGCCCCCTCTCACTCCATGATCTCATTAGGTGTAAGAAGGAAGGAATCCAGTATCTAATTAAACTAATTCACACTGGGATATGATTAATTACCGTGCTTGACCCTTTAGTCATCTACCTAAGAGAAAAGCTAGGTGACTTGATACCTGAGTGTGGGGATAGTGGCACTTAGCTATTTCCAGGTAGGCTTTCCAGTCCCAGTAAAAGAAAAACAAGAAACAGTGGCTTGCCAACTCATTTCTGAAAGATTATTTTGATTTAACCCATATGTAGTTAATTTTTCCCGCTACCTCGTACCGCAGCAGTCTGATTGTTTAACACTTTTTGATGGTGATCTTCGAATGTGTTTCAAATAATAACAAATAATTTTAATTTTGTAGACTAAGTAAACAGGTGATCTGGGGGGCTCTCATTGAATCCCTGATCAATACTCTGCATGATAAAATTAAAAGCCTCAGAATGTATGGATTTCTGGGGCTTTCCCAACTCTTTTTCCTAACATTCCACATAATAGGTCTCTATTTTAATTTTTCTGACTAGCTAGGTGATCAGTGAATATCATCCACGTGGTATAGAGATTAGAAGTTTAATTTGCTCTTTACTCTGGTGCATAGAGGTTAAGGTAGAGCTGACCTTGGACTTGTGAGAGTAATAGTCCAAGAGTTACTACTGCTTCCATTATGGAAAAATTTACAGGAACTGTGGTGTTGTCTATAATAGTCTCTTTAAATACAAAATTCATTTATTGCCTAACTTCTCACACTTTGGGGTGGAGTTTAACCAAATGTATCTTTAAAATTGAGTTAATCTTTTCTGGAAAAGAGTTATATTAGGAAGAAAACCTGCTAAAACTTTAGTCTGCTTGTCAGCATTTACTTAGGTCCCTTGTGAGTAGATGAGTGATGGAGAAATAGAAGTACTAGAAACCCTGCCTTATTCTTGTCTTAGCAAAAACCTAATATATCCCAACAGGGATCCAAAACTTACATGGACACAAAATCCTAAAGCTGTAGGGGGCAGACTTCTGGACTTTAAAGTTAATTCATTGTAGAAAAATTAAAACTCTGACTTAGGAAATAAGTGGTCAATACCCTAAAGATTCATGACAGAGTTAAATAAAACTATTTGTAACTTTTCAGTGATTAATTCAAATTTCATATTTTAAGGTAGGATATTGTATTTATCATATAAGTCAATAGTCACCACAAATGACAGTTCCTAAGCCTAAATAATATTAATACCTTTCATTTTAAATTGTGTTAAGTGTCCTTTTTCCTTGGTTTATCTGGAACATTTGGCAAAAGTCTTTGTTATTTAACTACTATTTCAGTACTTGTTGGCAAAAATCAAACCACCAGAGTTCCCTGTCTTTATCTCCCTTTGAGTTATTTCCTCTCCAAACCTCTCCTAAACTTGTTTCAGTCTCTATTTAATTAGTTTCCTCTGTTTACTAATTGAGTGCTTCTGCTGAAATTTAAAAATGTATCTTTTTGTCTTTTTTCCATTTTATCTGTATGAAAATTGCTGATTTTGTGATCTTGTTTCTGTTACTTCGATTACTATTAGATTGGTGATTTTTTGCAGTCTAGTTAGTGATTTTGTTTGTGTGTGTGGCTAAAAGAGGAGGAAATAACCTTTGTGTTGGGAATAGAAATTTTAGGCAGATCACCAGATTATTTTAAAATTATTTTCAAAACAATTTTAGGAAATTTATCTCTGTACAATTGAACTAAATTCAGGTATTGTATCTGAAAATAGTAAAGCAACTATGGCAGTTTCTTACTAGATAAATTCTCCCTTGTCTTGTGGAATGAAAAATTAAATTTAGATAGATTTGTTTGCTTCCTTTTGACCACTTAGAGTTGTAGAAATTGCCCCTATTTCCTTTTTCGCTTTGCACAGGAGGTAGTTACGAGAGGGGGTAGTATTATGTGGCAGTTACAATTACAGATACAGGCTGCCTAGCATATCAGGAAACTAAATTTTGCACATAAGTACTACTGTTATATAAGTTCAAGTAGGTGATAATGTGATTAAAAATATGTGAATATATTTAGAAGCAGTAATGAATTATTAGCAGCTTTCTAATAATCGTTTTCTGCACTTTCAAAGAATACTAACAAGTTAAACCTGTTGTCAAGTAGAATTGTTAGAAAAAGGTCTTCATTGTTTAGAAGTTTAGGATCCCTTTATATTAGATCCCAAGTACAAATCCTAAGAGCCAGGTGACTTTGGGAAAATTATTTAACATTTCTGAGACTCAGTTTTATTACCTGTAAAATGGAATAATATTTACCAATCAGAAGTGTTGTTTTGAGAATAAAATTAAATAATGTACTGAATTAGTCTCCGATGGTAAGACCCAAGGGTTTGCATTTTTAACCAGTTCCCCTGATGATTACTGGTGTAGTACAGGTTCTCAAATTCTAGCATACATCAGAATCACCTGGAGGGCTTGTTAAAACACATTGCTGGGGGCTTCTCTGGTGGCGCAGTGGTTGAGAGTCCTCCTGCCGTTGCAGGGGACACGGGTTCGTGCCCCGGTCCGGGAAGATCCCACATGCCGTGGAGCGGCTGGGTGCGTTAGCCATGGCCGCTGAGCCTGTGCGTCTGGAGCCTGTGCTCCGCAACGGGAGAGGCTGCAGCAGTGAGGGGCCCGCGTACTGCAAAAACAAAACAAAACGAAACAAAACAAAAAACACATTGCTGGGTGCCAACCCCAGAGTTTTGATTCAGTGGGTCTAGAGTGGGGTCCAACAATTTATATTTCTAACAAGTTCCTAGGTGGTGCTAATGCTCCTGGATACTATACTTTGAGGACCATTTGTGTAGTATATATGATGCCACTTTGACTAGCCTAATAAAAGTAAGAAAAGTGACAGTGGTAATATTTGTTGAGCCCTCATTATGTACCAGGCACTGTTATATGTGCTTGACATTTATTATGTCATTTAATCCGATCTGATCCTGTGAAATGGATGTTATTATTACCCCCATTTTATCGAGAATGAAAGTGAATTAGAGAGAGATTCAGTAATGTGCCCAAAGTTGCCCAGCTGATAGGTAATAGAGCTATTCAAACCCAGAGAGTCTAGTTCCAGGGCTCATTCTCTATAAACATTATTCAGATAAAGGATATAACCTGATGATTGTGCAGCCCTTTCTTCAAAAGGATTTTTCTTAATTTAAAATAAATATATTTATTGTTTATTCTTATGTGAGCCTCACATCAAAGGCTGGAGGACCAGGCTTACCTGTGCCCCTGATTGCAAGGAAAGCCCATGTAGGCATGTGCCAGCCAGGTGCACCACAATCTTGTGTTCAACTAGGCTTTGTAGGCTTGATCTTCAAATGTCTTTTTTTATTGATTGAGTTTTTTAGATGTCTTTTAATATTTAAATGAAATACTGCTTATTGAATATGTCTCTCGTGAAGTTCTTAGATAAAACACGAGATTATAATTTTTCCCCCTTCTTCACAGAGTCACCTGAGCCATTATGGCAGTCAAGTGGACTGGTGGACATTTTTCTCCTGTTCTCTGCCTGAATGCAAGTCAAGAAGGGCTAGTGGCTTCTGGAGCAGAAGGTGGAGATCTCATGGTTTGGGGTGAAGATGGGACTCCATTAGGACACACACGCTTCCAAGGGGCAGACGATGTTACCAGTGTCTTATTCGCTCCCTCCTGCCCCACCAAGCTCTATGCCTCACATGGAGAAACCATTAGCATACTGGATGTCAGGTCTCTCAAAGGATCCTTGGACGATTTTCATGTGAATGAAGAAGAAATCAACTGTGTTTCACTGAATGAAACTGAAAACCTTCTGGCTTCTGCTGATGACTCCGGAACAATCAAAATCCTAGACTTGGAAAATAAGAAAGTTAGCAGATCACTGAAGAGACATTCCAATATCTGTTCTTCTGTAGCTTTTCGGCCTCAAAGACCTCAGAGCCTGGTGTCATGTGGACTGGATATGCAGGTGATGTCTTGCAGAGAGTACTTGGGTAATTTCTAGATGCGATTTGGTAACAGAATCAAATTATTAATTGGGCTAAATATATCTTTCCATTTTCTATTCTCTACTAACATGTCTTATGTATTTTATGAACCATAAGCTTTACTTCTACTGCATGTTTAATGCTAACTTGACAAAGTTTAGTAGATTTGATTCACAGAGTAATTATTAATCTTTTGCTGTTCCTTTCTCTATGCTTTAAGACATTCCTAAAACATGAGAATTCAAATATTTGATTCTAAACATCTGTTTAAACAAAGTCATGCTAAAGTCAGAGTTTATCACCCACTCTCTACAAAGTCTGTTGTTTAAAAAAAAAAAAGTTGGAGGGCCTGGATCTATTATTGTTTTTACTCTAAAAATCACTGGAGTGAGAATAGTCATGGCTTCTCTTTGGTGAGCATTTACTACTTCCCACTGCTTTACATTTACTACTTCCCACTGCTTTATTGTTTACGGGCTCCCCCAGCACTGTTCTAGGCATTTAATCTACATTCCCAACTATATATTAGTATCTTCTAAGACTTGTGGCCACTTCTTGGCCAGTGGTCTTTACCATTCCCTCCTCTACCCTCCACACCTCCTTATAATTTAGAAATAATAAGGCTAATTTTAGTTGTTGTCACTATGACTGCCAGCCCCTCCCCCCAAACTATTGGCATTTAGTAGGAAGAATTGGTAGTTGTCCTGCAGTGCTGGGGCAGCCCCTAAACAATAAAGAATTGTCCGACCAAAAATTTGTAGTGCCTCTATTGAGAATCATTTATACCTACAAGGCTTAGTGACCCCATAACCTCTAAACTCCTTTCTACTCCTAGGTCTTGTCCAAAACTTTAATAAACCTCCTACATTTTCTGTCCTAGTGGAGATAATCTGCTTACTTGGTTGGGCAGAAAGACCTACGCAACCAGTCAGATATCTGTTTTAAGTAGGCAGATTGTACAGTGTCTCTTTGACTAGTCATTCTTTCATCCTTAAGCTATACCAGTTTTCAATGACTGGTTCATTAACTACTAGGCATGGCAATAAACAATTAGGTGTGCAGCAATCACAGATTAGATAAGAAGCAGGCACCCAGAATTTACCATTTTACCTCCAGTTCTAGATGAGAATGTTTAGTGGCAGGCAGCTGCTAGAGAACAGTAAAGGAAATAAATGTTTTGTGAGAAGAAGGCTTAGGTAATTTCTTTTCTTTTTTTTTCTTTTTTTTTGGTAATTGCATTTTGATTTGACTGTCAAGAATTGCTAAAAATACACTGTAGATTAACTTCTGCATTGGGTTGTGATGTAACAACAGTGGCTAAGATAATACAGCCAGGCTTTTAAAAAATTACTTCTTTAACTGACGTAGAAACTATAATTTCTTCCAATTTATCAGTATTTCTTAAAACCTGGTTATCTGGTATTTTTCTAAACCTTAAGAATAGCTAGTCTATGGGGGAGTCCAAGAATGTAGGCATAATAGTGGAAGGGAGTTCTTATCAGATTAATGATGAGTTATTTCTCTCTGAACAAGTGTGTTTTATCTCAAGGCAGGAATTGAATTATTGCCACATAAAATAGATGGGTTCAACACACCTATCTTTGTTATTATACAAGTTATAAAAATTATACCCTTTGATTTAGATAGGTTTAAATAGGCAGTGCGGGCTTCCTTGGTGGTACAGTGGTTAAGAATCCGCCTGCCAATGCAGGGGACATGGGTTTGAGCCCTGGTCCAGGAAGATCCCACATGCCGTGGAACAACTAAGCACATGTGCCACAACTGCTGAGCCTACGCTCTAGAGCCCAAGAGCCACAACTACTGAGCCCGTGTGCCTAGAGCCTGTGCTCTGCAGAAGCCACTGCAATGAGAAGCCCACGCACTGCAACGAAGAGCAGCCCCCGCTCACCGCAACTAGAGAAAACCCGTGTGCAGCAACAAAGACCCAATGCAGCCATAAATAAATAAATAAAATTTTATAAATAAAAAATAAAATTAAATAGGCAATGCTTACTCAAAGAGGCAGGGACCTTAAGAATGAAGTATGATTTATTAAGACACTTGAGACTGCTTAATCTTTTATTAAATAGGCCCAAAATAATAGTCGTAATATATGTATAAGGTATAAAAAATAACATTAAACAAATACATGTGTACCACCACTCAAATATAGTTTTTTCTTATAAGGACCTTTGGAAATTTGAAGCCATCATGAATTTCTGTAGCATACACATTGGTTTTCTTTCTCTCTCATTTCCACATTTGAAAATAAATGGTTCAAAGGTTTGTTCTTTCTGGAGTTTGAAAGATCTCTAGTACAGAACTTAAGGACTGGGACAGTAGAGGAGCCTTTTTTTTTACCCCCTTGAAAATGAATCTTTTATGTGGAAAGGAATGTTTTTGTAGGAGAAATTTTTGAGCAGGGTCACTTTGATATGCTTGCATTCACTTCTGAACATTTGCCAGTTGTCCACTTTCTCTCCCTTTGACGTTTTATTGGACCTTAAGCCCTGAACGCTTGTATACTTTTCCTTCAAATCAATTTTCTTTAATATTCTTTTCCTTTAATACCTTGCCTCTCTTGCTTAGGGTGATACTGCTTGATCAGGTGGTTGAGAAATTGTGAGATACCTTGGACTCTTGGGCAGTTAGGAAGAGTAAAGAAGTACAAAGGGAATGTCCAGGCAGGAACAATTTGGGAATTTTCAACACTTGGAAATGACTGCTGGGTTGGTACAATTTGCAATTTTATTCTAGGAATGCAAGGATTCTTCAATATACGTAAATCTATCAATGTGAAAAACCATATTAACAAATTGAAGGAGAAAAACCATATGATCATCTCAATAGATGCAGAGAAAGCTTTTGACAAAATTCAACACCCATTTATGATAAAAACCCTGCAGAAAGTAGGCATAGAGGGAACTTACCTCAACATAATAAAGGCCATATATGACAAGCCCACAGCCAACATCATTCTCAATGGTGAAAAACTGAAAGCATTTCCACTAAGATCAGGAACAAGATAAGGTTGCCCACTCTCACCACTCTTATTCAACATAGTTTTGGAAGTTTTAGCCATAGCAATCAGAGAAGAAAAGGAAATAAAAGGAATCCAAATCGGAAAAGAAGAAGTAAAGCTGTCACTGTTTGCAGATGACATGATACTATACATAGAGAATCCTAAAGATGCTACCAGAAAACTACTAGAGCTAATCAATGAATTTGGTAAAGTAGCAGGATACAAACTTAATGCACAGAAATCTGGCATTCCTATACACTAGTGATGAAAAATCTGAAAGTGAAATCAAGAAAACACTCCCATTTACCATTGCAACAAAAAGAATAAAATATCTAGGAATAAACCTACCTAAGGAGACAAAAGACCTGTATGCAGAAAATTATAAGACACTGATGAAAGAAATTAAATATGATACAAATAGATGGAGAGATATACCATGTTCTTGGATTGGAAGAATCAACATTGTGAAAATGACTCTACTACCCAAAGGAATCTATAGATTCAATGCAATCCCTATCAAACTACCACTGGCATTTTTCACAGAACTAGAACAAAAAATTTCACAATTTGTATGGAAACATAAAAGACCCCGAATAGCCAAAGCAATCTTGAGAACGAAAACCGGAGCTGGAGGAATCAGGCTCCCTGACTTCAGACTATACTACAAAGCTACAGTAATCAAGACAGTATGGTACTGGCACAAAAACAGAAAGATAGATCAATGGAACAGGATAGAAAGCCCAGAGATAAACCCATGCACATATGGTCACCTTATCTTTGATAAAGGAGGCATGAATGTACAGTGGAGAAAGGACAGCCTTTTCAATAAGTGGTGCTGGGAAAACTGGACAGGTACATGTAAAAGTATGAGATTAGATCACTCCCTAACACCATACACAAAAATAAGCTCAAAATGGATTAAAGACCTAAATGTAAGGCCAGAAACTATCAAACTCTTAGAGGAAAACATAGGCAGAACACTCTATGACATAAATCACAGCAAGATCCTTTTTGACCCACCTCCTAGAGAAATGGAAATAAAAACAAAAATAAACAAATGGGACCTAATGAAACTTCAAAGCTTTTGCACAGCAAAGGAAACCATAAACAAGACCAAAAGACAACCCTCAGAATGGGAGAAAATATTTGCAAATGAAGCAACTGACAAAGAATTAATTTCCAAAATTTACAAGCAGCTCATGCAGCTCAATAACAAAAAAACAAACAACCCAATCCAAAAATGGGCAGAAGACCTAAATAGACATTTCTCCAAAGAAGATATACAGACTGCCAACAAACCCATGAAACAATGCTCAACATTAATCATTAGAGAAATGCAAATCAAAACTACAATGAGATATCATCTCACACCGGTCAGAATGGCCATCATCAAAACATCTAGAGGACTTCCCTGGTGGCGCAGTGGATAGGACTCTGCGCTCCCAATGCAGGGGGCCTGGGTTCTATCCCTGGACAGGGAACTAGATTCCACATGCATGATGCAACTAGGGAGCTTGCGTGCCACAACTAATGAGCCCACATGCTGCAGCTAAGGAGCCCTGGAGCCACAACTAAGGAGCCCGTCTGCCACAACTAAGACCTAGTGCAACCAAATAAATAAACAAATATATTTAAAAAAAAAACATCTAGAAACAATAAATGCTGGAGAGGGTGTGGAGAAAAGGGAACACTCTTGCACTGCTGGTGGGAATGTGAATTGGTTCAGCCACTATGGAGAACAGTATGGAGGTTCCTTAAAAAACTACAAATAGAACTACCATATGACCCAGCAATCCCACTACTGGGCATATACCCTGAGAAAACCAAAATTCAAAAAGAGTCACGTACCAAAATGTTCATTGCAGCTCTATTTACAATAGCCCGGAGATGGAAACAACCTAAGTGCCCATTATCAGATGAATGGCTAAAGAAGATGTGGCACATATATACAATGGAATATTACTCAGCTATGAAAAGAAACGAAATTGAGCTATTTGTAATGAGGTGGATAGATCTAGAGTCTGTCATACAGAGTGAAGTAAGTCAGAAAGAGACAAATACCGTATGCTAACATATATGGAATTTAAGGGAAAAAAATGTCATGAAGAACCTAGGGGTAAGACAGGAATAAAGACACAGACCTACTGGAGAATGGACTTGGGGATATGGGGAGGGGGAAGGGTGAGCTGTGACAAAGCGAGAGAGAGGCATGGACATATATACACTAACAAACATAAGGTAGATAGCTAGTGGGAAGCAGCCGCATAGCACAGGGATATCAGCTCGGTGCTTTGTGACCGCCTGGAGGGGTGGGATAGGGAGGGTGGGAGGGAAGGAGACACAAGAGGGAAGAGATATGGGAACATATGTATACGTATAACTGATTCACTTTGTTATAAAGCAGAAACTAACACACCATTGTAAAGCAATTATATCCCAATAAAGATGTTAAAAAAAAAAAAAAAAAGCTAAGTATACCAGGATGTCAAATTAGTCAACAGACTTGTTTAGAATTTCTGCTCTTTTCTCCAGGTACTATGCTAGGCATTAGCAAAGATGAATTAAATCTCAAGAAACTGAAAAGCTAGTAGTATATGTCAATTAATAGAACAGGGATTAAATATGGGAAAGAGAGAAGGGGGCTGGAATAGTTAGGAAAGCCTTCCTAGAGGGACACAATTTGAGCTATGCCCCTAGGATGAGTAATTTGGGTAATGTGAAAGGAAAGGAAAAGCATTCCAGATAAAAATGATTTCAGTGGTATTCTAGTTTAGTTTATTTAGTTGATAGGTATTTTTACTTTAACAAGCATAGACGAAAATTAATAAATTTCATAATCTTCAATTTTACCTGCAGAGATCAGGGTAGAATGACTCAAAGAAACTGGCATCTGCTTAAGAATTTGGATTACACTTTAATGGGTTTGTTAATCAAAAGTTACTCAGGATCTTGTTTTCTAAATTCTATCTTCCTTACTGCCCACTGGCATTCTAGTTTTGGCACCAGGGTTGCATCCCACTGGCATGTCGTGGTGCCATCTGAATTTCTTTTTTAATATTGCTGGAAATGTATCCTACTAATCATTCTCAGGCTACTTTGATGATTTTGTTAGAAGTGGAATAAGCATGTTAGTTAAACAAACTGACTAGAACCGTAACTATGTAACTTCCTCTTATTTAAAGGTGATGCTGTGGAACCTTCAGAAAGCCCGGCCACTCTGGATTACAAATTTGCAGGAGGATGAAACAGAAGAAATGGAAGACCCACAATCACCTGGTCAGCTTCTAAACCCTGCCCTAGCCCACTCTGTGTCTGTGGCATCGTGTGGCAATATTTTTAGTTGTGGTGCAGAAGATGGTAAGATTCGAATCTTTAGGGTGATGGGAGTCAAGTGTGAACAGGAACTGGGATTTAAGGGCCACACCTTAGGGGTATCCCATGTCTGCTTTCTGCCAGAATCCTATTTGCTGCTTACTGGAGGGAATGATGGGAAGATAATGTTGTGGGATGTAAGCAGTGAAGTTGAGAAAAAACAGAAGAGTCCTATAAAACATACCCACAAGAAGAAAACCAAAAGGGCAGCTTATACCAAGCAGGGTGGAAACACTCATGCTTCAGCAGCAGGTGAAGACGAACATGGCAAAATTTTACCAAAGTTAAGTATTGAACATGGAGAAAAAGTGAACTGGCTCTTGAGTACAAAAATAAAGGGATACCAAAATATATTGGTAGCTGATCAAACTAATTATATATCTGTATATCCTTTAAAAGAATTTTAAATCCAATAAAACATTTGAAAAACTGCAGAACTTTTTATGGGTTAAAAAAAATCCTGATTCTTTGTTTGAACTATTTGTCATGTGTGGAAATAATACCATTCCATCATATAAATTTTAAAACATTTGAGCAAAAGGAGATAATTGGGTAACACTTGTTATAGTAAATGACATTAAAATTTGGTGAATGAGAACTAATATTCACTGAGTACTGATTGTGTACCAGCCATTTTACATGTTTCCTTTCTTATTCCAAATCAGTGAAGTGGGTTACTTTGTTCATTTTTTGCCACAGGAATCAAGACTCAGAGATGTTAAGTAACCTGAGGATCCAAGAAAATTGCAGGCACGATTACTTACCTGCAAAGCATCTTCATTGTCTTGTCAAGCCTCCTGCCATAGGGAAGCCCACATCCTGATCCAAATATGGTCACCACATTAGTTATAACATTAGTAGTTTCTGATCCTAAGATGTCATGAGGAACTTTACCAAGTTGAAAGAGGAAACCTGTTCTTGCTTGTTCTATGTAAAGCCCAGAAGGCTTTGCTGACAATCACCTTTTGCCATTTCTAAGAAAAGTGTTCCAGGTCAAATCAGTTTAGGATATTACGAAGCAATCCAGGCTATGGTGCTGACGGGACCAAGAATAAGCTGAAGTTATGAATAAGCAGAAACTCTGACTAAGCAGAAGATGTAAGGTAGATAGAAGAGGTAGAGAAGAGAAGCCAAGACTGTGTAGAGAGTAAGTTTTCTTTTCATCGTGCCCTGGATTGCTGATTTCTCTGCATGTTCTTTCAGCTTCTGCTTAAATTGCCTACTCTTATATTCAAAGGTTTAAAGAGAGATTCTGATTGTTGGTTACCATTATCCTTGTTTGTGGAGAACTCTTTGATAAGCTCAATTTTAGTCAATGTTTGCTGCAGATGACAGAAACCAAACTCAAATTGACTTAAGGGAATAAAAAGGAATTTATTGGCTCATGTAACTGAGAAGTCCAAGGATAATCAGGCTTGTACTGCTGAGGTAGCTAAGCTGAAAGGATGTGAGTCTTATAGGTGCCTCACCTGTGAAAAGTCTTTCCTAGGGATGGAGTGAGAGAATCCTCACAGTAATGTTGAGCCTGGAACCAGCC
This sequence comes from Leucopleurus acutus, assembly GCF_964270905.1. Classification (NCBI taxonomy): domain Eukaryota; kingdom Metazoa; phylum Chordata; class Mammalia; order Artiodactyla; family Delphinidae; genus Leucopleurus; species Leucopleurus acutus. Next base: position 72,270,175 of record NC_139147.1, on the reverse strand, counting down.
ATGCCTGAAACAAGTTATTTCTGGAGCCTTTTTTTTTTTTTTTTAACTTGTGACTAAAAGTGTCCTGACCAATTAAGTGGGTGGTCAGTAAATATTGTTTAGTGATCTCACTTAAAATTTAAAGCAAGGAGAATACCATCTTGGCCCTAAAAAATTCATTGACAAGGACCTTGGCCTGAGTATTGACAGAAACAAGTTTCTAATCCCAGCAATGGGCAAAGTTCTTGGCCATTCTGGGCCTTGATCTCCTTTCTTGAAAGCGAAGGGTTGAATTAGACATCCCCTAAGTTCCTTTCCATGCCACTGTTTTATGAAATGAAAACATTGTCATAATACTGTGTTTATCCAGTGATTCTAATATTTATTAAAATGTCAGTAAAGACTCATTATCATGGGCAATCACTGGAGATTTAGAGGAATCTTTTGAAAAATTACCCAAGTACAGCATCATCTTAGCTATTGAGCCTGAATAATGTTATGGGAACAAGGTAAGAAGTATTTAAACCAGGATTGATTTTTTTTTTTATTGAAGTATAGTTGATTTAGTGTTGTGCTAGTCTCTGCTGTACAGCAAAGTGACTCAGTTATACACATACATACTTTTTTTTATATTCTTTTCCATTATGGTTTATCACAGGATATTGAGTATAGTTTCCTGTGCTACACAGTAGGACCTTATTGTTTATCCATGCTAAATGTAATAGTTTGCAACCCTAAACTCCCAGTCCATCCCTCTCCCTCCCCCTAACCAGGATTGAAACATTAGTTTTAAACTTCTTTTTGTTGCTAATAACAGATACCCACTCAGACTGCCTAAGCAAAAAGGGAAATTTACTATGGGAAGTGGAGGAGCAGAATTCTCTCAACCCAGAACAGAAATGTCGCTTGGCTCTACGTTTCTAACCGGGGAAATCTCTAACCAGGGAAGCCATCAAAAACCAGAGCAGCTACCCTTTCTGTCTCTCTGAGTTCCTGTGGTCACGTGTCTCTGCTTCTTTCTGCATAGTGGCTTTCACCTGACAAAAGATGGCCTTCCAGGGCTACATCAGCAACCCATTTCAATTCCAGAAACTGAGTAGTGTCTAAGTTCCAAGGCCCTGAAGAGAATCTGATTGGTCTAACTTCGTCAAGTGCCTAGCTCTGATCCAGTCAGCTCTGATCAGGGGGGTGTTGTCATTTAGTATCAACATTGCCAATGGGGCCCCCATAGGTGGGGAGGTAGTTCTCAGGGAAGGGGAGTATGGGCTGAACTAATAGTCCCCGAAGATCTACAACCAACAATTGAGATTTTGGCAGATTTACAGTGTGAAAATTATATGCAAAATGAACCCTTCTTGGGTCAGCCATTTTACTACAGTTTGACTTTCAATTTTCAAACAATAAGATACACCCAGATTACTTTAGTTAATGAGAGTTTGAAGAATGGTAAAGTAAGCAAAATAAAGTGCCTCAGCCTGGGCTTACAGAGAATCAGGGTACCATTTTGGTTTTGGGGTTTTTGGGGGGGGTGTTTGTTTTTTACCACACCATGCAGCATGCAGGATCTTAGTTCCCTGGCCAGGGATTGAACCTGCACCCCCTGCAGTGGAAGCACAGAGTCTTAACCAGTGGACTGCCAGGGAACTCCCAGGATACTATTTTGAATATTCTTAGCTCGATTAGTCAGCTGGCCCCTCAGATAACTGAGTAAGAACTTAAGTGGCCTCGCTTTAGAAGCGGGCATCCAATGTCCCCAATCTATAGAAGGCTGAAAATGTGCCCCAAAGATATCAGGTTCTAATCCCTGGAACCTGTAAATGTTACTTTATTTGGTAAAAGGATCTTTGTAGATATAAGTTACAAATAGTAAAGGATTATGTTAAAGGAACATAATTGTATACTTACCTTTATACTTTATTAGAGTGTAAGATGCTTGGGGGCAAGGATCTGCCTTTTGAGTTTCAGAGCTTGTGGTTTGGCCTGACCTGAACCACCCAGCTCACACAAAAAAAATCATTAAATCTTAGATGAATCAAGGGAGGTCCAGAAGGTGAAAATGTTAAGAGATGTGGATAGAACAAAATAACAATAAAGGTCAACCTGAAGGGAGCTAGTAGCAGGGTTGCCTGGCAACCAGATTGAACCCTTTCTTTGTTATGCTTCAGGTTATTTTTAACACCAGCTATCAGGACTAAACATGGCTCTCCCAACCAGTGCTCAATTCACAAACACCCAGACGTGCTCATCATTTCACATTTGATGTTCTCTCCAAATTACAATCAGTTGTGGTCCAGGATAGATAATCCTGAGGCTGATGCAGTGCCCACCCAGTTGCTTCTCCCTTCCAAGAGCAGAAATACCTTCAGGATTAATCAATCACCCTCTGGCAGAATTATGTATAATCCTGATGCCTTAGCCTATGAATAGCTCTCCCATGACCTCAGTTTTCCTATTTACAAGCAAAGAATTAATGAAAAACAGAGTACTATACTGCACATGTGCTGTGTGTGTGTATTTGGTTTTCTGAACTATTTGAAAGTGAGATACCATGACACTTGACCTCAAAATACATCAGCATGCATCTCCTAAAAAGGATACTTTTATATATAACCATAGTACTGATCTCATACCCAAGAAACTTAGCAATAATTCATATTCTTGCCCGTAGCCAGCCAATTGTGACTAATATCATCCTTACTGCACTAAAGTCTGGTGGTGAGAGAGGGTGGCAGCCAGAACTGAAGAAGATGGGTCCCTCAGCCATGGGCAGGGCTTATGGAAATGAGAGGGAACAAGAAGGACCTTGTGGCTTAGTCTGGGGTCTGAACAGAGATAGGTGTCCCTTGTAGCCAACCCTCTTCCCGTGGCACATCCCCAGTGGGGAACACTGCCCCTTCCTCTGGGCGAAGGTTCATTTTAGAGACCAAGTTTTCAGGCAAAAGGGACATTGTTGAAGAGTGAGGACATGAGTCTCAACTGGAGTGAACAAAATACCCTATCACCACCACCACCTGGGCCATACTCCAACTAGAGGAACAGGATTTAATCTAGGCCCAGTAGAGGACATGGGAGAAATTCAGAACAACCCTCATATACCTGGAGAGAGCCCCTGCCATACCCTCGTATCCTTGGTGGAGGAAAGGACTGGGCTGGGGTTTAATAGAGCCTCCATCAGGTCGTCTTCTCTATAGCCATAAAAAACGCTTGAGGAGAGTGACCCAAAGTTCACTTGAGCATGATTTTCCTATAATCATTCTAGGCAATGAATGAAGAAGCATCCAGAGCATGCAGTGATCAAGTATCAATAAAAACAATTCTTATTGGGACTTCCCTGGTGGCACAGTGGTTAAGAATCTGCCTGCCAATTCAGGGGACACGGGTTCAATCCCTCATACGGGAAGATCCCACACGCTGCAGAGCAACTAAGCACATGCGCCACAACTACTGAGCCTGCACTCTAGAGCCCAAGAACCACAACTACTGAGCCCATGCACAACTACTGAGCCCACGTGCTGCAACTACTGAAGCCAATGTTCTCTAGGGTCTGTGTGCCGCAACTACTGAGCCCACATGCTACAACTACTGAAGCCCACACCCGCAACAAGAGAAGCCACCGCAATGAGAAGCCCGCGCAATGCAACGAAGAGTAGCCCCCACTTGCCACAACTAGAGAGCCTGCGTGCAGCAACAAAGACCAAACGTAGCCAAAAAACAAAACCCAAAAAACCCCCAATTCTTACTGACTTATAAATGTTGACACAACAGATCACAAATAGGTAGCAACCTGAAAATTGAATGCATTTTTCTGTTATGAACAAGATGGTTAAACATGTTACAAACCAATGTGTGGCTAGATAAATGCAAATGTTAATATTTTATTAAAAATTAAGATATAAAAGTCTCAACTAAAAGACTGTTGATTCTACTCAATAAAATCAGTAAAGTTGAAGTGTATAAAATGAATACACAAAAATGAGTTGCTTTTCTATACACCAATAGTGAAACATCTGAAAAGGAATAAAACTATCCCATTCACAATAGGATCAAAACAATAAAATGGGGCTTCCCTGGTGGCGCAGTGGTTGAGAGTCCGCCTGCCGATGCAGGGGACACGGGTTCGTGCCCCAGTCCGGGAAGATCCCACATGCCGTGGAGCGGCTGGGCCCGTGAGCCATGGCTGCTGGGCCTGCATGTCCGGAGCCTGTGCTCCGCAACGGGAGACGCCACAACAGTGAGAGGCCCACATACTGAAAAAAAAAAAAGCAAAACAAAACAATAAAATACCTAAGAATCAATAAACCAAAAAAGTGAAAGATCTGTAAAATGAAAACTACAAGACCTTGCTTAAAGAAATCGAAGAAGACAAACAAATGGAAGGACACGTGTCTGCATGGAATGGAAGAGTTAATATTGTTAAAATGAACATGCTACACACAGCCATCTGTAGATTCAATGTAATCCCTATCAAAATTCCAATGGCATTTTTCAAATAGAGAAAAAATAATCCTAAAATGTGTATGGCACCACAAAAAAAACCCAAATAGCTAAGGCAATCCTGAGAAACAAAAACAAAGCCACCACACATCCTGATATGGGACTACACAACAAAGCTATAGTAATTAAACGAGTATGGTACTGGCATAAAAATGGACACACAGACCAATGGAAGAAAATAGTGCAGAATTAAACTCCCACATATATGGTCAGCTATTACTTGATAAGTGAGCCAGGAACATCAGGTTGGGATAGGATAGTTTCTTCAGCAAATGGTGTTGGGAAACCTGGATAACCACATGCAGAAAAATGAAATTTTACCCCTATCTTACACTACTCACAAAAACCAACTTGAAATTAACTTGAAAGACTTAAACATAAGACCTGAAACCATAAAGACTTAAACATAAGACCTCCTCAACAGGAGGGAGGAAGCTCCTCAATATCAGTATTCACAATGGTTTTTTGGACCAAAACCACAAACAACAAAAGAAAAGACAGTGGGACTCCATCGAATTTAAAAGCTTCCACACAGAGTGCAGACAGCAGAAGAAGAACTACAATCCTGCAGCCTGTGGAACAAAAACCACATTCACAGAAAGAAAAGATGAAAAGGCAGAGGGCTATGTACCAGATGAAGGAACAAGATAAAACCCCAGAAAAACAGCTAAATGAAGTGGAGATAGGCAACCTTCCAGAAAAAGAATTCAGAATAATGATACTGAAGATGATCCAGGACCTTGGAAAAAGAATAGAGGCAAAAATCGAGAAGATGCAAGAAATGTTTAACAAAGAGCTAGAAGAATTAAAGAACAAATAAACAGAGATGAACAATACAATAATTGAAATGAAAAATACACTAGAAGGTATCAATAGCAGAATAACTGAGGCAGAAGAATGGATAAGTGACCTGGAAGACAGAATGGTGGAATTCACTGCTGCTGAACAGAATAAAGAAAAAAGAATGAAAAGAAATGAAGACAGCCTAAGAGACCTCTGGGACAACACTAAACTCGACAACATTTGCATTATAGGGGTCCCAGAAGGAGGAGAGAGAGAAACGACCCGAGAAAATATTTGAAGAGATTAATAGTCCAAAAATTCCCTAACATGGGAAAGGAAATAGCCACCCAAGTGGAGGAAGTGCAGAGGGTCCCAGGCCGGAGAAACCCAAGGAGAAACACACCGAGACACATAGTAATCAAATTGGCAAAAATTAAAGACAAAGAAAAATTACTGAAAGCAGCAAAGGAAAAACGACAAATAACATACAAGGGAACTCCCATAAGGTTAACAGCTGATTTCTCAGCAGAAACTCTACAAGCCAGAAGGGAGTGGCATGACATATTTAAAGTGATGAAAGGGAAAAACCTACAACCAAGATGACTCTACCCTGCAAGGACTTCATTCAGATTTGATGGAGAAATCAAAAGCTTTACAGACAAGCAAAAGCTAAGAGAATTCAGCACCACCAGACCACCTCTGCAACAAATGCTAAAGGAACTTCTCTAAGTAGGAAATACAAAAGAAAAGGACTTACAAAAACAAACCCAAAACAATTAAGAAAATGGTCATAGGAACATATATATCGATAATTACCTTAATCGTGAATGGATTAAATGCTCCAACCAAAAGACACAGGTTTGCTGAATGGATACAAAAACAAGGCCCATATATATGCTGTCTACAAGAGACCCACTTCAGACCTAGGGACACATACAGACCGAAAGTGAGGGCATGGAAAAAGATATTCCATGCAAATGGGAATCAAAAGAAAGCTGGAGCAGCAATACTCATATCAGATAAAATAGACTTTAAAATAAAGAATGTTATGAGAGAACAAGGAAGGGCAGTACATAATGATCCAGATATCAATCCAAGAAGAAGATATAACAATTATAAATATATATGCACCCAACATAGGAGCACCTCTATACATAAGGCAACTGCTAACAGCTATAAAAGAGGAAATCGACAGTAACACAATAATAGTGGGGGACTTTAACACCTCACTTACACCAATGGACAGATCATCCAAAATGAAAATAAATAAAGAAACAGAAGCTTTAAGTGACACAATAGACCAGATATATTTAATTGATATTTATAGGACATTCCATCCAAAAACAGCACATTACACTTTCTTCTCAAGTACGCACAAAACATTCTCCAAGATAGATCACATCTTGGGTCACAAATCAAGCTGCAATAAATTTAAGAAAATTGAAATCATATCAAGCATCATTTCTGATCACAACGCTATGAGATGAGAAATCAATTACAGGGGAAAAAACGTTAAAAACAAACACCTGGAGGCTAAATGATATGTTACTAAATAACCAAGAGATCACTGAAGAAATGAAAGAGGAAATCAAAAAATACCTAGAGACAAATGAGTGAAAACACGATGATCCAAAACCTATGGGATGCAGCAAAAGCAGTTCTAAGAAGGAGGTTTATAGCAATACAAGCCTACCTCAAGAAACAAGAACAATCTCAAATAAACATCTAACCTTACATCTAACTAGAGAAAGAAGAACAAACAAAACCCAAAGTTAGCAGAAACCATAAAGATCGGAACAGAAATAAATGAAACAGAAACAAAGAAAACAATAGCAAAGATCAATAAAACTAAAAGCTGGTTCTTTGAGAAGATAAAATTGATAAACCATTAGCCAGACTCATCAATAAAAAGAGGGAGAGGACTCAATAAAATTACAAATGAAAAAGGAGAAGTTACAACAGACATCACAGAAATACAAAGCATCCTAAGATTACTACAAGCAACTCTATTCCTATAAAATGGACAACCTGGAAGAAATGGACAAATTCTTAGAAAGGTATTACCTTCCAAGACTGAACCAGGAAGAAATAGAAAATATGAACAGACCAATCACAAGTAATGAAATTGAAACTGTGATTAAAAATCTTCCAGCAAACAAAAGTCCAGGACCAGATGGCTTCACAGGTGAATTCTATCAAACATTTAGAGAAGAGCTAACACCCACCCTTCTCAAACTTTTCCAATAACTTGCAGAAGAAGGAACACTCCCAAACTCATTCTATGAGGTGACCATCATCCTGATACCAAAACCAGACAAAGATACTACAAAAAAAGAAAATTACAGACCAATATCACTCATGAATACAGATGCAAAAATCCTCAACAAAATACTAGCAAACAGAATCCACCAACACATTAAAAGGATCATACACCATGATCAAGTGGAATTTATCCCAGGGATGCAAGGATTCTTCAATATACTCAAATCAATCCATGTGATACACCATATTAACAAATTGAAGAATAAAAACCATATGATCAGCTCAATAGATACAGAAAAATCTTTTGACAAAATTCAACACCCATTTATGATAAAAACTCTCAAGAAAATGGGCATAGAGGGAACCTACCTCAACATAAGAAAGGGCATATACAACAAACCCACAGCCAGCATCATTCTCAATGGTGAAAAACTGGAAGCATTTCCTCTAAGATCAGGAAAAAGACAGGGATGTCCACTCGCACCACTACTATTCAATATAGTTTTGGAAGTCCTAGCCACAGCTATCAGAGAAGGAAAAGAAATAAAATGAATAAAAATTGGAAAAGAAAAAGTAAAACTGTCACTGTTTGCAGATGACATGTTACTATACATAGAGAATCCTAAAGATGCCACCAGAAAACTACTAGAGCTAATCAATGAATTTGGTAAAGTTGCAAGATACAAAATTAATGCACAGAAATCTCTTGCATTCCTATATACTAATGATGAAAAATCTGAAAGAGAAATTAAGGAAACACTCCCATTTACTATTGCAACAAAAATAATAGAATACCTAGGAATAAACCTATCTAGGGAGAAAAAAAACCTGTATGCAGAAAACTATAAGACACTGATGAAAAAAATTAAAGATTATAGCAACAGATGGAGAGATATACCATGTTCTTGGATTGGAAGAATCAATATTCTGAAAATGACTATACTACCCAAAGCAATCTACAGATTCGATGCAATCCCTATCAAATTACCAGTAGCCTTTTTTCAGAACTAGAACAAAAAATCTTAAAATTTGTATGGAGACACAAAAGACCCTGAATAGCCAAAGCAGTCTTGAGGGAAAAAAACAGAGCTGGAGGAATCAGGCTCCTGGACTTCAGACTATACTACAAAGCTACAGTAATCAAAACAATATGGTACTGGCACAAAAACAGAAATATAGATCAATGGAACAGGATAGAAATCCCAGAGATAAAGCCACACACTTATGGTCAGCTAATCTATGACAAAGGAGGCAAGGATATACAATGAAGAAAAGACAGTCTCTTCAATAAGTGGTGCTGGGAAAACTATACAGCTACATGTAAAAGAATGAAATTAGAACACTCCCTAACACCATACACAAAAATTGACTCAAAATGGATTAGAGACCTAAATGTAAAACCGGACACTATAAAACTCTTAGAGGAAAACATAGGAAGAACAGTCTTTGACATAAATCCCAGCAAGATCTTTTTTGATCCACCTCCTAGAGTAATGGAAATAAAAACAAAAATAAACAAATGGAACCTAAGGAAACTTAAAAGCTTTTGCAAAGCAAAGGAAACTACAAAGAAGACGAAAAGGCAACCCTCAGAATGGGAGAAAATATTTGCAAATGAATCAACAGACAAAGGATTAATCGCCAAAATATATAAACAGCTCATGCAGCTCAATATTAAAAAAACAAAGAACCAAATCCAAAAATGGGCAGAAGACCTAAATAGACATTTCTCCAAAGAAGACATACAGATGGCCAAGAAGCAAATGAAAAGCTGCTCAACATCACTAATTATTAGAGATATGCAAGTCAAAACTACATTGAGGTATCACCTCACACCAGTCAGAATAGCCATCATCAAAAAATCTACAAACAATAAATGCTGGAGAGAGTGCAGAGAAAAGGGAACCCTCCTCCACTGTTGGTGGTAATATAAATTGATGCAGTCACTGTGGAGAACAGTATGAAGTTTCCTTAGAAAACTAAAAATAGAACTACCATATGACCCAACAATCCCACTGCTGGGCATATACCTTGAGAAAACCATAATTCAAAAAGTCACATGTACCCCAATGTTCATCGAAGCACTATTTGCAATAGCCAGGACATGGAAATAAACTAAATGTCCATCAACAGATGAATGGATAAAGAAGCTGTGGTATGTATATATAATGGAATATTACTCAGCCATAAAAAGAAATGAAAATGGGTCATTTGTAGAGATGTGGATGGACCTAGCGTCTGTCATATAGAGTGAAGTAAGTCAGAAGGAGAAAAACAAATATCGTATATTAATGCATATATGTGGAATCTAGAAAAATGGTACAGATTAACCTATTTGCAGGGCAGGAATAGAAATGCAGACGTAGAGAATGGATGTGTGGTCACGGGGTGGGAGGGGAGGGTGGGATGAATTGGGATATTAGGTTTGCCACGTATAAAATAGCTAGCTAGTGGGAACATGCTGTATAGCACAGGGAGCTCAGCTTGGTGCTCTGTGATGACCTAAATGTGTGGGATGGGGCAGGGGAGGTCCAAGAGGGAGGGCATGTATGTATACATATAGTTGATTCATTTCATTGTACAGCAGAAATGAACACAACATTGTAAAGCAATTATACTCCAATAACAAAAATAAATTTTAAAAAAAGAATATCATTATGCCAGATACAGGGGGTTATATAACCATGGACTGATGAGGAGAGCCTTTTTTCTGTAGCTTAGTGTAGTGTACTCATGAAAGAAGGAAAGTTGAATAACTTGGTATTTGAACAGAACATATTTGTCTGAAGGACTAAAGTAAACTTCTGTGACCCAGGATCCTGGCTTCATCTTGCCATCTGATGAGGCTTCTCTGTAATTCTGTCCCTCCCTCTGAAAACAGAAAGTAATAGATGGCACCCCCACCTGCCCAGCATCTTTCTTGTAGCTTGTAGTCCTTTCTCAGCCAAGCTCTGAGGCTGGCCCAAGTGTTCACAAGCATTCCAACTCTACGTCTCAGGTTCAGGAGCTAAAGACTCAGCTGCAAACAGTATAGCACATGCTGACATATGCTGACACTGTGAATTATAAAGACACAGGTGATGGCAATTTCCTCCCTTCTTGACTGTTTCTTGATTCCTTTATATGCTCTTGTTTGAAAGGAGGAATTAAACCTATGGAAAAATTTTGTTTCTAATATAAAAAATACAGGACGATATGCAAGGAGAATTTGGAAGGTCACGAGGTTGAAGTCCTCCTATACCACGAAGGGTTTGGGGAAGTGGCAGTCCTCCATATTCTCACTAGTCAGGTGGTACCCACGTAGCAGGAGGAAAACCAGAGAGTGAAACTAAGGTCTGAGTTTGTATCCCCAGTGGTCTGCAAGTTCTCCATTATACTTTCTGTTTACTTTAGCTTGCTGTTTCTTATGTAATTGACACATCAGTGAAACTAAACTTTTTTTTTAATCTTAGTGTGCCTGTGTGTATTTTGTGACTAGAAGAAATTTTATTTTAACAGTGTAAGAGAGAAGCTGCTGTTTCAAACACTGGAAATAACAATTGTTTTATGGTACTGGTAGAAACAAGAATATAGCTTTAGAGAACAAAAAATTTAAATCAATAATTTTGAGGGGGATTTTTAAAGCAACACTATTAAGGTATAATTCAATACCATATAATTCACCCAATTAAAGTGTACAATGCAATGGTTTTTAATAAATGAACAGGGTTGTACCACCATCACAACCTAATTGTAGAAAATTTCTCTCCCCCACAAAAGGAAACCCTGTACTCATTAGCACTTACTCCCCATTTCCCGTATACCACCACTCGCACCATTAATCTACTTTCTATTTCTGTAGATTTGCCAATTCTGGACATTTCATATAAATGTAATAATATATGTGGTCTTTGTGACTGGCTTCTTTCACTTAGCATAATGTTTCCAAGATTCATCCATGTTATAGCATGTATCAGTACCTCATTACTTTTTATGGCCAAATAATATTCCATTGTATGTGTATGTATATATATATATATATATATACACAAACACACACATATGTGTGTATGTATACATATATATGTGTATGTATACATATATATATATATATATATATATCCCATTTTGTTTATTCATCAGCTGATCGATGTTTAAGGTAGTTTCCACTTTGGGGCTACTATGATTAATGCTGCTGAGAACAAGTATATACCTAGGAGTGGAATTGCTAGGTCATTGGTAACTATGTGTTTAATATTTTGAAGAACTGCCAGATTGTTTTCCAAAGTTACTGCAACATTTTATATTCTGAGCAGCAAATTATGAGGATTCCCATTTCTCCACATCCTCACCAACATTTGTTTTTTCCTTTTTATTGTAGCCATCGGAGTGGATGTGAATTGGTATTTCATTGTAGATTTGATTTGCATTTCCCTAATGACTAATGATCTTAAGCATCCTTTCATGCACTTATTGTCTTGCACGTTTATGGCAAACAAATTTTCAGCAGAGTTACCAAAGTAATTCAATGTGGTCTTTCCAACATGGTCCAATATGGACCACAATCCAGTTAGGGTCTTTCCAACAAATATTGCTGGAACAATTGGATATCATATGCCAGAAAATGAACCTCAACCCGTACATCATACCATAAATAATGGATCATAAGAGCTAACACTGTAAGAGGTAGGAAACATAGAAAAAGATCTTTGTGACCTTGAGTTAGACAAAGCTTTCTTAGGACACAAAAAGCATGAACCATAAAAGAAAAAAAATTGACAAGTTGGACCTCACCAAAATGGAAAACTTCTGCTCTTCAAAAAAAAAAAAAAAATCTATTAAAATGAAAAGGCAAGCCATAGACTGGGAGAAAATATTTGTAGAACACATATCTGTTATAGGACTTACCAACATATAATATACTCTTACAAAGTAATGAAAAGACAAACAGTCCAATTAAAAAATGAACAAATGATTTGAAGAGACATCTCACCAAAGTGGATATACAAATAGCTAATAAGTACATGAAAAGGTACCTGACATCAATAGTCACTAGGTAAACACAAATTAATACAATGTTATATCTATACACACCCATTAGAATGGCTAAAATTAAAAATACTGACAGTTGGGCTTCCCTGGTGGCGCAGTGGTTGAGAGTCCGCCTGCCAATGCAGGGGACACGGGTTTGTGCCTCGGTCTGGGAAGATCCCACATGCCGCGGAGCTGCTGGACCCGTGAGCCATGGCACTGAGCCTGCGCATCCGGGGCCTGTGCTCCGCAACGGGAGAGGCCACGACAGTGAGAGGCTCGTGTACCGCAAAAAAAAAAAAAAAAAAAAAAAATACTGACGGTGTTAGATAGGATGCAAGCAACTGGAACTCTCTTACGTTGTTAAGAATGAAAAATGGAACAGCCACTTTGGAAAAAAAGTTTGGCAGTTTTTATAAAGTCAAACATATTTACATATGACCCACCAAATCCATTCCTAGATATTTACCCAAGAGAAATAAAAACTTAGGTCCACACAAAGATCTCTACCCAAATGCTTATAGCTACTTTATTCAAAATAGACAAATTGAAAACAAACCAAATGCCCATCAACTGGTGACTATTTAAACAAATTGTAGTATGTCCATACCATAGAATATTACTGAGAAGTAAGAGGAACAAACTATTGATACATGCAACAAAACTTCAAAAGCATTATGATATGTGAAAGAAGCCAGACACAAAATACTGTATTATTCTTATATGAAGGTCTAGAAGAGGCAAAGCAGAAGGCAGATCAGAGGTTACCAGAGGTCAGAGGTGGGTATAGGATTGATTGCAAAGAAGTACGAGGGATCTTTTGGGGGTGATAGGGGTGATGTTCTGTGATGTTTATCGTGATTGTGGTGGGGGTCACATGACTATAAACATTTGTTAAAACTCAACAAATTGTACCTTTTAAAATTGAGGACTTCCCTGGCAGTCCAGTGGTTAAGACTCCACGCTCCCAATGCAGGGGGTATGGGTTCAATCCCTGCTCCATCCCTGGTCGGGGAAGATCCCACATGCCATGTGGCATAGCCAATAAATAAATAAATAAAATTGTTGAACTTTATTGTATGTAAATTATATCTCAAAACAGATTTTTTTTAAAAAGATTGCTTGCTATATAAAGTACATTTTCAAGACAAGTTTCTTAGTGTCCTTTCCAAACCTATTACCACCCATTGTCCTTGTACATAGAAAGTTTGAGGCTTTCATGACTTTAAGGTTTGTCTTGCTTTGAGTTATCACTAATTTTTCACTTAAAATTAGGCTTTTTTTCCCCTTAGATTTCACATACTTTTTCCACACTTTCTTTTTTAGTTTGAAAGTTGTGTTAGAAATAATAGCACAAACAAGAGTTTAAACTGAGCATGTGTTCAACAGAAACACTTTGATTGGTTGTTCAGCAGGCACAGGTCCCCCCAGAGCCAAAAGAGTTACTCAGTATGTGTCAATAAACACTCTCCCAATGTTCCATGATCAGTACTCCACTCATCAACAGCAGTAGCAGAAGTAACGGAAAGAATGTATCTTCTAAATCATGTTGTTAACTAGAAATTCAGAGAATGGAGACCTGGTTGAGGCAAAACAAAACAAAAAGCTTTTATTTGGGATTTGTTAGGACTGCAGCCTGGGAAGCACAAATCCAAGAAAGTACTTGAATTGTGTCCCACCAGACTACAAAATGGAGGAAGCTTTACATAAATTGTTTGTCAAGAATTAGGATTGGGGACTTCCCTCGTGGTGCGGTCGTTAAGAATCTGCCTGCCAATGCAGGGGACACGGGTTCGAGCCCTGGTCAGGGAAGATCCCACATGCTGCGGAGCAACTAAGCCCGTGTGCCACAACTACTGAGCCTGTGCTCTAGAGCCTGCGAGCCACAACTACTGAGTCCGCATGCTACAACTACTGAAGCCTGCGCACCTAGAGCCCGTGCTCCGCAACAAGAGAAACCACTGCAATGAGAAGCCTGTGCACCACAACAAATAGTAGCCCCTGCTCGCTGCAACTAGAGAAAGCCCGTGCACAGCAACGAAGACCCAACACAGCCAAAAATAAATAAATAAATAAATTTATTAAAAAAAAAAAGAATTAGGATTGGAGCTGGCGGGAAGTAAGGGTGCTTGTTAAGCAAGGATTGTTTGGGGTTCAAAATGATTACATAGTTGCTAAGTAGGGGTGGGGAACTTTGAAACTACAAGGTTGCATCTAGCAGCTGCTAGTAGATATTGTTTTGAAAATGGCTGGTGGTGTCTTCGAGTTTTATACAGTTCAGAAAGTTCAGGTTCTCAGTGATGCAGGAACATGTCTGAAACCACATCCACAATGGCCACCCAGCTCCATTTTGGACGCCTGAACCATAGTTACTCCATTTTGATTTTTAAATGATCTTAAATATATCGTCAATGTCATAGAGTATCTTTGCCTTGAAAAGAACTCATGAAATCTAAAAATGTTTCAAATACATGGCTGGTGTAAATATTCAGAGTGTTGTGTTTCTTTTAATCTAAAATCTACAAACTAAGAATGCATACACCAAGTGATGGAGGTAATTCAATTACAGAAATGTTCTGTAATTGTCATTACTCTGCCCAAGGTAGTATCAACTTGCCAAATGCAAAAGAATCTCCTCTAAAGCAGGTAGTACCAAATCCATGATGTTACAGGTGATTTAGTTTCAGCAAAACAGCATCAGCCATCATAATAAATTAATATTGACAATTTAGTTAGTTGTAATTTGGTTTGTATTCAATATGTAGATTTGTTTTGATTTTATAGTTATGTAAGAGTTATAAGAAGCTTATACCTAATGCTGGATTTGGACAAATAATTTTGGTATAATAATTAAATAATAATCACTCATAGAAGTCTAATAATTTTTTTTCTTTTAAAAGTGGACAGTACTCAAGCTTGAATGCATGGGCTTGTACACAGAGTCTTGAAGATCCTCTTGAGTGACTTTTAGCATTTCTAGGTGAGACTACAACTAAGTCAATGATGTTGCTGGGGAATGTGGGGAAGTAGCAAGGATAGAACTCATACTTTGTTCTGAAGAGGGTGTTCTGAAGGAGCACAGAGAACTTTTCAGTATAAATTCTAAGGTAGCCAGGTAGGAAAACTAGTCAAATTATCAGTATGAGGTACTGGAGTCAAGAAGGAAGCCCAGATTTCTGGTTTCAGTGATTGGGTGGATCCTGAGGCCATAAATCCAGGTAGGGAGCACAAGAGGGTGAACAGGTTTGACTACTTAGACCTGATCTGCCCTGACTTGCCCTGGCTAGCATTTCTGGTGTCATTACCATCAGTTCTCCAAAATGACACACAGCTGCTCTTATTAGTCAGTACTCTTTGGTTGCACAGGACAGAATCCAACTGGAGAGGCAGGGGTGGTTCGGAGTCTGTTAACAAAGCCAGAGGGAGGACTAAGCAGACACTTCTGTTTCTCTTTGTTTCCCTTAAATCTCTTACTCTTAGTCTTGCTCCCTTTCTAATAACATATTCTAATTTTCTACTTGATGCTAATGCTTTTCATGAGGCATTACTTTTTTGGTTCTTAGAATTTTCAATATTTTCCCTTCCTGCATTGCTCTGTAGAGATTCAGGTCCTCCTAGAGACACAATCCACAACTTTTTCTGGGTCCTCAGAGATTTTGATAGCCTCAAATTGATCAATTAATTTATTAATCACTACCTGAGTTTATTATTTTTTGTTCTTTTCTGAGTGGGACAATTGTACATCTCCTTATCAACTAACTTATTTTTCTTTTCTTTCTTTCTTTCTTTCTTTCTTTCTTTCTTTCTTTCTTTCTTTCTTTCTTTCTTTCTTTCTTGTTAATAAGGAATTCTTCATGGCTCTAAGTAAACATTTATTATTTTGATATTCAAATTAAAAATTTTCTTTTGGTCTAAGTAGACCCGTTAAAAATTAATCCAGTTTTGTAATAACCTATAAGGGAAAAGAATCTTAAAAAATAGATATATATGCATGTATAATTGAATCACTTTGCTGTACACCTGAAACTAACACAATATTGTAATTCAACAAAAAAAATTTTTTAATTAAATTAATCTAGTTTGAATCTTCAAAAGCTTAAAAAATTATTTTCCAAAATATGGTAATTTTCAGGGTCATAGAGTCCTTGTTAATATTTCTGAAACATTTAGCTCTACTATCCTACCACATATTTTCATTGTCTATGACGTTCCCATCATTTAATATGGCTGTTTTTCTTTTTTTTTTTTTGAGCAACGACTTATTACTGGCATTTAAATGTCTTTCAGATCCAGACTACATATTATTTATTTATTTATTTATTTATTTTTGCGGTACGCAGGTCTCTCACTGTTGTGGCCTCTCCCGTTGCGGAGCACAAGCTCCGGACGCGCAGGCTCAGCGGCCATGGCTCACGGGCCCAGCCGCTCTGCGGCATGTGGGATCTTCCCGGACCGGGGCACGAACCCGCGTCCCCTGCATCGGCAGGCAGACTCTCAACCACTGCGCCACCAGGGAAGCCCCCCAGACTACATATTTTTTAAATGAGCTTTCAATACTGGATATTGTGAGTGCTGCTCTTGTCTGACTTGATGTCATGTTTGCTTAGGCAAAGCAGTTTTTCTGCTCTTCTCCTTTCTGGGTCAACCTAGTTGCAGCAAATCAAACTGTTCTCCCTCTTTCTTTCTTTCATACACCATCATTTAAGATCACCAAGAATTCAAGTTCCAGAACCTGCCCTTGTCTCCTTTTACAATATCTGTTTTTCTTCTGAACAGCATTCATAAAGGAGAACACTTTTTGCAAGTTAATCAGGGAAATTGCACAGGCTGACAGCAACAGCAAACTTATCGACTGCAATGAAAGTCTCAGGAATGTGTGTGCCATTGGCTTCTGCGTGGAATTATTTGCAAAATTGTAGAGCTCGGATTCAGCTTGTTTGTAAAGCTTGACACAACTGGAAATAGCTATTTGATGTTTCCCTTGAAGAGACTTCCAGTGCTAACTTTCTGCTTCTCAGGGGCCTAACGTTACAATCCTCTTGGTGTCTGTGATGTTTCTACTGCCATCAAAGGTCAAACAAGAGGTGAATAGACATTTTAGTGGGTATACTGCTATTTTGTCTCTTTTTTGTTGCCCACAGCACTTTCATAAAAATCCTATGTTTGGGAGAAAAACAAAAAAGAAGGGAGGGAAGGAGGGAGGGAGGGAGAGGGAGGGAAGAAGGGAGGAGGGAGGGAGAGGGAGGGAGGAAGGGAGGAAGTAAGAAAGGAAGGAAAGGCTGTTTCTTTATAGGGCTTTTCCTTCAAAGCTTGTGTTTTCTGAGACCAAGGTATCATCATAATCTTGGCTGCAATTCAGATTCTCCAATTAACATTTTTTAAATATCTAGATGCCTGTGTCCTATCCCTCAAATATCTGATTCAGTACCAATTACAGAGATTTTACATGTTGCAGATCAACTCACCCTTCAAAAATACTGGATAATCTGAATGACATTTTTTTTTTTTTTTTTTGCTATACGCGGGCCTCTCACTGTTGTGGCCTCTCCCTTGCGGAGCACAGGATCCGGACGCGCAGGCTCAGCAGCCATGGCTCAGAGGCCTAGCCGCTCCGCGGCATGTGGGATCTTCCCGGACCGGGGCACGAACCCGCGTCCCCTGCATCGGCAGGTGGACTCTTAACCACTGCGCCACCAGGGAAGCCCCGAATGACATTTTTTAATTGATTTACACACCAGTCAGAATGGCTAAAATAAAAAATAGAAAAAAAAAAGTGAAAACACCAAATGCTGGTAAGGATATGGAGAAACTGAATCTCTCCTCCACTGCTGGTGGGAATGTAGAATACTATAGCCACTCTAGAAAACAGTTTGGCCGTTTCTTACAAAACTAAAAATGCCACTACCGTATGATCCAGCAGTGCATTCCTGGGCCTTTATCCAAGAAAAATGTAAATATGTGTTCACATAAAAACCTGTACACAGGGCTTCCCTGGTGGCGCAGTTGTTGAGAGTCCGCCTGCCGATGCAGGGGACGTGGGTTCGTGCCCCGGTCCAGGAAGATCCCACATGCCGCGGAGCGGCTGGGCCCGCGAGCCGTGGCCGCTGAGCCTGCGCGTCCGGAGCCTGTGCTCCGCAACGGGAGAGACCACAACAGTGAGAGGCCCGCGTACCGTAAAAAAACAAAACAAAACAAAAAAAACCCAAAAAAACCTGTACACAAATGTTTATAGTGACTTTATTTGTGATAGCCCCAAACCGGAATCAGCTGAGATTCCTTTAACAGGTAAATGGTTAAACAAGCTGAGATATATTCACACCAGGGACTACTACTCAGAATAAAAAAGAACAAACTTGATACATGAAGCAACCTGGATGTTCATATAGATTTTCAAATTTATTGTCAAGAATTTGTTTATAATATCCTCTTCACTTTTTGATATTTATTTACATGTATAGTGATATTCCCTTCTTCAATCCTGTTATTTGCCTATCTGGCTTCTCTCTTATTAGTCTTGTCAGGAGATTTTCAATATTAATAGCCTTTTCAAAGGACCAAAATTTGCCTTTGATAATTCTATTAATTTGTTTTCTATCAATATTTCATTAGTTCCTACTCCAGTCTTTATTATTTCCTTCATTCTACTATCTTTAGGTTTAATTTGCTTTTTCTAACGTCTTGAGATGGATACTCAGAACTCACTGATATTTTTTCTAAGTATAGCGTTAGCTGCATCCTTCCAGTTTCATGTGCTGCACTTTCATTATTGTTCCAATACAACATTTTAAATTTCCATTGTGATTTCTTCTTTGAGATATGGATTATTTAGAAACATAGTAAAATATTAACACTTTTTCCCCTGATATTGGGAACAAGAGAAAAGAAGGATCTCTCCTTCATTATTTCTATTTGATGTCCTCTGGGAGGTCCTAGATAGTACGAGGCAAGAAAAAGAAATAAAAGGCATAAGAATTAGAAAGTAAGAAGTAAAACTGTCATTCACAGACAACATGATTGTGTATCCAGAAAATCAAAAGAATCTACAGATGAATTACTAAAATTAAAAATAAATTGAGGTTGCTGAATAAAAAGATAAATTTACAAAAATTGCTGATATTCCTATATAACAGCAACAATAGGGGAAAAATTTTAAATATCATTTACAACAGTATCAAAAAACATCAAATACTTAGTAATAAATCTAATGAAAGTCATGCAAAAACCTCTAGAGAAAACTGCAAGACATGATTGAGAAAAAGAAAATTTAAAAGAAGTCTTTCTCATATTCATGAATTAGAAGACTAAATATTATAAAGATGTCAATGTAATCCTAATTAACATCCCAGCTAGCACTACTATAAAAATTAGTTTGTTGTAAATTTTATATGAAAATGCAAATGGTTCAGAATAGGCCAGATAATCTTGAAGAACAGAGGTGGAAGCCTCACTATATGATACTAAGGGTTATTATATAAAGCTACAATAACTAAGACTGTGGTATGGGCACAAGAGTAGATAAATAGATAAATGGGACAGAAATAGATGCTTACAAATATGGAAACTTGACTGATGACAAAGGTGCACTGCAGAGCAATGAGAAAAGGGCAGTCTTTGTGATAAATGGGATTCGGTCAGTTGTATACTTATATGATGAAGAAATGAATCTTGATCCCTTCTTCAGACTTATCAAAAAAACTGTTTCTAGGTGTGTTGCAGATCTAAATGTGATAATGTAATAAAGCTTCTAAAGAGAAAAAGAACATTTTCATTACCTTGGGAGAAGGAAAGATTTCATATATTAGATGAAATGAAAACACTGATAAATTGGACTACATTAAAATTAAGAACTTCTGTTCATCAAAACATCATTAAGAGGGTGAAAAAGCAAGATACAGAGTGGAAAAAGATATGTGCAATGTGTGTAACTGACAAAGGACTCAAATCCAGAGTGAGTAAATAACTCAATCAATTAACTGATCAATCAATAAGAGAAAAAAGTCAGATAATCCAACAGAAAAATGGGCAAAAGATAAGAATAGGCCAACAGATATCCAAAAGAGCAATAATCATATGAAAAGGTGATCAATTTTATTGGAAACTAGAAATTACAAACTAAAACACACCCACCAGAATGGCTAACATTTTAAAAAGTGACAATATAAGGTGTTGATGAAGTGTGGAACAACTGACACTCTCATCCTCTGCACATGAGAATAAAAACTGGTACAACCATTTTGCAAAACTAATCAGCAGTATGTGTAAACTTGAGTATCAGCACAGCCTATGACCCAGCAATTCCATTTCTAGATATATACCCAACAGGAATTCTATACCAAAAGACATGTACAAGAATGTTCATAGCAGTATTATCTATAATAGCTCCCAAATGGAAACTACTCAAATGTCTAACAACAATAGAATATATAAGTAAATTGTGTGATATATTCATACAACGGAATACCGTCCAGAAGTAAAAGAAAACTATTTCACTCACCAGCAAAGATGAATCTTACATAATGCTAAGCAAAAGGAACCACTCAAAAAATTATATACATATCTAGCCACACTAGTTACTAGAGTAACTAGTACCAGACGAAACCTCCTGTCATAGCAATTAGACAACTGTACAATATGTATGAAATAACGGTCTTCAGTCATTGGACCATAGGCAGCCCAAGACAGTGATTTCTGTGAGAAAGGAAGAAGTGGAGTAAGCCCTACAATTTCCCTAGCTTTCTGCCTGGTGGCATTTACCAAATATCAGCATAGGAATGGGGGTCCCAAGTAAAGCATGACAGACTTGCTGAGCTCAGGAGAAAAGTCAGAGCTTGTAGAGACTGAGGCAGCTAAAACTTGTGGAGCAGACTACCAGAGAGATGGGAGCATATATATGCAAAGGAGATCCAGAAATCTGCACAGGAGTTCCCTTGTGTCTTTGGCCAAATAGAAAGCCAAGCAAAGAAACCTGTAGGGGAGAATCTTTCCTTGCCTCTTCCTAGCTTCTGGTGGGTTTCCATCAATCCTTGGTGTTCCTCGGCTTGTAGCTGTAGGACTACTATCTGCCTTTGTCCTCACATGGCAGCCTGCCTTTGTGTGTCTGTGTCTGTGTGTCTCTTCTATTCTTCTTATAAAGACACTTGCTATGGTCTGAATGTGTTCTCCCAAAATTCATATGTTGAAACATAACCCCAAAGATATTAGGAGGTAGGGACTTTGGAATGTGCTTAAGTCATGAGGATGGAGGCCCCATGAATGGGATTAGTAAGTTTTATATTAGTGAGCTTTATAAAAGAGGCTCCAGAGAGATCCCTAGCCCCTTCCACCGTCTGAGGACACAGCAAATAGATGCTAGCTAGGAAACAGAAAGTGGGTCCTCATCAGAAGGCAACCATGCTGGTACCTTGGTCTTATACTTCCCAGCCTCCAGAAGAGTGAGAAATAAGTGTCTGTTGTTTATAAGCTACCCAGTCTGTGGTATTTTGTTGTAGCAGCCTGTAGGGACTAAGACAACACTAGTCGTATTGGATTAACCGCCCACCCTACTCCAGTCTGATCTTGTTTGTTTGCAAATATCTTTTTATTTCACCTTCATGTTGAAAGATATTATTACCAGTTGTGGGTTGGTAGTTTTTTTACCCCTTGTTTTTATTTGGTTTCATCAGTTTCAAAATGATAGTTCAATTTCCCCTGGCTTGTATTGTTTCTGATGAGAACTCGTCAGTAATGTTTATCTTGGTTTCTCTGTATTTAATGCATCATTTATTCCTTGGTGTTTTTTTAAAAAATAAATTTAGTTATTTATTTATTATTATTTTTGGCTGTGTTGGGTCTTCATCGCTGTGCGTGGGCTTTCTCTAGTTGCGGTGAGCAGGGGCTACTCTTTGTTGTGGTACACAAGCTTCTCACTGTGGTGGCTTCTCTTGCTGCAGAGCACGGGCTCTAGGCGCTCAGGCTTCAGTAGTTGTGGCACACGGGCTCAGTAGTTGTGGCACATGGGTTTAGTTGCTCCACGGCATGTGGGATCTTCCCAGACCTCGAACCCGTGTCCCCTGCATTGGCGGGCGGATTCTTAACCACTGCGCCACCAGGGAAGTCCCTCTTTGGTGCTTTTATGATGTTCCCTTCTCACTGTTTTTCAACAATTTGATTTTGTTGTGCTTTGGTATGGCTGGGTGTTTTTTCAGCATTATTGGGAAATAAAATTGTAAGATATTTAAAGTGTACAACATGATGATTTGATATAGGTATACATTGTGAAAGGATTCCCCATCCAGTTAATTATCACAACCATCACCCCTCTCTTTCCCTTCTCTCTTTCTTTCTCTCTCTCCCTCTCTCTCTTTTTTTTTTTTTTTTTTGCGGTACTCGGGTCTCTCACTGCTGTGGCCTCTCCCATTGCGGAGCACAAGCTCCGGAGCGCAGGCCCAGCGGCCATGGCCCACAGGCCCAGCCGCTCTGCGGCATGCGGGATCCTCCCGGACCGGGGCACAAACCCGTGTCCCATGCATCGGCAGGCGGACTCCCAACCACTGCACCACCAGGGAAGTCCTCTCTCTCTCTTTATTGGTGAGAACATTTAAGTTCTACTCTCTTAGCAAATTTCACTTATACAATACAGTGTAATCAACTGTAGTCACATTGGTATGCTTTTCCTTACGTATATTCTGCTTGGACGTCTTTGAACTTCTTGGAATTTAATGTGTCATCAAATTTGGAAATATTTCTGACATCAGCTGTTTTTTGCTGCTTCCCTCTCTTGCTGGAACTCCAACACACATATGTCAGAACGCTTGATATTGTCTCACAGATTACTGAGGCTCTGTTAATTACTTTTCAGCCTTACTCCTCTGTGCTTCAGTTTAAAGAGTTTCCATTGCCCTATCTTCAGATTCATTGCTCTTTTCATCTCCAGGGCCTAATTTACCCAGTAAATTTTTAATTTCAGTTGTTGCGTATTTCAGCTCTAGAATTTCCATTTGGTTCATGTATTAGTCTACTGGGGTTGCCATAACAGAATACCACAGACTGGATGGCTTAAACAGCAGAAAATTATTTGTCACATTTCTGGAGGCTATCCAGTAACAAGGTGTTGGTATATTTGGTTTCTCCTGGGACCTCTCTCCTTTGCTTGCAGATGGCTGCCTTCTCGCTGTGTCCTCACATGGCCTTTTCTCTTGTTCATGTACCTCCTTGGTGAATCTTCTTCTTCCTGTAATGACAGTAGTCATATTGGATTAGGGCTCTATCCATATGACCTCATATAATCTTCATTACCTCTTTAAAGTTCCTATTTCCAAATGACATTGGGGGTTAAGGCTTCAACATATGAATTTGGAGTGGGGGTGGGGGACACAATTCAGTCCATAACACCACATAATGGAATATTATTTGGCAATAAAAAGGAATGAAATAAAGATCCATGCTATAATATGGATGACCCTTGGAAACATTATGCGAAGTCAATAAAACCAGTCACAAAAGACGACATACTGTATGATTCCATTTATATGAAATGTCCAGAATAAGCAAATCTATAAGCAGGGGGAGGAGGGATTAGGAAGGAATGGGGAATGACTGCTGAAAGGTATAGGGTTTCTTTTTGTGGTAATGTAAATGTTCAAAAATTGCTGTGGTAATGGTTGTACAACTCTGTGAATATGCTAAAAACTCTTGACTTGTACATTTAAAATGAGTCACTTGTATGATATATGAATTATATCTCAGTAAAGCTGTTATAAATATATACTGTATGATTCCATTTGTTAAAATTTCAAAAATAAGCAAAATTAATGTATAATGAGATAGTGGTTATCTTTTAGGAGGAGAGGGAAAGCAGTAATTGGGAGGGGCCACAAAGGCCATGACAAATCTGGCATGTTAGCAATATTCTATTTTTTAAATTTGGGTTAAGTTTACATGAATGTGTTCATTTTGCAATAAATCATTAAAAGGAAAAACACCATTTCCCCTCTATACACAATACTTCTGACACCAGATGCGTGGGGTTTTCCACACCAAACAATTCTCCAGTTCTTGGCATACACCTGCTGGATGTCCTACAATTTAACTCAGCTCTAAAACTAACTGCCCGGAGTTGGCACAGACCCACAGGTTAAGGGCTCAGTCACCCAAGATTGCCCCACTTCAGGCACCAATCAGAAGTCCCAAACTGTCACTTGTACCTCGGAATGACTGGCTATAAATCCAGGGTTCCTGCGACCCCTCCTCAAGTTTGATGGTTTGGTAGAATGGCTCACAGAACCCAGGAACACAGCTTACTTACTATTACCAATTGATTATGAAGCATATATTAAAGAATACAAATGAATAGCCAGTTGAAAAGATACATAGGGTGAGGTTCAGAAGGGTCCCAAGCATAGGAGATTTTGTCCCTGTAGAGTTGGGGGTGCACCACCCTACTGGCATATGGATGTGTCCTTGCTCACCAAGCTGGAAGCTCTCCAAACCCCTTTGGTTAGGATTTTTATGGAGGCTTCATTACAACAGGTATAATGGATTAAGTCACTGGCATTAGTGGTTAACTTAACCTTTAGCCACTCTTCCTTCCCCAGAGGTTAAGGAGTAGAGCTGAAAATTCCAACCCTCTAATCACGTGGTTGATTCTCTTGGCAACCAGCCCCACATCTTTAGGGGCTTTCTAAAAATTGGCTCACAGGTGGGATAGGGAGGGTGGGGGGGGAGATGCAAGAGGGAGGAGATATGGGGATATATGTATAGGTATAGCTGATTCACTTTGTTATACGGCAGAAACTAACACACCATTTTAAAGCAATTATACTCAAATAAAGATGTTTAAAAACATGAATAAAAATTCCTGGTAAAAAAATAAATAAAAAATTAAAAATAGACCCATCACCAGTCCCTCCCATCAGGAAACTTGCACAAGCCTCTTAGATAGCCTCATCCACCAGAGGGCAGACAGCAGAAGCAAGAAGAACTACAATCCTGCAGCCTGTGGAACAAAAACCAAATTCACAGAAAGACAGACAAGATGAAAGGCAGAGGGCTATGTACCAGATGAAGGAACAAGATAAAACCCCAGAAAAACAACTAAATGAAGTGGAGATAGGCAACCTTCCAGAAAAAGAATTCAGAATAATGATACTGAAGATGATCCAGGACCTTGGAAAAAGAATAGAGGCAAAGATAGAGAAGATGCAAGAAATGTTTAACAAAGAGCTAGAAGAATTAAAGAACAAACAAACAGAGATGAACAATACAATAACTGAAATGAAAAATACACTAGAAGGAATCAATAGCAGAATAGCTGAGGCAGAAGAACAGATAAGTGACCTGGAAGACAAAATGGTGGAATTCACTACTGCTGAAGAGAATAAAGAAAAAAAGTGAAAAGAAATGAAGACAGCCTAAGAGACCTCTGGGACAACATTAAACACAACAACATTCACATCATAGGGGTCCCAGAGGGAGAAGAGAGAGAGAAAGGACCTGAGAAAATATTTGAAGAGATTATAGTCGAAAAATTCCCTAACATGGGAAAGGAAATAGCCACCCAAGTCGAGGAACTGCAGAGAGTCCCATACAGGATAAACCCAAGGAGAAACACACCAAGACACATAATAATCAAATTGTCAAAAATTAAAGACAAAGAAAAATTATTGAAAGCAGCAAGGGAAAAATGACAAATAACATACAAGGGAACTCCCATAAGGTTAACAGCTGATTTCTCAGCAGAAACTCTACAAGCCAGAAGGGAGTGGCATGACATATTTAAAGTGATGAAAGGGAAAAACCTACAACCAAGATGACTCTACCCTGCAAGGACCTCATTCAGATTTGATGGAGAAATCAAAAGCTTTACAGACAAGCAAAATCTAAGAGAATTCAGCACCACCAAACCACCTCTACAACAAATGCTAAAGGAACTTCTCTAAGTAGGAAATACAAAAGAAAAGGACTTACAAAAACAAACCCAAAACAATTAAGAAAATGGTCATAGGAACATATATATCGATAATTACCTTAAACGTGAATGGATTAAATGCTCCAACCAAAAGACACAGGCTTGCTGAATGGATACAAAAACAAGACCCATATATATGCTGTCTACAAGAGACCCACTTCAGACCTAGGGACACATACAGACTGAAAGTGAGGGCATGGAAAAAGATATTCCATGCAAATGGGAATCAAAAGAAAGCTGGAGTAGCAATACTCATATCAGATAAAATAGACTTTAAAATAAAGAATGTTACAAGAGACAAGGAAGGACACTACATAATGATCAAGGGAACAATCCAAGAAGAAGATATAACAATTGTAAATATTTATGCATCCAACATAGGAGCACCTCAATACATAAGGCAACTACTAACAGCTATAAAAGAGGAAATCGACAGTAACACAATAATAGTGGGGGACTTTAACACTTCACTTACACCAATGGACAGATCATCCAAAATGAAAATAAATAAGGAAACAGAAGCTTTAAATGACACAATAGACCAGATAGATTTAATTGATATTTATAGGACATTCCATCCAAAAACAGCAGATCACACTTTCTTCTCAAGTGGGGATAGAACATTCTCCAGGATAGATCACATCTTGGGTCACAAATGAAGCCGCAGTAAATTTAAGAAAATTGAAATCAAATCAAACATCTTTTCTAACCACAATGCTCTGAGATTAGAAATGAAGTACAGGGAAAAAAATGTAAAAAAGACAAACACATGGAGGCTAAACAATACGTTACTAAATAACCAAGAGATCACTGAAGAAATCAAAGAGGAAATCAAAAAATACCTAGAGACAAATGACACTGAAAACACAACAATCCAAAAACTATGGGATGCAGCAAAAGCAGTTCTAAGAGGGAAGTTTATAGCTATACAAGCCTACCTCAAGAAAGAAGAAAAATCTCAAATAAAATATCTAACCTTACAACTAAAGGAACCAGAGAAAGAAGAACAAACAAAACCCAAAGTTAGCAGAATGAAAGAAATCATAAAATCAGAGCAGAAATAAATGAAATAGAAACAAAGAAAACAATAGCAAAAATCAATCAAACTAAAAGCTGGTTCTTTGAGAAGATAAACAAAATTGATAAACCATTACCCAGACTCATCACGAAAAAGAGGGAGAGGACTCAAATCAATACAATTAAAAATGAAAAAGGAGAAGTTACAACAGACACTGCAGAAATACAAGGCATCCTAAGAGATTACTACAAGCAACTCTATGCCAATAAAATGGACAACCTGGAAGAAATGGACAAATTCTTCCAAAGGTATAACCTTCCAAGACTGAACCAGGAAGAAATAGAAAATATGAACAGACCAATCACAAGTAATGAAATTGAAACTGTGATTAAAAATCTTCCAACAAACAAAAGTCCAGGACCGGATGGCTTCACAGGTGAATTCTATCAAACATTTAGAGACGAGCTAACACCCATCCTTCTCAAACTCTTACAAAAAACTGTGGAGGCAGGAACACTCCCAAACTCATTCTATGAGGCGACCATCACCCTGATACCAAAACCAGACAAAGATACTACAAAAAAAGAAAATTACAGACCAATATCACTGATGAATATAGATGCAAAAATCCTCAACAAAATACTAGCAAACAGAATCCACCAACACATTAAAAGGATCATACACCATGATCAAGTAGGATTTATCCCAGGGATGCAAGGATTCTTCAATATACTCAAATCAATCCATGTGATACACTGTATTAACAAATTGAAGAATAAAAACCATATGATCATCTCAATAGATGCAGAAAAAGCTTTTGACAAAATTCAACACCTATTTATGATAAAAACTCTCCAGAAAGTGGGCATAGAGGGAACCTATCTCAACATAAGAAAGGCCATATACGACAAACCCACAGCAAACATCATTCTCAATGGTGAAAACCTGAAAGCATTTCCTCTAAGATCAGGAACGAGACAAGGATGTCCACTCTCACCACTATTATTCAACATAGTTTTGGAAGTCCTACCCACGGCAATCAGAGAAGAAAAAGAAATAAAAGGAATACAAATTGGAAAAGAAGTAAAACTGTCACTGTTTGCAGATGACATGTTACTATACATAGAGAATCCTAAAGATGCCACCAGAAAACTACTACAGCTAATCACCGAATTTGGTAAAGTTGCAAGATACAAAATTAATGCACAGAAATCTCTTGCATTCCTATACACTAATGATGAAAACTCTGAAAGAGAAATTAAGGAATCACTCACATTTACCATTGCAACAAAAAGAATACCTAGGAACAAACTTACCTAGGGAGACAAAAGACCTATATGCAGAAAAGTATAAGACACTGATAAAAGAAATTAAAAAGTATGCAGAAAAGTATAAGACACTGATGAAAGAAATTATGCAGAAAAGTATAAGACACTGATGAAAGAAATTAAAGATGATACCAAGAGATGGAGAGATATACCATGTTCTTGGATTGGAAGAATCAATATTGTGAAAATGACTATACTACCCAAAGCAATCTACAGATTCAGTGCAATCCCTATGAAATTACCAATGGCATTTTTTACAGAACTAGAACAAAAAATCTTAAAATTTGTATGGTGACACAAAAGACCCTGAATAGCCAAAGCAGTCTTGAGGGAAAAAAACGGAGCTGGAGGAATCAGACTCTCTGACTTCAGACTATACTACAAAGCTACAGTAATCAAAACATATGGTACTGGCACAAAAACGGAAATACAGATCAACGGAACAAGATAGCTCAGAGATAAACCCATGCACCTATGGTCAGCTAATCTATGACAAAGGAGGCAAGGATATACAATGGACAAAAGACAGTCTCTTCAGGAAATGGTGCTGGGAACACTGGACAGCTACATGTAAAAGAATGAAATCAGAATACTCCCTAATACCATACACAAAAATAGACTCAAAATGGATTAGAGACCTAAACTTAAGACCGGACACTATAAAACTCTTAGAGGAAAACATAAGAAGAACACTCTGTGACATAAATCCCAGCAAGATCTTTTTTGATCCACCTCCTAGAGTAATGGAAATAAAAACAAAAACAAACAAATGGGACTTAATGAAACTTAGAAGGTTTTGCAAAGCAAAGGAAACTACAAACAAGGCAAAAAGACAACCCTCAGAATGGGAGAAAATATTTGCAAACGAATCAATGGACAAAGGATTAATCTCCAAAATGTATAAACAGTTCAAGGAGCTCAATATTAAAAAAACAAACAACCCAATCCAAAAATGGGCAGAGGACCTAAATAGACATTTCTCCAAAGAAGACATACAGATGGCCAAGCGGCACATGAAAAGCTGCTCAACATCACTAATTATTAGAGAAATGCAAATCAAAACTACAGTGAGGTATCACACACCAGTTAGAATGGGCATCATCAGCAAATCTACACACAATAAATGCTGGAGAGGGTGTGGAGAAAAGGGAATCCTCTTGCACTGTTGGTGGGAATGTAAATTGATACAGCCACTATGGAGAATAGCATGGAGGTTCCTTAAAAAACTAAAAGTAGAATTACTGTATGATCCAGCAATTCCACTACTGGGCATATACCCAGAGAAAACCATAATTCAAAAAGACACATGCACCTCAATGTTCACTGCAGCACTGTTTACGATAGCCAAGACATGGAAGCAACCTAAATGCCCATCAACAGAGAAATGGATATAGAAGATGTGGTACATATATACAATGGAATATTACTCAGCCATAAAAAGGAATGAAATTGGGTCATTTGTAGAGATGTGGATGGATCTAGAGACTGTCATACAGAGTGAAGTAAGTCAGAAAGAGAAAAACATCATGTATTAACGCATATATGTGGAACCTAGAAAAATGGTACAGATGAACCAGTTTGCAGGGCAGAAATAGAGACACAGATGTAGAGAACAAACATATGGACATCAAGGGGGGAAAGTGGCAGGGCGGTGGTGGTGGTGGTGTGATGAATTGGGCGATTGGGATTGACATGTATATACTGATGCGTATAAAATTGATGACTAATAAGAACTTGCTGTGTAAAAAAATAAAACAAAAAAATAGAAACATTGTACATATTGTCAGGGATATGTGATCTAATGGATTAAAGGATACCAAATTTTATTGCTTTGAATTTTCAAAAAAAAAAGAAATTAAAAATAAATAAAAAATAAAAATTGCCTCACTAACATAAACTCAGGTGTTTTGAAAGTGGCTTGTTATGAATAACAAAAGACACTCCTTTCACCTTTATCACTCTGTAGGTATTTCAGCAACTGGGGATAAAACCAAATATTATAATAAAAGATGCTTCTTTCACCTGTTTTAGGATCCAGGGAGAAAAAACAATTATAAGAAGAGATGTTCCTATTACTCTTATCACTTAGGAAGTGATAAAGAGTTTTAGAAGCTCTGTGCCAAGAACCAGGACAAAGACCAAATATGTATTTCTTATTATATCAAAATATCACAGTCATCAAGCTTGTTGATTTTAAAAATAAAAGAGTCAGTTATTTCACCAGCAAAAATTGGTTTAATTGGGAATAGCAGAGAGTTGCAATTCAGGACAAATAAGCCACAGCAAAAACCATAGGGAAGTCCAACAAACAAAGGAGAGGAACGTTATTTTATAGAGAAGATGGAGGAAGTTGGAAAAGGTTGTTTTGAATGAAAGCACACTGAAGAAAAGTGAGGGTTCAGGGTGATGACACTTTCTCATTGGCTGAGTTGCTGGGGTAGTCGAATTCTTGTAGGATACTCAACATACACCTCTTCCTGTTGGGGCCTGTAATTGGTGATTTTCTCCTGTTGATGATTCTTCTGTTGGGATCTGTAGTTGACTTTGAGTGGTACTGCATGAGAGCTTCCACTTCTAGCCTCTTGATGCCATTTTTAGTGAGGTTTCCCTTTATTAATTTTCACAGGTTTACAATATACAGCTTTCTGTGTGCATGTTACACTTAGATTTTTTTTAATATAAATTTATTTATTTATTTTTGCCTGTGTTGGGTCTTTTTTCTGCACGCAGACTTTCTTTAGTTGCAGCGAGTGGGGGCTACTCTTTGTTGCGGTGTGCAGGCTTCTCATTGTGGTGGCTTCTCTTGCTGTGGAGCACAGGCTCTAGGCACGTGGGCTTCAGTAGTTGTGGCACGTGACCTCAGTAGTTGTGGCGAGCGGGCTCTAGAGTGCAGGCTCAGTAGTTGTGGTGCACAGGCTTAGTTGCTCTGCAGCATGTGGGATCTTCCCAGACCAGGGCTCGAACCCATGTCCCCTGCATTGGCAGGCGGATTGTTAACCACTGTGCCACCAGGGAAGCCTCCGACACTTTGATGTTTTTTAAACCCTTATTAATTTAAAAAAATTCAGGGGGACTTCCCTGGCAGTCCAGTGGTTAAGACTCCGCACTTCCACTGCAGGGGGCACAGGTTTGATCCCTGGTCGGGGAGCTAAGATCCCACATGCCATGTGGCGTGGCCAAAAAAAAAAATCAGTAGATTTGAAGTAGCTAAACCATTTTTGTTTTTCACCAGTTCATTAATGGAAGTTTCCATAAGAACCCCACTGTCTATGAACATGCCTATCACACAGACACAGTGGGGGTCAATAGCCAATCTAGCTAGTAGGGTCTGCTAAGATTCTTTGAGATTAATGTTTGAACAAGAAATGTCAAACAGATATAGGGGTGTAGTCTTAATTTGGTTTACCCCAGAGTAGGACCTGAGATGAGAATTGCATGTAGTTTGTGAGATGATTCTGTCACCTAACTCAGGTTCAGCCACTTATCACTCAAGAATCCAATACTGAGAGACAAGTGTTGGGTAAAAGGAAAGATAGCTTTACTGAGGAAGCTTGCAATCCTGGGGAAGAGGTGGACTCATGTCCCAAAGAACAAATTCCTGACTCCCCAGGTTTTACTCAGAAATTATATTGGAAAAGAAGGGGATACATCCTGAGGAGAGGGTTGTGGGTTATGTGATCAGCTGATGGACATTCTTCCGATTGGTTGGTGGTGAGGTACTCAGGAATTAACAGCATCAACCTTCTGGTTCTGACTAGTCTGGAGTCTACGTGCTTGTAGGCGGGATATAATTAACTTCTTCTATTTGGCAAGCGTTTCAGTATCTGCAAAATAGCTCAAAGAATATGGCTTAGAATATTATCTATAGTCCTTGAGGAGGAACTAAAGGTCCTTGACTTTGTTTAGTGGCTAAACTATTATTATCTTGTCTTATTTGACTGTTTTCCTTTGTCTCCACATTTTCTCACTTCTCTGATTAAATTTATTCATTGGAACTCAGGGAAGGCCTAGGAGGCTAAAGTTTTTCTACAGATAATAGGCAGGCAGAGGAGGTGTGTGTGTGTAGGGGTTCTGTCCCAGAAAGGCCCCATAGCGTCCTGCTCAGTTACAATTTCAGGAAGCACCCACAGTACAGAAGTAGGAAAATGAGACAGAGAAGGGAAGATAGCCAACACAGAGTACAGGTTCCCTCTGTGGGTAGTTGAGGCTCAATCCCTCTAAAGTCCTTTTGATGATGGCCCCCATTTTAAAATACAGAAATGGGGGATGAGAGATATTAAGTAATCTGCACAAGCTCACAGAGTTAAGAAGTGGTAGAACAAGAATTTGTACCAATCTGATCAGAGACCAATGACAGTTTAGCCTGAAGGACACCAAGCCAGGTTTTAGAAACTGGAATCTAGAAATGAGGGAAAAGGAAACCAATGCAAGCAGGTTGCAAGCAAATGGAGTGATCGCCTGGAACTGGCACTGTGTCTGAATTTTGCTTTTATATGATGACTGGGTCAGGTGAAAGGTTGAGTCTGGTGATGGAGCTAATAAAATGTATGGAATTCTCTTTCAAGAATATGAGCTCAGACATTCTCAATGAATCCTTTTGCAGTCTTTATAAATTCATAAGTTAAAGAACCCCTTCCTCTGATGTACTGGTGTAGGTAAGTATCTGGACTGAATGCATTTTCCTGAAGTTTGCACTGTGAGCAATCTAAAAAAGTGGGAAAAACCAGGTTGGCAGCCCCCCTGACAAAGTATCATTTTAACAAGCCCTATTTCCATCCACATGTGCTACTCTTACAAGAACTCTTAGGGCAAGGTGGCCATTAGTAAACTTACTATTGGTAACTTCATCTCTGGCAAAAACTCCTGGATCTTTTCCCTGGGTCAGAAATAGCATTACTCTCTTAGCGTCTGTACTTTGAGTTCAGCACTCAAAGGTAGTACTCAAAATATTCAATTGTTAGTACTTGATTCAGCTCTAGGATGAACAACAAAAACCTGCTGCTGCTTTAGAAGCTTGTATCTCAGATGCTTGTTTTAGCAGACCAAAGTACTATTTAGTTCTTGGCACTGCTGTTTAGGTCTTGAGTTCCTCGTTCTTTCAAAGATCTGTACCCTGCAACAGAAAGCAGGCAGAAATCTAGGTTGCAGCTTTGCTGTGAAAAAGGTTTGTGGAAGAAAATATTTTTAAAATATACAACTGATAAAGTACCATTATTCAAAATATACAAAGAGCTCCTAAAACTCAACAATAAGAAAACAACCTGATTTT
Organism: Leucopleurus acutus; assembly: GCF_964270905.1. Taxonomy (NCBI): domain Eukaryota; kingdom Metazoa; phylum Chordata; class Mammalia; order Artiodactyla; family Delphinidae; genus Leucopleurus; species Leucopleurus acutus. The sequence continues at coordinate 72,236,087 of NC_139147.1, read as the reverse complement.
TAAAAGGGCAAAACACTTGAACAGAGATTTCACAGAAGAAGATACACAGATGGCAAGTAAGCATATGAAAGATATTCGACATCATTTGTCATTAGGGAATTACAAATTAAAATAATGAGATACCATTACACACTTATTAGAGTGGCCAAAATCCAAAACAATGACAACACCAAATGCTGACAAGAATGCAGAGCAACAAGAACTCTAACTCCATTGCTGGTAGAAATACAAAATAGTACAGCCACTTTGGAAGACACTTACAAACTAAACATACTCTTACCATGCAATCCAGCAATCGAGATCCTTGGTATTTACTCAATAAATTGAAAACTTATGTCCACACAAAAACCTACACATGTGTATTTATAGCAGCTTTATTCATAGTTGCCAAAACTTAGAAGCATTCAAGATTCCTTCAGTAGGTGAATGGATAAAGAAACTGTGGTACATTCAGGCAATGGAATATTATTCAGTGCTAAAAAGAAATGAGCTAACAGGACTCCCCTGGCAGTTCAGTGGTCAAGAATCCGCCTGCCAATACAGGGGACATGGGCTCGAGCCCAGGTCTGGGAAGATCCCACATGCCGCGGAGCAACAAAGCCTGCGAGCCGCAACTACTGAAGCCCGTGCACCTAGAGCCTGTGCTCTGCAACAAGAAAAGCCACCGCAATGAGAAGCCCGCGCACCACAACGAAGAGTAGCCCCCGCTTGCCACAACTAGAGAAAGCCCACATGCAGCAACAAAGACCCAACACAGCCAAAAATAAATAAATATTTTAAAAAATTTTTTTTAAAAAAAGGAAAAGAAATGAGCTATCAACCTATGAAAAGACTTGGAGGAAAATTAAATGCATATCACTAAGTAAAAGAAGCCAATCTGAAAAGGCTACATACTGTGTGATTCTGGCCATATGACATTCTGGGAAAAGCAAAACTAGGGAGACAGTGAAAAGATCAGTGGCTGCCAGAGATTTGTGGGGAGGGAGAGATGAATAGGCAGAGCACACAGTGCAACTATTCTGTATGATATTACAATGGTGGATACAGATTACTATGCATTTGTGAAAACCTATAGACTGGACAACACCTAGAGTGAACCCTAACGTAAACCAGAGACTTTGGATAATAAGGATGTGAAAATGTAGGTTCATCACTTGTAACAGATGTACCGCTGTGGTACATGGATGTCTACTTTGGGGGAGGGTGAGTTTGTGTGAGGGGAGGGATATATAAAAACTCTCTGTACTTTCTGCTCTTTTGCCTGGGAACCTAAAACTGCTCTAAAAAATAAAGTTCATTAGTCAAAAAAAAAAAGTTTGGAAAGCAAAATGACAGGGGACAAGGAGGGTCCAGAAGGTGAACCTGGCAGAAGAGAAGAGGAAATTCAAAGATTGGGCAGACAACAGGCCAAATAGCAGAGAGGCAATCAAGGATGGAATGATCAGCAGGTTCTGTTTAGGTCTGTACAGACAAGAGGTGGTCAGTGCAAGTAGGGAGAAGGGAACAAGTATTGGATCTGGATGGGCAGGCAGTATCCTAAAGGAAGCAGCACTGGTGGGTGGAATTGGCAGGCTCTGATCCCAGAGCCAAACCATTTGCTCTTTACCCTGTTCTAAACATTATTCCAGAGGCTGGGGGCTGGTCCCCCAATGGCTCATGCTGAGTGCGCTGAGGACAGAGATGCCAGGTTACGTGAGAGTTTCCACCATTGTTTCCTTCCTTCTCTGTTTTATTTCCTTGTCAAGGTATTGGCCACAGGTCTACCCATAAGAAAACTAATGTTAGCTCCAGAGAAATGAAGGGCTTCTGAAGAAACCCCAGCAAAGAAGAACTTGATGTATAAAGTCTCGTGCACGGAATTCCCTGGCTGTCCAGTGGTTACGACTCTCTGCTTCCACTGCAGGGGGCCCGGGTTTGATCCCTGGTGGGGGAACTAAGATCCCACATGCCGCACAGTGTGGCAAAAAAAAAAAAAGTCTCCTTCACTTTGCTGAACTCCTTAAGGACAGAGCCCCAACTATAAAAGGCTTAATCAATAAGGCAAAGTTGTTATTCCTCATAAGCACATTAGCAATGAAAGGGTTCTAGGGGAGGTTAATTCAGTGACAGCTTCTTTCTTCCTTTTTTTAAACTTTATCCTTTTTCCAATCTCTTTCTATTCCCCACCCTCCGCCCCCCGGTCCCTGGCAACCACTTTTCTACTCTGTTTCTATGAATTTAACTTTATATTTAGAGTCCGCATATAAGTGATACCATGAAGTATTTGTCCTTCTCTGTCTGACTTATTTCACCTAGCATAATGCCCTCAAGGTCCATCCATGTTGTTGCAAACATCAGAATTTTCTTCTTTCTTGGACACTTAGCTTGTTTCCATATCTTGGCTATTGTGAATAATGCTGCAGTGAACATGGGAGTGCCGGTCTCTCGTCGATACCCGGTATTCATTTCCTTCAGATATACATATATACCCAGAAGTGGGATTGCTGGATCAGAGTAGTAGTTCTATTTTTAATTTTTGAGGAACTTCCATACTATTTTCCATTGGGACAGGTTCTTTTCCTCTCTCTGCTCTGCTGCCCTGGCTTACTCCCTGAGGCTGGTTCCCCTCACGGCCGTAATAGGCTGAATGCTGCAGTCCCTGGCATCGTATGAAGGAAAATCCAACAATACTGAGGGATGAAGAGAACATTTTCTCCCATGTGTTTCTTTTTATCATCAGAAAAACTCTTCTCCCAGTCACAAGAAGGCACAATTCCCCTTATGTGAGGAGTTAGAATAGCCAAATTCACAGAGACAGAAAGTGGAATGGTGGTTTCAGGGGCTGAGGAGAGGGGAGAATGTGAAGTTGGTATTTAATAGGTACAGACTTTCAGCTGGGGAAGATGAAAAAGTTCTGGAGATGGAAATGGTGGTAATGTTTGGACAACAGTGTGTATGTTCTTAATGTCACAGAACTGTACACTTAAAATGGTCAAAAACGGTAACATTTTTAAATTGAGATATAATTGCCATATAACATTGTATTAGTTTCAGGTATACAACGTAATGATTCTATATACGTATGCAGTACATGATGATCACCATTGTAAGTGTAGTTAATGTCCATCACCACACACAGTTACAATTTTTTTTCCTGTGATGAAAACTTTTAAAATCAAGTCTCTTAGCAACTTTCAAATATACAATACAGTGTTATTAAATATAGTCACCATGCTGTACATTACATACCCAGGACTTATTTATTATAACTAGAAGTCTGTACTTTTTGACTACCTTCACCCATTTCACCCACCCCCCCAACCAAAAATGGTAAATTTTATGTTATGTATATTTTATCACAAGTTTAAAAAAATGTTTTCTCAGAAGCCCCACAGTAAATCTCCTCTCACATTTCATAGGGCAGAATTCTGCCACCTGCCCATTCCTAAACCAACGATAATGGCAACAATAATAAAATTACTGTGATTGGTTTGGTCTAATCAAGATTCACCACCCTTGTGACTAAGGGGGTGGGTAGACTCAGAGTCCCCTGGAGTACACAGCTGCCCAATGCTCGAACAATATTTGGATTTAGATTCTGTTAATGAGGAAAAAATAGCGGGGGTGGGGAGGTATTGGGGAGGATGGCCACTGGGTAGGATACAAAGACCCTAGCAAGGTTTTCCCACTGAGGCAAGGAAGGACTTGATTCCTTCAGGACACCCAAACTTTTCTGAAAATTCATGTGAGACTTACTGACTCCAACCCCCAGGAGGCCTTGGGGACTCATACTGTCTCTCAGGTCTGCCCCTTTCCCTTTTCACTCCAAGGACAGACACTGTAATCTCATCACTTCACATCTGACTGTGATACCAGTCTCCTGAGGGACATCTCTGCCTCTGGTTTCATTCCCATTTGGATCCATCTTAAACACCAGTGCTAGAATAACTTACAGAACCAACACCTCACATACGTCCAAACTGCTTACCAGGCTGGCTAGAACCCTTTTGCAATCCTCGTTTTCAGTCTCCCTACTAGTATGCTTCTTAGGGCAAGGATTTTGCCTTACTCATTTTATTCCTAATACCTGGAATAGTGCTGATCATTCATTCATAGGTTTTGCCCATTCAATTTATATTTATGGTGTTCAGCAAATATTGAATAAGTAAACAAATTATTCAATGAATGAATAAATCCATGACCTGACTTTTACCAGTTTGTGTCGTTTTTCTTTTTCTCACATGAATCTTTTGTTGAGAGAACGTCAACAAAATACTCACTCATTGTTCCCTGACCACAGCATGTACTTGCCAACCACCCCTGTGAATTTACCCACACAGCTTCTCCAGTTTGTAATGTTCTTCTCTCTCTTCTCTGATAAATCAGAGACCTACATTTCCTTTAAGGCCAAGACCAAATCCCACCTTCAATGTGAGTGCTTCTCAGTTATCCAAGGCTTCAGTGACCTACTCTCTCATCATCTATGATTTTTACAGTCTGTATCTACTCAGCACACATTTTATATATTTTTTCTTTTAAGTATACATTATCTTTTAAGTATCTCCCCAGTTAGTATTTAAACCCCTTGAATTCAGGAATCCTGTTTTATGTCTGTTTTAATTTCCAATACCTAATCTAATACTACAATAAATATAAGTTTCTAAGGATGGTCGGATATTTTTGTATTGATATAATACATCATAAAAAGTCTGGGGCTTCTTTAAACCTAATTGAGATTATAAGTGAAAAATTAAGCTCTTAAAATTAGAGAGTAATATTTCCATTAAATTTAATCCTAGTATATGTATACATTGTGTACCCGTATATCCATTTACCAGAATATACACAGAGCCACAATTACATCTGGCTGTTGTACTAGGTTGATGAACTATGGTCACTTTTCAAAGGCAAATATTATAGTGTAACCCAGGACACCTGTGTTCATAGGATCAGCCCTTTGAAACTATATTTGGATGTACAAGCTATTAAAAGCTTCTTGTACTGAGTGACCTTTCAGGCAGAATTTAGAGCGAATACTCACACTGCTGCTGCCTGTTGCTGAGTGGAAGAGAGCAGAAAACCCTGGATTCAAACCTCTACTGGGTTTTTGTTTTGCTTGTTTTCTTTTTCATTTTGCCTTAAGAAGATGAACAATGAAATCACAACCCTGATATCCTTAAAGGAGGCAATGAAAAGGTTGCTAATGGCTACAGGGAGGGAGCAAGCATGGGTCTGCTTTTCTGGGAAGATGAGTAAGAGAAGAATGAAGAATAAAAATAAGCAAAGAACTACGGACATGCTAATTAGAATTCTTTCTCTGTTAATGTGTTCAGGTTCAAAAAATGTCAATTAATAATAAAGAAAAGTCTACTCCCAGATGCTATAATTCCATTCAATTAATGCATGTGCTATATAACAGGTTTGCAAAAATAAGTAACATGTGGTTTCTGCCCTCGAGGAGCTCACAGCCTTAGGAATAACAGAAGTATTCAAAAATGCTTACAATTTAATGTGATTGACATTATAATGGTGTAAAGGGCTATGAGAACATGAAGACAGGAGTGAATTTTGCCTTTGACGCTAGGAAAGGGAACCCTTCATAGAGGGACATTTAGGCTGGATCTGAAAGTGTGAGTAGGAGTTTACAAGAAATAAAAATACGGTAAGGAATTCTAGGCTGAGGAAACAGTATGTGGAAGCATAGAAGCTTGGAATCGCATACGGTATTCTGTCAGCAGCTAGATGTCTCATATGACTGGTGACTAGGATGTGTGAGAGGACTGGTAGAAGATGGGGGCGAACGGCAAAGAGCCTGTTTCCTGCTGAGGAAATTCAACTTGGCTCCAGCAATATCACTGGGCAAGTCGGCAGCATAAAACGTATATAATAGTCAAATTATAAAATCAGAATTGTGTTTTAGAAGAATATCTCTGGAGAATGGATTGGACGTGAAAAGGAGGAATCAAGTTAGAGTACTGTAATCCTAGGTCCAAGTGAAAGATGGCGATTAACTGGCTTACTGGAGATAGAGAGGACGGGATAGATTAGAGACACGCTGATGGAGAGAAAGGGAAAAAATGGTGAGTTATTCTGAGATTTCTAGTTCGAGGAATTGAGTAGATGGTGATGCCATTAACTGAGCTGGAGAATTGTAGTAGAAACGCAGATTTGCAGACATGTTGTTTAGGATTTATGTGGAATGATCGGGAATGCCTTTTGGTGAAAAGATTCCAAAGAAATGCTCCAATTGTAAACCTTTATCCTGAATGACAAGCTAGAGTTTACCTCTAGAGTTCAAGCTGGAGATGACCTAAAAGCAATATCTTCTTAAAGGTCTAAAAGTTAACACAAAGACTTTGCCAGATATCATAGTTTTGACTTGCAGAGATTACTGGCATATTAGGTCATGCAGGCCTATACTACAAAAATGCACATTTCGTACAGAGCCTTACCTATATGTAAATAGAATCCAAAGCAATGAGAAAATTCCATTGCCGAAATTTCTGAAGATGGGGTGCGAGAGGAGGGAGGAGGGACTTAGTAGATTCAGCTTAAGACAGTTGAATTTAACATCACCATCCAGGTGGAGATGTGCAAAACATAGTTGAATATACAGGTCTAGAGCTTAGGAGAGGGGTCGTACCTGAAGCTAAATTAGCCTTGGGAGAAAATAAAGACCAAGAAGAGAAAATGGTCAAGGATAGAACCCTAGGCAACCACAACAGTATTCGGGTGACTGGGGACATAGAAACTCGGGGAACTGGCTGTGTGGGTATCATTTCCTTCGTGAAAGACAATGTGGGTGGCTTCAGGCAAGTGAGTTGTGTGGTTCAATTCTTTGTGGTTCAGTTAGACATAATTTTGGTGCCACAGCGCCCTCTAATGATCAGGGCTGTTCAGAGCTACTCAGATCCCCCTTTTGCTGTTACACTGCTTAGCATTTCACTAACATCAAAAATGTCAATCATAGGAGACAAGTTGTATTACTTCTGTGTAAGGCCTCTTATAGGTATTGGGGGACAGGCATAAAGATGTCCAAGAAATAGTCTCTGATCCTCTCCCTCCAAGAGCTTACAACTTAGATCGTTAAAAAGTAACTCTTTTGAGACTCAATTTCTTTATCCGTAAATAGTAAAAATGACTGCTTTACTTCTAATGGTTGTTGTGAGAATCAAATTAAAGCTTGTATAAAATATTTTTTAACGTATAAAGTATGGTACGAAGACAAGACATGGCATGTAATTGAGGTAATTAGACAATTCACATGTTTGGCAATATAAGGAATGCCAGAACTAGGATGATGACTAGAGAGAACAGCAAATGGGAACAACTGTTCATAATCTTAAAATGTAAATAGCTACTCAAATTTGATAGTGGTTATAAACAATGTATTATAGCCTTATATTAAGACAGAACTTAGTTTTGTGCCTGACCTAAATTAACCCTTGATTCTTTTATCCTATAGAGTAGGCCACAAACTCCAAGCATTAGAAGCACAGTTTAAAGAACTGGACTTCACCAAGGATAATCTGACACAGAAATTTGAACATCATAGCAAGACTCTGGAAAACCAAGCAGCCCAAGATGAGCTGTGGACAGCAGTTCTGTCATTCAAGTGAGTATCCAATCAGAAATCAGTGGAATTTTGTGGTTTTGTGAGAGCTTGCTGTGGTCATTCTAAACTTGGGTTTCTTTTTTTAAAAAATAAATTTATTTATTTATTTTTGGCTGTGCTGGGTCTTCGTTGCTGCATATGGGCTTTCTCTAGTTGCAGCAAGCAGGGGCTTCTCTGGTTGTGGAGCATGGGCTCTAGGCACGCAGGCTTCAGTAGTGGCAGCACATGGGCTCAGTAGCTGTGGCTCACAGGCTCTAGAGCGCAGGCTCAGTAGTTGTGGCGCACAGGTTTATTTGCTCCACAGCATGTAGGATCTTCCTGGACCAGGGCTCAAACTCGTGCCCCCTGCATTGGCAGGCAGACTCTTAACCACTGTGCCACCAGGGAAGTCCCTAAAATTGGGTTTCTTAATATGGTTCCAACAATGGATTGTGAAGAAGTTACATTTTCTTAAGCTCATTCATTCAAAAGAGATTAATTTGAGCACCTGTTTACTTGCCAGAACTGTGGTACACATCTCAGAGTCCCTTGCTTGCCAAAGTCTTACTAACATAGAGATAGATAATATAACTCCTCTGCCATGGAGAAACTTACAGTATGAGTGGCCTGAGATCTAAGCTATCCAGTTTAGAGCAAGCCCTATTTCTTTTTTTTTTTTAATTCTTTTAATAGTGTGTATCTGTTAATCCCAAACTCCTAATTTATCTCTCTCCCCTTCCCCTCTGGTAACCGTAAAATTGTTTTCTATGTCTGTGAATCTGTTTTGTAAATAAGTTCATTTGTATAATTTTTTTAGATTCCACATATAAGTGATATCATGTGGCATTTGTCTTTGTCTGACTTAATTATGATAATCTCTAGGGCCATCCACGTTGCTGCAAGTGTCATTATTTTGTTCTTTTTTATGTCTGAGTAACATTCCTCTGTATATATGTATCACATCTTCTCTATCCATTCATTGGTCGATGGACGCTTAGGTCGCTTCGATGTCTTGGCTATTGTAAATAACTACTATGAACACTGGCAGGCCCTATTTCTAAAGTAAGCATTTTCTAAACTGCAACAGCTGGTTGTTACCTGAAAACTGGGTTCAACTCTTGGTGGGCATTGAACCAAAAGACAACCAAGCCAAAGACTGGGACAAGAAAGGATGTATTACTTGCAGCAAGTAAGGAAAACACCAGGGATCTTCCCCAAAGCAGCGTCTTCCCAAACAACAGAACTGGGGAAGTTTTAAGCTAAGGGTACATGCATAATCATGAAGGGGCTTGAACAGAGGAGAACTCAGCAGCGAATTGGGGCAAAGGTTGACAGAGTCCAAGCTTTAGTTGACTGAAGTCATAAGGGTCAGAAAAGGCCAACATCATTATTCCATCTTCCACTGGGTGGGGACCTCAGTTCCTGCAGAACTCAAAAGATATGTATCAGATTGTTATATATGTCCATTGAGGAGGAACTAGGACTCTTATCACTAAACTACTTTTTCTTGACAGCTTTTCCTTTGTCCCTGCATTCCCTCACTTACCATTAAGATCATGAATTACTGAGACCTGTTCAAGGTCAAGCACTGTTGCCAGGCTTAGATCACAAAATGGCTTAGGTCAAAAATGGCTTCTCTTGGGCTTCCCTGGTGGAGCAGTGGTTGAGAGTCCGCCTGCCGATGCAGGAGGGGACATGGGTTCGTGCCCCGGTCCGGGAGGATCCCACATGCCACGGAGCGGCTGGGCCTGTGAGCCATGGCCACTGGGCCTGCGCGTCCGGAGCCTGCGCTCTGCAGCTGGAGAGGCCACAATAGTGAGAGGCCCACATATCACAAAACAAACAAACAAACAAAAAATGGCTTCTCTTATGTCAAGAGAGCCATGCCTGGTTCTCTTTCTCTGGGGACCTCCTACCGTATCTGCTTACAGTTCTCCTAGTAGGTTTATACTTCTTTGAATTAGCCTAAGAAAATTCATTTTATGTTTGTATGTAAAGAGTTCTAATGCTTAAGAAGCTCTCCACATTTTTTGTAGGTTCACTCCAATGGAATTGAATATTTTATACAGCTACGTCATTGAAGTACTCATCCGCTTGCACACTCGTGTGCTTGAGAAGCTGCCAGATCTGGTGAGAGGTCTTCCCACCTTAGCCTCCATCCTTAGACGAAAAGTCAAGAACAAGCGCATTAGAGTTGTATGGGAGTCTGTTCTGGAGGAGCATGGGATGCAAGAAGAAGATATCACAGCACTGTGTACCTTCTTTGTAGCACATGGTAACAGGGCAGAACACTACATTGCTAAAGTAAGGCAAATGTATATAAAAGATGTCAATTTCATGATCACTAATATGGTAAAGAACCAGGCTCTGCAGGATGGTTTGCTAAAGGCTGTTCAGGTCATTGAGAAGGGAAAAGCAGTGAGGGCCCCTGAAGAGCAAAAGTCATCCCTAGAAGAGTTGATACCATCAGCCAAAAGCTAACCTGTTACCCTAGACCCAGAGATTATGCTTCTAGTAATTTATCTTGCAAATGGGAAAAAATACATACATGCAACTTATTACAGGGTTATTTTTATAGCAAAAGTGAGGAGAGTGTTAAATTATGATATACTGATACAGCGGATACTTTCTGTGTAGCAATACAAGAGAATGAAGCAGCTCTTCATGTAATCGTATAGTAATATGCAGTTATCACCAAGATGTGTTGTTTTAAAATATTCATTTCCAGGGCTTCCCTGGTGGCGCAGTGGTGGAGAGTCCACCTGCCGATGCAGGGGACACGGGTTCGTGCCCCGGTCCAGGAAGATCCCACATGCCGCGGAGCGGCTGGGCCCGTGAGCCATGGCCGCTGAGCCTGCACGTCCTGAGCCTGTGCTCCGCAACGGGAGAGGCCACAACAGTGAGAGGCCTGCGTACCGCAAAAAAAAATAAAAAAAATAAAATAAAATAAAATATTCATTTCCAATATATATTGCTAAATGGAAAAAACGGGCAAAAACAAACATATACGCTACTATATCTATAAACTTCATAAACTTCTTCTGGAGAAATACATTAAAAAGTGGTAACATTGGTTTTCTTAGGGAAGAAAACTGAGAAGCTAGGGATCAAATGTAGGAGGAAGTCATTTCAATGTTAATCTATTTGTACTTTTTGAATTTTGAACCATGTGAATGTATGTACTAAAAGCAATAAATAAATAAAACATCTAATATATTTTGTATGTTGATGTGCATTTTCTCTCTAGTACAGTTCCATAGTTACTTGTACTAGAAAGGGAATTCTCACACACTTACCATATATTTATAATTAAAAATAAATTTATTTATTTGGCTGTGCCAAGTCTCAGTTGTGGCATGCGGGACCTTCGTTGCCACGTGTGGGATCTTTAGTTGCGGCATGCGAACTCTTAGTTGCAGCATGTGGGATCTAGTTCCCTGACCAGGGATCGAACTCATGCCCCCTGCACTGGGAGCGTGGAGTCTTAGCCACTGGACCACCAGGCAAGTCCTATTTATAATTTTTTTTTTTTTTTTTTTTGCGATACGCGGGCCTCTCACTGCTGTGGCCTCTCCCGTTGCGGAGCACAGGCTCCAGACGCACAGGCTCAGCGGCCATGGCTCATGGGCCCAGCCGCTCCACGGCATGTGGGATCTTCCCAGACCGGGGCATGAACCCGTGTCCCCTGCATCGGCAGGTGGACTCTCAACCACTGCGCCACCAGGGAAGCCCTATAATATTTTTTGAATAAATGCCATGCACTAGGTAGTGCGAATAACAGAAACATTTTAAAATGTGGATCCTGCCCTACAGGTAAAAGTTAAACACTGATGCTTTATTTGGGAGGTACAAATTCAGGACAACCAGAATGAGTAACACTTTGGAAGGCTGTTATGTAGAGAAGGATGAGAAGTAATACAAGATGATGTGTTACCTTGCTGGCTCCTCCTTGACAATAGGTTGCTTGCTAGATCCATGCACTCAGTCTTGTCCTTCTCCAGACACATTGTTTAGAGACACCATGCCAAATAAAAAAAGAGAGAGAGAGAGAAACCATGTGTTGGAAGTGTTACTGAACCAAACTTGGTCTGTTTGCCCGCCATGCAGCAAAGCCAACCTACTGACATGGGGGTGTGTTGAAGGAAAGTGCAGCGTTTATTGCAGGGCACCAAGCAAAGAGAACGGGCAGCTAGTGCTGGAAAGACGACAGGAACTCCTCTGTGGCTTCCAGAGAAGGGTTTTAAAGGCAACTTTTGATGTGAGGGTTGCAGCTCACGGATTTTCTTTTGATTGGTTGGTTGTGAGGTAACAGGGTGATGTTTCCGGAATCTTAATCATCAACCGATTTCTACAAGTTTAGGGTCTAGTGCTTGTGATCAGCATGTAGTCACCATCCTCCACCTGGGTGGGGTGAGCCTTAATTTCTTCAGAACAACTCAAAAGATATACATCAGATCGTTTTGTACATCCCTTGAGAAGGAACTAGGAGTGTTTTATCACTGAAGTACTGTTTAACCTATTATTAATTTTTCTACTCGGCTGCTTTTCCTTTGTTTCTGCATTTCCTCCCTTCCCTAATTTGTAACGGCTTGAGTCTGCTCTTTGGAACTCAGAGAAGGGCTAGGAAACAAAAGCCTTTGTTTCCTACAAGAAACAGGAAACATGGAGGGGCCTTTGTAGCCAGAAGGGCCCTGCAGGGTCCTGCTTGGTTTCAATCCCCCCTTTTCTTTGATACTCCTCAATCCTACTGGAACAAAAAAGGGAATAAAGTTTTCTACAGAGAGGTTAATCATAAACTTGGCAGGGAAACTCGATTTTAGAGGGGCTTGGTTTCAATAGGAAGAAGGAAGGAAAATTTCTCTGTTGTGCTCACAAAGTCTACTGTTTTCAATTGGTCAAAATTGGCTCTGTGGGGAGTGACCCCCTCATACTTCCAGGATGCATCATCTAAGCCCTCCTAGCAGCCACTGGGAAGCCAGTGACTGCATTGTTCAGTGCAGTGTTTCACAGGATCCCAGAAGTGGCAGGAGAAGCCAGAGATTCCAGAAATGCAACTGGTCAGCCCCAGGCAGAGGAAAGGACTGTGGGTCCGCAAAGTAAACGAGGCCAGGGAAATCTGAGGAAGCACATAAAATGTATCCATTACACAAGACACAGGTACCGGAAAATAGAAATCAAAATGCAAGAGTTAAAATAAGATTACAAAAAACCCCATAATCACTAGGCAATATACAAATGAGTGAGTTCAGAGGAGGGGTATCATTGTGTGGTGGAGAAATATCTCCTAGAGGAAGTGCCTTGAACTGATCCTTGAAGGAGGCAAAGCCATGAAGCAACTCATTTAGGATGAACTGAGATTTCAAGCAATGGCCCCAAAACACAAGATTTGTATGACAGTGAATAGATCATAACTGAATGTTTAAAAGAATAATAGGAGATTCCACAGGAAAAGGAGGTTGGGATCACATTAGGGAGCCTGGAATTAAGGGATTGATACTATGGACAACTGGATGACAACCAGTTTTTTGAACTCGAGTTAAAAAAAAAACGAAACTTCCAAAGCTCTCTAGAAAGGATCCACACCTCCTAGTTTTGCCTTCATCTGTAAACCACTCATCTCCAGCACCTAAATAACCTCAGCAAACCTAAAAGACCTTAATGACTATTTACATGCACAGTGACTTTCTTTCCTCTTCGTCCACAGCTATTTAGCATTTCCTCAGAAAACTCAGACCTGTTTTTTTTCCAAAAATTTTAAAATTGAGGTAAAACACACATAACATAAAATTCACCACCTTAACCATTTAAAAAATTTTTTATTATTTTTTTAAGACTAGTCAAGTGCAGTAGTGAGAACCACCTTAACCATTCTTATGTGTACAGTTCAGCAGTATTAAATATTTACATTCATAAAATTGTGCAACCATCACCACCATCCGTCTCCAGAACCTGTAAAACTGAAACTCTATATCCATTAAATAATAACTCTACTTTGTCCCTATGAAGCTTGGTTCTTAAGTACTAGAGATCACAGTCTTTATATAATCCCCACCGTTTTCTTAGCCAAAATCTACTTTTTCATACAACTCAATTCAGTAGGATCAGTTGTCAGTAAAAGGACTCAATACCAAAGTAGAAAAACTTATTCCAAAAGCATAAAAAGATGAAATATTTTCCTTTTGACTTCCTTTGTAATTCTGACTGCTCTAGACTGAAATTTAACAATAAAGTAGTTAAGCCCAGGATCGTGGCAGCAGCACCAAAGTTTGTTTCCCAAGTGCCTGTTAAACTGCAGCAAGTTTGTGGATTCTCTGACCACAGCCTTTCTCGGAGACGCTTTTCCAAGAACTTTGGAAAGCGACCTAAGAGGCTTAGTTACAAACTAACGAAAACAGAAGTGTATTCTGAGGAGTACTGAGGAAAGAATTTTTTAAACTACTATTCGGTTTTTAGTTTGTTTTGAGGTTTCCCATTTTCTGCCCAGAGACTAACCTTGCGACACTGCCGGGCTTCCGCAGCCTCCGGAAGCAAGAATCACGCGGGAAAAGTGGAGCCGCAGGGGTTGCGACGCAAGGGGAGGGCCCTCTCCCGGGGGCGGGGCGGGCGGCGCGCGCGCAGGCCCGGAAGTCCCTCCCGGCCAAATGTTAGCCGTCTCTGCTCTTGGTCGGTTCTGTAAGGTGGGAGGGGCCGTTTTGGCGGGCAGCTGTGACGTCACTAGCCCTTGTCGGTTTGCTACAGCACTGCAGCCAAGATGAGGCTTTCTGGCTGACCGAAGAAAGGCGAGGGGTGGACTCAGAGCCCCGGGAAATGCTCGCTTGCGGCCCCACAGCAGCGGTAAGACTGGAGTCCCGCTCCAGCAGAGCCCGGCGTCCGGGGGGAAGCAGCGTTCTTTCTCGAGCGGTGGCCTGGTGGTTGCGCGCCTAGGCGGCCTCGGGCTTGGCTGCCTGGAACTAAGAGAGCATCCTCACCTGGTAAGAGGGAGGAGGGGAACTTGGTGCGAGCCTCCTGCGGCGCCAAAGAGCCAGAGCCCACCGTTCTCCTTGCCGCAGCGGTTGTTAACGCCTGGGAGCAGCCAAGGTTCATTTGTTTTTTTTTCGGATGTTTGTCTTGAACATGGACAAATACACCGTCTTCCAGGGTCGTACTGTTTACCTTGCCAGCAGAACATCTTTTTACTTCAAGACGTTTGATACTCCCAATCTCTGAATTCTGGTAGGCTGCTGAGCATAATATTTAAACACAAAACTGTTAATTTGCTTTTTCCTTACTTGGGCTGGAAATACGATTCTTTCTCTTTCAGGTGTTGGATGTTGAATATGCCTTATTAGCATATTAAAATGGCTGTACCCAAAGACGCCATCCCTTCCTTGTTGGAATGCCAGTGCCAGATCTGTGTGGAAATCCTAATTGAGCCTGTGACACTCCCTTGTAACCACACGCTCTGTAAACCATGCTTCCAATCGACTGTCGAAAAGGCAAATTTGTGCTGTCCCTTCTGTCGCCGCCGGGTCTCTTCTTGGACTCGGTACCATACCCGAACAAATTCTCTTGTCAATACGGAACTGTGGGAGATAATTCAAAAACACTATACAGAGGAATGCAAGCTTAGAGCCTCTGGGCAAGAATCAGAGGAAATTGGTGAGTAAAACCCAGCGCGTTTGTTATCTAAAATCAAAAATCCTTTTAAAAGCCAATCACCACTAATCCAGTTTTTTAAATTAATTATTTTTTGGCTGCGTTGAGTCTTCGTGGCTGCGTGTGGGCTTTCTCTAGTTACCGCGAGCGGGGGCTGCTTTGTGTTGGGGTGCACGGGCTTCTCATTGCAGTGGCTTCTCGTTGCGGAGCACCGGGCTCTAGGCACGCCGGCTCTAGAGCACAGACTCAGTAGTTGTGGTGCGCGGCCTTCGTTGCTCCGCGGCATGTGGGATCTTGCGGACCAGGGGTCGAAAGGGATCGAAT
Organism: Leucopleurus acutus; assembly: GCF_964270905.1. Lineage (NCBI taxonomy): Eukaryota > Metazoa > Chordata > Mammalia > Artiodactyla > Delphinidae > Leucopleurus > Leucopleurus acutus. Next base: position 72,220,555 of record NC_139147.1, on the reverse strand, counting down.
CCGTGTCCCCTGCATTGACAGGCAGATTCTTAATCACTGCGCCACCGGGGAAGCCCCTAATCCATTTTTTAAAAGAATAAAACAGAAAGCCCGGTTAGTGTTTGTCTAAATTTTTCAGGGGTATTTGGGTTTTATGGGTCCCAAAATGTTGATTAAGGTCAGTGGCACGATTTTGTTCATTGTCACAGCGCAGGCTGTATTCAATTGATATTTGCTGGATTAAAAATGAAAAGAAAAAACCCAGAACAAAAGAATTGCCTGCTAGAGTCTTAAGTCATGTGAAAAGTTATATAGTCACAGATGAGCAGTAGTGTAGTATAGCAACAGCAGAAGTAAGGAAACTAGTGGATTCTTGTGTTAATATCTTTTTCACTTTAAATTACTTTCTCTAACTTACTTGCCGTGCATCGCCATTCATTTAATTCTTCAGCTTGCAAGTGTTACAGTATACAAGCTCTCTCTGCTCCCTGGCGACAGGCCAATAAATCAGAGACGAGGTGTTGAGGAAAGGAATACGAGTTTATTTGGAAAGCCGACAGACCAAGAAGATAGCCGACTAAAGTCTCAAAATAACCATCTTACCGGGTTTGGATGCCAGTTTCTTTTATAGCACAGAGAGGGGGAGGAGATGAGGAAGTAAAGTAAAAAAGCCATAAATTTTGCAAATATCCCAGATGTTTCCTTGAGCAAAGGCACTTTGGTTTAACATTCAGGCAGAGAGGCAGGGTTCCCCCAGGCAAGCCATTATGTGTAGACAGTATCCTTTTAGTGAACAAAAGCAACAGGAAGCAAAGGTTAAACTAAAAAACAGATCCTACATCTAGTCTGATTTGCCTCTTCCCTGTTACACTGGGAGCCTAAAATAGCTTTCTGTGGCCAGTTCCATCTAGTTCATCCATTTTTATTCATAGCTCTCCACAGTATGTACTATTCATTATGCTCCAAACTGAACACTGGACTCTAGCAGCCTGATCACTCACGTGATCAATAAGTCATGCGGTGTTTCATGTTTAGGCTTTGAATGTGGTGCTTATGCTCTGGTCTACTTGCCTTATTTTGGAATTCTTTTTATTGTGGTAAATAAAATTTGCCATTTTAACCATTTTTAAGTGTACAGTTCAGTGTTGTTAATTACATTCACAATGTTTTGCAGCCATCACCACTGTGTTTCCAAAACTTTTTCATTACCCCAGACAGACTCTTCAACCATTAAGCAATGACTCTTCCGCTCCCCTCCCCCTTTCCGGAGTTTCTAATCTGTATGAATTTGCTTGTTCTAGGTTTTTCATATAAGTGTGTTCATTCAGTATGTGATCTGTTGTGTCTGGCTTCTTTCACTTAGCATAATGCTTCCAAAGTTCATACAAGGTTATATCAGTACTTCTTTCCTTTTTAGGGCTGAATAATTTTATGGATATATTTTTTTCACTCATCCATTGATGGACATTTGGGTAGTTTTCATCTTTTGGGTGTTCGAACAGTGCTGATATGAATATTCATGTACAAGTATTTGTTTGAATATGTTTTCATTTCTTTTGTGTATATATCTAGGAGTGGAATTGCTGGATCATATGGTGATTCTATGTTTAGCTTTTTGAGAAACTGCCAAACTTTTCCACAGGTCTGCACCGTTTTACATTCCCACCACAATGTGTAATGGTTCCAATTTCTGCACATCCTAACCAACACTTGTTATTTTCTGGGGTTTTTTTTGTTTTTCTTTTAATTTTTTTACAGCCATCCTAGGAGGTGTTAAGTGGTAGCTTAGTGTGTTTCTTAAATTGTTGGTAAAGTATACATAACAAAATTTACCATTTTAACCATTTTTAGGTGTGCAGTCCAAGGTATTAAGTACATTCACATAGGTGTGCAACCATCACCACCATCCCTTTCCAGAACTTTTTCATCTTCCCAAACTGAAACTCCATACCATTAAACAACAGTTCCCCAATTCCTTCTTCCTTCAGCCGGTGGCAACCACCATTGTTACTTCCTGCCTCTATGAATTTGACTACTTTGGGTACCTCATATAAGTAGAATCATTGTAACTGTTTGTGCTTTTGTATGTGGCTTCTTCCTTTCCTCCCCTCCCCTCCCCTCCCCTCCCCTCCCCTCCCCTCCCCTCCCCTCCCCTCCCCTTTTCTCCCCTCCCCTCCCCTTTTCTCCCCTCCCCTTCCCTTCTCTCCCCTCCCCTCCCCTCCCCTTCCCTTATCTCCTCTCCTCTCTCTTTCTTTTTTCCAGGAGGGCAATTGGGCAATTTTTTTAAAAATTGAAGTATAATTGACTTACAGTATTGGTTTCAGGGGTACAGCAGTGATTCGATATTTTTATACACTACAAAAAGATCACCACCTTCTTTCACTTAGCATAATGTCAGAGTTCATCCATGTTGTAGCATGGGTCGGAATTTCATTCCTTTTTATGGCTAAATAATATTTCATTGTATGTATTTACCATGCTTTGTTTATGCATTCATCTGTCAATGGATCTTTGGGTTACTTCCATCTTTGGCTTCCACCTTTTGGCTATTGTGAATAATGCTGCTATGAACATTGGTGTACAAGTGTCTGTATCCCTGCTTTCAACTCTTTTGGGTATGTACCCAGAAAGGAACTGCTGGATCACATGGTAATTCTATGTTTAATTTTTTGAGGAACTGCTATACTCTTCCATAGCAGCTATACAATCTTAAACACTCCCACTAGCAATGTGCAAGGGTTCCTTTTTAGGATATCTTGGTCATTTGTTACTTTATGGTTTTGTTTTGTTTTATACAGCCATCCTAGTGGGTGGGAGATGCTATCCCATTGTGGTTTTGATTTGCATTTCCCAAATGACTAATGATATTGAGCATCTTTTCATGTGCTTATTGGCCATTGCATATCTTCTCTGGAAAGATGTTTATTTAGGTCCTTTGCTCATTTTTTAATCAGGTATTTGTTTTTTTGTTATTGAGTTGTTAGTATTCCTAATATATTCTGGAGTTAACCCTTATCAGATATGATTTGCAAATATTTTCTCATTTCATAGGTTGCCATTTCACTTTATTGATTGTGTCCTTTGATGGACAGAAGTATTTAAGTTTGATGTAGCCCATTTGTCTATTTTTACTTTTGTTACTTGTGCTTTTGGTGTCATATCCAAGAAATCATTGCTAAATCCCATGTCATGAAGCTTTTCCCCTGTTTTCTTCAGGAGCTTTATATGTAGTTTTAGGTGGCCGTTCAGTAAGTATGACTAAAAAGTGGTGATGGGTAATTAACTGTCATTGTATAGAAGTGTCTTGTGTAAAATGTTTGAGGTTAAGATGGTAAAGATAATAACGTAAGTGGTGGACAGTTACAATTTGTGGCTGCACAACATCTTACGTTTTGATAGTTTCCTACCTAAGGGTTCTCTCTTCTCCACGAAATTACAGGATTCATACTTCCCATCTCCTAGGGTCAGGCATGTGACCTAAGACCTGGATTTAGAAGTAAACAATATGAATATGTAGCAGTGAGCAGGAAGACTGACCTGCAAGCCTGGTGACAGAGAAACCCACTTCTTCAGGGGCAGCACCGCTTGGACTTTTGGAATCCAGGTCTGAGCAGCAGCGGAAATGGTATTTTTGCTAGAACAACTCTCATGGTGTAATTGGGCATTATTGCTGGTTACATACCTTTAGGACCTGGGTCTCAGGCCCACCCAAAGATTATTTCTATATTTGATTTCTATAATATGCTATCACTAGGCAGACCTGTTTGATAATTGATAGCAAGATTAGTTGCAAGTAGGAGACCTTCAGAGGTGTGGGAATCTCACATTGGTTGTAGCAACTGTTTGGGTTTGATGGCAGTGAGGATAAAATTAGTTACAGAGGATGTGACTTTAGCAGTCCAATATCATGCAGTGATGAAACAGTTCCTTAAGTTATTACCTAGAATAAAGTGCCCACTTAAGGAGAGGCTATGGGTGCTTGCCATGGGTTTGTATAGAATTCTTTTTTCCCCCTTTCCATTACTCAGAAATTTTACTTAAGTAGAATTCTTTCTTAAGGCATTAAAAAACCCAGGAAGTTTCTGTGATTTCCTTAAGAGAGTTTTCTCATCTTTTGCAGTCATAGGCTGATACTGTCAAAAACCAGAGCCTGAGCTTGTGAGTTGATGAATTACAACATAAATTGAGTTTAAAATCTCACTAGATCTCTTATAAAAGTTAAAGGACTTAGTAGGGAAAAGAGTGGGACCATAAAATTGGACAGTGACATAGCGCTGATTTGGGTGACTAGTACCTCAGACCCCACTTCTGAACTAAATTCTCTGAATGTTACAAATTTTGATCAACTATGTGCAAGAGACACAGCAACAAATAATGGCTTAAACAAGGAAGACATCTTTTCTCAACAAGAAGTTCAGAGGCAAGCAGTCAATTTGACTCATGTGGATGTCATCAAGGAACCAGGTTCCTCCCCGTTTTTCCCCCCCCTCCATCCTTAGTATTGGGTTTTGTCCTTGTGGTCACAGTACAAATGCTGTGCTCCCGTATTCCAGCATGGACATGGAGGGAAGGGGGTGGCGTCTCTATTACAAAGGTAAAACAGCCACAGATAAAGAGTTCTGCTTGTTTTAGCTGGACACATTTTCTTGAACACAGTTGAGGTTCTTTTAATAAGGAAGCAAAGATGACTGGGTGTGAAATAGGAAACTAACAGAGTCCATCATAATGTCATTCTTTAAAATCAGCCTTCATGATACACAGTGTTATTATCTGTAGTCAGCCCAAGCCATTGCATGTCACGTGAGCACATCTGTTTGCTTTTCTGTGAGTGCTATTTAAGTTTATTTTTTAAAATTTCATAGGTTTATTGAAGTATAATTAATGTGCGGTAACTGAGTGTATTTAAAATTTGCAATTTGACAAGTTTTGATATGAGCATCTTTTCATGTGCTTTTTTGCTGTCTTATCTCTTTTGGTAAAGAGTCTGTTCAGATCTCAGGCTCATTTTTTTCTTATTGGGTTGTATATCCTTTTTTTTACCCCACCCCCTGTGCTGTGCAGTATGTGGGATCTTAGTTCCCTGACCAGGGATTGAACCTGCCCCCCTTCATTGGAATCGCAGAGTCTTAACCACTGGACTGCCATGGAAGTCCCTAAGTTTTTAACCCATTTTGAGTTAATTTTTGTATATGGTGTGAGGGAAGGGTCCAACTTCATTCTTTTACATGTGGATATCTCGTTTTCCTGGTGCCATTTGTTGATAAGACAGTTATTTTAAAGTTTTTGTTTAGTAAGTCTGATGTCTAGACTTCCTTAGGGATGGTTTCTGTTCCTTTGAATTGTCCAAACGTTCTTGTTTCTTAGTATGCCTTGTGGTTGGTTTTTTGGAGAAAATTGAACATTTGAATATTACAATGTGGTAACTCTGGGAATCAGATTCTTCCCTTTCCCTGGGGTTTACCATTTTTTTGATTGTTGAAGGCTATAATAGGCCATTTGTTACTGAGTTTCCCAAACTATTTTTGCAAAGACTGTGTTCCTTAATGTGTGTGATCACCGAGTCTTTGTCTTAGTTTGTGTTTGGTTAGTGTTTTGACAGATTTCTTTGAATGTCAGGAGCTGAAAAAACAAGAAAAAGAAACAAAACAAAGAAGCACTTCTCTGTCTTGACACATTGGCTTGGTGCCAAGGCTGTCCTTCAACACTTAGCCAGCCTTGAATTGAGCCTGGGATCAGCCCAAGGTGAAAGCTTAGGGTCTTCTCAGATGTTTTCTGAGCGTGTGTCTTGCCCTGAGTCTGCTCATTTCCCTCCAGAACCAGGAACAAGTGTCCCAATCTGAGAACGTGGGTTTCCCTCTTAAAGACTGCCAGTATGCTGAGGAGTGTGTGGGGCAAGAACAAGTAAAGTGTCCCCAAAATTTTCCTACTGCTTTTTTTTTTTTTTTTTTGCGGTACGCGGGCCTCTCACTGTTGCGGGCTCTCCTGTTGCGGAGCACAGGCTTGGGACGTGTAGGCTCAGCGGCCATGGCTCACGGGCCCAACCGCTCCACGGCATGTGGGATCTTCCCGGACCTGGGCACGAACCCGTGTCCCCGGCATTGGCAGGCGGACTCTCAACCACTGCATCACCAGGGAAGCCCCCTACTGCTTTTGAGATTGGCTTTTTCTTTTTCTTTTTTTTTAAACATTTAATGTTATAATTCACATTTACTCAGGTTTAGAAGAATAAGAAAGGTACAACACTAGGATCTCCATAGAGATATATCTTAGACAAACCACTAAAAAACCCCATTGGAAACAGCAAGACATTTTCTTTTGAAGTTTTCTATTTTATTTTATTTATTTTTTATGCAGCAGGTTCTTATTAGTTATCTATTTTATACATATTAACTTATATATGTCAATCCCAATCGCCCAATTCATCCCATCACCACCACCCACTGTTCCACTTTTCCCCCCTTGGTGTCCATATGTTTGTTCTCTACATCTGTGTCTCTATCTCTGCCCTGCAAACTGGTTCATTTGTACCATTTTTCTAGGTTCCACATATATGTGTTAATATCCTATATTTGTTTTTCTCTTTCTGACTTACTTCACTCTGTATGACAGTCTCTAGATCCATCCACATCTCTAAAAATGACCCAATTTCGTTCATTTTTATGGCTGAGTAATATTCCATTGTATATATGTACCACATCTTCTTTATCCATTTGTCTGTCAAAGGGCATCTAGGTTGCTTCCATGTCTTGGCTATTGTAAATAGTGCTGCAATGAACATTGGGGTGCATGTGTCTTTTTGAATTATGGTTTTCTCTGGGTATGTGCCCAGTTAGTGGGATTGCTGGGTCATATGGTACTTCTATTTTTAGTTTTTTAAGGAACCTCTGTACTGTTCTCTATAGTGGCTGTATCGATTCACATTCCCATCAATGGTGCAAAAGGGTTCCCTTTTCTCCACACCCTTTCCAGCATTTGCTGTTTGTAGCTTTTCTGATGATGCCCATTCTAACGTGTGTGAGGTGATACCTCATTGTAGTTTTGATTTGCATTTCTCTAATAATTAGTGATGTTGAGCAGCTTTTCATGTGCTTCATGACCATCTGTATGTCTTCCTTGGAGAAATGTCTATTTAGGTCTTCTGCCCATTTTTGGATTGAGTTTGTTTTTTTAATATTGAGCTGCTTGAGCTGTTTATGTATTTTGGAGATTAATCCTTTGTCCGTTGATTCATTTGCAAATATTTTCTCCCATTCTGAGGGTTGTCTTTTCATCTTGTTTATGGTTTCCTTTGCTGTGCAAAAGCTTTCATGTTTCATTAGGTCCCATTTGTTTATTTTTGCTTTTATTTCCATTACTCTAGGAGGTGGATCAAAAAAGATCTTGCTGTGATTTATGTCAAAGAGTGTTCTTCCTATGTTTTCCTCTAAGAGTTTTATAGTGTCCAGTCTTAAATTTAGGTCTCTAGTCCATTTTGAGTTCATTTTTGTGTATGGTGTTAGGGAGTGTTCTGATTTCATTCTTTTACATGTAGCTGTCCAGTTTTGCCAGCACCACTTTTTGAAGAGACTGTCTTTTGTCCATTGTATATCCTTGCCTCCTTTATCATAGATTAGTTGACCATAGGTGCTTGGGTTTATCTCTGGGCTTTCTATCTTGTTCCATTGATTTGTATTTCTGTTTTTGTGCCAGTACCATATTGTTTTGATTACTGAAGCTTTGTAGTATAGTCTGAAGTCAGGAAGTCTGATTCCTCCAGCTCCGTTTTTTTCCCTCAAGACTGCTTTGGCTATTCGGGGTCTTTTGTGTCTTCATACACATTTTAAGAGTTTTTGTTCTAGTTCCATAAAAAATGCCATTGGTAATTTCATAGGGATTGCATTGAATCTGTAGATTACTTTGGGTAGTATAGTCATTTTCACATGATTGATTCTTCCAATGCAAGAACGTGGTATATCTCTCTGTCTGTTGGTATCATGTTTAATTTCTTTCATCAGTGTCTTATAGTTTTCTGCCTACAGGTCTTTTGTCTCCTTAGGTAGGTTTATTCCTAGGTTTATTCCTATTCCTGAGAAGAAAGTGTAATCTGCTATGTTTGGATGGAATGTTCTATAAATATCAATTAAATCTACCTGGTCTATTGAGTCATTTAAAACCTGTGTCTCCTTATTAATTTTCTGTCTGGATGATGTGTCCATTGGAGTAAGTGAAGTGTTAAAGTCCCCCATTATTATTGTGTTACTGTCAATTTCCTCTTTTATAGCTGTTAGCAGTTACCTTATGTATTGTGGTGCTCCTATGTTGGGTGCATATATATTTATAATTGTTATATCTTCTTTTTGGATCGAGCCCTTGATCATTATGTAGTGTCCTACATCATTATGTAGTGTCCTTCCTTGTCTCTTGTAACATTCTTTATTTTAAAGTCTATTTTATCTGATATGAGTATTGCTACTCCAGCTTTCTTTTTGATTTCCATTTGCATGGAATATCTTTTTCCATCCCCTCACTTTCAGTCTGTATGTGTCCCTAGGTCTGAAGTGAGACTCTTGTAGACAGCATATATATGGGTCTTGCTTTTGTATCCAATGAGCGTATGTCTTTTGGTTGGAGCATTTAATCCATTCATGTCTAAGGTAATTATTGATAATTATGTTCCTGTTACCATTTTTTTAATTGTTGCAGGTTCGTTTTTGTAGGTCCTTTTCTTCTCTTGTGTTTCCCACTTTGAGAAGTTACTTTAGCATTTGTTGTAGAGCTGGTTTGGTGGTGCTGATTTCTCTTAGCTTTTGCTGGTCTGTAAAGCTTTTGATTTCTCTGTTGAATCTGAATAAGAGCCTTGCTGGGTGGAGTAATCTTGGTTGTAGGTTCTTCCCTTTCATCACTTTAAATATGTCATGCCAATCCCTTCTGGCTTGTAGAGTTTCTGCTGAGGAATCAGCTGTTAACTTTATGGGAGTTCCCTTGTATGTTATTTGTCATTTTTCCCTTGCTGCTTTCAATAATTTTTCTTTGTCTTTAATTTTTTTCAGTTCGATTACTGCATGTCTCGCCATGTTTCTCCTTGGGTTTATCCTGCCTGGGACTCTGCGCCTCCTGGACTTGGGTGGCTCTTTCCTTTCCCATGTTAGGGAATTTTTCGACTATAATCTCTTCAAATATTTTCTCGGGTCCTTTCTCTCTCTCTTCTCCTTCTGGGACCCCTATAATGCGAATGTTGTTGTGTTTAATGTTGTCCCAGAGGTCTCTTAGGCTGTCTTCATTTCTTTTCATTCTTATTTCTTTATTCTCTTCCATGGCAGTGAATTCCACCATTCTGTCTTCCAGGTCACCTATCTGTTCTTCTGCCTCAGCTATTCTGCTATTGATTCCTTCTAGTGTATTTTTCATTTCAGTTATTGTATTGTTCATCTCTGTTTGTTTGTTCTTTAATTCTTCTAGCTCTTTGTTAAACATTTCTTGCATCTTCTCTATCTTTGCCTCTATTCCTTTTCCAAGGTCCTGGATCATCTTCAGTATCATTATTCTGAATTCTTTTTCTGGAAGGTTGCCTATCTCCACTTCATTTAGTTGTTTTCTGGGGTTTTATCTTGTTTGTTTTTATGGTACAAAGTCCTCTGCCTTTTCATTTTGTCTATCTTTCTGTGAATGTGGTTTTTGTTCCACAGGCTGCAGAATTATAGTTCTTGTTTCTTCTGCTGCCTGGCTTCTGCTGGATGAGGCTGTCTAAGAGGCTTGTGCAAGCTTCCTGATGGGAGGGACTGATGCTGGGTAGAGCTGGGTGTTGCCCTGATGGACAGAGCTCAGTAAAACTTTAATCCTCTTGTCTGCTGATGGGTGGAGTTGGGTTCCCTCCCTTTTGGTTGTTTGGCCTCAGGCGACCCAGCCCTGGAGCCTACCCAGCTCTTTGGTGGGGCTAATGGCCGACTCTGAGAGGACTCACGCCAAGGAGTACTTCCCAGAACTTCTGCTTCCAGTGTCCTTGTCCCCACGGTGAGCCACAGCCACCCCCCGCCTCTGCAGGAGACCCTCCAACACTAGCATGTAGGTCTGGTTCAGTCTCCTATGGGGTCACTGCTTCTTCCCCTGGGTCCCAGTGCACACAGTACTTTGTGTGTGCCCCCAAGAGTGGAGTCTCTGTTTTCCCCAGTCCTGTCGAAGTCCTGCAATCAAATCCCGCTAGCCTTCAAAGTCTGATTCTCTGGGAATTCCTCCTCCCGTTGCCGCACCCCGAGGTTGGGAAGCCTGACGTGGGGCTCAGAACCTTCACTCTGGTGGATGGACTTCTGTGGTATAAGTGTTCTCCAGTTTGTGAGTCACCCACCCAGCAGTTATGGGATTTGATTTAATTGTGATTGTGCCCCTCCTACCATCTCATTGTGGCTTCTTTGTGTTTGGATGTGGGGTATCTTTTTTGGTGAGTTCCAGTGTCTTCCTGTTGATGATTGTTCAGCAGTTATTTGTGATTTCGGTGCCGTCGCACGAGGGAGTGAGCACAACTCCTTCTACTCCACCATCTTGAACCAATCTTCCTGAAGTTGCCTTTTTCTTGGTTGCTCTAAACCTTTGTTTTCCAGAGTTCTGGAAGTGTTGGCTCTGGTAGTTTCTCCTTGCTTTTTTGACGTTTCTGTGGAGGGATGAGAGCTTGGAGCTGCCTGCTCTGCCATTTTGCTGACATCGCTCCACCCTGCCTTCTCTTTTTAAAAAAATATATATATATATATTTATTTTTGGCTTCATTGGGTCTTTGTTGCTGTGCGCGGGCTTTCGCTAATTGCAGCGAGCAGGGGCTACTCCTCGTTGCGGTGCGCGGGCTTCTCATTGCGGTGGCTTCTCTTGTTGTAGAGCATGGGCTCTAGGCACGTGGACTTCAGTAGTTGTGGCACACGGGCTCAGTAGTTGTGGGTTACAGGCTGTAGATCGCAGGCTCAGTAGTTGTGGCACACAGGCTTAGTTGCTCCACAGCATGTGTGATCTTCCTAGACCAGGGCTTGAACACGTGTCCCCTGCATTGGCAGGCGGATTCTTAACCACTGAGCCACCAGGGAAGTCCCACCCTGCCTTCTCTTTAAGTGTTTACCACTAAAATTGCTATTGTTTTCAAGAGTGCCTTTAGGCTTGAACTAATTCACATTCTGTTCCAAATAAAGTCATTTTCTTTGAGGGAAATCTTTGGAGCCCTCAGTTCTTACGGCCTGTCTCTTTCCTTTGGCAAAATCTCTGAGCCACTGCTCTGGAGCTGGAGGCAGAGACAATGGCTTACCTCTCTCTTTAGGAACAGGCCAGTGGACAGGCATGGTAGTCTATTCTCCTTGGCTTGCCTCTCCTAGAACCCTTGGCCCTATGAGTGAGCTGTGATGAGGGCAGTGGGGCCCCGTTATTGTTCCACATTATGCCTGAGTGGGAAGTGGACAGAAGAGCAGAGCCCACAGTCAGCTCCACTTAGCTCTGCAGCACTGAGCTGGAAGTGATAAGAAATGCTGTTATGCTGCTCCTCCTGGAGGGATGATGTACCCCTTGACTGGGAGCTAGGGAGACAGGGAGCCCTGTCTTCCTGTCTTGACACACCCACTTGGAGTGGAGCTTCCTTCTTGTTGAGTTAGGGAGGGGGCAGAGCAGTTGTGGCTGCAGTGCCACAGATTCTCACTTTTCTTGCTGAGATTTAGTAAATTTGGTGGGGTGGGGGAAATACTTCTTCTTTTGCTGTGGGCTCTTAGGACAGTTTTCAGGAACTTTATTCTACCAGATTTTTTATACCTTTCTCCAGTTATGGTTGTTTTGTTGAAGAAAAAGTCTGCAGATCTCCTTACTCTACGATTCTGGAAGTTGATCCTCTTTACTTTGTTTTTCATGTAAATTTTATTGACAGGTACATGCAAAAGTGTACAAATCATAAGTCTACAGTTCAGTGAATTTTCAGAGTGAACATGTCTGTGTAACCAGTACTACATTCAAGACCCAGAACTTTGCCAGAACTCCTGAATCCTCTCTTGCAGAATCTATTCACTCACCCGTTCCTGTAACTGTTGATGTTATTCTGGCCTGTAACACCATGGATCATATTTGCTTGTTTCTGAACCTTTTTAAAAATGGAATCCTGTACTCTTGTGTGGGGCTTCTTCAGCTCATGGTTAGATTGATGAGATACATGTGGTTATGGTTTATTTTCATTGCTACATAGTACTATGTTGTATAAATATTAAATAGTGAAAGCAATGAAAAATTCTGTATCCTGTTAGGCTGTTACGAATAGTGTTACTGTGAACATTTTTATACTTGTATTTTGGTGAACATATGTCTACATTTCTGTTGGATATAGAGTGGGATTTGGGGGTCATAGAATGTGGATAAAGAGTTAAATCTTTTCCTGTGCTATATGAAAATCTGTCCTTTGATGAAATCTCTAGCTTTGTTTCTCCCAAAACAGAATGAGGGTAAGAATGTCAATGATGTTACTAGGTAGCAAGCATTGATTGTGGTAAAAATTATTTCTGATTGACAAATTACGTCTTTATTGGGAGGAATGATAATGCTGATTGGGATACTATGCTTTGTGCTTCTCTTGAGTGTAGTGACCACTGTAACTGGGCATTTTTCTTGTGGGGAACCTGTGCCTGTATTGTTGCCACAAGAGATGTTGGCTTCTGTGGGGTAGGGGTTACCTGGCTTGCTTGCTTTCATGCTGTTAGATTGATGCCAAACGTGGCCTTATGGTCATTTTCTGAGTTTGAATGTTTAATAGAACCTAAGACTATCCCTTGGTGGGTATTACAGGTAGGGTAAGCCTTAGGAGATACTGCCAAGCAGTTTTCCAAAATGGTTTTACCAATTTACGCTCCTACCAGTAGTGTACCAGAGGTGTAGTTACACCTTGCCAACCCTTGGTTTTTGTTTTTGTTTTTATTTCCCTCCCTCCCTTCTTTCTTTCCTTCCTTCCTTCCCTCCTTTCATTCTAAAAGAGATTTTGGTAGTATGCTTACATTTTTTTCAGCATGTTATTATGAAAAAATTTTATTATAGAGAAAAGTTGAAAGAATTCTATGGTGAACTCTCATATATCCATAACCAGATGTGGCAATTAACATTTTGCTATACTTGTTGTCATATATCTTTTCATCTATCCATCCATTGATTTCCTATTTTTTTATTTCATTTCCCCTTAAATATACATATAAGTATATATATTATTTGCTTTGTTTTGTTTTTTGGTTTTTTTAATATCTTTATTGGAGTATGATTGCTTTACAATGGTGTATTAGTTTCTGCTTTACAACAAAGTGAATCAGCTATACATATACATATATCCCCATATCCCCTCCCTCTTGCGTCTCCCTCCCACCCTCCCTATCCCACCCCTCTAGGTGGACACAAAGCACTGAGCTGATCTCTCTGTGCTATGTGGCTGCTTCCCACTAGCTATCTATTTTACATTTGGTAGTGTATATATGTCCGTGCCACTCTCTCACTTTGTCCCAGCTTACCCTTCCCCCTCCCGTGTTCTCAAGTCCATTCTCTATGTCTGTGTCTTTATTCCTGTCCTGCCCCTAGGTTTTTCAGAACCCCCTTTTTTTTTTGGATTCTATATGTATGTGTTAGCATACAGTATTTGTTTTTCTCTTTCTGACTTACTTCACTCTGTATGACAGATTCTAGGTCCATCCACCTCACTACAGATTAACTCAATTTCGTTTCTTTTTATGGCTGAGTAATATTCCATTGTATATATGTGCCACATCTTCACATAGAAGTATACATATTATTAAAGATAAATATTAGCTTATAACTTTTTTCTTTCACTGTAAAATTTACATATAATTGAAATGTACAAATCTTAATTGTAACTCACTGTGTGTTCACATAAGTATAACCCTTTGTAACGCAAACCCCTATAAAAATGTAGAACATTATCATCACACCTGAAATTATCCTCATGTCCCTTCCAGTTGAGCCCTCCCTCCACCCCACAAAAGTCAACAATTGTTTTTATTTTTTCCCACCATAGATGAGTTTTGTCTGCTCTAGAACTTCATGTAAATGGAATTCTATTAGTTTCCTAGGGTTGCCATAACAAACTACCACAAATCAGGTGGCTTAAAATAACAGATTTTATTTTCTCACAATTCTGGAGGCTAGGAGTCCAGACACATGTTCTCTTGAAGTCTCTCGGAGAGAATCTGTTACATGCCTTTCTCTTAGCTTCTGAGTGTTGCTGACAGTCCTTGGTGTTCTTGGCTTGCAGCTGCATAACTCCAGCCTCTGCTTTCATAGTCACATGACATTCTCCCTGTGTGTCTGTACAAAGTCATCTCTTCTCTTTGTCTCTCTTTCAAGGACACCAGTGATATTAGATTAAGGGCCCACCCTTCTCCAGTATAAACTCAGTTATGTCTACAACAACCCTATTTCCAAATAAGATCACATTCTTGGGTACAGGGGTTAGCACTTAAGCATATCTTTTGGGGGCACAGAATTCAGCCCGTAACAGTAATCATACAGTGTGTATTCTTTTGTACACGTTTCTTTTACATAGTATAATGTTCCAGATTTATCCCTTTGTGATTATTAGTAGTTTATTTCTTTTTAATTATTGTTCTACTATACTTTTTTTTTTTTTAATCTTTCTTATTTTTTTGGCTATGCTGCACAGCTTGTGGGATTTTAGTTCCTCCACCAGGGATTGAACCCAGGCCTTCGGCAGTGAGAGCGTGGAGTCCTAACCACTGGACCGCCAGGGAATTCCCTTGTTCTCTGCAGCCACAATTTGCTCTCCTCCCTCCCTAACTCAACAAGAGGGAAGCTCCACTCCAAGTGGGTGTGGCCAAGACAGGAAGACAGGGCTCCCTGTCTCCCTAGCTCCCAGTCAAGCATCCCTCCAGGAGGAGCAGAATACCAGCATTTCTTATCACTTCCAGTTCAGTGCTGCAGAGCTGAGTGGAGCTGATTGTGGGCTCCCTTCCTCCATCCACTTCCCTTGTTGGTTCTCCAGTTCGTGGTCCCTCAGCTGTTTCCAGCTTTTGGCTATTTTGAATAAAGTTGCTGTGAAGATTCTTGTACAAGTTTATTTTTGTGGTCATATGTTTTCACTTTTCTTGAACAAATACTTAGGAGTGGAAGTGCTCTGTCATAGAGTAGGTATGTGTTTGGTTATAAAATAAACTGCCAGGTCATTTTTCAAAGTGGTTGTATTATTTTCTAATCCCAGCAACAACATATACAAATCCTGGCTTCTGCTCATCTGCGTTAGTTAGTTTGGGCTGCTGTAACAAAGTATATGGAGTGGGTCACTTAAACAATAGATTTGTTTTTCACAGTTCTGGAGCTGGGAAGTCTAAGATCAAGGTGCTGGCCAATTTGGTTCCTGATTTGGCCCTCTTCCTGATTATGTTCTCATATAGTGGAGAGCTAGCCAGCTCTCTGGCCTCTTATTAGGGTGCTAATCGCATTCATGGGATCTCTACCCTCGTGAACTAATTAGACCTCCCAAAGGCCCCATCTCCAAATACCATCACATTGAATTAAGATTTCTACGTGAATTTCGAGGGGACATATTTGGTTCACTTACAGTATACTCACCAACATTTGCTGTTACCTGTCTTTTTAATTTTAATCCTTCTGATGGATTTGTAGTAGTATCTCATTGTAGTTGTAATTTCATGTCCCAGGTAACTAATGATATTGAATCTTTTTTCATTTTTTATTGTCCGGCCACTTGTATGTCTTCCATTGTGAAGTGCCTGCTTGAATCTTTTGCCCCTTGAGTTTTATCTTTGTATTATTGAGTGTAGGAGTTAAGTAGTGATATGTATCAGTACTTTGCCAGATGTGTTTTGTGAATATTTTCTGTGGTCTGTGGTTTGCATATTCATTTTCTTTCCTTTTTTTTTATAAATTTATTTTTTATTTATATATGGCTGTGTTGGGTCTTCGTTGCTGCACGCGGGCTTTCTCTCATTGCAGCGAGCGGGGGCTACTCTTTGTTGTGGTGCAGAGGCTTCTCATTGCGGTGACTTCTCTTGTGGTGAAGGCTCTAGGCGAATGGGCTCAGTAGTTGTGGCTCACGGGGTCTAGAGTGCGGGCTTCAGTAGTTGTGGCACACAGGCTTCATTGCTTCGTGGCATGTGGGATCTTCCTGGACCAGGGCTCGAACCTGTGTCCCCTGCATTGGCAGGGGGATTCTTAACCACTGCACCACCAGGGAAGTCCTTAATGGTGTCTTTTGATGAGCTGTAATTTTTAATTTTCATGAAGTCTAATTCATAAACTTTTCCTTTTATGGCTATTACTTTCTGTGTCCTATCTAAGAAAACCCTAGGAATATGAAAATATTCCTCGTTTTTTCCCCTAAAAACTTTACAGTTTTAGCTTTTATGTTTAGGCTTATGGTCCATTTCAAATTAATTTTTGAATAGTGGATGAGATAGAGGTTAATTTTTTCCTTATGAATATTAGTTATTCCTTTATCACTTGTAAAAGCTTTTCTTGTAAGTGTGGGTCTATATTCCACTGACTTTTTTTTGAAATATTTATTTAGTTTATTTATTTAGCTGCACTGGATCTTAGTTGGGGCATGTTGGATCTTCGTTGTGGTGTGTGGGATCTAGTTCCCTGACTGGGGATTGAACCTGGGCCCCCTGCATTGGGAGCATGGAGTCTTAACCACAGGACCACCAGGGAAGTCCCACCACTGATTGATTTGTTGATTCTAATGTTTAAATCACAGTGTCTTCATTACTGTAGCTTTATGGTAATGAGATGACCTGGGCCGTGAGACCCTTTACTGGAGTGCTTGTGCCTGGACAAACATCTCCTCAACCAACAGAATACAACAAAAACTATAAGGGACTAAAAATAATAACTACATTCATGGGCATTTGGGGCAAATTATGAACAATGAGACACAAAAAGGCCAAAACCCAACTGCCACTTTTGAGGTGCCAGGAGCAATAGCAATAGCATGCTCCCTGCACACAGCACCACCAAGGGGGTGGGCAGACCACCTAAGCCACCCCTCTGGCCCAACCCACCAGTCCACCCCTACCCTCACCCCATCTAAGGACCCAGCTTGCGCCCCTTGGGGAGCGAACGGGGGGCACCTGTTACTTGTTCTTGCTCCCTTGTGCTGTAGCACAAGTCCCAGTAAAGCCTTGCCTGAATTTCTCATCTGGCCTCTTACCACTTTCTGTTGATTAAAGAGTCCAAGAACCTAGGTCAATAACAGTAGTAGTTCTCCAACTTTATTATTCTTTTTCATGTTTGCTTTGAGTATTCTAGGTCCTTTCTATTTCCATGTAAATTTAAAAATCAACCTGTCAGTTTCTACTGAAAGCCTAGTGGGAGTTTGATTGGGGTTGCATTGAATCTATAGATCAATTTGGGGAGAATTGACATCTTAACAATATAGAGCCCTCGTACCCATGAAAATAGTATATTTCTCTACTTATTTAGATCTTTATTCCTCTCAGTAGTGTTTTTTAGTTTTTCAGTGAGGATGTATTACACATTGTTACATGTAACGTAACAGAAAGATATATTTAAGTTCTAACCTCTAATACTTCTGAATGTGACCTTATTTGGAAATAAGGTCTTTACAGAGGTAATCAAGTTAAGGTCATTAGGATGGGCTGCAATCTATTATGACTGGTCTCTTCATAAAAAGGGGAAATTTGGACACAGACACACACACACAGAAGGAAGATGATGTGAATTCACACAGTGAGAAGACTATGTGAAGACAGAGGGTTGGAGTGATGCATCTGTAAGCCGAGGAACACCAGAGATTGCTGGCAAACCACCAGAAGCTAGAAAAAGCCAAAGAATAATTCCTACAGGTTTCAGAGGGAGATTGGTACTACAGAGCAAATTTAATTTAATTGGGAGTAGAAACTGTTTCCTTGATGATGCAAGCGGAGTCAAATTGAGGGATGGAAGAATAATTTTATAAACATCCTGATTGTTCAAGTTAGGTTTTATTATTTGTTTTTATTTTTGGTCCAGTATTGGACATTTAATTCTTCAATTAACTTGGATTTTTCTTTCAGAGTAAAATAAAAAATATGGGAATAAATTTCCTTTAGTGAATCTTGACTTCTTAAGAAGAACACTCACCATAAGAAAGCAATATTAAGTACAGTGGGAACATTTAATTTCAGTAGTTTACGAGAGAAATTTTAGAGCTAACTAACACAAATGAGTATTGTGAGGTACTTCAAACAGATGGCACTGACTGTCATAGTCGCTTCTAGTCTATAAAACGGATTTTTTTTAAATTTGTCATACTCTTAGAAATTGTTTAAGAAACAGCAAATAATTGCTGCATTTAGATTATTGGAAGCATATTAAGGCAATTTAAATTTGTTGTGTTTTCGGTTGAAAAAGTTACTGATCTTAGTTTAGATTTACCTGTGTACAAATAAGTAAACATTAAAAATCTCAGTAGTTCTATTAAAAAAATTTTTTTTTTTTTTTTTTGCCCCACCGTGTGGCTTGTGAGGTCTTAGTTCCCTGACCAGAGATCAAACCCGCACCCCCTGCAGTGGAAGCGCAGGGTCTTAAGCACTGGACTGCCAGGGAAGTCCCCAATTTTTTTTTTAAATTACAATGCTCTGCTTACTATAGAGTGAGTAGTTAAGCATCTTCTGTAAATTGCACGTTCCTTTCATTTGCCCATTACTGAAGTGTGTTTTTCTTAATCTGTAGAAGTTCTTGTTATAGTCTGCATGTTAATTGCCTATTGATTTCTGTATTTGCAAATAATTTCTCCCAGTTTGTTGTTTTTAACTTTGTGATGTTTGTCATCATATAAAAGTATTGTTTGGGTATTTCTTCTGTTATTCAGGAAATCTACCCTATCTTAAAAATTTGAATTTATCATTTATATTTTCTTCACTCATTTTTAGTTTCCATTAAATTTTTTAAAATTCACCTGCAATCTGAGTATTGTGTAAAACAGCCATCTTAACTTTTTTTTCCCCCAGGAATTGAAAGTTCCTGGGGAACCACACTGCTTGGTGAATGATACATCCTCATTGTATACTGTTTACCTAATCAAACAACAGTTTGCTTGTTTTCCAGAGTTGTTTGGGGGATTTTCTTTTTTTTTTTAACTGTTTCTTGATGGCTGTGTTTGTACCACGCCTTCTTCATTTAATTCTACGTAATTGTGTTTCATATCTAATATAGTAAATCTCTCTTCATTGTTCTTTTTCTAAATTATCTTAGCTATTTTTAATTGTGTCTAATGTGTAAAGTGATTTACTTTTTTCCTTTTTTTTGCGCGGCTTTTGGGATCTCAGTTCCCCTACCAGGGATTGAACCCAGGCCACGGCAGTGAAAGCACCAAATCCTAATCACGAGACCACCGGGGAACTCCCAAAGTGATTTATTTTTTATCAAGTTTTGTTTATTGTGGTAAAAATATACATAACATAAAATTTACCATTTTTGTTTTTTGGCTGCGTTCGGTCTTCGTTGCTGTGCGCAGGCTTTCTCTAGTTGTGGTGAGCGGGGGCTACTCTTTGTTGCAGTGCACAGGCTTCTCATTGCAGTGGCTTCTCTTGTTGCGGAGCATGGGCTCTAGGCGTGTGGGCTTCAGTAGTTGCAGCATGTGGATTCAGTAGTTGTGGCGTGCAGGCCCTAGAGCGTGCAGGCTTCAGTAGTTGTGGATCACGGGCTCTAGAGCGCTGGTTCAGTAGTTGTGGCGCACGGGCTTAGTTGCTCCACAGCACGTGGGATCTTCCCGGACCAGGGCTCGAACCCGTGTCCCCTGCATTGGCAGGCGGATTCTTAACCACTGCACCATCAGGGAAATCCCCATTTTAACCATTTTTAAGTGTACAGTTCAGTGGCAGTAAGAACATCATATTGGTGTGCAGCCATCACCACCATCCATCTGCAGAACTTTTTCATCTTACACAATTGAAACTGTACCCATTAAACAATATCTCCTCAATTCCCCCTTCCTCTAACTAACCCCTGGCAACTATCATTCCACTTTCTGTCAAACTTGATTACTCTGGGTACCTCATATAAGTAGAGGACAAAGTAGGTGTTTATGCTTTTGTGTCTGACTTCTTTCACTTAGCATGGTGTCTTCAGGGTTCATCCGTGTTGTAGCATGTGTCAGAATTTCATTCTTTTATACAACTGAATAATATTCTATTGTATGTATTTACCGTATTTTATTTATCCATTCATGTTGATGGACACTTGGGTTACTTCCACCATTTGGCTGTTGTGAATAATGCTGGCTATGACATGGTGTATAAGTATCTGTTTGATACCCTACTTTCAGATCTTTTGGATATGTATCTAAAAGTGGAAATGCTGGATCACACGGTATTTCTATGTTTAGTTTTTTGAGCAACCGCCATACTGTTTTCCATAGCAGCTATACCATTTTACACTTCCACTGACAGTGCACAGGGATTGCAGTTTCATCTCCTTGCCAATGCTTGTTATTTTGTTTGTTTTATAGTAGCCACTCTAATGGGTACAAAGTGTATTTCTTTGTGGTTTTGATTTGCCTGATGACTAGTGATGTTGAGCATCTTTTCATGTGCTTGTGGGCCATTTGTATATACCTTTTTTGAGAAATATGTGTTTGCTATTATTGTAGAATTACTTTTAAAAACTTCCTTTATTGTTATGTTAATGGATTCTAGAGAAAAAGCTAAGTATATGTGTTCATGTGCCATTTTGAACCAGAAAACCTCTGGCCTCTCTCTCTCTCTTTGTTTTAAAGGATCCTTTGCCACAAACCTTGGTCTTCATTTATTTTTTATTTTTTTGCGGTACGTGGGCCTCTCACTGTTGTGGCCTCTCCCATTGCGGAGCACAGGCTCCGGATGTGCAGGCTCAGCGGCCATGGCTCACGGGCCCAGCCGCTCCGCGGCATGTGGGATCTTCCTGGACTGGGGCATGAGCCCGTGTCCCCTGCATCAGCAGGCAGACTCTCAACCACTGCGCCACCAGGGAAGAAGCCCTCTTTTTTTGTTTTTTAATAGTTATTTATTTATTTTATTTATTTTATTTTTTTTTGGCTGAGGCAGGTGTTAGTTGTGGCATGCGGGATCTTTAGTTGTGGCATGCAAACTCTTAGTTGCAGCATGTGGACTATTTCCCTGACCAGGAATCAAACCTGGGCCGCCTGCGTTGGGAGCGCAGATTCTTGGTCACTGCACCACCAGGGAAGTCCCTGACCTTTTTTTTTTTTGTGTTTGGTTAATTCCAGGGAACGTAGATTCCTTTCTTTTCTTTTCTTTTAATTTTATTTATTTATTTTTTGGCTGCATTGGGTCTTTGTTGCTGTGCACGGGCTTCCTCTAGTTGCGGCAAGTGGGGGCTACTCTTTGCTGTGGTGCGCAGGCTTCTTATTGTGGTGGCTTCTCTTGTGGCGGAGCATGGACTCTAGTTGCGCAGGCTTCAGCAGTTGTGGCGCATGGGCTCAGTTGCTCCGTGGCATGTGGCATCTTCCCGGACCAGGGATCGAACCCATGTACCCTGCATTAGCAGGCAGATTCTTAACCACTGCACTACCAGGGAAGTCCTGGCCTTTCTTTTAAAATGGAATTCCATTAAAAAAAATTGCTATATCTGTTAATAATTGTATGTTTATTTTAATTTTGCATTTTTATATTAATATAGGTTTAGTGGAAGATCAGAGCTAGCCATAGAATTCGGTGTTGCCTATAATATAATTTTCTTTCTTGATCTGAAACAGTTGATGACTATCAGCCAGTTCGCCTATTAAGTAAACCTGGGGAATTAAGAAGAGAATATGAAGAGGAGATAAGCAAGGTAAGTACTAAATAGTTGCTCTTTTCTGGAAGATTTTTCTGCTGTGTTTACATTATGTGCTTATGTAAATAAATAGTATATATTGAAATGTTAATAATTTTAATGTGCTTTATAAAGGCTCCATTTTTTTACATGTGTTCAAAATAGTTTAAAACTAGCTTTAATTTATTTATACATGCTCTTCTTATGTGATAGTGATCTGTAAGCATTTAAGTATGAAGGAAATTTTTTTAATTTCCGGGAAGCTTTGAGCATAAAGGATGGGGAAAAGGTGGTAGATTATGGGTGTCTTAAGTCCATTTAGGCTGCTATATCAAAAACACCATAGACTGGGTGACTTAAACAACAAACATTTGTTCTTACAGTTCTGGATCTAGGAAGTGCAAGATTAAGGTACTGGGAGATCTGGTATTGGGCAAGGGCCTGCTTCCTGGCTTGTAGACAGCTGCCTTCTCACTGTATTCTCACATGGCAGAGAGAGGAAGGGAGAGAGAGATCATCTGTCTTGTGTGTCTTCTTCTAAGGGTACTAATCCCTTTCATGAGGACTCCACCCTCATGACCCTTACCTCCCGAAGGCCCCACCTCCAAATATCATCACATTGGGAGTTAGGGCTTCAAAATATAAAGTTTGGGGGCACAAACAATGCATTTAGGTGAGGAAAGCATAAAGGGCTAATTGTGAAGTACCTAAATATGAAAAGAGGGAGTGTTGCTTACGGCCTTTGAACTTCACTAGTACTAGGAAAGCCCTAGTACTCCCCCTACCCTGATTAATGTAGAGCAGTGTTGTTCAATAGAAATATGGTGTGGGTTCATATATCATTTAAAATTTTCTATTAGCCACATTTTTTAAAGATTTAAAAAAAAAAAATCAGATGAGGGGCTTCCCTGGTGGTGCAGTGGTTAAGAATCTGCCTGCTGACGCAGGGGACATGGGTTCAAGTCCTGGTCTGGGAAGATCCCACATGCTGCGGAGCAACTAAGCCCGTGTGCCACAACTGCTGAGCCTGTGCTCTAGAGCCCGCGAGCCACAACTAGTGGGCCCATGTGCCGCAACTACTGAAACCCATGCACCCTAGAGCTCATGTTCCGCCACAAGAGAAGCCACCACAACGAGAAGCCCACGCACCGCAACGAAGAGTAGCTCCCGCTTGCCACAACTAGAGAAGGTCCGCGTGCAACAACGAAGACCCAACGCAGCCCAAAATAAATAAATATTTTTAAAAAGTATTTTAAAAAAAGATGAAATTAATTTTTATGTATATTTTATTTAATCCTGTATATCTAAAATATTTTATTATGTAATCAGTATAGAAAGTATTGACTTTTTTTCTTATTTAGTGTGCAATTGTGTATTTTTTACTTATAATACATCTCAATTTGGACTAGTCACATTTCAACTACTCAGTAGCCACATGTAGCTAGTGGCTACTGTATTAGACCATGAGAGCTCTGGAAGAACTAGTAAATAATTATGATAGTTAATTGTCAGCATATTGTCTAGACGATGTTCTTAAGTACGGGTTTTATTTATTTATTTTTTGGCTGCGTCGGGTCTTCTTTGCTACGCACGTGCTTTCTCTAGTTGTGGCGAGCAGAAGCTACTCTTCCTCGTGGTTTTCAGGCTTCTCTTGTGGTGGAGCATGGGCTCTAGGCGTGCAGGCTTCAGTAGTTGCAGTGCTCGGGCTCTAGGGCATGCGGGCTCTAGAGCGCAGGCTCTGTAGTTGTGGCACACGGGCTTAGTTGCTCTGTGGCATGTGGCATCTTCCCAGACCGGGGATCGAACCCGTGTCCCCTGCATTGGCAGGCGGATTCCTAACCATTGCACCACCAGGGAAGTTCCTTAAGTAAGGAGTAATTTAATCTTTACAACAGTATAGTGAGAACAGGTTTTTTCAGGATGTTTTTGAGTACAGGTGACAGAAAATTGTAATTCACTGGAATTCCAGAGGTTAATAGGGGCTTCAGGGTCGGTTTCATCCAGAACTCTAGTTCCATTTCTTTGCTAACTTCTGTCAGCTGTCTTTATCCTCAGGCTAATAACAAGGTAGCTGCACATTTCTGAACCTCAGGTGCATATACAACAGTATGCAGAGGAAGAACCAGCTGTCTCTTCCAGTGGCTTTCCTTTAAGAGCAAGAAGACTTAAAAGTTCCTTAACAAACCTTTACTCACGTCACCTTCACTTGAATTGGGTCAAGGACTTATTCTTGAGTCAAATTCTTTAGATGTCTAAAGTAGTTGTTACATTATTTCTTTCAGGAAGTATAGTTCAGATGCCCACAAGCATGGCCTTAGGTCCTAGATGCTGAGTTTGAGTCTCCCCGCTGCCAGTTACTGAGCTAAGAAAAGAAAGTTAGATCACTTTCTGATCTAGGAAAGCTTTTCTGTGTCTTTCCTCATCTGTAAATCATATAATGACCATTGTGGTTGTTTCTGCCCACCGTGTTTGGGGATTCATCCCAACTTCAGGGAAGGACACTGTTTGGTTTAAGTCAGTTTTTATCATTTCCATTCCCTTGCTAGGGTTTAGTTCAGAAACCTATGCCAAAATTAGTCAGAACATGGCCTTCTGTTAACTGAGGAAAAGTATCACCTAGAAAGACTTCCAGAAATGTGTGACAGTGTAATGGAAAATGTGATAAGGACCGAAATGTGGAAGGATGAGACTTTGATCAAGGTTTCATTGGACTGACTGGGGAAGGCTTCCTGAAGGAGACTTCCTGAACTATTCTACAGGAATTTCCCTCTCCAGATTTGTACTTCATTTGAGAAATTTTAATTCCTGCCAATTTGTTCTTTTTTTTTAAATTTTTCTATTCTTATTAAGAAATATTGGGACTTCCCGGGTGTTTGAGAGGGAAAGAATCCACCTGCCAATGCAGGGGACACAGGTTCGATCCCTAGTCTGGGAAGATCCCACATCCTGTGGAGCAACAAAGCCTGTGCGCCACAACTACTGAGCCTGCGCTCTAGAGCCCGCGAGCCACAACTACTGAGGCCACATGCCTAGAACCCGTGCTCCACAACAGGAGAAGCCTGCACACCATGACAAAGAGTAGCCCCCCTTCGCCACAACTAGAGAAAGCCTGCACACACAGCAACGAAGACCCAACACAGCCAAAAATAAATAAAATTAAATCTTTAAAAAAGGAAAGAAATATTGCAAGTATACTAAAAAGTTCAGAGAAGGATTGTTCTTTATTAATCATTTTTAAGGTGGAGGCAGAGCGACGAGCCAATGAGGAAGAAGAAAACAAAGCCAGTGAAGAATACATACAGAGATTACTGGCAGAGGAGGAAGAAGAGGAAAAGAGACAGGCAGAAAAAAGGCAAAGAGAGATGGAAGAACAACTGAAAAGCGATGAAGAGCTGGCAAGAAAGCTAAGCCTTAATATTGTAAGTTTTAAGAAAGAACTTTGAAGTATCTACATTCCTATTGCTTTGACTATGTGAGTTTGAACAATCCAAAAAAGGAAGCATTCACCATAACTAGAAACTATTTCTGACATATTTGCTCTACTTAAAGCAAAACTTTTTTGGCATACTGTTATATATTTGCTCTAATCCAAGTATGCTTTAAAAAAAAAATTTTTGTATGTTGTTAGTAAACTCAGTTATGCAGGAAAGCTATTCAGTGGAAAATGAAAGCTCCATTCCCCGCCCCCGCCCGCCCCCCCCCCCCCACTTCTCCACTCCTATTCCTATTCCATTACATCAGTCTTTTTCCCCAAAGGTTAGTTAGCACTATTAACAGTTTCTTATAACTTTTTTTTTTTTACCTAAAAAGGATGTGTGAATCACACTGTTTTTCTCCTGACCTTTTTCACTCGCTATTTCTTAGAGATTTTTCCTATTATATTACTACATATAGTGTATAATTCTTTTGTAAGAGTGGCAAAATATTCCATTGTATGGATGCAGATCACTTTTTGAAATTGAAGCACATTAAATTTTTTTTTAACTTCTTTTTTTTCCCTGGCCACGCTGTGTGGCTTGCAGGATCTTAGTTCCCCAACCAGGAATCAAACCAGTGTCCCCTGCAGTGCAAGCGCAGTCTTAACTGTGCTTCCCTGGACCACCAGGGAAGTCCCTAAATTCTTAAATAACATATTAAACCTGGATTTTGTTATCTTGCTGTAGTTAAATTACTGCCCAGGGGACAATGAATTAAAGAAAGGATGATAAAACACATACTGTAAGACCAAAGGATACAGTGGGACCCAGTGATTTGAAAGAACCTGGGAGAATCACTTGTAGTTCTTGTAAAATACTGAATCTCTGGGGATGGGATTTAGGGAATACCACTCCCAGAGGCATCTAGGGAAGTCTGATGTACATTCAGGTTTGAGAGCCTCTAAAAACAATTCCTCTGCTTTCAAACAACAAATATCTTAAAATATACTTACCAAAATGAAGTATATCGAGAATTGGGTTGTGGTTTTTTTTCCCCATTTTTGAGAGGCCTGCCATTCATAATAATATACCCAAGTTTTAGATTATATGCCCTTTTTTTTTTTGTGGTATGCGGGCCTTTCACTGTTGTGGCCTCTCCCATTGCGGAGCACAGGCTCCGGATGCGCAGGTTCAGCGGCCATAGCTCACAGGCCCAGCCACTCCACGGCATGTGGGATCTTCCCGGACCGGGGCCCGAACCCGTGTCCCCTGCGTTGGCAGGTAGACTCTTAACCACTGTGCCACCAGGGAAGCCCTATATGCCCTTTTTAAAAATGTATTTCCTTTTAAAATTTAAGTGGAATAGCTTTGGAGCAATACACAATTGAGAAATTAAATAAAAGACATAGACCATGGAACTTCCCTGGCAGTCCAGTGCTCAGGACTTGGCACTTTCACTGCCGTGGCCCTGGGTTCAATCCCTGGTTGGGGACTAAGATCCTGTAAGCTGCACAGCGTGGGCAAAAAAAAAAAAAAAAGACATAGATCAATAGAATAACAAATGGGATAGGAGAGAAAATATATCAGAGAGGAAAATCTGGGGTCAACTTTGTCTTTCAAGAGTTATTGTTTTAATTCTTCGTGTTTTCACATGGGCTTATAAGAGCAGATCTACTGATATTTTAAAATAGTTTTTCATTTACTTGTAAAAGTTTGGTCGTCCTAGGCCAGATGTCTACCACCACCAAGTATATTAATTTTTCCAATAGTGTAGTAAGAAACTTATGAGACTGCCATGAGATAGCAAGTAAATATTGATGATATTTATTGGTATGCCCTTAAATCCCCAAATTAAATTATTTAACGTAAAATAAATTTTATACCAGGTATAGCCACAGCTCTGAATTTTTCCCTACAGATTACAGTAGCGATAAATATGAAATTATTCATTAGAAAAGTTAGCAGAAATTATCAGCTAATGAGGTTAGTACCATCATGCTCTTTGTGTTTATAATATAGAGTAAAAATGCAATTTAGACCAACTTAGATAAACTTTATCTTGTTTATATTAATTTTTTCATGGTCAGTATTATTCAAAGGATATATAGAATTTAATAATTCCTGAAAAATTCTGTTGTGGATTCTGAATTGATTAATAGCTTATTTTATTTTAAAATTGTTTTATGCTTTTTCTGCTGTTGAAGAACAATTTCTGTGAGGGAAGTATCTTGGCTTCGCCCTTGAATTCCGAAAAATCTGATCCAGTCACAACCAAGTCACAGAAGAAAAGTAAGAACAAACAAACGAACACTGGAGATATTCAGAAGTAAGTGAATATAGTTTACTGCTATATCAAAATTTGGCCCATCAGCTCTGCATGAAAACCCTCCAGATGGTCTGAGGTTGATGTAAAGTGAAAATAAGAGAGATGCTCACATAGCTTAGATTCCTGGCTAGCATGAAGAGGGATGTGAAACCTTTTTTATCTTCATTGCTCAGGATTTCCATGTTGTTCCCATTTCCTTTTTCTCTTGATTTAGATTCAAGTGAGAATCTAGTTCCATATAAGGTCATCCTCATTGAAGGAGTTTACAGTTTGGCATCTAGATCATTACCCCAACCTCTTTTTCCCAGTTTATATATTACATTTCTTCCCAACTGTACAAAAAACATGAGTCAGGTAGTCAACAGTGGAGTGAATTTAGTTGCCCCAGAGTGTCCCTGTTAGCAGCAGGAAGTGTTGATGACTCTATGAGGATATAAGCTTTTCCATAGTAATTCATAGTTGAAAAAGTTTATCAACTACAGTCTAGACTTCAAAAACATGTAAGGGCTTTTGATTCAACTGGGTAAATATGTGCAGGTAATTTGCTTCCTTTCAAAATTCATAGAAATTTAGGATTTTAGATGGTGGAAATTTGGG
Organism: Leucopleurus acutus; assembly: GCF_964270905.1. Taxonomy (NCBI): domain Eukaryota; kingdom Metazoa; phylum Chordata; class Mammalia; order Artiodactyla; family Delphinidae; genus Leucopleurus; species Leucopleurus acutus. Next base: position 72,192,463 of record NC_139147.1, on the reverse strand, counting down.
ACAGGGAGATGGAGATAGATGGGAAGAGGGCAGTATTAAATGAGGTGGTTGCTATTAAAAGAAGAAATAGACGTGTAACATCAATATTGTTAATGCCTGATATAATGCAAAGTAGAAGTCGAGAAAAACCATTAAAAGAAAAGCAGGGATATTTCATATTGATATAATACTATTCTGCATAAAGGATATAACTCATGAATCTAAATATATATTTTGAAATATATAAAGATAAAACTTTACTAGAAATATAAGAATAAACTGATGAATTTAAAAGCAGAAATTGGAGAAACTGGTGGGTTAAAGGTACACAAAGTTAAAAACAGATAAGGTCTAGTCTCTGGAATATATAAAGAATTCTTAAAAATAAACAACAAACTAGATAGAAGTAATGGTTGTACAACTTTGTACTAAATGTACGCTTTAAAATGGTTATTTTATTTATTTATTTGCGGTACGCGGGCCTCTCACTGTTGTGGCCTCTCCCGCCGTGGAGCACAGGCTTCGGACGCGCAGGCCCAGCGGCCATAGCTCACGGGCCCAGCCACTCTGCGGCATGTGGGATCTTCCTGGACCGGGGCATGAACCCGTGTCCCCTGCATCGGCAGGCGGACTCTCAACCACTGCGCCACCAGGGAAGCCCTAGCTTTGGTGTTTTTAAAATATGTTCACAAATCTTTGATATTTCTTCCTTCAAAAGACTGAGCCTAATTCCCCTCCCCTTGAATGTGGGCTGGACTTAAGTATACACATAGAATTACCAGAAGGGACATTGTACACTTCAGAGAGGGGGACATTGTACACTTCAGAGACTAAGTCCTAAAGTGACTTTTCTCTTTTGGATTATTTGCTCTGGGAAAGTTAGCTGTCATGTTGTGAGCAGCCCTATAGAAAGTCCCACATGGTAAGGAACTGGGGCCTTCTGCCAACAACCAGTAAGGAAGTGAGACCTCCAGAATAGCCTTTGTGCGTGAGCCTGATTGGAGGGTGATCCTCTAGCCTCAGTCAGGCTACTGACCAGATGACTGACCAACATCTTGACTGGACCCTCATGAAAATCCTGAGCCAGAACTACCCTGCTAAGCTGCTCTTGAATTCCTGACCCTCAGAAACTATGAGATAATGTTTGTTGGTTTAAGCCACTAAGTTTTGGGGGTACTTTGGATAACCAACACAGTAGTCATCGTTGCTGGTCAGTGGGGAAAGGATGTACTTGTCAATAAATGCCTGTGGGACAGTGGATAATATGTGGGGAAAATTAGCTTGGACCTCTATTCATACTATCTATAAAAATTAAGGCGAATTAAAGACCTATTAAAAAGACAAGGGAATTCCCTGGCGGTCCCGTGGTTAGGACTCGGCACTTTCACTGCCGAGTTCAATCCCTGGTCCGGGAACTAAGATCCAGCAAGCCGTGCAGCGCAGCATGCGTAAATAAGTAAGCAAGCAAATATGTAAATATATACATATATACATAAAATAAATCTTTAGGAAGATAACAAAGGAGGATATCTGTAGAGAGGGATGCTTTAAGGAGCAAACCAAATAGACTATAATAAGATTTAAAATGTCTTTATCAAAATACCTTCAGGGAATGAAAAGATAAGCTGCCCTCTAAAAGAAGATATTTCAACTTATTTACTGGAAAAAGTTTATTATTAAAGAATACCCACCTATTTGTGAGAAAAAGAACTACAGAAAAAGAGGCAAAAAATTTTGACATCATAGAACACGAAAGCTGAAGGCCAAAACATGTGAAAAGATTGAACTTTATTAGTAATCAAGGAAATTTTAATTTAAATTACAGTGAGGCAGACAGAGAGAACAGACTTGCGGTTGTCAAGGGGGAGGGTGGGTAGGGAAGGGAAGGATTGGGAGTTTGGGATTAGCAGATGCAAACTATTATATATAGAATGGGTGAACAAGGTCCTACTTGGAACACAGGGAACTACATTCAATATCCTGTGATAAACTGTAATGGAAAAGTATATATATATATATCTGTATAACTGAACCACTTTGCTGTACAGCAGAAATTAACACATTAGCACATTGTAAATCAACTATACTTCAATAGGATTTTTAAAAAATTACAGTGAGGTCATTTCACGTATACAAATATTGAATTATTATGTTGTATACCTGATACTAATATAATGTCATATGTCAATTGCACCTCAATTAAAACAGCAACAAAATAATGATGAGGTAACATTTCATACTCACCCTATTGGAAAATTAAACTTTCTGGCAATATTAAGTATCCTAGAGGATAAGGAGCACTTACACTATAGGTGGGAGTGTAAAAGGTTGATGCTCTATGACTGGAGTGTAGACACTAAAACCCCAGAAGACATGTGCAGGAATGTTCCCAGCAGTACTATTAGTAACAGTAAAGAGCCAGAAGCACCCACATGTCCAACAGTAGACCAGAATACTGTTACTTTCCAGCAATGAAAATGAATTCTGGCTAAGGAAAACATGCCTGATTCAGGAAGGCATGTGAAGAAGTCAAGTTGTGGAAAGATACATGTAGTATGATTCCATATACGTAAAGTTCAGAAATCATGCAGTACTAAGCAATAAAGTGTTTAGGGGTACTAGTGTGTGTTAAGACTATTTTTAAAAGCAAGACATAAGACTAACACATTATAAAACAACTATACCCCAATAAAAATAAAATAGACCAAGGGAAAAATAAATAAATAAAAGCAAGAGATAAGAGCATCTTAGGATAGTTGTAGCCTGTCAGCTGGGGCACAAAGAGAAGGCCCCATAAAGAATTTTAAAATCAGTGATTTTTTTCCCCTTAAACTGAGTGATAAGTATACAGGTTTTTACGATAATATAAGATTTTAAAACTTTTTAAAGTATATATATATTAATCTTAAATGTAACTTCTGGAGAATTTTTACATATGTATAAACCACACTCCAGATTAAGATACAGACTGTTTCTAAAAGGTTCACTCGTATCCTTTCCCAGTCAGTATTTCCCTCCCTATAACTATGATGTATTAGTCATCAATTTTATACACATTAGTGTATACATGTCAATCCCAATCGCCCAATTCATTACATCACCACTACCACCACCCCTTACATATATTTTGTAACTATTTTCTTGTAAACTATTTGTTTTTATGAGGTAGGCCTATGTATATAGTTTTTTATAAAGATCTATAAGACAAGTGAAAAAAGGAAATCACAAAAGAATATGATAGCTTTAAAAAAAGATAGTGTGCAGTATATAGAAATAATTTTTGAAAAAATTGGTTACATATGAGGAAGCAAATAGGAATGGAAAGGGATGATGACACATATTTCCTATATGTATTCATATATTACTTGGTTATTATAAATAAACAATATCCCAGAGAGTTCACAAATCTTCACCAATTATGTTAGATGGGTATCTGATCACACTTTGTTTTGTTTTCTGCTTATGGATTTCTGAACAACTATTAAGCTGTAATAATTCTATGTTGGTTTTAATATACTTGGTTACTAATATCTAACATTGGCAGAAGGAATTCTTCAGCTTTGGGAAACAAAATTAAAATGAGACTAAACCTGGACTCCTGTTTTATCAACTGAGAGGTAGTTCTTATTCTCATAAGTTTTCAGTGTAAATATTCAGGTTGATGCAACTAAATATGCGGTTTGGATACTATTTTGTCTATAAGGGATATGTATTCTTTATATGAGATCTTTGTCTAGATTTTATTTTAATGTTATATGCTACACGTTGGTGCTTTGGACAATGGAACTTATGATTTTACATATTTGCAATCAGACATTTTTCCATTGTTTTCTTTAATTATAAAAGCTAGCTGCTCTTTGAAAATCACCCAAAGTTACCACCACTTGAAGATAGCCAACATTTGTGCCATTTTTGAGCAGAGTTGTATGTGTTTGGATTTTTTTTAACAAAATCCAAAAAAAAATATTTAAAAAATATACCTAACCTCTTATAACCTGTCCTTTTATTCCCATTTCTTTTATGTTTTCCATTATATTACAGACTTAATATTTTCAGTGGCAAACAGCCTATTAAAGATGCTTAGATATTTAGAGATGTGCTCTTATGCTGATACATTGATAAATCTTTTATATCTCTAAGTAGATAGTTGATATAAAATATGTATATAATAAAATCTCTATACCAAAATGGTAAAGAATCTAATCATAGACCATATTTCAAATAGAGATAAAAAATGTAGAATTTCTGGCATTAAAAAGAAACTAACATATTCCTTCTCCTGACTTGAAATGTCAGTTCCATTACTTTTGGGAAGACTGTATACAGTCTTACGTTGTTTTGATGCTAGTAACTACCTGTTTAAATTCTTTTGAGAATTAAGGAATAATTTAGATTTGACTTTTACTTCCTTTTCTGCTGTTTTTCACTAAAATATATCAATACTCAGACTTCTAAGTTTTGCTCCAGAAATAGACCAAAATACCTGAGACAGGGAGATGAATTACACTCTTTCTGATAAATAGCCAAGCAGCAAGCCAGACAGCCTTCAGCGTAAATAGCTAATCTGGCTTTATTATATTGGATACATGCCACTTGTGTTTCAAAGCATTCAAATTTTGGCAAACTTTTTTTTTTTTTTAAGGTATTTGTCACCTAAATCTCAGCCTTGGTCAGCATCACAGTCTGAAGTTGTACAAGAAGACAGGAAAGACTCCATGTCTAAGGTATGTGGATGCTAAAGATGTTCTTGGCTTGGCAGTTCTATTAATGCTATAGAATGTTAATACTTGCAGTTTCCTAACTTTTTTTAAGTCACTATAGTAAATGGAACAACCTTTCTTAGTCACCTTAGGCTCACTTAGGCTAGGAGTCAGCAGACCTTTTCTCTAAAGAGCCAGATAGTAAATATTTTAGGCTTTGTGGCCCAAATGGTCTCAGTCACAACTGTTCAATGATGCTGTTGTCATTTGAAAGCATCCATAACGATATATAAACAAATGAGCTTGTCTTTGTTCCAGTAAAACTGTACAAAAACAAGCACCAGGCTGAATTTGGTCCATGGGCTGTAGTTTGTACATCCCTGACCGAGATCATCAGACTCCAAAACTAAATAGGCTACCCCTGGTACCAGCTTCACTTAAAGGATTGCACAGTGGTAAACAAAGCGTGCTAGTAGGGTGGCATCAGACATCAGGCGTATCTGTTCAGCAAGAGTCCTCACTGCAGAGCTCCTAAGTGATGGCCTGGAAGTGAGACCATGCAGAGGAGTGTAGTAATCACCCAGACTTAGAAGTCCCATGCCCCATCAGAGTAAATTATTTACTGTAACAACACATGGGTGTGGCTTCCAGGGGTCTTGGGAAGGAACACAGCCAGTCAAATAGTTGTAAGTCACTTACAGAAGGCCTGAGCTTTGGCTTCCTGCAAGGTATTTATAGATCACTCCTAGTTCTCCTAGTACAGATGCAGTTCACCAGTAAGGGTCATTTTTACCATAAGCTATGTGGCCTAGTAACACAGGTGACATTTCACCTGTATCAGGCTTCCAGGAAAATAGAACTAGGAAAAGCCAGCTGACACCAAGGTCAGTTTCCTACATGGAAGTTTTATTAGCCCTTTACTCACAGGTTCCTAAACTTTTTTCAGTTTAGCTAGGTGGTTTTATAGCACCTAACATTTAATGGACGTTTATGTGCCAAATAATGTATTTATTTTCTTTAATCTTCATCACAGCCACCAACTCTATAAGGTACCCTTCTTGTGCCCAATTATAGTTGAGAAAACTGAGGCATGCAGAGGCAAGAGAATTGCTCAGTGTCCCTTAAGTAGAGGTATTAGAGAGAGAATTCAAGTCCAGATGGTCTGGCTTATGCTGGAACTAAGGATTGATGGGAGAGGCATTGTAGGCTGGGATTTTTTTTTCCTATCCTGGTGTTAATATTCACAGCAAAACTAGGTAAGCAACCTAGAATTTGTCCAATCCAAACTACATTGGTTCATAAAAAATCTTATGAGGAATGATAAATGCAAAGCAAAGTAGGTAAAAGAACAGATTTAAGATCGCAAACAAGGAGGAATTTTTGTTTTGAAGCAAGTTCTCATTGAAGCCTTTCTTCTTTTTTATTTATTTAATTTATTTGTTTTGTTTGGTTGGTTGGTTGGTTGCGCTAGGTCTTAGTTGCAGCATGCCTTAGTTGCGACTCGCTGGCTCCTTAGTTGCAGCATGCATGTGGGATCTAGTTCCCTGACCAGGAATCGAACCCGGGCCTCCTGCATTGGGAGCGTGGAGTCTTAACCACTGTGCCACCAGGGAAGTACCGAAACCTTTCTTCTTAAGGCTTTCTCATGGTCAAAACTAATCCTAGGTCTTAACTTACCCAAGACCTGTAAGTGAGAAGAATTATACTGGCTAAAGCAAGGGTTCTTAACCTAAGGTCTGTGGGTAGAATCCACAGAGTACATATGAACCTAGATATAAGGAAAAGTTTATCTTTACTTCCACCTGACCTCTCATTTTGGCATTTCCTTTAGTTATGAATGTAAGCAGCAAACCAGTAAACCATAATACTGTTAACAGTACCTGTGACTTTGTCACCAATAGATAACACAGGTTTTTAATCACATTACATTTGTTGCAGATCTCTTGAAATATTGTTTATACTCATCCCTCCTTCAGTGTTACAAATTATTAGACTTGCCACTAGATCTTATTATTTAATGTATTAATAGATATGCATTATTACATCATAAATTGTAAGATTTTAATAATTGTGTTGCAATATAAATTGTTCCATATGTATGTATTTATTTTTGGCTGTGTTGGGTCTTTGTTGCTGCACGCGGACTTTCTCTAGTTGCAACCAGTGAGGGCTCCTCTTTGTTGCGGTATGTGAGCTTCTCATTGCAGTGGCTTCTCTTGTTGCAGAGCACGGACTCTAGGCGCGTAGGCTTTAGTAGTTGTGGCGCACAGGCTTAGTTGTTTCGCGGCATGTGGGATCTTCCCAGATTAGGGCTCGAACCCATGTCCCCTGCATTGGTAGGCGGATTCTTAACCACTGAGCCACCAGGGAAGTCCCCCTATGTATTTATTGTTGCGTTTAAAAATATTATTCTCAAAGAGGTCTGTAAGCTTCACAAAAATGCCAAAAGGAGGAGGGTTTGTGACACAAAAAGGGATTAAAAATCCCTGGGCTAGAGGAAGTTTGTAAGATGAGAAGTCAAGTCATGGTGCCAGCTCCTGGCCATATATAGAACTAGTTAGTGGATTTTAAACTGTAGGTCTTCATGGGAGTGAAAATGAAGAAATACCTTAATCTAAATTGGCACACAGAATAAAAATACTATTAAGAATTAATATATCTTATTAGTAATAATAATAATTACCTTATAGTGACAACTCAGCTTTGGTATCAGTGTAATTAGACTTATGTGTTACGACTTGGTGTTTTCCCCTGGTTCACTCAGTGTTTTTCTGTTCTCTACAGGAAACTGACAGCAGTGATGTGAAGAGCCCTACATGGCAAGACACAGAAATTGAGGAAGATATGCCAACACTTTCTCCTCAGATATGCCTTGAAGTTCATGAACAAGGTGCACAATCTTCAGTGGAGTCACCTATGCCTCAGTTATGTGCCAGTGGTAAAGAATGGTGCCTTGAAGGAAAAGTCAAAACAAGACCAAGCAATCATGAAAAAGAGTTGTGTGTCATAAATCATGAGGGACCTGAAGCCAGAGTTCCCTACTCTGGAGAAGCTGCAGTTAAGCCTTGTGGCAAAACAGAGAGTCGGTGCACTGTATCAGATATGACACAGAATATTAGAAATAACACAGTTGAGACAGAAAATGAAGAGTCTCACCTACTGATCAGTAAAGATATCTCCAAAAGAAAAAACCAGGAATCTTTGTCTGAAGCAGTCAGGGATCCATGCTTTTCTGCAAAAAGAAGAAAAATGTTCCCCAAAGCTTCCTCAGACCAAGAAGAAACAGAAATCAACTTTACCCAAAAACTGATAGATTTGGAATGTCTGCTTTTTGAGAGACGTAAACAAGAAGAACAGGACAGGTTATTAGCACTACAGCTTCAGAAAGAGGTGGATCAAGAACAGATGAGGCCAAACCGGCAAAAAGGATCCCCAGATGAATATCAGTTACGTGCTACATCCTCACCTCCAGACAGATTACTAAAGGAACAAAGGAAGAATTCCAAAGATAGAAACTTCAAAAGACAAACTAATCTAGAGCATCCAAAACCTAGGAGAGGCTCAAAAAATGAAAATTGGCAACCTTCTTTTAAGATCCAGTTGAAACGTTCAGTTAATGGAAGAAAGATAACAAATTCTACTAGAGATAATTGTAATGTATCTAAAACTCCTCATTCCCTACAGCCTAGTAAGTCACAGAAAAGTATTTTTCAGATGTTTCAGAGATACACAAAGTAGTGCTTGGGTAAGGGGAGTGTTGTATAATCTAGTGAAGCTCTCTATCATAGATTCTTTTTAAATTTTTCATTAATTCTGCTCCGTGGGCATACTCACTGTCCTTAATTAAAGGACGGTGTGATTACAGGGGAGGAATATACAAATGTGTTTCTGCCAAACTCGGTTGTAAGCAAGAGTCCCACTCCTTTCCTTTTTTAATCACTGGTGTACTAAATTTAAGTTGACAGTCCTTATGGATATAAAAATGCCTTGGCCAACTCCCAAGAAATCTTCATTTCCATGCATTTCCCCCCATATGCATGTTTTGTGGCCTTCACGCACCTTTTTGTACTGACTAGTAATCAAAGCAACATTATAATCTACCAAGTAGCTAAGGAATCCAGGCAGGGTTTAGAATCTAAGTTTTCTTGCAACTTTCCCATATATTTGCAGAGCACTTGAAGTCCATCTTTCATAACACTAAAGTAATCTAATTTCCATGTCCACTTCAATTACTTTAAGTATTACAGCATTTTTTTTTTTTTTTTGACTTAAAATGGGTTAGGATCAACGTGAAAGCAGAAAAATCAGAGTTGTCTGGAAAATTAGGACTTAGTTGACAGAAAGGAAACTAGACTCTTGATGCAAAAGTAGCTAAGCTTAGGGTGAGGCTGAGTGGGGTAGATTGACAATTTGGAGGCCTTGAAACTGAGTGGATGATCAGACAACTGGGTCCAGGCTGGAGTAGCAGGTGTAGTTTGCCAAAGTATTCTTCCTCGTGCTTTCTTTGCTAGATGGCACAGAAAACATTTGGGTTTTAACAGCTTTGCATACCATACTATCTAATCTGCTATTCCAAAAAAGCTGGGGGGGGGGGGTGGAATTTACTGTAGGAGAGTTATGTCGCAGTATCCTATGTTGTAGAACCTGACTAATGTGTTTATTTCCTTATGTTAACCTTTGTATTGATACTGACTTTTATTTGTGTTTATGGACAAAAGTAGAAAGTATGATATTTGGGTTTTGCTCTGTCTTGCCCCTGAAAGTTAAATCAGAAGGCTGCGATTTCATTTTGTGAAATTTAACTTGGAGACTATTAATCTTTTGTTTCATTAATAGGAACAACTTTGAGCAAACAACTGTTTTAACAGCATTGCTGCTGATATCTAGTTAGCCATCCTTTTAAGGTAATAATGCAGTGAACTGTCCTAGAGCTAATAATTCTAGCTTAAATTTGTCAGTGTTTTTATACATAATTAAGATTTTTTTCCTCCAAATTTTGTAACTGAAATTCTGTAATCTTTGCATACTTGATGGCGTCTACTTCAATATTGATTGGGTAATTATGGGTAGAATTCTGATGCTGATTTAAATTTTAGTTTGCCTTTTCTCAAAAGTGATTGTCCCCTGAGTAATGATTGTGCTGAAATGTAGTTAGAAACTAACCAAATTTGTCTAAAATATATCTTTTCATCAAACCAATATTTTTTAAGACCAATTTTGCTTTACATTTTAGTGACTCTTCAAATTAAAAGTTATATAATTAAATCTTCCTGGAATAGTCCATGACCAAAAAGGGGGGAAAATAGTGTAATGTATTTAGGATTTACATATATAACCACTCATTTGTCTGTGAAGAAGTCTTCCTGACTAAAGTTGGTCTTAAGATAATTTTTTTTTTTTGCGGTACGCGGGCCTCTCACTGTTGTAGCCTCTCCCATTGCGGAGCACAGGCTCCGGACGCGCAGGCTCAGCGGCCATGGCTCACAGGCCCAGCCGCTCCGCGACATGTGGGATCCTCCCGGACCAGGGCACAAACCCGCGTCCCCTGCATCGGCAGGCGGGCTCTCAACCACTGTGCCACCAGGGAAGCCCATAAGATAATTTCTCAATTAGTCTTTCTGATACTACCATGTATGCATTTTTGTGAGAAACTAGTAAATGTTTTGTGTCAGTCATTAGAATTTACTGATACTTTCCTCCCATTTTTATGGAAGGGATATGAGTGTGTTTAATTTCTCAGGGAGTGCTAAAACTATGCAGAGGTTGAGAATCTGAAAATTAAAATAATTGTTAAAAATTGAAATGGACTATGTGTTTTTCACAGTTAAAAATAAAAATTAACACATGAAAATAAAAAGTTCTGCATAACAAAAACTACCATAAAGGAAAATTGGAAGACATGGCAAACTTGAGAAGAAATAGATACAACTCATCACAAAGAGCTTATTTCCTTTATATAAAGTGTCTGCCAATACATTTAGAAAAAGACTAACAACCCAAAAGGAAAATTAGAAAAGTTATTTCCCCAAGAAACATAGTTCCCAGGAAAGGAAATATAAGTGGCTCTTAAATGTGTGAAAAGATGCATAATATCACTTATACTAATACTCATACATTTTTCCACCCTTCAGATTAGTAAAGGTGTTTTGTTTTGGGGTGTTTTTTTTTCCCCAGTCTCGGCAAGCATGTGGGTAAATAGGCACTCTTATATGTTGCTTGGTATGTATAGAAACTTTTAAAGCCCTAGAGAGGTAACCTTGGCAGTCTACCTCTAGGAATTTCTTAAAGCTGTTTTCACATATATGTAGAATGGCATGCATAAAACATTTTTGTTTGGCATTGTTTGTAATAAGCTTAGAAACAACCTTAATCATATCAAGAAACACTAAATAAATGATGGTAAAATAGAATACTATACAGCAATTAAGCAAAAAACCCATTTACTGATCAAAAATAACTATAAGATATAGAGTTAAACAAAAAATACAAGATGTAGAGTAGTGTACATAGTATGCAACCATTTATCCAAAGAAGAGAAATATATATTTAAGAGAGATAAACAGTGTTGCCAGCAGGGAGAGAAACTGGGTGGCTGGGAGACAGGAGTGGAAGAATGACTTTTCTCTATATGTTCTTTTATACTTTTAAAATTTTCAATCATATTGAATATATCATCTCAAAATTTAAATGTTCTTAAAATATTACAAGATTAAGGATACTTAGACATCTCAACCTATACCACTCTAGACAGTGCTTTTTTGCCTTTAAATTCTAAGAATCATAGGAAGGTTTTTCAGTGCAAAAAAAAAATAACACAAATTTTTGGAAATAGCGTTGTGAATGAATTTGAATATATTTAGCTTTAATATACTATTTTTAAATTATTTGAAAGCAAAGCTTATGCTTTTCAGGTAGCAATGCTGCAGACCTGCAGTCCTGCTGAGAACAATGAGGAAAGCCACATAAAAATGTAAAATTTTTACATTTAAAAATTAAAATGCTTTACTTAAAAGCATCAGAAAGCTACTGAAACAATGAGGACTAACTTAGGGGCTAAGATTCTAGAGGGGGGAGATTTGAGAGGTAAACTGATGTTTGCAACCACTTTTTTGTTTGTAGCATGTGCCTATTCTGAATGCAGGACGAGAATCAGGGCTGCTGCTGGTGAACAGAGAAACCGGCAGAGCTCTGGGCCATCTTATGAAGCTAGAGTGACAGTATTGGAGACTTGAGGGTCATCAAACACAAGGTCGGTTTTCCCATCAAGATAACTGCAGTTTTGAAACTGTTTAGAGCAGAGGCTAAAAGGCTGAAAACCTCTGAAAAGCAGAGAGGAGTTGTCATCAGGCTCACACTGCTGATGAGACAAGAACAGAGTTCAGGACCTACCGGGGAAGGAAGCCTGCTGAACACACCAGGGCCTCAATTGAAAGCCCTAGCACAGAAGTCTGCAAACTGCATCCCAGGGGCCAAATCTGCATGCCGCCGGTATTTGTAGGGCCTGTGAGCTAAGAATGGTTTTAAATGGCTCTTCAATTCCTTAGTTCACATATAAGGAATTGAACGATGGGACTAGTAATTTGTGCATGAGTTTTGGACCACCAAAACAAGGGCATGTCGTGCAGGAGGGAAGAAAGAATAATTTCCTTCTTAACTTGGTCTCTACCTGTTAATCTCACTTTCTTAATCTGTAAATGGGAATCAGTGTAACCAAGAGTTGCTATCAAGAGTTAAGGGTAGTGGGACTTCCCTGGTGGTCCAGTGGTTAAGAATCCGCCTTCCAATGCAGGGCACACGGGTTCGATCCCTGGTCGGGGAACTGTCCCACATGCCGGGGGGCAAGTGAGCCCATGTGCCTCAATGAAAGATCCCGCATGCTGCAAGAAAGATCCTGTGTGCCGCAAGTAAGACCCGACACAGCCTAATTAATTAATTAATTAATTAAAAAAAAGAGTTAAGGGAAGTAATAGAGCACCTGGCACAGGCCCTGACTCAAAAAAGAACCTTAATAAGTGATAGTGACTTTCTCCTGGCTATCCTTCAGCCCCACTACTCCATCACTCCCACTTTTAGGAGAGTTTCACTTTATCCAGTGACTTTGTGTACCGTAAGTACCCACGTGTGGCATCCAGTAAATTGCAAGTTACCTTTTGTCTACTCATGAAGACTACTCACCTCTCCCCTACCAGATGTATCTACAGCTCCATGTCACAAGAGACCCCTGCCCATAAGTTCCCCTGTGTCACAGTTCCCAGATTGCAAGAGACTTTGGCCTCAGAAGAAACCATTTCTCAGAAATATTTTGTGGCTTCCTCAAATTCCTGTACAAGTTCTACACATTTGGTATGCATAAAGGTTTGTAAATCACTACAGACTTTGAAATTGGGAGTTGGGCCACTACTGTATGTTTGCCCATATCTTAATTCCTGTGTAAAGATCTTAATAAACAACCATGACTTCAAGTTTTGAGTCAGTTTTGTTCTCCCCAATATATATTTCCTTGTTTTGGCAGGACTTGGAGCAACATGGACCCTGAGTTCAACTTAGGGGACCGTTCTCTTACTTTACATTTCACTTTATGTTTCTCTTCAACTTGGCTTTTGTGGTCCCAGGCTGCTGCAGTTAGGCTCTACCCATGAAACTAGTTGAATCCAGAAGGTTTTCTCTCAATTGGAGATCATAAATTGAGTTTGCCCATCTTTTGTATCATTCCTCTTCATTTCTTAAGACCCATAAAAAGTTTGGGTGTCTCTGTTTTTTACTGCAGGATTAGAATCCCACTCCCTTGTCAGTTTATACTAGACAAATGTAGATTATACTGGATCTGTTGCTTGGGATCCACTTAAGAAAGCAACCAAAACAGGTATTTCAACAGAGGAAATGCAGTATAGGAAATTGGTTAGACAGGTATTGAAACAAGGGAACACAGATAACCCAAAGATGATAACTGCAGGAAGTGGCTACTACCCTCAAAGCTGGGAAACACACAGGAAGGGTTTTGGTTACTAGAATGTAGGTGCTCAGGATTATTTTGGAGAGCGGGCCCTGCAGACTTGGTGTTCAGACGTTTGAGAAACACCTCCCAGCTACTGCTGGTACTCTGAAAGGACCCGGTGAGTCTGGTTCTAGAAGAGTTGAAGGCATTTGGAAGCTGGGGTCAACTGCCACTGCTGGGGCAACACTGATAGGAACAGCAAAAAAAATGTCCCTTTTTCCCTTCTACTACCTCTTATAGGTAATAGAACTTAATAGGAAGCTTGCTGGCAAAGGAGTCTGGGAGAATCTGGAAAAGTGTTTTTTATATCCCAGCGGAGTTTAGAATGGCAGGCTTGAGAAGACAGGCAGGAGCTAAGAGATAAGAGAGGGGGAAAAATACAGCAGAGAAGTTTTCCGTAAATAGATTCTAGTACAAAGATGTCTTGAAATCTCTAAGGCAAAAACTTGGAAAGTTCCTATCCTGTTAAGATGGAGTAATATATGTGGGAAATTATGCTTAAGCACAAATGCCCAGAAGAAGTAAAACCTCATAAAGGATCTATGGAAGAAAACTGGAGAACCTTCCCAAGTACGTGTAGAGAGCCCTGCCAATTGTTCAGTTCGTGTATACCCAAGTGTCCCCATCTCGACCAGAACTGATGATTAGAGAGTAAGGTTTGTGTGTGCCACCCTATACAGAAGCTAACAATCACCTAAAGCCACCATTGTCCCGAGTGCCTACAAAGCTTTCTAATTCCTCACCTACCAGGATGCCAAGCACCCCTCTGAAATTTCTTCTACAGAAAATTAAGGCCATCAGACATCATCGCTAAATTCCCAGAGATCCTAGGAGGGTACGCCCTAGAAATAATAGAACACCAGGATAAGATTTAAAGGAGGGCATTTTAGTAATTGGAATAGATCATAATGAAGCAACTCCAGAGTAATCCTAGATTGCAAAAAATAAGATGACAGGAATTATGTAATAATCTTAGCAAGAGGCACTGAGATAATACCTAATCAGTTTGGTTTCAATGTGACAGAATCTACTCCCAAAGAACTTGAAGTGCTATAGTTTATACAAATGTATTCTAAGTTCATCGTCTTGAAAAGTGTTCAAAATGATTGTCCTTTTGGAAAAGCACCTTGTAAACAAAAAAAGGTACTTGATTCCTTCTATTGGAAAATGCTTAGAAAACTTATAATTAAAGCTTTTATTTGTATAAAGCTACAAATTACATTAGTTAACTGGTTTACTTTTAGAAGAAAAATATTTTTTTTGGTGCTGATTAGCACGTCACAAACCAAAAAGTAGATAAGAGGTCTAATTACCTAAGACTTAGGTCCTTGGTTGGGGAGAAGTGGCAATTTTAATGTTGCATAATAGCAAAAACTACCAAAAAGATGGGAGCTGAACCAACCATGCCTCTTTTCTTTGGTTTAAAAAAATAATTTATGGGGCTTCCCTGGTGGCGCAGTGGTTGAGAGTCCACCTGCCGATGCGGGGGACGCGGGTTCGTGCCCCGGTCTGGGAGGATCCCACATGCCGCGGAGCGGCTTGGCCCGTGAGCCGTGGCCGCTGGGCCTGCGCGTCCGGAGCCTGTGCTCCGCAGCGGGAGAGGCCGCAGCGGTGAGAGGCCCGCGTACCGCAAAAAATAATAATAATAATAATTTATGCATCATGTATTTTACTGAAACCTTTATTCCAAATTTAGTGGCTTCTGGGGAGGGATAAATTAGGAGGTTGGGGTTAACACATACACATTACTATGTATAAAATAGATCACCAACAAGGACCTACTGCATAGTACAGGGTACTATGCTCAATATTCTGTAATAACCTATATGGGAAAAGAATCCGAAAAAGAAAAAAAAAAAATATATATATATATATATATGAATTACTATGCTGTACACCTGAAACTAACACCACATTATAAATCAACTATACTTAATAAAATGTTTTAAAATATATTTTTTTTAAAATCTAAACAAATTTAGTGGCTTCTACATTAAATTATCTTTAAATGTCAAAACTTTATTTTGACACTTTAATTTTATGGAACGTGGTTTGTTTTTCTCCAGGGTCTTGAGAGCAGTCGCTACAGAAAACATTTATTTTAAATGAGGTTGAGGGTTTTTGTTGTTTTGGGTTTTTTTTCTCAATGTTGCATTTATTTTCTGTTTGCATTCTTTGCTTATTTTTCTATTAGGTTGTCAGACATTCTTCTCAGTTTCTAGGACCTCTTATTAGGAAGATTGACCCTTTTAAGTAATGAGTTACAAAAAATTTTCCCCATGGGAATGAGTCCCCACACACCTGGGAAAAGATTGTTTGATAGCCATGGTAACAAGTAACCACCAGAACAGGTTATAAACCTGTCTAATCAATCAATGACAACTTGGTTCATTGAACACACCTCTGAAAACCAACCAATCAGTGACAGCCTCATGCTTTGAAAGCCAGCTAATCATCAGTTGTCTCAGGCCAGTAAACACACTTCCTGCACAGCCAACACCGTCACACTTCCCTATGAGATCTGAGGTTTTCTTTGTGCAGTGCAGTCACCTCACCACCAGCATACCTGTGCTAACCACTGGACTGCCAGGGAATTCCTTAGTCTTATATTTTGACAGCAGTTTGCCATTTATCATTTGACTTTAATTATGAGGTGCTTTTTTCCCCCCATGCTGAAGTTTTTGACCTTCAAATAGTTTAATTTTTCAATCATTTGAAAAAATGGATTTTTTTTTGTTGAAAGAATTTTCTTCACAGCTATAAAGATGTTACCCTTTCCCCTCAATACATGTATATTTTATATGGTTTTATTTTTTACATTTCAATATTTTTTTCTCATTTGATGTTCAACCTGGTGTAGGGAGTAAGGTACGGTCCAACTTTATTATTTTTTTCATTGTTTATTCAATTTCCCCAACACCATTTTTTTTAAGTCCATTATTGCCACTAATCCGAGAGCCTACTTATATGCTAAGTTTCCGTACATGTTAGGGTCTATTTCTGGATTTCCTGCTTTGTTCCATTGGCATGCTACCCACCCGTGCATTGATAGCATATTGTTTTAGTTACTGAAGTTTTATGATACAGCAAGTCACCTCTCACTGCTTTTTGTTTTCTCCCACAGTATTTCAGCTATTCTTGTTATTTTTCCATATCAACTCTAGAATCTCATTCTGTTGCTGTCAGTCTCTTACCCCCAGCCACTTCCTTTCCTTCATCACCAGTGGCTGCTACCAAGGGATACTGCCTCTGCTTTCTAAAAGGATTCCCTCTCTTAAATCTGCCACCACTGGACCTATGTAATTTTTTGACTTTTCCTTTCCACCTCCCCCTGCCACCCTCTCCAAATGCTCTGCCTGACTCTGTTCTCAGATCTGCTCATCTGCTCAGATCTGTTCTCAGATCCACTCAGAACAGGGCCCTCGCCTTCTGCAGATGAATGCTTGCTGATGTTCTTCTGAGATCCTACCTTTAGGACCCCTTGGCACTTCCCATTCTTCCCCACTGCACCTTCTTAGCTCCCCAGGTTGGTTATTCTGGTAAAAAGTGTTTGAGGCCATGCTGGGGAGCCTCATGCGTCAGGGAACTGTAAATGGGCTCTAGGAGCTAGAGGGTGGCCTCCACCCAACAGCCAGCAAAAAACTGAAGTTCTCTGTACTACAGCTGCAAGGAACTTAATTCTGCCAACAACCATGCAAGCAGGGGAGTGGGTCTTTCCCCCAGTGGAGCCTCCAAATGAGAACTAGCCCTGGCCAACACATTGACTGCAGCCTGGTGAGACCCTAGCCGAAAACATAGCTAAACCGTGCGCAGACCCCTGGCTGAGATAATATAGGTGTGTCATATCAAGACATTAGGGTTATATTGTTGTGCATCAACTTAACTGATACAGGTCCTATGGCGTGGACTGAGAAACCACCCAGCTTGAAATGGCCTTTCCTCCCCATTCACCGCCCCCAAAACACCTTCTCACAAGAAGTCTTGCTACTTTGTCCTTAAACTAACCCTAACTCACTAAACAGTATAACACATATCTTCTGATTGCCCCTCCTTTTCACCCTTGTCCTGGGAATGCCCCGGGAGGACTGTAACCTGTAAGGACTAAATCGGGGGGCTCCCTGACCCTCTGATGTCTAGTTGAATTATGCCAAGAGGAGCCCTAGCAGGAAATCAGAGAGAGAGGGGAGTACGATTGGAACATTTATCTCCCTGACTTCTCTGCAGGATCACCGAAGTCTGGCTGGCTATGCCCCTCAACTGGAAGTCAGAGCTCCTGTGAAGGTGCACCCTCCACACAGTCTCCCTCACCACACAGCCTCTCTTTCCAGGTTCTGGCAGCTGCTTCCTCCTCTCTGCCCCTCTGGTGCGGTGGGAACAGCTCTCTGGCATTGCTACAAAGAACCATCTTGTGCTTTCCCTACACCACGCCCACGCCTTTGTAAGTAATCCCTCTTCTCAAATTATCCAGTTTAACTGGGCCATCTATTTCTCGCCAGGCCCCTGACTGGCACTGTTAGCTACACTAAGAAGCATACCAGATATTAAAAGTCATGGAAATGTTCAAATATCTTGAAAACTCATTAAACAGTACTATTAAAATGGATGCACTTTTATTACATGTAAATTATACCTCAATAAAGTTGATTTTTAAAAAATTAGCCCCTGAAATGGACCCATGCCCATTGGCTCCCATGGCTCACTTGATGATCCTTTGCATATTTCCCATGACACAAGAGACCCCTGCCTACATGCTCCCCTGTGACTCAAGAGATCCCTGAACCACAGAGAAAAATAGTTAACAGAGGAAAAAAAAAAAAAACCTTCATGGCTTGCTCAAGTTGCTATGCTAGTTCTATATATTTGTTCTGAATAAAGATGTATATACAAATATATATGTATTTGTTTAATTGAAGTATAGTTGATTTACAATGTTGTGTTTCAGGTGTATAGCAAAGTGATTTATTTATACATATATATGCATATATATTCTTTTTTAGATTTAGATTTTTAGATTTAAATATACCTTAGGTAAAGTTTTTTTTTTAATTTTTATCCGAATATAGTTGATTTACAACGTTGTGTTAGTTTCAGGTGTACAGCAAAGTGAATCAGTTATACATATACATATATCTACTCTTTTTTAGATTCTTTTCCCGTATAGGCCACTACAGAGTATTGAGTAGAGTTCCCTGTGCTGTACAGTAGGTCCTTATTAGTTAACTATCTTATATATAGTACTGTGTAAAAGATATATTTTTTAAAGTTTGTAATCTTAAGGTACTGAGAGAACTGAACCTCAGCTGCATGTGTGCATCTCTATTTCTTCTTCCTGTCTGCAGATTTTAGGAAATGACAGCCTTACTTTTTATAAAAAATAAATTTACTTATTTATTTATTTATTTTGGCGGGCTTCTCATTGCAGTGGCTTCTCTTGTTGCGGAGCACAGGCTCTAGAGCACAGGCTCAGTAGTTGTGGCACACGGGCTCAGTAGTTGTGGCTTGCGGGCTCTAAAGCACAGGCTCAGTAGTTGTGGTGCACAGGCTTAGTTGTTCCGCAGCATGTGGGATCTTCCCAGACTAGGGCTCGAACCCATGTCCCGTGCACTGGCAGGCAGATTCTTAACCAGTGCACCACCAGGGAAGTCCCAACAGCCTTACTTTAAGTTTGGAGACTGTCATCTATTTCCTCTACTCTCTCCCTGCCATTCCTCATTTTAGTTATTTTCAACCAGTAGTTAGGAGGAAAAGACACCTATTCCCATGTACTATTATATAACTACCTATTGTATTCAAAATATTATTTATTAATTTCAATGACAGGTTTCCAGGCATTTCCAGGAATTTTCTTTGAAGAAAAGTTAAAATTCAGAACATTCCTGGAAATGCTGTTGAAAAATGACCTTGCCTGTGACGCTACCAGTATCTGCTCTCCCTCTCAAGTTACTTTCTCCAGAATTTCTGCTTTTCAAAACACCTTTCAGGTTTGTGCATCTCCAGGTTCTTGTAAATGTCTAGCAGGGCTTATTGTGGTAATGGGGCTCTAGGTGAGGGGGCTACAGCAGCAGTATCATGGAAGAAAGAGACTGTGTGGTCTTTTGTGTGTATCCTTTTATAACTTGGACATCAGTCAAGGACTGCACTATTAATATCACATGCTTTTTGGTATAAATATAAGTATGTTAATTAAATTCAGAAACAATTAAATTTCTCCACCCTTACTCTAAAGAAAAGAAATCAACTTATCATTACATATTTTTAAAGTCCTAATTGCAGGCATAAATGTCAGGGTTTGGGATTAAGGTAGTCTTATGAGTCACACTCAGGATTATAATTTATTCTGATATTAGCCTTGCTACAATGTGTGCCAAGAGCCTCAACCTATTCAATTTCATTCATCACCTCTAAATTAAGTCTTGTTTGGGGACAAGTATAGAGTCCCAACTAATCAAAATTGAAATATGACTGCATAAAGGTAAGACACGATCACATTCTCAAGAGCTAACATTTACTGAAAACTAACTACGGGCTAGGCACTGCACTGTGTGCTTGATATCTCATTTAATCCTTTCAACAATTCTATGAGGTAGACACTATTACTGTGCTTAGTTTACAGATGAAGGAAACGGAACCTCAAAGAGATTATTTGCCCAAGGTCAGATGGCAAGAATGAGGCCAAGTCAGGATTTGAATACAGGACTATTTGACTCTAGATACTGAACTCAGATTCACTCTTCTATTCTGTTCAAAAAGGAAATAAGCTAGGATCTGATTTATAATAAAAAAGGAAGGGATTGTGTGCAGTTTTAGGCGCCCAGTAAAGGGATGGCATGCCCCATTTTACAGAGGAAGAACGTGAGATTGGGGCAGGTGTCACTTCCCAAGGGCATTCTGATAGTAAGTGGAAAAGGCCAGGATTTGCATCCAGATTGGAGTCTAAGGCCCATGTTCTTTCAAGCAAAATGTGCTGCCTCGTTAAATATAAATTATATAAAATAAATATAAGGATTATATAACACCTGAAATTTGTAAATCGTACTTATTTCTGGTGATTAGAGCTGAGAGTATGGTAAGATTTCCCTTTTCCTACAGAGGGAAAGAGCAGTGGGCCTGGGCAAGTCTCAGGACACAGTGAATGGTAGAGAAGAATAAACTGCAGAAGAGGAGGGAAGGACCAGAGAGATAGGTCGAAAATCAGCAGGTGTGGTCCCAGGAAGCCAAGAGTGAGACTGTTGTAAGAATGGGGAGTAAGGAAATGCCAAATTCCATTGAAAAGTCAGTTGAGATAAAGACTGATAAATGTCTGTAGGAATTAGCTTTGAGGTCCTAGGTGACCCCAGTAAAAGTGGATTGGGTGCATTGTGAGCAGAAATCATACTGGAGCGGGTTCTGAGGTGAGGGGAGAAAATGGAGAATTTTCTAAGATCAGATAGATGTGGATTCAAATTTTGCTTCTGGTTGGGCAGTCTTCTTAACCTCTCTGTTTCCTCAACTGTAAAACAGAAACAAAAAGATCTTCCTCACAGAGTTGTTGAGGATACGAAATGATATGGCAAGTGTGTGTCAGGATAGGTTTTTGGAATAGTAACCAATGTTTTACCTTGTCTTTGCATTATTTGGTCCTTCCCACATTTAATCAGCTGGCCTATTGGACGTTTATTCCTTCAGGAAAGATTCACCCAGGAAGAAGCAGAGGAAAAAGAAGTTCTATGCTTTTCAGTCTCAAAATCTACTCCCCAGAGAGAACTCAACACAAGAAGTATATATTTGTAAGAATACCTGATGCTGAGTGAAGGGAATCAGAATTTGCCAACCCAAAATATGCTACTTGGGGGCTTCCCGGGTGGCGCAGTGGTTGAGAGTCCGCCTGCCGATGCAGGGGACACGGGTTCGTGCCCGGGTCCGGGAAGATCCCACATGCCGCAGAGCGGCTGGGCCCGTGAGCCATGGCCGCTGAGCCTGCGCGTCCGGAGCCTGTGCTCCGCAACGGGAGAGGCCACAACAGTGAGCGGCCCGCGTACCGCAAGAAACAAAAACAAAAACAAAAGCAAAATATGCTACTTGGTATAAAGATTATTTTAAGCTGAAGACATTTGAGATTCAACAGACACAGAAAAATAGTCTTCTCAAAGCCTCTTTATGTGACTCAAAGCAACAATGTCTTGGAAATAAGGCTGCCAGAAATTACTCTTCAGGGCAGACCTACTCCCAGAAGGGAGAATACGAATAAAACCTACCCCAAATTCCTTCTCCAGGGAAATTTTATGGCCCTGAAGTAGACACGAAGACCACTCATACCTATATAGACAAAGATTATTATGACTTTTTTATATCCTGTTTATTCTCCTAAAACCCCCAATTAAAAAAAATCTTTCCAAAAAGTCATTTATCTTCCTGTAAGTGCCTTTCTCCCACTCTTTTACCTACTAAGATGGTATATAAGCCCCAAATTCTGAGTACTCCTCTGAGTTACTCATCACTGAGTTTTCCTGCATTTATGTGCATTGCATGTGAAAATAAACTTTTTTTCTTCTGTTGAACTGTCTTTTGTCAGTTTAATTCTCATGACCCCAATAACTAAACTTAAGAGTAAAGGAAAAAGTTTTTTCCTCCCCTACATGAGTAAGACAGGATTCCCTGACCTCAGCCCAAATAAAGACTCTCTGGGCTGGTAGAGGGGCGAAGAAGGAGAAGCATTACAAGTTCAGGTGCAGTATGTGTCCCTAGAGAAGGAGACCCTTTGCCCAGATCTATGCATGTCTCAGAAACATATCCAAAACAACATGAAAATAGAGCAGACAACCTTAGAGCTTGCTTTGCCCCATTGTGGAATAGGAGCAGTAAGGCATTTCCTGTATGCTCAAGAGTGACACAGACATGTAGCCCTGAGGGCCTCTGGACCCGAAGGAATCCTGCAGATGGGCGCAAGGGAGAACCCTACAATGCCTGGGGGCCACTAAGCACCAGACAGGCTGTGCCAATATCTCAAAGATGGTGGTATGAATAGATGACAACCAAGGACCACATATATCCCCTGGGGAACTAATCAAGACACTCTAGAACTTAGGCACAACTTGGGTAAAACATGAGGAAACCAACTTAACTGAAACTTGCCATCCCAGATGACAAGGGCTCAGTAGAAATTAAATTAAATTATAGAAGAGTAAAGATATTGTACAACTACTTCTCATTCAAGATTAGTATCAGGGCTTCCCTGGTGGCGTAGTGGTTGCGAGTCCACCTGCCGATGCAGGGGACGCGGGTTCGTGCCCCGGTCCGGGAAGATCCCACATGCCGCAGAGCGGCTGGGCCCGTGAGCCATGGCCGCTGAACCTGCGCGTCCGGAGCCTGTGCTCTGCAATGGGAGAGGCCACAACAGTGAGAGGCCCGCATACTGCAAAGAAAAAAAAAAAAAAAAGATTAGTATCAGCTTAAAAAAAAGATTAGTATCAGCCATTTGTGGGGCTCATCTAGGATGTCTTAGAATTCTGGGGTAACCCGTATCTGCTTAAAGACTGAGTACTAACCCTAGACTAGGATTAGAGCTGAGCCATCCTGAGACAAAGACCATGATCTGGTTGGAAACTTGGTGTGTAGAACTGATGTGACCCCTCAGAAGTCTCTGCTGATTTCAGAAATACCAGTGGACAGTGATGAGACCAAGTATGAAAGAGGCCTACAGAATGATTAAATTCCTTGACAGACACAGGGTGATTGATAAAAGAGGGCTCCTTGTTAGAGTTTGCATTTATGATTAAATTTCCTAAATCAGAGAGGAGTGAGGTCATTGTTATGGATTGAATTACATGCCCCTAAAACATACATATATGTTGGAAGTCCTAACCCCCAGTACCTCAGAATGTGACCTTATTTGGAAATAGGGTCATTGCAGATATAATTAGTTAAGATGAGATCATACTGGATTATTTCAAGCCCCTAATCCAATATCACTGGTTTCTTTACAAGAAAACGGCCATTTGAAAATGCAGAGACACACAGAAGAACGCTGTGTGATGGGAGAGGCAGACATTGGAGTTATACAGCTCTAAACCAAGTGCCAAGGATTGATGGTGAAACCAGAAGCTAAGAGATAAGCAAGGAATAAATTCTGCCTTAGAGTCTTCAAGAGAGCATGATCCTGCTGACATCTTAGACTTCTAGCCTCCAAAACTGTGGGAGAATACACTTCTGTTGTTTTAAGCCTCCCACTTTGTGGTAATTTGCTGCAGCCCTAGGAAACTATTACAGTTATTATAATGCCCTTGTCCCAGGGGGAATTTCTAAAAGACTGAGCCTCTTTTTAGGAAAGGAATAGTAATTTCAATGGCACTAACCCCAGTTGCCAAAGTAGAGAGGCACTCAAAACCCTTCCAGAACTGGTGTACCTCTTAATCTGCTGTAAAATTGGTGGCCTGGATAGGTGGTGAGAAACTGAGTTTTGGAGGATGAAGCTAGTCTCTACAGTACTGTCTAGCCCCTGGCACCCAGGGGAGGAATTATTTAGGACCTTAAGATTGCTGCTAAGAGTTTAGGGAAGTGCAAACATTTCTCTCCCTGGCCCCCACCACTACTACTTTGTGGTAAAAATGGACAATTCCTAAATTCACAAAGAGAACCTACAGCTATTAATGCAGAAGCTAAGCGTTATCAGGCCTGACTTCACTGAACCAGTACCAGCCTGCTTACCCCTGGACATCTTGTTATGTAAGAGAAACAACTTGCTATTACTTAAGCCACTTGTAGTCAAGCTTTGTTATTGATAACTTTTCCTAACTAATGCCAATGACAAAGTAGGAAACAGGATAAACAAAACCACAAACAACCTCAGGGTATGAGCAATACGTTTGGGAGATTAAATGATGGCTACCCAACCCCTAGACCACATAAATATTCCCTGGTCTGGAAATAATAAAAGTTAAACTGAGTTATGGAAAAAATAAAATTGCATTTTTCGTTACATGAGTTTGTACACTAAGATTTATACTTACCAAATGGTAGGGAATTCCCTGCTGGTGCAGTGGTTAAGAATCCGCCTGCCAATTCAGGGGACATGGGTTCGAGCCCTGGTCTGGGAAGATCCCACGTGCCGTGGAGCAACTAAGCCCGTGAGCCACAGCTACTGAGCCTGTGAGCCACAACTACTGAGCCCGTGTGCCACAACTACTGAAGCCTGCACGCCTAGAGCCCGTGCTCCGCAACAAGAGAAGCCACCACAATGAGAAGCCCGCGCACCGCAACAAAGCGTAGCCCCGGCTCACTGCAATTAGAGAAAGCCTGTGCGCAGCAGTGAAGACCCAACGCAGCCAAAAAAAAAAGATTTATACTTACCATGTGGTAACTGTCATCTGACTGAAAATGTTATTCCTGTCTTACCCTTTGAAGTCTTACTACCACTCTAAACAGTACTCATGGTCATTCTCGGAAAATTCACTTCTATTCTACATTTCTTGATAGAAATCACCATTCTTTCTCCTCCCAAACTTGAAGGCTTGAGGTTGTCCTTCACTTTTCCCTCTTTTGCATCTCCTTCCCTCTTTTGACATCTGATCTATTATTTCTTGCTTTTCTTTCATATCTCTCTCCTCTCCCACTCTCTCCCCACCCTCTTTGTCCACTTGCCTCCCTCTCTTTCCCCCTTTCCTTCTTGAAGCCTTCCATTATTGGGACTGTTGACATTTTTAGTACATTAACTCCTCCCCACAATGGAGCTGCAGCTCCATCATACCTGATCTGTGGAGGGA
The DNA here is from genome assembly GCF_964270905.1 of Leucopleurus acutus. Classification (NCBI taxonomy): domain Eukaryota; kingdom Metazoa; phylum Chordata; class Mammalia; order Artiodactyla; family Delphinidae; genus Leucopleurus; species Leucopleurus acutus. The sequence continues at coordinate 72,167,051 of NC_139147.1, read as the reverse complement.
GGTGTTTGGACAGACTGTCCCAGAGAAAACGACTAAAAATGCTGGATACTATTTTAAAACAAACACAACTTCTTAAAACCATCAAAGAGATGACAAGATAGTGAGGAATTACTGGGCCAAAGCCAAAGAGAATGTGGAATCTCAGAAAGGAAGAGGGAGCTCTGAAGTCTCCTCTTTTCGAGGGCATATGCCAGATGTGGCAAACATGAGCTGCAATTTCACAGCCGCTTGGGGTCTAGAGTAAAGAAGTCAAAGGTCAGGGTCATGCAACGTGGGAAGTGGTATTAGTTTGCTCAGCCTTCCATAACAAAATGCCACAGACTGGGTGGCTTAAACAACAGAAATTTATTTTCCCTGCAGTTCTGGAGGCTAGAAGTCTAAGATCAAGGTGCCCATAGGTTTGGTTTAATTCTGAGGCCTCTCTCCTTGGCTTATAGCTGGCCACCTTTTCTCTGTGTCTTCGCACGGTCTTTCCTCTGTGCACGTGCATCCCTGGTGTCTTCTTTTGTGTCCACATTTCCTCTTAATAAAGACACCAGGCAGATTGTATTACAGCCACCCTAAGGACTTAGTTTTAACTAAACATCTCTTTAAAGTCCCTATCTCCAAATGCAGTCACATTCTAAGGTGCTTGGTGTTAGACTTCCAACACACAAATCTGAAGGTGACTCAGTTTAGCCCAGGAGTATAGTATAAAACACTCCCATAACACCAGGACCCCTCTGATGAGGGAGAACCAGAAGTAAATAACCCTTCCACCCCATGTCACCGTGGGGCTGCCTGCGTGGAAGTTTGCCTGAGTGATGGGTAATGGGGTGTAGGAACTGTCTCTGAGAAGCCATAGCCCCAGGCCTGCTCTCACATGTTGATTAGCAGCCCCAGTTCATATCATCTGCATGGTTCAGAAAGCCTCATGAGCTTAGTTTAAATTGTTCCTGGGGCTTCCTTGGTGGTGCAGTGGTTGAGAATCCGCCTGCCAATGCAGGGGACACGGGTTCGAGCCCTGGTCCGGGAAGATCCCACATGCCATGGAGCAACTAAGCCCGTGCTCCACAACTACTGAGCCTGTGCTCTAGAGCCTGTGAGCCACAACTATTGAGCCCATGTGCCACAACTACTGAAGCCCACGTGCCTAGAGCCCATGCTCCGCAACAAGAGAAGCCACTGCAGTGAGAAACCTGCGCACTGCAACGAAGAGTAGCCCCCGTTCACCGCAACTAGAGAAAGCCCACACACAGCAATGAAGACCCAACACAGCCAAAAATAAATAAATAAAATTAATTAATTAATTTTTAAAAAAGAGTTATAAATTGTTCCTGGCATGGTAGTGTTGACGTAAAGCAAATAGACTGCCAGATATTTCTCCAACAAAGATGGGTTTATTCAGGATCACCAGAGAACTGCTACTGGGGGCCTATGAATATGGTGAGCCATGTGTAAGTTCCCACACAGCAAGGGAAGGAAAAGCTTTTATAGAGAGGAAAAGGAAGTTGGAAGAGCTAGAGTAAACAAGGAGTCCATGGCTTTTCATTGGCTGAGTCATAGCTAGGAAAGAAATCTTTCCTCTTCCTGTTGGGCTCTGCTATGGACACAGTAAATGAGAGCTCCCCCTTCTGGTCTCAAGATTCTTATTTAATTGAGGTTTCTATTTATTAATTTTTTACAGTAGTGCCTCTAAATGGTTGGCAGGAACAAAGGTAAATCTTCTTTAGAGAAATGTGATTTCATCTTAAACTTCAAAGAATTCCCATAAGTCATTTTGCAAAAAATAAGCACCTCACATTAAAAAAAAAATCTAAGCATACACAGAGAAATCCAGTCACAGTGGATGAGAAACAGGATAAATAACAGACAGAATGAACAGACGTGCAAAGTCTTCAGATATTGGAATTACCAGACAAGGATTAAAAAATAACTATGATTATCATGTTTAGAGAAATAAAATACTAGCTTGAAAGCACCTGCAAGGAACAAGAAATGCTTTTTAAAAAAAATACCTAACTGGGAATTCCCTGGCGGTCCACTGGTTGGAACTCAGCGCTTTCATTACCAGGGCCCTGAGTTCCATCCCTGGTCGGGGAGCTGGGAATCCCACAAGCTGCACGGCGTGGCCAAGGAAAAAAAAAACCTAACCAGATTTGAAATATAAATAGAACTTATAGAAATAAAAAATACAATAATTAGATTTTTTAAGGTATTTCATGTTTTAAACATACAGAAAATTTGAAAGAACACCTGTATACTACTACCTAGATTCAACAATTGTTAACATTTTGTCATAGCTCTGTTATAGTTTTTAAATTTGCTGAACCATTTAAAAGTAAATTGCAGACATCATAATATTTTACCCCTAAATATGTTAGAATGCATCTCTGAGAAATAAAAACCACTTTTTCATAACTACAATGTTATCTCATCTAAGAAAATTAATAATTGCCTAATGTCATCTCATATTGAGTCTGTATTAAAATTTTCAGTTTGCAGAAAAAAAGTTTTCTTTTTAAAAAATATCTCTACCTTTATTTCCCAAAGATGCCTTAAACTTATTTTATTTTATTTTACTTTTTGGCTGAGCTGCGTGGCATGCGGGATCTTCCCTGACCAGGGATGGAACCCGAGCCCCCTGCAGTGGAAGTGCAGAGTTTTAACCATTGGACCACCAGGGAAGTCCAAGAAAAAGGTTTTTATAGCTGTTTTCTTTTCGTTTTTTGTTTTTTTATAACTAGGATCCAATGAAGACATTGATTTTGGTGTTTTCCTTTTCACTCCCTTTTCATCTAGAACAATCCCCTTGCCTTCTCCCTCTTCCACTACCTGCCTGCCCCCGCCCATGACATGACATTTTGAAGAGACCAGTATGGTTGTCTTGTGAATGCCCATATTCCGGATTTGCCTAAGTGCTTCCTTATAGAGTCCTTTAACTTATTTCTTGATCTTTCTTGTAGTCTGGAAATTAGGCCTAGAAGTTTGCTTAACAATTTTGTCAAGAATGTGTCATAGGTGACGCTGTGTATTTCCTAAGATATCACACTAGGAATATAAAATATCAGGCTGCCCCATTCTTAGTAATATTAATTAACTTTGATCTCTCGGTTGAGGTGATGATTGCCAGACATCTTCCCCAAAATGAAATTTAAAAATCCCTGGACAGTTTATCAGCTTCTTATAAAGTCAAACATGCACTATACAATCCAGCAATTCTACACCCAGGTATTTTCCCAAGAGAAGTGAAAACTTAAGTTCACACAAAAACTTGTACATGAGTTGATAGTAGTTTTATTCATAATGGCCCCTAGCCGGAAACAACCCAAATGCCCTTCAACTGATGAGTGCAAAAATGATTGTGGTACATGCTTACAACTGAATTATATTCAGCAATAAAAAGGAATGAAATACTGATACAGGCAACAACATGGATGAATTTTAAATGCATTATGCTAAGTGCAAGAAGCCAGACTCAAAAGGCTCTACCCTGTATATTCTATTTACATAACATTCTGGAAATAGCAAAAAACATAGGAACAGAAAACTCTAACCCTAAACCAAAATACCAGTTTTTTTTTTGTTGTTGTTGTTGTTGTTTTTTTGCTGTACGCGGGCCTCTCACTCCGGACGCGCAGACTCAGTAGCCATGGCTCACGGGCCCAGCCGCTCCGCGGCAAGTGGGATCTTCCCGGACCGGGGCATGAACCCATGTCCCCTGCATCGGCAGGCGGACTCTCAACCATTGTGCCATCAGGGAAGCCCCAAAATACCAGTTTTTAAATCTCATATTGAGAGACAGAAGTTTCCAATGACCAACATATTCCTACACCACTCTCCTTGTATGAAGGAACCTGGAAAGTTTAAGTATCACTCAGAAGGATTCTAGGTAAAGGTAAAATCAGAACAAAGGAAGTAGAAGAATATTTCATCATGCTCAGAGTAAAGCTTTATGAATGAAGCAGATTCTGACAATTACCTAATTAACACCCGTTCCCTTCCTTCTTCCTAAAAGCACCAGACTTTAGGGAGGTGTCCACCTTCCTCCACAAAGCCATATGCTTTACTAAACCAGTTATGTTTATCTCATATCCCTTGGCAGGGACAGCTTCAGGAACAGAATTGTGACTCAATTCAGACCGATAAATTTTGAAGGAAAGTCTCTCAGGGGACTTCTAGGAAATGTTTTCTTTCTAAATTAAAAAAAAGAAAAAAAAGGAAGAAGAGATAAGTTGGCTCTTCTTCCTCTGGATGTTATTGTATCTGGATGTGATGCTTGGAACTGCCGCAGCTTTCCTGCCTACAGCTTAAGACAAAGCTCAGACAGATGAGGGAAAGTCAAGAGAGAAGCAGACCTGGAGCCCTGTGGTACTGGGCATAGACACTGCCCTAACTTTTATTATTTAAGCCAGCTGAGTAGGAATTTCCTGATAGAATACATACTACTTAATGCCTGTCCCACAACGTAATATACCTTTTTTGGTGACAGTAACACTCAGCCCACCTGAAAGATGAAAAAAATAACTAGATATTTTTATTCTTTGGATTTTCTTTTTATATTTGCAGTATACACCACTCCTCAACCTTCTTGTCAGCTCCTTTTGTTTAGGTTCAAATCTCATCCCTTACATTACAGACAGTTCTAGTTTAAATGTAGTCAAATTCATCACTTTTTTGCCTTTATGGTTTGTGATTTTATGTTTTCTTTAAGAAAATTTTTCCCTTCCTTGATCAGAACCTCCTGCTCCACAACTTCAGGGCTTTCCAATCACCTTCTGGCCTATGTGAATGGCACCCCCTGGAGTACTAAGTGCATGGCATCCCCTCCTTGAGTTGTGCAAAGCAGTTGGACTTAAAGTCATTAAGAGAAGGCCCTATACATATGCTATTATGAAAATTGCAAAGTTTTGCTCTTCTTACTTGATCTTGAATAAATCTGTAATTTATTTTTGTATCTGATATAGGGTTAGGATCTAATTTTATTTGGTCCCAGGGTCATTGATTGTTTAGTCCATCTTTCCCTCACTGATCTGTAATGTTGCTTCTGTCACAGTGTCCATATACGTTTGTGTCTGTGTCTGGAATCTCTATTCTGTACTCTATTTGTCTATTCCCCACCAATACCACACAGTCTTAGTTACTGTACCTTTATAATAATTCTTGATATCAAGATAATATCTTGATAATATATAATATTATCAAGATAATATATCTTGATATCAAGATAATAATTCTTGATATCTCGTAGGCAAAACTTCCACCTTGTTCTTCTACTTTAAAAGTGTCTTGACTATTGTTGATCCTTTGTTTTTGAATTTTAAAATCATCTTCTCCCACTGGAGAAATCCTGTGGGATTTTGATTGGAATTACATTGAATTTATTGATTAATGTATAGAAAATTGGTATCTTTATAACATTGGGTCTTCCTATACATGAATATAATTTAATTATTTAATTATATAGACATTTAATGCCTATCAATAAAGTTTATTATTTTCTTTATAAGACCTTGTGATTTTTTCTTGATCTATACTTAACGTATTTTATATTTTTAGTTGCTATTGTGAATGGGATTTTTTTTTTAATTTGTTTTTGACTGCGTTGGGTCTTTGTTGCTGCGTGTGGGCTTTCTCTAATTGCGGTGAGCAGGGGCTACTCTTCGTTGTGGTGCACATGCTTCTCATTGCGGTGGCTTCTCTCATTGGGGGGCACGGGTGCTAGGCTTGCGGGCTTCTGTAGTTGTGGCACGCAGCCTCAGTAGTTGTGGCATGCGGGCTCCAGAGAGCAGGCTCAGTAGTTGTTGCGCATGGGCTTAGTTGCTCTGTGGCATGTGGGATCTCCCTGAACCTGGGTTCTAAGCCGTGTCCCTTGCATTGGCAGGTGGATTCTTAACCACTGCACCACCAGGGAAGTCCCGTGAATGGGATATTTTAAAAATTACAGTTCCAAACTATTTGCTGCTCATCTTTAGGAACACAGTTTTAAAATATGCATTTTAGTTTTATATCCAGAAATGTCCCTGAACTCTTTTATTGGTTCAAAAATTTGTCTGTTTGCTTAGATTTTTCTATGTAAATAGTCATAGAGTATATAATAACAATTTTTTTCTACTTTAAAAATTTTTAATATATTCTTTCTTGTCTTACTGCTAAGGCTAGGACTTCTAGTATATCACTGAATAGAAATAGTGATAGAGTGCATACTTATCTTGGTTTTTTTTTTTCTTTTTGTGGTACACGGGCCTCTCACTGTTGTGGCCTCTCCCATTGCAGAGCACAGGCTCCGAACGCGCAGGCTCAGCGGCCATGGCTCACGGGCCCAGCCACTCCGCAGCATGTGGGATCTTCCCAGACCGGGGCATGAACCCGTGTCCCCTGCATCGGCAGGCGGACTCTCAACCACTGCGCCACCAGGGAAGCCCACTTATCTTTTTTTTGACTTTAAATGTTTTATTATTAACTATAAAGCTGTTTACTCTGTGTTTTTAGTAAATATACTTTATTAGGTTAAGCAAGTTTTTTTCTCTACCTAGAGCATTAAGGATTTTTTTGGTTTTGTTTTGTGAAAGGATATTGATTTATACCAATGTTTTTCTGTATCTGATCACATGGATCAAATGGTTTCTCATATTTAATTTATTCTACTATCGTGATTGCATTGAAAGATCTTTTTACTGTAAAATTATACCTTCATTCCTGAATAAATCTGATTAAAAACTAAATGTGTACATGTATGTACATATGTGTCTGTGTTATTGGATTTCTAAATTTTGGTTCAGTATAACATTTTTATCTCAGTTAATCATAAGTGAGGCTGAGCTTTCATTTACTGCTTTGTTTTCAGAAAGAGCTATTTGTCCCTTTTGTTTCTTTTTCTGGAATAATTTGCATAAGTTTGGGATCATCTGTTTCTTTTCTTCTTCTTCTTCTTTTTTCTGTTTTCTTGGTAGAAGTCACCTGTAAAGTCATCTGGGCCTCGTTGTTTATTTGTGTGGTGAAGTCAATTTTGTTAATTGTTATAAGTCTACTCATAGTTGAGTCAATTTTGGTAAATTTTATTTTTCCAGGAAACTGCCATTTATCTGTTTCCTAATTTATTGGCATAATGTTCATAATATTCTCTTAGTTTAAAAATCACTGCTGTATCTGCTATGTTCCTTTTTTCTTAATCTAATTTGTAAAAGGATTTAAATTTTACTTGTTGTTTCAGAGAACCAGCTTTTGTATTTTGTTTTCTATTTTATTTATTTCTGCATTTTCCCCTTCAAATTTCCCTAGGTTAACTCTGCTGTTTCTTTATTAACTTCTTGATTAGTTATTGAGCTGTTCATTTTCTAGCCTTCTCTAATATAACCAGTTAAGGTTATAAACTTTTACTTTAGGCACTGTTAAAACTGCATTCCACAAATTCTGATATGTATTTCCATGACAATTCAGTTTTAAATATTTCTCACTTTCCATTTGTTTCTATCAACTTCCCTTTGCCCCTCCAGACCCACTCACTTCCTCCCCTCTCCACCCTGCTCTCTGCCCCACGGGCTGTTGTGTCCTCTGTCTTCCAGCTGGGTTCTGCTAGTGGGAATTCCTGGCAAGAGATGGTAGAGGAGAAGGAAAACGAGGTCAGGGTATTTATTTTCCTGGTCTCTTCTCTGTGAGATTGCTGGTTACATCCCTTGACAGAAGGTCACTGCTTCTTAAAAGATGGCCTGTTCTGCAAATAAGATTCTTTTTTGGTATTCCAGTAACTTCTCTATCTCTTGTCCCTTTGGACCTAGAGGTTGTGACTGTTCCACTGTTTCTAGTCCCAGATCCTCCATTGTCCCTTGATTCCCATATATCCTGCCCACATCTTTAAAATTTGTTTTTTAAAAATTGAGTGACCATCTGTTATCTGTTGGAACCCTGAATGATACACCACTTTTATTTTGTCTTTGGTCCATGACTTATTTAGAATTTTATTTTTAATTTCCAAGTATGTGAGTTTTTTAAAAGTTATTCTTTTAAAACTAACTTCTAATTTTTAACTGATCAATATTTAGAGAACATGTTCTATATCATCATAATTCTTTGGCATTTGTTGAGAATTGCTTTGTGGTCAATTTTTATTTTGTTCCACAGGTGCTTGAATAGAATAATTATTTTCTGTATCTTTACTACTTTTGCCTGATAGATGGGGGTTGTATAATTGTATGTTTGTCATTTCTTCTTTAAAAATTAATTTTTCTTTATACACACTTGAGATCATGTTACTAGATGCATACAGATTTAGAATTATTTTATCTTCCTGGTGATTTGTTCTTTTTGTCATTGACCGCCCCCCCCTTATCTCTAATGATACATTTTGCTTTAAAGCCTATTTTGTCTGAAATGAATATAGTTACTCCACCTTTCATTTCCTTAATAGTACTTCTGCATGTCTTTTTTACTTTTCCCTTAATTTTTCTTTATCCTTATGTTTTAGGTATATCTTGTATCAACAGCATATAGTTGGATTTTTTTTAAGCTACATAATCTAATTATCTGGTTTTTAAATAAAAGAAATATTGTCATTTTAGCTTACAATCAAAGTATAGTACATTTAGGATTCAAGGGATTTGGATTCCAGTCTCTACCCCACCGTTGTGTGACCTTGAGCAACTCTTTCAAACTCTCTCTCAGGACAGTAGTGATAAAATAGAAGTGTTGAATCAGATTATCTTGAATATCCCCTCTAGCTCATTTACTGTCATTCCCTTCACTTACAGTAACATGTTACAAATTGATTTGCGACAGGGACTCTTAAAACCAGACCTAAAAATAAAAACAAAATCCTAGTGTAATTTGGTGAAAGAATTCAAATAGTAACTGATGTTTAGCTTTGGGTATTTGCTCTTTGTCATCTAAAACTTTAATTTTCCGTCATTCAATGTATAATACTTTTGCAGTTCAATTTTCTGAGGATAATCCATGTTTTTTAAAGAACATATTTTCCATGATTTGGGGGATATATATAAATATATTTTCTTGTGATTCTAAAGGTCTTTCATATTCTTTTCTTTTTTTATAAATTTATTTATTTATTTTTGGCTGTGTTGGGTCTTCGTTGCTGCCCACGGGCTTTCTCTAGTTGTGGAGAGCAGGGGCTACTCTTCGTTGCGGTGCACGGGCTTCTCATTGCAGTGGCTTCTTTTGTTGCGGATCACAGGCTCTAGGTGCGCAGGCTTCAGTAGCTGTGGCTTGCAGGCTCAGTAGTTGTGGCTCACGGGCCCAGTTGCTCTGCAGCACGTGGGATCCTCCTGGACCAGGGCTGGAACCCATGTTCCCTGCACCGGCAGGTGTATTCTTAACCACTGTACCACCAGGGAAGTCCCTCTTTCATATTCTTTAACAATCCAAAACTGATCTTCAAGGTTTTGTTATTAGTTTCCTGCCTCCTTTTCTTTTAGGCTACATTTTAATTTCTACAAAATCTTTTCTAGAGTTGTGGATACCACAATCTTTACCAGTTTTTCAAAAGATTAATCTAAAAATGACATTACTATATCTGAACCCTAAAACCTTGGAAATAAACCTACAGATCTCATTGTTAGTCTCTCCATTTAATGGAGGTACAGAAATAACTGCATCTAGTTTTTGTAGAGAGACTATTTTATTTGGAACCCCATTTTGCATGGTTGGCTATAGTGACACAGACTTTAGGATTAAGGCCTTTAGGAAGGAAAAGGTCACACTGTTTCTTGCTTTGGTTTTCACCTCCATTTTTGCACCTTTGTGTTAATGTGAACCAAACAGCTTCCCAAATCTACAACTGGTTCCTGGGCTTCCTCAACCCACCTAGAAAACTGCAGCAACCTAGGAGGTTGTCATTTAACTGACAATACTCTTGGTTAGGAGTCTGCTTTCTTATACACCAATCATATAACCCTATGGTTACTTTGATTTAACTTGGTTATTTTTTAATTCATCCCAATAGCGCATTTACAGACTCTTAGGATGGGTCAATTCTCCAGATGACTCATCTCATCTTTTATTGGGCCATTTTTCTGTGTAGATGCAAAATATGTGGGTGGGAGGTGGGAGGCTAGAACCTAAACTGAGTCTCTTTATGTTCAAGGTGGGTGGATCACCAGATTTGAGTGTACTCCTGTAATTGTTTTTTAAAGTACTTTAAATCATATAGTTAACATACTAATATCACCTCTGTTTAAAAATAAAGGATAAAAAACCCCTCAAGGTCCGCTTTCACCATGCCCTCCATTGCTTCCCTCTCTTAGAGGTAACCATTATTGTTTTGAGGACACCTTTCCAGTGACCTTTCTATACATTTCTTTCCTATACTGTATATACATATACACATTTTTTTCCTTACATAAATGACACCTTCTCATTTTATAGGTGAGGAAACTGAGACCTTGAGGGAAGATGTGTTGCAAATTTATTGAAGGAAAGTGGACTGGACCACGGGTTCTGGTATTTTATTTCTGATGCATGGGCTGCCGCACTAATCAATTAGTTTAGAGGCTGGGGAGCAGGTGCGAAAGTCGCTTTAGTGCAACGATGTAGGATTTGTATTTTGATAGGAGTTGCAGGAAACCTAGCAGAGGGCTCTGGAGTTGCAAAAACAAAAAATATACTGTCATCGGCAGTTGGGTCTGTTAATAAAGCTTGTGAAGCTGAAACGCAAATAGCCTACTACCTACCAAGCCCTTCGGAAACTTAGGAAGCAATTTCGCGTCTCTGAGACTAGCCTTAGAGCTTGGAGAGGAAGGCACCAGAGGTTGCAATGAAGGATGCGGTGGCGGACAGCAACCGAGCAGCCAACCCAGAGAGCAGAAAGCTCTCCCTGACCGATCTGGAAGTGCGCCTGCGCAGGCCGCCACGGGGGGCCGGGGTGGGCGGGGCGGAGCTTGGGGGCGGTCAATGAGCCTGCGCAAACCGTGCGGCGAGGTGGGGGAGGGCGTTCCGTGTGTGTCTGTGTTGTTGTTCGGCGGCAGCGGCGGCGGCGGTAAGATGGCTGCCCACGGGGGCTCCGCGGCGTCCTCGGCGCTGAAGGGGTTAATTCAGCAGTTCACCGCCATCACCGGTAAGAGACGCGGTTACCGGAAGGTGGAGAGTGGGGTCTGGAGCGGGCGGCCGGTCTGCCCTGGGCTTCCCTTTACCTTCATGCATTCCTCCCTCGGGCTTTACCCACAGCTCTCGTCCTCCCTCCTGAGGAAGAGGCGACGACGGCGTCGGGTCTCCGGGTTCAGGCGGGAGACACCCCCTTACCCCCCGCGCACCCCATACCCTCGTTCTTGGTCTTCTCGCAGTGTGGAGGGAAACCTCCCCACCCCCTTTCAGCCCAGACCCGGGGAATGGGCCGAGCTCATCCTCCCCCGCCGGCCCGGGGACCTGGGGGCGGGAGAGGTGGGGGGCCGCACCCGGGCCACCGCCCTCCTCCTTCATCATCATCGCCTCTTCTCTGTGCAGCCTTGGGGTGCAGTGCATCCCCTCACCTCCTTATTCCGTTTTTCCTTGGCCAGGTCATTCTCCCCCCCGTCCCTGGCCTGCCCTTCCCCTTTCTGGGCCCCTCGGAGCCATCGCTGTGGCCCTGGCGTGTTCGGGCCCTCCCGCCTTAACGGCGAGGCTGGTGGGTTCGGCAGCGCCTTTACCGATCTCGGGGGATAGGCCGCCAGAAAGGGGGGGCGTGCTGAGGAGTACCCTCCAGACTGAGGTTTTAAGAGAAGAATGAGGGGGAACCCCCCCAGACCTTAATAGGAAAGGCCTGGAGGAATCCTCGGTGGCGTTTCCCACCTCCCCATTAAAAAATAATAAAGACTGAGACGATGGCGCCAGGGCCTCCTGCTGATAAAATAGGAATGACGGCAGAAACTTCTTTGAGACAAAATCAGTTTCTGGATGTCAGTATACCCCAAACCCACGGTTTTTCTTTTCCTTTGGACCCCTGCGAAGGGCACACGCAGATCCTCTTACTGCCTGGAGGAAAGGCCCTAAGCCGTTCTATGAATTCTCTCTGTCTTGTTCTCTGTGATGGTGCTGAACTTTTTTTGCATGAGTTATTAGAGGGCGGAGCAAATGATGAAGTTCTCTGTGGAGTGATTTGAGAGAAGAGTACTACATGTGCCTGAGTGTAATTTTGCCGTTCTAGTTTGTCATTTTGTAAGGAGGTCAGAATGTTAGCAGATCTATACATTATTTGGTAGTTTGTTAGATGCAGAGAACATTTCCATTTTCAATGTATCCAGAGTTTGACGTGCAAGATCTGGTTAAGTGAAATTTTATATTTTAACCACTGCCGGTTGTTTGCGAGTTGTCGTTTTATAGTTAAAGGTATTTTTATTTTTTACTTTGCAGCGATAACTATATGTTTGATGCATTGTCTAGCTTGTGGGCATGAAACATCGAGTCAAAGTTGATAAAGTAAAATTTGTAACAAAATTGGGGTGAGAACTGGAATAACTTTTCTTAATATTTAAAAATTGTGATTGGACTATTATATTAGAGATGTAATGCATTTCCCAGTGTCTAAGCAGATCATTATTGGGAAAATCAGAAAATTATTGTGTATATAAGTTAATACTGCTGTATTATGTTTATATAGAAAAATCTTTGTAGTGAATTACATATAGAAGTGATTATCATTATCTTTTCTTTAGATTTTCTAGAGGTGGTTTAAGATGCCACCTATTTCATTCCAGTTTTTTTATGCTAACTACCACTTTAGGAACTCGGATTGTTTTAGTCTCACATTATTCCTTCTAATGCAACATTTTTGGTAGGTGTAGACAAAACCCAAAATGTGGTGAGATGAAGTGACTCACTTAATTGTTTTAATTCTGTTTCTGTGTGCTAGTCTTCATGGCTTGTTTCCTGGTCACAGGCCCTTCTATTCCTGAATCAAGTTGGAGACCCTCAGTAGACAGTGGTATCTGGAGGTCTGTAAAAGCGAAAATACCTTAGATTCTTCTTAATGTATTATGGATTTATAATAATGATTTTTTTACAAGATAGTAATTAAATATTAGAAACACATGATTGACCTCTTTATTCCCTTTCATATATCCTAAAAAAATTTGTGTGTGTGTGTGTATATATATATATATGTATATATATATGTATACGTATATATATATTTTTGGCCGTGTGGCATATGGTATCTTAATTCCCCGACCAGGGATGGAACCCGTGCCCCCTGCAATGGAAGCGCAGAGTCTTAACCACTGGACCACCAGGGAAGTCCCCACTAATATTTTAAATTGTAGTATTTATGACAAAAAGGTATTTGAAATTTATTTATTGCTAGATGAATGAAACTGACCTTAAGAGTTTATGCTCTCATTTCAAAAAGATTTTACTTACTTGGAAGCCCAACATTGTGGTAAAAGCAATGCATTTTCAAAAATGTGAGTCTTACCTTTTCTGTGGCATTTAGAAGTAGAAGAGAAAATTGAAAGAATTTTAACTTTTATTTCTCACTAAATAGAACAGATCTCTCTCACACTCTCTCTCTATATGTGAGTATGAAGTGATGACTCTGACTTTTAAAAAACATTAAAAAGATATCACATGAAATAATTTTGAAAAAAACACTAATTCATTCTCAGAATAGCAATATTATTTATTTCACATATTATCTTCCAGTTCTTGTTTACATACTTATTTTTATTTTTTAAATTACTTTAAAATTATTTTTACATTGTGGATCATAATGTACATAATTTAGAATTCTGAAATTTTCAATTAACGTTACATCGTAAACATTTTTCCTATGATTAAACCCTTTGATAAGCAGATAGCCAAGGGAAGTGATGGTCTTTGAAGTGGTCACACTGAGAAGCTATGTACCTTTACCATTGATGCCATTAGCATTATTTCAAGCTACATAGAAATCCAGTCCTGTTATTTTATAGTCTACCACATTTTACAGTATTACTCAGTTTGATCTCCCTTGATGCTCTCATACATGGCTTAGACTGCTGATTGCTTTCAGAAGTTATATCAGTTCTCAAAACCTGAGGAAAGAATGTGCCACTGGATCTGAAGGTAATTCCAAAAGAGCAGTTTTTTAAAATGTTTTGAACCACGGCAGTATCCCATTAACACCAACTTGGACTGACATCCAGCCACATGTATACAAAATGCATAGATGTAATCAGAATAATTCATGAGATGAGGGATATATAGATGCTATAGAATAGGTAGAAGTAAATACACAATCAGAAGGTAAGGCCAAAAAGTGAGGGAATAGAAAGTGAGGCTGAGAAGAGTACAAGTGGTTGCTAGTGTAGCATTCCATAAAGCTTTGTGTATAGTAGGCATTCACGGACTTAATGAAATTATAGAACCCCTTTAGTTTAATCTTTTTTAAAATTGTTGAATGAATGCATATTTGTTAAATTAGAAACTCTTGGTGTTTGTTGTATTTGGATTTGTAGTCAACTTCCATTTTCTTTCTACAATACATTTTTCTTGGGTTAGTATTAAAGTGTATTTAAGTTCTCTGTGTCAAGAAAGGTAGTTGCAAGTGATCTAGTTATTAAAACTCTTCTGGAATTTTAAGAACTATTTCAAAAGGTGTTAATGAAGTTTGAGCAGAAATTAGGGAGGGAATAAATTTTTTTGAGTTGCGAGTAGACTCTTACTAGTAAACTCAGTATTTATTAATAGACTACTATGTGCCAGGCATGGTTCAGATCTTGGGGATACTACCATGAGCAAGACATGGTGTCTGTCCTCAAAAAGCTTAAAGGTTAATGGGAATACAGACACATAAATGGGTATTGTAATACATTGGGATAATGGTAAGGAGCTGTTACTGTAGCATAAATGAGGGAGGTCAAGAAAAGCTTCCCAGAAGAAATAATTTCTTAGCTAAAACCTGGAGGGGAGCTGTTTCTGGCAGGAGAAACATGTTCAGAGACCTGGAGGAAAGAGGGACAGGCATACATATGGAGACAAGAAAGGAGAGACAGTAGGCTGAGGGAATTGATGATAATTCCAAATGAAGAGAGCATAGCTTGTGTGAGATGCAATAAATGGGGCTGAAGAGATAAGAGGGTACCAGATTAGGAAGGGCCTTGTAACTCATGTTAAGAAATCTTGGCTTTATTCTGAATGTAGTGGGGAGTCAGTGAAAAGTTTTAATTAGGGGAGTGACACAATCATACTTGGTTTTTTCAGAAAGAGCTACTTGGCCATAGGTGAGAAGAGGTAGGCATAGACATCTATAGAAGACTGTTGCAATAATTGAAGAAGCTGATGTCCTGAAATAAGTTAGTGGCAGAGAAGTGGACTCTGAAAGGTAAGGGGAGAATTCAGAGGAGTCAGAATGAAGCTTAGGATTCTGTTTTGGATGTCTTAAGTGTATAATAATACAATTTGTGAAGGTATGGAATAGTAGCAGAGGTTTGGGGAGATCATTAGTTCAGCTTAGGTAAGTTGCTGCCTGTGGGACTTCCAAATGGAGCTGTTCAGTAGGGAAATGAATATTTGGGTCTAGAAAGAAGAGTGACATCTGATGAGTCATACTGATGGCAGTTGAAGCTATAAAAGTGGATGTGTCCTTTGTTCCAGGACACAAAGCTGAAGGAACACTAACATCTAACAGACGGTAAAGAAGAAAGTACAGAGAAGGATCGGAAGAAACCAAAGATGTAGGAGGAAAACCAGGAGAATGTGATGGTACTTCAAACATTAGGAGTAGGGTAATATGTCAGATATTATATAGGCACTTTAGGAAACCAGAAATCATTGAATATTCACAGATTTTTCTTGGTTAGGGTTGGAAGACATCTTAGAAACCATATTGACCCATTTCTGAGTTAAAATGAGAAATTGAAGGCCCAGAGAAGTAAAGTGAGTTAGGGTTATATGTATAGGTCAGTGCTTCTCAAATTTATTTGTAGGAAAGGACCGCCCCCCCCTTAAAAAAAAATCTTCATAGACCAATACTTTTAATTTTTCTTTTTTTGGGGGGGTGCTACGCCACACGTGGCTTGTGGGATCTTAGTTCCCCAACTAGGGATCGAACCTGGGTCCTCAGCAGTGAAAGGAGAGAATTCCCCAGAGACTAATGCTTTAGTAAAAATGCAATAAAAATTAATTGTTTTAAAAAATGAAATAAAAAGAACACATACAAAATGTAAACCCAAATTCTGTAAAATAAAGGGTATAATTTGCATACAGTAAAATTTAACCTTTTTAGTGTAGAGTTAAAGTTTTCATAAGTGCATACAGTCGTAAAACCACAATAAAGATGCAGAACAGTTCTTTTTTTTTTTAAAATAAACTTATTTATTTATTTTTGGCTGCATTGGGTCTTGCTGTGTGCAGGCTTTCTTTAGTTGCGGCGAGCAGTGGCTACTCTTCGTTGCAGTGCGTGGGCTTCTCATTGCGGTGGCTTCTCTTGTTGCGGAGCTCGGGCTCTAGGCATGCAGGCTTCAGTAGTTGTGGCACATGGGCTCAGCAGTTGTGGCTCACAGGCTCTAGAGCTCAGGCTCAGTAGTTAGGGCACATGTGCTTAGTTGCTCCGCAGCATGTGGAATCTTCCTGGACCAGGGTTGGAACACATATCCCCTGTATTGGCAGGCAGATTCTTAACCACTGCACCACCAGGGAAGTCCCCAAGATGCAGAACAGTTCTATCCTCAAAAATGTCCCCCCGCCCCTTTGTAGTCAATCCCTCCTCTCACCTGTAGCCTAATCTTTTTGTCTATTCTTTTCCAGAATGTCATATAAATGGAATCACAGTATGTAGTCGGGCTTCTTTTGAGTCTGGCTTCTTTTACTTAGCATACTGCATTTGAGATTCATTCATGATGTTGTGGTATGAGTAGTTCCTTTTTATTGGTGAATAATATTCCATTGTATGGATATACTACAATTTGTTTATCCATTAAATGAATGGATAATTGTGTTGTTTCTTGTTTGGGAGATTATAAATAAAGCTGCCCAAAACATTAATGTACAAGTGTGTGAATATATGTTTTCATTTCCTTTGGATAAATAGTTAGGAGTGGGATCATATGATAGGTGTGTGACTTTAAGAAAGTCATACTATTTTCCTAAGTTACTATTGATACATACACCATTTTGCATTTTGTCTTTCTCTGACTGACTTACTTCACTTGGTGTGATAATCTCTAGGTTCATCCATGTTGCTGCAAATGGCATTATTTCATCCTTTTTTATGGCTGAGTAATATTCCATTGTGTGTATATACCACATCTCCTTTATCTGTTCCTCTGTCGATGGACATTGCTTCCCTGTCTTGGCTATTGTCAGTAGTGCTGCAGTGAACAGTGGGGTGCATGTATCCTTTCAAATTATGGTTTTATCCGGATATATGCCCAGGAGTGGGATTGCTGGATCATATGGTAGTTCTATTTTTAGTTTTTTAAGGAACTTCCATAGTGTTCTCCATAGTGCTTGTATATAAATTTTTAAAAAAATATTTTCTATTCCTCAATACTTAAAAACTCCAGGATGGGAGACCAGTGAGGAGGTTGAACTTTCATCTTACTTCTTGCAACTGTCACCGACTCTCATTTCCTTGGTGGATAGTCTGGCTGGCTTTATTATCATTTCTAGGGGAAGTGTAGAACCAAAAAGTAACCACTTTGTGTCCCTGTCATTTCTGTGCTCTATCCCTGTGGGGCAAGAAAGGGTCTGTAGAGGGATTTTTTTCTTTTTAAAAAAAATCTCTGTGACTACCATACTTAGGTTCCTTGATAATAGTGAAGAGACTGTTCTTTCAGCATTGAAAATAGTGTAGAGAATAGGTATAAAGGACTGCTAAAGTTTGAAATGTCTCTTGATTCTTCTTTCCAGCTGTGGTGGAAACAGGCATTACAGGTTTGGGGCTATTTTCTATATGAAGTCATTAAAGGAGAAAGAGTGTGAACTAAGAGGCAGCAGCAAGAAGATGGCCACTGATAAATTGGGTGCCACAAGCTGGCTTAATGCCTTTGGTGCCATTAGCAAGCTAAAGCAGATGGAAGAAAAGGTAGTGGATAAATAAAAAGTGCATGTGGTGAGAAACAGTAAAGTGGGACTTTGGCCATAGATATGGATTATGGGGTGTTATGGACTGAATTTTTGTGTCCTTCCCAAAATCTGATATTTTGAAATCCTGAGCCCCCAGTGTGCTGTTATTAGGAGGTGGGGCCTTTGGGAGGTGGTTAGGTCATGAGGGTGGAGTCCTTATGAATGGGATTAGTGTACTTAAAAAGGAGACCCCAGAGAGCTATCTGGGCCCTTCCACCATGTGAGTACACACGGAGAAGACAACTGTCTTATCAACCAGGAAGTGGGCCTGCATCACACACCAAATCTACTGGAGCCTGATCTTTGATTTCCCAACCTGCAGAACTGTGAGAGATAAATGTTCATTGTTTAAGCCACCCAGTCTATTGTATTTTTGTTACAGCAGCCTGAACAAACTAAGACCCTGGGTTAGATTAAGCTATCCTGCTGCTACCTATAATATTGAGACCTCAAAATAAGCCCATGAACAGGTTTACAGGTAGTTTAAACCTGCAAGTTTCTTTTAAAGGCCCCCCTCCCCCTTTTAAAAAGATTTGTTCTTCATTCTGAATATAATAAGAGAGAAGTTCAAATTTTTTACGGCTGACTCATCAAAAATTGTTATTACCTCTAAGTAAATAGGTAAAACTTGTAACTTGTTTAAATTTGTGTATCACTGTTCCTGTCCTCTATATCATTTAGCCCTCCTTACTTTTCCTTTGCCCTCTCAGTTAACCTTCTGTTCCTCTGTTTAGCTAAGTGGAAGTGTTATTGGCATTTTGGCTAGGACAGTTTCTTGTTCTGTAGGACTGTTCTGTTCATTGCAGAAGATTTAACACTTGTATGAGTTTCCTGTGGCTGCTGTAACAAATTACCACAAACTGCATTGCTTAACACAGTTATTCTCTCAGTTCTGGAGGCCAGAAGTCTGAAATGAAGGTGTGAGAAATCTTTAGGGGAGGGGAGACATTTTCCAAGCTACTAAGGCACCCCTGGCTTCTCTCCACTAAATGCCAGTAGTGCTCCTATCCCCTAATAATGAAACACTAAAAATGGTGTCTCACATTTCTAGATGCCTCTACTACTTCCTGACATTAAGAACCACTGGAACCTTTAATTATCCTTCAGTGATCTTCTGTTTCTAAAACGATACACTTGGGACGTCCCTGGTGGTGCAGTGGTTAAGACTCTGTGCTCCCAATGCAAGGGGTCCGGGTTTGATCCCTGGTCAGGGAACTAGATCCCACATGCATGCTGCAACTGAGAGTTCACATGCCACAACTAAGGAGCCCATGTGCCGCAACTAAGGAGCTGGTGAGCCATAACAAAGGAGCCCGCGAACCACAACTAAGGAGCGCTCCTGCTGCAACTAAGACCCAGCACATCCAAATAAATAAATAAATGTTTTAAAAAATGGCATATTCCTGGGCCCTACCCAGACCCTTCCAATTGGAGTGGGGGCAGGATCTACGTTTTAAAAGAGAAAAAAGATACACTAAGTGATAAAACAAGTGATAAACTAAGAATGCCTGATTATACAAGCACAGATAACTCAGATAATTTGGCTTTATTTAAGAAAGTGAATGGTGTATTTTGCTTCTTGGGCCCCTCTCTAATACTGCCTTCTTCAGTCTTGCCAGGATTTAGCATGTGCTTCTTTTTTAAAAAATCTCATAAGTAGAGACCCCTTTTATGGAAAGCTCTTAGGTCACTATACTGACAAGCTCCAATGATGGAAGTTATCCTGTCAGATTGTCAACAGATATATGATACGCTGCCTATAGTTTAGATTCTAGCACTAAATGGTTAAGTGAGGATTATAGATAAGAATGGCAGTTCTCACTTTGTTATACAGCAGAAACTAACACACCATTGTAAAGCAATTATACTCCAATAAAGATGTTAAAAAGAGCAATTCTGAGCCTTGAGTGTTGACACCTTCTGCCCCCCAAAATATCACAGTTATTATTTCCTTTATTATAGCTTTATTTTTGTCTTAAAGTCATTCTCGGTATAATCCCTTTTAATAAATTCTATTTTAATCTATAGTTCAGTAGATCTCTGGAATACTCACCTATACTTTTTTTACATTTTCCTGTGTTTCTACATCAGCTCTTTTTTGGGGGGGCCACTTGCAGCACCTTAGTTCCCCCACCAGGGATTGAACCTGGGACTTGCAGTGCAAGGGCCAAGTCCTAACCACTGGACTGTCAGGGAATTCCCAGCAGTGGTCATTTTTAAGTTGAATTTCCTTATGAACAAATTTCAAAAGGAGTGAAGCAGCTGGGATTGGTTGCTATTATAGCAGAAGGGAGTTTCGATCCTGCATCAGCATGTTCTTTTTTTTTTTTTAATATTTATTTATTTATTTGGTTGTACTAAGTCTTAGTTGCAGCAGTCGAACTCCTTAGTTGCAGCATGTGGGCTCCTTAGTTGCAGCTTGCTGGCTCCTTTGTTGCAGCACACGGGCTCCTTAGTTGTGGCATGTGAATTCTTAGTTGTGGCATGCATATGGGATCTAGTTCCCCGACCAGGGATCGAACGTGGGCCCCCTGCATTGGGAGCGCGTGGAGTCTTAACCACTATGCCACCAGGGAAGTCCCAGCATGTTGTTTGTCCCTTTTGTGGTGCTTTAGTGCAGTGTGGTGAGCACCTAGAGAGACAAGAGCCCAAATGGTATAAACTCAGCCATTTAATTCTCTGAAAAGAAAAAGATCAGTAGGTGTCATTCAGAAGCTAGTTTTAGGGTTTATTATGGGGCAAAGATAATAGTTCATGTATCTCTTGCTGGAATAAGTAGCCAGAGTAGTTTACATACAGGAACCTTTTAATTTTCAGAAGGCTGCTGTGTAGATAAATTAAAATGGTGGAGTACAATAGACACTGAACTTTTAGACTAGCATTTAAGAAATACAGTAATGTAACCAGTATAACTGGACACAATGTAAAAATATTAGAAAAGCACTGAAAACTTCAGGTTTTATGAGTAATGATATGGAAAATTTTCATCAAATTTGTGCTGGTTTTGCCCCAAGAGTCTGTATTTAATTACCTAACATACAGTTGGCTACTGGGATATTTGAACAACTCCTTTCCCTCAAAAAGTTGAATTTGTTTTTATTTTTGTGTGTTGGGTCTTTGTTGCTGCGTGAGGGCCCCCTCTAGTTGCGGCAAGCAGGGGCTACTCTTCGTTGTTGTGCACAGGCTTCTCATTGCGGTGGCTTCTCTTGTTGCAGAGCACAGGCTCTAGGCACATGGGCTTCAGTAGTTGTGGCACACGGGCTCAGTAGTTGTGGCTCACGGGCTCTAGAGTGCAGGCTCAGTGATTGTGGCGCCTGGGCTTAGTTGCTCCGCGGCGTGTGGGATCTTCCCAGACCAGGGCTCGGACCCATGTTCTCTGCATTGGCAGGCGGATCCTTAACCACTGCACCACAAGGAAGTCTGAGATTTCACTTTATTAAAGTGTTTCCTAATGGTGAGAATGTAAGTCTGTATATACTAGAACTTGAGAACTTTTTATTTTTTTAATTATTTTATTTTTATTGAAGTATAGTTTTTACAATGTTGTGTTAGTTTCTGGTGTACAGCAAAGTGATTCAGTTATACATACGTATATATATATATATTTTCTTATTCTTTTCCATGATAGTTTATTATAAGATATTGAATATAGTTCCTTATGCTATATAGTAGGACCTTATTGCTTATTTTATATATAGTATAGAATTTGAGAACTTTTGGTTCAGCTTGACTGAGGACTTATGGAGAGAGAACTGGTTTGAGAAAAGTGAGAACTGGCCAGTTCAGTGAGTTTTTAAAGTCTGTAAGATAGAAGAGCTAGCAGAGACAAGGATAGAGATAAGGCCCTGTGGAAAAGTAGTATCTGTTCCTGTATATACTTTAGGGTGAGGAGGGAGGGGGAAGGTCCACAACTTAACAGGTGGGTATTTGGTGTGTTGTCAAGAAAAATGAGGGGACTGGGACTTCCCTGGTGGTGCAGTGGTTAAGAATCCACCTGCCAGTGCAGGGGACACGGGTTCAAGCCCTGGTCCGGGAAGATTCCACATGCCGCGGAGCAGCTGAGCCTGTGCACCACAACTGCTGAAGCCCACACCCCCCGGAGCCTGTGCTCTGGAAAGAGAAGCCACCGCAGTGAGAAGCCCACGCACCGCAACTAGAGAAAGCCTGCATGCAGCAACGAGGACCCAACCCCAACGCAGCCAAAAATAAATAAATAAATAAAATTTTAAAAAAAAAAGAGAAGAAGAATGATGGGACTGATTTTACTGCTGTCACTCTCCATATCGTACAGAGGCATGGCATTGTAAAGTACCACCAAGTGATCTGCCTAGGTTACAAAAACATCTGCACCTGGAGGGAGTGGTACAGAGGTGAGATGAAAGCAGAAGGGTATAAAATAGGAGCAGTTTATAAGGGCCAAATCTTGTGTGCAGCTCAAGAGAGATGAAAAGTTTTCCAGTCAGCAGTGCAGAACTGTTGAAACAGGGAGATAATCAAATTTACATTCTTTTGCAATATAGAAGGTATATCAAAAGGAGCATGACCAAGAGCAAAGAAATGTGATAGTTCATGTAAGAGATGTTGAAGGCATGAACAAAGAGTATAGCAGTGGACATAGAATAGTATGGATAGGGATGTTGTTAATTAGATGGAAGCTGTAGGATTTGTTGGTTGACTGATGGGCTGTTTGCAGTTGAAGAGAGAATAGTGGAGGAAAGTTTCTCAATTTTGAGTAATATATGAAGCCCTTTTTTTTTTTGCGGTACGCGGGCCTCTCACTGTTGTGGCCTCTCCCGCTGCGGAGCACAGGCTCCGGACGCACAGGCCCAGCGGCCATGGCTCACAGGCCCAGCTGCTCCGCGGCATGTGGGATCTTCCCGGACCGGGGCACGAACCTGTGTCCCCTGCATCGGTAGGTGGACTCTCAACCACTGCGCCACCAGGGAAGCCCATATGAAGCCCTGGCCCTATGTAACTTAAATTACCATATATACCCAGATATATATATATATATATATATATATATATATATATATATATATACACACACCCAGATATATATATAAATTACCAGTGTCCCCTGCATCGGTAGGCGGACTCTCAACCACTGCGCCACCAGGGAAGCCCATATGAAGCCCTGGCCCTATGTAACTTAAATTACCATATATACCCAGATATATATATATATATATATATATATATACCCAGATATATATATATATATATATATATATACCCAGATATATATATATATATATACACCCAGATATATATATATATATATATACACCCAGATATATATATAAATTACCATATATACCCAGATATAAGGCACACCCCAAATAAAAGGCAATTCTGTATTTGTCCAGTTCCCAAAAAAGATTTTTGAGTAACATAAATATGTAAATTTCTGGAGATTTAAGTGAAATGATTGATGCTTTTTTATAATGTTACTTATTGAGTTAACATTGAATCACAACATTATATATTAATGCTTTTTTCCTGTCATGTTCCATGAAATAATTTTGTTCTGTTTTTGTTTTTTACTAGCATTTAGATATGTCTTTGTCAGCTTTCTGACAAAGCTGTAGCTGCTCAATATCATCTGAGAGTTTTTTGGAGCGTGTGATTTTCACTTTATGTTGTTTGAGATATAGCACATTTAAAATTTGTATATGATGCTTTCACTGGACATTTTATCTTAAGTTCATTTATCCTAAATACCCATTTGCTATTTGTGATTTCCACAGTGTAACCATATTGCTTTGTAAATGAAATTTAAAACATAAATATATGCGGTTTAAAATTCAAAGGATAGGGGAATTCCCTGGTGGTCCAGTGGTTAGGACTCGGCGCTTTCACTGCCAGGGCCCGGATTCAATCCCTGGTCAGAGAACTAAGATCCCACAAACGTGTGGCGCAGCCAAGAGGAAAAAAATTCAAAGGATATAGAAGGGTTGTTTTGGCTGAAGTCTGGCCTTTCTTTCCCCAGTGTACTAACTGGTTAGCTGAAGTACTATGAGATAGTTTTAGATCAGTTTATTAGATATTGATCACATGCAAGCGAACATGACATTAGATGCTGGGGTACCAAGACAAAAATCAACCCCAGTGTTCAAGAAGCTCCTGCTCTTTTGGAGGAGCTAGAAAGTAAACAAGTATTTACTGCTTAGTAGTATGTCCATGTATGTAATAGAAGAGTATCACAGTGGTGTGAGTGGGGAGGAGGTAGTGTAGAGAATGCTTAGCACAGGAATTGAAAAAAGTAACACTTATGGTGATTCTTGAGCATGCATGAACTAGACGAAGGGAGAGATAAGGGGAATAAGGACTTTCCAAGCGTGTAATTTGGTGTGACTGTACTGAATTGCATAGGATGGAGAAGAGGAGAGGAAAAGCCAGAGAGATAAGCTGACGTCTGATCACAGAGGACTCGCCAGATCATAAGAACTTTGGAATTTATACTGTGGGTGTCAGAGAGCTATTAACTTAAACTGTGTGTGTGTGTTTGTATTTGTGTGTTATAAGCACACTTGTATTTTGGAACATAACTTCAGCAGCAAAGTGGAAGATAGAATGATGATCAGTTAGGAGCCTATTGTAGTAATCCAGGTAAGAAGAATTAAGGACTTGATTTTAAAGTCTTAGAGATAATAATAGAGAAGAGAAAACAAATGAAAGATATTAAGAGTCGAGTCAGCAGTTCATTTCTGGCAGTAGGACTAAACTAGAGAGATACCATGAATAACCCTCCCAAGTGAGGAAAATCCTGAATAAAATATTTTAAAAAATCTTTCAAAATGTATCATTGGGCTGGCAAGAAAGTAAAGAATATTCAGAAGCTAAAAATGAAATGAAATTGGAAATGAGATGTTAGCATGGTTTAAAGTAAGCTTTCACCCTGGTTGAATCTGCCCGAACTGGATGGCTTTGAACTTCTCTTTTGATGGCATCAGAGGGCACAGGAAACAAGCTTGCAGCCTTCCTAAGGAGAGGAATCTGAAAGGAGAACCTTCCCATACATGAAGCGGGGACCTTGGCATTTGGGGTGTGGCAGGAGAAATCTTCACTGAGAATTTATAACAAGGGTCCTTACAGGGTCACATTTCCCATGTGGTTTCATAAAACTTCAAGTAAAGAATGTATTTTATTTTATTTAAAGAAATTTTTTTTAAGAACTAACATTTATTATTTTTGGCTGCATTGGGTCTTCGTTGCTGCTCACAGGCTTTCTCTAGTTGCGGCGAGCGGGGGCTACTCTTCATTGTGGTGCACAGGCTTCTCATTGCGGTGGCTTCTCTTGTGGAGCATGGGCCCTAGGCGCGAGGGCTTCAGTAGTTGTGGCACATGGGCTCAGTAGTTGTGGCGAGCAGGTTCTAGAGTACAGGCTCAGTAGTTGTGGCTCACGGGCTTAGTTGCTCCGTGGCATGTGGGATCTTCCCGCATCCAGGGCTCGAACCCATGTCCCCTGCATTGGTAGGCAGATTCTTAACCACTGCACCACCAGGGAAGCCCCAAGAATGTATTTTAAATAGTCTCTGTTTGGTGATGCCATCAGGTACCTTACAAAATCTCTCAAGTTACCTTCTCTTAGGAGGGATGTACCTTCCCCAGCCTTCAAAAATCTACAGATTAAAATTCCAAGCCACTTGAGATCATAGTCAAAAAAAAATCACAAAGTGCACAAAAAAACATTGCATAGTGAGCAAGAGCCAGCAGAAATGAGACAGTGACCTCTAGAGACTGCAGAAAGTTTATATTTTGTCTTAGTAATTCCAGTAAGTTTGATTAATATATTAGAAGAAATGAAAAGAAATGTGAGTATGAAGTAAGGGTCTCTGACCAGGCAGATTAGGAAACAAAAACCCCAGAACTTCTAGTTATAAAAAATTAACTAAAATTAAAAGCTCATGAACAGGTAAAAAACAAATTGGCACAGCATAGAATGAAGAGTTCTAACATACATCTAATTGGAGTTCCAGAAGGACATAAGTGTGAATGAAGGAGTAAGGCAATTTTTATTTATTTATTTTTAACATCTTCATTGGAGTATAACTGCTTTACAGTGGTGTGTTACTTTCGCTGTATAACAAAGTGAATCAGCTATACGTATACATATATCCACATATCTCCTCCCTCTTGGGTCTCCCTCCCACCCTCCCTATCCCACCCCTCTAGGTGGTCCCAAAGCACTGAGCTGATTTCCCTGTGCTATGCGGCTGCTTCCCACCAGCTATCTGTTTTACATTTGGTAGTGTATATATGTCCATGCCACTCTCTCACTTCGTCCCAGCTTAACCTTCCCCTTCCCCGTGTCCTGCTTAACCTTCCCCTTCTCCGTGTCCTCAAGTCCATTCTCTACATCTGCATCTTTATTCCTGTCCTGCCCCTAGGTTCTTCAGAACAGTTTTTTTTTTAGATTCCATATATATGTGTCAGCATACGGTATTTGTTTTTCTCTTTCTGACTTACTTCACTCTGTATGACAGACTCTAGGTCCATCCACCTCACTACATATAACTCAATTTCGTTTCTTTTTATGGCTCAGTAATATTCCATTTTTTATATGTGCCACATCTTCTTTATCCATTCATCTGTCAGTGGACACTTAGGTTGCTTCCATGTCCTGGCTATTGTAAATAGAGCTGCAATGAACATTGTGGTACATGACTCTTTGAATTATGGTTTTCTCAGGGTATATGCCCAGTAGTGGGATTGCTGGGTCATGTGATAGTTCTATTTTTAGTTTTTTAAGGAACCTCCATACTGTTCTCCATAGTGGTTGTGTCAGTTTACATTCCCACAAGCAGTGCAAGAGGGTTCCCTTTTCTCCGCACCCTCTCCAGCATTTATTGTTTGTAGATTTTTTGATGATGGCCATTCTGACCCGTGTGAGGTGATACCTTATTGTAGTTTTGATTTGCATCTTTCTGATGATTAGTGATGTTGAGCATCCTTTCATGTGTTTGTTGGCAATCTGTATATCTTCTTTGGAGAAATGCCTCTTTAGGTCTTCTACCCATTTTTGGATTGGGTTGTTTGCGTTTTTTTGATACTGAGCTGCATGAGCTGTCTGTATATTTTGGAGATTAATCCTTTGTCAGTTGCTTCGTTTGCAAATATTTTCTCCCATTCTGAGAGTTGGCTTTTCGTCTTGTTTATGGTTTCCTTTCGTGTGGAAAAGCTTTTAAGTTTCATTAGGTTCCATCTGTTTATTTTTGTTTTTATTTCCAGTTTTCTAGGAGGTGGGTCAAAAAGGATCTTGATGTGATGTATGTCGTAGAGTGTTCTGCCTATGTTTTCCTCTAAGAGGTTTATAGTGTCTGGCCTTACATTAGGTCTTTAATCCATTTTGAGTTTGTTTATTTATTATTTATTTATTTATTTATTTTTGCGGTATGCAGGCCTCTCACTGTTGTGGCCTCTCCTGTTGCGGAGCACAGGACCCGGACATGCAGGCCCAGCGGCCACGGCTTGCAGGCCCAGCTGCTCCGTGGCATGTGGGATCTTCCTGGACCGGGACACGAACCTGTGTCCCCTGCATTGGCAGGCGGACTCTCAACCACTGCGCCACCAGGGAAGCCCGAGTTTATTTTTGTGTATGGTTTTAGGGAGTGTTCTAATTTCATTCTTTTACATGTAGGTGTCCAGTTTTCCCAGCACCACTTACTGAAGAGGTTGTCTTTTCTCCATTGTATATTCTTGCCTCCTTTATCAAAGATAAGGTGACCATAGGCATGTGGGTTTATCTCTGGGCTTTCTATCCTGTTCCATTGATCTATATTTCTGTTTCTGTGCCAGTACCATACTATCTTGATTACGGTAGCTTTGTAGTATAGTTTGAAGGCAGGAAGCCTGATTCCTCTAGCTCCGTTTTTCTTTCTCAAGATTGCTTTGGCTATTTGGAGTCTTTTGTGTTTCCATACAAACTGTGAAATTTTTTTGTTCTAGTTCTTTGAAAAATGCCATTGGTAGTTTGATAGGGATTGCATTGAATCTGTAGATTGCTTTCGGTAGTATAGTCATTTTCACAGTGTTGATTCTTCCAATCTAAGAACATGGTATATCTCTCCATCTGTTGGTATCATCTTTAATTTCTTTCATCAGTGTCTTATAGTTTTCTGCATACAGGTCTTTTGTCTCCTTAGTTAGGTTTATTCTTAGGTATTTTATTCTTTTTGTTCCAGTGGTAAATGGGAGTGTTTCCTTAATTTCTCTTTCAGATTTTTCATCATTAGTGTATAGGAATGCTAGAGATTTCTGTGCATTAACTTTATATCCTGCTACTTTACCAAATTCACTGGTTAGCTCTAGTAGTTTTCTGGTAGCAGCTTTGGGATTCTCTGTATAGTATCATGTCATCTGCAAACAGTGACAGTTTTACTTCTTCTTTTCTGATTTGGATTCCTTTTATTTCTTTTTCTTCTCTGATTGCTATGGCTAAAACTTCCAAAACTGTATTGAATAATAGTGGTTAGAGTGGGCAGCCTTGTCTTGTTCCTGATCTTAGTGGAAATGGTTTCAGTTTTTCACCATTGAGAACGATGTTGGCTGTGGGTTTGTCATATATGGCCTTTATTATGTTGAGGTAAGTTCCCTCTATGCCTACTTTCTGCAGGGTTTTTATCATAAATGGGTGTTGAATTTTGTTGAAAACTTTTTCTGTATCGAGTTGAGTATATGGTATTTCTCCTTCAATTTGTTAATATGGTTTATCACATTGATTGATTTGCATATATTGAAGGATCCTTGCATTCCTGGGATAAACCCCATTTAATCATGGTGTATGATCCTTTTAATGTGCTGTTAGATTCTGTTTGCTAGTATTTTGTTGAGGAGTTTTGCATGTGTGTTCATCAGTGATATTGATCTGTAGTTTTCTGTGACCTCTTCATCTGGTTTTGGTATCAGGGTGACGGTGGCCTCATAGAATGAGTTTGGGAGTGTTCCTCCCTGTGCTATATTTTGGAAGAGTTTGAGAAGGACAGGTGTTAGCTCTTCTCTAAATGTTTGATAGAATTTGCCTGTGAATCCATCTGATCCTGGACTTTTGTTTGTTGGAAGATTTGTAATCATAGTTTCAATTTCAGTGCTTGTGATTGGTCTGTTTATATTTTCTATTTCTTCCTGGTCCAGTCTCGGAAGGTTGTGCTTTTCTAAGAATTTGTCCATTTCTTCCAGGTTGGCCATTTTATTGGCATATAGTTGCTTGTAGTAATCTCTCATGGTCTTTTATATTTCTGCCATGTCAGTTGTCACTTCTCCTTTTTCATTTCTAATTCTAGTGATTTGAGTCTTCTCCGTTTTTTTCTTGATGAGTCTGGCTAGTGGTTTATCAATTTTGTTTATCTTCGCAAAGAACCAGCTTTTAGTTTTATTAATCTTAGCTGTTGTTTCCTTCATTTCTTTTTCTTTTATTTCTGATCTGATCTTTATGATTTCTTTTCTTCTGCTAACTTTGGGGGTTTTTTGTTCTTCTTTACTCTAATTGCTTTAGGTGTAAGTTTAGTTTGTTTATCTGAGATGTTTCTTGTGTCTTGCGGTAAGATTGTATTGCTATAAACTTCCTCTTAGAACTGCTTTTGCTGCATCCCATAGGTTTTGGGTCATTGTATTTTCATTGTCATTTGTTTCTAGGTATTTTTTGATTTCCTCATTGATCTCTTGGTTATTTAGTAGTGTACTGTTTAGCCTCCATGTGTTTGTAATTTTCACAGATTTTTTTCCTGTAATTGATATCTAGTCTCATAGCATTATGGTTGGAAAAGATACTTGATACGATTTCAATTTTCTTAAATTTACCAAGGCTTGAATTGTGACCCAGGATAAGATCTATCCTGCAGAATGTTCCATGAGCACTTGAGAAGACAGTGTATGCTGTTGTTTTTGGGTGGAATGTCCTATAAATATCAATTAAGTCCATCTTGTTTAATGTATCATTTAAAGCTTGTGTGGTAATTTTTAAATAGAAATGTCTGAGAATTTTTCAGAACTGATAAATGAAAACAGTCCTTATGGTGGAAGTCCAGTGAATCCCAAGGAGGATAAATAAAATCAGCCCCAGGAAATAGAGTGAAACTGCAGAAGACCAAAGACAGAGAAGATCTTAAAAGCAACTAGAGAGAAACAACAGATTGGTGTAAAAATGTTCTTCTTTAGTCTGGCAACTTACTTCTCAGAAGCAACAACAGAAGACACTGGAATGCTGTCTTCAATGTACTGAGAGAAAATAGCTGTCAGCCTTAGAAACGAATATCCAGTGGTGAAACTGTCTTTCAGGAACAATAGCAAAACAAAGGCGTTGTCAGACCAAAAAAACAAACAAAAAACCACACCCACACCCACAGCCTTCACTGCAGGAGACTCTTAAGGGACACAGTTGAGGCAGAAGGAAGGTCATCCCAAGTGGAAAGCCCAAGATGGTTTTTTTTTTCCCTTTTTATTTATTTTTTCTTTTTCATTGTGGTTTATTACAGGATATTGAATATAGTTTCTTGTGACCTGAGATGCTTTTTTTTTTTTTTTTTTTGGCGGTACGCGGGCCTCTCAGTGTTGTGGCCTCTCCCGTTGCAGAGCACAGGCTCCGGACGCGCAGGCTCAGCGGCCATGGCTCACGGGCCCAGCCGCTCCGCAGCATGTGGGATCTTCCCGGACGGGGGCACGAACCTGTGTCCCCTGCATTGGCAGGCAGACTCTCAACCACAGTGCCACCAGGGAAGCCCCTGAGATGCTTTTTAATGCCCACAAAATGTCCCACCAAATAGATTTACAATTTAGACTCTACTACTATTAGACATTTATGTTATCTATAATTTTTCAGTTTTAACTGAAGCTATACTGGACATGTGTATAGATATGTTTATGCATGTGTTTTATATAGGTTTATTTAGACTAGATTTATGTAGATTTATTTAGACTTTATATAGATTTATATAGATTTATTTAGACCACACGCCCAAATTATTGGGTCAAAAAATTAACAGGCATTATGTTTCTTGATACATGTTATAAAATTGATTTGTTAAAGGGCTTTACCAGTTTACATTGCATCAAACAGATTATGCTTGCTTTACTGTACAAGTGAGTGTATGATAGGGCCAGTTTTAAATGATGAAGATTGACATTTCTTACCAAATTTTGACTTAGTTATATCTTTGACAAAAAGTCCCATCTCCCTTCTCTCCCGTTGTTATTAAAGTGTTTCCTTTCTTATAGAAGTAGAAATCGGTAACTGAATGCATTCTTTCTAACAAAATATTTCTAACTTTCTAGAGCATAGTCTTTCATTTTCTTTTTTAGTTTATTAACAAATATATAGTCGGCCCATATAAAGAAATGGCAAATAATGCTTTATTTAGTTTTTGTTTTATTATGAAGGAAGACTACTATTTTTAATGCTGCTGCTTTCTTTTCTAACTCTGTATATTTCACAGTAGTCAGCCAACAAGCATAGAAGTAAACAGTTTTTGTTTTAAAAATCATTCATTCTAGAGAGGGAAAAGTACTATTTGCTTGGGAATTCTGTATTCTAATGTGAACTGAATGTAAGAAGGTGTCTTTTTTTAAACTTTTTTCTTGTTTTTATACTATTTCAGGTGCAAGTGAAAGTGTAGGGAAACATATGCTTGAAGCCTGCAACAATAATCTGGAGATGGCAGTCACTATGTTTTTGGATGGTGGAGGAATCGCTGAAGAGCCAAGTACCAGTTCAGCAAGTGTCTCCACTGTCAGACCACACACAGAGTATGAATTTATTATTTATTATTGGGAGCTACCCCCTGCCAAAATTGAGCAGTTACATTTTTACATGTTAGGTTAATTCTCTGTTTTGAACAAATTAAAAGTTGAAAGTATCTGAAAGTGTCAGGTGAAAATTTTTATACTTATATGCTTTAAGTTCTCTACAGCACTGTCAAGTCCGTTATTTAATCCTCAGAAGAACCCTATAGGGTGGCATTATTATCCACATTTTACAGAGGAAGCAGAAGGATAGCCATTTCCCCAAGCTATACAGCAATTAAGTAGCAGATATGGAAGGAAAGCCCAATAAAGCTCAGATTTCGCAATTCTGGATTTTCCTACATTGTCCCAGGAAAGTTTTGAGTTGTCATGAAAAAATTTTTGAAGAAAATTTATGCCCTAAATAGCTACATGTTGCTAATCTTTAGAGGCACCTTCAGCATATAGAACTGTAATATATAGAGCATAGTAACATGATAAATACATTTGGTGTTTACTGCCCTTTACATTTGATACCAATGAGAGTTTGAAATGAGTATCTGTTAAGCAAAATTCCAGTAGTCTTTGGAAAATATTAGAGATAAATTTTACTCAAATGAAAAACACTGATTTTTGAGTCAAAATTTCAAAGATCCTTAAATAAGATTTTAATACTCATAGCCATTTATAACTTTTCAGTGTTTACAACATGAGATACTAAAAAAGAAGAATCCCCTTAAATAGGAATAGGCAAAAACATGGATTTTATTTTTACTAAATTAGATTTAAAAAGCTAAATAAACATTCAGGACATGATTGCCTCTTTTTTTTTTTATCTAGTTCCAGATTCTAGAGTAATATTGTTTCCCCACAAAGTGTGAACTCTAGAGGTTATATAAGTTTTCTCCTATCGATGTTGGCTGTGTATTTCAAGTTTGATAGCCCATTCTCCACCAACATAACTCAAATCTTTAATGGAAATTAATATGAAAACATGATTTAGTTTACATTCACTTGAATAACAGGTATTCATAGCTGATTTCTGGGGACATATCAGTCCTCACTGTTTAAAACATGTTTTCTTAATTGTACTTAAAAATAGTTTTGATTAATGAATGTCTTTTCCTGCTGAATTACATTATAATTTTACTTAGATTATTTGTATTACTAATTGATTAACATTTGATAGTGGCACCTACTTCCTAAACTAAAATTTTCTTTCTTTACAGTTCACCTTCTGTTCCATTCTTCCATTTTGCTGGGTAGCTAGCAGTCTTGGAATAGATGACCTCAAATATGTAGTAATCAAGTCTTTCTGTATAGGGACTACTAATTAAGCCATCACCCTAATTGATGTATTTCATCAGATTAAGGCTTGTTTTTTGAGTAATTAAATTGCCTTAGATTGAGATAACTTTGTACACACACACACACACACACACACACACACACACACACACAGTAAGGTGAATTATACCAATAATGGAAAGATCTATTCAGGTAAAAGATGTGTTTGAAGTTTTTAGTTTTGCTAAGATAATGGCCTGTTTCTCTTTGGTGAAAGAGATTTAATAGAGCTTCCTCTTAGAGACACATTGTCTGTTTCTTTAGAGTATTGCAGTTCTGTGTGTGAGCAGTGACTGAAATCCAGTAGGAAAGAGTGCTTAACATAATTTTGAATTATCCTTTATCCTTCACTCATTTGGCTTATTGTAGATTTCTTTGTTTAACTAGTTCTTTGATTACAGGATGTTAGTTTTTGTTGACAAATTAGTATTGATACTGTATTAAATAAAGTATGTTTTGAAGTTTCAACTTTCAGGTGTCAAAAACAGGGCCTTAAGCTCAGTTATTAGTATTAGAAACACCTGAATGAAAAACATTAGGCCTAACATAAATTAATATTTATTATAAGGGGAGCATATTAAATTTGAAACTTACTCTTACTTGCTATGAGCATTAATCAGCAGAATTTCGTATTTGAGTTAAAACTAAAATAATTAAACTGATTTATAAAGGGATATACACCATTTTTACAGCATATTTTAAATGAGAATTGTTCACTGGAAGAGATGGATTATTAGTAAACCCTCTGGAGGTAAACTTTGAAGAGTTTTTAGGCTTTTAAAAGAGTATTTTTTCTGTTTTATATATGTTAGTGTCTATTTAATAAATAATTCAAGGGTACTACCTTTGTTAGCCAGCTTCATAACTAGCATAAAATTAATTGCCTGTTTAAGCTTATTTTAATATATCTGATTTAATTATCTATTATTTGATGTAGTGTTGATGTAATATTGTTTTTATTAAGCTCATATTTTCCATTAATTTTTTGCCTGAATTGTGTGTGTGTGTGTGTGTGTGTGTGTGTGTGTGTGTGTGTGTGTATTTGTAAATTTCCTATCTTCTTTTTTTTCTAAAGAATTTAGGGCAGGGAACTTAGAGGAGAGGAGAAATATTTTTTATTTTTCTGTTTGTTCTCTTTCTTTATGAACCCATTTGCACTATCTATGCCAGGTACTTTATTCCAGTTCATCTCTATATGGAAATCATCTGACAGTCATTTATCATAATTTAATGTGGTTCCTATAAGTCACTAAATCTATTGTTCATTTTATATGTTAATTTGAATGTGTTCACAATAGTTACGGTAAGAATAGGTAGCAGAAAACAGTTTTCATTTGGATATTTTCCCACTTTTTTTTTTTTTTAATAGAGAGGAAGTCCGTGCCCCAATTCCTCAAAAGCAGGAAATATTGGTGGAACCAGAACCTTTGTTTGGTGGTAAGTTTACCTTTTTTCCTTAGCTTTATTTGACTTTATTGTTGTCTTCGGGATTTTAGTGAAGCTATCAAAAGATATGAAGGCTTGCTCAGAGATTGTTACTTCAAGTAGAGTTGATTCTTATCTTGTAATTCTGTACTCCCCTCAGGAAAGTTGCACAATTGGCTCTTTCCGAGGAGTGAGCCAGATTAAAAAGTTGATAGTTGTTGCAGAATGCCAAAAGGAGGAAAATAAGCAAAAAGAACTGCTGCCTTAAAATGGAAACAAATCTATCATTAGATAAAAGACTATGATTATATTTTGTTTTTTGGGTACCCACTTGACTGCCATATCCTTACTGTCTTGATATGCTGTACCTTCACTCTTTTTTAATTTCTAGAAGTGCTGTTCTTGTATTGAAAAAAGGAAGAAGTAATCCCTAATCCATGCAAAAAATTGTGATATCAATCTGGGGTGCATAGAGAAGATAGTAGAAAATGGAACATTTAATCAAATTTAAAGAAAATTTATAGTTTTATTTTAATAAGCACTTATTTACCTTTTGTGAGCCAGATATTTTAGGCATTAATAGGTATATTAAATAACAGAAGAGGGCTTCCCTGGTGGTGCAGTGGTTGAGAGTCCGCCTGCCGATGCAGGGGACATGGGTTCCTGCCCCGGTCCGGGAAAATCCCACATGCCGCGGAGCGGCTGGGCCCGTGAGCCATGGCCGCTGAGCCTGCACGTCAGAGCCTGTGCTCCGCAACGGGAGAGGCCACCACAGTGAGAGGCCCACGTACCGCAAAAAAAAAAACAAACAAAAACTGAAGATAGGGGACTTCCCTGGCGGTCCAGTGGTTAAGACTCTGCGTTTCCAGTGCAATGGGCAGGGGTTCAATCCCTGGCTGGGGAACTAAGAGCCCGCATGTCATGCGGCATGGGCAAAAAAAAAAATTTAAAAAACAAAAAAACCCCCCAGCAGATGAAGTTATGATTTGGTTGGGTAGACAGAGACATAGAAATGTATATTGTATATATTGAGAACAGCAGTGCAGAGAAATAGGCCTATAAAAAGTTACGTAGGTAAACTAAAATAAAGAAGAAATAAATTGTAAGAAAAGGATGAAGAAAATTACATAAACCATATCTTTTGATTTGAAAAAGCAACTTAGTTGAGAGTTATAAGATTGATTTTTAACTTGGGAGCTTTGGAGTTTACTGTAGAAAGGAATAAAGAATATACTTTCCAGTTTCAGAAATAAAGATGGGAGGAAGAAAACAATAAGGTCTAAATATTGAAATATGTGTGCTTTCTGAACTGTTCAATTTAGCTAGTCATTGTGCCTTTAATATACCAGAGGTAATAAAGCATTGTTCATGTTTTTTTTTTTTCATATAAATGTTATAGATTTTGGAGCTGAGGAATGCCCTTGGAAGCTTTTTCTTTCTTTTATTGCAAGGAATAAAGGCAAGATCTTTGAGTGGGGAAGACTACAGCAAATGGATTCTGTGCTATTTTACTGTTTAACAGAGGCAAAAGAGTTCCCATTTGAAACTCCACTTTCTTCCTTCTACATCTGGTTTGGTGAGGGGGGTGAGAATGACTTTATACAGTTAGGGAGTCATTCCTAACTTTCATTATTAGACCTTATTGTAACTTTGAAAAGGTTTTTGGAGAACTATTTTCTTCTTTGGGATAGTATCGATTTTTAAAAAATTAATTAATTAATTAATTTTGGCTGCGCTGGGTCTTCGTGTGGCGTGCAGGCTCTAGAGCATGCGGGCTTAGTAGTTGTGGCATGCGGGCTCTCTAGTAGTGGTATGTGGGATCTTAGTTCCCTGACCAGGGATCGAACCCAGGTCCCCTGCATTGGGAGAGCGGAGTCTTAACCACTGGACCACCAGGGAAGTCCCAGGGATAGTATTGATTTAAAGTGTGATTCTCAAAGTGTGGTCAGGGAGTCCCTGATGCCCTTTCAGTGGGTCTGTAAGATCAAAACTGTTTTCATAATAATACTAACAAGTTATTTGCCTTTTTCACTGTGTTGACATTTGGGCTGATAATTCAGAAGCAGTGATGGGTCATACTGCTGCATCTTAATTGAATCAGGACAGTGGCACCAAACTGCTACTATTTGTTGAATTCTTCACTGACACACACTTGCAGTTTAAAAAAAAAAAACCCAAAGCAATAAAAATTAATTTCATTTGATCTTGATCCACATTTTTAAACTATTCTGTTTGATGACATAGGATGTGTGCATAAAGCACTTCTGCATACTGAAGTACTCTGGTTACTTTTTTTTTTTTTTTTTTTGGTCTCTGGTTACTTTAAGGTGAAACACTTGTACAGTTGTTTGAGGTGAAAGCAAAACTAGCTGCTTTTTTTATGGAACATTATTTTCCTTGAAAGATTACTGACAAACTATAGTTATTTAGACTTAAACATTTGGCAGACATTTTCTTGAATGTGAACGAAGCCTGTTAACTGTTTCAAGGCAAACAACTAACGTTATTTGTTGCCAGTGATTTAAGAAAAGAAAAAAAGGCTTTCAGGCAGAGCTTAGAATTTTAGAAAGTTTATGTGCATGATTGTGAGCTTGATAGCTTCCCAGTACTTAAAGGCTTTCTGATGAGGTTAGCAGTGACATTAACAGATGGTGATTTTTTTTTTAATATCATATGATGAAATGGTCAGTATTTGGAATATTTGCATAACTCAGTGAACAAGTATTTTCAAATGACCAAAGCAGAATATTACAAAATTGTGCATGGGTGAAAGATCTATTCGGATCTATATGTAAGTATCTGTATATGCAATATAGGTTAGATATCTATTGCTGTTTAACAAATCGCTTCAAAATTTAGCTTCCTGAAACAAACATTTGTTATATCACCATTTCTGTGGGTCAGGAATCCAGGTGTGGCTTAGTTGGGTGCCTCTGTTTAGGGTCTCTCACAGGGTATAATCAAGGTGTCAGCCAGGGCTACAATCATCTCAGAGCATGACTAGAGGAAGATCTAAGTTTACTCACGTGGCTGCTGGTTGGCTGGAGACATCAGTTCCTTACTGCAGAGCAAATGAGAGAGCCAGAGAGGGCAGCCCAAGATGGATGGAAGCCACCATCTTTTTGTATAAGTACCGTGCGCTAACAGATTGCACCACTAGAGCTCCATCCACTATCTTTTTGTAACCTAACTGTTGGAAGTGACCTCCCATCACCTCTGCCACATTCTATTTGATCCTGCCCATACTCAAGATGTTCACACACAGGTTATGAATCCCGGGAGATAGGGATAATCGGGGGTCATCACAGAGCCTGCGTAGCACATAAGACTAATGGATTTTAATGGAGCAGAATATGAAAAGTTCATTGATAAGATTTCAGATTCCATGTTGCAGCCAACCTTTAAGAAATTACCACTGGTTGAGCTTTGGTGTAGTAGCAGGGGAGAATGTTCACAATTATCTTAAAACACTATTAAAATACTCTTCCCTTTTACAACTACATGTCTGTGTGAAATTGAATTTTAATTTTCTTCATATACATGAACTAAAGGAATAGCAGCAGATTGAATGCAGAAGCAGATCTAAAAATTCAGGTGTCTTCTCTTATACCAGTTATTAACAGAGATTTGTGAAAATGTGAAACAGTGTCGCTCTGCTCATTAAATTTTGTTCTCTGTTCCTCCCCTATTCTGACTATGAAGCTCCTTTTTGAATATCTTTTAGCTCTTTGTAGCTTAGTCTCTTTGACCTCAGTGAGCAGCACTCCTATTATGTGGACAGTGGAGTGAGAGTACAGAGGACTGATGTTTACTTATAGCGTATGGTTTGGAAGAGTGAGGAAACCACATATTGAAGAGGCAGGCAGGAGTAATAATGATCCTAGAGCTAGAGGTGTTGTGGCTTGAGGAGAGATTCTTGGTTAGACTTAGGATATATAAGGGGGAAACAAATGGGAGCAGGTGATGAGCCCAAGAAATAAAAGAGAGTGGTTGGAAAGCTAGCAATAAGAGGAGCTAGTATGAATCTCCAGGAGATCAAGTGTTTAATAGAGAAAGGCTAAATTGGGGGGTGGGGTGGGGGCAGGGAGTGAGAGAGAGAGAGAGAGAGAGAAGAATGTAGAATATTGACCGGCCTGCCTTTGGCAGTTTAAAAGTAGAAGAAAAGTACCTTTTATATACTATGTACTACCTCCCCAATAATAATATGCTTTCTTAGGCAGCTGTTTTATGTCTTATCCTAAGATAACCTTACTTTCTTAATTGTTATGGTTAAGTAATATCTGGTAATGAGTTTTAAGAAAGCATTATTTGAGCAGTTAATATTATTGCTGCTAGAAACATGTACATTTAAGATGGGAACTCTTGATTAAAAATAGTTCCAAGATTGAAAAGAATAACATTTCTTGCTTCGTGTTTATAAAGGGAGGGAGGAAAAATAATGCAGTATTTAAATTTTATAAGTTTAAATAATAAAATTTAAAATTAATAATTTATATAATTATTTAAATAAAACAATTTATATGTAAAATTCAGTACAAAGCTAAAATATGGAAGTCTCTGATTTTTACCAAATTTCCTTTTCCTAGAGATAATATTGTGATTCTTTAATATAAATGCTGATACACATATGTGCATAAATGATATACTGACCTGATAATGCTTTAAGCAAATGTGGGATTTTTTTAACATGTGGTTCTGCATTCTTTTGTTATTTTTTTGTTTGTTTTTTACTCAGTAGTTCTTAGATTAAAAGAATTACCCTATATAATGGCAAACACAGGCTGTTGGGAAAGATGCTTTGACATGGGATGGGAGACTTTTATAGTTTCTGTCTAATCTTACTATGTAATCATCATCTGTTAATGTGTAGCACTGTTCTGGTTACATGCTGGCAGTGCTCGTGGGGCTTGCCATAAACCAACTGAATAACTGTTACCCATATTGAAAGAATCATTAAATTTCCTTATTTACTGTGATGTATATAAATGACCTGATAACTTTTTTTTTTTATTGGAGTATAGTTGGTTTACAATGTTGTGTTAGTTTCAGGTGTACAGCAAAGTAATTCAGCTATACTTATACATATATCTATTCTTTTTCAGATTCTTTTCCCATTTAAGACCTGGTAAAATTTTTGTGTTTAAGAACATACAGGAAGATAACGTGTTGATGATTGCTTTTTCAGCTTTATCTGTACAATACTTAAGGACTGGGTAATAGACGCTATACAAGGGTATCAAAGGACGTTGGTTCTGTTCATTTTTCTGTTCACTGTAGGAAAAATTTTTCTTCCGAAATTACAGTTTTTTGGTGTTTATAATTCTGCATGTGTATGCACTTACTAAGAGGTAGTTCTTAAATATTATGGTTTAGAACTTACTCAAGTATTATACTATAGGGTAGGCAGATCATTTAGGCTAACCTGAATTATGTATTTGCAGCATGTATGTAGCTTCATCGCCATGGGAAGTCATCCTCAAAATCTTTCTTCCTATCTTTTTACACAAGTTTGGCCAAGTTTTTTAACTGGGCCTTAATTTTCTTTTTTGTATAATATGATTGGGCTCAAGATGGTTAATTATATATGAATGCCTTGAAGGTTTTTGAAGTATTTTATATTTTGAAGGAGGGCACCATTATGAATCTGAGTGTCTTAATATAAGAAATTGCTATAGATAAGGACATTTTTAGAATT
The DNA here is from genome assembly GCF_964270905.1 of Leucopleurus acutus. Classification (NCBI taxonomy): domain Eukaryota; kingdom Metazoa; phylum Chordata; class Mammalia; order Artiodactyla; family Delphinidae; genus Leucopleurus; species Leucopleurus acutus. The sequence goes on along the minus strand of NC_139147.1, from coordinate 72,126,859 downwards.
GTTACAAAATTAATGTTTAACTTTTTGTATCAATTCTATTTTTTCCTCCTATAGCTCCTAAAAGACGACGGCCTGCACGTTCAATATTTGATGGTTTCCGGGATTTCCAAACTGAAACTAGTAAGTATCTATGAACCAGTTTATCATCTCTTTTTCCCTCCCTCTCCCTCTCTCATTGTCTTTCTCCCCTGTCTCCTCTCCCACAGATTAAAACCACAAGGTGGAAAAGCACCCACACACTCCCCTTCAGGTCAAGATCCTAGTTTGTTTTATATAAGTTTTTTTCTTAAGAAGATGATTAATATTAGGCCTAGTAACTTTGAGAATTCATCTTATTTAAAAACTAAATTATGAATTCAGTCTGTGATTGTTATTAACTCCCCCTTGAGCTGAATTGTTCCAGATTCTAACCTACTTGGTTATAGAAGAATAAGGGAGATGGATATAATGTGAGAAATATGGTAATTTACAAACTTAGTCTGTTTCTGAATGAGCACTTAAATGCTGACTATAATAAAATAAAAAACTGATTTTCCTCAGGATCCTGATATATGTCAGTTAAAGGAATGACCACAATGAAAATGGTTATTATAGGGATTGGAAAATAGAAGAAGAAAAGGCCATACTACCCAAAGCAGCCACTATTAACATTGTGGCAACAGTTGTTTGGAATAGGTTTATATCTTTCTGTTGAATAAGAATGAGTCTTGGCCTTCTCCTTTTAGTGGAATTAGTACTGATTTAGCAATGGAATCCTAGAGAAAAGACAGTTATGTTTAGAGAATATATGAGAAACTCTTGAACCATATTTGATTTTGTAATAATTTATAATGAGCTCATTGAAGCACAGATAGGTCTTGTAACTTGAGAGTTGATGTGGAATCCAGACTGACTCAGGTCATCCAGGGAATCCTGTGCCCTTCCAGGAGAAGATGACAGCAGTAGTCATTCTGTCTCACTGCCATAATCTTTCAAGATTGGGAATGTAGCTAGAAACAACTAGAATGTAGCTAGATAAATTAGGATGAGTTTCAGAAATAGATAAATGAAGATGAAAGTTTTCTCCTGTGCTAAAGTTAGTTTTGAGTATGTGAAGGAAATATTTTGAATAAGTGACTCTTACATAATTTCCATTTTTATCCTTATCTTTGGATAGAGAGCGCCACGTCTTAAGACTCCCGCCCCACCTGGCTTTGTATTTTTTTTCAGAGTCAGCCTTAGATCTTTGCATTTGCATTTGAGGTCAAGCACATTGTTCGTTAGTTCTTGCAACTGATACATTTTTTTTAAAATGCAAGATTCATGACTTATTTTATGGCTAATTGAAACTTTCTCATCCTCCTGTGTTGCAGTTCGGCAAGAACAGGAATTAAGAAATGGAGGAGCAATAGATAAGAAACTAACTACCCTTGCAGATCTCTTCCGGCCACCCATTGATTTGATGCATAAAGGCAGCTTTGAAACAGTAAGTTGTTGGAGATTCTAAGCCTGAGCTATGAATCTTCTTGCATTTTTAGTGGCGTTTTTCTTTCTAAGAGCAAAAAAAAGTTTTCAGCATATAGAGAATTGGCGTCATAGTAAGTATGAAATACCTAGAAGGTTACATTGATTTATATTTCTTAAAAGTTTATATATTTTTAATTACTACTTACTGCTGAGAATATTGTGTGTGTGTGTGTGTGTGTGTGTGTGTTTTGGCCATTTGTGAGTTGTTTGTAGGTATCTTTTACCCATATTTTTATGAGGATCCTAGTGTGTTTTAAAAGAATATCCCTATGGTTGCGGAGTATGTTCTCCCTTAGTTCTTGTTTTAATTTAGCTGAAGCCAAAGGAAAACTTTCCGGAGCAGGTTTATATGATTGTCTGCTAAATTATAAGCTTACTGAGGGCAGGGGAACCATGTTTCTTTTTATTTTGGTGATCCGTGGGACCCAGTCTCTAGCATTTAATAGGAACACGGTATTTGGTAAATGAATGCGTTTAGTTAGGATTTTAAATATTCTTCTGTTGAAGTGTTCAAACAACTTGCTTTTGTGTGTTGACTATCATGTTAACTCTCTTTTGAATCAGAAGAGCATTTCTGTAGATGTAAATCACTGAAATTTCAGGTAAGTCTTTTCTGTTAGGATAAAGTAGGCCAAACAATAACTGTAAAAATGACGTTAGTAGCTACATATTTAGAAGTGAATTTTGATTGTTTTTTAAAAAAAATTTTGTCCTTAGACATACTCTTAAACTAGCCTAAATGAAATATTTAGGTTAAGAAATTTAACTGTAAGCTTTTTCCTTCTGAATTCTTTAATTTTCTGAATTGTAATTTCTGAATTTCTGTAATTTCTGAAAGTGTTTGGCCACGTGTAACAAAATCCAGATGATGGAGATTTGATTAAATGTGTTTCTTTTTGTTGTGTAAATAAAGTTCAGGGAGTCTGGTGTTCATTTATCAGCTCAAAGATGTCAGGTTAGATGTCTCCTCAGTTTTCTTCATCTTTCGTTCATGATCTTTAACATGGTAACTGCCTATCCTTTCTACTGTTCTGGTGATAATATAACCATTGACAGAATAGCGCAATATGTAAGACAAAAAGGAACTGAGTTTGTTTTGATGTGCTTTCTGTTTTCATTAGCTTCTGTGTTGCTCTGGGGCTTAACTAAATAACTCTGAGCTTGATTTAATTTTGTCACTTTGGGCTCATAAAAAGCAGTTACTCTGCTGCTTGTTATTAAGGGAAAATGTGAATCTTTTTTTTTTTTTTTTTTTTTTGCGGTACACGGGCCTCTCTCTGCTGTGGCCTCTCCCTTTGCGGAGCACAGGCTCCATGGCCATAGCTTATGGGCCCAGCCGCTCCGCGGCATGTGGGATCTTCCCGCACCAGGGCACGAACCCATGTCCCCTGCATTGGCAGGTGGACTCTCAACCACTATGCCACCAGGGAAACCCATGAATCTTTTTTGATACTGTCATCTGAAGTTTGATTCATTTTGTTAAGTGTCACCTTTTTTCTTTGAATTTTGTGACCTATGTTGTTTTCAACAATCTTCATTTTTTTCACTAATAATACTCAACTTTATCATTTACAAGCCTTTAAATGATATAAACATTCCCAGAAAAAGTAGGCATTTCATTATGACTAATGATATATCCATTAGTTTTATAGAAATTAGGGAAGTAATATACAAAATTAAGTTCACTGAAATTTAGAGAGGTGAATATTAAAAATTAAAGGAATAGTCTGGCTGCTCAGGCAGGACCCACAGGTTTGAATTAGATATAGATCTGAGCCACAGTTTTATAGGTGTAGAAACTAGACTTCCTTCTTTCTTTTTTTTTTAAATTTAATTTAATTTATTTTATTTTTGGCTGCGTTGGGTCTTCCTGGCTGCACGCAGGGGCTAATCTTTGTTGCGGTGCAGTGGCTTCTCTTGTGGAGCACTGCTCTAGGTGCATGGGCTTCAGTAGTTGTGGCACACGGGCTCAGTAGTTGTGGCTCACAGGCTGTAGAGCGCAGGCTCAGTAGTTGTGGCGCATGGGCTTAGTTGCTCCATGGCATGTGGGATCTTCCCAGACCAGGGCTCGAACCCATGTCCCCTGCATTGGCAGGTGGATTCTTAACCACTGTGCCACCAGGGAAGCTCATAGACTTTATTATTTCTTAATGTAACTAGAGGTAGACCATGTTCAAGGGTTCTGGCTTATGCTAACCAGATGAGAGATTGATTAGTTCACTTGTTCATTCAGTAAATATTTAGTGAGGCCTCCTGTTGCAAGGCCTTGTTCTAGGGGATGGGGATTATGTGTATTGGGATAAAGATTTAACTAAGTGTGAGAGAGACCAGGAATAAAACAAACATTAACTTAAACAAGATAGAAGTCCATGCTGTTAGGATGGTTCTGCTCTATGAAGTTATTAGGAATGCAGTTTTTTTCTGTCCTATTCTGCAAGGTCTTGCTTGCCCTTGTCTACATGATTCAAGGTGGCTTACTACCATGTTTGCTTTTCAGTTAGCATGAAGGAAGGGAGTGACCGAGAAGGGTACACCTTTTCCCTTTAAAGGCACAACCTAGAGGTAATACACATCACTTCTCACATTCCATTGACCAGAATTGTAACAGGGAAGAGCCAAATCTGACTACATGTTGAATCTGTTGCTTTTACTTTAATCGTTGCTTTCTGCTGCTTTTGCTCACTAAAAGGATACTGTTTATATATAATGGCCTGCCTCAGGGAACCGTGCCCCTCTGTCTGAAAGCTAAACCAAAGTGCCTTTGTTCAGGGAAGCATCCTAACCCTGTCCACCTGTGGATGGCTGCAAGAAAGAAGAAATTAACACATCCCCTCCCCAAGGCTGGCCATTCCAGGGGATATTTGCAAAAATTAACGGCCTTTTTACTTTACTTCCTCATCTCCTCCCCCTTTCTGTTCTATAAAAGAAACTGGCATCCAAACCACGATAAGGTGGTTCTTTTGAGACACTAGTCTGCCGTCCTCATGGTCCACCGGCTTTCTGAATAAAGTCCCTTGCCTCAACACCTCATCTCTGGATTTATTGGCCTGTCGTGCGGCGAGCAGAGCAAGCTTGGACTTGGTAACAGAACTTAGCAATGTGGCCACACCTACTTGCAAAGGACACTGGGAAATCAAGATGCTTAGCTGAAAATTGGAGATTCTATTTTATTTTATTTTATTTTTTTGGTACACGGGCCTCTCACTGCTGCGGCCTCTCCCGTTGCGGAGCACAGGCTCTGGACCCGCAGGCTCAGCAGCCATGGCTCACAGGCCCAGCCGCTCCGCGGCATGTGGGATCCTCCTGGACCGGGGCACGAACCCATGTCCCCTGCATCGGCAGGCGGACTCTCAGCCACTGCACCACCAGGAAAGCCCTCTATTTTTTTTTTTAATTTTTAAATTTTATTTATTTTTTTATACAGCAGGTTATTACTCATCAGTTTTATACACATCAGTGTATACATGTCAATCCCAGTCACCCAATTCATCACACAACCACCAACACCCCCGCACCGCTTTCCCTGCTTTGTGTCCATACGTTTTTTCTCTACATCTGTGTCTCATTTTCTGCCCTGAAAACTGGTTCATCTGTACCATTTTTCTAGGTTCCAAATATATGCGTTAATATACGATATTTGTTTTTCTCTTTCTGACTTACTTCACTCTGTATGACAGTCTCTAGATCCATCCACGTCTCAACAAATGACCCAGTTTTGTTCCTTTTTATGGCTGAGTAATATTCCATTGTATATATGTACCACATCTTCTTTATCCATTCGTCTGTCGATGGGCATTTAGGTTGCTTCCATGACCTGGCTATTGTAAATAGTGCTGCAATGAACATTGGGGTGCATGTGTCTTTTTGAATTGTGGTTTTCTCTGGGTATATGCCCAGTAGTGGGATTGCTGGATCATATGGTAATTCTATTTTTAGTTTTTTAAGGAACCTCCATACTGTTCTCCATAGTGGCTGTATCAATTTACATTCCCACCAACAGTGCAAGAGGGTTCCCTTTTCTCCACACCCTCTCCAGCATTTGTTTTTTGTAGATTTTCCGATGATGCCCATTCTAACTGGTGTGAGGTGATACCTCATTGTAATTTTGATTTGCATTTGTCTAAATTTGCATTTCTCAACAATTAGTGATGTTGAGCAGCTTTTCATGTGCTTCTGGCCGTCTGTCTGTCTTCTTTGGAGAAATGTGTATTTAGGTCTTCTGCCCATTTTTGCATTGGCTTGTTTGTTTTTTTAATATTGAGCTGCATGAGCTGTTTATATATTTTGGAGATTAATCCTTTGTCCGTTGATTCATTTGCAAATATTTTCTCCAGTTCTGAGGGTTGTCTTTTCATCTTGTTTATGGTTTCCTTTGCTGTGCAAAAGCTTTCATGTTTCATTAGGTCCCATTTGTTTATTTTTGCTTTTATTTCCATTACTCTAGGAGGTGGATCAAAAAAGATCTTTCTGGGATTTATGTCAAAGAGTGTTCTTCCTATGTTTTCCTCTAAGAGTTTTATAGTGTCCGGTCTTACATTTATGTCTCTAATCCATTTTGAGTTTATTTTTGTGTATGGTGTTAGGGAGTGTTCTAATTTCATTCTTTTACATGTAGCTGTCCAGTTCTCCTAGCACCACTTATTGAAGAGACTGTCTTTTCTCCATTGTATATCCTTGCCTCCTTTATCATAGATTAGTTGACCATAGGTGCATGGGTTTATCTCTGGGCTTTCTATTTTGTTCCATTGATCTGTGTTTCTGTTTTTGTGCCGTACCATATTGTCTTGATTATGGTAGCTTTATAGTATAGTCTGAAGTCAGGGAGTCTGATTCCTCCAGCTCTGTTTTTTTCCCTCAAGACTGCTTTGGTTAATCGGGTTCTTTTCTGTCTCCATATAAATTTTAAGAGTTTTTGTTCTAGTTCTGTAAAAAATGCCATTGGTAATTTGATAGGGATTGCATTGAATCTGTAGATTGCTTTGGGTAGTATAGTCAGTTTCACAATGTTGATTCTTTCAATCCAAGAACATGGTATATCTCTCCATCTGTTGGTATCATGTTTAATTTCTTTCATCATTGTCTGATAGTTTTCTGCATACAGTTCTTTTGTCTCCCTAGGTAGATTTATTCCTAGGTATTCTTTTTGTTGCAGTGGTAAATGGGAGTGTTTCCTTAATTTCTCTTTCAGAATTTTCATCGTTACTGTGTAGGAATGCAAGAGATTTTTGTGCATTAATTTTGTATCCTACAATTTTACCAAATTCATTGATTAGCTCTAGTAGTTTTCTGGTGGCATCTTTAGGATTCTCTACGTATAGTATCGTGTTATCTGCAAACAGTGACAGTTTTACTTCTTCTTTTCCAATTTGTATTCCTTTTATTTCTTTTTCCTTGGAGATTCTATTAAGGAGTAGGGAAAAATAGATATTTGTTACTTATAAGCAGTTTCTGCCACAGGGAGGTTGTGGTAAACAAATTATACAAAGTCCTTTGCCATCAAAAAATTTATAATCTAGAGGGAGAAACAGACTACCAGCAAATAAAAAACAATACCTATATAACATATTTAGTGTATATATATGTATATATTTTTGTATGTATGTGTTTGACACAGAGAAATTTCAGGTTACAGTAGTTGCTGGGAGAAAGAATAAAATAGAATAAGGGAAGGACAAAGAGAGGACTATTCTGTTTGGGGACATTAAGGTGCATGTGCTCTTATAGGCAAATGAAAAGCAAGGTTGATTTCATAGGTTTCACACACTTTTATAATTGTGATGAGAGAGGACTGATTCAGATAGGAAGATGAGGATATATTTCTGAAAGAATGAGATTTGAGTAGAAACCTGAAAGAAGTGAGGGAATGTAAACCATAGAAGGGTCTCAGGGAAGAGCAGAAAAACAGTTAAGTATATAGGCACTGGTGTTGGAAAGAGCTTGGACAAATTTCTGGTACAGCCCAGGAAACCAGTGTAGCTGGAGCTGAGTGAGCATGGGACTTAGGATGAATAATCTGACCCGGGCAAGGGAACATTTCTTAGGTTTTCTTCTTTCCCATTAGCATGTAAGTTCCATGAACACAGGGATTTTGTTTTATTTATTGTTGTATATTCACAGTGCATAGAGGGGTGTCTGGCACACAGTTGTCCCTCATTAAGTTTTTGTTAAATGATTGAGTGGTATAATCTAGCGTATATTGTACAGAAAGAATCAGAACAATTTCCATAATATTCCTTATTTTCATAAGAAATACATGTTTATTTGTTAAAATTGCCATTCAGGGCTTCCCTGGTGGTGCAGTGGTTAAGAATCCGCCTGCCAGTGCAGGAGATGCAGGTTCAAGCCCTGGTCCAGGAAGATCCCACATGCTGCGGTACAACTAAGCCCATGCTCCACAACTACTGAGCCTGCACTCTAGAGCCTGCAAGCCACAACTACTGAAGCCTGTGTGCCTAGAGCTTGTGCTCCGCAACAAGAGAAGCCACCTTAATGAGAAGGCTGCGCACCACAACGAAGAGTAGCCCCCACTTGCCGCAACTAGAGAAAGCCCGCATGCAGCAACAAAGAGGAAATGCAGCCAAAAATAAAATAAGTTTATAAAATATGAAAATAAAATATAAAAATTGCCATTCAATTGCACATGCTCCTAGTCCTACTAAGAGTACTTTGTTAACTTCAAAAGTACTTGCTATAAATACAAGTAAAAACATTTTAGTTAAAATATAAAGAACTGATTCAGAAACAAAATACATAAGATGAAGTTTTTTTAAATAAACTATACATAGCTTATATTTTTATTCAAATTAGGCAAAAATTATAGAAAAAAACAGCAAGGAAAAATAATAGTAGTTTCCATTTACATAAGAAAGTATTGTGCATATTTTAATATATTTCCTTTTTGACTTTATGCATATATATTTATTCAAGCAAATTATCTTTTCCTCTGTATCCTCTTTTCATACTTTCCTGATCTGTTTGGGACTGGGAGAGACGTTACTCTCTCACTGTTCTCCCATTATCACAGATAGACCCTGTCACATACCTCTCTATTTGGTATAGCCACACTTGCTCTTGGGTTTCTCTATAATGGCTTTTGAATATTGATTCAGAACAACCTAATGAATTCCAAGAGGAAAGGTTCATCATTTGTCCCATGGCCCACTCTCACCTCTCGTCCTTGACTCATATAACTAGTATACTTAGTGAGATTATATAAGATTCTCTTATGTTCCCTCCAGACATTGCTGCTTTGCATGAAATTTGTGTCTTTTTTGGGGCCCTTCTTTCTAGAAGTAATTTCTTTTTTTTTCTAAATTTAATTGAAGGATAGTTGATTTATAATGTGTTAATTTCTGCTGCACAGCAAAGTGATTCAGTTACACATATTTATACATCCTTTTTCATATTCTTTTCTATTATGGTTTATCACAGGATATTAAATATAGTTCCCTGTGCTATACAGTAGGACCTTATTGTTTATCCATTCTATATATAATAGTTTGCATCTGTTAATCCTAAACTCCCAGTCCATCCCTCCCTCACCCACTCTCCCCCTTGGCAACCACAAGTCTGTTCTCTATGTCTGTGAGCCTGTTCCTGTTTCCTAGATTAGGTTATTTGTGTCATATTTTAGATTCCACATATAAGTAGTATCATACGGTATTTGTCTTTCTCTATCGGACTTACTTCACTTAGTATGATAATCTCTAGTTGCATCCATGTTGCTGTAAATGGCATTATTTTGTTCTTTTTTATGGCTGAGTAGTATTCCTTTGTATATATGTACCACATCTTCTTTATCCATTCACCTGTTGATGGACATTTAGCTTGTTTCCATGTCTTGGCTATTGTGAATAGTGCTGCTATGAACATACGGGTTCATATATCTTTTTGAATTATAGTTTTATTGGGATATATGCCCGGGAGTGGGATTGCTGGATCATATGGTAGCTCTATTTTTAGTGTTTTTTTTTTTTTTTTTTGCGGTACTTGGGCCCCTCACCGTTGTGGCCTCTCCCATTGTGGAGCACAGGCTCCAGACGCACACGCTCAGCAGCCGTGGCTCATGGGCCTAGCTGCTCCGTGGCATGTGGGGTCTTCCCGGACTGGGGCACGAACCCGCGTCCCCTGCATCGGCAGGTGGACTCTCAGCCATTGCGCCACCAGGGAAGCCCTATTTTTAGTTTTTTAAGGAACCTACATACTGTCTTCCATAGTGGCTGCACCAGTTTACCTTCCTACCAACAGTGTAGGAGGGTTCCCTCTTCTCCACACCCTCTCCAGATTTGTAGATTTTTTAATGTGGCCATTTTGACTGGTGTGAGGTGGTACCTCATTGTAGTTTTGATTTATATTAGAAGTACTTCCTTAACAACATCTTCCAGTTTCTTTTGCTTGTATAAGGTTTCTCCCAATGTAAGCTTCATGAAGTCAGGGGTTTTTTGTTTTGGTAACTGCTATAAATCCAGCATCTATAACTGTACCTGAAACATGATAGATCCTCAAATATTTGTCAAATGAATGAATCTGAATGAATGAAAGTGTGAATGTGAATAAATGAATTTTTAAAAACAATAGCAAATGACTCTCCATTGTTTTTGAATTCTGGACTTTTATTATTCTTCAGTGTTATCCTTTTTTTTAAAAAAAATATTTATTTATTTGGCTGTACCGCGTCTTAGTTGCGGCATGTGGGATCATTGTGGCGGCATGCGGGATCTTTAGTTGCGGCTTGCAGGATCTTTAGTTGCGACATGTGGGATCTAGTTCCCTGACCAGGGATCGAACCTGGGTCCCCTGCATTGAGAGTGTGGAGTCTTAGCCATGGGATCACCAGGGAAGTTCGTTATACTTTTTTTTGGTCAGTGTTGTAGTTGAGGCAGACTTAATAAATTTACTTTATTATAGGGATTATGTACTCTTCAATCTGTCTCTCTAGAGTGTGTTTTTTTTTCTTCATTCTCAAATACTTTTTCTTCAGTTAAAGCAATATAATTACTCATTTATCTCCCATTTATCAAATCTATGTGCTTACTATAGGCAAGGAATTAACTGGAATACTATTACTTTCTAGAAGCAGAGAGTTATTTTATTAAATTTGTATACTTAAAAATAAGCTTTTGACCAGTTAATTGTAGCTTTCTGGCTCAATATAGGACTATTTCCTTTTAGAACTTGGGTTTTCACCTGTGGAATCAGTAATGAATATTATAAAATTATTTTCTCTGGCGGATTTGTACAGAAAAATAGGATAACAATTTTTGTAAGACTGTGTAAACTTTGTTATAAAACAAGATATTCTTATATTCTCCAGTACCTTGAAAATGATGTATGTTCTTCAATTGTTGTTAACCTGAGTTAATTGATTCTTAAGATTTTCCCATGTCAAACTGATTTGGAAAAAAATATTGTTCCAGGACAAAATTATTCAAAACTATAGCTTTCATTTCATTGTTTCTGTGCAAAGGTTTGAGGTAGCATTTGTTCATTTGCTTTTCTGCCATTCTTTTCCAGTTCAGCAATATTTCTTAGGTCATTATGGTGATGAGGAAATGTGAGGCAAAAAAGAAAGTGTACACTCACGCACTCGTGATTGATAATTGTGCTATAAATTGGGGAGTCTTTTGGAGATTATTCTGAAACATTCTTTGATCTGTAATCTCAATTTGACATATGAAGAATTTGAAATCTCAATTTTGAAATACACTCCTAGGAAAACAACCCTGAGAGAAAAAATCCTCAGCAGCTTTTACTGAAAGATTTAGAGTGATTCTATGAAATACCACATGCCTAATAATCGAGATGAATATATTTGGAAATGTTTATAAAAAATGATATTGAAGAAAATAAAATAACATAAACTAATATGCACATACTAGTTACAACTATTAAAAAGGAGAGATATATTTGTGGATAGGGGTTGACAGCACAATAGAATTATGTGACTTGTTGTCCTTGTTTGTGGAATCTTTTTCAGGTAAAGATGTTTACATGTACAATAAAAATCCAGCTACTATAACAAATAACAGTGAATAAAAGGAAAACAGTTCATTTAAATTTGAGAAATGCTTGCAAATGGACAATATAACTATATACATATAAGCAAAATAATGTAATTAATTTTTTTTAATTTTAAATTTTATTTATTTTATTTTTGGCCGCTTTGGGTCTTCGTTGCTGCGCGTGGGCTTTCTCTAGTTGCGGCGAGCGGGGGCTACTCTTTGTTGCAGTGCGTGGGCTTCTCGTTGCAGTGGCTTCTCTTGCTGTGGAGCACGGGCTCTAGGTGTGCAGGCTTCAGTAGTTTTGGCACATGGGCTCAGTAGTTGTGGCTCGTGGGCTTAGTTGCTTCGCGGCACATGGGATCTTCCCAGGCCAGGGCATGAACCCGTGTCCCCTGTGTTGGCAGGTGGATTCTTAACCACTGAACCACCAGGGAAGCCTGTAATTAATGTTTAGACACTGAAAGCTATAGATGCCATACTTGGGGAAAAAAACTTAGTATTTATATGGAAAAAGGACAGCTTCTGAATTCTGAAACATACCAGTTACCAAGTAGAAAATCTTTCTAACAATTGTTATGTAACTTTACTCTTACAGGCCAAAGAGTGTGGCCAGATGCAGAATAAGTGGCTGATGATAAACATTCAGAATGTACAAGACTTTGCATGCCAGTGCCTCAACCGTGACGTATGGAGCAATGAAGCTGTGAAGAATATTATCCGAGAACATTTCATTTTCTGGCAGGTGGGGAGAGTTCATTAAAAATTTTGTAGTATTTTACTTTGGTACATGGGATGTCGGGGAAGAGGAATTGGGTTATAAACTGGAAATAATTCATAACTGGGTTAAATTTTGACATATGAAGAAGTAAAACCACCCATAATGGCTGAAATAGTAAGGATAAGTGAAAGGGCAGCAATGAAGGGAAGGAGGAAAAAAGGAACCAAGCCGTGTAAACCGTATAGTATTCATATCTCAGAAGAGTTTGAACGTCTTGATAGAGTGTGCAGCTGTACTGTTCAATAGAAATGTAATGTGATTCAAAATTTTCTAGTAGCCACATTTAAAAAGGTCAAAAGAAACAGGCAATTGATTTTAATATATTTTAAAGATCAGTATCTCTAATATAAAACTAATATTAAAATATTGATGAGGTGTTTTGATTTTTTTTTTTGGTGTTAAGCCTTCAGGATCTGGTATGTATTTTACACTTACAGTACAGCTGTTAGGACTAGTCACATTTCAAATGCTTTAGTAGCACATGTTCTAGTGGCTACTATAATTGATAGTGGGAACTGTAGAAGATCTTGAAGTAATCAAAAAACATTTGACTAAGACGTGGATTTTAGCTTGAGTTTGATAGTCTTTAATTGTATGTCCTTAAACTTGTCACTTAGTCTTACTGGCTCTGGTTTCTTTTTATATAAATTACCAAGCTAAGGGTAGATGATTGTGCTCCAATTGTTTATATTATGAAAAATTATAGGGAATTCCCTGGCAGTCCAGTGGTTAGGACTCTGTGCTTCCACAGGGGGCATGGGTTTGATCCCTGGTCAGGGAACTAAGATTCTTTATGCTGTGTGACACAGCCAAAAACTTTTTTTTTATAAAATCAATACTTCTGAATGAACTTAATCTTTTCCCCACTGTAAGACATGCTATTAATGTTAGTAATTTGCCTGTTCATGTTTTACAGGCCCCTAAATTCAGTAAATTTTTTTCTGAATGGTAACCTTTTATTCAGCGACTGTTGATTGAGCATCTCTTTGCCTAGCAGTATGCTATGCACTTGAACTTACAATCTTAATATATTGTGATTTATTAAGATATATGTGGTTGAGAGTCAGGAATGAAATAGGTAGACAGATAACTTGAAAAGGAAGAGCAATACATCTTTGAACTGGGAAATGAGGAAGAATGGATTGCTATATTTATGTAAGTTTCAGAAGTGACTGAGGGCAGGAAGTGGAGGGAGTTCACACTAGGTGGCCTTCATTTTCTCTTTAATTGCTGTTGGTATATAACAAGAATATAGCTAGTACTTTTCTAAGAGGCTGATTTTTTTTTTTCAATATCAATGATTTAACAGGTTTATCATGACAGTGAGGAAGGTCAGAGATACATACAGTTTTATAAGCTAGGGGATTTCCCCTATGTTTCCATCTTGGATCCACGGACAGGTAAGGGTTATTTCAGCTTATGGTCTTTAACCTATTATTTAACTTTCAGTTACCTAAATTATCTTTAGTATTTGACTGGTTTCAAAATTGTTTGTAGTAATTTAGTTGAAGGGTTCTTGTTCATGCCCTTTAGAATTATTTAAACATCTATTGATGTGTGTATTTAGGGAATATGTTTCCAACAACTGTGGGAGATGGTAGTATTTTATGTTTGTGCAGTTCTGTTCTTTCAAAGAATAACTGTTTATCTTCCTTATGATTTGTAAGGAATCCCCTTAGGTCACTAAAATGTTAAGATTGTTCAGGTACTGGTTGTAATCCCACCAAAGAAGCAGAGGGTAGAGCTGGGTTTATTATTAATTGATTGAGTTTTATATAAGTATTGCTTTCTCTGAATCTCTTCTTCCTAAATGGCAATAAATGATATCAGTAGATAAAGTAGTTCCTCCATCATGATGGCTGGGAATCTCTTAGGTTGGTTATAATTAATGTATCCCCTAGGTTATGAAGACACTATGTAACTTAAGCTGGTGTTGGGTGGGGATATGTTCCCAGTAAATTTTAATTATGTATATGCTGAAAGAAATACTTAGTGAGAATTCAGAAAGAGTGTTGATTTTATTTCTATATCCTGGTTTTTAATCTTTAGGTCAGAAGCTAGTAGAGTGGCACCAGTTAGACGTATCTTCTTTCTTGGATCAAGTAACAGGATTTCTGGGTGAACACGGGCAACTGGATGGACTTTCTAGCAGTCCCCCCAAAAAATGTGCCCGTTCAGTAAGTATGACTAAAAAGTGGTGATGGGCAGTTAACTGTCACTGTGTAGAAGTGTCTTGTGTGAAATGTTTCAGGTAAAGATGGTAAAGATAATAATGTAAGTGGTGGACAGTTACAATTTGTGGCTGCACAACATCTTACATTTTGATAGTTTCCTACGTAAGGGTTCTCTCTTCTCAATGAAATTACAGGATTCATACTTCCCATCTCCTAGGATCAGGCATGTGACCTAAGACCTGGATTTAGAAGTAAACAATATGAATATGTAGCAGTGAGCAGGAAGACTGACCAGCAAGCCTGGTAACAGAAAAACCCACTTCTTCAGGGGCAGCACTGCTTGGACTTTTGGAATCCAGGTCTGAGCAGCAGCGGAAATGGTATTTTTGCTAGAACAACTCTCATGGTGTAATTGGGCATTATTGCTGGTTACATACCTTTAGGACCTGGGTCTCAGGCCCACCCAAAGATTATTTCTATATTTGATTTCTATAATATGCTATTACTAGGCAGACCTGTTTGATAATTGATAGCAAGATTATTTGCAAGTAGGAGACCTTCAGAGGTGTGGGAATCTCACATTGGTTGTAGCAACTGTTTGGGTTTGATGGCAGTGAGGATAAAATTAGTTACAGAGGATGTGACTTTAGCAGTCCAATATCATGCAGTGATGAAACAGTTCCTTAAGTTATTACCTAGAATAAAGTGCCCACTTAAGGAGAGGCTATGGGTGCTTGCCAAGGATTTGTATAGAATTCTTTTTCCCCCCCTCCATTACTTAGAAATTTTACTTAAGTAGAATTCTTTCTTAAGGCATTAAAAAACCCAGGAAGTTTCTGTGATTTCCCTAAGAGAGTTTTCTCATCTTTTACAGTCATAGGCTGATACTGTCAAAACACAGAGCCTGAGCTTGTGAGTTGATGAATTACAACATAAATTGAGTTTAAAATCTCACTAGATCTCTTATAAAAGTTAAGGGACTTAGTAGGGAAAAGAGTGGGACCATAAAATTGGACAGTGACATAGGGCTGATTTGGGTGACTAGTACCTCAGACCCCACTTCTGAACTAAATTCTCTGAATGTTACAAATTTTGATCAACTATGTACAAGAGACACAGCAACAAATAATGGCTTAAACAAGGAAGACATCTTTTCTCAACAAGAAGTTCAGAGGCAAGCAGTCTAGGACTTGACTCATGTGGATGTCATCAAGGAACCAGGTTCCTCCCCGTTTTTTCCCCCCTCCATCCTTAGTATTGGCTTGTGTCCTCGTGGTCACAGTACAGATGCTGCACTCCCGTATTCCAGCATGGACAAGGAGGGAAGGGGGTGGCGTCTCTATTACAAAGGTAAAACAGCCACAGATAAAGAGTTCTGCTTGTTTTAGCTGGACATATTTTCTTGTACACAGTTGAGGTTCTTTTAATAAGGAAGCAAAGAAGACTGGGTATAAAATAGGAAACTAACAGAGTCCATCATAATGTCATTCTTTAAAATCAGCCTTCATGATACACAGTGTTATTATCTGTAGTCAGTCCAAGCCATTGCATGTCACGTGAGCACATCTGTTTGCTTTCTTGTGAGTGCTATTTAAGTTTATTTTGAAAATTTCAAAATAGCTTTGTTGAAGTATAATTAATGTCTAGTAACTGAGTATATTTAAAATTTGCAGTTTGACAAGTTTAGATATGAGCATCTTTTCATGTGCTTTTTTACCTTCTGTCTCTTTTGGTAAAGAGCCTATTCAGATCTCAGGCTCATTTTTCTCTTACTGGGTTGTATATCTCTTTTTTTGTGGGGGGGTGGGGCCCGTGCTGTGCAGCGTGTGGAATCTTAGTTCCCTGACCAGGAATGAAACCCGTGCCCTTTGCAGTGGAAGTGTGGAGTCTTAACCACTGGACCGCCAGGGAAGGCCCCTGGGTTGTATATCTTTTAATTGAGTTGTAAGGACTTAAGATATAAGTCCTTTGTTGGATATATGGTTTGCAGATATTTTTTTTCAGTTTGTTGCTTGCTTATTCATTTCACGATGGTGTTTTTGAAGAGCAAATTTTAAAATGTTGATGAAATCCAATTTATCAACTTTCTTTTTTATTTTAACGTTTTTATTGGAGTATAATTGCTTTACAGTGGTGTGTTAGTTTCTGCTTTATAACAAACTGAATCAGTTGTACATCTATCCCCATATCTCTTCCCTCTTGCGTCTCCCTCCCACCCTCCTTATCCCACCCTTCTATCTGGTCACAAAGCACCGAGCTGATCTCCCTGTGCTATGTGACTGCTTCCCACTAGCTATCTATTTTACATTTGGTAGTGTTTATATGTCCATATATAACCTACCACTCTCTCACTTTGTCCCAGCTTACCCTTCCCCTACCCCGTGTCCTCAAGTCCATTCTCTAGTAGGTCTGCGTCTTTATTCCCATCTTTCCCTGGGTTCTTCATGACCAGTTTTTTTTTTTTTTAGATTCCATATATATGTGTTAGCATACGGTATTTGTTTTTCTCTTTCTGAATTACTTCACTCTGTATGACAGACTCTAGGTCCATCCACCTCACTACAAATAACTCAATTTTGTTTCTTTTTATGGCTGAGTAATATTCCATTTTTTATATGTGCCACATCTTCTTTATCCATTCATCTGTCAGTGGACACTTAGGTTGCTTCCATGTCCTGGCTATTGTAAATAGAGCTGCAGTGAACATTGTGGTACATGACTCTTTTTGAATTATGGTTTTCTCAGGGTAAATGCGCAGTAGTGCAATTGCTGGGTCATGTGGTAGTTCTATTTTTAGTTTTTTAAGGAACCTCCATACTGTTCTCCATAGTGGCTGTATCAGTTTACATTCCCACCAACAGTGTATGAGGGTTTCCTTTTCTCCACACCCTCTCCAGCATTTATTGTTTGTAGATTTTTTGATGATGGCCATTCTGACTGGTGTGAGATGATATTGCATTGTAGTTTTGATTTGCATTTCTCTAATGATTAATGATGTTGAGCATTCTTTCATGTGTTTGTTGGCAATCTGTGTATCTTCTTTGGAGAAATGTCTGTTTAGGTCTTCTGCCCATTTTTGGATTGGGTTGGTTGTTTTTTTGATATTGAGCTGCTTGTAAAGTTTGGAAATTAATCCTTTGTCAGTTGCTTCATTTGCAAATATTTTCTCCCATTCTGAGGGTTGTCATTTCATCTTGTTTATGGTTTCCTTTGCTGTGCAAAAGCTTTCAAGTTTCATTAGGTCCCATTTGTTTATTTTTGTTTTTATTTCCATTTCTCTAAGAGGTGGGTCAAAAAGGATCTTGCTGTGATTTATGTCATAGAGTGTTCTGCCTGTGTTTTCCTCTAAGAGTTTGATAGTGTCTGGCCTTACATTTAGGTCTTTAATCCATTTTGAGTTTATTTTTGTGTATGGTGTTAGGAAGCGTTCTAATTTCATTCTTTTGCATGTAGCTGTCCAGTTTTCCCAGCACCACTTATTGAAGAGGCTGTCTTTTCTCCATTGTATATTCTTGCCTCCTTTATCAAAGATAGAGTGACCATATATGCATGGGTTTATCTCTGGGCTTTCTATCCTGTTCCATTGCTCTATATTTCTGTTTTTGTCCCACTACCATACGGTCTTGATTACTGTAGCTTTGTAGTATAGTCTGAAGTCAGGGAGCCTGATTTCTCCAGCTCCGTTTTTCTTTCTCAAGATTGCTTTGGCTATTCCAGGTCATTTGTGTTTCCATACAAATTGTGAAATATTTTGTTCTAGTTCTGTGAAAAACGCCATTGGTAGTTTGATAGGGATTGCATTGACTCTGTAGATTGCTTTGGGTAGTATAGTCATTTCCTTTTTCTTTTTGTTTTTTTTTAACGTGGTACAAACGTTTTTTTCTAATTTAATTTAATTTATTTTTTTATACAGCAGGTCCTTATTAGTCATCAGTTTTATACACATCAGTGTATACATGTCAATCCCAATCGCCCAATTCATTACACGACCACCCCCGCTGCTTTCCCCCCTTGGTGTCCATATGTTTGTTCTCTACATCTGTGTCTCAATTTATGCCCTGCAAACAGGTTCATCTGTACCATTTTTCTAGGTTCCACATATATGTGTTAATATACGATATTTGTTTTTCTCTTTCTGACTTACTTCACTCTGTATGACAGTCTCTAGATCCATCCACGTCTCTACAGGTGACTCAATTTCGTTCCTTTTTATGGCTGAGTAATATTATGTTGTATATGTGTACCACATTTTCTTTATCCATTCGTCTGTCAGTGGGCATTTAGGTTGCTTCCATTACCTGGCTATTGTAAATGGTGCTGCAATGAACATTGAGATGCATGTGTCTTTTTGAATTACGGTTTTCTCTGGGTATATGCCCAGTAGTGGGATTGCTGGATCATATGGTAATTCTATTTTTAGTTTTTTAAGGAACCTCCATACTGTTCTCCATAGTGGCTGTATCAATTTACATTCCCACCAACCGTGCAAGAGGGTTCCCTTTCTCCACACCCTCTCCAGCATTTGTTGTTTGTAGATTTTCCCATGATGCCTGTTCTAACTGGTATGAGGTGATACCTCATTGTAGTTTCGATTGGCATTTCTGTAATAATTAGTGATGTTGAGCAGCTTTTCGTTTGCTTCTTGGCCATCTGTATGTCTTCTTTGGAGAAATGTGTATTTAGGTCTTCTGCCCATTTTTGCATTGGCTTGTTTGTTTTTTTAATATTGAGCTGCATGAGCTGTTTATATATTTTGGAGATTAATCCTTTGTCCGTTTATTTGTTTGCAAATATTTTCTCCCATTCTGAGGGTTGTCTTTTCGGCTTGCTTACAGTTTCCTTTGCTGTGCAAAAGGTTTCACGTTTCATTAGGTCCCATTTGTTTATTTTTGCTTTTATTTCCATTACTCTAGGAGGTGGATCAAAAAAGATCTTGCTGTGATTTATGTCAAAGAGTGTTCTTCCTATGTTTTCCTCTAAGAGTTTTATAGTGTCCGGTCTTACATTTATGTCTCTAATCCATTTTGAGTTTATTTTTGTGTATGGTGTTAGGGAGTGTTCTAATTTCATTCTTTTACATGTAGCTGTATAATTTTCCCAGCACCACTTATTAAAAAGACTGTCTTTTCTCCATTGTATATCCTTGCCTCCTTTGTCATAGATTAGTTGACCATAGGTGCTTGGGTTTATCTCTGGGCTTTCTATTTTGTTCCATTGATCTATGTTTCTGTTTTTGTGCCAGTGCCATATTGTCTTGATTACTGTAGCTTTGTAGTATAGTCTGAAGTCAGGAAGTCTGATTCCGCCAGATCCGTTTTTTTCCCTCAAGACTGCTTTGGCTATTCGGGGTCTTTTGTGTCTTCATACACATTTTAAGGGTTTTTGTTCTAGTTCTGTAAAAAATGCCATTGGTAATTTGATAGGGATTGCATTGAATCTGTAGATTGCTTTGGGTAGTATAGTCATTTTCACATGATTGATTCTTCCAATGCAAGAACGTGGTATATCTCTCTGTCTGTTGGTATCATCTTTAATTTCTTTCATCAGTGTCTTATAGTCTTCTGCCTACAGGTCTTTTGTCTCCTTAGGTAGGTTTATTCCTAGGTCTTTGATTCTTTTTGTTGCAATGGTAAATGGGAGTGTTTCCTTAATTTCTCTTTCAGAATTTTCATCATTAGTATATAGGAATGCAAGAGAGTTCTGTGCATTAATTTTGTATTCTGCAGCTTTACCAAATTCATTGTTTAGCTGTAGTAGTTTTCTGGTGGCATCTTTAAGATTCTATAAGTATAGTATCATGTCATCTGCAAACAGTGACAGCTTTACTTCTTCTTTTCCGATTCGGCTTCCTTTTATTTCTTTTTCTTCTCTGATTGCCGTGCCTAGAACTTCCAAAACTATGTTGAATAACAGTGGTGAGAGTGGACATCCTTGTCGTGTTCCTGATCTTAGAGGAAATGCTTTCAGTTTTTCACCATTGAGAATGATGTTTGCCTGGGTTTGTCATATATTGCCTTTATTATGTTGAGGTAGGTTCCCTGTATGCCCACTTTCTTGAGAGTTTTTATCATAAACGGCTGTTGAATTGTGTCAAAAGCTTTTTCTGCATCTATTGAGATGATCATATGGTTTTTATTCTTCAGTTTGTTAATAGGGTGTATCACATGGATTGATTTATGTATATTGAAGAAACCTTGCATCCCTGGGATAAATCCCACTTGATCATGGTGTATGATCCTTGTAATGTGTTGTTGGATTCTATTTGCTAGTATTTTGTTGAGGATTTTTGTATCTATATTCATGAGTGATATTGGTCTGTAATTTTCTTTTTTTGTAGTATCTTTGTCTGGTTTTGGTATCAGGGTGATGGTCGCCTCATAGAATGAGTTTGGGGGTGTTCCTGCCTCCACAGTTTTTTGTAAGAGTTTGAGAAGGATGGGTGTTAGCTCTTCTCTAAATGTTTGATAGAATTCACCTGTGAAGCCATCCGGTCCTGGACTTTTGTTTGTTGGAAGATTTTTAATCACAGTTTCAAATTCATTACTTGTGATTGGTCTGTTCATATTTTCTATTTCTTCCTGGTTCAGTCTTGGAAGGTTATACCTTTCTAACAATTTGTCCATTTCTTCCAGGTTGCCCATTTTATTGGCATAGAGTTGCTTGTAGTAGTCTCTTAGCATGCTTTGTATTTCTGCAGTGTCTGTTGTAACTTCTCGTTTTTAATTTCTAATTTTATTGATTTGAGTCTTCTCCTGCTTTTTCTTGATGAGTCTGGGTAATGGTTTATCACTTTTGTTTGTCTTCTCAAAGAACCAGCTTTTAGTTTTACTGATGTTTGCTATTGTTTTCTATTTCATTTATTTCTGCTGTGATCTTTATGATTTCTTTCCTTCCACTAACTTTGGGTTTTGTTTGTTCTTATTTCTCTAGTTCTTTTAGGTGCAAGGTTAGATTTTTTTATTTGAGATTTTTCTTATTTCTTGAAGTAGGCTTATATAGCTATAATCTTCCCTCTTAGAACTGCTTTTGCTGCATCCCATATGTTTTGGATTGTCGTGTTTTCATTGTCAGTTGTCTCTAGGTATTTTTTGATTTCCTCTTTGATTTCTTCAGTGATCTCTTAGTTATTTAGTACCGTATTGTTTAGCCTCCACGTGTTTGTGTTTTTTACGTTTTTTTCCCTGTAATTGATTTCTAATCTCATAGCGTCATGGTCACAAAAGATGCTTGATATGATTTCAATTATCTTAAATTTACTGTGGCTTGATTTGTGACCCAAGATGTGATCTATCCTGGAGAATGTTCCGTGCGCACTTGAGAATAAAGTATAATCTGCTGTTTTTGGATGGAATGTCCTATAAATATCAATTAAGTCCATCTTGTTTAATGTGTCATTTAAAGCTTGTGTTTCCTTATTTTCATTTTGGATGATCTGTCTGCTGGTGAAAGTGGGGTTTTGAAGTACCCTGCTGTGATTGTGTTACTGTCAATTTCCCCTTTTGTGGCTGTTAGTATTTGCCTTATGTATTGAGGTACTCCTGTGTTGGGTTCATAAATATTTACAATTGTTATATCTTCTTCTTGGATTGATCTCTTGATCATTATATAGTATCCTTCTTTGTCTCTTGGAATAGTGTTTGATTTAAAGTCTATTTTGTCTGATATGAGAATTACTACTCCAGCTTCCTTTTGATTTCCATTTGCATGGAATATCTTTTTCCATCCCCTCACTTTCAGTCTGTATGTGTCCCTAGGTCTGAAGTGGGTCTTTTGTAGACAGCATATATACAGGTCTTGTTTTTGTATCCATTCAGCCAGTCTATGTCTTTTGGTTGGAGCATTTAATCCATTACATTTAAGGTAATTATCGATATGTATATTCCTATTACCATTTTTCTATTTGTTTGTGTTTGTTATTGTAGGTCTTTTCCTTCTCTTGTGTTTCCTGCCTAGAGAAGTTCCTTTAGCATTTGTTGAAGCGCTGGTTTGGTTGTGCTGAATTGTCTTAGGTTTTGCTTGTCTGTAAAGGTTTTAATTTCTCCGTCAAATCTGATTGAGATCCTTGCTGGATAGAGTAATCTTGGTTGTAGGTTTTTCCCTTTCATCACTTTAAATATGTCCTGCCACTCCCTTCTGGCTTGCAGAGGTTCTCCTGAAAGATCAGCTGTTAACCTTATGGGGATTCCCTTGTATGTTATTTGTTGTTTTTCCCTTGCTGCTTTTAATATTTTTTCTTTGTATTTAATTTTTGATAGTTTGATTAATATGTGCCTTGGTGTGTTTCTCCTTGGATTTATCCTGTATGGGACTCTCTGTGCTTTTGGACTTGATTAACTATTTCCTTACCCATATTAGGGAAGTTTTCAACTATAATCTCTTCAAATATTTTCTCAGTCCCTTTTGTTTTCGCTTCTTCTTCTGGGACCCCTATAATTCGAATGCTGGTGCGTTTAATGTTGTCCCAGAGGCCTCTGAGACTGTCCTCAGTTCTTTTCATTCTTTTTTCTTTATTCTGCTCTGAAGTAGTTATTTCCACTATTTTATCTTCCAGGTCACTTATCCATTCTTCTGCCTCAGTTATTCTGTTATTGTTCCCTTCTAGAGAATTTTTAATTTCATTTATTGTGTTGTTTATGATTGTTTGTTTGCTCTTTAGTTCTTCTAGGTCCTTGTTAAATGTTTCTTATATTTTCTCCATTCTATTTCCAAGAGTTTGGATCATCTTTACTATCATTATTCTGAATTCTTTTTCAGGCAGACTGCCTATTTTCTCTTCATTTGTTAGGTCTGGTGGGTTTTTACCTTGCTCCTTCATCTGCTGTGTGTTTCTTTGTCTTCTCATTTTGCTTAACTTACTGTGTTTGGGGTCTCCTTTTTTCAGGCTGCAGGTTCTTAGTTCCCGTTGTTTTTGGTGTCTGTCCCCAGTGGCTAAGGTTGGTTCAGTGGGTTGTGTAGCCTTCCTGGTAGAGGCGACTAGTGCCTGTATTCTGGTGGATGAGGCTGGATCTTATCTTTCTGGTGGGCAGGTCCACGTCTGCTGGTGTGTTTTGGGGTGTCTGTGACCTTATTATGATTTTAGGCAGCCTCTCTGCTAATGGGTGGGGTTGTGTTCCTGTCTTGCTAGTTGTTTGGCATAGCGTGTCCAGCACTGTATCTTGCTGGTCGTTGAGTGGAGCTGGTCTTGGCCTTGAGATGGAGATCTCTGGGAGATTTTCGCCATTTGGTATTACGTGGGGCTGGGAGGTCTGTCGTGAACCAGTGTCCTGAATTTGGCTCTCCCACCTCAGAGGCACAGCCCTGATGCCTGGCTGGAGCACCAAGAGCCTGTCATCCCTATGGCTCAGAATAAAAGAGAGAAAGAAAGAAAAAGAGAGAGAGAGAGAGAGAGAGAGAGAGAGAGAGAGAAAGGAAGGAAGGAAAGAAAGAAAGGAAGAAAAGAAAGAAAAGAGAAAGAAAGAAGGGAGGGAGGAAGGAAGAAAGAAAAAGATAAAATTAAAAAGTTATTAAAATAAAAAACAAAAAATTATTATTAAAAATTTTTTAAGTAGTTAAAAACAGAAAGAATGAAGAGAACAACCAAACCAAAAAACAAATCCCCTAATGATAACAAGCACTGAAAACCATACTGAAAAAACAGAAAAAAACCAGATAGAACCCTTGGACAAGTGCTAAAAGCAAAGCTGTACAGACAAAACCACACACAGAAGCATACACATACGTACAGAAAGAGAAAAAGGGGGGAAAATATATATCATTGCCCCCAAAGTCCACCTCCTCAATTTGGAATGATTTGTTGTCTATTCAGATATTCCAGAGATGCAGGGTACATTAAGTTGACTGTGGAGATTTAATCCGCTGCTCCTGAGGCTGCTGGGAGAGATTTCCTTTTCTTTTCTTTGTTCGCACAGCTCCCGGGGTTCAGCTTTAGGTTTGGCCCCGCCTCTGCGTGTAGGTCGCCTGAGGGCGTCTGTTCTTCACTCAGACAGGACAGGGTTAAAGGAGCAGCTGTTTTGGGGTCTCTGGCTCACTCAGGCCGGGGGGAGGGAGGAGTATGGAGTGCCGGGTGAGCCTGTGGCGGCAGAGGCCGGCGTGATGTTGCACCAGTCTGAGGCGCACTGTGCATTCTCCCGGGGGAGTTGTCCCTGCATCACGGAACCCTGGCAGTGGTGGGCTGCACAGCCTCCCAGGAGGGGAGGTGTGGATAGTGACCTGTGCCTGCACACAGGCTTCTTGGTGGCTACGGCAGCAGCCTTAGCGTCTCATGCCCATCTCTGGGGTCCACGCTGATAGCCACGGCTCGCGCCCGTCTGTGGAGCTCCTTTAAGCAGCGCTCTTAATCCCCACTCCTCGTGCACCAGGAAACAGAGGCAAGAAAAAGTCTCTTGCCTATTCTGCAGTTCCAGACCTTTTCCCAGACTCCCTCCTGGCTAGCCGTGGCACACTAGCCCCCTTCAGGCTGTGTTCACGCGGCGAACCCCAGTCCTCTCCCTGGGATCCGACCGAAGCCGGAGCCTCAGCTCCCAGCCCCCGCCCACCCTGGCGGGTGAGCAGCCAAGCCTCTCGGGCTGGTGAGTGCTGACCAGCACCGATCCTCTGTGCGGGAATCTCTCCGCTTTGCCCTCTGCACCCCTATTGCTGCGCTCTCCTCCTTGGCTCTGAAGCTTTCCCCCTCCGCCACCCTCAGTCTTCGCCCATGAAGGGGCTTGTAAGCCTCGTGTGTGGAAACCTTTCCTCCTTCACAGCTCCCTCCCAGAGGTGCAGGTCCTGTCCCTATTCTTTTGTCTCTGTTTTTTTTTTTTTTTCTTTTGCCCTACCCAGGTACTTGGGGAGTTTCTTGCCTTTTGGGAGGTCTGAGGTCTTCTACCAGTGTTCAGTAGGTGTTCTGTAGGAATTGTTCCACATGTAGATGTATTTCTGATGTATTTGTGGAGTGGAAGGTGATCTCCATGTCTTACTCGTCTGCCTTCTTGAAGCCTCTCTCAGCTTTCTTTTATACTTCATGCTTTTTGTGTCTTATTTGAGAAATCTTAGCCTAACCCAAGATTTTATCTCATATTTTTTATAGTTTTGGCTCTTCAGTCAGTGATCCACTTTGAATTAATTTTTGTATATGGTATTAGGGTGGGGTTGAGTTGGGGTTTTTTGTTTATTTGCCTATGCCTGTATGCTTGTCCCAGCACTATTTGTTGAAAAGATTATCCTTTTCCCATTGAATTGCCTTTGTACCTTTGTCAGAAATTGATCATGGATGTGTGGGTTTATGGCATCTATTCTTTCCAGTGATTGATTTGTCTACCTTTATGTCATTATTTTACTGTCTTAATGATTACTATAGCTTTGTAATAAGTCTTGAAATTGCATGGTGTAAGCCCTTCAACTTTGTTCTTTATAGTTGTTCTGGCTATTTCAGGTCCTTTGCATTTCAGTATAAGTTTTAGAATCAGCTTGTCACTTTCTTCGAGGAAAGCTGCTGGGACTTTGATTGGAATTACATTAGCTCTATGGATCATTTTGGAGAGAATTGACATCTTAGCAGCATTGAGTCTTCATATCCATGGACATGGCATATATCTCTCCATTTATTTAAGCCTTGAATTTCTCTCAGCAATGTTTTGTAGCTTTTGTATATTGACCTTGTAGCCTGCAGCCTTGCTACACTCACTTATTAGGTCTAGTAACTTTTTTGTAGATTTCTTAGAATTTTCTATATACATGGTCATGTTGTCAGCAAATAAAGACTGATGTACTTCTTCCTTTACAATCTCTATTCCTTTTATTTCTTTTTCTTTTTCTTTCCAGTACAAAGTTAAATAGAAGTAGTGAGATTAGACATCCTTAACTTGTTTCTGGTGTTGGCGTGAAATTATTCAGTATTTGACCAATAAGTTTGATGTTAGCTATATGTTTCTTATATATATACTTTATCAGATTGAGGAAGTTTCCTTTTATTCCTGATTTGCTGAGGTTTTATGAGAGGTTTTTGTAATGTGATTTTTTGTATCTATTGAAATGATAATATGGTTTTCTTTTTTAGTGAATTCCATTGGTTGGTTTTCTAATGTTAAACCAACCTTACATTCGTGGGCTAAAACCCACTTGGTTATGATGCATTGCTTTTTTATATATTGTTAAGTTTGATATACTAAAATTTTGTCAAGAATTTTTATATCTCTGTTTATGAGGGTTATTGGTTTATAGTTGGTTTTTTTTTTTTTTTTGTCTTTTGTTTTCTGTGTAAGAGCTTGATCTTGTCTGGCTTTGGTATCAGGTTAATGCTGGCCTCACAATGAACTAGGAAGTATTTCTTCCTCTTTGATTTTCTGGAAGAGTTTGTGTAGAATTGGTATTATTTCTTCCTTAATAATTGATGACATTTACACGCGAAGCCACCTGGGCATAGAGTTTTCTTTGTAGGAAGTTTTAAACTACAAATTCAATTTCATTGATAGATATAGGACTATTTGGGTATCTGTTTCTTCTTTAATGAGCTTTAGTAGGTTGTGTCTTTCCAGGGATTTGTCCATTTTACCTGAAGTGTCAAAGATGTAAAGTTGTTTATTGTATTTATTATTCCTTCAATGACTGTGGTATCTGTAGGGATGGCCCTTTTTCCAGTCCTGTAACTGGTAATTTGTGGCTTTTTTTCCCCTGACAGTCTGACTAGAGGCTTATCAAGTTTATTGACTTTTTAAAAACCCAGCTTTGGGTTTCATTGATTTTTCTTTTGTTTCCTAAGTTATTGGTTGATTTCTGTCCTTTTTCCTTCTGCATAGTTTGAGTTTAATTTAATTTTTTTCGTATGGGGTACTTTTTAATTTAAGATGGAAATTTAGTTATTAATTTGAGACTTTCTTTTCTAATGTAGGCATTTAGTTCTATACTTTCTCTGTAAGTGCTGCTTTAGTTCCATTCCACAATTTTTTTTAGCTGCAAGGGGAACTGGTAAATAGAATTTTTTAGTAGGACATATTTCATTTATAGATATAATTAGGATTCTGTAAGTAAGGATTCAGAGGAGAAAGAATGTTGGGTAGGAAGCCAGCAGTGTCTACCATGGCAGCAATCTTTAAAAATCAAGCTACACGTTATGCAATATCATTATTATAAACCTACAGTTCACCTAAGCCATTGCAGGTCACATGGGCACATCTACTTGCTTTTTGTTTTTGTTTTTTTTGGTGGTAAATTAGCCTTAAGTTTCTTTAAAATTTAAAAAAGTTTTTTTGCTATATGATTGGCAGATAGGGAAAGCCAAATTGAGGGTCCTTTAGTTTTTTGTTAGCAACCTAAACTTTTTATGGTGGAAAATTTTTAAGTACAAGGAATTTATTGAGCTTCTGTGTATCCATTAACTGATTTCAATAATTAACAACATGTGGCCAGTCTTATTACAGTTATACCCCATCCTTTGAGCATTATTTTGAAGCAAATCTCAGAATTCATTGTTTCATTCATTAAATACTTTGGCATGTATCTTTAAAAGATAAAGGTTCTTTTTATTTTTAAAAAACAGTCACAGTACCATTAACATAACCTCTAAAAATTAACAATAGTTCCTTTATATTATAAGGTATCCAGTGTTCAATTTTTGGCTATCATAAAAAATTTTTTTTGTATAATTTGTTTTGAGTTAGGATCTAAATGAGTTCCATTCAAGCAATTCATATTTTGTGACTCAATAAGTTTAGTGAAACCTGTGACATTAGAACTTTTCCAAGGCAAAAGCTATTGAAAATTGTTTTTCATGATCACAGTGAAAACCTTCATTGAAATTAAGCTTGGGAAAATATAGTTGTTTTTTCATATTTTTTTTTGCGGTGTTTTGTTTTGAATGTTAAAGATCTGACTGTTAGATTTTTTGAAAAATGATCATTACTGAGTTATTGATTGATTGATACCCTTCTGTGCGCCAAAGCAGTGCTAGTTGAAGTATACAATGGTAAGCAAGATAGACATCTTTCTCTGTGTTTAGTCATTTTAAATACTGATGTTTTGGTTTTATATTTGAAATCTTAATTCATGTCTTGTTCTGGGCAAGGAATAAATTGTTTTCTTGATTCCTCTCCCCTACCACCAAATCTTGTGCTTGCAATCATTGTGCCAGATGGTATGACAGTTTTTATTTTTGTTTTTAAAATTCCATTCCAACTTGGCTGTGTAAGACAAAGTTGTTGCCCTCAAATAGCTTAAAATTTAATAGGAGAGATACATCCAGCAGAAAATAATAATGGCAAGCTGTTACATTTCCTGTGCCCTATTTGACTTGATTATTTTTTGGTTTAACTGTTTTCTTTTTCTTTCTACCCATGTTTTATGACTGCATCTTGCAGGAGAGTCTTATAGATGCAAGTGAAGACAGCCAGCTAGAAGCTGCCATCAGAGCCTCCTTGCAGGAGACACATTTTGATTCCACACAGACAAAACAGGATAGCCGCTCAGATGAAGAATCTGAATCTGAACTTTTTTCTGGCAGTGAGGAGTTCATATCCGTTTGTGGCTCTGATGAGGAGGAGGAGATAGAGAATCTTGCCAAGTCTAGAAAGTCTCCCCACAAAGATTTGGGGCATAGAAAAGAGGAGAACAGAAGGTCACTGACTGAGCCCCCTGCCAGAACTGAGCCTGGAACAGCCACAAACCACCAAGGATTGCCAGCGATGGATTCAGAAATATTGGAGATGTCACCTGAAAAATCAGATGGAATAGTGGAGGGCATTGATGTAAATGGTGGGTTACATTTTAGATTTCCTTTACTTAATACTTGAATATTACTGAAGGGATTTGTTTATTTGTTTAAATTAGTCTTCTATCTTAAGCAGCTATATCTCTCTCTATATTTTTTAACCCTTCCTTTAGGACCAAAAGCACAGCTGATGTTGCGGTATCCAGATGGAAAAAGGGAACAAATCACTCTTCCAGAGCAAGCTAAACTACTAGTAAGTATATCTAATTGGAAGCATTTACTCGAAGCAGAAAAACTAATTGGCATAATTAGCTTGATGATTCTTTGAAATATGTGTTAGGTCTGACCTCTAACTGGAAACTTCACTGTGGTGAATCTTAATTCCAACTGCTTTATTTCCTTCCCAAATTATCTTGGGCAACTCACATAGTCCATTGTAGCCAAGGCATTTCTGTTCCATGGCTGCATGTAATAGAAACCCAACTGAAATTATTACCTGGAAAAGGGGAGTGGGGTTATTTGAAGACTGTAGAGGGGCCTCCTGGGTTTCCTAGTAGCTGGAACTGCAAAGTAGTTAAGAACCAAGACTATTTTCCTGTGTGTTTCTCTTGTGGGGCCTGTTGGGTTTTCCCCTTGTGATTCTCTACTTCATACCATTCTTCTCTCTGTATTCTGGTGGCTTTTGTTTGCAAAACAGCTTGTACATAGTCTGTCATACCGGTGCTTTGAGGGCCTTTTCCTCCAGAGTCCACAGCTGATGGGCCCTCCCTCCATATTTTTCAACTTCTAGAAAAGAGAATGAGTCTGACTTGCTTAGATTAGCCTATGAATGGATCCTCCTTGAGTCAGGTGTTCATACCTGGCCATTTGCTGTGGCTAAAAATAATTAGAATCTTGAAGACTGTGACTTGAATGCAAGTAGGCTCTGGCCTCTGGTGCTAATATCCAGACTGTCTCCCTAGTCTAGTAATTGGAAAGGAATGGGAGATGAGACAATGAATACAACAAGTATAGACCACTTTTTTGAGAAGGTTGGTTGTGAAGCTAGAGTGGGGAGTGAGCAGTAATCAGAGGGGAAAAGATGATCAAAGGAGAGACTGAGCATGTTTAAGTCTTATGGGAGGTATCTGCAGAGAAGATGTTGAAGATACCTGTAAAAGAGTGGTATTCCGTGGTGGCAGTTTCTGAGATGACAAGAAGGGATTCAATGCACAGGTGACAAGATAGGATGAACGACATATCTTCCCTGATAAATAGAAAGAAGGAAAACTGATAAAATGTTTAAAAATTAGGACAATAGTTTTTTTGGTTTTTTTTAAGGGAACTTTATTTTTATTTATTTATTTATTTATGGCTGCTTTGGGTCTTCATTGCTGCACAGGCTTTCTCTAGTTGTGGTGAGCGGGGGCTACTCTTCATTGTGGTGCGTGGGCTTCTCATTGTGATGGATTCTCTTGTTGCGGAGCACGGGCTCTAGGCACATGGCTTCAGTTGTTGTGGCACAAGGGCTCAGTAGTTGTGGCTTGCGGACTCTAGAGTACAGGCTCAGTAGTTGTGGCGCACAGGTTTAGTTGCTCCGCGGCATGTGGGATCTTCCTGGACCAGGGTTCGAACCCGTGTCCCCTGCATTGTCAGGCAGCTTCTTAACCACTGCACCACCAGGGAAGAAATTGGGTTTGTTTATTGGAGAGACAGTAATAACCCTGTATATTTCAGTATCACTTAATGGCTCTAAATTATTGGGTGCAGGTTTAGTATCTCCCCATCCAGAGGGTTATATTGGCCCTTCCATAAGAGTAAGCTTCAATTATCTGAAAGAATAACTTAAACTTTTATCTGATTTTAAAATGAATGTTATATTTTTAACTCTTCAATATGCTCTTTCTTTTTGTTTCCATCTAACAGCTTTGTCTTTCTGTTATTTTTCATAGGCTTTGGTGAAGCATGTCCAATCTAAAGGATATCCAAATGAACGTTTTGAACTTCTCACCAACTTTCCTCGAAGGAAACTCTCTCATCTGGACTATGATATTACATTACAGGAGGCAGGCCTTTGTCCTCAAGAGACTGTCTTTGTACAGGAAAGAAATTAACATCATGGCCTGACCTCTCTCAGCTTACCCCTTTTTTTCCCTTTTTCTGTGAGATACCATGTCACTGAGTATGTATTTTGGCTCATAGGACCATAGAGCCAAAGTTGGGCAAGCAAGTCACCTGCCTTCTCTTTTATTTCTTGTTCTCTCCTATAATCAGTCTCACATACCCCACCCCACCCCTCTTTTTCTCTCTTCTCCCATTTTCTTCTTTTTCCTACTTTTCTCTCTTTCTTACCTAATCTGGTGACCAAATGGAAGTGTTAGGATAAGACCTCCTAGTACTGGCAGCAGGAAATGTATGTTCCAATAAGTGGTCTCTTACACAGCACTTTTTTGGGATCAAATGATAATGTTACTCCTCAGACTCCTTTGGTAAAGGAATGGCTAGATTCAGAATAAGAGCAGCCTCCTTTTTTTGTAAGCCCCATGTTTAGTAGGGAGAAGAAATTCTCTAACACATGTTTTGTTTTATTATTCATGTAGGAAATAATCGTGTAACAGTGTCCAGGGTTTTGTTTACATGGAAAAAGCGTCCTTTATAATTATTGCTCATCATATTTAAAATTTTTTTCAAAGGATTCCCATCTTCCCAGCTAGAATTGTTTCCATGATATGTGTTATTGACAGAAAGAATGTTAAACTAGGGTGAGTAGCATGGGGTGGCTTTCAATATCCTAGCCTGAGACAGCTTTCTTTATTACTCTATAAACTATCTTGATCCTGCTAGTCCTGGAATGGACATTTCGTGAGCATATTGTGGTGACTGGGATAGGAAGGTGCTTGCTGTTCTTGCCAGTGCAGCATAATAGTTCCTTTGGCCCTTCCATTGTTTGGGTCCACAAGTGATCTGTAGGAAGGCAGATGTTCAATAATCATGAGTACAGTGGCTTGTAGTTGTAACCACTATGGTTATTGATTGTCCTATGTACTTTAAGGCATACTTAATGTATGCCCCAGGGGAAAAAGAAAAGATGCAGCTGAGAGTTGCTAACCATGTTCCTTTGGTTAGAAATAATGATTCATTTTTTACCCTTGGTTGGAACAGTCTCTAAAAGGCTCTGGTGACTGAATGAGCCTAATTCCTCATGCTGTTTCTTGCAAAAGGTATCAAAACTGAAAACCTCTCTAAGTAGAAGACCTTTAAAATCAATTCATAAGACAGCATTTAGTAAGGGAGGTGGGGAAGATTACCAGTAATCTTCAGATGTGGGTTTTTTCTGCCAACAAAAGCCACATTCAAATTGTAGTTGATGAATGCTTTTTTCAGTATTATTTAGAAGAGGCCATCTTGAATCTATATAATATGATTTGATTTATCAGCTTCACATTCTGCTCGATTCTTATTTTGAGCTTTAGAGTCCTCTGAAGGGGTAGTAGTAACTCTGGTGGCAAAAATCAGAACTTTAACTTGTTATAAAACCATAATACAGAATGAACGTATTTTGTCAATTGGGGTTTAGATTGACTGATTCTTCTGCTTGAGGAACATAAATTGCTATTGCTCAGAGACCTTTAGGTTCCCATCTACTTTAAGATCACTCTCTTGGCAACTAGGGGATTAAAAAAAAAAAAACATGCTTGTTTTTGCTGGTACACAATTAGCGAATACAGTTTCTAATGGTTGGACTTTGAGGGACCCTCTCTAAAGAATGAGTTATGTATCTCCTCAAGGAAATCATGGAAAATTCTGTTTATTCTTCAGTGAGTCCTATTGAATTAATGTTCTTACATTTTTTTCTAAGTCTGTGTAAGTGCTTATGTATAAGTATATAATTGTATAAATATTTATAAATATATTTATATAATTACAATTTCATTTATACCTTGAGTCAAAGTTCTCTCTTTAGATTGGTGACTGAGTAATACCACTTCGGTGTTTTTTTCATAGGCTCTCGAGGCTAACTAGCAGCTTCTGATTTAGTGAGGAGGCATGGTTTTCATGTTAATTCCTCAGTTGTATCTCTGAAATTGGATAATATACTTGCTATCTGAAGGAAAGAGCTATATACAAAGGTGCATTAGAGGGTAAAAAAATTGTTGGTTGTAGACAAGGTCAGAAATCTAGAAATTCAGGGAGGCACAGGGTAAGAAATGAGGTTATGCTCAGTGTTGGTGCTGTCATGGCACCTATCTCCACTCGGCAAAGTCACAGCTAAAGTCCAAATCTGTCAAAAATATGAAGTCAAGAATTTTCCCCATAGGATTCTGTTTCATTCTTTTACCTACTAGTTTCTTTTTATAAAACATATCTAGAGAACTTGAGACAACATGTTCGTTAATGATAAGATGTAGTTCTTTCTGATAAGCTCAGCCCTGGCATATCCATTTATGAGAAACCAAAGTGACTTTTTCAACTTCGATTACTGTGAGATGACCACATCAAAGTGATATAAGTAAGCATATCAAAGAGATAGGGCGTGAGATACTGATCCAACTTAGATAAAACTGGAGTGTTTAGAGTATAAGATTAGAGGATTTTATTTTATTTTGAGGCAGGAGTGTAATTATCCTGGCCTTGATATAGAGGCCCATGGGGGAGGCATTATGGATTGTACCCAAGAAGAGTATGGATTGTGCTTTGTTCAAGAACTTAATCCACTTAGGTAGTATGTCTTATTTCTTCTGCAAATTCCTTAGCTCTTTGGAGGAGAGGTTTTATTGAATAGATAAAATGAAGTTAGTAAGATAGGTAAAAATAGTCATTCCTTGTAGGTATTGGAAACAGCTTGAGAGAGATCTTAAAAGGTAAGGAGGAAAAGAACAAGATAGACTTTGAGAGTAAATGACAGGAGACAAATATAAAGAGATGAAATGAAAACTAGCAGGGGAAAGGTAACAGGAAGTCTTTTGAATTTGATTTAGGAAGGAACCAGAGAAGAGAACAGCCAAATGAGGGAAGAACAGGGAACTAATTTTGAGTAACTAACGTGCAAAGTACTTTATGTGCATTTTCTCCTTTAATCTCCCTAAGAACGCTACCAAATGGATATTTCCCCCATTTTATAGATAAGGAAGAAAATTGAAGTGCAGAGAACTTGTTCAGGATGTCACAGCTAGTAAGTAAGTGGCAAAATCAAAATTGGCATTCATGCTTTTTTCACTCCCATGCTGTAGTCTCCTGCAATAGGAATCAATTTGCTCAAAAGGTTATCTTCGCATTGTTTGGCTCTGTAAGTTATCATTTGATTTTTTTCCTTAAAGCTTGTGAGATTTGTGCTATGCCTATAAATTCTTATTTACACTGTTATTTTGAGGGGCAGGTTACTGATTGCTTTTTTAAAATGATGCAGTGATGAAAATGTAAGAGGAAAATAACTATGGCATTATTTGCCAAGAAAAAATGGAAAGGATAAAAAAGAATTTTATCAAATTTTTAACCATTTCTCAGAAAAGATACAATTATCTTTTCTATATCCCATCTGTATTAGATTATTGAAACTTCTATGTGTATATTTTTAAATCTCCTATAAAATTCTACTTCCTTGATTCTATAAGTTAACAATTATTTGAGTGCTTAATCAAAGTTGGAAAAATCTTGAAATCCAAGATCTGGTTCCTGCCTGTTTTATCCAGTTGGAGAGACACACTACACTTGAGATAATAGGAGAATATGTAAATGCTTACCTTTTTGAGACTGAACCATAATTACAATAGAAGTTTAGAAAGGGTAAAGAATAGTGTAGGCTTTAGTTAGGAAAATAAAACTGGAAAGTGGCAAACACTGTGGCTCAGATTTTCTTTTGACTTACCTGTATTCTTTAGTTCCACCTTTTGTAACTACTAGATTTAGGGCATGATGTTTTAACAGTAAGGCATAACTAGTACCCAAGTAGGAAAGAATTATTGATTCCAGGATTAAAGATTTTAGCTAGCAGGGATCTCACTTGGATACTTAGGAAAATACCAGAGGGAGCCACTTGCTACTGAAAAGTGAAGGAAAGATTTAATTTCTATACCCAGGTACAAATTAAATGTATAGTACAATATATTATATATGATATGCAGAAAGGGCACTATATGTAGGCAATAAGTGTACTTGGGTAACAGCTCTGCTTCTAATTAACAGAGAACTGGACTAGATCAATAGTTCTTAGTCTGTTCAAGTAAAAGGGCTTGTAATTTTAAAATTCAGCAGTGGTGGGGAGTTGTGGGGTTAAGTATAAATATCATTAATTCCATAAGTGGAGAAAATGTAAATGTGCATATGGAATTGCAGACCTTTTGCAGAAACTCTTGGAACCTACAGATTGTAGACCACTGAATTAGATTATCTCTGAATCCTTTCCACTCCAAAATTTAATGCTTTTAGTCTCTTACCTTTATTTTATATATTATCCCTAGAGTAATTAAAAGTATACTTGTTAATCAGTTCTTGCTTTTTTTTTTCCTGTGTCCAGGTTTCATTTGCCCAGTAACTTGCTCTACCCTACTGTGATGACTGTAATCTCCAGAAAGGAGAGTATAATAGTTACAGATCTAGTAATGATCTTTTAAACACAATTCATTACTTTTAAAACTTAATGCTGTGTTCCTAAATAGTGTTGAGTATGACTAAAATTTAATGAGAACCAAATATTTCACTGACACCAGAGCTAAATTTTATTTTGTATGTGTGCTTAAACAAAGCACTTTACTGGCTGAGCAGTTGTTAGGAAATTGATTTGTGTAAGCTATAGAAGTCACACTTGGTTTTGACAGAAACAAGTGTTTCAAGATCCAATTAGGCCGACTTTTTAAAATATTTCTTATCCCATAGAGTGTATCTCCATGGTGTCATTCTCTCTCTGGCCCTCTTTCATTTGGAGCCAGAGAGAGAGAGTAAATAGTATTCAGTAGTACTACTCAATAGTAAATCGTGGGATGGGGGTTGATGAATAAGTAATGTCTTGTGTAAAACTAAATGAGAGTAAGAAGAACCCACCCTTCTGGTGAACATGGCAGTTTTCCAGTAGGACCACTTAAAGACAGCTGTGTACTATGAATATTCAACTTCATTGATTTGCCTTGCTTAGCATTTTAGTTACTGCCTCACCATGCAGTTGAGTATTGCACTGTACACATTTTAGAATGGTGGTAAGAATGTTCTTTAGTACTGAAAATAACCAACAGAGAACACCAAGCCTGACATTGATTTCTCCTGACATGTAGAAATTTGGTATTTCAGTGATGGCT
This sequence comes from Leucopleurus acutus, assembly GCF_964270905.1. Classification (NCBI taxonomy): domain Eukaryota; kingdom Metazoa; phylum Chordata; class Mammalia; order Artiodactyla; family Delphinidae; genus Leucopleurus; species Leucopleurus acutus. Next base: position 72,090,452 of record NC_139147.1, on the reverse strand, counting down.
ATTTTGGTCTTTGATTCACCTATGTATCAATCCTGCTAGAGAGAAAGCTTAGAATCTAGCTTTTTTCAGTAGAGATTATGATGACCTTGGTAGTTTTCCCATGAAGTGATCTCGTGGTTAAATTATTGGATATAATGAGACCCTTAAATTAGAAAATCTTTTAATATAATTTTCTATTTTATTTTTCCATTCTCTTCTTGATTTTTGACATCTGTTCTCAGAAAATGTCTTGATTTTTAATGAAAATTGGCTGTGTTTAAGAAATTCCATTTCTAAATTTTAACATTTTTCATTTTTCATAAATTAATATACAAGGAAAGAATTTGAGGCAAACATCATTTTTATAACTCATTTTCTCTCTACCTAAGAATCCTTATTCCAAATATAGAATAGCTAGCTCCATGATACCCCTCCGCCCTTTTTTGGCCTTTGGAATGCAGTTGTATTGCTTAGAATCTCAGTCATTCTCATAAACATGATAGTGTTTGGTACAGGCCTTGCTTTGACATATGATCTCAAAGTAGAGTTGAGCAATCTAATATGAACTACTTTAATAAAACATAATTTAGCATTTCTGTATTTTCAAAAGATAACCAGATTTATTTGTAGGATTAGAGATACAAATACCAATGGTAGTATTTTGCCTAAGAACAATCAAATATTAATCTATAAATATGGAAAGCTGCCTTGTTGTATTTAATTCTCTTGCAACAAACAGCAAATTTTTGTTGTTTGCCTAATAATATTTCCTCTACAGAGATCAAAATGCCCTAAGATTTTATATCCCTTATAAGGTCACTTGGGTTTACAAATTGGAAGAATAAGCTGGACTTAACATAAGAAAAATTTTACCTCCATTAAAAGAAGTTGTTAATCTAACTGGGCCACCATGAATCACTCATTTATTAGACATGGTAAATAAAATGGGAAACATTTCAAATAATTAGATAAATTCTGACCTGGAATTGAATTCTCCCTTCCTTAAAATCTTTTCTATTTGCTTTTTTCATAAACTCAATATGGGCATCTTATCTGATAAGGGAGAAATTCTTGATATGGAGCCATTCCCTGCCATTGTGCTTTTTTCCCCCTCTGTCAAGGTCACTGACTTTAAGTACATGTCACCGGGATATATTTCAAGTTAATGGCATTGGAATGTTGATGCTCAGTTGGATATCTTTCTGTTTTCAACAAAATGGCTTTATAGTATGCTTTTCTCAAAGCTTCTGTGTTCTTAATAATGGAAAATACCAATAAATGGTGTGATTCAAAATATAAATAGGTTTTTGACACTGATAATCAGATGCTCTTAACAGTAGCTTTTTGATAATTCATTGCCCTGTAAGTTAAACCTCATATGGAGTGACCATTGCCACCAGAAAATCCCCTCTTACATGCTAATTAGAATGAAAGGAGTATGTGACCTCCACTTTTCACTTAATGGGTAAGAAGTTTGTAGGGGCTGTTTATCTTACCTGTTGGGGGACTTGGGCCTTGTTACTTTCCTAGGTTTGTCACTTCGGTTTGGAAAGGGTATTTAAAACTTGCTGGGAAACAGACAGTAAAGCTATGAGATAATCCTCTAGTCTTAAATGTAGAGAAATGAGTACCAGTTGATGCTACCACAATACTTAGACTTTGAGGGGCTTCCAGCCAAGCTTTGGCATGAATTTTAGACACAATTTTATTCACTCTTAAGAATCTTTCTTTCTAGAATGGTTTTCCGTTTGATTGTTAACAACTTCTAAGCATCTGGTGTCTTTTTTTTTTTAACCCTTTAAGAAACAAAGTAGGTATTGATTGTTCCATGGAAACACTCAGGAGTGTTTGTAGGCTTCTGTGCATGCTTTGTATGAATTTAGTTTGAACAATGCGTTCTGAATCATCTGGGATGTCCAATTCTGGCATGTCATCACTAACTGTGTTCTTTAAACATTTTCCATGTCATTTTCCAAACCTCACTTCCCATCTTATTCAGAGAAGTTTAACCAAGGAATGAAATTTGGGGATAGGGATGGGGGTGGGTTGGGGGCTTGAGTGAAGTCAACTTAGGGTATTTGCTTTAGTGTTCTCAAGCAGTTTCTCACAGTGTTTAGAAATTCCCTGGGATGTTTGTGTACTCACCTTATTCTGGATAAAGTGGTGGTCTTAGTGAGATTTGCATTCTTAATGCAGGACAGGCTCTAAATTTAATCTGTAGTGTAACTTTGTTATTGAATCCAAGAAGATAATGGACAGAGACAGTGCTTCTATTGTAATGTTTCTGGCAAGTGTTCCCTAAAATGCACATATGTATAGTTCTCAGTTTTCTGGGCTTTAATCCCGTGGTGCTAGGAGATATCATTTATTTCTGCAGTTCTTCTCAAGAGTGGGAAGAAGGCTTTGGGCCGTGTGAGAAAGGGGCAACTGGATCATCCACTAAATTTTTTTGTTCAAGACACACTAGAGACCCTCCTGTATTTCTAGTAAGTGATAATAAAGGTGCTAGGGAAAGCCTTAAATCTGAAGACATATGGAGGCCGTAGAAAATCTAAACTTGTAGGAGGAGAAAAACAAGCCGTTAGATAAAGCAGAGCTGTAACTGCTGGCTAAGACTCAATGGAACTTCCACTTGCTCTAAAACCAGGGAAATCTTAGATAACTGGGTGTGATATATCTATAGATACACATAGTCTATAGGTAAATAATTTCTAAAATGAGGATCTTTCTCTCAGTTGGTGATCCTCTGGTTTTGGCTGTACCAAATTGTGAATATTCTTGCTGTGTTGTACCCAGTTGCTTTATATTGATATTGCAACTTGAATTGGGGAGGGGGGCGGTGGGACATTTGGGGTTGGGGAGGGAGGGAAGTCTTTTGAAGACATCAGCTCACTGTGCTGAGAGAGGGACCAAACTCAAGGAAACCTCTGATCTATAAATTCAACTGCTGCATTTTTTTATAAATACATGTAAATGTCCTGTTGTAATATTTGATCTTGGAAATAAAATCAAAAACTTTTCAGTATTAGTTTTCTTGCATTATTGTTTTTGTGAGGTAAGACTCTGGATACTACTTTTGTTAATACAATTCAGGTTTGCTTGCTTTCATATTCTCATGTTTAGCACACTGTAGTATTTATTGAAAAAGGTTAGTTCATAGTCCGGTTGTCAAGGGTAAATGTTTGTTAGCTTCTTCTCTGCTCTTAGTTAACATGTTGAACGTTCATGATAAATGCTCTATAAATGTTGGTTGAACTATTCATGAAATCACTGGGTTAGCTAGCCTTGTAAGGAAAGTAAGATTCTGTATTTGACATAATGGCAGTTCAAGCAGTGTCTAGTCTTTCAGATCAGCAGTGACTAATGACTAAGGACTCAGCTTAAACAAGTGAAGGAAAAAAAGTAATTACTAAATTAATGGGAGAAAAACCAGGAGTTATGAGAGACCATGATGAGCAAAACAGACACAGCCCCTGCCCTCAAAGAACTTTCTTTTTAGTTAGGAATACAGATAGTAAACAAATAAAAAAATATAGATTTGATTCAAACACTATGAACAAAACTGGAAAAGGAGCCAGTAGAGAATTCTGCTTTAAATAGGATGTTGGGGAGTTAACATTTAGACTGACACCTGAAGGATGAAAAGAAGGTGTCCCATACTAAGAGTAGGAGGAAAACTTCCAAGGAGAACAACAAATGCAAAGGCTGTGGAGCAGGAAAGTTTTTGATGTATCCGAGGTATTGAGAGAAGGCCAACGTGTCTTGCATGTAGTGAGCAAAGGGAGTGGCATAAAATGTGTAAAAGCCAGATCATACAACACCTTATTAGGCCCAGTAAGGAGTTCATATAGTGTTCATATAGAGTATAACAAGAAGCCATTATTGTGTGGAGGGTGGATTGCAAAAGAGCAAGAGTAGAGACTATTGCAATGATCAGGGTACAAAACGGAAATTGCCTGGACCAGCGTCATGGCAATGGAACTGGGAAGTAGTATACAGATTAGAGATGCATTTTAAGGTAGAAATTTAAAGACTTAACTGTTGGATTAGATGTGGGGCAATGAGGGAAGGAGAAATCAAGAATGACTCAAGTTTCATGCAATGAGTAGGTATTAGTGTCATTCCTGAGGCAGGAATGGGGGATCAAGCAGATTTGGTGGGATAGAAATCATTTTGGATGTGTTAATTGCAGCACTTCCAAGTGCAGGTGTAGTATAGCAAGTTGGACACGTGATTCTGAAGCTAGGAAGAGAGGTGAACTGGACTTAGAGATTTGAGAAATCATCAGCGCTGTAGATGGAGTTCAGTGCCATGAGAAAGAATGAGGTGACTCAGAAGAAAGTTAAAGAAGAGGGCCCAGAACCCAGGCCTGGAGATCACCAACAGGAAGAGGCCCCGTCTAGGAGGTGAGGCCAGTGAGGGAGAAGAAACACCAGAGTGGGTTGTCAAGGGAGCCAAGAGAGAATGTTCAAAAAGCATCTAGTGGCCGACTCTCTAATTCTTCCTAGGGGCCAAGTGTTCATTAGACACAAGAAATCATTGGAGACCAAGAACAGTTTCAATGTGATGTTGGAGATGGAAGCCTAACTTGAGTGGGTTGAAGTTCGTAATGTTTTTATACTAATGAAGAAAAAAGGAAAAAATCCCAAACTTCCTCTTCAGTGGACTGGTATAAATGGCAACTCTTTCAACATCACTTATCTTCCTTTTTTTCCGCTCTCCAATTGAGGAAAATGTGCACTCTTGTTTAGTCAGCTGTCAGTCAAAGTTGAAGCCCACCCACGAGGAAGCTGATTAGTCTGTCACTCTTATTTGGGAAACACTGGCCTGATTGTCCTTATCTTTTCCCTTTCCCTCTACCAGTGAATTCCATTTTCTCAACTTCCTCTATTCCTTGCTCAAATCCCACCTCCAAACCTCTCAATATCCCCCAGAATGGGACATCTGTCTATCCTGTTTTCGCAAGCCTTTCGGCCATGGGAAGCCTTTTATGGCATTAGGCAAATTGTTTTCCCACCCAGGCCCCATTCTTAATTTGTGCCCACCCTAGACTCCCATTTACTTTCCCCTAGAAATGTCACCAACCAAGTGATAACTAGTAGCTGTGTCTCCAATAGAGCCAAATTCTGATATTATTAACATATCTGTAAGAAGGTAATGTTTAGTTCTTTCATGGCAGTGACCAGGCCTCTGTGGCCATAGAGGGCTTACCACATGGGAATGAAGAATTTGACCTAAGCTGGCCTTACTTAGTAAAACTTTATTGCAAGCATATAGTTTCTAAAAGAAGGCTCTTGTTCATCAGATTAATCATTGAATTAATTGTCACAAATTTACCCTAAGGAACAAGGACTTAAAGTTGCCCTCACCAGCCCCAACTAAGTTTGGCACTTTAAGGTGTTAAAGCCAAATTCCATCATTTTCCTTTGCTGGGTTATACCTCAGATTGGAATTGCTGGGTCATAGGATAGGTGAATATTTAATTTTGGTAAATGATATTGCCAAACATTTAACCAAAGGGGTCCTACTAACTTACACTCCCACCAGCAATGTTCCAATTGCTTTACATTCTCATCAACATTTTTAATTTAAGCCATTCGGTTATGTGTTTGGTAGTATCTCGCTGTGGTTTTAATTTGCATTTTCATGATGAGTTAGAGCTTTTCATATACTTATTGGCCATTTGAGAAGTGCCTGCTCAAGTTGTCTTGCCCAGTTTTTACTGGTTCTTTGTCTTCTTCACTGGTTTGTAGACATTCTTAATTCCAGGCATGAGACGCTTGTCAGATATATGTATTATAAATGTTTTCTCCTGTCTATAGTTTGCTTTTTCACTCTCTTAATGTCTTTTGATGAAGAGTGGCTCTTGATTTTAAGTTCCATTTATCAATCTTTTTCTTTATGGTCCCTGCTTTTTGTGTCCTGTTTGAAAAAATCTTTGCCCACTTCCCACTGCATTTTTATTTACCTATGCTATTTACATGCCTCTTCCCCACAACTGTGAGATCCTTGAGGGTAGAGGCTGCTGTATCTTATTCTGCTCTGTATACTCAGAATCTAGCATAGAGCTTAGAACATGGTAGGAATTCAGGAATCACTTGATTAATGAATTAATTCATGCACTGGATGGAGTAGCACACATCATCTCTGTGCACAGAGATTTTACTAATGATGCAAACAATACTGAGAAAACCCTTGATGCATATATATGAGGAATAATTATGTTATTAATATTCTTTTAAACTGTATGCGAGCTGCTTTCTATGTGTGAAATTTCTATGTATGCAGATGTATATGTGCCTGACACAAAAGCTGGTAAACCACTATTGAAAAGTTCATTAAATAGGATCCAGTACAATGAGATATTACCTCACACCAGTTAGAATGGGCATCATCAGAAAATCTACAAACAATAAATGCTAGAGAGAGTATGGAGAAAATGGAGCCCTCTTGCACTGTGGGTGGGAATGTAAATTGATACAACCACTATGGAGGTTCCTTAAAAAACTAAAAATAGAATTACCATATGACCCACTACTGGGCATATACCCAGAGAAAACCGTAATTCAAAAAGACACGCACCCCAATGTTCATTGCAGCACTATTTACAATAGCCAGGTTATGGAAGCAACCTAAATGCCCATCGACAGATGAATGGATAAAGAAGATGTGGTACATATATACAATGGAATATTACTCAGCCATAAAAAGGAACGAAATTGGGTCATTTGTAGAGACGTGGATGGATCTAGAGACTGCCATACAGTGTGAAGTAAGTCAGAAAGAGAAAAAACAAATATTGTATATTAACGCATATATGTGGAACCTAGAAAAATGGTACAGATGAACTGGTTTTCAGGGCAGAAATAGAGACACAGATGTAGAGAACAAACGTATGGACACCAAGGGGGGAAAGTGGCAGGAGGGGTGGTGGTGGTGTGATGAATTGGGAGGTTGGGATTGACATGTATACACTGATGTGTATAAAATGGGTGACTAATAAGAACCTGCTGTATAAAAAATAAATAAAATGAAATTCAAAAAAAAATACGATCCAGTTTCCATTTTCATCGTAAAAAAAAGGGAATCATTTAGAGCCCAATTGAATTCTTGTATCTCCCCAGAGAATTGAATTTTGATAGAGGATACTAGGCGAGGGCTCACAAGCTTTATATTAAGAAGAAACATTTATTCACCTTATAAAACACATTTACAAACTATCTCATTAGATCCTTACAACAGACCTAAAGCAAGTAACATAAATACTAGGTTAGCTTCATCATGCAGATAAAGAGATTATAGCCCAGAGAAATTTGACTTGCTCAGAGTAACAGTGAGTGAGGTTGAAGGAAAATGATCCTATGTCATCTAACTCTACACTCTATACAGCCCCACATATTGATGCTTGAGATATTTTTTTTCCCAGCCCAGATTCCAACTATCTGTTTGGAGGCAGTACTATGGTGCTTTGGCACCTAAGAGACCTGGGTCTCAATTTCTGCTACAAATACCTATTAGCTATGTGAACTTGGGTAGTTCACTGAGCCTCAGTAATAATAATCTGCTCATTTGTAAAATAATGCCTACCTCACAAGTTTATTTTGAGAATTAAATAATATGCTAGATGCCTCTCCTGGGTTAGTCCTCTCTTTTATTTCTTCTCAGCTTAGCAAAAAGGATTTTATTTGCAGTGTCTGTTAGAACAGTTCTTAATTAGGCAATTAGAATGGTTTGATGACAGAATGCCAGATATCACTCAGATTTTAGAAGGTATTTCTGTTCCCAACTCAGTGGCTTATCTAACAGCAGACACTCTCATATCAGTATCATTAAAACGGTGGTACAGATGATGGTGGCCTAGAGCTTGAAAAAAAAAGTTAGAAAGCTATTAAAGGAGCTACAGCTAAGAGCAAAATAAGGAAGGTGATAAGGAAAAAGTGATGGCCGCCCTGCTTAGTGCTGTTTTTCCAAGGAGCCCAAACACTGCAGTGAGTGAAACAGATACGGGCCGGTAGTGTGTGAAAAAGTGTTGCTGCTTGGGAAAGAAAGGAGGATGTATTTCTCATGGGTGCATCCTCTGACTCATTAAGGCATTTTAGCTCACGAGGCCATGCCTCCTGGTTCCTTTCTTAGGGTCACATGAAAATGAGTAGAGGGTGGGTCATCAGGAGAGGGCTCTTCAGGAAGAGGAAAGCTCCTTTGTTGCAGGCCTGTGGGCAGTGGTGTGCGGGCATGCATGCCCCCCCCCCACACACACACGCCTGAGTGACTTCCACATATAAATAGCGCCTCTCTGACCCTCTGTAGGAGTCCTGAAAGAGGAGCCTCCAGTCCAAACCTGCAGGAGTTCCAGCTGAGGCCACAGGAGTTCAGACCCACTCTGAACACGGAGCCCTTCACCAGGTTCTTTCTCTCCCATCCTGATTCTTGCCACTGGATGCAGGTAAGCAGAAATGGAAGGGCCCAGTGAGGGGATGGCCAGGGAATAGTTTGGTCTAGCAGTTAAGAGCACAAGCTTCCAACTCAAAGGAGATCTATCTGGCTCAACCACTGAGCAGCTGTGTGACTTCAGGCAATTTGTTTAACATCTCTTTGCCTCAGTCTATCAATTTCAGGCCTTTACACATGCTTAGAATACTTTTCCCTTCCCAACTTTGCCCGTCTAATGCCTCGTTGTCAAGTTTTAGCTCGTACAACACTCCTTCCAGGAGGCTCTGCCTTGCTTCTGCAGATAGGATTAGGCAATTCTCTAGTGCTTCCATCACACCTTCAGCTGGACTGTTCTGCTCCACACTTTCTCATTGCCTGGTTAGTGTCCCCACCAGACTTTAAGTTCCTCAAGAGAAGAGTCTGTCTCTGGTTCACCAGAGTGAATAGTGCCTGGCAGATAGTGGTCACAATACATATTTGACTGGTGAAAGAATGATAAAAGTCTGGCTAGGTGATGATATAGGTTGAGAGACACACAGAATTTAAAGTCTCTTCCTCTATATGACGCAGCTGATCACTTAAACTGTTGCCCAGACATCTAGGTAGTGATTTGTTCACCCAGCCAGGATCTCAGGTTAGAACAGGGCGCCCCTAAAGCCTGGTTGTGAGGTTTTACCTTATGATCCTGCTTGTCTCTTCAGATATCAAATTAGCCAAACTCTTTGCTAATCTCCTGGCTCACATTTGTGGAAGCATTTCTCAGAATGTTGTGATTTCTAGGGGAACAAATCAAGGGGAGGACGTGAAACTCCAGCTGAGCCACAGCCCTCCTAGATGCAGCAGCATAGCAAGTGCTTTTAGCAGGTTAGTAGGACAGCCAGGATTCTCTGAATCCCACTCATCCCAAAGGCCATGCTCAACTTAGTTTTCCCTCTGCACGTTCATATCTTTTAGCTTCCCTTCTAAAACTTTCCTGATAAGAAAAATTTCCAAAGAAGAGATTGTCGGGGTGGGGAGGTTCATGTCGGTGATCTATTGTCTAGACAGGCCTTACTCATAGGTGGAATGATTCAAAGGAGGCTGAAGGCATTCCTGAACAAAAGGTTCTTCCAGCCGGTGGTCTAGAGTGTGCCTCAATGTCCGACCACACACCAGTCCTTTCTTGGGCCCCTGACAAAATGTCAGTCATCTGAGAGGCACGTGGGTTAAAGTCGTTACTTGCCAACACCCTGGACACACACTGAGAGCGCGGCTCTCAATGGCAGGAAGGTCTGGGGAGGGAGGCTGCATCACAAACTGTTTGGGTGGGTTGTGATCATACAGATGCCCTGCCCGCTGACAGCGGAGCAGGCTTCTCACCCTGAGGACCCGTGGAGAAAGCAGCCAGTACCATACCAGCTTGGAGGACACTTCAGGAAAAGAGGTCTCTGTGGTGGGCCCCTGGGGGAGGGGGCAGGGGAAGGGACAGACCATCCCTCCTGATTCCTGGTGCCCCCTCTTCCCTCCAGGTCCCTTGTATCCTTGGAGTAAGGGCCACTGTTCCTCCGTATCCTACCCCCAACTCCTCCAGCGTGTGCCCCCCTCCACAGAGATCCGAACTTCCTTTCATCAGGGATGAGTTATTTTACTCACCGTTTGAGAAACATGGCTTAGAGAGCAAATACCCTGTGGAGAGGGCACATGGTGAAGGCAACTCATCCCACTAAAATATTAGCAATTGCATCAGAAAGTTTCCTGCTGGGAGGAGCAGCTGAGATGAGTTTGGGCTCTGAGATTAGGGAAGCAAATGTCACCAAGGGCTGAGGAGGCTGGGGATTGGGGGTATGGGCGGGCAGGACAAGAGCACCCCCTTTCCTGCCCCAACCAAATGGCCTGCTCAGTGCTGTGTCTAACACGAGTCTCTATATAAGCTGAAGTCTGGACAAACAAAAAAAACCTAGGCTAATCAAGTTTGTTTTTTTTTAAATTAAGTTCATAAATTGTAAAACCGTTTTTAAAAATGTATGATAAAATCGAAATTTAGGGTAGTCGTTCCCGGGAAGGAGTACAGGCAGATGATAGAGAGGGCACACCTGGGGCTTCAATAGTATTAGTGGTAAGAATCTATTTTGTAAACCAGTTGTGTTTATATAGGTGTTGTTCAATTATTCCACACAACTAGCAAGAGCAAATATATACATTATGCTTAATTCTTTAACTCTGAAATATTTCATTATATATGTAGGTGTATGTATATATGTAAAAGAGAGATTGGGGTGGAGGCTTTGATCTATACGTATTTTCTGGTTATGGGCAAAGCTGTGTGTTAGGAGGGGAGCGTCAAGAGCCTTAAGCTGAGCCAGACATGTAACTGAATTGCAAAGTGGCAACAAACCACTTCTTGGGGATGTCATGGTACTGACTTTTTTCAGATCCACATTGACATGAGTGTACCCAAATATTACTAGTCCTATTCTAATTCATATTAAAAAAAATAAAAAGTTCACAGATCAGTGAAAATTTAAAAGGGAGAAACGGCTATAAGTAAAGGTGTGGAGGAGGCATTTTACAACCTATCTAGACATGACATTTTAATTTGTAATCAATTTTATTGATATATAATTAAAATATAATAAAATTCACCAATTTTAAGAGTAGTTTGATGAGTTTTGTCAATATATATATAGTTGTATATTCATAAGAATCTAGATATAGAACATTTCTATCACCTCAAAAAGTTTCCTTATGTACGATATTAATCCTCTCTTCTATTCTCAGCCCCTGGAAACAACTGATCTGCTTCCTGTCACTAGTTCTGCCTTTTCTAGTGTTTATAATTTCATATAAACAGAATCACACAGTGAGTAGTCTTTTGTTTCTGGCTTCTTTCATTTAGCATGATTTTGAGATTCATCCATGTTGTTTCATGTATCAGTAGTTTATTGTTTGTTATTGCCTAGTAGTAGTACTAATTGTATGGATATACCACAGTTTATCTATTCACCTATTGATGAGCATTTGAGTTATTTCTCACTTTTTTGTATTTCTCATTTTTAATTGATTTTTTATTGTGGTAAAATATATATAACTTAAAGCTTGTTATTTTAACCATATTAAAGTGTACAACTCAGTGGCATTAATTACATTCACAATGTTGTGTAACTATATATTACCATTACCTGTTTCCAAAACTTTTTCATTACCCCCCAACAGAAACTCTGTAAACATTAAACAATAACTCCCCATTCCCCCTTCCCCTCAGTCCCTAGTAACCTCTAATCTACTTTCCGTCTCTATGAATTTGCCTATTCTGGATATTTCATATAAGTAGAATCATACATACTTGTCCTTTAGTGTCTGGCTTATTTCATTTAGCATAATGTTTTCGTGCTTCATTCATGTTGCAGCATGTAACAGAACTTCATTCTTTTAATGGCTGAATAATATTCCATTGCACATATATATATATTTTGTTTTTTTCATTCATTCATCTGTTGGTAGACACAGGTTGTTTCCATGTTTCTAATTTTTAGTTATTATGAATAAAGCTTCTATGGACATTCAAGTACTAGTCTTTGTGTGGGCATGTGTTTTCATGTCTCTTGGATAAATATATAGAAGTGGAATTACTTGATCATTGGTAAGTGATGGTTTAAGAAACTGCCAAGCTTACTTCCAAAGTGGCTGTACCATTTGCATTCTCACCACATATCTATGAGAGTTCTAGTTGTTCCACATCCTCACCAACACTTGGTATAGTCCAACTTTTTTTTCTTTTTTTTGCGGTACGCGGGCATCTCACTGTTGTGGCCTCTCCCGTTGTGGAGCACAGGCTCCGGACGCGCAGGCCCAGTGGCCATGGCTCACGGGCCCAGCCGCTCCGCAGCATGTGGGATCTTCCCAGACCGGGGCACGAACCCGTGTCCCCTGCATTGGCAGGCGGACTGTCAACCACTGCGCCACCAGGGAAACCCCTAGTCCAACTTTTTAACTGTAACAATTCCAGTGGGTATGTAGTAGGATCTTATTTTGGTTTTAATTTGCACTCCCCTATGTTAATGATGTTGAGTGTCTTTTCATGTTCTTAGTTGTCATCCATATAGCTTTTCTTTTGTGAGATGAAATGAAGTGTCTGTTCACATCGTTTTCCCATTTTTAAAAACCATTGTTTGCCTTTTTTTTTTTTTACATTATTTTATTTATTTGGTTACGCTGGGTCTTAGTTGCGGCAGGTGTGCTCCTTAGTCACAGCTCGCGGGCTCCTTAGTTGCAGCATGCATGTGAGATCTAGTTCCCTGACCAGGGATTGAACCTGGGCCCCCTGCACTGGGAGCGTGGCGTCTTAACCACTGCACCACCAGTGAAGTCCCTCAGTTGTTTGTCTTCTTATGGTAGAGTCTTAAGAATTCTTTATGTATTCTAGATACAAATCCTTTGTCCGATGTATATGAGGTCACATTCACATACATATTTACAAAATATGTATTGTGAATATTTACTCCCAGCCTGTGTTTTGTCTCTTCATTTCCTTAATGGTGTCTTTTGAAGAGCAAAATTTTAATTTTGGAGTAGTTTAATTTATCACTTTTTATAGGTTGTACTTTTTGTGTTCTATATAATAAATCTTTATCTAACCAAAAATCCCAATGATTTTCTCTGTTGTTTTCTTGTAAAATTTTTATTAGGTTTAGATCCATGGTCCATTTCGAGTTAATTATTGAATAGGGTTTGCAGTAATAGGAAAAGTATATATTTTTGTTTTGCATATGGATTGTTCCAGCATCATTTGTTGAAGAGACTCTCCTTTTCCTACTAAAATACCATCTTTTTCAAAAATCATTTGATCATATTTGTATAGCTCTATTTCTGAATTCTCTAGTCTGTTCCAGTGGTCTGCATGTCTGTATACACCATTACTTTGCTGTCTTGATTACCGTAGCTTTATAATGTCTTAACATCACATGATGTAAGCCCTCCAACTTTGGTCTTCTTTTCCACATTGTTTTGAAAAATCTAGGTCTTTTGCATTTCCATGTAAATGTAGATTCAGCTTGTCAGTTTCTATGACAGAACCCTGCTAGGATTTTGACTGAGATTGCACTGATACTAAGCCTTTTGATTCCTGAACATGGTATATCTCTCCATTTATTTGGGTCATCTTTAATTTTTCTCAGTAATGTTTTATAATTTTTAGTGTACAGGTCTTACACAGATTTTGTAAAATTTATCCATAAGTATTTTCTATTTGTATGTTATTGTAAATGATGTTGTTTTTTAACTTTTATAATTTATCGTTGCTTGTATATAGAAATACAATAGAATTTTTGTGTATTTAATTTTTTATTCGGTAACCTTGCTAAACTCACCTATTAACTTTTTGATAGATTCCTTACAATTTTCTACACAGATAATCATGTTACTGTGAATAATGATATTCTTACTTCTTTCTTTCATACCTGTGGCTTTTGCCGCTTTTTATTTTCTTATTGCACTGGAAAGGACCTCCTGTACAATGTTGAATGGAAGTGGTAACAGCGGACATCTTTAAAATGACGTCTTTTAAAGCAAGAGGATGACACCTTTAAAATTTTGTTTTTTGGGCTTCCCTGGTGGCGCAGTGGTTGAGAATCTGCCTGCTAATGCAGGGGACACGGGTTCGAGCCCTGGTCTGGGAGGATCCCACATGCCGCAGAGCAACTAGGCCTGTGAGCCACAGCTACTGAGCCTGCACGTCTGGAGCCTGTGCTCCGCAACAAGAGAGGCCGCGATAGTGAGAGGCCCGTGCACCGCGATGAAGAGTGGCCCCCGCTTGCCACAACTAGAGAAAGCCCTCGCACAGAAACGAAGACCCAACACAGCAAAAATAAATTAATTAATAATGAACTCCTACCCCCAACATCTTCAAAAAAATTTTTTTTTGCTTTTCTGTATCAAGTAGAAATAATCACTGGCTTTAATAGAGGTACAAGCAAATTATGATGGGATGAGGAGTGTGTGTGTGTGTGTGTGTGTGTGTGTGTGTGTGAGTGGGAGCTGGCAGAAAATGGAGCAATTAAATTCTATCCATTGGGAAATATTTATAAGACGCAGAGTTTTTAAGCAAGTTCCTTGGCTCTTCTTGATCTGACCCTAGGAGGTGACAGTGCCTCTGGTCTCTTTCCCCCTCCCCACCCTATGCTCCTGGGGTTTCCCCTAGCCACCAGCTCCCAGTAACACAGCTACCCTGACCCTCTTTCCATTGGTTCCAGGACAGTGTCCTCTCTCTGTGTGATGGCATGCTCACGGACCTGCTCCCAAATACTGGGGCTGAGCCTCGGGACTACCGCCCTGTTTGCTGCTGCAGCCAACACAGTGCTCCTCTTTCCTAACTGGGATGTGACCTACCTGTTGAGGGGCCTCATTGGCAGGCATGCCATGCTGGGCTCTGGGCTCTGGGGAGGAGGCCTCATGGTGAGTGTCTGGGGTTCCCTGGGTGTGAACTCCCAAAGTGCCCCTTAGGGGTGGGGCAGCGAGGTGGGGGTGGGGGTAGTGTTTTGATTCCTTGAAAAAAACTTGAACTAACAAGCTGACTGTGGGGTCTATAGCAGCTCCAAGGGATAGAAGACTCTAGGAAGACTGGTCAAATGTTGCTGAATTTTGGACTAGGCAGGCTTGGTGTGAACGCTGCCATTCACAGAGTCACATTAGGCTAGTCATCCCAAACTGGGTCCTGACAGTCAAAGCTAAGCCCTCTGGGAAAGGTAGGGTAATTAAGTCCATGTGAGATGTCTAACCACTCTATTTCAGCAGCCACAGGTGGCAGCTAGAGATGTAAATTACCCAATCTCTTTTTAACACTCTTCCCTCTTCCCCCAGGTTCTCACTGCAGCTACCCTCATCTCCTTGACGGGCTGGAGATATGGCTGCTTCAGTAAGAGTGGGCCCTGCCAAAGTGTAAGCACCCGATTCCACTCCTCTAATACCTAGAATGTCCCCACATTCTATTACTTTAGAGGCAGAGTGATAAAGAGACAATTTAAGTCTTGGGGTTTGAAGTCAGGTCCTGACCGTACCTCTCTAAGGGTCTAAAAACCCTAAGCTTTTGGGCAAGTTTTCTGAATCTCGGATCCTTCTGTAAAATGAAAGTTAACAGGATCAAGTCCAGGGAGGAAGTGCTTAATGAACCATAAATGTCTACACACATGTGAGGAACTGTTCTTTTTTATTTTATTGATGTATAGTTTACAATGTCCTGTTAATTTCTGCTATATAGCAAAGCGATTCAGCTATACATGAACTGTTCTTATTAGTTTTAGCCTATTGAACAATATGGACATGAGTTATGTACATTGTAGTCATGTGTCATTGAAAGAAAATTTCCTGGCTATTTTTCTTAATTTTTCTTGGAGCTGAAAGATTCTCCAGAGATCATCTGATGACTAGATTCTAGTCTAACCTCTCCATTTTACAGATAATGAAGCTGAGGCCCAGAATAAATTTGCACTGTATTAATTACAGCAACATCTATATATATTTGAAAAATCTCAGTACATAAATGTATAAGATATATTGCTCATTCAGTCTCAGACACATGAATTTGTGGCCTTTTAACAGTAACTCTGCATCCTGCTTTGATATCTACAGCCCACATGTTGGGAACCCTGCTGATTCAGAATTATATGTTAAAGAATTAAGTATAAACACCCATACATTTCATTCACTATCTGTTCTCAGTCATGTCTGGTTTTTCCCTAGGCAAGTGGTTCTCGACTTGAATGTGTGCATCAGAATCCCTGCAGCGTTTGTTAAAACACAGATTGCTGGGCCCCACGCCCAGAGTTTCTGACTCTGTAGGTCTGGGGTGGAGCAAGATGGGGAGGGGGGGAAATTTGCATTTCTAACAAGTTTCCAGGTGATGTGCTGTTGCTGGGACAGGGACCACATTTTTAGAACCTCTGTCCTAGGCTTATGTCAGACTGATTCATCTTGAATCTTTTAACTTAGTGTCAAAACTTACTACACTGCTTTCTGCGGCCCCTCTCGAGTTCTAAACCAGTTTGACATCAGCGGGAAAACGACTCTGATTCTGTATAAAAACTATATATATATATATATATATATGCACACACACACACACACACATATATATATATATGTTTTATTTAAAATTTTAAAATATGTGTTTTTTGAGAAGGAGAAAAAAAAAATCTGGTATCCTGAGAAAGAAACCAATCTGGAAGTTAGAATCCTGCCAAGGAAATAAACACATTGCTATCTTTTGGGAAGGAAATGAGTGGTGCACAGACCAGAAAAGTACAATGACAGAACTCGAGTTATTTCAGAGTTGACTGTAATTTCTCTCTGTCTCTGCCTCCCTCCCTCCCTCCTTTTCTTCCTTCTTTCCCCTCTTCCTCCCTTCCTTCCTTTCATGCTTGATCTGAGAAAGAGAGGAATCAGGGATGGCAGCTTGGAACTTTTGAAAAAATACAGCTTTCTTTTAAAAGGGTCAGAGGGGGGCTTGCGATAACCAATCTGACCCTTTAAGCCAGAGACTGAATGACTGCAGTGTGAGTGACAAAGTTTTTGATGCCACTCTGCTGAGAAGCTCTGAAGAGCCTGCTGAATCTGGCTGAACCTGCTGCTGGGACCAGGTGCCAGTGTTTCCCCCTTCTCCATTCCTTCTTTCCCACCCCCTCCCGGCTCTACCCAGTGACCTCATCAGCCAGCCCTACCTTGGCTATGTTTTAAAGGAGGTGCTGTGGGTAGGATTATCCCCATGACTGGGGAAGGCCTGAGCACCAGAGAAGTTAGATTTGTCCAGATCAGCCCACAAGTCACG
Organism: Leucopleurus acutus; assembly: GCF_964270905.1. Classification (NCBI taxonomy): domain Eukaryota; kingdom Metazoa; phylum Chordata; class Mammalia; order Artiodactyla; family Delphinidae; genus Leucopleurus; species Leucopleurus acutus. The sequence continues at coordinate 72,073,246 of NC_139147.1, read as the reverse complement.
ACCCCCTCTCAGGTTCACTGTTTCTTCTCTCCTTCTGCAGATGCTTACTGCTCTGTTGTCAAGTGGCCTGGCTTTTCTTGGGGCCTTGATTTGCTTTATCACTTCTGGAGTAGCCCTGAAAGATGGTCCTTTTTGCATGTTCGATGTTTCGTCCTTCAATCAGACACAGGCTTGGAAACATGGTTACCCATTCAAAGACCTGCAAAACAGGTAAATGGATGGAAACTTGGATTTGCAGTCTCTTCAGAGAAAGAAAGACACAGAAAGGGACTACAAACTCCTTTTAGTCAGCATTCTAGCATCTTGCTTCTCTGATGCTCAGAAAATTGCAAATGCAACAATAGTCACCTTCAAAAGTCTAGTCCTACGACCTGAGCTGAGGGAGAACCCAGGTTTCTATCAAGGTTGCTGGGATTTTCTTACTTATTCCAACCCCTGATCTCCTTATTTTTGGGGATAGGAATTATTTGTATGACCATTCACTCTGGAATTCTGTCTGCCTGGAGCCTTCTAAAGCTGTCATTTGGCACGTGTGCTTCTTCTCTGCCCTTCTGTGCATCAGCCTCCTCCAGATTCTCCTGGTGGTCATTCATTTCATCAACAGCTTCCTGGGCCTTTTCTGCAGCCTCTGTGAGAAGTGACAGGTAACGCCCTCTTTTTTAAAAATTAATTTGTTTTTGGCTGAGTTGGGTCTTCATTGCTGCACAGGTTTTCTCTAGTTGTGGCGAGTGGGGGCTACTCTTCGTTGTGGTGCGCGGGCTTCTCACTGTGGTGGCTTCTCTTGGTGTGGAGCACGGGCTCTAGGCGCACGGGCTTTTGGTAGTTGTAGCTCGCGGGCTCTAGAGCGCAGGCTCAGTAGTTGTGGCACATGGGCTTAGCTGTCGCGAGGCATGTGGGATCTTCCTGGACCAGGGCTCGAACCCGTGTCCCCTGCATTGGCAGGCAGTTTCTTAACCAATGTGCCACCAAGGAAGTCCCGGTAATTCCCTCTTAAACATGAGTGTTTTCATCATGAGCTGCCTTGAATCTTTTCTGCAAGAGTGGGTATGAATTATAAACAAATTTCCCTTTTAGGTAGTCATGTAGTAATAATAACAATAATAATTCCTTGCATGTATGTTGAATGATACAATGCATTTTAAATCACATTGTAGGGACTTCCAGTGGTTAAGAATCTGCCTTCTAATGCAGGGGACAAGGGTTTGATCCCTGGTCAGGGAACTAAGATCCTACACACCGTGGAGCAACTAAGCCCGCTCTCTCTAGAACCTGTGCACCACAACTAGAGAGCCTGTGTACTGCAACTACTGACCCCGCGCACTCTGGAGCCCACGCACCACAACTAGAGAAGCCCGCGCGCTGCAACAAAGAGCTGGTGCACTGCAACAAAAAGATCCCGCGTGCCGCAACAAGACATGATGCAGCCAAATAAATAAATTAATTTTTAAAAAATCACATTGTAAACTGCAAGATGATATAGTAGTAGAAGAAATAATTATCATTATTATTGTGTAGGAACTTATAGTCCATAAAATGTCCTCCAGCCATGATCTCATTTCAGCCTCTCAAAAGCCCCATAAAATTGGCCGCATGTTACAGATGAAGTTGAGGCTCCTAGAGGATAATGGACTTGCTGCCCAAAAGCAGTCAGTTAGGTTCAGGTAAAGTCAATACCTGACCCCCTACTTTCTAAATTCAAGTTCACTAGCTTAATGGACTGAATTATGTGCTCCCCAAATTCATAGGTTGAAGCTCTAGCCCTCAACGTGACTTTGGAGATAGGACCTTTAAGAAGCTAATTTAGGTTAGATGGGGTCATAAGAGTGGGACACTAATCAAATAAGACTGGCATCCTTATGAGAAGAGGATGAGACAACAAGTACATGAAAAGATGCTTAATATCACTAATCATCGGGGAAATGCAACTCCAAACCATAATGAGATATCACCTTATACTTGTTAGAATGGCTATTATCAAAAAGGAAAGAAATAACAAATGTTGATGAGGATACGGAGAAAAAGGAACCCTTGTGCACTGTTGGTGGGAATGTAAACTGGTGCAACCAGTATGGCAGGCAGTATGGAGGTTCCTCAAAAAATTAAAAAAGAACTACCATATGATCCAGCAATTCTACTTCTGGGTATTTATTTGACGCAAACAAAAACACTAGTTCAAAAAGGTATCTGCACCCTCATGTTCACTGTAGCATTATTTTCAATAACCAAGACATGGAAACAACCCAAGTGTCCACCAATGGATTAATGGATAAAGAAGATATGGTACACACACATACACACACACACACACACACACACTCGCACACACAATGGAATACTCTTCAGCCATAAGAAAAATGAAATCTTGCCATTTGTGACAACATGGATGGACCTAGAAGGTATTATGCTAAGTGAAATAAGTCAGAGAAAGCCAAATACCATATGATATCACTTACATGTGGAATTTAAAGCAACAACAATAGCAACAAAACCAAGTTCACAGATACAGTGACAGACTAGTGGTTGCCAGAGCTGGGGCTGGGGAGTGAGAGAAATGGGTGAAGAGAGTCAAAGGTACAAACTTCTACTTATAAAATAGTTAAGTCATGGGGATATAATGTACAACAAGGTGACTATAGTTAATAGTACTGTATTGCATATTTAAAAGTTGCTAAGAGAATAAATCTTAAAAGTCCTTACTACAAGAAAAAAAATTTTTTTTGTAACTAATGTATGGTGCCAGATGTTAATGAGACTTATTGTGGTGATCATTTTGCAATATATATAAAAATCAAATCATATTGTACACCTGAAATAAATCTAATGTTATATGTCAATCATACCTAGAGAAATGACACTGTAAGAGTGTATTTCCAGCATAAAAGCATGATTAAGTTTCAGAAAGTTTATTCACCTATATTAATAGATTTAAGGAGGAAAAAATCCTAATGATTTTCTTCATAAATGCTGAAAAGGCATTTGATAAAATTCAACATATATTCTTAATAAAACTCTTTAAGAAAATGAGAAAAGACAGGTCATTCCTTATCATAATACAACATATCTATCTCAACTCAAAAGTCAGCATCATGCTTAATGAAGGAATACTAGAAACAATCTCATTAAGGTTGCAAATAAGATGATGACACTCACTATTGTCACTATCATTTAATATTGTTCTTGAGGTATTAGCCCAAGCAAGTATTCAAAAGGAAATTAACAGATATAAAATAGGAAAGAAGGTAAAGTTATCATTATATTCAGACAATATGATTACACATCTAGAGCACCCAAATAAATTATATTACAAACAATAAGAGAATTTCATACAATGTCTGGGTACAAAATAAATGTACAGAATCAAAAATCTTCATGTATACAAACAACAAGCAGTTAACAGGTATGCAGATGGGGAACTCCCATTTACATTAGAAACAAAAAAGGAAAAAAAGAAAAAACCTAGTTACCAACAAAACAAGAATGTGAAATACTTATTGAAGAAAACTAAAATATTACTAAAGGATAAAAAATAAACTTGAACAAATATAAAGGCATGCCATGAACTTGGATCATAAGATATAAATGCCCTTAAGCTAATCTATAAATTTAACATGATGAATAAAATCACCAAGATTTGGTGGAAGAGGATATGGAATAAGCTGGTTTTAAAGTTCACATGAAAAATGAACAAGCTTGGACAGCCAGGAAATTTCTGAAGAAGGTAGTGAGGTGGGACTAACTCTACTAGATATTAAAAGCTAATATAAAACTACAATAATTCAAACAGTGCAGTACATTAAATGGACAAATTTATGCATCAGACTAGGGAGCTCAGAGATAGAAATAAATATTTGTGAGAATTTAGTATATGCTAAAGAGATGTGGGGAAAAAGAAAGTGGATGATATACCAGATCTGTCTCTCCATGAGAGCCCAGAGGAAAAGGCCATGTGAAGACACAGCCAGAAGGTAGCCATCTGCAAGCCAAGGAGAGAGGCCTCAGTAGAAACCAACCTTGTTGGCACCTCGATCTTGGATTTCTAGCCTCCAGAAAATAAATTTCCATTGTTTAAACCACACAGCAGCCAGCAGCCAGTCTGTGGTATTTTGTTATGGCAGCCTGAGCTGACTAATCCACCAGTGTTCAGTGCCGTTCAATAAGTGGTATATACTGAGTGCCCACTGTGTGCTCAGCACTGCCATGCATGCTGTGAATTCAAAAATGACTGAGACATGGTCCTTGCCCTTGGGCCCTGCCCTGTCCTTGAAGAGCTCATGGTCATGTTAGGGAAACTCATCTACTAATAATGTAGGGACCATGTTAGAGGTCAAGCCAGGATGTAACGAGAGCTTGAAGGAACCAGGAACCTCTAAGGAGAGGATCTGTGAGAGATGAAGGAAGGCATCAGTCATGTCTGAACTGATTCTTGAAATGGTTAGCCCAGCAAAGAGGGAAGGAAGCGTTTTTCCATCAGAGGAAATAGAAGCTCAAAAGGGGAGACACAGGATGCTGTGGGTGGAGAACTGTGATGCCACAGCTCCTTCATTGTGAAATGTGGAAAGCAGAGCACCTCCCTCTCTCCTGTTTTGGGATCTTTGTTCAGGATGCATATTGGGGGAATTTCTTCTCAGTTTTTGAAGCTGGCAGGATAATACAGCTTTCTAAAATAGGACCAGGACTGGTGCTCATAAGCAGGAAATGCATCCTAAGTTTGCTCCTTCCTGACTTTTGCCCTGGAGCAGGAGTGTGGTGAGGCTGGGGGAACTGCAGGTTGGCAATTATGGATTAGATCAGTACACCACAAACTTTTTCTGTAAAGGCCCAGATTATATATTTTTTCACTTAGTTATCTTTTTTTTTATAGTTTTGCCTGGCCAAATAATATTTCAGACTTTGAGAGCCATATGGTCTCTTTTTGCAACTGCTCGATTCTGCCAATATTGCGGAATGCTAATCTACTGATGCTGGGTTGTGGTGAAGGAAAGTACAGCGTTTATTGCAGGGTGACAAACAAGGAGAATGGGGAGCTAGTGTTCAAAAGACTCATATTCCCCAATGGCTTTCAGTGCAACATTAAGGGTGAGGGTCCCAGGGTGTGTGATTAGCTCCTGGACATTCTTCTGATTGGTTAGTGGTGAGGTAACTGGGTGAAGTTTCAGGAATCTCAATCATCGAATCTCTGGCTCTAGCCAGTCTATGGTCTAGCATTTGCAGTCAGCAGTTTCCATCTGGTGGGGGTCCTGGTTTCTGGGAAAACAATTTAAGAATGTGCATCAGCAGTGGATGAGGGCGATGTTTTGTTAGCTGGAGTCAAAGGTTATCAATCACCTTAGGTACTTTTCCCCCCAATTTTATTTGTGGTAAAATACACGTAACAAAAATTTTCATCTTAACCACTTTTAAGTGTACAGTTCAAGGGTATAAATACAATCATAATGTTGTACAACCATCAAAAAAAAAAAGAGTGTGCATCAGAAGGTTACCTATATCCCTCAAGGAGAAGATAGGAATCCTGTAACTCTTTTTATGGCTGACCTATTGTTTATTATTACTTTTCTTGCTTGACTGATTTTCCATTTTTCGAAACATTAACTGCTAGAGTCTTTTCTTTAGAACTCGGAAAGGCCTAGGAGACTAAAGCTTTTTTCACAAGCAAGAAGCCAAGTTCACAGGATCTGTCACTGGACCGCCCCCCACCCCTCACCCCAGAGTCCAGCTCAGTTTCACCGGCTGCTTACTAGCTGTGTATCCTTGGGCCTCTATGGGCCTCAGGTTCTGTGTCACTTTCTAAGATTGCAGCGCGGTTAATAAGAGCTGACGCGTGTTTAAGTGCTTTGTAAACGGAACAGAAACAAACCAGTCTTTGCCGAAGTTATGGTCACTGCAGCTCCGCCGGTTCTGGTCCAGCATCCGGCGCGCAGGCGCGGGTAGGGCAGTGCGAGCACTACAAGAAGGGCGGGTCGCACAGCGCAGAGCGCGCAGCCGCCGCACATAGGGTCAAAGGTGGCGCTGTCGCCCTGGCGACCATTTCCCAGCTCCGTGGCGCCGAGAGCTAAGCCTTCTTCGGGAGAAATACGGGGCCAAGGAGCTTAGGCCATGTCGGTCGCCGCACCCTTCTCAAAGCGCACGTCCTTCTCTGCGGTCGAAGGGTTACCTGAGACTGAGAAGAACGCTGGAGAGTCCGAGAATACCTATATTCTGCGGCCCATTTTCCAGCAAAGGCGGGTAGCAGACGCATTGCGGCGTGGCCGACCTGCGTGATTGATGCTTCCTGCAGGCAGAGCTTGCCTGATAGCCGGGGCGTCCCGAAGGAACCCGCGGGTGACGGGCGGGGTGGGGCGGGGTGGGGCGGGGCGGGAGAGAGGGGCGGGGCTAGAGACAGAGGGGCGGGCCGGAGAGGAGGCCGGGTTTTGCGGGGGAACAAGCGATGGAGGAAGGGACAGGACCGGGGAAGGAGGGACTGGGCGGGAGAGGGTGGGGCGCTGTTCTCCTTGGGCTCCCAGCTGCAGGAGGCAGCAGAGGACCAGACCTGCGGTTGCAGGGTTAACGCGCCGGGAGGTAGTCCCTTAGACAAGCACAGTATGGATGGTTGACTCTAGGAGATCCAGAATGTGGGCACAGAGGAATTGAGATAGTTGCATGGCAGAAAACAAGCGGCTTGCATCGAATGCCATTCAGCCCTGTTTCGAGGGTTACTGTGTGCATACGTGTGCCAGAAAGCGCTTACTCTTCTTCAGGGCGCGAGACCTGTATGTGTACAGTCTTACCCAAGTAGTATCTGGAGGCTTTTGGCCTGCCACCCTAATACCTTCCCAGAATTAAGGCACAACGTCTCCTGCAGAGGACAGTCAGTTAGGGCTGTAGGATCCATCACTAACTTCATTTTCACAAGATTAAAAAAAATAATTAAAAGAATGACTTTCCTAAGCCCTTCCTCTGTTTTTTTTTTTTTTTTCCTTCCTCTGTTTTTTGAAACTAGATTCCTGAATCAAATGCTTGGCAAATACTAGAACCCAGGAACTTTAGTTATAATGTGATAAAAAATTTCATGTAGCAGTTTTATGGTGGGTAGAAGGGACATTAAAAAATATGTTCAGTTATCTTGGTAAAAGATTCTAAATACATAGAATGCCATTCACCTGTATTTCTGTTGTAAAACAGAACAAGATTAACAACAAATATATGTTATGTAGGAATAGCTCTATGAGATTATTTGTGACTCGTTTGAAGAAAACTTTTAGCATTTTACTGAGAGTGGAAAAGGCTTAAGGGAAGAGCCAGATATAATATGTTTGTTAATAGGAAGACCACATTTTGAACAGATCAAATCCTAGAAATTTGTCCATGATTCTAAAGTTCACCTGTGAGAATAAGCAAGCAAGAGACTAAAGAGAATACAGTTAAAAAGAAATAAGGGGCCGCTAGTACTACCAAACCACATTATAAACTCAAAACTTAAAACATTCTGGTAACTTGGCACATGATAGACAAATCAACTGATAGAATATACAGCCCAGGGGCTTCCCTGGTGATCCAGCAGTTAAGACTCTGCGCTCCAAATTCAGGGCGCCTGGGTTCCATCCCTGGTCAGGGAACTAGATCCCGCATGCCACAACTAAAGATCCCGTATGCAGCAACAAAGATCCCATGTGCCACAACTGAGACCCCGCACAGCCAAATTAAATAAATAAATATTAAATATATATATATATATATATATATATATATATATAGCCCAGATAAAGGAACCTAGTGTTGTAATATGTAATAAATACAACTAAAATGCTAATAGTATTGTTAGGGTGGTGAAATGAGGGGAGAATTTTTTCTCTGTCTTCATTTATTCAGTAATTAATTTCTTCAAAAAATATTGTCTACTATGTGCTGGATAGTGTTCTAGGAATGGGGATATAACAGTGAACAAAACAGATAAAAATCTCTGCTCTTTGGAGCTTGTGTTCTAGCTGGGTAGAAGGACAACAAACAAGATAAATGCCTAAGTGAACCATATAGTGTATCAGATAGTAATAAGTACCGGGAAGGGAGATATAAAGTGGTAGGAGGGTGGTTTGAAGTTTTAGAGAGGGTGGCTAGGGAAAGTGACTTTTGAATAAAGACTTGAAAGAAAGGAAGGAGCTATGCATATAAAGAGAGGAATTGAATTTCAGGCAGAGGTTAACAGCAACTGCAGAAGCACTGAGGTTTCCATGCCTGGTGTGGTCAAACAACATAGGGAAGGCCAGTGTGGCCTGAGTGGAGAGAACTAGGGGCAAAGTAGTAGAAAACAAAGTCAACGAGTTTGGTAGGGTAGATCATATGGGACCTTGCAATAACAGAATGTTGCTTTTACTCTGAGTGAGGTGGGAAATATTTGGGGTATTTTGAATGGAGGAGTGTCATGATCTGACATGTATTTAATAGCACCAGTCTAGTTGCTATGTTGAGAACAGGATTTAGGGGCAAAGGCAGAGGCAGAGAGACTTGTTAGGAGGCCATTGTAATCCAGGAAAGAAGTAGTGGTAGCTTGGAGCAAGGTGGTGGTAGTGGGGTGGTGAGTGTGATTGAATTTTAGATTATTTTGAAGGTAGAACTGTTAAGATTTGCTCATGAATGGGATGAGGGCTGTGAGAGAGAAAGGCAACCAAACTGACACCAGGGTTTTTGGCTTGAGCAGTTGGAAGAATGGAGTTACCATTGACTGAGATGAGGACCTTGTTTTGGGGAGAGGAGATGATCAGAAGCTCAGTGTTGGATGTATTAAATTTAAGTTGCCTACTAGACATCTGGATGGAATATGGGTGGGAATATGTGGTCTGAAGTTCAAGGGAGAGGCTGGAGATACAGGTTTGCACTATGACTTGATTTCTTAATTTGTTTTTATTACTTTTATAATAAAAATATGAAAAAGAAGGAATAAATGGTTGTCATGACAAAAAACTGGGGGAAGTTAAGCTGCGAAGGCAAATTAGGGTTTTGGAATTACCAACTGGATGTTTCAAACTGTTTCATTTAGGTTCAGACCCTCTGTGGTTAGAGACTGTATCCATGCTGTGCTCAAGGAGGAACTGGCAAATGCTGAATACTCTCCAGAAGAAATGCCTCAGCTCACAAAACGTTTATCAGAAAATATTAAAGATAAATTAAAAGGTAATGGTGGTAATTGGAAATGACTTGTTCCCTTCAAACATCCAATTTTACTCATTTGCCTCCTTCTTTATTTTTAAATAAGGGACATAACTGTGGATTCTATTAAGCACACATTTTTCTTCACTGTCTAGTCATCTCAATTATTTGGTAACTTTTACTCATGTAGGTTTTTGTAGATGGTGGGAAAGAGCAAAGGTGTGAAATACCTAGTTGTACCGAACTACTATCCAAGAATTCCCAGTATGCAGAAAGACCAGAAAACACAGGGGCTCCTTTCCCCCATAATTTTTGGTTGTTTTTTCTACCAAGATATCAAGTCCTCAGCCTCCTATCAGTACCCTCACAGTCTGACCTCAGTGCATTTCTCCTGCCAAATCCTTAACTACTTGCCCTACTCAGCACTCCACTCCTGCTTCACTCTACATCTGCAGAGCAGATCTTGTGCTTTTCCTCCCTGTTCTTTGTCTTTCTACCTCCCTCAGTCTCTTTCGTTAATAGTGTTATACAATCTGAAAAGTCCTTTCTATCTACCCTTTAAAATTTTAATTTAATTTAATTTTTTTGGCTGCACCACGCGGCTTGCGGGAGCTCAGTTCCCCAACCAGGGATTGAACCTGGGCCACTTCAGTGAAAGCCGGAATCCTAACCACTAGGCCACCAGGGAACTCCCTATTTACTCTTTTTTCAAGATTTTTTTTGGAGGGAAGAAATGTCTTTGTAATCATAATACATTTTCGTTGTAATAAACCTGGACAATACACATAAAGTGTTTTTCTGTTTTTTTTTTTTTTTTTTTTTGCGGTACGCGGGCCTCTCCCTGTTGTGGCCTCTCCCGTTGTGGAGCACAGGCTCCGGATGCGCAGGCTCAGTGGCCGTGGCTCACGGGCCTAGCTGCTCCGCGGCATGTGGGATCTTCCCGGACCTGGGCACGAACCCGTGTCCCTGTGTCCCCTGCATCGGCAGGCAGACTCTCAACCACTGCGCCACCAGGGAAGCCCATAAAGTGTTTTTTTTTAATGATATAAAAGTCTGTTGTCCATGGTAGTTACTATTTAATACTTTGATGTATTTTTATTAATATGTTTTAATTTTTAGAAATAAAAAATATAGAAAAATACTAAGAATAAAATAGCAATTCTCTTTCCATCATCCAAATTAACTTTAGTATATTAGCATTTTTGTTTTCAGATTTTTAATGAAATTCACTATTAAATTATTGTAAAAAAATACATGCTTGTTATAAAAAAATAAAGTGTAGAAAAATAATTAAAATTAGAAAAATCACTCCTAATGCCCCCACCCAAGAAGAATCATTAATATTACGTGACCATCATACCAGTCCTCTTTTCTATGTATATATACAGATAAATACTTTAAAAACAATGGTATACTATAGACTGTTTCCCATAGTGTTACAGCATTCATTCTATATTTAAATGGAATGATTGCCCACTATTTAGTCCTTTCACCATGCTATTTCCATTGCTGAGTTCTTTTTTCTGGTTCAATTCTTACCTGATGAGATTTTATTGTAAATTTTTTTCAGGGAGGGCTCAGAAATGCTGTATTCCCTGGATTCTTTCATGTTTGAGAATGCCTTTAAACGAGAATATATTTTGGATGAATATAATATTTTGAGTTAATTATTTTTTGAGAATTTTGTGGATGTTGCTTCACTGTCTTCTTGCATTGAATGTTACTGTGGAGAAATCTGAGGCCAGTCTGACGTTCTCTGCAGAAAGAATCCTGTCCCTAACCTTGATGCTCAGTAGTTTTTCTAGGGTATGGCTTGGTATTGAGCATTTTATGTCTGTTAATCTGCAGATTTTATTTTTTCCATATCAAGGAAATTTTCTTGTATCTCTGAGTACATTTCCGGTTCCATTTGTTAGATTATCTACCTTAGGACACCAAATATTGATGCGTTGAATCATCTCTGTCTTCCACATCTATTATCTTTGCTGTAATCTCTTCCTTTTTCTTTGACATATACTTGTGATCACCTTGTCAGTATTTGTTTTCACTTGTGTCTGTCTTGTCTCTTGCCATTTTTTAAAAAAATTATTTATTTATTTTTTGGCTGCATTGGGTCTTCGTTGCTGTGCGTGGGTTTTTCTCTAGTTGCAGTGAGAGGGGGCTACTCTTCGTTGTGGTGCGTGGGCCTCTCATTGTGGTGGCTTCTCTTGTTGCGGAGCACGGGCTCTAGGCGTGTGGGCTTCAGTAGTTGTGGCTCGCGAGGTCTAGAGCACAGGCTCAGTAATTGTGGCGCACGGGCTTAGTTGCTCCGTGGCACGTGGGAACTTCCGGGACTAGGTCTCGAACCCATGTCCCCTGCTTTGGCAGGCAGATTCTTAACCACTGCGCCACCAGGGAAGCCCCTCTCTTGCCATTTTTAATTGATTAGCTCTGCACTAATATCATATGAGTATTCAGTTTGTTTCCTAGGCCTATAATCTCCCCTTTCATCTTTCTGTTGTTTTGTAATCTGATTGAGTTCTTATTTTACTGAATTTGTGGGCTTATGTTTTTCTATATTATGAATCAGTTGTGAGGAATTCTCTTTGTTCCTTGATTTATATTATCTCCTAGGTTGAGTTTTTTGGTCTTTTAAGCAGTACGTTTCTTTTCTTGTTATTCTTTGGTTTGTTTTTGCTGTTGTACCTTTGCATATTGCCATTCAGCTTCTTTTAATTTTGTTCTGATGTGGTGTGGGTGAATTTTTTTTTTTTTACTCTCCTCCCACTGTATCTAAGACTATTTTATTTTATTAATTTTTTTAATTGAAGTGTAATTGATTTACAATGTTGTGGCAATCTCTGCAGTACAGCAAAGTGACTCAGTTATACACATAGAGACATACTTTTTTTAGTATTATTTTCCATTATGGTTTATCACAGGATATTGAATATAGTTCCCTGTGCTATACAGTAGGACCTTGTTGTTTACCCATTCTATATATAATAGTTTGCATCTACCAGCCCCAAATTCCCAGTCCATCCCTCTCCCTCCCTCCCTCCCCCTTGGCAACCACAAGTCTGTCCTCTATGTCTATGAGTCTCTTTCTGTTTTGTAGATAGGTTCATTTGTGCCATATTTTAGATTCCACATATAAGTGATATTATATGGTATTTCCCTTTCTCTTTCTGACTTACTTCACTTAGTATGATAAATTCTAGTTGCATCCATGTTGCTGTAAATGGCATTATTTCATTCTTTTTTATGGCTGAGTAGTATTCCATTGTATATATGTACCACATCTTCTTTATACATTCATCTGTTGATGGACATTTAGGTTGTTTCCATGTTTTGGCTATTGTGAACAGTGCTGCTATGAACATGGGGTGCATGTATCCTTTTGAATTATAGTTTTGTCCAGATATATTCCCAGGAGTGGGGTTGCTGGATCATATGATAATTCTATTTTTAGTTTTCTGAGGAACCTCCATACTGTTTTCCATAGTAGCTGCACCAACTTACATTCCCACCAACAGAGCAGGAGGGTTCTCCTTTCTCCACACCCTCTCCAGCATTTGTTATTTGTAGACTTTTTAATGATGGCCATTCTGACGGGTGTGAGGTGGTACCCCATTGTAGCTTTGACTTGCATTTCTCTAATAATTAGTGACGTTGAACATCTTTTCATGTGCCTACTGGCCATCTGTATGTCTGTCTGTATTAAGGTGTTCTGCCCATTTTTCAATTGGGTTATTTGGTTTTTTGTTGTTGAGCTGTATGAGCTGTTTGTATATTTTGGAGATTAAGCCCTAGTCTGTCACATCATTTGCAAATATTTTCTCCCATTCCGTATGTTTCTTTTTGTTTTTTTTATGGTTTCCTTTGCTATGCAAAAGCATGTAAGTTTGATTAGCTCCCATTTGTTTATTTTTGTTTTTATTTCTATTGCCTTGGGAGACTGACCTAAGAAAGCATTGGTATGATTTTTGTTGGAGAATGTTTTGCCTATGCTGTCTTCTAGGAGTTTTATGGTATCTAAGACTATTTTATTTTTCCCTCAGAACTGTGTTTTAAGTGATGGGCATTTAATATTCTAGCCACATTTCTAAAGCATGGGTATGAGAAAAGGAGGAAGAGGAATGGGTAGAGAAAGGAAGAAGCTCAGCTGAGCTGTGCGCACTGTTTTTTAAAAATAACTTGGGCTCTGTCTCCTTCTGAGATTTTATTAAGTATACTGCATTAGGGTTCATGTCCCACAATGGAAGGGTTCCTATAAGTGTTCAGATTGTTTGCCTAATTTACTGTATAATCCTGGAGCTTTTACTTTCATCAAAAAGAGTTGGCTCTGGGACTTCCCTGGTGGTACAGTGGTTAGGAATCTGCCTGCCAATGCAGGGGACACGGGTTCGAGCCCTGGTCTGGGAAGTTCCCACATGCCACAGAGCAACTAAGCCTGTGCGCCACAACTACTGATCCTGCGCTCTAGAGCCCGCGAGCCACAACTACTGAAGCCCACGCGCGTAGAGCCCATGCTCTGCAACAAGAGAAGCCACTGCAATGAGAAACCCGCACACCACAACAAAGAGTAGCCCCCACTCACCACAACTAGAGAAATGCCGTGCACAGCAATGAAGACCCAACACAGCCAAAAATAAATAAATAAAATAAATATATTTATATATATAAAAAAACGAAGTAAGACTAAATTAAGAGAAAGATTATTTTTTTAAAAAAAGGGGTTGGCTCTGTCTCAACTTTGCCTGTTTCACTTTTTTCTTCTTCACTGTTTCCCCTATTCCTTGGTCAGAAAGGAGGGAAGATAAAGATGCCCGTTCAGTTTTCTGACCCCCAGGTTTGTTGTTGGGGAGAATTTTCACGATTTTGCTGTTTCAGCAGTATAGTTTTGGGGGAAGCAGCTGAGTTGTCCTAGGCCATACCAGTGTTCTCCAGAATCTTATGGTTTATTTTCTATCTTACTGAACAGCTTGCAGTTTTCTAAAGATCCCATGCTCTATGTCTTTGCATATGCTATCCCCCTCCATAGAATGGAGAAACATTGTCCATCTGGTAAATTCTCACTCGTCTTTCAGAACTCAGCTCACTTATCGTATCCTCCAAGAAGTCTTTTCTGGTCATCCCTTCCCTGTTGCCCAGTCAAAGGGAGGAGCCATCCAGCTCTGTGCTCCTAATGTACCTTATACATGCCTCTCTTTGAATTATTACTACATTGCATTTTCATTTTATTTTCCATGTTTGCCTTCCCAACTACTATGAGTTCTTTAAGGCAAGAAGAGCATCTTATTTATCTCTGTATCTTGAGGGCCTAGCTCATTTCCTGACTTAGAGTAGGGGAGAAAGGAAGGAAGCTAAGACCTACTGAGAGTCTACTATGGAAGAGAAATGGGTAGAGACAGGAGGCAGCTTGTCTCTACCCACTTCCTCACAACACGCCCAGGAGGAAGGTAGTGATATTCCCATTTAACAGTTGAGGGAGATTTAAACTAAAACGTTAAATAACTTGTCTAAAGTTACACACTTACTAAGCTTATGGTTAGAATTTGTCCTTAAGTCTGACTCCTAAGCTTATAATCATACTCAGTAAGTGCTTGTAGACTGAATGCTTATGTTCATTTCTAGGCAAATTTGCCTTCATTAAGTAATTTTACCATATATTTGCTTATAGATAACTTTCTTATTTTTTCTTTCCAGAAATGGGATTTGACCGATATAAAATGGTGGTGCAAGTAGTGATTGGAGAACAAAGAGGGGAAGGTGTATTGTGAGTAGTTGGTTTTTCCTTCTTGTTTTTATTTTTATATATTTCTTATTGGGTGTTCATCTTCTCGACAATCCAGTAAGACAGTGTCTTTGCAAGAGTGAGAGGAATGGACGGTATAATAAAATGCAGCTGTGAACTGAAGAGATCCTGGTACTGAGCAGCGAGGTTGACAGTCTGGGTGGACTCCATGGGGTAATTCACTTCTCATAGTATCTGTAGGCTAGTACGTCTTTCAGGGTTTATGTATATATGCTCCCAAAGAGAGTGTAGGATTATGTAAATATGTTTCCTCCCATATTCCTTGTTGCCTGGTTTTTGGTCCTACCATTCTCCTAAATTAATATCTTTCAAGTTGTCTGAGTGACAATTTTCATAGCTATTGTTATTGGCCTGGGCTTCTGTTTTTTAAAATTCACTCTGGTTTTTTTGGCCCTGATGTCACTTGTGTAACTTGTTTCTCTTCTGTTTTTCTAACAGATTATTCTCTCCTAAACTGGTTCCTCTTTCTCCCCTACATCCCCAGCTGTGAGCTTTCTTCAAGGCTCAGTTCTTATTCTTCTGCTCTTCTGTGTGCTTTTTCAATGAGCTCATTCATTCTCATTACCTCAAACCATCATTCCTGTATTGGCAAGTTCAAAATCTGTATTTCCTGTCTTTTCCTGTGCCCAAGTGTTAATCTCCTGTTTCCCTTTGTAAACAGTGCCTAGTCCAGTATTTTATAAGAAAGTATGAAAATATTTGCTGGATGAATTAAAAAAATACCTTGTAGATACTATCACTGAGAATTTTCACTATAGAATGTTAGCTTGGGAAGAGAATGCAGATTCTTTCTGGTGTCCAGTCCCCTTATTTTATGATGACACTTATGAGGTTCAGCATGATTTGCCCAAAATTCTAGATCTGGCTGGCGTCAGGCTCACTAATAGAGCCCAGGCTTCTGACTCCTCGCACAGTACTCTTCACCATGGTGCCCTCTACCATTCGGTCAAAAGGCTTCAGTAGAGTTCTTCACCACAGAGAAACTAAGAAATACTTTACTATTCTGTCATCTCAGAGTCAATATGTTCAAATAGAGTTGCATATTTCTTTCCCCTTCCTCTGCTCAAATAAGCCTCTCATTTTCATTTCTCTGTCTCCTGCCTTATTACCAAGATTCCATTGACTCAGGCTTCAAAGTGTGGAACTCTCTTTTATCTTATGTAGCCATTACTCTCTCTCATTGCACGCACTGTAACCTGGATGCCAGGGTTGCTTAGCAGCCCCTTATCAGCACTTTCAGACTCTGATCTCTCTCCTCTGCAATTTACACAGCAGACCAGTCTCCCAGAAGTACACCCTCACCTCCTTTTCATAAACTCTATAGAGTTTATTTCAAATCGTGTATAGTATGAACTCCTCAAACTTGTCCTGACTGACTTTGTTCAATGTGATCAGGTTAAACTCTAAAGCATGGCATATAAGGCCTTCCCCACTTCCTTTTAAAACTTTTATCATCTAAAATTTTAGGCATATGAAAAAGTACATGGACTAAGGAACTCCCATATGTCTATTACTTATCTTTAAGGTTATTAACACACACCCATGTTGTTTCAATTTATACCTCCATCTAATCTCCCTGACCCCACCAGTTTATCTTGAAGCAAGTTCTAGTCATCATATCATTTAATCTGTAAATACAACAGTATATATCTCTAAAATATAAGGGCCCTTTTCAACATAATAAAATATCACATGTAAATATTGAAAATCCTTAATATTATAAAACATTCAGTTAGCTTTTAATTATTCCCAGTTGTCTCATATATACATGTGCATGTATGTATATGTGTGTTTTTGTGCGTGTGTATGTGTATTTTTTTTTACAGTTTGTTCAGGTCAGGATACAGACAAAGTCCATGCATTGCATTTGGTTAATATGTCTCTTAAGTTTCTTTTAGTCTGTCATTTTACTTCTTCTCCCTCACCCCCCTTTTTTTTAACCTTGCCATTTATTTGTTGAGGAAATTAGGTTGTTTGTCTTGTAGAGTTTCCTACATTCTGGTATTTGAGGATTGTATCCCCATGGTACTGTTTAGTACGTCTTCTAGCTCCTGTATTTCTTGTAAATAAGTAGTTAGATCTAGCCTTTTTTTTTTTTTTTTTTAATGTGGTACGCGGACCTCTCACTGTTGTGGCCTCTCCCGTTGCGGAGCACAGGCTCCAGACGCGCAGGCTCAGCGGCCATGGCTCACGGGCCTAGCCGCTCCGCGGCATGTGGAATCTTCCCAGACCGGGGCACGAACCCGTGTTCCCTGCATCGGCAGGCAGACTCTCAACCACTGCGCCACCAGGGAAGCCCAGATCTAGTCTTAATCAGTGATAGATTTGAGTTTTGGGCAAGAATAGTACATAGGTGTTTAGTATACATTCTATTGCATCTTATCAGGAGGCACAAAAATGTCTGGCTGTTCCTATATTTATTGTTAAGATTGATCATGGAGTTCAGATGTTGTTGGATAGATCCATCTATTATAAAGTTCCCTATCAGCTTTACCATTAATGATTTTAACATCTGTCCTAGATCCATTATTCATCACAGGTTACAAGATAGTGATCTTCTATCATTGTTCTTTATTTATAAGCTGGAATTCTTCTATTAAGAATGACTTTTTTGCGCTTTCGTGGTGGCACAGTGGTTGAGAGTCCGCTTGACGATGCAGGGGACGCGGGTTCGTGCCCTGGTCCAGGAAGATCCCACATGGGTGGAGTGGCTGGGCCCGTGAGCCATGGCCGCTGAGCCTGCGCGTCCGGAGCCTGTGCTCCGCAACGGGAGAGGCCACAGCAGTGAGAGGCCCGCGTACCGCAAAAAAAAGAAAAAGAATGACTTTTTTTTTTTTCATTTGTTTCATTACAATGAGATACAGTTTGTATAGGAAAGGAGGGATAAATTTACCTATTTTCAGAGTAATGAATTGGTTCCCTAGCATCCTCCCAAGGTTACCAATGAGTTTTTTTTCTATCCATGAACCCGTGGTTTTAAATATATGTGATGTGTTTAAATCAATTGCAGTTAGTATCTTCACTGAAGCTCAAATTGTCCCATCTTTGGCCATTGGTAGCTTCTTCTTCCCCTCCCCTCCCCTCCCTTCCCTTTCCTTCCTTCCCTTCCTTCATTCCTTGTTTTGTTTTGTTTTTGAAAAAACACAGACGCTTTATTTCTCTTCTCAAAACACACCAGATAGGAGTCCCAGCCTGGTGAGGTGCTTCCCTCACCAGGATATAGGCCCTCCTGTCTTGCTCTGCTGTGTCCTCATCTGCATGGTCGAAGATGGCTCAATACTACATTTATTTACATTCCTTAAGGGAAAGAGATAGAAGGAAAGCATATATGCCTTTCCATTTTCAGTACTTTAAAGAAGTGATTACATTGTCTTCTGATTTCAGTTGGTTCTGTTGAGAAATCAGCTCTAAGTCTTATTATTGTTCCTTTGGAGGTGATGTGTCTTTTTTCCTAGCCACTTTAAAATGTTTTTCTCATTGCCTTTTGACTATGATGATATATGGTTTTCTTTGTACTTATTCTACTTGGGGTTCTCAGGGCATTTTGAATTTGTGGGCTCTTGAATCTGTTTTATATCAGATTGGGAAAAGTCTTAACCATTATCTTTGTTTCTTTTTTTTAAATAAATCTTTTAGAATAATTTAGATTTACAGAAAAGTTGCAGAGATAGTACAGAGAGTTCTTAACTACTTCACATCCATTTTCTTCTATTATTAACATCTTCTATTAGTATGGTACATTTGTCACAATTAATGAACCAATATTGATGCATTATTATTAACTAAAGTTCATACTTTATTGGGATTTCTTTAGTTTTCACCTAATGTCCCTTTTCTGTTCTAGGATCCTATCTAGGATACCACATTACATGTCTCTTTAGTCTTCTCTTGGCTATGACAGTTTCTCAGACATTCCTTGGTTTTGATGACCTTGACAGTTTTGAGAAGTACTGGTTAGGTATTTTGTAGAATATGCCTCAAATGGGATTTGTCTGCTCATGATTAGTTTGGGATTATAGGTTTTCGGGAGGAAGATCACAGAGGTAAAGTGCTGTTCTCATTATATCATTCATTTCAGGGTACATACTGTCAACATTACATATTACTGTTGATGTTAACCTTGATCCCTGCCTGAGTAGTATTTGTCAGGTTTTTCACTATAAAGTTACTCTTTCTTCCCCTTTCCATACTGTACTTTTTACAAAGAAATCACTATGTGCAGCCCACACTTAAGGAGCAAGGAGTTATGCTCCACCTCCTTGAGGGCAGAGTGTCTACATAAATTACTTGGAATTTTTCAGCATAAGAGATTTGTCTGTTCTCTCTCATTTATTTATTTATTCAGTCATTTATTTATTTCAGTATGGACTATGGATTTTTATAATTTGGATTATAATCCAGTACTACTTTATTTATTTTGTTGCTCAAATTGTTCCAGCTTTGGCCATTGAGAGCTCTTTCAGCTGACTACTGGGTCCCTTTCACATACCCTACTATTGTGGGTTTTTTGAGCACAACCTTATTTACTGGCACTATAAGATGCCCCACCTTATCCATTCCCTGCCCCAGCCCTAGAATCAGCCATTTCTCTAAGGAGCCTTGGTTCATTGTATGGCAGAATGGCATTAGAAACTAAGATCTGGGTGCTATATATGTGGCTATTATCTTTTAAAATATTACCTGTGCTTCATTTGCTCTCTGCTATCCTTTATGGACTCCAATAACAAGTATTTAGATCTTTTTACTGTAATTTATGATGCTCTTTTCTGAATTTTTGTTTTTTCTCTCTGTGCTTCAGTTTGGATATTTTTCTATTGACCTGTCCTTCAGTTCACTAATCCTCTTTTCCATTGTGTCTAATCTGCTATTAAACCCACCAACTGAATTCCTAATTTGTTATTATATTTTTCAGGTCTAGAATTCCCATTTAATTCTTTTTTCATAAAAATTGTTTTTTGTATATTCTAATTGTATAATGAAATTCTTTATTTTTTATTTATGTTCTCCATCCTCCCTCTCTCCCCCTTTTTTGCATTTTGGTCATAACAGTGCTTACCCTAGTAACTGGATCACATGTGAGTCTGTTTCCTTTGATTATTTTTTTGTCTTGTTAATCTTTCATATGGCTCTGTCTCTTGGCATGCCTAGTTTGAGTCCTGGACATTGTGTTAAAAAAAACCTGTAGGGCTTCCCTGGTGGCACAGTGGTTGAGAGTCCGCCTGCCGATGCAGGGGACACGGGTTCGTGCCCCGGTCCGGGAAGATCCCACATGCCGTGGAGCGGCTGCGCCCGTGAGCCATGGCCGCTGAGCCTGCGCGTCTGGAGCCTGTGCTCCGCAACGGGAGAGGTCACAGGGGTGAGAGGCCCGCGTACCGCAAAAAAAAAAAAAAAACCTGTAAAACTTCCAGATAATATTATTTTCCTCCAGAGAAGTTTAACCCTTTCCTTTGTAATTCAGGTAGAATATGGGCTACTTACTGTAATACAATCAGATACTGAGCTGAGTTGAGGTTGGGTTGCTGATTTGATAAGTCTCTATCTTTAGCTCACCCTTCTATCTTGAACATAGCCCTTCAGATCTTTCAACGAAGAACCTGGAGTGTTCATTGGAACCCCAGCCTCAGCAGGTACTGACTTTTAGTCCTTTCCTCAGGATTAAACTATTCTTCATTTCAGAGGCTTATTTTTTAATGAATAGTTTCCTTAAAAAGCAAAAATATATTATTTTACAGTTCTGGAGATCATAAATTCAGAATGGGTTTTGTGGAGCTAAAAATCAAGGTGTTGGCAGGACTGTATTCCTTCTGGAGGCTCTGGGGGAGAGTCCATTCCCTTGCCTGTTACATCTTCTAGAGGCTACCTGCATTCCTCAGCTCATAAACCCTTCCTCCATCTTCAAAGCCAACAACATTGCATCTTCAGATATCTCTTGATTCTGACCTTCCTGCCTCCCTCTTTCTTTTATAAGGACCCTTGTGATTACATTGAGCCCACCTGGATAATCTCCCCATCTGAAGATCCTTAGTTACACATCTGTAAAACCATTTTTGCCATGTAATATATTCACAGGTTCTGGGGTTTAGGACATAGACATATTTGGTGGGGGGGCCATTATTTTGCCTACCACATATAGCTTTTTAGGTTCCTGCTTATGCAGTTTCAGAATTCAGCACATGTCTTGAGAGGAAACCTACTATGTGACCGGCTCAGTTCTACTCTCTCCTTTTAAACATGGATCTTGGTCCCTCAAGCCTCCAATTTTATCCCACCCAGCCCTGCAAGACTGCCAGCAGTCCTGCTGGTTTCTTTTTCCCTAAGTAATTGGTCTTGTACCTGGGGGAAGCCCAGGCTCTCAGCCTCTAGCTCTGTGCCCAGAGCTGGCAAATGCCCCAGGGAGAACTTTGCTGCAGAATATCAACTTACCTCATGTGGTTCACCTTTCTCTGGAATTTTGGCTCCCCTAGTCCTATTTGCTTCAGCAGCTCTCTGATTCATTTTATTCTTTTTTTCTAATTGACTTGGTGGGAGCATTGGCCTGCTACAAAGTGTTCCATCATATTTCTTCTAAGTCTTTTGACATAACTTTATCAATATAAATATATATACACATATGTGTTAAAAAAATATATATATACATAAATGTGTGTATGTATATTTTTAAATATAACATTCTTTTCTAAAAAATATTTATTTGGTTCGCTGGGTCTCATTCGTGGCAGGTGGCCTCCTTAGTTGTGGCATGCGAACTCTTAGTTGCAGCATGCATGTGGGATCTAGTTCCCTGACCAGGGATCGAACCCAGGCCCCCTGCATTGGGAGTGCAGAGTCTTAACCACTGCACCACCAGGGGTTTTGGTGGTGCAGTGGTTAAAATTCTTTTTGATATAGCCCAGGGTTTTGATATGACCCAAGTGTCCCAGGTTTATCTTGTACATTTACAGCCGTGGCCCTAGAATTGGCCATTTCTCCAAGGAGCTCTGGTTCCTTTTATTGGGAAATTGTGTAAAGAGACCACAATTTGAAAGCAAAGACTGTATTTTATGCATCTTTGTATCATTTACACCTAGCACTTTGCTCGTATATAATACTCAACAAATACTTATTAAACACATTTTTGTATTCATGCTTTCACTTGGTTCTGCTCAGCTTAAGCACTACTTCCTTCATGAAATCTTCTTTGGCTTTTTCTCCTCTCTAAATTCTCTAAAATTCTTTAGCACTTCTACAGATTTAATTCAACTATTGTGCATCTTGGACTTGAAGGCTTGATCTAGATAGACATTATAATCCCTTTTAATCCTAATAGCCTATAAATCAGCACCAGCAATACATTATCTTATTCTTTTGGTGTGTATTAATTTTTTTTCACCTATTTAAGCTGAGAATTATTTGAGGACAAAGCGGATTTTATTCTTTCTGGACAAACGGTACTTGCTAAATAAATACTTGTTGACTGATCAGTTAAGTAGATTAATTTTATTTCATACTGTTACAGTTTGAAAATAGGTGGAACTTTTTTGATTTAAAAATGTGTGAAATATTAGGCTGGGGGGAGCTCTTCTATGTAAAACTGAAAAAAAAGTCTTTTAAAATTAAACCAATATAGCATGGTGTATATATAACTTTCTCTACAGACTTGAGGCTGAACCACCTAGATTCAAAGCCAAGCTTTGTCACTTACTACATAAATGACCTTGGACAAGTTTACTTAATTTCTCTGACTCTCAGTTTCCATGATTATTAAATGGATATAATAATAATGCCTTTCTCATAGGATTGAGTTAATACATGTAAAGCTCTTAGACCAGTGGGGCACAAAGTAAGTGCTCAATAAATGTTAATGATGAATCATATACATACATTTAATTTAAAAAAATTTAAAATTACTTTTTAAACTTAACATTTTATTGTGAACATCTTTTCATGTTCTTAGTTTTTTTTTTTGTAAAAAATACCTTTAATGGCTGCATAGAATTTCATTGCTAAGAAATACCTTAATTTTGTTTACCAATCCAATACTTCTGGGTATTTAAGTTGTTTTCACTTTTAAATAGGCTTTTATTTTTACTGACATTTTTTCTTATCCAAGAACTGGGGAGAGGAGAATGGCTAATTTTACAACTTAGAGGTCGTATAGCATCCTCTAGAGATAATACTGGATTTAGAATTAGTTAGAAGATTGAATTCTAGTTCAGAGTTTGCCTCTCTAAATGTTTGTTTTCTGTGACTCTCTAAAATGATCAGGTTGGGCTAAATAACTTGTTGGGTCCTTTCTAGACCTACCTTCTCATATTATTGTGCAGGAATTGAGCCCATTTTAGCCATAAATCTTAGGTATTATTTCCTCTAAAAGTCATACATAGATATCTTACCTGAAATAATCTATAACAGAGCTTCCCACCCAGACTACCAGTGACTTAGGCCATCAGGCAGCCATCAGAGTCTGAGGCTGCTAGACCCCTGGGCTGGTCACCTCCAGCTGCAAGCAGCCTCATCTATGACTCTAGTCCCTTCTAGTTTACCCAGTGTACTCTGCTGTACAAATATGATTTTCTGTATGTCATCTCATTCTGTGAAAAGGTTTGGAAGCACTGATATATAAGAATGTATCAAGGAAAACTTTTGCTTGTGGCAGAGATATATAGTTCAGATCCTTGTTATATTGTTGATAATACTCTATTCTTTGACTTTTTAGCATGGCTGCTCGCTGTTTCTGGGATGCTGACGCTGACAACTGTACTCATGATGTTTTCATGAATGTAAGCCTATTTGGAACCCTTTTTTTCCTTTCTCAAGGTCACGTGGGCATTCCAAATCAAATCACTTACTATTTGTTAAGATGTGAGGACACTTTATTTATTTATTTTTTTTGGCCGTGCTACACGGCATGTGGGATCTTAGTTCCCCAACCAGGGATTGAACCCGTGCCTCCTGCAGTGGACTGCCAGGGAAGTCCCTGAGGACACTTTAGTTTTAGACATTTGTCTGAGACTTCTTCTGGATAAGATGATTTTACTGTTCGTTTGTGTTATTAAAGCAGAAACATAGAGTGCTGCTTATAGGCAAGGATACTTTATGATGTAACTCTTCACAAGTTTGGATGTGAAAATCGTATATTATTTATTTGGTGCTAATAGACATATAGCCGTTTGCTAAGCTGCAAAGAAATTTGGGTGGCAGGGATTCCATGAGCAAAGGTGATTTTTCTTTCAGTAATAAAATTAATTACTTTATCTTAAAGCTATTTCTCAAAACTAAACAAAAGAGGAATTTTTAAAAAGAGGTTTCATTTAAACATTGGTATGTTATTGACATGAATGTCATGTATTTTAATCATATGTTGTTATTTTATACTTGCTTCCAGAAATATTCCCACCTTCTATCCAAATGCTCCCAGGTTGTGAATTAGTAGAGTCAGAATTAAAGTACAGTAGAGTGGGAAAGAACTAGATTGGGTGAATTAGGAGAGAGGTTCCATTTCTAGCTCTGTAACTTTCTAATTAAATGACTTTAGGTAAGTCATTGAACTTTTCTGTGGTTGTATCAGTAACACTAGGAAGCTGTACTAGATTTTCCTAAAGACTGGCTGTGGCTGCCTAAGAATAATTTGAGGAACTTGTTTAAAATACAGATGCCAAGGCTCTGCTCAATAGATTCTGATCAAACAAGCCAGGGGTTGGATCAGTGACTCTGAATTTTTAAAAAACTTCTCCACATGATTATACTTACTGCCAGGTATGGAAGCTTCTTGTGTAGATGATCTTAAGGTACCTTTTGGCTCTAAAATTCTATGGTCCTACCAAAGTTTTATTTTATGCTCAACTGCCCTAGGGATCAAAGGCTGAACAGTGGGAAGTACTATGTAAATCTTCATTTATCAGCTTTCTAGGGGAAGGGTAAATAAAGCTCAGGTAGTGGTTTTTCCTGCTTTTTGGAGTTAAAACTGCATATTTCTGAGTCCTTATATAATACAGTTCATTCATTCAACAAATAATTCTGAGCTCCTATTATGTGCCAGCTTCTGTAGTGGCCTATATATATATATTTTTAAATAAATTTATTTATATTTTTATTTATTTATTGTATTTTTGGCTGCATTGGGTCTCCATTGCTGTGCACGGGCTTTCTCTAGTTGCGGTGAGAGGGGGCTACTCTTCGTTGCAGTGCGTGGGCCTCTCATTGCGGTGGCTTCTCTTGGCAGAGCACGGGCTCTAGGCATGCGGACTTCAGTAGTTGTGGCTGCTTTAAAGATTATCAGGATCAGGTTTTAGAATACAGGATTAGTTGGGGCGCTGTCTAAAAATAATTTTTGAAAACCTGGTCTAGGTTGCTGACTTAGTCTACTGTATCTTTAGTTCAGTTTGTTGAGTTTTTATTTAGGCTTAATTTTTTAGAACTTAAAGTACTTTATTTGGGAGAAGATCCCAGGAAGGCCCAATAGAATATGAGAAAATGGGAGAGGGGAGAGAAAAGCATATACTATTGAGCTGATAATTGCTGTGGATAACCAGGGCTCAGTCCTGATGGAGAACTCTGGGTGGCATTGTAAGAACAGTGCCAGTCAAAGTGGGGTCCACAGACCAGTGCCAGTCAATGAACTGTTTGTTATAGGTCTTCAATAAGATAAGTACATAAATTATGTGTAAGGGTTTAGAAACGCTCATGGAATTTGACAAAGTAATTTTATGTTCATTGAATCTAATAAGTTTTGGTTATATTTGTATGTTTCTTTTTTCATTTCATTTTCGTAGTTATTAATTTCGATTGTACTTTATGAAAGTATCAGTTCATAAGGGATTGGCAATTAAAACAAACAAAAAAATAGGTCCCTCACCACAGATAGCACTGTTTGAGAACACAGCTTACAGTAATCCCTTCCAAGAAGCCAGGGAACTGGGCTAACCACGGAATTTGCTTTTGGTTAATAATCGGGCACTTGAACTCATATTTTCTCCCATCATTGCCAGGCTGGAGGTGAGGCTGGTGAGTTAGGAGTTGCTGAGGCAGGTGGAACTCCTGTAATAAGTACCTAAAAAGTGTTTTAACAAATTTAACTAGGATCTGGAGCACATTTTGAGATTCTGAGATAAAAGATGGACAAATGGGGGCTTCCCTGGTGGTGCAGTGGTTGAGAGTCCGCCTGCCGATGCAGGGGACACAGGTTCATGCCCTGGTCTGGGAAGATCATACATGCCACAGAGCGGCTGGGCCCATGAGCCATGGCTGCTGAGCCTGCGCGTCCAGAGCCCGTGCTCTGCAATGGGAGAGGCCACAACAGTGAGAGGCCCGCGTACTGCAAAAAAAAAAAAAAAGATGGACAAATGAATTTTATCAATTAAGAACAAACAACCAGATATCATTTGTCCTTATCCAGAATTTATGACAAAGTGCTGTATTTTCGTTATTTATGAAACTATAATATCCTTGGGTTGGGTAATGCATTTACTCCAAGAAACTCAAAGCATTTTAATTATATTATTTCTTTGATAAATCAGGAAAAACAGGAATACTTGTTTTATGAATAAACATTACATAAAGTACATTAGTTTGCATTTTATTTCTTCATTCAAAAAATATAATTCTTTACTCATCCTACCCTTTTAGCAAGCAATTTTGTAGCTACCCCGAGGCAAGCAAATTTATAATTTTACTCTGGAAAACCTGTTTCTTAAAGAAGGGAAAGAGTCTTCATGATTGAAAATTGGCAAAGATCTGAGATGTTAATTTCACGTCCCTGCTGCCTTTAGTCCTTCATTAGTACTAACATTCTGGATTTGTGTGTTTGTTTTCTGTTTTGTTTGTTTTTTTAGGACAGTTTATTCTGTGTTGTAGCGGCATTTGGCTGTTTCTACTATTGAATCTTTGAAAGCTGGAAAAAGATATGACCATGAAGAAATATGAAGTTTTTTATATTGTTAAATATCTTGACAAAATAAAGTTGGCAGTTTGGCAACGGAGTCTGTTGAGTTTTAGGCCTTATAGTTTAATGTTTTGATTTCTTTATAACATGTTATTACATTTGGAAGGTAGAGAAAAAAGTAGGGAAAATTCATAATTCAATTGTTCAAACATAACCAGTGGTGTTTTTTTTTTTTTGCAGGGTGAAAAATATCATGTATACAATTTTGTAACCTGATTTTTCACTTCTCATAATGTCATATGCAATTTTTTTGCCATTTTATTTGATCGCAGTTTTCACTAGCATACTTTAATAGTTGTACTTATTCCATTAGGTTATACACCATTGGTTATTTTTGCCATGTCCTTATTGAGGGACTGATTATTTCTAATTTTTCACTATTATAAATAACACTGAGATCAGTTTATTTGTGCATAAAGTTTTTTATCCTACATTTTTTTGGAAATGAGGAATATCAAATAATATATTATTAATCAAACATAACTACAGTGAATTCCCATATAGGAAATATTAATATCACCTTACAGCAATTATAGGAAAAGAGCTTAAGGAAATTGGAAAACTCCAGTTTCTTAAAGACAGTTTTGTCAAAAAAGGTTGGAGTTTACTCTCCACATGTCAAGATGCTCCTTAGGTCAATATGCAGTGTCCTAAGATCCTCTCAGATGGTTTCAACCTAATCATTGCCAAGACGCCATCATGGACAGAGTTGTCTGTAGGCCATCAAGCTGGTGAGGTTCTGGGTAGGACAGGCTCTTGCAGGTACAGTGCATACACATACACGTGGAGTTCAGGTAGGACACCAACTGCTCCATCAACTACAACGTGAAAGGCCCTGTATGGAGGGCGATGTGATCATACTGTTGGAATCAGAGCAAGAGGCTCAGAGACTACGTTGATCCTGCTGAGCCCTGGATGTCTGGGTCAAGCACTTAGCCCATGTTTAGGATCAAACTTGTTTCAAGAAGCAGATCTGAATAACTCTGTATATCATTTTTCATAGTGAATTATTGGAAGCATTTCCTTTAAGATCAAGAAAAAGGGAAGGATGTCCTCTCTCACCACTTACACTCCATTTAGTGCTGACATGCAAAGTTCCAAACAGTCTCCTTTTTTTTGCTCTGAACGTGAATATCATTCCTGGAAATGCAAACTGGCATCCATCCGTTCACTGACCACGCAGAGGAACTGATCTTTCTAAGCCACGGAGTCAAGTTTTGGAAACCTGCTAGTGCTGGAGGGTCTCCTGCAGAGGCAGGAGGTGGCTGTGGCTCACCGTGGGGACAAGGACACTGGGAGCAGAAGTTCTGGGAAGTACTTGTTGGCGTGAACCCTCCCGGAGTCTGCCATTAGCCCCACTGCTTTTCCTACATTTTGAATTACTGCTTTTATCTTTCACCCAGTGTTTTTGCTCAGCTCTTGCCACTCTACACTTTCCACAGCTTGTTAGTTTAAACATGTATTTGTTTTCTCCAGGGTTTGCCTAGTGTCAGGGTCTGAGAGTTTCCAGCCTGTATATGAAATTAGCTCTCCCTTAAGACTCTCGGAGATTATGTTGGTTACTATCCCAATTCCCACTATCTTTGTAGTAATTTTCCCCTTAGAGTCCCTGGTGTCTTCTCCAGCTAGCTGTCCTTATCTGCAGCACCTTAATCTATCTGCCCTATTCAAATAACTGTTTGAAACCGGAAAGGGAATGGTTACAATCCTTTTTTTCGCCTGGAGGCTCCTTAGCAGATGCTTAACTTTACCCACCCTATTTCTTCTCAGCCACTTTCAAGTCAAGCATGTAAAAAGTTCTTTTACATACTTCTTCCATAACATTGGGTATTTACTTGCCTTACATCTATAGAATCAAAAGGGACCCCTCCAAAGTTTCATTCTAGCAAAGGAAAAAGTTTCTCTTCACCAGACACCCTGCCATGTGATTTCCTACCAGTGGCCTCCCTTGAATCCGTTCCTGTTCAGCTAGCCCCCAGTTTATGCCTAGGGATCACCTTTTGTTGAGCCAACCTGGGTTAGAAATAACAGGAAGAGGGCTTTTCACAGGACTTGGTTGGAATTCTCTTTACATCACCAAGTAGGGAAAAGGTGGCTCTGTGTGAAGCAGCCGCAGACCATGGGGTGGAGGTAGGGGATGTCAAGGGTGGAAGGCGTCGCGGCCATCTGCATTGTGACTGTTCTGGTACGAGTGCCTGGCACCACGCCAGGCGCTGGGGTAGAGTAGGAAGGACCAAGACTGACAGGTCCTCCTGGAAGGGACCGAGCCCGGAGCTGGGCAAAAGGGGAGCCATCACGTTAACGCTTCTTGAAGGACTGACAGTGAGCACAAGTGACAAGTCACAGCGTGTCTCATTACAAGATACATCCGTATCTCCACCGCATACTCTAGTTCCGCATGGAGACTGACCCTTTGCCATGTTGTCTTCTGTCTCTGGGGATTTCGGTTCAGTCACTCCGTCCCCGGGGCCTCTATGGAGGCGGAACTACTGTGTCAGGGGTCGTGGTTTTCAGGGAGAAGTCGTGGTCGGAGTGACAAGAGGGCGGGCAGTAGGCGGGACTTCCGGCCCACGGTTCCGTCAGCTGCTTTTCCCGGGCGTCTCCCCGCAACCCCCTCAACTTCCCTTGTCCGTGACGCGGCGCCCAGGAGAAATTCGACGGGACAGGGACCGGGGGAGCGTGAGCCGCAGGTGAGGACTCGGTGTGTGCCTATCCTTGCGGCTCTATTTGAGAGGAGAAACTGTGGCGCTGGGACCGCGGGGAGACTGACTGAAAGAAGAGTGGGTCAGTGACAGCGAAGGGAGTGTGAGGCTGGGGCTGCAAGGCTACTGTGACCCAGGGGCACTGACAACGAGGGGACTGTGACTGAGACGCAGCTGCTCGCGAGGGGTCTGCGACCCGCAGCAGTGAATGCTGAGGGACTCTGACCTCGGAGAACACGAGGCAGAGGCTGCGAGGGGACTATGACCGAGGAAGTATGAAGCAGTGACAGCAGGGAACTGTGACCAAGGACCAACGAATCGGAGGAGACCGATCGATGGATAGTAACTGTGACGGGACTCTGACCTAAGGGAACATGAAGCGGCGGCTGCAGGGGGATTCCTACCAACGAGCAGTAACTTTGAGGGGCTGAGTTGGAGAAGAGTGTGTGATCAGTGACTGGACAGGGTACTGTAGCATGGTGTTTGGGTACGGGGTGTGGTGACTGGGTGGAGAAGGTCTTAGTGGGAAACACTGGTTTGGGACTTATCAGACAGACCCGAGTGTAATTTTATGGACAACCTTCTTGTGGCTGGGAGGCTCACCTCACCACTGAGCTACAGTTTCTTCCTCCGTGAATGGGAAGTTTGGGCTAGATTAATGTTTCCTAAACTGTGGCTTCCATCCTATGATTGGGTTGTGAAGTCTATTTAGTGGATGGAACCTGAAATTAAAAAAAAAAGACTAGAAATTTTCAGTGTGTTCGCAGAGTAAGAATATTATTTCATGAAACGTGTTTCAGTTATGTGTGTGTGAGATTATTATGTAAAATGGATTTCGTGTGTCTTAAAATGTAGTAAAAAAAAGTTGGAAAAACATTGGACCAGATTATTTCTGAGTTTTCTTTCTGGCTAAAATGCATTGATTCTACGATTAGGGGACTGTTTGGAAGTACAAAGATGCAATTAGGAAGACTGAATCCGGGGCGGGGGCACAGGCTTTATCAGATTGACTTAACTGGAGAAGGCTTCCCAAATAGAATCGAAGTGACCAGTTGTGACTGGGGACTGAAACTCAGGTTCTCAGTTGGGAGAACCAACAGGTATATATTGAAATAGGGACAGTGGTATTTATAAAGGCAGTGAGGATATAGGGGTTTGTGATGGGAAAAACTACTAGGAATAGGCATTGAGGAAGCGTGGAAGCTTTGAGGAGGGTAGGAACAAAGCTTAGAAAGGGAACTGAAGATAGAGACAGAAAAGATTCTGCCAAGAAATAAAGTGGGAGTAGGGAGATACAACCTTCAGGGTCCTTTTCAATCCTGATATTTAGTGATTCTGCAAGTACAGAGAATTGCTAGTAAAAAGAAACTAGTTGAGAATGGAATTTGGTGCAGGAATCAGTGGTGAACAGATGATTATCTTGGAGAAGACAGGATGATCTGGGAAGGTCAACAATTTTGACTAGAATGCCACAGTGGAGAAGCTTTACTGTTTTTAGCTATCCAGTTCAATGATTTGTGCACTGGAGGCCAAGGTTGGCATACTGGGAATGTTACCATGCTGTGGATAATTCAAATGATGTTTTAGCTCTGGTTTTATTTCCTACCGATTCCCTTTCATGAGGGCTGTTAGTGATGCAGATGAAATGAACTAAAGTGAGTTTCACTACTTCCTCCTCTTTTACAGCCCTTTGTAGAAGGTGCTACTTACTGTGTCACCCAGTGTTTTAAAAAATATATCTAATAGAAGAAGCTTGAGGCAATTTCAACTTACCAGACACTGTATTTATCTGATAACCTAATAGTCACCCCACCCTCTACGCACACATACATTTTGTGATAGGGGAAGAGAGTTCAGAAAGATTCTTGAATGGGAATGAGTTGGAAATAGTGAGGGATAGCCTTTGTTTAGCTAAAAAATTGCTTTTTCTAGAACATTAGATGTTTACTTGGCTTACATTCAACATAACTAAAAGGAACTACTCAAGAATTTGTTCCTAGAACAGAATATAATGCTTAAAGGTAACTCACCCCAGAAGGGAAGACATTTACACTTGGGGACTGCAGCACTGCCTCTGGGGTCATTTGTGTCTGCTGAATGAGATGATTCTTTCTGACTTACCCTGCTTTGCAAACTTCCTTTGAAAACCAGTATAATGGCCTGATTGATAAAGAAGGAACTTTTATTCCTTCCTCAGCTTATGATTTCTTCTCCCATAAACAGGTGAGGTTTTATTTTTCTTGGGGAATCTCCTCTTTGGATATGTGATCCCTTAAGGAGAATGATCTAGTCAGATAGAGCCTTGGATTCAGAAGTCCCTGGTTACTTTATCTGATGTTAACACTGACTTACTCTGTGTCTCTGGGAAGAATTATTGCTTTCTCTTGCTTTAGATTTTCTATGGCAGAGATAACTGTTCTTCTGGTTAAATGGCCCTTTAAGAATCTGAAATATATGCATACTCACCAAATTTAGTGTACAATCTCATGGAGTTTGTAAACCACCTGACCTCATTCATGACTGTCCTGTGGGAGCTGAATAACCTCTTCATGTTATAAACTCTCATGAGGATTAATTTATGAAATATTCATAGAAAAAGCAAGCATAATAATTTGCTATTATTTTTAATGATGGTTAAGGACAGAATATCTAGTTATAATTGTAATTTTCTTATGCTTTTCTTTCCAAGTATTTGTGTAACTCTCATCTGAAACCAGATCTTCTGGCTTTTCTACTAATAGAGGTAATTCCTCCTACTGAATCAAACAGAAATAGGTCTGTCTTACACTAACGTTTGTGTTACCCTAAAATAGATTGGAAAGAATAAATTTTTCTAAAAGTCATGATTTGGGGGGAATTTTTTCTGTTAGAGAAACCCTGAAATCAGAGTACTTCCCAATCATCACTGAACTGTGAGAGTTCCTTTTTACTCAACATTGTGGCTGCTTCTACATCTTTTACCTATGTTATCAGTACATAAGTCACATTAGAAAACAATAGGCAGAAATAGAGACACAGATGTAGAGAACAAACGTATGGACTTCCACCAAGGGGGGTAAAGGGGGGGCTGGGATGAATTGGGAGATTGGGATTGACATATATATACACTAATATGTATAAAATAGATAACTAATGAGAACCTACTGTATAGCACAGGGAGCTCTACTTCACTTCTCTGTACAGTAGAAACTAACACAGCATTGTAAAACAGCTATACCCCAATTAAAAGACAAAAAAAGAAAGAAAAGAAAACAATAGGAAGGAGAGTGTAAGAGCAGGGCTCAGCCCTCCTGCTTATATACCCAGAGGGTAACTTCTAGCACTTTCTCTTTCCTAAGCATAAACCTTTCTGTTTCTAGTCCTGAAGTTCCCTTTTCACAATATTCCTGTCAAATGGGTACCTGGACACGTGTATGAAGTATGATTTGTTTTGTCAATTGTTTATGAATGATTTGTGGCAAAATTTAAATTCTAACTCCCTTCCTCTATAATTCAGTCAGTAAATTTAGGGAATATACATTTTTACATACGTTATTTTGCAGTATATGCCAGGGCACCATTCCAGAAGAAAAAAAAAAGAGTGAGTCTCTAGTATATATTTGGCACTGTGTTTGGTTCGTTTACATACATTATCTCATTAATATAAATAATTGTATTGACTGTGTTTTACTGTTTGCAAACCAGATAAGTAGATAGATATATAGCAGGGTTGTGTTTTGGTTTTTTGTTTGTTTGTTGTCTTTTTTCTCCCTTTGTTTTGGTAACTCTCTTGTTGAAAGTTACGTTAGTTTGAAGTTTTCTATGTTTGGACTAGAATGATTGGCAGCGGAACCCATGGATCTGCTAGGCTGTTATATATCACATTCACAACTATTTGCAAACCAGTTTGAAGTGAGGGCTGCTAAAAATGATGACTTATAGGGCTTCCTTGGTGGCACAGTGGTTGGGAGTCCGCCTGCCGATGCAGGGGACACGGGTTCGTGCCCCGTTCCGGGAAGATCCCACATGCCGCAGAGCAGCTGGGCCCATGAGCCTGCGCGTCCGGAGCCTGTGCTCCGCAGCAGGAGAGGCCGCAACAGTGAGAGGCCTGCGTACCGCTAAAAAAAAAAAAAAAAAAAAAAAAAATTATAGTCTTTGCTTTATATTAGAGAACAAAATGAGTGTATGGCACTTAACAGAAAACGGTAGTTTTTTTATCTACGTAGAATTACCTCAGATGTGATTTACGTTTATTTGTTTATTTTTTGGCCCCTAGGTCTTAATCTTTTTTGTGCCGTGGACCTCTTTGTCAGTATGGTGAAACCTTGTTGACTCCTTTTTTGGGATAATGTTTTTATTGCAAAAAAATACATAGAATTATAAAGGAAACAAATTGTGTTGAAATATAGTTATAAAAATATTTTTAAAATGTGTGATATAGCACATGTAGTTTTTATTAACATAGTAAATAAAGTTTACTGTCTATCAGTGGGTCTAATAGCTATGATAATTTTTAAATGATCGTGTGTTTAAACAGTATTTCAAGATATTTGTAATGAGTGTGATATTATATGAAAATATCTATGATTTCTATTGGTGACAAAGTCTGTTCTACTAAGTGTACTATTACTATTGTGGCTTATGTTCATAATTGAAGGAATGCTGAATTTGCCAGAGGCTAGTGAAAATAAAGATATAATTTTTTTGGTCCAAATCCAAGACTCCCTGAATCTGTCGTAGACCCTGCCTTAGAGATATAAGTTCCATAACCCACTCTAGGAAGAGCAAAATCTAAACACAGGGTTTACTCACTGATTCTTCTAGTAGAATAGTGGCAGAGCAAAATCATTCAACTGTAAGAGATATTACAAGTGTCCCTTGTGGTTTTTAGGATAATCTCTTTCCTGAAATATCCTACTGTGTGGTCAGGCCCAAGAAGAAACTTTATTTTGGTCCAGGACTAACCCAGGGTCTGGCACAGAGTAAGTGCCCACTCAGTGTTTGTTGAATAAGGGTTTCTCTGGAGATATTAGAGGGAAGAGATCAAGTTCAGAGCTAAGATCTTAGATGTGGCAATTTACAGGTCCCAAATATTGAGGAATAACATTGAGCTCTGATTTAAAACTAATCATCTGTGCAGATCATGTTGTGAAAACACTTTTACATTTAGAACTTCCCAAATCAGGCATTCTTTTGACTTATTCTATACAGTGTGGTGATATATACAGGTTAGTGACATAAACTGTAGAAATCCTGTATCAGAAAGTTATGGTACAGTTTCTTGAAATAATTCTATTCCTAGCGCTGTCCTCCACTTTGGAACTGTTTGCATAATCTAGGCAGAATTCACTACCAAATTATTGATAAAACTGATCCTGTTTTCATCTAGAATAGAGTTGGCAAACTTTTTAGGTAAAGGGCCAGATAGTAAATATTCAGCTTTGCAGGTCATACAGTCTCTGTTGCAACTACTCAACTCTGCAGTTGTAGCACAAAAGTGTCCATAGACCACTTTTCATTCATTCATCACTGAATGAGCGTGGCTGTGTTCCAGTAAAACCTTAATTACAAAAACAGGCAGTGGGCCATATTTGGCTTGTGAGCTGCTCTAGGAGTTCTGCTGGTTCTTGAATCCAGTCCCTCCTCCCCACTATGGGTTAGACATATCCTCCCTCAAGCTTCAAAGGTCTTTACACAAGGGGTGATGTGACTGCACTGTTATCTGTGGGAAGGCCTGATTGTACAGCAGATGACATGATTAATGCCAACAGTATTTGATTCACTTTAACCTAGGAGTTCACAGAGCTTGCCTCTTAGAGCACTACTTTATTAAGCTCCACAAAGGTAGAAGCCGATAAAGATCCCAAGTACAAAGTATGCTTGCTTACTCAGCTTTGGAACTGGACATTGGTATGCCAGTAGAAAATTACTGAGCGTAGGGTTTTACTGAGGAAGATAATTGTAGGCCCAGAGACAGGGGAAGCAGGAATAGAATGCAAAGGAAAAATTCATGTTTCCTCTTTTCACAGATAGTTCCCTGTAGTAATCAGTCAAATTTGAATTAGTTTTAAGAGTATACATTATTGCAACTTCTACTATTTAGGTTGTTGCATAGCTTAGGAAGCAGAGTCTACCTCCTCTTTCACCCTGGGGTGCTTACTAAATCTACTGACAATAAGGAAGTAGAATAGAGAGGATTGGGTGGGAGTTTCTAAAACTGCACTTGTTGGAGACCTTCATCTTTAAAACAGAAGCATATGCATACCAGCGCCCAGATTTTGTCTCCTTCAAGATATTCACGTTGGAAAGAAACTTGATTAGTTTTATCCTCAGTATCTCCTCCCTGCCACCCCTCCCTGCTGACACACATTTCTACTTCTGTGTACTTCCTTAATAGCAAAGTTAATCCATCCAAGCAGGTATCTATTGGAACATTAAAGAACAAGGCAAGCAGTGTATGCTGGGAGGTTAGTCAGCAGAAATGGAGCCAGATTTTGTGAATCTGGGTAAAAATCACAGGAACAGATACCACATTCTGTATCTTGAAAGCAATTTGGAGACATTAAGGCACTTAATAGGCAGGGTTGGGTTATGGTAGTGATGGTGGTGGTGTGGGTATTTATGTCCATATTTAGAATCTGTGCTTGAATGGAGAATTTGACTAAGATAAGGTGACTTATCTCGGGACTGAATATGTAGCAGTGTTGGAAAGATCAGGCCTTACAAGTGCTGCATTCTGGCTGCCAGCTCCCTTCTTCTCTTTTGTTATAGCTTCTTTTGACAGAAACTTGGGGAGGATAAACTGCTAAGGAAATAGGAAGTTTTGGCCCACCCTAATGGGCTCATAAGTGAGGCTGTGTATTCTATCTCCAACTGCTTTCATTTTGACTCATCCCAGCTTAATTAATGTGGGTGCTGTGGCTGGAAGCCAGGCTCCACCTGCAAATCATTGGGCAATCTCCTGCTCCCCAGCCCCATTTTGATCTTGTACTGTATTGGCTCTGAGGAGGTGTCATCTTTTCCCAACCCTATTACCCACTGGACAAACAGATATTAAGGCAGCCTGTGTTGGTGTGTGTGTGTGTGTGTGTTCCCTCTGGAATGTAGATATTTAAAGTCTCCTTTTCCAGCGTCATCACTCACTTTTACTTGACTAGTATTGGTTGGTTGCAAATGGGCAGTTATCATAAATGGAGAGTTGGGAAGTATTGTTCCTCATTGTTGGAGGTATTCAGTGGTTACTGGGCAATTGTGAGTATTGTAAAGGTGGTGTGATTTTAGATCAAGCTAAGTCTCAGTGTAATGAACTAAAAAGCCAACATATATTTGCAACCCTCAGTATGCCCTCATCCTCCCACATACCTTTTCTCAGTAGCAAATTTGATGTGTCCTAGCAGACATCTATTGGAACTTTAGGGAAGCTGGGGGTAATTTTTTTCATCAGTTTAGGCACTAATTATTAAATTTTTATATATACTTTCATAGTGTATAAGGTAGTAGATGTGAGGAACATGGGGGTGGTCTAAGAGAGCCAGTGAAAAATGAAAAACTTGAGAGACCTATAAAGTCAAAGTTTAAAAATTAGTAATAGTTCTAGAGGAAAGGTGTGAGGGTTAATCTCTTTATAATTTCTGAATTCTTTTAGGGTCACTATTATGGAATGACTGTGATCTTGGTGTTTTCCATCTCCTAAGAAAGTGGAGAAGATATAGAAGTGTTTTGCATTATAAAACAAAAAGTATTAGATGTGTTTGTTCTAAATCCAGAGGATCTTAAAACTTCAGTTTGAGTCTGATGTGTAATGTTCAGTTTAAAATATAGTATAAGGGGCTTCCCTGGTGGCACAGTGGTTAAGAATCCGCCTGCTGATGCAGGGGATACGGGTTCGAGCCCTGGTCCGGGAAGACCCAACATGTCATGGAGCAGCTAAGCCCGAGCACCACAACTACTGAGCCTGCATGCCACAGCTACTGAAGCCCACACGCCTAGAGCCTGTGCTCCGCAACAAAGAGAAGCCACCGCAAAGAGAAGCCCGCGCACCGCATCAAAGAGAAAGCCCACGCACAGCAACGAAGACCCAACACAGCCAATAAATAAATAAATAAAATTTAAAAAAGAGTATAGTATAAAATACAATATATGACACAAAAGTCATCTTTGGAAAATAGAAGAACTGTAAGCAGATAAGAAAAAATACTTTTGACAGGATGAGAGCTTTGTTTTGCCATCTTTGATACACTTATAAATTGACAAGTACTTGACCTCTTTCCATCAAAACAAAATACTAACGTAAGTAGTGCTTTTCAAAATTTCAAAGGAGTTTTTCCACTTATTACATTTATTCAAATAGTTATTGAGCACCTACTTTGTGCTAGGGCTCATTGCCAAGTATTGAATGCATTAATTATGATTTTGTGGTTCTAAGTGATAAAAACCAAGCTTAACTGAGCTTAAGCAAAAAGGGGGATGTATTGGTTGACACAATTAGGCAGTTCAGGATCTGGCTTCTCTCCATCATCAGCATTGCTTTCTCTGTGTGACTATTTTGAGAAAGACTCTCTTCCTGGTTATAGGATGACCACTAGATTGTTATAGGATGGTTCCTAGAGTCAGGTCTCCAGGCTTGAACTCACAAAGAAAGAAGTGATAATCTTTGTCCAAGAATTCCTATCTGGTGAGTCCTGAGATTCACTCTGATTGGACTATCTTAGGTCACCAATCACTGCCCTTCCCACCTCCCTCCTCCCCCAGTCTGTGGCCTGAGAGAGTGATGTGCTGATTGGTTCAGGTTAGGCACGTGGCATCTGACGGTATGGCTAAGGGTGAAGATCACACAGACCGAATGATACTGAGTCTCCGAATGAAAATGGGCTCTACTCAGAGCAGGAGAATTGAACGGTGGAAAGAAGCAACATCAGGGAGTTTGTTTTCTAATCTCTCATTTGCACTCACTATAACTTAGAGTTAAGGTACTAGGTGGAGCTAGATTTTTTTTTTTTTTTTTTTTTTGTCCAGGCTGAGAGGCTTGTGGGATCTTAGTTCCCCGACCAGGGATTGAACCCATGCCCCCTGCAGTGGAAGCGTGAGTCCTAACCACTGGACTGCCAGGGAATTCCCTGGGAGGAGCTAGAATGAAGTCCCCGTTTATATGATATGATTCCTGGTCTATTGCACCCTCTACTCTTCTACTCTGGCCCAAACCAAAATAAGCCCCTTGGAATTCCTAAGTAGTCTGTCAGCGATATGCCCAGTGAGAAAGAGCCCAGTCTTTGTGAAAGATGAAATTAAATTCCTGTTTGGCACAGTGTAGTGCATGACCAGAGAGCAGTAAGTGGTTTTGTTTAAATTCATGTATGACCATTTTATATACTAGGCAGCACATAATAAGTAAATAAATACTAGGCAGTGTTGTTGTTAAGTACACAGATCCTAGAGCCAGAATGCCTTGGTTCAAATCCTGGTTTTGCCCTGTCCTAGGTGTGTGACCTCAGTCAAGTCATTTAACCCAGCTGTGCCTCAGTTTCCTCATCTGCAAAATAGAGCAAATAATATTATCTACCGCATAAGACTGTTGTGAGAATTAAGTTATTTAATATATGCAAAAGGTTTATAACTTTCTGGCACAAAGGAAGTACTCTGTAAGTGTTAGCTATAATTTTTATCATCACTATTATCATAATCTTTGGGACTGTGATAGAGAAATGTGGATTATGTGATAGTACAATGAAATGGATTTACATCTGATTGAATACCCTAATCATTAAGAATTCTAAATATATTTTTCTATCCTGTTTTCTAAAGATAAACTCTCCTGTGTTTTATATTGTACTAACCTAGAGTATTAAGAGTGGATCTCAATGAGGAGAGAGGGGTCCAGTGGTATGTCACATTGGTGTATGGTGACATATATCTATCCTGATCAATACTTTCAGCACTAACATGGATGGAAACATAAAAAACATGCTTTTCAAGTTTATAGGTTACATAACATTGTGAATGCTAGTGTGATAGATGGCAGTCATGATTTGAAATTATTTTAAGATTAGAACAAACAAAAAGATCAACCATGATGGACTTTACAGGATTATGACTAATAAAATGAATGAAGGTATTTCTACACAGCCTCTCCTTGAATGTCCTGGTATGCCAAAATGAAATGCCCCCGAGGTAACTCAGCCCCTTTTCAGATAACTCTTCGTTCCTAAGAAGGTTTTTATTATGTTAAAGTTTGTGTCTCTGCATCTTCCAACAAGTGATTCATTTTCTATTATCTGGACTTTCACAGAATAAGTGTCTGCCCCATCCAACATAACAGGCATTCAAATATTTAGAGATAGTTATTAGGTACCTTCTTGTATAGTACAGTGTCGCATTTTGTTGTATACCACAGTAGTTAAGGGTGTGTAGTCTGCAGCCAGGCTGACTGAATTTGATTCCTAGCTTCGCCACTTACTAGCTGTGTGATCTTATTTTCTGTGCCTCAGTTTCAATAGTGATAAAAATAATACGTCTATGTCAAAGGGTTGTGAATGTTAAGAGAGTTTTTTGTGTTTTTAAAATTTATTTAATTTATTTATTTTTGGCTTCATTGGGTCTTCATTGCCATGCGCGGGCTTTCTCTAGTTACGGTGAGCGGGGGCTACTCTTCGTTGCGGTGCGCGGGCTTCTCATTGCAGCGGCTTCTCTTGTTGCGGAGCACAGGCTCTAGGTGCACGGGCTTCAGTAGTTGTGGCATGCGGGCTCAGTAGTTGTGGCTTCCGGGCTCTAGAGCGCAGGCTCAGTAGTTGTGGCGCACGGGCTTAGTTGCTCCGTGGCATGTGGGATCTTGCCGAACCAGGGCTCGAACCCATGTCCCCTGCATTGGCAGGCAGATTCTTAACCACTGCACCACCAGGGAAGCCCCAAGAGTTTTAATATTTTTAAAGTTTTTAGACATACAGGTGTTATATAAATGCTGACAGTAGTAGTAGTAGTAGTAGTAGTAGTAGTAGTAGTAGTAGTAGTAGTAGTAGTAGTAGTAGTAGTAGTAGTAATAGTGGTGTTTCTTCATCATAGCTGAACATCAGACTTTAGAAGAGTTCTTGCTACAATCGTAATTTTTTTTTGAATTAGTGTCTGTTGGGCAAGGATGTTCAATTGTTAAATTATTTTTAAAAAGATTTGTTTATTATTTATTTATTTTACTTTTGGCTGCGTCGGGTCTTAGTTGCGGCTTGCGGAATCTTCGTTGAGGCAGGCGGGATCTGCGGTGCGCCGGCTTCACTCTAGTTGTGGCGTGCGGGTTTTCTCTTCTCTGGTTGTGGCGCGCAGGCTCCAGAGCGAGTGGGCTCTGTACTTTGCAGCACACAGGCTCTCTAGTTGAGGCACAGGAGCTCGTTGTGACGCGCTGTATTGGAAGGCGGATTCTTCACCACTGGACCAGCAGGGAAGTTCCACAGCAGTGATTCTCAAATGGGGTAAGGATAAGATGGGGAGATGGAGCATACTTCATGTTTTATCATACTTTTACATTAAAAGTACATTTTTTATAGTAGTAATCATGGGTGAAAACTTGACAAAATCTTCTTGGCTATAGGGGATACACGGAAGATAGACTTTAAGGCAGATGATGGCAACTACTACTACTATGAAATAATAATAGTAGCTAATGTTTACAAGCACATACTGTGTGCCAGACTCTGAGCTAAGTAAGGCTTTACATGGATTATTCCATTTAAACCACATTTGTTAGATGATGAAACTAAGACTTGGAGAGATAAAGGAATTTGTCCAAAATTTCATGGCTACTTAGTGGTAGAAATGGGATTCATATTTAGGTAATATGATTTAGGGGCTGACCTCTATTTAATCACTACAGTATGCTAACGGAGTGAGGTTAAAGATTTTTACTTTTCTCAAAATGGAGCATGGATAAAAAATATTGAGAAACACTGCCTTAGACATTTGGTTAGAGGTATTTATATAAGACAGAAGGAGAGATTTTGTTGAAGAATGTATGTACTCAACTGAAATTCAGGTAAAATATGTTAGTATTACTATTATTTACCAATGGGCTTTGCAATGTGTCAGTACTAATACTAATGGTTGACTTGATTCTTTGTTCATGAATTTTACATTAGCTTTAAATAGGTAGTCAGATACCTCCTTTCTCCTCCCTTGAGTTCTCATTGTGATATTTTATATTTTTTGTATGAATTTTTTTAATCTAGATCCAGTGTCACAATATCTAGTGACTCCAGATATCAATTTGACTTTAAAATATCTTTAAAACCACAAGGGCAGTATTTAGCACCTTTGCTTCTTTCTAGTATGATGATATCTACCATGTATTTGGCTGGTTAAGTTGAATTATGCAAGATGGTTCAGTACTTCAAGAATTAAACAGTTAAAAAGCAAAGTAGAATTTATGTTATGTATATTTTACCACAATGTAAACAAAACAAAAAAGCAAAGCAAAGTCAGAGTAGGGAGGGAGAGATGGATTATAAAGTGGTATGAGGAAACTTGAGAGTGAGGGATATGTTTTTTAATTTTGATGATTTCACAGGTATATAATGTTAACACTCATTAAATTATACACTTTTAAATATATGGTTTATTGTATGTTAATTATAGTTCATTCAGTAGAGCTGTAAAAATATTATAGCACATAATCCCCCCCACACACCGACACACATACAGAGCAAAGACTTCTGAGAAGTTCCTATAAACATGTCTTTGGATGTGTTAAGTATTTTTCTATTAAACTTTAAGGAATTTTAACTTGAAGTCATGGAAAGTAACTGGTGAGAATATGACATGACATTTATTCCCTTTTTATTTTGGCATCCTTAAAACTCTATTTTGTATCATGAATGAAAAGTACAGGTGACTTAAGCACCACCTATTTGTAATGTCAGAAGAGAGATGAGCAGAGAATTAATTCTTTTTTGCTTACGTTGAAAGCTTATCAGGAAATCCTAGCAAAACTTTTCCAGTAGGAAAGATCTGTACAGCTGACAAATCAGGCAGCTTTGGAATCAGGCCAATAGCCATGTCAGTTCTATTTGATTGGTGCTGGGACCTTGTTTACCTTTAAGTGACTGTGACCTTTTATTCCACTGTTCAGGTAGGCTGGTCTGACTTAAGTTTACAAAAACTTCAGGAACCCATGCCGTGGAAAAAATGTTCTTGATTGAGGGAAGCAGCAGTAATGATGAGACAGCTTCTTTAAAAAATCTGTGAATTTCTGGGAGACAGTATTCTGGCTTTCTCATTTACTAGCTGTGTGATCTCTGGATAGGTTGCTTAACCTCCCTGAACCTTAGTTTTCTCACTTGTAAATTGGGACTAAAAATACCTGCTTCTCAGGTTATATGGGTTAAATGAGAATAATGTATATAAAGTACCTAGCACAGTGCCTGGCACTGGTAATATTGAAAAAAAAAGTCATTATTATGAATTTGCTGTTATTATCTTACTTTCTTCCAACACATTTAGATTCCTCAAACATACTTCTTGGAATATATGTATCATCTACACTGATTCAAAGATTTAGGAAGGAGAGGAAATCTGTTTCTGGAGACCCCAAAAGACAACCTTAGATGAGGGCCTATCTGTGTAGAAAATGTTTATTGAACTATTTTTTTTTCTTTTGTGATACGTGGGCCTCTCACTGTTGTGGCCTCTCCCGTTGCGGAGCACAGGCTCCAGACACGCAGGCTCAGCGGCCATGGCTCACGGGCCCAGCCGCTCCGCGGCATGTGGGATCTTCCCGGACCGGGGCACGAACCCGTGTCCCTTGCATCAGCAGGCG
This sequence comes from Leucopleurus acutus, assembly GCF_964270905.1. NCBI lineage: Eukaryota > Metazoa > Chordata > Mammalia > Artiodactyla > Delphinidae > Leucopleurus > Leucopleurus acutus. Next base: position 72,029,933 of record NC_139147.1, on the reverse strand, counting down.
TACTCTCAACCACTGCGCCACCAGGGAAGCCCTTGAACATTTTTAAAAGTAAACTTTTTACTTAAAAAAAAAATGTAAAGCCTTTAGAAAAGTTGCAAGAATATTAAAATGAACTCCTTTGTTCCTGACTTAGCTTCATACATTGATAACATTTTGCCATATTGTTTTACCTTTTTATATGTAATATAATATACACATTTTTCTTTCTTTTTTTTTTTTTTTTGCTGAGGTTAAGTTGCAGAGATCATAACCCTTCATCCCTAGATACTTCAGCGTAAAAAAACAATGACAGGCATCCGGTGGCAGGGTCTGGGGAAGGGGTGGCAGGTGCCATGTTGGGCTGCGAAGGTGGCAAGAAGCCCCTGAAGCAGTCCAAGAAGCAAGCCAAGGAGATGGACGAGGAAGATAAGGCATTCAAGCAGAAACAGAAGGAGGAGCAAAAGAAATTTGAGGAGCTAAAAGCGAAGGCCTCGGGGAAAGGCCCCCTGGCCACAGGTGGAATTAAGAAATCTGGCAAAAAGTAAGCTGTTCCTTGTGCCTGAGGCAATGATGATCCTTAGTTCCATTCCTGTTTAAACATCTGGCTTAAACATCTGGATTCCCTGCCATAACATCTGTTGCCACCTATAGCTAGAATGAAGTGTTGTCTTGGAACCTATTGTACATTTAAGAATAAACTTTTGTAAAACAAAAAAACAAAAAAAAAAAAACAAAAAAAAAACAATGACAGTCTTTTACATAACAGTATAATGATCAACTTAAGGAAGTTTATTTTAACATTGATATATATTATTATCTGATACAGAATCCATATTTTAATTTTACTGATTGTCCTAATAACTATCCTTTATAACAGTTTCTCCCCCAATCTAGAATTATGCATTACATTTAGTTGTCATTTCTTTGGTCTCTTTTAACCTGGAACAGTCCCTCAGCCTTTCATTGTTTCTCATGATAGACATTTTTTTGAAGAATACAGCCTTGTTGTTTTGTAGAATGTCCTTTAGTTGAGGTTTGTCTGATTGTTCCTCATAAAGCCATACAGGTTATGCATTTTTGGCAGATGATGTATCCTCAGTGCCTCACATCAGGAGGCATTATTGGTGATGTTAATTAGCTTCAATTACTTAGCTGAGAGATTTTTTTCACTTTTTTTTTTACATTATTAATAGTGTACATTTAAAAATTTTATTTATTTATTTTATACAGCAGGTTCTTATTAGTTATCCATTTTATACATATTGGTGTATATATGTCAATCCCAATTCAGATTTTTTTCACTTTGAAGGTAACTCTTTTTACTTTGTAATTAATAAGTCATTGATAGGGAGATATTTACTTTGAAACTGTTCCTAAACAAACTTTCCCCCAATGGTTTTGCAATCCTAAGGAGCATTTTTTATCATAAACATGTGGTTTCCTCACCTTGATTGAAGGCTTCTTGAGAAAATAACTTTTACTTTTAAAATTATGTTATAATACCTTGTGTACAATAAATACTCAATATTATTGACTGCCTGACCTTGAGCTACCTGACACCAGATTGCTGATTATATTTCTCATAATGGATTTTGTCTACCTACTCTGAGAATTTAACAGATATTTGCAGCCAAGTCCTGTTGTATGCAAATTAGAAACAGTCATTAACTGAACTGATTAGGCATTCTTAGCAGGCCTCTCAGACCATTGAGATGGGAGTAGTAAATCTGACCTCTGGATATTTCAAAAGAATAATTAATAAAAATAATGAAGAAAATCTCTGATCATCATTACTGGAAAAGCTTGTTAAATATACAGTACCCTCCTTTCATTTTATTTTAATTTGTGATGAAGAGACATTTTAATTTTAATTAAATATGTGATGAAAGGAAGTTTCTGGGTGGTGGTCATCTTTCACTTTAGATTCTGACATTTTTTCATACCAGCCTAATACTTAGCCATGACTCATGGGGTGTTTCTTTCAGTCTCTAAGAATTAGGTTAGGTTTCTTGTCGATCTTATCACATGCCACTTGGAATTTAATTTAACCAGAGGAAAGAAAGAAAGGCACAATTGCGATTGTTTAGATAAACATGTATTCTGGAGGGCTTATTAGAGGCAGTGAGGCAGAGTAGAAAGTCCTCATTCTGTCTAGTATTTTGTTTTGTTTTCTGCTTCTGCTCTAAGGATCTTTTTTCCACCTTTCACTGTACCACGTCTTGGGCAGAGATGGCAGTTGATCATTGAAGTTCCTCTATCTCCAATTTCTGGCTGATATCTAAAATTTCATCATTATCAAGAAATTAATTTATTCGTGCAAATTATGTTACCTAAGAAAAATGCAGATATCCTTGTAGGCGATTGGAGGTGTAGCACAAGCCAACATCTAAACATGAAACATCAAATATTCAGAACTTTTCTGTAATAGTTAGTTGCTAGACACTTTTTGCTAAATGAGACAATAATAAGTTTTTCCTTGGGGGAAGGAGAAGCCTGGGTGGGGTTTTAGTAGTTGGGGACTCTGAGCAAGCTTAAGGTGCTAAGACTCTGAAAGAGGGAGGGGAAATGAATTGAAAAAGGAAGAGGAAAGACATTTAAAAGATACAAGTACACTTACTCTACAATTTTCATAGCTCTCATCCTGGAGGAGTGGTCTCTGAAATATACAGAGCATTTAGAGTTAAGAAATCCATGCTTTGTTAAACCAGGAATCGCTGGTGGCCATCCTTTAAAAAAAAAAAGGCTCTTTTCTCCGTCTGTACCAAAGACATACCTTTCACATTTCCTTGCACCTGTCATACTTCTGTGTCCTAGAGATATGATGTAAGAGTAGTGGAAAGTCTGTATAACTAACTTTCTCAGCCAAGTTCTTCCAGGTTTTTGCATGCAGTCAGGATATGAAATTAGCAGTTGGTATACAGGCTGTATTGGTTGGGAAATAATTTACAAGGTCCAGGTGATTAATTGTGCCATTGTTCCACAGAGAGGCATTTCAGTGTTTCTACTAGAGCCTGGGTTTTGTGAAGCTTTGCTGTTTTTGCCGGTTGCAATTGGTTCATCTTTGTGAAATGTGTGCTATGGAATTGATACTAAGTGCCTCCATATATCTGGTGACAGGCTTTTCCCACCCCAATGAGACAAAAATTCTTTTTCACTTTCTATCACCAGTTAGAAGAAGATGGATGCACAGAATTCAGCCAAAGTCAACATGAGGAAGAGGAGGATACCTGGACCCAATGGGGCAGCAGAGGATGATGGAATTCCTTCAAAAATGCCACGCTGTGCAATTGTAAGTAAGGAAGAGATTTCTTTGTTGAACACTTAACCTGGCAGGAGGAGGGTAGAAACTGATATAACACTGACAATATCAACATTACAAGTCTTCTTAAATAATGGAAAGAATGAATAGTAAGTGTGAATAGTAACTTTCCACCAGTTGTTGGAACTCTTATGCAGATTCTAATTCACAGCTCAGTTGTAAGAGCTTTACACTGGAGTTGAAAAAAGAATGTTAGGAAAATTTGGAGGTTGTACATATATTAGGCAAAATATCAAATTCAAACTGATGAAACAGAGAAATTGTAGCTCCAGGCAGTGATCTGATCTTAGCATCATCTCATGGTGTTTAGTTTTCTGTGTCTTACTGTCTTTTCTCTCATATCACTCCTCCACTCTATTACTGGTTATATCTTAGATGAGAACCTTTTTCTGTTACTGCCTACCTTATGTTCCTTTATCTCTGGGATGATATCTTTGTATTTCCTAACCACTTCCAAGCCTTTGATGAAAGACCCCATTCCAAATGGCTCATCCTGTCTCAGGTTGGTACCCTTCCTGAAGCTTCCCCTAAAAAAAATATGTCAAAGAATATTTATACACAGTTGGAGTTATTATTGATATACAGTGTTGTTATGAAATCCATGTTTTAAAATCCCAGTGACAGAATTATATGTTTCTGTATGTTTTGTACCTATATTGACCATTAGCCATTGATCCAACTGCAGTTCCCACTGGTTACTTTTGGAGCTTCATAACCCAAAAGGAAAAACATTTCTACTCGGACACAATTACTAGTTGTTATAAAACAATATTCTATCTTGAGCAATAAAAGCAACTGGACTCCACAAATAGTAGGTATAAGCTTCAGGCCTGATATTGATGATTATGTTGGGGGCAAGTGTATTAGTTTTCTATTGCTGTTGTAACAAATTACCACAAATTTAATGGCCTAAAACAATACAGATATATTATCTTACAGTTCTAGGGGTCACAAGGCTGAAATGGGTCTTAAAAGGCTAAAATCAAGTGTTGTTAGGGCTGGAGGTTCTAGGGGAAAAACTGTTTCCTTGCCTTTTCCAGCTTCTAGAAGTTGCCCGTATTGCTTTGCTCAGGGGCCAGCCAGCAATCACAACATTCTGACCACTGCTTCTGTCATCACATCTCCTTCTGATTCTGAATCTCCTGCCTCCTTCATTCACTTGTAAAGACCCTTGTAATTACATTGGACATACTTGGCTAATCCAGGATAATCTGTCTATCTCAAAATCCTTTAATCCCATTTGCAAAGCCCCTTTTGCCATGTAACATAGTCACAGGTTCTAGAAAATAAGATGTAGACATCCTTAGGGGGCCATTATTCTTTACAGCAAGTAAACTCAGAAAATGACTCAGCAGTCAACAAAACAGGGCTTTTTTTTTTTTTTTTTTTTTTTTTGGCTGCTTTGGGTCTTTATTGCTGCGTGTGGGCTTTCTCTGGTTGCGGTGCACGGGCTTCTCATTGTGGTGGCTTTTCTTGTTTCGGAGCACGGGCTCTAGGCACGCGGGCTTCAGTAGCTGTGGCTCACGGGCTCTAGAGCGCAGGCTGTAGTTGTGGCGTACGGGCTTAGTTGCTCCGCGGCATGTGGGATCTTCCTGGACCAGGGATTGAACCCATGTCCCCTGCATTGGCAGGCGGATTCTTAACCAGTGTGCCACCAGGGAAGTCCCTAACAGGGCATTTTTAATTTCTGAATGTTTCTTAGAGAATTCAGGTTCAGGGGATGGTGGTGGGCACCAATTCACCACTCTTATTTGGAGTAGGGACAAGTTATAACCAAGTAGGTAATACTCTGAGCCAATCACCAAAGCCACGAATAGACCAAAGAAGGCCAATCTTAGTGGAATGGGCTCTGAGAAGACTTAAATTTCTTGGTTCTTAGAATCTGAGGAATTTCAATGATTTAAGTTACTCTGCTTCATATATTCATGTCACAGATCAGTTAAGTGGCTTGCTACCTATTTCACATTCCTCTTTGGTACACACCGGCTATTTAACATGGGCTAATGGTCAAAGAGTCACTCACCCAACAGGCTGGACTGACTCTAATGAAGAGTGTCTGCTAAATAAACTTGTGTGTCATCTCCACTGTACACATGTGCTTTCTATCTCTGAATCCCTTTCAACTCTGTAGCAAAAATGAACAAGGTTTTTTCTTTTTTTTATGATAGCTTTACTGAGATCATAAATCCACCCATCTAAACTGTACAATTCAATGGTTTTTAATATATTCACAGAGTTGTGCTACCATCACCACAACCAGTTTTAGAATATTTTTATCGTCCCCAAAAGAAGCCATACCCATTAGCAGTCACTCCCCATTTCCTCCCAACCTCCCCAAGTATTTGGTAGCTGGGTTGGTAGGTCAGGATAAAATGCATGAAGGGAGAGAAAAGAGTTAAGGAGGAAAAATTAAGGGATAACTTTATGGCTAGTTTGTCTATAAGTATAAAGAATTTACTGAAACAGATGTTTCTAAAGGTAAAATCAAAAGGATCACAGAAATATTTATAAAGAATAGACATTTAGACTATCTTAATATTTGTCATATGTATGAATAAGTCACAGAGTACTTAAAACTCTGAGGTTAATTGGCCGAAGTTCTGCTTATGGAGATAGATCTTACAATCTCATTTCAAACTACATATATTGAGAACCTCTGTGTGTCATTTGCTATGCATTGAGTTGCAAAGATGGAAAGGTGGCCTTGCCCTTAAGAAGCTCATAGACAAATGGGGAAAGAGACAAATAATTAAGATACAGTATGAAAAGGGCCAAATAGAAGTAAGTTAGAGGTACAGTGACCCTCTAGAGGAGCAACAGATTAACTTTGACCGAGGGGTGGGAACAGTGGTTTTGGAAAAGCTTCATTGAGGAGATTATTTCAGAGTTGAACTTTGAAGGCTAAATAGGAATTCAAGAAATGGACAAGAGATAGAGTACAACTTCAGAAGTGTGAAATAATAGTATGTTTAGCAAACTACAAGTAACATTACTGGAGCTTAAACTTCAGAATAAGAATCTGCAATAGATAAGGTAAAGCAAGGGCCTGCTCATGAAGGATCTTGTATGCTGTGCTAAGGAATTTGAACTTTGTCCTATAGGTAATATGATCAGATATACAATTTAGAAGATCATCCTGATTGCTTTGGAAAGGAACGGTTGAAACAGCGATAGACAGAAGCCACAGGACTAGTTGTGAGAGTATTGTAATGATCCAGGTTAGAAATGATGAAGGATTAAACTAAGGCAGTAGATCAGAGAGGACAAGACAAATTTTAAGTTTTTAAGAAGTGAAATAGACAATTCTTGGAAATTATCAGGATGCAGAGGATGAGAGGTGTTAAGGATGACTGCTAGGTTTCAGCCTTAGGTAGTTTGTGTAGATGGGGTGCTTCTCATTCAGATGAAAAATAGAGGAAGAAGAGCTGTTTTAGGAGGAAGGTGATGAGTTTAGTACAGGTTCAACTTAGAAGGTCTATGAGGCATCCAAATAGTTAAATAGGTGAGCTCACTGTTTACATCCATTGAAATGGCAACAGGAATCAGGGAGAATGATTGTCTTTCTTTTTCTTTCTGCTCTGTTCCTTATCCCTTCTTTCTCACACCACCTCGTATTCCTCTTGAATCTAGAGCCTTTTTCCTGGCATTATTGAAATAATTTGGAAATCAGGAGGGCATGTTACCATTTGTGCAGAATGTTTGGGTAAATGGGAAATGTTTCTCTGTGCCATTATGAAACTTTTTGCTGAAAAATGCTTACGAATCCTTGGAAATAGAATACATACAGGGAAGCCAATATCAAGTTCTAGTATTATATTATTTTAGTTACCTCCTCTTTCCTATTAGTAAGGACACCAGAATCTCTTCTTCTCTTTCACTAGAATTTTGAGGAGTAGTGAGTTAATATATGTGAACATAATCAGGAGAAAGTTTTTTTTCTTTGGTTTTTTTTTTTGGCGGTACGCAGGCCTCTCACTGTTGTGGCCTCTCCTGTTGCGGAGCACAGGCTCTGGACACGCAGGCTCATTGGCCATGGCTCACGGGCCCAGCAGCTCCGCGGCATGTGGGATCTTCCCGGACCGGGGCACGAACCCGTGTGCCCTGTATCGGCAGGCAGCCTCTCAACCACTGCGCCACCAGGGAAGCCCAGGAGAAAGTTTTTATGGAAGCAATATTGCATTCAGAAGTTCATTCATAATTTGGGAGGTGATGATCATTATAAGTTTTAAGTTTTAGTTATAATAGAATTAGTTATAATTTGCATAGACTTAGAAACTTTATATAGCATTTAGAAGCTAACCTTTTAGATTAATACAATTTAGTTAATTTTGTTGGTATAATGAAACCTGTGTTCCATAGAATGGAAGAGAAAATGAGCTAATGTAGATTTGTTGAGTGCCTACTCGTATGTGTAACATTATGCTAGTTACTTTGCATATGCTATTTTACTTAATCCTCATAGCAACCTTATGAAGCAGGTATTACTATCTTCCATTTTTTAAGAAATTACTTAATTTATTTTTGGCTGCATTGGGTCTTCGTTGATGCGCGCCAGCTTTCTCTGGTTATGGTGTGCAGGCTTCTCATTGCGGTAGCTTCTCTTGTTGCGGAGCACGGGATCTAGGTATGCGGGCTTCAGTAGTTGTGGCACACGGGCTCTAGGCGCACGAGCTTCACTAGTTGTGGCACTCGGGATCAGTAGTTGTGGCTCACGGGCTCTAGAGCTCAGGCTCAGTAGTTGTGGTGCACAGGCCTAGTTGCTCTGCAGCATGTGGTATCTTCCCGGACCAGGGCTCGAGCCTGTGTCCCTTGCATTGGCAGGAGGATTCTTAACCACTGTGCCACTAGGGAAGTCTCATCTTCCATTTTATAGCAGGTGAAATGAAAGCTGTAGAAGCTTGCTGTGATTTCACAGCTATGAAGTGATAGAGCTGGGATTTAGATCTAAGTTTTTTACAAGTCCTAAACCCTTGCCCTTTCACTTATACCTTGCTACCAGAGAGTCAAAAGACTTGAAAGCAGTATTATTCCATAGGATTCCTTGGAGGTTAAAATGAAGGAGGTTTGTTTTAGGAGAACACAGGTAGACATACTTAGTCCTACTTTTATATAAACATCAGCTTTTAGAGACAATGTTCTCTAACTGAGAAGAGAATAATAGGGTGTTTTAAAAAATACTACTCATTCTAACTGGAGGCAGCTCTAGAGAGTTAAAGATTTTGCTGATCTGTTTTAGCTGAAGAACCTTAGGTTTCATTCTCTATACTTAGGAGGAATCGATTCAGCACAAATTCTAGCCAGGAGGGACAGTTGCATTTGCCTTCTGCCTTGGAATGTACACAGTATACAAGGAAGATTGAAGAAACAGAGTTATGAAAGATAGGATACATAATGTATCTCTTAAAATTTAGATAAAATTCACATACATAAAGTTTACCGTTTTAATCATTTTAAAGTGTACAATTCAGTGGTTTTAATACTGAAAATTCACAGTGTTGTACAACCATCACCACTAATTCCAGAACATTTTTATCACCACAAAAAGAAACCCTGTACCTATTAGCAGTCATTCCGTCATTCCCCCCTTCCCTCTACTCCCTGGCAACTGCTAATCTACTTTCTCTCTCTAGGGATTTGCCTATTCTGGACATTTCATATAATCACACAATGCGTGGCCTTTTATGTCTGGCTTTTATTTATTTACTTATTTAAATATGTATTTATTTATTTTGGCTGTGCAAGGTCTTATTTGTGGCACGTGGGATCTTTTAGTCGCACAACGCGGGATGTTTTAGTTGCTGGCTCTTAGGTGCGCCGTGTGGGCTCTTAGGTGCTGCATGCATGTGGGATATAGTTTCCTGAACAGGGATCGAACCCGGGCCCCCTGCATTGGGAGCGCAGAGTCTTACCCACTGGACCACCATGGAAGTCTCTGGCTTCTTTTATTTAGCACAATGTTTTCAAGGTCCACCCAGGTGGTAGTGTTTAGTAATACTTCATTCCTTTTTATAGGTGAATCCATATAGACATACTACTTTGTTTGTCCATTCATCAGTTGTTGGACATTTGGATTATTTCTGCTTTTTGGCTATTGTGAATAATGTTCTATTATTCATGTACAAGGTTTTTTTTAAAGATATGTTTTCAGTTCTCTTGCTTATATACCTAGGAGTGTAATTTCTAGGTCATATATATCCTTTGTTTAACATTTTGAAGAACTGTTTTCCAAAGCTGTGTGCTAGTTTACATTCACAGCAGTGTACAGAGGTTCCAATTTCTCCACATCCTTGCCATCACTGTTGCCTGTCTTTTTGCTTTTAGCCATCCTAGTGGATGTGAAACAGGGTCTCATTGTGGTTTTGATTTGCATTTCCATAATGCCTAATATTGCTGAGCACCTTTTCATGTGTTTTTTGGCATTAGTATATCTTTTTTGGAGAAATGTCTGGATACCTCTTTTTCCTTAACTCTTCTCTTCCCTCTTCTGCCTACCTTCCATTCACCAGGACCTAACCCTAGATCTTTAAATTTCTGTTAATTCTTTGTTTTTCTTCCTGGACCTATTAACTTGGCCTTCTAAAGATTAAAGTTTCTAGCTTGATCTGGGCTGAATATAGTGCTCAGGAGTTCCATTAATCATTTGCTGATGCTCAAATATATACATTTCCCACAACAGCTATTCTAAATATTTTGTACTTCTCCTCAAGTTTTCAGTCTCATTCCAAAGTCCCTGTTCTTTATAGGGAACTTCACTTTCTTCTTTGCTCTACTGAGAAAATTGATGGCATCAGAATGTAAGTTTATATACATCCTTCCTCCTTTACATCCAGTATTATCCTTTTATCACCTTTCCTTTCTTCTGCTTTCAGAAAAATGTGATCCTAATTACTTATAGGACCAACCTACTCTCCTTTGAGGCCATTCCCTGTCATTCTTCTAGACTCTTCCTTCCTTAATTGTCTGTTTTTTTCCTTCTCTTGATATTTTCAATCTCTTCGGCTCCTTTTCCTTTGTCTTAGACATGTACAGATATCCTCAACTTTTAAGAAAACCTGCTACTTGATCCTTCTGTCCCCTCTAGGTACCTTTCTGTTTTTCTCATTCCCTTTATGGCTATACATCTCTAATGAGAGATTATTACTAATCTGTTTCCTTGTCTTCCTATTTTCTTAAAGGCACTGGTGTTCTGACTTTCACTAATATATTCTAGGAGGTCTCCAATAGTCATTTGAATCTCCAGATTCAAAGACTGTCAGTTCTCATTTTCTTTGATCTCCACTCCTTTTTAAAAAACTTCTCTATTCCTGCTGATGGTACCACAGTCTTATTTTCTTCAGTTCAAAAGCTCGGTTATTATAAACTCCTCTCTCAAGTGACAGTATATTTTCTCTTTACCATGTCCTACCTATTCTTCCTTCACAGAATCTTTTAACTGTCACTCTCTCTATTCAATATTAACGGAAAAATCCACAAATCCATTTCTTCCTCCCTGTAATAACCTCTGAACTGATCTCTTTCTAAGTATGCAGAATAACCAGTGGTGTCCTGATAAACTGGGGGGAACAAACCTCTGATATATAGCATTTACTGATTTCTGTGGCTGATTTCAAACTACCAGCCCTCAAAATATGTAAATATTTAAAAACTGACTCCAGCACACCATTGATAATAAATTTCAGAGAACACAGTAAGGCTGTCTTTTATCTACATGTACTATAAGTGCAATTTTTTCTATTTGTTTCATACATTTTATATTATGTATAAATATATTTATATATAAACAACTTCATTGAGATATAGTTCATATACCATTGTAATTCACATACACACATAGAGTGTTCAATTCAGTGGTTTTCAGAATATTCACAGACTTGTGCAACCATCATCATGATACATTTTAGAGCATTTTCATCGCTCCAGAGAGAAACCCTGTACCCATCAGCAGTCACTCCCCATCTCTCCCCAACCCTTCCATCCCAGTGTAACCACTAATCTACTTTCTGTCTGTAAATTTTCCTATTCTTAGACATTGCATATAAATGGAGTCATACAATAAGTGGCCTTTTGTGGCTGGCTTCTTTCACTTAGCATAATTTTTTCAAGGTTCATCCATGTTGTAGCAGGTATCAGTACTGCATTCTTTTTTATGGCTGAATGGCATTTGTTTCTTGAGGTATAACTTACATACAGTAGAGTGCACAAACCTTAAGTGTACAGCTCAATAAATGTTTATATATGTATACATCCATGTAATCACTGGTACACCTGGAAGACTCCCTCACGCTCCTGCTAGTCAGTATCCTCTTTCCCCAGATTTGTTTTCTTTGTTCTCTGACTTCTATTAACCATAGATTAGCTTTGCCTGTTTTTGACCTTCGTATAGATAGAATCATAGAATGTCTATTATTTTGTGACTAGCATATACTTTTAGAAACACAAATTACTGTTAGGCAACTCTTTGCATACTAACTTCTAGAGGATAAATTGTTTTTTTCTAATTTTATCTGTAGGTAAATTTCTAATAACTTCAGAAAATCACACATTTGTGTCCTTGGTCTATTCTTAACCTTTTTTAAAAAACGTTCTAAAAAAGGATAACACACACACATTTCCTTAAAATGTTTTTCTTATAGCTTTAGCATATTTTAAACTAAGCTTATATAAGTGCTCTTTAAAAGAAATATATTTTAATTTTAAAGCCTTATTTTAAGAATCTATCCTTATCTGAAATCAAAACAAAACAATGTCTTCCCAGTTTCTGAATTTAGCCCAGTCACAATGTGATCTATGTGTAATTTAAAAATCTAAGTAAACATCACTATAGCCCAACAGAAATTAAAAGAATTGTAAGGGAATGTTATGAACAATTTCATGCCAAAAAAATGTGACAATTTAGATGAAATAGACATATTCCTAGAAAGAGACAAATTACCAAAACTGATCCAAGAAAAAGATAGAAAATCTGAATAGACCTATGCCAAGTAAAGTATTGAATTGTCTTTAAAAAAATCTTCCTACAAAGACAAAGTCAGACACAAATGACTTCACTGGTGAATTCTATCAGACATTTAAGGAAGAAATAATATCAATCCTATCCACTTTCAGAGAATAGAGGAGAGAACATTTCCTAACCAATTTTATGAGGCCAGATAGCAAAGACAGGCAAAAACAGCACAAGAAAAGAACATTATAGTTCAAAATCCCTCACAAACTTAGATGCAAAAGTCCTTAACAATATATTAACAAGTTGAATCCAAGAACATATAAAAAGATTTATACAATGTGTCCAAGAAGAATTTCACTCAGGAATGCAAGGTTGGCTTAACATTCTAAAATCAATTAATCTAATACACCATAATTAATAAAATAAAAGACAAAACCAAAATATGATTGTTTCAATAATGTAGAAAAGACATGTGACAAAATCCAATGTTCGTTCATTAAAAAACTCAACAGGGAATTCCCTGGCGGTCCTTAGTTCCCCGACCAGGGATCGAACCCAGGCACTTTCACTGCCATGGCCTGGGTTCGATCCCTGGTCGGGGAACTAAGATCTCATAAGCCTCATGGCACAGCCAAAAAAAAAAAACAACTCTCAGCGAACTACAAAATGAAGAGAGATTTCTCAACCTGATAAAGGGCATCTAAGAAAAACCTACAGCTAAGATAATAATTTAGTGTTGAAAGATTGCATGCTTCTCCCCTAAGACTGGGAACAAGGCAAGGATATTTGTCTTTGCCGCCTCTATTCAGCATTGTACTAGAGGTTTACTAGTGCAATAATGGGTAATAAAAGGAAGTTAAAGCCATCCAGATTGGAAAGGAGTAAACTGTCTTTATTCATAGGCAACATGATCTCATATGTAGACAGTCCTAAGGAATCTACCAAACAAACTGCTAGAACTGATAATTGAGTTTAACAAAGCCACAGGAGATGAGTCAACTGAAATTACTCACACTGATACACATACACACATACAAATCAATTGCATTTCTATATACTGGCAAGGACCAATCCAAAAATAAAATTAAGTAAACAGTTACAAAAGCATCAAATAGAATAAAATACTTAGGAATAGATTTAACAAAAGCTCTTAAGTAAGGCTTTCCTCTAAGGAGGAAAGAGCATACCTACATTTTTATTTCAGCATTGCCTCTGAGTAATTGCATGCAATTCATATAACTTCTCTGAATCTCATTTTCCTCATCTTTAAATTGAGGATACTAACTATTGTACTACTTGCCTCACAGGGCTGTTAATGAGAATTAGAACATATTTACAGTGTAAAGCATTATACAGTGATGATCGTACTTAAAGCACATGGCAGCTGTTTGCCTTCCCAGTCCCATAGTTGAAGTGGTATGAAAAGGCACTTGTGAACCTTGGCAATTTCATCACATAGATCAGGGTTGGCTGTTCTGCCGTCTGGCAGAGGAGCTGTCATTCTGGACCCAGTTAGTTGGGACTGTGCTTAGGTTCTCAGCCACCTTCCTCAGTTCTATTCTGAAATCACCATCAAGACATTTATCTTTCATGCCATGATTTGCCCATTTGGTAAAAGGTTGCAACTTTCACTTGTCATTTTGGAATGCTTTTATCTTTTTTCTTTTTAAGGTTATGAACTTTTAGGAAAAATTTTAATCACAGCATGTTGAATAACTGATTATTCTTTAAAGCTGCCATTTTTTGAGTATTTTAGTTTATACCATTGAATTTTTCTTTTCCTTCACTTTCCTCTTCTTAAGGGCTTACGGCAGCCAGCACCTTTTTCTGATGAAATTGAAGTAGACTTTAGTAAGCCCTATGTCAGGGTAACCATGGAAGAAGCCAGCAGAGGAACTCCTTGTAAGTAAATGACGAATTATTTTGTTGTTTTACTATTGTTTTTAGCATTCAATTGTACTTATCAAATGTATACCTACTCACTATATTCTTCCCTCAGTTTACCTGTAAAAGCTGCTTGAGAGGGGTTTCTCCCATCTCACTTGCTGTTCTATTTGGGAGGATAACTGTACTCCATAAAATTTCATTTATATTGTATACTAATTTCCCAGTATTTTGTCACAGCTATGAGATACAGTGGTACACACTTTTTGGGGGGGCTGTTATCATCACAGCTGTGAGGTGAGATATAGAGGAGCAGAGACAATAAGATATTAGCCTGAGCGGGTTTATAATCTTGTCTGTTTTTATAAAGGTCCAAATAATATGTCAGACTGTCACATTTTTAATAGCCTTCAGAATTTCCCACTAAGTTTTCCTTTCTGTCAGTCAGTACACTAGTATGATGCTGCTGACTGATAGAGGACAGACAAAGCTATCCTAAGTTGGGAGATGCTTATCACTTAATTTTATCTTTATTGATATTATAGTTTTCCAGGTTTTTTAATTTTTAATTTTTTTAATTTTTATTTTTTTAATTAATTAATTTATTTATTTGGCTGCATAGGGTCTTTGTTGCTGAGTGTGGGCTTTCTCTAGTTGCGGCGAGTGGGGGCTACTCTTCATTGTGTTGAGTGGGCTTCTCATTGCGGTGGCTTCTCTTGTTGCAGAGCACCGCTCTAGGTGAACGGGCTCAGTAGTTGTGGCTCGTGGGCTCTAGAGTGCAGGCTCAGTAGTTGTGGCACATGGGCTTAGTTGCTCCATGGCATGTGGGATCTTCCCAGACCAGGGCTCGAACCCATGTCCCCTGCATTGGCAGGTGGATTCTTAACCACTGTGCCACCAGGGAAGCCCCCAGGTTTTTTTAAAAAAGACTTGCTTTATTATTTTCAAAGCCCATACTCTTTATTTGTATACTTAGTTTACATTATTAAGTAGCAATTTCTGGCCTCATAAATTATTAATATGTATTCCAGATAGTTTTGGGCAGTTGGTTTTAGGGATTATCATAAATAGAAACTTCCACAAGCATTTGTTATGATTACAAAGTCCTATAGGCATCTGTTCTTACTTCTCTGTAAATTCTCCATTTCTCCTTTTTTTCCCAATCCTTTTTCATTTCTTTTGATTACTGTGGTGAGTGTTTACTCTGTAAATGTAGGGCTGGACTCAACCCAGGCAAGCACTAGGGAATAAGAGGTAGTTATAGCCACAAATCTATACATTTTCAGTATATAGAAGATATTTGTAGTTACTTCTTAATTGTGTTAGTATGTTTACTCTCTGCTGTAACTTAGGAGTACTGAAATATGAATAGAAATGAATGCTGGACAGTGTTAGGCTAGGGGTCCCAATACCCCTTGGTTATATCTTGGCTGTATGGAGTATGGTTTTGGGGTCCTCAAAAAGAGAATGCTTTCCTTTTGCAAAAGTGTTTAGATATAGCTTATGTTGATCACAACCCTTCTGGTTTATGATGTGATTTTTTGGGGTTGGCTCCTCTTACTTCAGTAATAGGCAGGCTAATGGGGCAGAGTAAAATGACAACAAGGAAAGACAGGCTGTATGTAACAGTGTAGTGGTGGCAGGTCAGACTTCAGAATGCCACTAGACAGTTCAAGGATCACATTCAGATGTGATAGTAGAGCCTGTTGAGGGCAAGAACTTTTCATATACTCTCTAATGACACACATTCAGAATGCAGTACCTCACTCAGATCTGATCACATTAGTTATATTAGCCACCTTGTTGCTAATCTAGCCACATACCATCTGTGATAGGAAAAATGTATGTATGTATACTGTTTCCAAGTTTTGCAACTTATAATTAACAAACACTAATAAATTACTTTCTAAATTTTAGAATAGTAGAATTTTATAAGTAAGTCATTTATGAGATTATATACTTTATACTCTCTTCATTATATACATGAATATAGGTCCATAGAAACTAAGAAGTGAAACAGTAAAACAAATAATTAGTGATAGAATTGAAGCTAAAAACCTAAGTTTTTCCATCTTTGTGTTCTTTTCATCCTGGAGTGGTGCTATTCTTTATATAGACATTAGTTATAAATAATAGAAGGCTTATCAGCAAGCTGATTGAAGTTTGGGTGGAACAGATAGTCACAAATTGGCCTGTAAAATTTGCCAGTCTAACTTGACCTCTGGTTTTTCCTTTATCTTATTCTGTCTGTTCAGTTTTATGTTAAATAATCAAGTAAGTGACTGTCTTCATGCCAGTGCCAGACAAGGAATAAACAAATAAAGAATCTACACATGCCATATAGTTAGTGAATTTTAAACCAATAACTGGTTCAAGGGGCATCCCTCCCCCTGCCCCCAGGTTTTCACTTAGGGAGGTTAAGGGAGTACAAGAGGGAAGTTTGTGTAATCTTGGAGTAATCCAAGAAAAAAACCCAGCAGTATGTTCTCTTGGAGAAAGGAAGAAAAAGGCAAAGTCTGAAGGGCAGTGGAAATCTGTTAAAGATGAATGTTTCAGTGGTAGCTATTTGAGAGAATATATCAAAAGAGATAATAAATTGAAACCCAGGTCTCTTCTGCTTAAAGGAGAACATCTAGTTACTTAGTCTAGCAGTAGTGAAAAGACTATAATTTGTAACCCAAATCAAGACTATTTTTGAGAATGAAAGCAGTTGCTCTTGACAGTGAACTGGAACAACAGATATAAATCAGAGGGTATAGTCATCCTGACCAATAGCCACTTGGTAAAAGAATGGATAACGCATGCTTTCTCCCCAGATTTTTAGTTCAATAGTGGCCCCTTCTGGTCATTTGGTTAATATACAGGCCTGGGTTTGCCAAAGACTTGCGGTTAAGTCATGGGGAATTGAGAGGTTGGGAAGCTGGGGAAATGCTAAGAGGGCAAGAGGCACATCAGGGATTGCTCCAAGAAAGGGTTCAGAGGTGGCTTGGCCTAATATGGGATGTTTAACTGCTGGCAAATAGCCACTTAATCAACAGTGTCTATGCTATTGCCACTATACAGGAAATGTGTTTACTGGCTAAATCTCCCTCATCTCACTTTGCCCTTGGTGTAGAAACAACAGTACAGTATTCTCATTTTATATTCTATCGTTTGTCTTTTAGGATCAAATAAAGTGAGATCATAGCCACTCTGGACTTGTTTAGGAAAGATAGAAGTATATTAGTTACTTCATGGTCATGATTTCTAGGATGTAGAAGAGAGATTATATTACTCAGGTTTTGTTTTGTTTTGCTTTGTTTTATAGATGAGGAAACTGAGGCTTAAAGAGATTAAGATTACAAAGGAGTGAGGCTGGTTGGCAAGCTTGGGCTATAATTTTTCTGACTCTTTAAATCCATCATATTATTTCTCAGTTTTTCATTGTATTAGTGTATTTATTTTATTTAAAATTTTTATTTCCTGTATTATAAAATTAGTACATTCCTGTGACCTAACATTCATAAAGTACAAAAAAGACACAGAGTGAAATGACTTCCTCTCACTACTGTCTCACAGCCACCTAGTATCCCTTTTACAGGTAACCAGAATTACCAATTTCTTATTTATTTATTTATTTAATTTATTTTTGCCTGCAATGGGTCTTTGTTGCTGTGTGCAGGCTTTCTCTAGTTGCGGCGAGCGAGGGCTACTCTTCATTGCGGTGCACAGGCTTCTCAGTGTGGTGACTTCTCTTGTTGCGGATCATGGGCTCTAGATGCGCGGGCTTCAGTAGTTGTGGCTCGCGAGCTCTAGATTGCAGGCTCAGTAGTTGTGGCGCACAGACCTAGTTGCTCCACGGTATGCGGGATCCTCCCTGACCAGGGCTCGAACCCATGTCCCCTGCATTGGCAGGCAGATTCCTAACCACTGCCCCACCAGGGAAGCCCAGTATTACCAATTTCTTGTGGATATCTAAGCAAATAATATATAAATCTTCCCACACTTTTAATGGGTGGATCATGTCATATTCTGTCTTCCACTGAAATTTAGGTTGTTTCCAAACTTTTGCTATTACCAACAGTGCTGCATTCAATAATGCAATCTGCATACGTATTTACAAACATATCTGTGAGGTAAATTCCTAGAATTGGAATAACTGGGCCAAAGGGTATAAACATTTGTCATTTGTCTTTTCACAGATATTGCCTAATTGCCATCCTTAAGAGTTGTACCAATTTATACTTCTATCAGCAGTGTATAATTTCTCAGTTTAAAAGCGACTTTTGTATGGATAAAGCTATCTATAAAGAAAAGTCCATAAACCTCCTGAGAACCAGTTTCCTCCCCCTTGATTCACCGTCCTCAAGGCAGGAAGGAGATGTATCTTATCCTTACCTTCAGTATGGTGTATTTGATGAGGCTCTGGCCCTTCTTTCGAAGAATGATGTAGATGCTCCTACTATTATTTTCTCCTGCTACAGTGAGACAGCTCTTCCTTTATTCAAGTAGTGGAAATATGTTACTAGGACCCATTAGGTTTATCATTTGAAGCATGCTGAACCATTATATCAATTCCATTCTCAGTGTGTTTATTTGGCTTTGGAATTAGGCTTGTACCCCAAGAAATCATTTCCTCCTTTTCTTTCATAGTCTACTACCACTAAAAATAAATTGACAATCAGTTCTCTGTTATTCTCACTAATGGACAGGGGAAGAGGAAAGGCTCTAATATAAAGTCCTAAAATATTTATATTTGATTTTCAAATACCTGATATATCACCCTCTACTGAGAAAGTGTAACATGCTCACTATCAAGGAGAAATGCTTGAAGGAACTCCATCTGTTATCACAGAGCAGTTATTAAGGGTGAATCTGGGACTGTGAAGCAATCTCACCCCTCTGCATCACTCTTTACCTTCAAAGCAAAGTATTTTATTTTCAAAGCAAAGTATTAGTTATTAGTAATCAAGGCAGCTTGAAAAACAGAGAGCAGGCAGCCAGAGCGTAGTTTAATTATACTCTGTTTAAACATAACTGCAGTTTAAACATAAACTGAAGGCGAAGATTTTGAAGTTTCAGATATAGCTCTTGTATAACTCTTCCCTTCACTTCTAAAATAACTTTAAGAAAAAGCAGTCATGAAATCCAATTACCTAAGCAGTTTGGTACAACCAGGCTAACAAAGAGAGTTAGTGGATATGATGCCAAGAGTGTTTTTGTAGTCAAGGAAGCCTGTGATGTTATTCCTCAGAACCCCAAAGTACCCCCAATAAAGGTGAATATCCAGAGAACACCTTAAAAGGGGGCTCTGCAGGGGTGGAACAGTCACACAGTGCCATTTCCATTTGTTAAATGTGAGGTATTGAATCAATGTATTTCTGTGATAAATTCTTTCCTTTGGATTTAGGTGAACGGCCTGTGAGAGTTTATGCAGATGGAATATTTGACTTATTTCATTCTGGTCATGCCCGGGCCCTGATGCAAGCAAAGAACCTTTTCCCTAATACATATCTCATTGTGGGAGGTAAGAAAACATCTGATGACTTTAGGTGCTGTCCAGAAAAAAATTATGGTAGCCTCTTTTCTCCTATCTTTATAACCCAAGTACATTGCCTCTTATGTTGGTTTTCAAATGAGAGATATAGTGCAGCCTCTTTAAAATGTGAAATATATGAAGAACATGAAGTATATAAAACCTGAACTGTATAAACCTGGAGAGAGAAGCTCTAAGCTCATTGACTTGAGACGTCCAGGATTTATCTCGCTGGTTTTGGCCGGGTTTCTGCAGTCTGACCCCCAGTGCGGGCGGGGGTGGTCAGAATAGCATTAAGAATAAATGCTACTTAAGAAGAGCATTTGCTTTAGATTTCAGTTTATCATTCTGAGTCAACTGAAGTACAAAAGTCTGCTAAGCTAATGTTATGTTGTCCAGTCCAGTCTAATAAAAGTATAATAGGAAAACATTTTTTAAAACTGTTAATTGATACAGGATGCACAGTAGTTTCATTTCAAAGCCAAAGATCTTAGTCCTCCATTGTATCCTCTCCTCTCCAAAGTGTGAAAATATTTAGTGAATGTTGCTCCTGAAGGTGTATCTTGGATTAGGAAAAGCATTGTTATCCAGACTGAGCCAAATCCAGAAGACTCTTATACAGGCTGGGGAGATTGGTTATGAGAGGTTGGGAAATGAGAGGTTGATGATTGAGGAGTGCTTAAGCAGAGGGGACTTTGACTTACAACCTTATGTTGTGGTGAACTCAGTTTGCAGTGATGAGCTAACACACAACTTCAAAGGCTTCACCGTGATGAATGAAAATGAGCGCTATGATGCAGTGCAGCACTGCCGCTATGTGGATGAGGTGGTGAGGAATGCCCCCTGGACCCTGACACCAGAGTTCCTGGCAGAACACCGGGTAAGAAACTGAACACATGTTTCCATTCCCTGTTCTGGAATTTCTTCAACTTTCAAGACTTCTGGTACTATGGCTAGTTTTCCACTAGCCTTATTTTACTTCTATCTTCTATGTAAATTTCACATAGAAGAGGTAACAGTGTTATTACTTCTAATAATAGTCATCCCTGACATTTTTCTTGGGTTTGATGGTTTACAAGCACTTTTGCATCCATTATATTTCATTTGTTCCCCACAAAAATCCTATTGGGTAGTTATTAGTTATTTCCACTTTACATATGAGAACAGGGCCAGAGAGGCCAAATAACCAGGTCACACTCTAGCAGGGCTAGAAATTGAACTCTTCAGGGCTTCCCCGGTGGCGCAGTGGTTGGGAATCCGCCTGCCAATGCAGGGGACATGGGTTCGGGTCCTGGTCCGGGAACGTCCCACATGCTGCGGAGCAGCTGGACCTGTGCGCCACAACTACTGAGCCTGCACACCATAACTACTGAAGCCCGCGCGACTAGAGCCCGTGCTCTGCAACTGCAGAGCCACCGCAATGAGAAGCCTGCGCACCGCAACGAAGAGTAGTCCCCACTCGCCACAACTAGAGAAAGCCTGCACGCAGCAACGAAGACGCAGCCAAAAATAAATGATTAAAAAAAATCTTATAAAAAAAAAGAAATTGAACTCTTCAGTTATGTGAGTCTGTCGCACCTCCTCCCCCCCATTATAGGCGTATCCATCCTCACAGCATACCGGTCTTTTTAGAGTATACACAGCCCCAGACATGCTCTCAAGGAGTTCACATTCCAGGAAATAAGATATATAAACATAGACTTCTCTTGTATTGACTTAAATTTAGTTTCAAGACTTTTGATTTCAGGCTAGAAATTATGTGGGATCAGAAACCAGGGAGGTTTCTCACTTTTTCTCGGTGAGTTGGTATTATAAAAAACCCTTATCTCCTTTTTATTTTCCCACAATAAAGCAACACGTTTCCTACAAAAGAGGGGTTTATAGCTGATAGCTGAGAAGAATTTATCAGGTCATGTTGGAGGCCCTTGAGCTTGAGGAACCAGCAAGCATATTGTCAGTTCTCTTACAGTGGTGTGGAGAATGTTGAAGGTGAATTGTTCAACGAGGCAGGAAAGAACAAAAGTAGCCAAAGTGCTTCAAAAGCAGTATTTGGGTAGGCCTGAAGCTAAGGGATATTTGTTATAACTGTTTAGGATTAGGACAGAACTTTTATAATTCTCTAGCTTTACTGCTTCAACATTTAGCAGCCAGTGGTACCAAGGGTGATGAGCAAGATTATTCTCAGCAACATAGCCAGGCAAGCCCAGGCAGAAGAGGTTAGAGGAACTTCCATATTCCCTTTCCTCCGTGTTAGCAGTGTATCCTCAACCATGAGTCTTGCTTGCTCACCATTCTTATTTTCAATTTGCTGCCTATGGATCCCTGACAAGTTGTTCATGGGTAATTGAGATGTTAGCCGAGAGTCCCTGACATAGTCCTGATGAGCGTACTTCACATTACAGTGGCTTCTGGGAGCTGGGTGTGGTGGTGTTAGCAATTATATTAGCAAAGGGCATATGGCCTATTCAGGAAGGAGTAAATGAGTGAGGTTTAGAAAGATAATTGATCCCAGTGTGAGAGGTATTGACAGTAGTAAAGTAATAGATCTGAGACTTAAAGGTCTTTTATGGCCTTGGGCTTTGCATTTCTCAGGAGTACAGATGTATCTATTCTAGTAAAAGTGCTCTTGGTTGCTATTTTTATATTCCCACTCATCTCATGGACTGAGAAACCAGTTAACAAAGAAGTGACCTCTTTCTTATATTTTTAGAAACCCTATTTGACCCATCCTTGTAGACCCAGGAGGGTGGGGAGATTTCCTTTCTTCTTTCCTGGATTCCACCCACTAACTAGCATACCAGAAAATCCTCTAGGCCTGTTTACCACAGCATGGTGACTGGTATACAGTGTGAGGGTAGCACTTCCAGTAGACCAGGAGGAATAGCTAAAAAAGAAACTGGCTAGCTTCATGATTTTGATCCACGAATAATTAGGTTGGGTGGCTTGTGAATGAATCATGGAATTTATGAGCAAAGCAAAGAGAGATAAAGACAGAAGTTCATTTGAGGCCTCGCCTCTCCTTGTCCTTTTTCTGGTCCTGAGAGTGTTTACTGGTTCTTTCTGAATGGCAGTTATGCTGGGTTTTAAATGATGTTTCCTTACTTTCAGATTGATTTTGTAGCCCATGATGACATCCCTTACTCTTCTGCTGGGAGTGATGATGTTTATAAGCACATCAAGGAAGCAGGTGAGTAAGTTGATGTGCATCCTCATTTTATGGAGTCTTAGGGGCAGTGACAAGAGATTCAACCACATCACTACTTTACAGAGGAAAATTTATACAGTGAAAACTTTAACATCCAGTTTCAGGTCGCACTTTGCTTAAGAGGTTAAGGTGAGCATAGCATCATATCCATCAATTCTCAGTCTAAACATTTACTTTTGATATCTCTTAATTTCAGGAAACCCTTCTCCAGCCCCATATTTTTCTTAATATTAGGGCCTTTCCTTACTACTAACTTTTGATTCAGTGTTCCTTCAGTGTTCCTTCTGTATGTTCCTTACTACTAACTTTTGATTCAGTGTTCCTTCCAGACTTTACTTAGTAATAACAGACTCTGCTTTATGAGGAAAGAAAAGGAATGTGGCTCCCAGTTTCCATCTAGTCCTACTGCCTGAGCTAATCAGAATGTCACAGTGTTTGTATGTGTTCTTGTGTTAGGCATGTTTGCTCCAACACAGAGGACAGAAGGTATCTCCACATCAGACATCATCACCCGAATTGTCCGCGACTATGATGTGTATGCCAGACGGAACCTACAGAGGGGCTACACGGCAAAGGAACTCAATGTCAGCTTTATCAATGTGAGTTCCAACCTCATCCTAGAGTTCCCTGGCCCTATAGGACATGTTGCCTCTCACTTCATCTAAGTTAAACTTGCTTTTCAGTCTGCTGTTATTATCACCTCCAAAAGCTCAGTGGATACCTCTTTGCACATAACGCTATGCCAGGCTCTTTACAAAGAGCATATGGATGTATCTAGAGGCATTTTCTGCCTTTATGAGCTAGTATCAACACGTCGATATAAGGACATACAGCCAATTAAATAAATAAGAACGTGGAACTTACAAAGTACAGTACTTATATCAAATATATTTAAAACAGTGGTTCTTAACCTTTGTTCTTTTTGACTGGATGGTCTTTGCAAATCTGATGAAAGCTGTGGATCCTCTCCCTGGTGCATAGTAACACACAACATTTTGCATGCAATTTCTCAAGGCACATGAACCTAACTTTTAAAATTTGATTTATGAAAGCACGTTTATTTTAGCTTAATAAACAAACTGCTATACATTTTGTATATAAATTATACCTCAATAAAGTTGATTTAAAAAGAAGAAGAAAGCTGCTAACTGTATCTTCTACATAAGTAGTTTACCATGCTCCCTCACTTGCTCCCAGCTCTGTGAATTATGAATAGGTGAAATGGTTTCATTTAAATATGATTTATCTATTCAGGTAAACCCTAGCTGTTGTTAACAATCTAACTGTTGTTATACTGCAGAATCTATCTTTAGATGTTTAAAAATCCTAAACATATTCGCCTTCCCCTTCCCCTTTATGATCTGGAAATGAGAATAGTTTTCATTTGGCTAAAGACTCCTCCCCTCCCCTCCCTTTGGGAGGATTCATACCATTTTCCCTTATCTTTAGGGAAGCCTGTAGGACCAAAGAGTATCATCCTTATTTTGCGAATGAGCAAACAGACCTCTAAATATTAAAAAATTAAAAAAACAACTCCTCTGTAATCATAGAATAAGCCACTGATGGAGGAAAAAAATTCAGTACAATAGATGAATTACTTAAGTAAAAGGCCCACTATTTCCTTTTTCAACCTGTTACAGTTGGCTTATTGTTGGCAATATTGTGCAGTGATCTTGTTGCTCTCTCCCTATACATCTCCATCTAGAATGGGGTTTGGGTTTTGTTAGGCATGTTTATCTTCCAAGTTTATGTTTCATCTTAAAAAAATCTGACTTCGTTTGGTATGTGCCTATCTGTTACTGGTCTTACACTATACATTTAGTTTAGTCCTGGGCTCTACAATCTTAGAATTATTACACTTTTGTATAAGATGACCATCCAGAGCATATCTTATCTGTTATTATGCTGGAGAAGTATGGGATAGATTAAAGTGAAATTCTCAAGACTGAAAGGAGTGTCAGTAGAGTGCCAAACCAAGTCTTTTCCTTCCCCTTAGTATGGAAGGTCAGAATGAGTATTATTTCTCAGAGCAGTTATTTCTTTATCCAGGAGAAGAAATACCACTTGCAGGAGCGAGTTGACAAAGTAAAGAAGAAAGTGAAAGATGTGGAGGAAAAGTCAAAAGAATTTGTTCAGAAGGTAGAAGAAAAAAGCATTGACCTCATTCAGAAATGGGAGGAGAAATCCCGAGAATTCATTGGAAGTTTCCTGGAAATGTTTGGTCCAGAAGGAGCGCTGGTATGTTCTTTCTTGCTGGATAATTTAGGGAAATTCATGAAAATCTGGGGAATTCTCATGCTGTGGAAGGAATTATAGAATCCTTGAGCAGAAAGGGACATTGACGTTAAGAAGTTATCTAATCTGTTCCCCTTGTTCGGCAGAACTATATTTCCACTATCCCCAGAAAGTTTTTAAAAATCTTTACAGAAAGAGGTTATACATTCTCCTAAATAATTTTGCCAGCTCTCTATCAACCTCCAAATATGGTGACAAGATAAGTGAGTAGCCTTGCCCAGCTTGCTTCTACATTATAGTTTTAGGTGGAAGGGAAGGAAAGAGCAAAGAGCAGTAAAAAGAAAGCTGCCTGCACTACACACAGCTGCTGCAGGACCGTTGGGTACGGTGGGAATTCTGTCCTTGAGGAGTAGCAGGGTCTTTTCGAGCCAAATAAAAGGTGCCTGTGTAGCTATGAGCAGATGAGCCCTAGGATATCAGGAACGATCTGACTGTGAGGGTGTTTGGATGCCAGAATAGATTATTCTGGGAGTGTATGGAATTTTCTCTTCAGAGAACTCCAAAACTAGGATAGGTACCCTTTTGTCTGAGTTAATTCCTTTGTTTTTGCCTACAGCCTAGACTACAGACCCAAGTAGCCTTTTAAGAATTCCTTTGACGTAGAGGTCAAGGATTGGGTGACAGTGGATAGCAGGTGGGAACCCTTAGATACATAGTATAGCATAGAGCACTTTGGAGAGGAAATTGCTTAGGATTATAGCTATGTTCCTCCTCTGGCTTACTTGATCACTTTTGACATTACAGAGGGCACTCGTGATAATTTGAAGTCTCATATCCTCCAGTGGTGCTTCAGTAGGATCCATAGGTTTCTTCTAACTCTTTCTTTTGGTCTCCCCAGAAACATATGCTGAAAGAGGGGAAAGGCCGGATGCTGCAGGCCATCAGTCCAAGGCAGAGTCCCAGCAGCAGTCCCACTCGTGAACGCTCCCCCTCTCCCTCTTTCCGGTGGCCCTTCTCTGGCAAGACTTCCCCGCCTTCCTCCCCAGCAAACCTCTCCAGACACAAGTCTGCAGCCTATGATATCAGTGAGGATGAAGAAGACTAATTTTTCATCTCTCCTTTCCTCTCCCCTCCCTCTGTCCCATCACCTTCAGAAGCTCTCTGTTGAATTCTGAATTGTGATCCCAACACTAAACCTAAGGACAGCTACAAAGGAAAGACAATTGGGGCAAGAGTACTTAGGATGGGGGGACCAGACAGCCTATCCTCTGAGAGACATCACCCACCCCCACCAAGAAAGAGGCTAACTACATCTTAGAAGCCTGTTTGGCATCCATATACCTTCCCCATGGACTTTGCTCTACTGTTTATGTTCATGTGATCTTGACAGGGAAATTGTCATTTTTATTAATTTTTAAAAAATTAGTCTTTCAAATGTAGTAAATAGAACTAATTTTTTGCCCCCAAGGAGTGGGCAGAAGGAAGCGGTGTAATACCCAGAGGACTTTTCTTCCTGATACACTATAGTATTTGCCTTCCGTTCTGAGGCAAAGAGGCAAACTGTTTTGCCAAGTCCTTCAGGCAATGAGCCATGCTGATGGGTGATTTGGAGGGGAAATATCATAATTTTGGTTTCCTTTAAAAAAAGTAAAAAGCTGAGTAACAGTCACAAATCCCCTAAGTGTACTGCTGGCACATGTGTCAATGTGGCTATGGGAAGAAGGAGATCTGAGTTTAACTTTTCTTGCTCCCTGAGGAGTTTCTTATTGGACCCAATGGGGTCCATGAAGACACTGATGGGGATGGAACCAGACCACATGGCATCTGCTACGGTTTTTCTGCTGTGTTCATCTTCTCAGAAAACTCTGTTGCCCAGTTATTTGGGAGCTCTTGTCAATCTCTTTCCTGTAATCTACCTTTAAAGGGAGGAACACTTCCAGGTTTAGTCTGATTAAGGAGGGGAGTGGGACAATACTCAATCTTATGCAAAGTCAGTTTTGATTAATTTTCTTCCTGAGAGTAAGTCCCTGGCCCTGTGACTCCTATTTTAATATTTATTACCTAGCTTTTTACAGAGGATACTTTGTAAATGTCTGCAGTTTGAACATGATCTGTTAATCCATGTTGCTCATAGCCATATCGAATATTCAGATTTGCACAGAACATAGGCACAAAAGCATAAGGAAACACACCCCTTTCTAAAGCCTTTTCTTGACCTCTTCCCCTCTTAAGAGTGTCCTTCACTGGAACCAGTGCTCCATGAGGTGTTTATTTTCCCCTGAGAGTTGGCAGCTGGCAGGGACTCCCGTCTGCTGCCCTTCCAGCAAGTCACCGAGCAAGGGCTCACTTTACAAGAGTGTGGTAGGTTCCCTCCCTCTCACTCTACCTGGTTCCACCTCCCCTGGTGTGTTGCCCAGGGGATTCACTGCTTAAATTTCACGTCAGAGAATGCTGAAGCTTAACACTTGCTGTTGAGCATAAGCTCCTTTTAAACCTCTAGCATCCTACAGTACATGACCTAGCAGATCATCATCTATCATAATCCTGTAGCTGGGTTCAGGGTGAAAAATTGCTTATGTCCAGGCACCATCCCATCACTCATAAATACCCCTTGTGGGGGTGGCGTTTTAGTGTTTTCAGCTAAGAAAACCACATCTTATCTTTCCTTGCCCCTGTGCTAGGGCTGTGAGCATCTCATAGTCCCCCCCCAAACACCTTCTGTTAAAACTTGCTCTTCTGCCTGAGGGTCGGTGACTAGAATCACTGCCTACCTGCACAGCAGGACTACCTAGGTCTTCAGATCATCCAGAGAGGCAGAGCACAGCAGAGTAGAGGGACAAAGAGGGGGAAACCTCTTGTCCTGATGGCCTATGAAAATTACATTTCTAACTGTTCTCATGAAGTGCTATTTTTACTATCAAATCTGGTTTACACAAGCTTTGGCTTGGAATCCTTTTTTTGGAACAGTTGAAGTTAATGTTTTCCTATATTACTCAGCTTGATATGATCAAGCTGATATGATCACATATTTTAACTTGCTGCTTCAGTCTTGCCTCTTTGGGAATTCTGCCCGTTTCTGTCAATAGGAAAGCAGTGAAATCACCACTGAAGCCCACTTACGTGTTCTCTCAAAGTACACATGTTATCCAAGTGTATTTGGAAAATGAGGTGCCCAGAGTATGATTTTCCTCCCTGCAGTCACTCTTCTCACGTGTATTGTCTGGATCTTAAGTTTTTGGTCCTCCTCCTCCGCTCTGTAAATGGGCTGCTTTGGGCATATCCTGTCCTTGGAATATGACCTCTAGGCTGACAAGCTCCATGAGACTGCTAGCACCAGCATGTGCACATGTTCTTGGAAAACTCTCACCCCTTTTGGTGAACCTCTGTGGCCTCAGTCTCCTAACACTAGTATATCTTCAAATAATTTTGACTAAAAGCAAAAAATTTTATGGCGTGGCATGCTAGATACTTTGGGATAAATGTGATCCTACATGCCAGACAAGGGTGGGTGGGTGGAAGAAGCTATTGGGATGATGCATTGTTTGATCATCTGTGCCTAATTAAATGAGGTTAGAGGTTCGCATTCCACAACCATGCATGTGATCTGTAAATCTTTAAATATTATTGTTAATATTAACTTCTAACATTAATTTTAATTAACTGTTTCCCTGAATCCCACACACAAAGCTGTCAGCCTGAATAGATCAAATGTGGCAGAAATGGGAGAGCCTTAAAAGTTGCTTGGCTTCCAGTGGTTAAGAATCCACCTGCCAATGCAGGGGACACAGGTTCAAACCCTGGTCCAGGAAGATCACACATGCTGCAGAGCAACTAAGCCCATGCACCACAGCTACTGAGCCTGTGCTCTAGAGCCTGCGAACCACAACTACTGAGCCCACGCACCACAACTACTGAAACCCACAGGCTCTAGGGCCCGCGTGCCGCAACTACTGAGCCCACGTGCCACAGCTACTGAAGCCCGCACGCCTAGAGCCTGTGCTCTGCAACAAGAGAAGCCACCTCAATGAGAAACCCACGCACCACAACGAAGAGTAGCCCCTGCTTGCCGCAACTATTGAAAGCCCACGCACAGCAGCAAAGGCCCAATGCAGCCAAAAAAAAAAGTTGGTTGGCCTCAGAGCCTCTCGCTGTAAGATAGAAGGGGAATGGAGACAGAAGCCCTGTAGCCGGTGCTGAGGAGGTGCCATTTCAGCAGTTACCTTGAGATGAGCTGGGCAAAAAGTTTGCTTTTTTCATACACTACACTCAGTAGCACTGAAGGATGGAGGTTGAAATTGTAGAGGAATAAAAATGGATCATTTGTACTGCTGCAGCTGCTTCTGATAGCTAGAGCCAAAGACCATTATCTTGCTGAGGCTTGGGTAAGAAGGTTGGGGATGCAAGGAGGTTGAAAACCTTGAATGAGAGAAAAAATTTGAGGGAGGTCAAGAGAGCTTTTGACCTTTTCTGATCACTGATAACTTCCTAGGCAGCACCTGAGTTACATTTTTCTTACTTTTGACCACACAGCTGTCCAGGCAGTCTTTGAATATTCCCTCCACAATGGTTCTTCACAGTGATTTTTATTCTGTTTCTTGATGTATGGGTAGCTTTTGTTTTTCTGGAGCTCATTGCCTTTTTAATCCTGTTCCAGACCCTATATCTAAAATCTTTCCAAATCAAGTATATTTCACTGCTTTTGTTTAATTCCCTAAAAGCCATAGCTTTTACATTTTCTGTCAGCACAAACTATCACCAGAAGTTGAATCAGTACAGGTAGGAAAAGAGCTCCCTTAACAATGTTTTTAACTAATGGTATTTTTTTTTAACCTTACCAATATAAGTATTTTTAAAGTTATATTTTTCAAGGTCATGCAGTGATTGTTCTTGTTTTCTCTCACAGAATAGATTGTCATGGGATAAAGAGTGGTCCCTAGCTATAATTTTTCCAAGTAAGTAGAACATGTTCTTGGGATTATACTATTAAATGTTAATTTTCTTTAAAACAAAGGAGAAAGATACTCTGCCAAAGTTTAATGTTAGTATTCAGATTGGGGTAGAGAACAAAAGTACTTGGTTTAACATTAGGATGACTCCAGTTGTGGTTTTTTTAGCTTCCAAGTGGGCTTTCCCACCCTTCTTAGGGAGGCACTGACTGCTTTGAACACAGAGACTTGATTGGTTGAGTTGTTTTATATTGAGGATCCTGAACAGAACGAGTCTTGGAAAAAAATTCTGGCCTTGGCATGAATGTTGGCCCCATCACCAGTGCTGGTGTCCACAAGGACGTTTTCCTCAATTGGTGTTCAGTATATTGCTCTCCTGTCTGAGTGTTATTAAATTGTTCAGTTATTTTGGCTTTTGTCATTAGCCAAATAAAGGAAAAGTGATTTTATGTAATGTTCCATTTTCTGTGTTTTTGACCTTGTATACATGTGTATGATGTGTTTTATGTATTTGGGGCTTTTACCTGTACTATCAATTCCTTTGCTTTTGCATCCTAATTTGGGGGTTTTACCTGTATGATCATTTCCTTTGCTTTTGCATCTTAATTTGTCTCTCCATAATAACTCCATGACCATATTATCGGGATTCCTTTTGCTGCTTGGTACAGAAGACTAAAAAAGCCATTGTCTCACAAAGGGAGGCTGATCCAGATCTCCCAGGTTTAATGTCATCAGTGCCCTACTGACACATCTGTAAGGGAAAGAACACCTTTCATCTGTTCTTCAGAAGCCTGATTTCTTCGAGAGTTTGGGCTGATACTATTTTGCCTGGCTGAGTTCTATTCCTGTTATTATACCAGTAAAACTATCACATACTCTTCCCCCTTTCATTTGCTTTGGGAAACCTCAGAGTAACCTTTTAATATACAAGCTTTATGGGCTAGTAGTGGCACACACAGAGGCAGTGTGCCCAGTTGTAGAACATCAAACTCCATCCTGTTTGTTTATTATAAAACTTAAAATACCTTCCTCAGGCAAGATCCAAAACAATTTCATCCTATTGCATAGTTCACATTCGTGTCTACAGTCAAGTGTATACCATTAGCCAGCTTGCTCTGACAATGGAATCCATCCCCATTTGGTCAAAGCTGAGGAACAGTAAAGAAATCTTGTGCCCATCTAATGAGTGCAGTGTCTCTTTCATTGTCCACGCAATCCACCTCCAGCTTTGAGGTTCAAATCCAGGTTTGGAGAAGAGAAAGGTTCATATCCAACCTTGTCGTCTTTCCTTCGGTAGTATATTCGTGTGAGCACGGTTATCAGAAAAGTCTCCAGGATGAGGAGGTGGCAGTTCATCACTGCAGCATGGGGCAAAATATAATGTAGGTTATACTAACTTACAGAGGTGGTATACCACTAGCAGCCTTGGCATATGAGTTGAACAACACTTTCTCCAATTTGTCCTCAAACCAGGACCTAGAGATATTAAGTTGTCACAGGTAACATAGCAGGTTAATAGTAGAGCCAGAGCCAGAACTTGGCCCTCTACCTCCTGCAATTTGAGGCTAGCACTAAACATTTCTTTTGCATGTTTCATCAGCATGTTTCATCATGACTTCTGCTTCCTAACCACACCCATTGCTCTCCCTGGAGCTGAGGGTTGAACCCATGGCTTCCTGGGTTGGCCATCAGGGCTGGCCTCAAGCTGTGGGATTGCAGCTCTCCTCTGTGTGATCAGAGAGGTCATAGTCTGCTTAGAGCTTCTGCTAGATTTCTTGCAGGTTCCTTTCTCAGTATTCTGAGCAGAACATTCTGAGTATTCTGAGATTGGCTGGCCCAACTTCCGTTCTAAGTTCCTCTCCTCCCTGACCTCCCCCTTTTGTCCATCCTGGAATAGAATAGGAGCTCCTACGTGCTCACCTTGAGACCTGATTTTAGAAGAAAAGGGAGGCGAACAAGCAATCTGCCCACCGTTGGCCAAGACTGAGAAGATGGATGGCTGCAGGGCAGTCAGAATAAGGAGAACCTGCAGAAGAGAAAAGAGAAGTGAGGGTAGGGGCTCAGCATCCCCGGCACTGAGGCCAGCTGGCCCACTGCTGTGTTTGAGATGTGTCTTGTACTTGCCCTCTCTGAGTACACTTTTGTGAAGCACAGCCTCTTCAGGGCAGACTTGGCTTTTCTAGGCTTCCCCACAATAATCATGGGCAGGCTCGGCAATCACAGGGCTTTTACCCGCTAGCCTGACCCTGAGTGCTTCTGGGGCCCAGATCCTTTCTGTGCCCCTTCAGTCCCTTACTCTATTTTAGGCTCTTCTGTCCTCTGTCTTCCTCTGGACCCTCCAGTTCTACCTACTATGTGCCTGTAAGCGGCACCTGCTTAGATCAAACGAGAATTTCTGTGAAATCACTCTGTTAACTGTAAAGGAGTCATTGTGCCTTGGTAATAGGAGAAGGGCCCAGCAAGGAGACAGAAAGAATGAAGTGAGAAGGGAAACAATATTGGGCTAGAAGTCACTGCATTTGGTGGAAAGGTTATCTCTGGGCTTAGAGAATGGAAAGTGTAAAAAGTAAACAAACGTGAGTTTTAGAGAATTGTCAGAAAAGATGTGAAGATGAAGAGGCAGTGTGATGAGAAGAGATGTGGGTCTGGGAGTCGACAGATCTAGGTTTAAATTCCAGTCCCATCCCTTATGAGCCTTTGAACAAGCCCCATAACATCTCAGTTTCCTCATTTGTAAAACAGAAATAATAATGACTCTGAGGATTATAGTGAATTTAAATGTAATTAATGTATGAAAAGTGCCTAGTATGTGGTATAGACACTTCATAGTTGTAGCTGTGATAATGCTGATGTTTCTGGTGGTGATGAATTGCAGGTTTTTAGAAGTAATGGGTAGTAAAGAAAAGAGAAAAGCAAAGGTATAAGAAATTAAGGTTTGATAATACATGTGTTATGGGTTGCATTGTGTCCTGCAAAAAGATACATTGAAGTCCTAACCCTTAGTACCTCAGAATGTGACCTTATTTGGAAAAAGCATCATTATTTTGCTAACTAATTAGACATAATTAGTTAAGATGCGGTCATACTGGAGTAGGGTGGGTCCTTCCTTATTCCAATATGACTGATGTCCTTATAAGAAAAGAGACACAAGACACAGACACATGAGGGTAGAATGCCAGGGATGACAAGGATTGCTGCAAACCATTGGAAGCCAGGAATAGTCAAGGAAGGGTTCTCCCACAGTTTTCAGAGGGAACACGGGCCGCTGACATCTGGCCTCCAGAACTGTGAGACAACACATTTCTGTTGCTTTAAACCACCCAGTTTGTGATATTTTGCTACAGCAATGCTTGGAAGCTATTAAAACACAGGAAAGCAAAAACTGGGAAAGGGCAGGGATTCTTTTCCAAATCTCATAGGAAACCTAAGGCTTAAGAAGATTCCCGGACCCACTTTTATCCTTTATTAGTCTCAGCTCCTAACCCCTATTATTTGTGGCTCATTATTAACCATCTTTTCTCTCCCAGGGTATAGTTACCTGGAACAGAACAAATTTGGCTCCTATGTTCTGCTCGCCCAGGTGCAGCTTGGCTTGACGAAAAAGGATGCCCAGGGTCCACAGAGCTAACAGGGTGGACACACCAAGGAAAACGTTGATCCATAGAGCTGTGCTCTTCTCTGAAATCTGGTGGCAGGCCAGAAAGTAGTCAATGAGGAAGCAAGCCCTTTTCTCCTTTTATTTCCCCTCTCCCATGGTGGGAAAGGTAAAAAAGCCCCAAAGCCTTGGCCCCTTCCCATTTCTTCTCTCCCCATCAGAGTCCCTGAGCCTCTACTTTTCCACAGCCACCCTGTCCCTGGGGCTACCCCATTCCTGGGGCTCTGAATTAGGGGCTATTGGCTCCAGCTATTCCTTCTAGAGTCACAGGTATTTAATGAATCTTGGCCTCTGCTGCCCCTTACTCCTGACTTACATCTGCTGGGTCATAGATGCCATCAGGGAGGAGAAACAGGCCCACCAGGCTCAGTGTTATCTTGAAGAAGGCATACTGGAAGGGGCCCAACATCAGCAGCTGAAGCTTTTTCCTGAAGTGGGAAGAGGGTTAGGACCATGGACCCACAAACCACCCACCCCAAGAAGACCTTCCAGCTCCCTCACCAGGCTCCGCCATCATAGACATCAACATGGTCAAATGGATGGGGACTTCGGAAGAAGCCAGAATGTTGAGAGAGTTGGGAACCCTCCTTCTTGCCTCCCACTCACCCTCAGACCAGAATGCTGCCTTTGAGTAAGAACTGAGTGTTGACCCCAACCTCATTAACTGAAATAGACGGAAGGGGAAAGTAAATAGTCCAAAATCCAGTTTGCTCTGTGTGGTAAAGTTTGTAGGGGACAGTGAGCTTAAGTGATGGGAACTTTGGAGTTCTCCTTCCTCTGCTCCCCTTACCCCTGCGTGGGTGCCCAATGTGTGGACCCTGGCTGCGGGATGCCCACCCTTTCATCACTGGGTTTGTTCCATAAAAGCCTAATTCCATGAGGCTTGAAGCAGGGCTGAGAGAGCCAGCAGAGGCTCTTGGGAGAGTGCAGGAAGAGGCTAACCTGTTCTTCCAGGCGGCCTCTCCCTCCCACCTTACCTGGTGAGCATGAGTTGTGGGCAGCAGGGGCAGCAGCAGCAGCAGGGGCCTGTGTGGATCATCACTGGGGTGTCCTTCAGTGTCCTTACTACTGCCTCCTTCCCACCAAAGCCTTCCACCATGACCTGCATCAGCAGGTAAAAGCACATCGCATAAAACCTGGAGTTGGGGGAGAGGTGGGCCTGAGAGTACACAGAAGGGGAGGTGGCAGCAGCTGATAGGACAGCCCTTCCTGCCAAAGAAAAACAGACTGCAAAGGGGCCAGGGAGAGGTGGGGCTTCCTGAGGGGATCAGGTAGGGGCTAGGCGTTTTGAGTGTGTGACCCAAGAGGAAGTGAGAGAGAGGACAGGGTGGGAAGAGGGCAATTTCAGGCTGTGGGAATGAAATGGTGCCTGAGGATGAACTGGAAGTTCAAGGGCTCTATTTATGATCAGTTGGTTTGCACGGATTTATGGAAGGGATAGGGGATAAAAGAAGACATGGACTCTGGAGTCCTGGGGTTGAGGGGAGCAGAGTGGGGGACCGCAGAAGGATATCCAGTTCAGCTGGGGGCAGGGCAGGACACTCACGAGGTTATGGCCATTTCCACGAGCATGAGGGCACGAGGGATCCAGAGACCAAAGCAGCAGAACACAGACACTATCTGCTTGGAGAAGAGCAAGGAGCTGGTTAGGGCAAGGAAGGAGGCTTCGTGCTCACCTTTTACAACAAGGGCTCAAGGAAGCAAAACCTAAACATTCGAGGCACCATTACTTCAAAGTGACCAGCTGGAAAAATAACTAGTTAAAGTGACCTTGAGTCAGGGGGCTCTTTTGAAGACTATCTCAACTTATATCACTGGGGTAAGAGTAGGTCAGTTCATCTTTAAGATGTTATTAGAGCATCTGATGTCTTGAGATGGCCCAGGCAGATGTCATCTGGCAGGAAAGGACTTCAGGGGCTTTGTTCTTCCCCCCAAACAGACAGAGCTCACCACATGGAAAGAGAAGTCCCATTTTATGACCTGGGAACATGCCAAAGACCTATCTGATAGCTGTGGGAGCGAGTTAAAAAGACCTATGACATAAGCGTAGAGTGAGCATGACCCCATGGGAGAAGATTCTTTTCCTCCTACCCTCTGAGGAACAGGGAGTTGGTGTGTCCAAGAAGGAGGCTTGCAATGTTGTAGCAGGGGAGTAGCGAGTGAGGCTGCCGGTGGGCTGAGAGGGTTCTTCAGCTGTTTCTGTGGCTCTAAGATATTTCAAACGCTCCATCCCACTGCCTGTTGACCTTCCAGGCATGGGGTCCTGACTGCAGATATCAGACTAAAACCCTCACCCTAAGGTGGTAGAGGAAGGCAACTTGAATTGTTGAGTTTAAAGGAATCCTCAAGATGGACCCTGCCTCCCCTCCAGTCCCTCTCAAAAGGCAGCTACGGGGCCCTCACCGTGGGCGCAGAGCTGCTCCAGAGCAGAGTCTTCCTCTTGATGGGGCAGTAAGTGTTCTTGTATAGGTAGACAGCATCCTCCAGGTAAATGGCAACTGAGCCCAGGGCAAGCAAGGTCATGATGACCGTGAGAGAAATTTCCACAGGGCCCGATGCTAGAGTTGAAAGAGAGGGCAGACTCCAGTGAGCTGAAGATCAGGACTGAGGAGCAGAAGATGTGGGCTTCCTCATGTGGATCTAAATTGCTTTACCATATCTAGAATGACCTGGTCTAGGCCCCCTCAGGCAGAAGATGGGCTATTTCTTAGATCTAGAGTATCCAACATGTGACTAAGAAATAGTCATTCTTCTGCATTCATGAGAGACTAGACCAGATAATTCTAGGTATGGTAAGGCTTCTCTGAACCAGGATATAGACACCAAACAAGTTTGTACATAATTAGCAAAAATTCTAAATTAGGAGGTCAACAGGGTTTATTCAGTTTTCTATTTCAGTGTCAGGTGTTTTGCTAGCAGAACAGGGACCAATTAACATTATAATTAAAGCAGAATATAACTCTTGGTTTACTTTAGAACTGTTTAAATTTGATTTCAAAAATTATGTCACAAAACTGGGACATAGGAAGGGACTTTAACAAAAGAAATGGGTATGAGTAAAGACTCCAAGGACATATGACCCACGTTGGCCTCACACTTAGTCTTACATTAAATGTGGCCCAGTAGCTCTCTTTAGTGTTTATTGAAGTCATTTGAGGAGTTGTTAAAAAGTAGCTGTCCAGGCCCTATCTGCATAGATGCTGTTTCAACAGATCTGGAACAGATCTGGGATGGACCCAGTAATCCACATTTTAAACAAGCTCGCCTGATAATGGTCAGAGGATAACAAACAATTTTTCAACAAACACCAGTGAAGCTCCTCTGGCCTCACCATTGCTAACAGGAAAACATTAATAGAGTCACAATATTTGTTTCTGAACATTTTCTAACCAATGCAACAATTAGTTTTAAACAAAGGGTTCTGTGTCCTCAGTGACTAAGCCTGGACCCTCATTTATCCAAGTCTCTTCCCTAGTTGGCAGACTCCTTCCTTTAAGCCACTTAACTGGCTAGATGACAGATGAAGTGAGGGAAGACTGCCAGAGTCCAAGCCACTGTCTTATTACATTGGGAGTAAAGTATGAGGAAGGCATTGGCTGGTCTGCCCTATGTTTTGGTGACTGGGGGCAGCTCAGGCCGAGATATTAATGCTGACACCAAAACAGGGAGGAAGGAGACCATACCACAGTAAAGACTTGAGTTGTCATCTGGGTCAGTCATACCTGGTGGCACCACAAGGTGGCACCACAAGGAGCAACCAGGACAAAGGTGAATTTGTCAAAAAATATGTTGATCCTGGTGGTTCTTATTTCAGGGCACACATTTTTCTCTCTGTTTCTGTTTACTTTAGCCAAGAGGCCCTTTACCTCTGACCACAGTTAGGTCTGTGATCAATCCAGAGGACCTGGCATGGGGAAGGTGGCCCTTGGATTCCAGGTCCCAAGTTGTACTTCTGAAGTCAGTAGTAAGCTTTTCCATTCTATTACAGGCCTCAAAAGACAGGACTGTGCTATTTTTCTTCCCTCCTCCCCATTCCTGCCTCCACCCCGCCTCCACTTAATTAGGATACAGCCCTCTGGGTGACCAAATTACTGGCTTGGCATTGCTGTTGCTGTTTAACTCTGTTGCCTCTTTCTCAATTACCTCTACAGATATTGCTCCAGTAGGCTCTGCAAATTTTAAACATTAAGAAAACAAAACAAAACAAACAAACAAAAGCCAAAAAACACCTGGTTGCAGTCCTTTATTAAAAAGAGACTTTACCTTCCTTCCTTGAAACTTTAAAAATATAAACATCATGGGGTGGGGGCTGACACAATTTTACCCTTATACAATAAAAATGTGGATTTAAAACAATTATGATTGTTTTATCATGAGATACACATAAAGCCTTCCATATATCAAAATAATTCCAGATAGATTAAAGAGATAAACCTTTAAAAATCAAACAGGGAAAATTGAGAGAAGGAAAAGAAAAGAGAGAATTGTATCTTCATCAAGACTTTGGAGAGGGAAGACCTACCTAAGCTTAGGTGTAATCCAAGAAATCACAGTGAAACGATGGTCAAATTTGACATAAAGAGTTTAAACTTCTGAATGTTAAAAAAATATATAGGCAGCAAACAGACTGGGGGAAAGCATGTTTAATAAATGTGTACACAAGTTTAAAATTTTTATTACATGAAGAAAATAACAAAAACAGAAGGCTCTTGCAAATGGGAAAATGATACTAACACAGTTCAGGAAGTGGGAAAATAGTCAACCTGCCTAGCAGCCAGAGAAGAGCAAAATAACAGTAATATATTATTTTTTGTTTTATTTAAAGATAATGTTTCTAATATTAGTAATAGCCCTACATTTTAAAAAATGTAAATGTCCAACAATACTGAAATTATTATGTAAACTACTCAATAGAATATTATGCAGGTGTGAAAAATTTGTGCATACCATAAAAAAATCTTTGCAAAGACTATGTACTAATATTTAAAAAAATGTGTTAACACTGTTTTAAAAAACAGAAAAACTTATTAACAGATCCACACATTTATGGTCATCAGATTTATGACAAAGGCTTCACTACAATTCAGGGGGAAAGGATTCTTTTTGAGAAAGTGCTGGGTTAATTGCATCTCGTTTAATATGCAAAGTGATAAAAAAGAACACTGACCCCTCCCTCACATCATACAAAAATACCTAAATGT
This sequence comes from Leucopleurus acutus, assembly GCF_964270905.1. Taxonomy (NCBI): domain Eukaryota; kingdom Metazoa; phylum Chordata; class Mammalia; order Artiodactyla; family Delphinidae; genus Leucopleurus; species Leucopleurus acutus. The sequence goes on along the minus strand of NC_139147.1, from coordinate 71,991,050 downwards.
GAAAGTTAAAACAATAAAGTTTTTTTTGTTTTTTGTTTTTTTTGTGGTACACGGGCCTCTCACTGCTGTGGCCTCTCCCGTTGCAGAGCACAGGCTCCGGACGCGCAGGCTCAGCGGCCATGGCTCACAGGCCCAGCCGCTCCGCAGCATGTGGGATCTTCCTGGACCGGGGTACGAACCCGTGTACCCTGCCTCGGCAGGCGGACTCTCAACCACTGCGCCACCAGGGAAGCCCAACGATAAAGTTTTTAGAAGAAAACAGAGAAGTATACCTTAATGACTTTGAGATAGGCAAAGATCCTTTTAAAATAGGACACAAAAGCACTAATCATAAAGAAAAAAAATTGATAAACTGGACTTCCTTAAAATTAAGAATTTCCATTTGACAAAGAAAACCATTAAGACAATGAAAGGGCATGCTCAGACCGAGAGAAGATATTTGCAATACAAGTACCCAACAAAAGACTCGTATCCATAATATATAAAGAATTCCTATCAGAAAGAAAAAGAACACAATTTTTAAAAGTGAAAAAGACCTAAACAGTAACTTTTCTAAAGAAGATATCCAAATGTTCAAGAAGCATAAAAAGGTGCTAAATATTAATAGTCACTGGGGAAATACAAATGTGAGGTGCCATTATATACCCACCAAAAGGGCTAGAATTGCTTTTAATTTTAATCATCCTTTGACCGATGATTCTAAGTGCTGGTGAGGATGAGAAACAATTGGAACTCTCACACATTGCTATTGGGAGTGGTGCCACCACTTTAGAAAACAGTTTGGTAGTATCTATTAAAGCTTAACCTACACCTACCCTGCGACACAAGAATTCCACTCACGGAAACATATTTAATAGAAATGAGTGCCTTAATCACCAAAAGAATGTTCAGAGCAGCATTGTTCATAATGGCCAAAACTGGAAACAGTCCACATGTTCTTCAACAAGAATACAGATATGAGCTTCCCTGGTGGTGCAGTGGTTAAGAATCCGCCTGCCAAATCAGGGGACACGGGTTTGATCCCTGGTCCAGGAAGATCCCACATTGCCGCGGAGCAACTAAGCCCGTGCGCCACAACTACTGAGCCTGCGCTGTAGAGCCCGCAAGCCACAACTACTGAAGCCCGCACGCCTAGAGCCTGTGCTCCGCAACAAGACAAGCCACCGCAATGAGAAGCCTGCACACCACAACGAAGAGTAGCCCCCGCTCACCGCAACTAGAGAAAGCCTGCGCGCAGCAACGAAGACCCAGTGCAGCCATAAATAATAAAAATAAAAATCATTGCCCTTTACTGTATGTAATTTATGACGAAAACAAACAAATCTTTATGTGAACAAAGCAGAATGCAAAATTAGCAAAGGGAATTTCCCTGGCAGTCCAGAGGTTAGGACCTGGTACTTTCACTGCCAGTGGCCTGGGTTCAGTCCCTGGTAGGGGAACTAAGATCCTGCAAGCTGCGTGGTGTGGCCAATAAATAAATAAAAATAAAAATAAGTAGCATGGTAAAATTATAACCATGTTTAAAGGATTTGGGGAGAGAAAGGTAGAAAAGAGTTGATGGAAAGAGTGGGGCCCTAATATCTTTATCATATAAAATGGAAAGTGAAGAAGTACTGTCCATAGTTGGCAGAATAAGAAATAAAATATAGGTATAGTATATACAGCTATACAGATAACCAACTAAAAATATTGACATAACTATGTGGAAAGAGTGGAAGAAGTTTGGTGCTAAGTGAATTAAACTTTCATGTATTATAGAGGCAGCTACAGATAATGTCCAAAATTGATACCACAGGAAATAATGGTAATTTGAAGGTAACTATCAGAATAATCATGATCTAAAAAAGGAGGATGAATCATCAGCTAAAAAAGGAGGACTTCCCTGGCGGTCCAGTGGTTAAGACTCTGTTCTTCCACTGCAGAGGGTGCGGGTTTGATCCCTGGTCAGGGAACTAAGATCCTGCATGCCGTGTGGCATGGCCAAAAAAAAATTTTTTTAAAGAAAAAAGAAATGAGAATAAATAGGGCAGGGGATAGTTGATTTTCTTTAGTAGCCTTTTTGTACTATTTAAATTTTTAACACATGTTCATGTGTTACTTTGATAAAATAAAAACGTTAAAAAATCATTGCCTAGAAAAAAGCCTAGAAATTAATTAACAATGCTGTCTTTGAGTGATGATACTGTGGGTGGCTTTTGTCCTCTTTCTTTTCCAATTATTCTATAGTGAATACGTATATTATAACAAAAAGTTTTTTTTAAACACATACTTTGCCAAACATAGAATGACGTGAAAAAATTCATATGATATCATGCTTATAAAAACAGGACATAAAATTGTAGTATAGTATGATTTCCACTAATGTTAAATAAAAGCATAGAAAACAGAACTTATGCTACGATATTTGCAGTGCTGGTCTTGAGTGGTGGGACCATACATGACTGTTCCTCTTTTCACTTTTCTCTATTTTCGTACTGACTTCATTGAATTATTTTTACAATAGAAATGTTTAGTTAAAAAAAATACAGATAAAATATAAAGTCCAGATAGGCAGAAACCAAAATTAATTCAGTAGATTTCTAAAAACCAACATCCATTGTTGGGAAGGGGCATACCGCTGCAGGCTTCTCCTTGTGGGATTCCCCCACCCCCTACTTGACTCTTGTCCTCATCAGCTCACTGAGAGCTGAGAGTGGAAACAGCCCTTCCAGAAGCCAACAAGTGTTCACTGTCCTTGACTGTTCCCCCTCCTTGAAAATCTCCCTCCCCTTGACCCCCAGAACCACAGTTCTCCTGATTCCTCTCCTGGTCTCTGACCCTAGGTCTCCTCTACTGATTCCTCATCCTCTCCCGTACCCTGTGTTCTCCAAACTCAATCGCTCCCTCTCGCCTCTTCTGTTTATTGAGGTTTAGGATTTCCCTACCACTCCTCAGCCTCCCAACAACCACCTGAGCTGTTTACACCTCCAGAACCTTATGGTACTTGGCTTCTGTCTGTTCGTCTTTCCTCCCTGAGCTCCCTGTGGCGGGCTCCTTCCTATCACTGAGCTCTCTGCTCAAACCCCCCTCCTCAGCCAGCCTCCCTTGAGCATCCAGTGTGGTGTTACCTCCTCTCCCCAAAGCTGCCCCCAACAGTTAGGTTATTTACATATTTATTTACTTGTTTGTTGTCTATCCCCATCGGAGTGATGGTAGTATAAACTCTGTGAAGGCAGGGATTTTGTCAGGCTTGTTTTCTGTTCTATCTCCAAGTGCATGGAACAGTAACTGTAACTATTTGTTGAATGAAAGAAATGACCCCATGAGAATTCTTATTGTCATCTCCATTTTATAGGTTTTACTCAGGAAACTAGGCTTAGGGAGTTGAGCACCTCACCCATGGTCACACAGCCTGGAAGTGATGGAGCTGGGATTTAAACCCAGGGGTTCCTGACCCTAAGTCCATTCTTCACCATTACACATGCTGACTCTTGGTGTGTGTTCACATAGCTATGGAAGGAAATGTGGAGTGATATAAACGATCAAATGCAGCCCTAAGGTTGCTTAAGTTGATGAAGGTGGAGGTGAGCCATATTCCAACTGTTCAATATGGAAGTGCTTGTGCAGTTTCTTGTATCTGCTGGCTTTGGTGTTCATACTTGCAGCATCTACTGACTCTTGTATCCACTTCCATAACACAAAAGTATGAGAGAGAGAACTTCCTTAGCATACATAGCCCGACACCACTACTCTACTTCAAATTCATCTATCTTCTTGGAAGATTGTCCTCTATCTTTTTTTTTTTCTGCATCTTAACAGATATTATGGAACAAAAGTATCCAGTGGCACAAGGATCTTTGGAAACACTTTAAACAAGGTTAAACATGTTTCTTTCCTGTGGAGTATACCAAGTTTTAAATCTGATTTATATTGTTAATTTCCAAAAGGAGGTTACAGAATATACATTTTGCAAAACTTATTTTTCTACAGGCTCTGTTTTCATGGAGCACTCCTTGGCATTAGTATTCCAAAGAACACGTTTTGGGAAATGCTTGTCTAACTCACCTGTTCGAATACAATTATACCTTTAGCAACTAGCAAATTTCCCACTGTATCTGTAACAGTGAAGATTACTTTTTTAAATAATGAAAACAATATAAGAACACTAAAACTTTGAAAAAAGAGTATCACCATAATCCTAGCTAGTTCCTAACCAAAAATTATTTTCATTTTTGCATAATGTATTTCCATGGAAGTTAAGAGCATAGGCTCTGAATTCAAAGTAATATTCCATTTACTCCTTGCTCTATAATCTTGGGCAGGTTGTTTATCCTCCAATTAAACCTCTTAGCATGGAATGTAGTATTTGCTCAGTAAAAACTAGGTTTAAAAAAGCATCCTGTTATATGTATAACTGATTCACTTTGTTATAAAGCAGAAACTAACACACCATTGTAAAGCAATTATACTCCAATAAAGATGTTAAAAAAAAAAAAGCATCCTGGTTAAAGTTCATACATATTGTATTACTGCAATCATACTGTAAAATTTTGCATTCTGTTTTTTTCATGTAACATTTCATCACAGCCTGTCAAAAATTATTTTTATAATTATTTTTAAAATTATAAAGATTTAAAAAATATAGTAATAGAGCAAATATTAATATATCCATAATCCATTTTAAAGAGTGTTATGATATTGCCAACTTTGCTTCAAAAGTTATTCTTAGAAAAATAAAACATTACAGATGTACTTGAAGGCCCCTCTATATACCTCCTGGATCCTTCTCACTTCCCTACCTCATCTCCCAGGGCTAACTACTATTCTGAAGTTGAGGTGTATCTTTTCCTGTATGTTTTAATTTTTTACAATATATGTACATACTCAACATATTATATTGCTTTGCACTAAAAAAATCTATATAAATGGTATTATCCTGTGAAATGCTTTTCCACTCAACATTGCTTTCATGGTTGTTATTATTTTCATTGTGACAAACAAATGCTACCATAAGCATTCTTAAATGTGTCTCCTTGGCATGTATAGGAGAGTTCCTCTATTCAAACACTTAGAATTAGAATTGCTGGGTTGTAGGAGATGAGAATCTTCAGTGTTAAAGGTATCTAATTACTCTTCAAAGTGGTTATACCAATTTGTACTCCCACCAGCAGTCTATGAGAGTTCACAGTTCACCTTAAATTCACCATCACTTGGGATTATCAGACTTTCAATTTTCATCTTTGAGAGAGTAGTGAAATTTTATTTCATTGTTTAACTTGAGGTTCCCTAATTCCTAACAAAACAGATAATCTTTTTGTACCTTTATTGACCATTTGGGTTTCCTCTTCTAGTATGAATTGTATGATCATCTATTCTATCTAATTTTTATTGGGTAATTTTTCTTATACTGACTAATCATCCTTTGTTGGTTATAAGGCTTGAAAATATCTTCTCCCAGTCTTTGGTTTGGCTTTTAACATTGTTTATAGTGTTTTTAGTTGTACAGAATTTTGTTTGCTTTATGTAGTCAATCTTCAAGATCATTTGTGCTTTCTTGTGTTTTATTTTAGAAATTATTCTCTGCTTCCAACTATAAGGATATCTTGCCATATTTTCTTTTGTAAAAATGTTTGCATTTACATTTAGGTACTTAATCTATCTGGATTAAAGCTATATTGGAGTTATTTTCATGTTTATTTACTTGCCATAGGGACAGGCAATTGTCCAGCATCACTCCTCAAAGAGTCCATCCTGTCCCACTGATGTGTATACCATCCTTTTATATAGCAAGTCCCCAAGTGGCCATGGGTCTATTTCTAGACCCTCTTTTTTATTTCATTTTTCTGCTTGTCAGGCCCCTTGTGAAACAGGAGGGAAGGGGGAAGGACACAACCTCTAAAAACCATAGCTCTTGAGGATGTGACATAAACTGGTTAGAAACAACCAGGTCCAGGATAGTGGAAGATTCAACTTCCAGTGGACCTTGAGCCTCATTATACACAGATTGTAATATATTAGCATATGCTAAATGGCACATCCACAGGTGCTATGACAGTTTGGAGGCCAACCATAAAAGGACAAAAAATGAGCGGTGCCCCAATTCCTGGAAATCTCTGCCCCTTCCCCAAAATAGTTGGAATAATCCTCCCACTAGTTAGCCTATGAAATTACCCAGCTCACAAAAACTAATCACCCCATATTTCAGGGCCTCTCGCTTTCTGAGATGTGTCACACTCTGTCTATGGAGTGTGTAGCTCTGTAAATAAATCTACTTCTTACCTATCACTTTGCCTTTCACTGAATTTCTTCTGTGCAGAAGCATAAAGAACCTGGGCTTCAGTAAGTCCTGAGACCAGGCATGTGATTTCAATGAAAAGACAGTGGGGAACTTCCCTGGAGGTCCAGTGGTTAAGAGTCCTCTCTTCCACTGCAGGGTGCATGGGTTTGACCTCTGGTCAGGAAACTAAGATGTGACATGCCGCTCAGTGCGGCCAAAAATAAATAAATTTTTTTTTTAAAGGAAAAAAAAAAAAAAAGACAGTGGATTCAAGTCCCAATCTGAGTTGTGTGGTTGCAGTTATTACATTATTGCTTTAATTACTCTAGTCTTGATATATAACCCTTAATATCTGGTAGGGCACATACCTTCCTTACTCTTTATCAAAATTGTCTTGGCTTTTCTTGGTCCTTGACTCCCACAAATAAATGTTTGGATCAGTCCATTAAAAAAATAATTGTGTAGGGATTATAACTGCAATCATATCACAGGCATTTCAAAAACAGATTATTGAAAGTTTCAATAGTTCTTCCAGAATAGTTCTTTCTTAAATGGCATTTAATTTAAGGAATAACAGAGTTTATAAATGAAGGAGGAAGGGGTTTCACCACATCCTCCAATGGGCACCTCTTCCTGACTCTCCTATTTCTGTCAGTGTCATCACCACTGTCCAGATTCTTGGAGTCATCATTCAGAGTTTCTTTTTCCTTCACTTACCTTGTCTAAATATTTACCAGATTGCCTGCTCTTTCTTTGGATTGCCTGTATTTTCCAATCTTCCTTTCCTTTCCCTGACACTGATCTGACTCAGGTTTTGCCCTTCCTGCTGGGCTGGGGCAATAACCTCCAATTTATACCCCTGATTCTCAAGGCTCTTCTTCCCCAAAGTCTATCTTGATTGCTGATTAATGATCCTGAAACACTATCAAGCCCCTCCCAATCTCAGAGCCCTTGTCCGCTCCTTCTGTCTGCGGGATAAAGTACAACTCCTCTGCCTGACACTCATCAGGCCCCACCTTACCTGCCCAGCCCTCTCAATTGTCCCCTGCTTCCCCACCTGTAACCTTGACTCTTGCCAGATCCAGCTCCTCAGTGTCTGGAGAACCTGCCTGCACCTTCTATCTCCACCCCAACCCCAGCCGTGCCCACCACCGGCTCTCCACTTTCCAACTGCTACCCACTCCAACAGTTCCACTTGGGGACAAGGCAGCTGTCCAGACTACCAGGCTCAGAATGGTCTCCCTGCTTTGAACATCCCTGGTGCTTCTATTTGCACATTTTGTAGCAAAGCAATGTGAGATCCATTTTCATTGTGTAAGGAAGGATTTCCCAATCTCAGCACTATTGACACATTGGCCCAGATAATTCCTTGTCCTGGGGACTTTCCTTTGTTTCCAGGGCAACATCCCTGACCTCTATCCACTAGATGCCGGTAGCACCCTCTAGCTGTGGCAACTGAAACTGCCTCCAGACATTGTCAAAAGTCTCCAGTGGGACAAAATTGCCTCTGGTTGACAATACTGGTGTGTTGTCACGCAGTAGGGAAACCAAATAAAATGTGGATGGGAGCCACATTTGCTTTTCAAGATGCTAGGATCATTTGATTGTCCTGTTTTACGTGTCCAAGGAATAAACAGAGTCCCATCATCTGCCTTTCACTTTCAAAAGCAATTCAGTAATAGGATCTAGTTGGCCAACACTGTCAGAATACTTTTACAGGTTCACCTAAATTTTCAGAACATTATTCATAATAACCATCCCACTAGAATCGTACAGACCCTCTCCTGAGGAGGATGTTGCGCACACCTCAAGGGCATTCTATGGGGCTTTGGGCACCAGCTTGAGTCCCTGGGTGGCCCTGGGGTCTGAAAAATGCCCCAGACCACTGTCCCCAATTTGAGCTGGGGAGGCCCAATATGCAGCTTTGTCTGTGGGCCATGTTGTCGCGCCTCTCTTTTGGTCTTTTGTCTCCTCTAGGAGTTGTTCTTCTCCCAGGTTTTTACCATGACAGACAGACACTGGGCCAGTCATCCTCCCAGGCCCTCCAGGCTGGCTAGCTCAGGACCACCTTTCCTCAGCTCCTCTCAGCTTTTCTGACTTCCCCCGGGATGTTCAGTTTTTCCCTCCTTTCAGTTCCCTCTACAGAGGGTCCCTGACTCACCTCTCAGAAGTTGGGCTGCTGTGGGAGGGTGAGAGAAGCAGGCAGAGGGAATGCTGTAATTGGTTTTCAGTACCTCCAGAAGATCTGCCGTGTACCTGGAGAGACACCAGCGTGTGTTCAGAATATGGGGACCTGGGGACGGGGAGGGTAGCAGAAGGAACACCAGCAACCTGACATTCCCTCAAATACTCCTGGGTTCAGGGAGCTTGTCCATCTCCCCTCAAGGCCCTGACTCTTAGAGGGAATGAAGAATTGGCCTGGGTCACTGTGTAGGGCAGGCTGCTACCTAGGCCATGGGTAGGTCTGGCTGCAGTGCTCAAAAAGCCCATAGTCCATTTTCTCCACTTCCGTTGGGGCAGAAGCCCAGAGGTTAGCTAAGGAGAAACAGCAGGGTCCCAGAGAAAGAGTGGACCCTTAGTACCAGGAATGGATCTCCAGCTGGTCAGAGCTCTGTGCATGCCCCCCATTGCCCCCACCTCTGGGATCTTTCTCTCCCTGGTTGGTGGCCAAAGCCAAGGCTCTGAAGGGTCACACACTCGCCCTACCCCACAGTGTCCCTGAGGACCTTGTGGGATGGCCAGACCATTATTAGTCCTGGGTCATTCTGTGTGCTGGGAACCAAAGGGCCCTGAGAGGGAGGTAGGGACAGGTCAGAGTGAGAGGGGCCCCTGCTGCTTAGCAACCGGCTCCTGGCTTGGGGCTTGACTCCCTCACTCACCTGGGATCAAGCTTTATCTGAGTCCTGTCTGGCTCCATTGTCTCCTTTTTCTCTCCGGCTTTCCTTCCCGGCAGGCACTGAGGACCCAGGAGGGACAGGCAGGCGTGGGCCCCGGGGAAGGTGGCTCCTGCCGGCTCTGCTGCCTGCGGGACTGGGCTGTGGGTAGGTGGAGTGGCTGGGTCTTCCCCTCTGGCTCTCTCCCTTCTCAGGCCTCCGTGCCCACAAGCTCCTATCTCAGAGTTCACCGCAGAGGAATTTGATCCCCTCGGCTGGCTGGTTGAGTTCCCTGGTTCCTACTCCTCCCTGTCGGTAGGTGTGGCCCCTCCTTCCTCCCTCCCACAAATGCCTCTGGCCGCCCCTTGCCCCCAGCCCGCCCTCACCCTCCATCCCTCCTAAGGAGCCTTTTAGAGACAAAATCCTTGGTCCTCCCGGCAAAACCCCCTGGTCAGCAACCCCCTCTCCCTCAGAATCTGGCTGGAACGCTGGCTCTGTCCCCCTGAAGATGGAAGTCAGGGCTGAGGCCTTGACTGTGTTGGTGCTGTTTGCTTGGAGTGTGGAAGGGAGGGCTAGCCGGGAAGTCCAGACAAGGCTCATGTGGGCTTCCCAAAGCCCAGCCCACAGCATCCTGATGACAGGCTCATCCAGTCAAACAGCAGCCCCCCCACAACCCCCGAAGATGCAGCAAATGGGGAATGGGGGAGGGTGTATTTGAGAGGCAGAGTTACTGAGTGAGATTTCTGGGCATTTTGACAGATTCTGAAAAACCGCCAAATTGTATGCTTCTGAACTATTTTATTGATTGGTGATTTCTCTTCTCTCTCCAAGTAGATTTAAACCTGTTTAAGGCCAAGCATAGCACCCCTAAGTTCCCAGCACAGGACCTCACACATACTAAGAATTGGTTGCATGAATGATAAAATAATAAAATCATAGCAACAGTAGCTAATGTATATTGAGCATTCATGCACGAGGTGCTGTAGGAATTGCTGCATGTTCCTTATCTCATTTAAACCTTACAATTACTCTTACGAGGTAAATGCTATCTTTATTCCCACATTACAGATAATGAAACTGAGGCTCAGAGGCGTTATGACACCAGGTTGGATAGAAAGACATGGAGGTGTGGAGAGAGGCAGAAGGGACCTGGATCAGGGGCTGTGTTGAGGCTCAGATGAAGTTTTCGATAGTAAAAAAATGGAAGAGAGAAGAAAAAAGGCCCATGAGAGGGTCAAGAGAATCAGTTCTGGGAAGGTAGAGAAATCCCCCCGCTCTGGGCTGGTAAGTAAATACAATCAGAGGAAGAAGTTACTGATGTGGACCAAGAAGACTCCCTCCTCCTGTCCCACAGCACCTCAAAATATCTCCTGAGTTTCAAGAAGAGCCCTCTCCCTCTTTTACCCTTCTCCTAAAGTACAGTTCTCTGGACAGGACAATGTAGTGATCCAGGAGTCTCAGGGACCAGTTACCTCCTAAGGTAGAGGGAAGGGCACAACACATAAGACAAGGGCACTAACCTCCGGAGGGTCCGTCGCCTGGGCCCCACCCTAGCAAGGCGCAGGCTGACTCAACTTCCTCAACCATTTCCACAGGAGTGTTCCATCCTCCCTGGGTCATTCATCTCTAGCCCTGTGAGAGGCCTTGAGCTTAACCGCCCAGAGCCCTGAACTTTAGACTTCCCTATAGGAGAACACAGTGTGCTGAGGATGTTCTCTGAAACTTCTTTGGGACAGAAATGGGGGGTCGGGGGTGGTGGAGGCAGGAGAGGAGGTTTGAAGAGCAGGAGGGAGTTGGAAAGGGAAGGCTGCTGGGCTGACACTCATGTTTCCGCAGCCGGGCAGCAGGCGCTGGGAGGCCCAGGGGAGACTGGCTAATCCTCAGGATGGATGATGATGGAAGGAAGAATGGCAGGGTGTTGGTGAGAGGGAGGGCTTTAGTGCTGATGTGGTACTTCTGTCTGAACCAAAGTCCCTATCTTCTATACAGTGGGACCCATGGGTTAGTTAAGGCCGAGCCATCCATAGCTAAGGCGTATCAGGAAGATGAGCTGGACCAGCCAATCAGGTTCTTCTCTTGCTAATTTAGGACTGCTAGCTGTCAAACACTGATTTTTAGAATCAAGAGAAACAAATTCTTTGGACTTCCCTGGTGGTCCAGTGGTTAAGACTCCGTGCTCCCAGTGCAGGGGCCCAGGTTCGAACTAGATCCCGCATGCAGCAACAAAAATCCTGCGTGCTGCAACTAAGACGCGGCACAGCTAAATAAATAAATAAATATTTTAAAAAGTGATAACCTATTAAAGAAAAAGAACGAATTCTCCACTTCATTTTTCTTTTTTTGGGTTTAATTTTCTCCACAAAACCATATGGTAACATGATAAGACATCTATCACTTCAGTTTTGACTTTCTCAGTGTAAGGGTAATTTTTGAAAAAAAAAAGACCAACCAACCATAAATTTCATCAGTTTTCCCTAGTACTCCTCAATCATTTGATATTTATTTATTATTTTTTTAAATACCGTATTTCTTCTTTTTAAAAAAATTTATTTATTTTCTTTATTTCTTTGGCTGTGTCGGTCTTAGTTGCAGCACACGGGATCTTCTCTGAGGCGTGTGGGCTTCTCTCTTAGTTGTGGCGTACGGGCTCCAGAGAGCATGGGCTCCGTAGTTTGTGGCACTAGGGCTCTCTCGTTGAGGTGTGCAAGCTCAGTAGTTGTGGCGCGTGGGCTTATTTGCCCTGTGGCATGTGGGATCTTGTGAGTGTGTGTGTGTGTAATGTCTTCATATGGCTTGGGTATCATGGTAATATTAACTTCATATAATGAATTAGGAAGTGTTCTTTCTTCTTTCCTCTTCTATGTCTTGGAAGAGCTTGAGAAGGGCTGGTGTTCATTATTCTTTAACGTTTGGTATAATTTACCAGTGAAGCCTTAGGCATTCTTTTTTGAAGAGTCTACCATGTTATCAACCTTATTGATATCCCATTCTTCAATTCTAAGCTGTTTTAGACTAGCCCCTTATTGGTTGATTACTTTTGGGGTCATTTAAATAATATTATCTCTTTAAAAAAAAACCCAGAATAAATAAACGAACCAAATCAAACCAAAACCAAACAGTTTTGGTTTGGTAACCAAGAGGTTACCAGAGGGTAAGGGGCGGGAGGGAGGATGAAATGCATAAAGGGGATCAACTGCATGTTGATGGATGGAAACTTTTAGTGGTGAACATGCTGTAAGTGTATACAGAATTGGAAATATAACGTCCTACACATGAAAAGTATATAATGTTAAAACCAGTGTTAACTCAATAAAAATACAGTTTTTTAAAATTAAAAAAATTTAAATTGCATTCTAATATAATGCCTATCAACATCATAAGATGCTGCTTCTTTTGCAAGATTTAAAATGTCACTTTGCAATAAGTTGTCATCGTACCTGTACTTGGCATTATTTTGCATTGCGGTTGAGATGTAAAAGGAAGATGCTAGTATTAAAGGAAAGGTGATATTTGAGTGGGGCCTCATTTCTCATTCATTAGTGAATATTTTTGTGTTCTGATGTTTTTGTTTACTACACAACATCATAAGTTTAGGGATGACAACTAAGAACGCAAAAAGGCTCCTGAATTCTAAAACTACAAACATTGAAATACAGGGTGCTAAATTCAATAAATCAATGAAAGAAAAAGTCCACAAACAAACTCTAGAGATTAGCACATAGGGTGTTTATTAGGGGATGATTTTGGGACCAACACCTGTGGAAGGCAAGGGAAAGAAAGGAAACGGAAGGAAGCAGGGCTGAGCAAAGGGAGAAGTCAATTTGTGGTAAGGGCCTAATAAAAGCCTCAGCCAACTGCAAGGTCACATGGAGGCTAGGACGGCCCTTCGGATTTGTCCTGCACTGGGGCAAAGTGTCTGGGCCTTTATAACCTCGTGTTGGACCACTCCTTGGATGCAACCTGCCTCTGGAAGGAGGTGGGACCCTGGGTGAGGCAATTTTCTTTAGGGGAGGCAATCCCCAAAGCTGAGGCTGTTTTCTAGCCACTGGGGGGATAAGATCTTCATTCCTGAAGGGGGTTCTGGGAGGCACCTCATAGTGCTACCCGCAGATCTTAGTGCACATGAAGAACTTAGTATCTGTCGTAAGAGGGAAAGGAAAGCTTATTTGATAAATGATGCTGGAACAACTGATTATAAAGACATGGGGAAAATACACGATTAGATAGACCTTTACCTTGTATCTTACCCTTACATTAATTTCAGGTAGGTTAAAGAGTTAAATGAAAAAGAAAACAAGAAATATAGTTAAATATTTATCAGATAGAAGGAGTTAAATATAGTTAAATATTTATCAGATAGAAGGAGGGGAAAGACATAGAAATAAGGTAAGATGATGCTAAGGAAATGATCCATAGATTTGATTATATAAAAACAACAAAAACTTTATACACTAAATATTGCATGCAAAATTAAAAGGCAAACAATAATTGGGAACATATTTGCAATAAACACAACCAAAATTTTTAATATAAGAGAGCTCCTGCAAATCAGAAAGAAAAACCCAACACTCCCATCAAAAGCACAATGAGATACCATTTCATACCCATTAGGATAGATATTGTAAAAAAACAAACAAAAACAAAAACAGAAGAAAACAAAAAGTGTTAGCAAGAATGAGAAGAAATTGGAGCCCTTGTCCATTGTTAGCAGGAATGTAAAATAATGCAGCTGCTATGGAAAATACTATGGCAATTCCTCAAAAAACTAAACATAGAATTACCATATGACCCAAAAGATTGAAAGCAGGAACCTGAATAAACATTTGTGCACACATGTTCATAGCAACATTATTCACAATGGCCAAAAGGTGGAAACAGCCTAAACGTCCATCAACATTTAGGATGAATGAATAAACAAAATGTGCCATATACATACAATTAAATATTGTTCAGTCTTAAAAAGTCAGGAAATTCTGATACATGCTACAACATACCAACTTCCAAGACTGCTGAAGCTCAAGGATGAACCTTGAGGACATTATGCTAAGTGGAATAAGGCAGATACAAAAGGACAGATGTATGATTCCACTTTCGTGAGGTGCCTAGAATAGTCAAATTCATAGAGATAGGAAGTAAAACAGTGGTTACCAGGAACTGGGGAGAGAGGGAATGAGGAGTTACTGTTTAATGGTACAGAGCTTCCACTTGGGATGATGAAAAAGTTCTGGAATGGATAGAAGTGATGGTTTATACATAACATAAGTTTTATGTTATGTATATTTACCACAGTAAGAAAAAGAGTTCAGGCAATTCACAAAACTACAATAAAATGACCTATAGATATATATAAATATTAAATTTCATAAGTAATTTAAGGAGATATAAATTAAAAGATCAAGTTATCATTTGTCATCTATAAAATTGGAGAAATTATTTTACATTAATACCTAATTATAGTGTTAGTATTATGATATGGGTATGGTCATAATAGTATAAACGTGCACAAACTCTCTAGAAAGCATTTGTAAATTATGTAAAATATGTTTTATTTTAAATTTTCTTAAAATGTGACATACAAACTTAATTTAACAAAAGTAACAGGTAAAGTCAAACAGGCATTTATATTAAGAGAAAAACTGGCTAGAAGAAATTTCATCTTAACCACCTTATAGTTAACCTACCTGCAGTTGCATTTAACTGAGCTCTGTTGCTGTGAAGAATAGAGCTCATGCAGAGACATGGATGAACGATCTGTACATTTGTACATTTTCCAAGTATTCACTGAATACTACCTTATATACACATATACATTAAATTTGAAAAAGATTTAATTGATGATCCCCAGATATACTTCATTTTTGTTGACCTTTTGGAAGAGGTCGTATGAAGCGAAGAAAGTGTGCTTCTGGCTCATGAATCGTGTAATGAACCCAGCCTAGACTCCCAAGTCTCCTCCACTCCTCTTCAGACATCAGATGGGTTTAGGGTACATGTTTGGAAAGTTCTCCGGGTAACATGACACGCCAGCACTCGTGGTGCTCATCGAAGTATTTGTCCGAGTAGCAGATCTGCTCATGGGCCATCCTGCAGGCGGGCACTGGGCAGCACAAGACTGGAATGACAGGACGCGAAGAGTGGACGCAGGCGAGAGACACGTCCAAGTCAGGTAAGGCAACGACTCGACTCTGAAATATGTTTTCAATATTCGTATTCATTGGCCCTAAATCCAACTGTTAGGAATCTATTGTAGGGAAACAGTTGGAGATGCAGGCATGTGGATAACGGCAGAAGGCACCGCTGGAACAAAGAATACAATGAAGTGAGGGAACAAGTTCTGTGAATATATGTGGCAGAGAATTCCAGGGAAAGAGAAGAGCAAGTGTGAAGAACCCAGGACTGGACTATACCACGTGTGTTTGAGGAACAGCATGGAGGCCAGTGTGCCTGGCGAGTGTGGAGTGAGTATGAGGCTGAATGTTGGGAAATGAGGTCAGAAAGTTAGTGGGGCCAGATCAGGGAGGGCCTTGAAGGCCATGGTAAGGACTTTGAACTTTACTCTGAGTTGGCAGGGAAGCAGTTGGAAGGTTCTAATCGGAGGCCATGATCTAAGTTTTAAAAGGACAGTTGCTGCATCTCAGTGGACTCCTCAGTTGGTTGGTGGTAGCAGATCTGAGGCTAATTGGTGGCACCCAAGTCACAGGTCTGTGTGTTAGCTGCAAGAGAGGCTTCGAATGCAAGTATCTGGCATTTTCAGGTTCAGTTGGGATGGAGAAAGTCTTTGCCCTTCATCAAGACTTATAGTTCAGGGATCCTCCAAACACAGAGGGGTTCAGATGCTCAGTGACTAAAATAAATGACAAATATCAGTTGTATGTAACAGAAAACCCAGTTATTTTCTCACATAATAAACAGCTCAGAGGGAGGCGGTTCAAGGCTGGGGCAGTGACTCAGTGTCATTATTGTCATTCTGTTCGTATCCCATGTTGACTTATTGCCTAATGGGTCGAGGTGGACCAAGCCCAGCACGTCCAGGTTCAAAACAGGAAGAAAGGGGCAAAGCTGCACCAACTGTGCCTTTTCCCCCTTTTATCAGGAAAGCAAAAGCCTTTCTAGAAACGCTCAGACATCCACTTATGTCTCATTGACCAGAATTGTGTTGTGAAGCCAAACCTGGAAACAAGGGAAGAGTTAGCTGCCTCCTCCCCCAAAGTGCAATTTTGTAACAACAACAAGGAAAAAATGGAGATAGAACAATGAACACCGTTTGCTTTGATTAGCACTGAGCCTGAAACGGTGAGTAGTATCACCCAGCTTCTCCCCACGTGTTGCTCTAATCTCATATAGTCTCGAACCTCGCAGGGGCAGGACCTCTCTGTCCCCAGCACAAGTAGGGGTATGGTTTGCTGTTGGAAGTGACGGTCACAGATGGCAGACAGGGCTGCTGAAGGGCCCCTAGCCCCCACTCTCCTCAGCCTCTGTGATGTCACACTGCGACTTCTTTCCCTCCACCCTGGGCTGTGGCTTCTGAGGCTGCTGTGGCCATGGGGCCCCTGGAGCCAGCAGTGGGGAGGGAGCCTGGGGGCCCTAGTCTCCCCTGGGGCCATGGGAGGTCCAGCCATGCCGCTCTTGAAGGAGCCCCATAGCCCGCCTCAGGCCCCACCGCCCTGGATCCTCCCGAGCCTATTTGCCGCCTTCAACGTGGTGCTGCTGGTCGTTTTCAGTGGCCTCTTCTTCGCATTCCCGTAAGTCTCCCACACAAGCTGACAGGTTTCTTACAGAGCAACAGAAAGGAAAACACATAACGATAGTATGGAGGCAGGGAGAGTATAGAAGAGGGGTCAGGGAAAGGAAGAGGTTCTAGGCAGAGGGAACTGAACGTGCGAAGGCACAGAGGTACAGAGTGCTTGGTGCACCTGGGAGCTGCGGGTGGCTGGTAATACTCGATGACCTTTGGTGGAGTTTCTATGGATCTGTCACTAGCCTGGATATTTAGACCAGGATTTATGGTCTGGGGGTCCTGACCCGGTGGACTGGGTCCTGGGGGAGCTTCAGGCCACCCCAGATCAGGGCTGACTCCTGCTCTGGTCTCAGTTGCAGGTGGCTGGCCCAGAACGGGGAATGGGCCTTTCCCATCGTCACAGGCCTCCTCTTTATCCTCACCTTCTTCAGTCTCGTTTCACTCAACTTCTCAGACCCTGGCATCTTGCATCAAGGTGAGACATTGGCCCCCTGGGAGAAGGAGGCAGCACCTGAAGGGCTCCTGCCTGCTGGGATGACTCCTAAAGTGCTCCTTCCATCTCCCCGCCTGGGGCCTCAGGACCCCTTCACCCCATGTCCTCGTGTGCTCAAGCCACGGAGGTGTGGAAAAACAGAACTTTGGAGGTTTTCCAGTAGCCTTGGAGGGGAGGGCTAGGGTCGGCTGGGTAGAGAAGCCAGCTCTTCACAACCACTCAGTTTTCTCTTCCTCCTTCCTACCACACAGATTCCTTAAAGCATCGCTCACAGTGGCAAAGGCCTGAGTTCTCAAAGAACTCCTCGGGCTGGAAACCCACCTTCCCTTTGACTGCCAGCCTCTCTAAGCTTGGCCAGCTTGCTCAGTGGGGACTAAGGACTCCCCTGCCCACCTGGTCCCCACCCTTCTTGGAGCCCAGTGATGCTGTGGGGCTGCGTGCCCACACCCTTCTGCTGCAGCAGACTGACGGAAGGGCCTCTTGCTGCTGCTCAATCCCTTTCCCATGCCAGGCTCCAATGAACAGGGCCCCACGATGGTGCATGTGGTATGGGTGAACCACAGGGCCTTCCGCCTGCAGTGGTGCCCTAAGTGCTGCTTCCACCGTCCGCCCCGGACCTACCACTGCCCCTGGTGCAACATCTGTGTGGAGGTAAGTGCCCCTCTCACCTGCCCACCTACCCTCCCAGCACCTGCCGGGGACCAGGAGGCCCACTCACACGGGGGCCTGTGGTCAGTGTGAAACTACTTCCAGGACTGCTTAAGACCAAGGGTGGCAGTAATTCCCAGTCACTCTTGGTCACTCATACAAGTCACTGCCACTGTGCCTGCACCTTTCCTCGGAGGCTGGCCCTTTCTTGCACTGGTGCTGACATGCAGAGGGGCATCCACATCTATGCTGGGCCTGGTCAGGCCAGGGGAAGGAAAGATACCCCTGACTTATCGAGGGCTCACTGACACTAGATGCCTGAGGCCCTCAGGCAGGTTGCAGGCCTGGCCAGGGGAACTTTGCCTGTCCTCTTCTGGCTGTCCAGGCCAGAGGGTCTCCTGGTGTCCTGGGCTCTAAGTGCACAGCCTGCAACAGTTTACCAATGTGCTGTCTTAACTGGTCCTTACAACCCTGGGAGACTGGCTGGGCAAGGATGTTATTATTAGGCTCATCCGGTGGATAAGAAAACAGAGGCCCAGAGATATTCTATGTCCTGCCTGAAGTTACACCAGGATGTGTCCCAGAGAAGACTAGCAGGCCCCGGCTCTAAAGGCCTCTTGACATGAAACTATGTGAGCCACAGAGCCGTATGGTGCTCTAACCACAGAAATGCCAGCAGTGTTAGGGACTTTGTGGCTCAGTGTCTCCCTAGGAATGGGAGCCAGTGCATGAGGCCAAGGGCTTAGAGGGTGGGGGTAAGGCCTCAGATTTGGGGGCGATGGAGCCTGAGTCAGAGGTTGGGTCCTCGAGGTCCCCCTCTCCCTCTCACCTAGGACTTTGATCACCACTGCAAGTGGGTCAATAACTGCATCGGTCACCGCAACTTTCGCTTCTTTATGCTGCTCGTCCTGTCACTATGCCTCTACTCAGGTGCCATGCTGGTCACCTGTCTGATCTTCCTGGTGCGCACGACCCACCTGCCCTTCTCCATGGACAAGGCTATTGCGTATCTGAGGGGCTGCGGTACCCACGAGGGGAGCTGTGGGGAGGGCGGAGACAGCGGAGGAGGGGGGTCACGGGGAGGGGGCGGTGCAAAGGTAGTGGTGGGCGGGGTTTTCCGCGAAGCCGCTCGGGAGGACCAGTGTGGGACTAGGTGACGGTGGGTAGAGTCGGGCAGGTGGGTGGGGATAGGAGGAACTGCGAAGGGGTGAGCATCTAGCAGGGTCAAGGAGGGGAAGTGCTAGAGGTGGCACAGGGGCCTGGACAGCAGGGTGAGGTGAGGTTTACACTGGGATAGAGCTCAGAGAGAGGGTGGGCGGGGCAGTTTGGGGTCGGGGTGGGTGAAGGGCGGGGCCAAGGAGGACTGGCCGGAGGCGCTGTTCCTTAGCCGGTGCGCAGCATCGTGGTGGCTGTACCCGCCGCCGGCTTCCTGGTGCCACTCTTCCTGCTGCTGCTGATCCAGGCCATGTCGGTGAGCGCGGCCGAGCGCTCCTACGAGGGCAAGGTACGTGGGGCCGAGCGGGGCTCCACTATATCGGGCTGTGGGTGGTCACCTTGCCCCTTCGGGACTTCCGCACTTTCCGCTTTCTGCAACGCCCTGGTCCTTGATGGCCTGACTTCTCTCGAAGGTGCCTCATTAGTCCTTCCAGACCCAAATTCAGCTCAGATCTCACGTCCTCCTGGAGGTCGGTGGTCACTCTCCTTCCTGGGTGCGCTGCGTCGAAGGTGCGCTACTGTGTGCTAGGCGCGTGCGCATTTTTGAGCTATGGGCGGGAAGGTGAGTAAGGCTGCCTCCTGCACTTGCGTTGACAAGGAACAGGAAATCAGAGTAACCCTCGCCAGACACCCGCGAACACTCTGGGAGAGGGGCCTGCCTACGTTGTGTAGCACAGACTCGGAGAGAGCACTGAGAGTTCAGTGAGGACTTCAGTGTAGGGTAGGACGTGCCACTTAGTGGTTTCGGACGGGCATAAATCGAGGGAAGGGCATTGCAGTGATGGGCAAAGCTTTTAGAAAAGCTGGGAAGCCTGAAGGCCTGTGGAATGTTGATAGGATGATGAGGAAACAGTTCTATTTGGAGCAGCTGTGGCATGGGCAAGTGGTCTGCCTGGGATTGGCCAGATTTAAAAGGCAAAGAAGTCAGGTGGATAATTTAATCTTGGTGCAGTGGAAACCCGGGAGCCTTGATAGGGTTTTTTCTTTACATACAGTAAAACTTACCCTTTTACGTGCACAGTTGTGTGAATTTTGACCAACTCATAAGTCCTGTAACCACCGCCATAACCAAGATTTAGAACAGTTCCATCAACCCCAACCCCCCCACCCCCAAATTCCCTCATGGCCTTTTGAGTCAGTTTCTTTCCCTATCTGCAGCCCCTGGCAACCACTGATTTGTTTTCTTTTCTTTTTTTAAAATTTATTTATTTTTGGCTGCGTTGGGTCTTTGTTGCTGCACCGCGGACTTTCTCTAGTTGCGGGGAGCGGGGGCTACTCTTCGGTGCGGTGCGCAGGCTTTTCATTGCGGTGGCTTCTCTTGTGGAGAAGGGGCTCTAGGGCGCGCAGACTTCAGTAGTTGTGGCACACGGGCTCAGTAGCTGTGGCTCGCGGGCTCTAGAGCGCAAGCTCAGTAGTTGTGGCGCACGGGCTTAGTTGTTCCGCGGCATGTGGGATCCTCCCGGACCAGGGCTCGAACCTGTGTCCTCCGCATTGGCAGGCGGATTCTTAACCACTGTGCCATCAGGGAAGTCCCCACTGATTTGTTTTCTATCCCAATAGTTTTTCCTTTTTCAGAATCTCACATAAATGTAATCATAGCTTTTTGAGTCTGGTTTCTTTCACTTAGCATAATGCATTTGCGATTCATCCATGTTGTTGCCCACATCAGGAGTTTCCTCCTTTTTATTGCTGTGTGGTATTCCATCATATAGCTGTGCCACAGCTTGTTTACCCATTCACCAATTGAAGGATATTTGGGTTGCTTCCAATTTGGGGTGATTATAAATGAAGCCACTATAAACATTGGTGTACAGGCATGTGAACACAAGTTTTCATTTTTGGGGGGGTATATACTTAAGGCTGGCATTGCTGGGTCATATGGTAACTGTATGTTTAACTTTATAAGAAACTGCCAAATTGTCTTCCAAAATGGCTGCACCATTTTGCATTCCTGTAAGGAATATATGAGAATTCCAGTTGCTCTGCATCATTAACATTTGGCTTTGTCAGTTTTTAAAAAAATTTAGACAGTCTAATAAATGTGTAGTGACATTTCATTGTGGTTTTAATTTGCATTTTCCTAATGACTAATGATTTTGAACATCTTTTCATGTTCTTATTTACCATCAGTAGTATGTCTTAGATTAAATATCTGTTCCAGTCTTCTGCCCATTAGAAAAATTGGGTAGTTTTCTTAATATTGAGTTTTAAGAAATCTTTATTTATTCAGGATTCAGACATGTGGTTTGCAAATATTTTCTCCGTGTCTGTGGTTTGTCATCTCATTTTTCTCAACAGTGTCTTCCAAAGATCAGAAGTTTTAAATTTTGAAGTATGTTATCAGTTTTTTCTTTTCTTTTTTAAATACATTTTCCTTTTATTATTATTTTTATTTATTTATTTATTTGGCTTTGCCAGATCTTAGTTGCAGCACATGGGATCTTTTACTTGTGGCACATGGGATCTTTAGTTGCACCATGCGAACTCTTATTTGCGGCATGTGTGATCTAGTTCCCTGACCAGGTATTGAACCTGGGCCCCCTGCATTGGGAGCACAGAGTCTTAGCTACTGGACCACCAGGGAAGTCCCTCTATCAGTTTTATCTTTTATGGATTGTGCTTTTGGTGTGTAATTAAGAAATCTTTCCTTAACCCAAGGTCACAAAGATTTTTCTCATACGTTTTCTTTTAGAAGTTTTATAGTTTTAGGTTTTATATTTAGGACTATGATTCATTTGGGGTTAAATTTTGTATATGATGCAAGGTATGGGTCAAGATTTTTTTTTTGCTTATGGGTTTTTTTTGTTTTTTTTTTTTTTGCTTATGGGTTGTTCACCATTTTTTGAAAAGACTATCCTTCCATTGAGTTGCCTTTGAACATTTGTCAAAAATCAATTGAATATAGAGGTGTAGGTGTATTTCTGGACTCTCTGTCCTTTTACCAGTATCATACTGCCTCGCTTAGTAGCTTTATATTGTCTTGAAATCATACAGTGTGAGTTCTTCAACTTTGTTCTTTTTCAAAGTTCTGTCGGCTATTCTAGTTACCTTGATTTTCCATATAAATTTTAGAAGCGGCTTGTCAATTTCTGCAAAAAATGTTTGCTGAGATTTTCATTTGGATTGTGTTGAACCTAGAGATCAATTTTGAAAATGGACATTTTAACAATATTGAGTTTTTGAACCCATGAAAGTAGTATAACTCTCCATTTATTTAGGGCTTCTTTGATTTCTTTCATTAATGTCTTACAGTTTTCATCATGTAGATCTTGACTACATTGTGTTAGATTTTTTCTAAGTATTTCATTTTTGTGTGCTATTATAATTTTTAAAAATTTCATTTCCATTTATTATAAGAAAATACAATGGATTTTTGTTTATTAGTCTTGAATCTTGCAATTTTTCTAGGCTCACTTATTAGTTCTAATAGTTTTTTTGTTGATTCTACATAGAAAATCATGTCATCTGTGAAAAGGACAGTTTCATTTCTTCCTTTCCAACGTGTATGGCTTTATTTCCTTTTCTTTTCTTACTGCACTGTCTTGGACTTTCAGTACTGTGTTGATTAGGAGTGGTAAAAGTGAACACCCTTGCCATGGGATTCCTTCCACATGGCAATGGCTTGGCTAAAGGATGTTTTAGGAAGACTGTCGTAGGTCACATCAATGAGGGAGGGGCCCGAGACCTTGAGACAGCTGAAAGGACAGAGGAACCCTCTTTGCCCACCATTTCCCATCCTTCCAGTCACCACTTAATCACTCCACCCCACCCATATTTGGTTCCCAGCCCACCTGTGACTCCTCTGTGCAGCCCTGACTCATCAGCTCCCTGTGGTCTGCATGTCTTCTCTCTCCAGCCTCAGTCCCTCATTTCAGCCTCTCCTGGGCAGCATTCTCCCTTCCCACATCCTGTGGTTCTTCTAGCCCAGGTCAGGCCATAGGCCTGCCCTCCCTCCCCTGCTCAGATGGGGCTGTCCTAATCCAGGATCTCCAGCCTTAAGAAACCTAAATGTGATCTGCACTCTGTGATTCACCAGGCAGGGCTCTTTCCCATTACCAGAACCCATTTCAGGCATTCTTCACACACCTCAACTTTATTTCCTTCTTACCTCCATCCCTTGACCACAACTTCTGCTGGGCCACTTGCTTAGATCACGAGGGCTCTGGAGCCAGACCACATAAATTCAAATCACAGCTTCACAACACACCAGCAGGGAGATCTTGGCTGTGTTACTTAGCCATCTGGTACCTCAGTTTCCCCATCCGTAAAAGGGGACAGCATGGGTTAATGTGTGTGAGATACATGGAACAGTGGCTGGTGTGAGTAAGTGCCCCATACGTCATCATTATTGCCATTCCTTCCCATCATCAGTACACATGTTCTTGTCTCTCACATCTTAAAAACAAAGCAAACATCCCTTAACATCGCAGGCCTCCCCTGTTGTACTCCCCCCTCCAGCGCAACCAGATTTCCTGAAAGCATTGTCTGTGCTCACTAGCGTCGTTCTTCACCTTCCTCAGCCCACTTCAGCCCAGCCTCCGTCCTCACTGTCATACTGATGCTGCACTCTCCAAGTGGCCAAAGCCAGCGGGCAATCCTCAGACTGATCTTTCCAGGCTGCACAGAGCAGCATCTGAAACAGAACGTACCTGCTGTGGCCCTTCCCCAGCCTCTCAGGGTCCAGCTCTCTCTGCTGCCCTGGGCTGCTGCTTCCCTGCCTGCACCTTGGAGTGTTGGCCGGGCGGCCTGCTCTTCTCACCAATCCCCTCTCTGTGCTGCCCTGACCACTCCCCAACTGCCCTCAGCACCCTGAAAGTTAAGGCTGGCCTTGTTGTCTGTGGTGTGTCCTCAGTCCCCAGAGCAACGCCTGGAACAGTGTTGAGGTCCCCAAATATTTATGAACAAATGAGTGAACCTACAAACAAAGGAATCCATAATGCTTTGGGAGAGAAGGAAAGAGAGAAAGAGAGAGAAGTCTGACTCCCCGATCCCTGGGGAAGAAGGGGAGAGAGAGCAGAGGCAGCAGGGAATTGGGCAGGAGATGGGGCGAGTAGATGCCCACTTTGGTTTTGGTCTGTGGAGCATGAGGGCGTTGGAGATACAGAACTGGAGCAGGAGACCAGGCCTGAAGCCGGTGAGAGAGGACGGTCTGGGAACTTCCGAGCTGTTGGATTCCATTCATGGATGAGGGTCCCATATGGGGAGAGGAAGGGCTCTACTTTATTAGTCAGTTCTTATGAATTCATTAAACAATTCCCATCCCTTTAAGCACTGAGCAATCAACATTTTTCTATTCTTCGTGTACATCTAATAAATCAAAATTTATTTCTCTAGATTTAAAATTCTGATTGTAAGTTTAATCAAACTCTTCTAACCATTTAATTAAAATTGAGAGTAGAATGCCAGTTTCCCTTAAGTTCTTGAAACACCTTAAAGTAGGGAGAACTCAAAAAATCACCATGGTTAAGGGCATGGGACACAGGCGAGCTGGTGGTGGGCAGAGGTGCTCTTGGGCCACTTTAGGACGTGACAAACACTTTGTAGCTAAGGCTCTTGAGGTCCCCGTGAGACTCAGCCCGTGCTGGGAAGGAGGAGGGGGCGAGGCTGATGGGCAGAAGGAGGGGAGGAGGAGAAAACCTGGTCAAGAGTTTCCAGGGGAGGACTTGACCTTTGGGCTTGACATTGGTCAAGCATTGGGTGCTCAGGAGCTTCAGCCCAGATTTCCAAGGCCATGTGATTTTGCTTAGGGAAATAGGATTAGGCACCACAAACTGTCCTTCCAGATAGTGAAATTCAGTGAAGGCACAATTTGAGGAAGAATGAGATGTGGGAAAGTAGAGGAGTTGAGGGAACATGGGTGGAGAACTGTCTTTGGAGTAGTTTATCAGCAAAAGGAAGATCCAAAAGGATCTGGAAGGAGGTAGCAGGAGGATGTGTGTGGCCAAATGAGACAGTGGGGGAGGACAGTGCGAAAGGGGATACAAGGTGATGGGGAGGGATCCCTGAGCAGGCAGGAGAGGTGGGTGCAGTGCCAGAGCTGCTCAGAAGTGGGTTGGGGACGCCGCGCCTGACTCTCCTGGCTCCTCTGTCCTTGGAGTCTTGCTGCAGCCCTGGGCTGAGCTGACCGGTGCAGGGAGGGCCGGTGGGGGTGGCCTGCCCAGTCCTGCTGGATCTGAGCTCTTCTTCCTGTCCTCGACCCCCCACACCCCCGCCCAGTGCCGATACCTGGAAGGACACAACCCCTTCGACCACGGCTGTGCCAGCAACTGGTATTTAACAATTTGTGCACCGCTGGGACCCAAGTGAGTTGGCAAAGCAGAGGCCTGAGCGGTGGCCCCTGGCGCGGGTGGGGCGGGGTGAAGCTGGGGCGTCTCCGCTGGCCCCTTAGCATAGCTCCCAGCACCTTACGCTCACTATTCTCCTTCTTTTGGAGTTTTCTCCAGGGCATTGTGGGAGTCTCTGGAGCTTCCCCTTCCTTGCCTCTGTGGGTTCTTGCTCCAAGAAATGGGGTTAGAGGGGCATGGCAGCCTGGATGAGATTGGTGACAGCTCCCTGCAGGGCCATGCCCAGGTTGTGTGCTCCCAGGCTGAGGGGGACCAGGCCAGGAGGGCCACAACCACTCGCATCTGGCTTGTTGCTCCCCAGGTACATGGCCGAAGCCGTCTGGCTGCAGAGAGTGGTGGGGCCTGATTGGGTGCCCAGGAAGAACCCTCACTTCCCGATGTGCCCCTCCGCGCACAGTCCCCCAGACCTCCCTGGGCCTGGGTCTGGCCCCCAGTCCCAACCTCTGGGTCTCGACCAACCAGGCAAGGGGCCCCCAGGGAGTGGTGAGGCTGCAGCCCTCCAGGAGGTGAGGAGTGTGTGCGTGTGTGTGCGTGTGTGTGTGTGTGTGTGCAGCATACATGTGTGCCTGTGTGTGTTGGGAGGGGGCGTCTGCAGATTGTACAGGTGTTGGGAGAAGCCCCCCAGTGTTGGGCTGGCCCTGAAGCCGGAGCACTTAGAGCTCGAGAGAGGGGCATTACAGGCCTGAAGAGTGTTGACAGTAGAGTCACAGGCCTCCAGAACACACCAGGGGTCCCTGGAGACACAAAGGGAAAAGGCCGCACCACTCACTTGCTGGGTGGCCTTGGACCAGTCACTTACGCTTTCTGGGCCTCAGTTTCCTCAGCTATTTATGAGGATTGAGACTAGTCCAGTGGTTTATAATTGGCGGGGGTGGGAGAGGGGGAATTCCTTTACTTAAAGGCACCTTCTACTCTGAAGCCCAGTCTATGAACCACGTGGAAGTGGAGCGTTAAGAGTGATGTAGGGGTGGGTAACCCACAGCCCCTCCAGAGCCCCTGCAGTGACATTCTGGGGTGCCATCCCACTCCCTTTGCTCTGCCTGTTGGTGGGTGACAGTCTGGACAGTTTCTTGCTCCCCAATGGGTGGCCTGCGGGGCGGGGCTTAGGGAGAGCCCCCATCCCCCCCACTGTGTGTTTAGCTACACGCCAGCCCGGTGCTGCCCCTGCTGCGAGAGGCCCCCAGACGAGGCTCCGCCTACCTCTTGACCTTTCGCACTGGGAGATGCCAGGAGCCCCCGCAGCCGAACCTCACCTCCTGAGCCCCTTGTGGAGACCTCTGTGCCCTGCCCTTGCCCACTCGCCTGGCGGGAGTGCTGAGACCACCCCCCCCCCCAAAGCACATTAAATACCCTTTGCCAACCTCCTACAACTGCCCTGCTGCACTGCCTGTCCTCGATGCGAGGGAGTGTGGATGAGGCGGGCTCTGAAGGGCTGGGACGAAGCCCCTGGGAGGGAAGAGCCAGGGCCCTCTGCGACCTCGGGCAAGACACTCAACCTTGCTCTCATCCTTAAAATGGGGCAATCATAACAGCCACAGCGACGGCTGGAGACTATGGAAGAGAAAACCCAGCAATGCCGGGGTGTGAGCCCGAAGTCCCGCCTCTGCCCTGCACCACCCCTGTCTGGCTGCAGGGGGCGCCCGCCACCTGGGAATTCGCCAAGACTGGCCCGGTCCAGACGTGCCCCCTGGAGCCTCGCGGGTGGGCTGGTCCCCCTGCCTCATCCCGGGTGGGGTGGGTGGGTGGGAGTATTCTCCGTCACAGACCAACCCTGCAACTTTCCTGCAGGTGGGTCTCACCCAGCCATTTCCTCCTGCTGTGGGGAGTCAGATGCTGGTTCTGGTCCTGTCCCTGGCGTGGATCCCAGGCTCTGTGAGTCTGTGTGTGTGGGTAGGTTGGGGTGAATGGAGGGAACCAAGTCAAACTGTGGCTCCTCTAGTGGCCAGAGTGTGACTTGGGGAATGGAAATAATGGCACCTTCCAGGAAGGCTGTCAGAGGATGAAACGAGGTGGTTCGTGAGAAACACCAGGTACACAGTAGGCACGCAATGAATGCAGCCAGTAGGATTATGATGATTTTCTCCACCACACAGCGAGCAGGCCACTCAGCATCCCTCCAAGGACCACCTTCTCAGAATTACCTGGGCCCCAGACCACGGGCTCAGAATCTCAGGGTGGGGGGAGGACAGGAATCTGAACCTGAATTACCGTCAAGCGCTCCATGGGATCCTACCACCCTGAAGTTACCGAATTGCTGCCTTAGGAGGTGAAGATGGACACTGACCACACTGCTTCCTCTCCCCCGTGTACCCAGGTGAAGTGGGGTGCGGTGAAGGTGAGAGGGAAGGACACCACCAAAGGGTCAGATGAGCACCCCGGGGGCCTGTGAAGGTGTGTGTCTGTGTGTGCACATGTGCTTGTGTGTTGAGGGCCCGGTCTGGGGAGGTGGGTGACCTACGATGCAGGATTCGGCTCTGTTTCTCTCTATGCTGGGACGCCTTCAAAGCTGCCCTTCCCTCTTCCTCCCGCCCTGTCTTTGGCAGCCCCAGGCCCAGCCTCGCCCACCCCTGTGGCTCTGGTTCTCCGGCTCCTGGCCAGCTTCATTCAACCCAGGGACTCCAGTTCTTTCTTGCCTCCTTTGCCTTGGTCCCAGGGTCTCCCCAGTCCCAAGCCCCCCTTGGGGTTCAAGCCTTTTCTCAGCTCTCTCAGGGTTAACCTTGGGTTCTGGGGAGGGATGCAAGGTACTCACTGCCGTAGAAAAAGGCAGCCCAGTTTCAGCTTTGTTGTAAATGGCCTCAGTGGCCACATTTAAAATCCTTGGGGCCACGTTTACAACTAAAGCTGAAGCAGGTTTTCCTGTCTGGGAAGCCCACAGTCCATGGTCACAGGGTGAGGGGACGAGGGCATGAGACTTTCTGAGCCCCAGACCCCAGGGTGTATGTGCTACACAGATCTGCGTGAGTGGCCTCTGTGTGTGTGTTCAGCTCAGCCCAGGCTGCTCAGCCGTGAGGAGAGGCCCTCAGTCCTCCTCCCAAATGGGAGTCCTCAGGGTGGTCTGGGCCTCCGCCAGAGAGGAAGAAGATTCAGGAACCTGGGCCAAAGCCTGGATGGAGGGATATTCATGGAACTGGCTGGGTGCCCAAATGGTGCCTGCCCAGAACCCCAGCTCCACAGGGCGCTGAGAAGGCCAGGCCACAGAGTCTGGGGTGGCCCAGTCCTGCCTGACCTGCTGCCGTCCTTCCGTGGTCCTGGCTGCTTCATCAGGACTGTACCTACCGGGTCCCCGTCTCCAGCTCTACAGGGGGCTCATTCTGTTTCAGGCAGGGCCTCGCAAGTCCTCAGTCATACGTGAGTCACCTCCCCCCACAGCCTGGGCCTCATTTTCTCACTGGGCAAGGACGTAACCTTCCTCAGATTCTCAGAGGTGGCCATGTCCCCTCCTGCTCTGGGGTGTAGATGCTGGGTCTCTGGGCCCTCCCAACCTGAGATTTCTAGGATTTCTTTAGGAAAGCCCCCTGGATCAGGCTCTTCTGCTCCTGAAGGTGTAAGCAGACCTAGCTCACCCTTTCCTGTGACTCCCCACACCGTCTCCCCTAAGCCTTGGGCGCCCTCAGAGATTCTTTCCGGCCAGGCTGGAGGCCTCAGTTGAGCTGCACCACCTTCCCTTTCTACCTCCACGTTTCTGCCGAACCTGCCCTTGATGCCCAGACACACCCCTCGCAGTCCTTGGCCCACTGATACGGGGAGGGGTGTTATCAGGGCCCGAAAATGGGGCCAGCTCTCCACACACAGCCTGGAAGCCCTGCCGTCCCTGCGTTCCCTTGGACAGGAACCAAGGAGTGGTTTGGGCCCCAACCCTGCAGGGCTGCCAGGTGCCCACATGTCTGGAGCCCCTCTGAGAGGTCCCCAGGCCACTCCTGGAACCTGAAGAAAGGAGGGTCGGATGGGTCAGAGGCCTGGACTGTAAACAGGAAGGGCACTCTTTCTTCTCCTGGAGGCCTGGTAACTTGGCTCCCATAGGCAAACTCACAAAAGTGACAACAATAGTAACAATCGTTACTGGAAGCAGCCACCCCCTTCTCATCTCTATACCTTTCCTCCATGACCTTCTAGAAGGTCAGAGTGTATGTGGGGTGGGAAGAGCGTTGGGCCAGGAGTTGGGAGGCCTGAGTGTCACTCAGCTTTGCTACCAACTAGTATGTTATGGGAGCGAGTCTCTTCCCCCTGCTTGGCCTCAGCTCCCTCGTCTGTAAACAGGATGACCATGGTGGCTAGCTCACAGGTGGCTACAGGATCCTAACTCTTTAGAGCTGGAAGGGACTTAGGGGTCACGTCATCCAGCTGCCCCTCCATCCTCAATTTCACAGATTTTCACTAGAGAGGGAAGGGATTGCCTAGGGTGACACGGTGTCCAAGCCAGGCGCGCTCTCTCTGTTTCCGGGCTGCCTCTCCCACTCCTGCTCCAGGGACCATTTCAGAGGAGGAAGGCCTTGAGCAGCGTCCTCAAGGCCCCCCTACCAGCCCCCAGAGAGCCAGGCAGCACGTGTTAGCTCAGGGCCTGGGGACCTGATAAGAAGGCAGGCTTAACCCTGACCCCAGCTCTGCTGGGAGCGATAATGACGCCCTGCTGCCTTGTGTTCAGCCCTGCCCTGCCCTGCCTTGCCCACCCCACCCAAGGGGACCCTGCCAGTGGCTGAGGGTGGGACAGATAGGACAGAGGAGGTGGGTGCAGCACGGGATCGGGGGGCCAGAATCCTAATACCTCCCAGAGTACAGGCCCCTCGCTGGCTGACCCTCCTGGGCACCCGGGCACCGTGCCTGACACCCAGGTGATGCTCCAGCGACGCCCACATCCTCCTCCAGTTCCCGCAGGCCGAGCGCGGTGGAGGGAAGAGGCTGGGCTGAAGGTGTGCCAGGCCTGTCCTGAATAACAAAACTTTACTGAGCCCCACCGGGCTAGGGCTTGGGCTCAGTGATTCACATGATCTCCTTTAATCCTCACAGCAACCCCCGAAGTTGTTATTCTTGTCTTAGAGTTGCGGAAACCGAACTGAGCAAACAAGCCACTTCTCCGCGGTGGCACTGCTTCTAAGCGGCAGAGCCAAGCTCCTTTAGCCTTTGTCACGACACTGTGCTTCACAGGCAGTTATATTTTATTTCAACTTAGAGTAGTGGCTAAGGCATGGGCTCCGAAGCCGGCCGGACGGCCTGCTTTCCTGCTGTGTAATGGGATGAATCATTGCCTCTACTGTGCCTCTATGAGGATTCGGTGTGCCGCGCACGTGGAGAGCTTGGCCCCAGCGTGGGCACGTGGTACGTGCTTGCTCGATGGTAGTGATTGTCGCCGCGCTAGGAACCAGGTGATGCCTGGGTCGGGACTCTGTGACCTGCTAGGGCCTTTGCGATGCCAGTCACGGTGGCTGCCGTTTGGTATGGGTTTCCTGGTGGCCAGGGAGCAAAGGAGAAGGGCTGCTTCGGAGGGGAGGTTTGTGGTGTTTTACAGAAAATCAAGCAATGTTCGTGTCCCCCCGGCCAACGGGGAATGGAGGTGTGGGCTGAGTGTGTTCAAGGGAACAGCAAGATAACCACCCAACGGCTCTGCCCCCCTTCATGGCAGAGGAGGTTTCCGCTTAAGAAAGCACCCTGTTGCATCTGTTTCGAGGCCGGGCAGTGCCCGGGCTGAAGGAAGCCAAAGCTGTGGTCATCTGAACCCTGTGTCCGGGCCTCGCTCAGAGCCACCGCTGCCGCTTCTGCCAGCTCTGCCCTCTCTCTGTAGTCTCCCAGTCTGTCTGTCCGTGTCTGTCTTTGCCTCACCTCTTCTCACCTTTCCACTCCATCTCCTCTCTCTCCTCCCCCTCTTCCTCCTTTCACTGTCTTCCACGCTCTTCCTGTGTTCACTCTGTCTCTCTCCCGACCCGTCACCACCTTTCCTGGACAACAGCTTCCAGGAACACAAAGTAAACGGTCTGACAATTTTCAAGTAATAACTTTCAACTGTGATTCTTGGAAGCCCTTGGGCCTGGGCATGGACACCTCCAGAACTCTGGGCCAGGCCAGAGGCAGGGCCTGCACAGGGCGCCTTTGTCTGTCTCTGGCCGGGGCCTCCTCCAAGCCAGGCACACGCTTTCTCAGCTGCTTCTGGTCGGGGCCGTTTTGCTGCTGACATTGGAGCTTCCCACACTGGAAGGAGTATTCCCGCATTGAACATCTAGCTTATTTCTCAGTGAGAAGAAAACCAAGGCACCGGCACTCAGGGAGAGGTTCAGCAGGGTTTGCCCTGGGGTCACGCAGCTAAGTAGAGGCCAGGCGGGGCTGGGTCCCCATCTCCTGCTTCTCAGCCCTTTCCACCACCCGCTGTGGGTCAGAGGCCTGGACTGTAAACAGGAAGGGCACTCTTTCTTCTCCTGGAGGCCTGGTAACTTGGCTCCCATAGGCAAACTCACAAAAGTGACAACAATCGTAACAATCGTTTTGATGCAAACTGTGGGCTAAGTGTTTGGCTCGTATTATCTCATTTAATCCTCAAAATGATTTGTGGGGAAGATGCTATGACTTTTGTGGGCATGACCTTGGACAGTCCTCGGGCCTCCATCTCCCCATCTGTAAGGACAGAGGTTTCTGGAGGATCCTTGGGGCTCTTCCTGCCCTGCCCTCCTGGGAGTCCATGGCTTAGTGGCCAGGGAGGAGGGTCCTTGGTCTGGGCACAAGCCCTGAGGTGGATGGGGCCCCGGGCGGAGCTTATCCGAGGACCTATTAGGGTCTTGTGCCTGAACTTCATCTGTCCCCTAGTAGCCGGGGTGGGGAGAGCATTAGGTCACCAAGCAAGAGTACCGATCCCTGGGCAGTGCCGATCTGGGCTGGGAAAGTCCCCTGACCAGTTGTTCCGAGGTAGCTGTTCTTCAGCTCCTGACAAACACAACACGGAAAGACACTCTCCTTCTTGCCCTTTGCCTGGCCGGGCAGTGGGATGCCAAGATGGGGCATCAGGAGACCTGGGTTGGAAAGCAGGGTCTGTGCTTCCCGGTGGTGTGGCCCGGGAAAGCCCCTAGCCTCTCAGAGCCGCTGTTACCACATCTGCAGAAGGGAAACTCGAGCCCAGGCCCGGCTACCTCTGGCACTTGGGGGTGACACAGTGTACCATGGGAAGGTGCTCTGGACTTTCACTTCTTCACACCAGCCACAGCCCCACGGGCACGGGGCTTCTGGAAAGGGAGCAGCGGGAGGGCCAGATTGGGCCTGGGGAGCCTGGCAGGAGTAGCTCCCTGGCCCTCTGTCTCTGTCTCCGTCTCCCCTGCCGTTTGGCAGGCTCTGGATTTGGATCATCTGGAAGTGGCCAAGGATGGGCCGCCTCACTGTAACTCCCGGCCTGGGTCACCTTCCTCGGGTGACTTCTCAGCTCCCTCTCTTCCCCACCAAGTATCTGTCCCGAGGGGAAGAGCTGGCTGGTTTGGGGCAGGGATATGGCCCTTTCTGCTCCCAGATGACGCCCCCATCTGCCAGCCACCCTGAGCCCCTGGGGTGGAAGCCTCTGGAAGGCCTCAAGGTCTGGTTGTGATGGCTCGACTCTGAACCCTCGGCAGGGACGTGGGCTGCACCTACCTTGGCCCAGGGGCTCCATCTACCCTTTGGTTTTTACTCCAGACCAAAGAGTAAGGGAGGTTTGTTCCTGAAGCAGAGACCAGAAGTAGGCACACAGAGGGCTCTGTGCTTTGGAGTTGAGGCTTTTAAAGGGTTGTTTTCTTTAAGGATCCTGCTGCAGGAAAGAGAAGCCCCAAGTCAAACATTCCCGAAACGTGAATTTCAGGTGGCTTTAAAGGAGGACTTTGTTTGGTTTCTGTCCCACCCTGATTCTGCTCGGTGGGGTCTTGGGCGCTCATCCCTGGGGGTTGACGGAGGGTCCAGCCTCACCGGGAGGTTCCTCAGCACCAGATCCAGCCTGAGGGCCTCTGGTCACAGCCAGGCCCCAAGCTTGCTCCCAGGGGACGCTGGTGCACATGCATCTCAAGGAGGGAAGGCCACTGTCCGTCCATCCTCAGCTGCATTCCCGCTGCTGGCCACACCCTCTTTCCTGAACTCTCTCTTTACCCTTGATCTCGGGTATCTGACACACTCCTGACTCTCCCCCCGAGATAAGGATACTCTGTCTATGACTCTTCCTCTCACTTCCTGCCGGGATCTCTCCCAGGTCCCATCCTTGGGGTGTGCCCCATCTCGGAGAACTCACTCATTCCCTTGCTTTCAGCAGTGCTGGGCCTGGCCGAGCCTCCGTCTTCAGGCTCTCAAGCCCTGCCCGTTTCCCAGGCTCTGGCCTTAATATTCTTTTACTTTTTTTAATCGGGCATAACTGACAAGTAAAATCCTAAGGTATTTCAAGTGTACAACATGATGATTTGCGATCTGTATACATCGTGAGACTAGCCTCAATTTTGTATGATTGAATTATTCCCTTGGAGTCCCACCGGGGGCTCAGGGGCTTTCCAAGCCCCAGCACCACGGGGAAGAGAGAGAACTAGCGAGGGCAAAACCAGCCGTTGAATGAAAGAGGCGCTTAGTGTGAGGGGGCCTCTGAGCAGGGCGCTGGGGCATGGATCCAGGGGAGATGGCATCTGGATGCCCCAGATCTGTCCTAAGTCTAGTCCAAAGAGTGGCCCAAGGCCAGCCTTGACCTCGAGAGGAGCAGGATTAGAGGGATTCTCTGAGCAGCCCTGTTTGCCCTCCTTGCCCCTGGGTCCCTTCTGTGGGGCCCATGGTAGGACTGGGTGGGTATGGGGAGGAAGGGCACTCGGTGAAGGGATATCCAGAGGAGGGTACCTATCAAACACTTGTTCCTGTCACTCATGGAGAAGCTTATAAAAAGACTGAGACCTGAACTGGGATAGTGGGAATACAAATCCATTCATTCATTCATTCATTCATTCAATAAACACTGAATAACCACAACATACCCAGGAGGTAATGAAATTAATTTTTAAAAGAATGTGCTCATGTATAATTTAATTTAAATTTATACTATATTATTTAAATCATACTATATTTCAATATAATTTAAAATTATATTTATGTAGTTTTAAAAGACTGGAAGCAAATTCATCAGATACTCTTGGTGGATGAGCGAGTGTTTCCTAATGAAAGGGACTCTGGCTGCCAGGCTGGGTGTTTGGACACCTGATTTCTAGGCCCAGCGCTTTCTCCGCCAGGCTGTGGAACTGGGAAAAGCCCTTCCCCTCTCTGGGCCTGTTGCCTCATCTGTGCAGTGAGAGTGTGGAACCAGAAGATCAGTGGCTCTTTCCAGCTCTGACATTACCTGAGAACAATGGGGACGAGGGGGTTAGAGACACTTTCATCGGCACGGCCAGCTGCTCTGCTTTGCCTGCCCTCACTGCAGGCCCCTCTCCTGCAGGGCTCCACGAATGGGAGGTAATGGCCCCCCGCAGCCTGACCAGCTGTGGGGCTCTGATCTCAAGTTAGAATCACTCCTCTCGCCTCTTTATATCCACTTTGAATCATGCGAGACCTCTTCCACCCTTCAGCTGCAGCCTTATGACCTGGATCGAAGGGGGCTATGGCAGCAGCCTCGATGGCTCTGAAGGAAGTGAGGGAGCCAGCCAGGCCGGGAGGTGACATGTGTTGATTACCTGTCGTGTCCCCCCAGCCGTGTGCCCGACTCTGTGCCTGAGTTGTTCTGTGGACGTTATTCTCCGCAGTAGCCCTGGGTGGGAAGTGTACCGCCTCTTCAGTAGCAGATGAGGCTCAGAGAGGTGATGCACCTGCTGGGTTGCACAGCTGGTAAGTGGGGCTCCAGGACTGGAACCGGCTGTCTCAGCATCAGAGCTGAAAGCAGCCAGAGCGCTAGGCTGCTCTTTCCAGGACTGAGGGGGTTTTCTAGCTGCTTTCAGATGCTGCACCTGCCCCCGCTTCCAGAATTTTGTACATGGTGGCAGGGGTTTAAATCCACTTCTGGTTCTACCCATTGGAAACACACTTCTCTTCCTGAGAAAATGCCTTTCCCTCCTTGTTCTCAGGCCTCTGACTCCCCAGGAGTCGGCAGGTCCAGTACCTTCTGTCATCTTTCTGTGGAGGCCGGAACTCTTGTTCCAATGGGAAGCAGCCTCTTGAGCGGGAGAGAATTTAGGGTCCCTGGCCATCCTGCCGGCCCCTTCACAAGGAGCTGGCTCCCGGGGACCTGCTTCTTCCTTACACAACATCCCGACTTGGTCAACTGTCTGTCCTTTTTTCTCCAGCCTGCTCCCCACTGGCTGCTCTGTGCCCCCCGCCCCACCCGTTTTTTCTTCTTTTTCTTTAAATTCTAAAATAGGAGTGCAGGGGAAATTATGTCCACTCTTCTATCTGGCCTCAGATTTTCAGGCAAGCATTGAAGATGAAAAGTAATTTCTTATCAAGTGCTATTGCTTTTCTGTTTCAATTACTGGTGTTACAACAATGTTTTTCTAGTGTTCACTACACATGTTCAAGAATTCTGGAGTGTTGTGGGTTAACTGGCCCTCCTTGGACCAGCCTGGGTACCTAAATACCATAACAACCCTATTTCAGTGGGAAAATACCTTTTGACCGTATCTTGGGTTATGCCCTAGTTGGAAGTTGGGGGCTGCTAGTAATTAACAAATTCAAATCGGCTACATCTTGGGTAGGTTCTTAACTTTGTTTATTTGGCTTATAGTCCATACTTCCCAGCACTGTCCCAAGTATTAGATGAGGTCAGACATGGGAACATGCCTGCTCCTAATAGGGGCCAGCAAGTATCCCTCGTTCCTCCCCCTCCATACACATCTCAGCCTCTCCGAAGCCCAGTTTCCTCATCTGTGAACTGGGGTAACAGTCCTGGAGTTGCCCTGACTACCTCACAGGGAAGCAGAGCGTGTGAAAGTGCTGTCTAAACTGACCGTGCAGAGCACAGTTACAGGGTTGTTATATGCAGGCCCTGTGCGCCACTTAATTGACTTGTTTTTGAAGCGATGAAGCTCCACACCCTTAAACCCTCGCTGGGCCAGGCTGCTCTGAGCTCACGGAGTCAGGCCCTGCCGGCCCACACAGCTCGAGAGACCTGAGCTTAACAAAGGCCAGATCTGCCCTCGCCCCCTTGCCCGGTCTCAGCCATCCTGGCACTTGGTCCTCAGGCACCGACTGGCAGGAGGAATGCAGTCTGACAGTGGCCTGAAGTGGGACTCCCAGGATGAGCTGACGTCTCGTTGCAGCCAGGCCCTAGCGCTCCCTTGTCCCCTGTGCCCCCCGTCGCCCTGCTTGGGGGCGGAGGGCGCTGGTCCAGGTGGCCGGCAACTCCCCCAGGCAGAGGTTTCCCATGACCCACAGCCGCTGCACCCTGCCTTGGGCACGGGCTCCAGGCTGCCTATCTGTTACCTTGGGGTCTCTCAAAGCATGTTGCAGCAGCCCGCATGTCCCTTCCCCAGGGGACTTTGTATATCAGTAGTTAAGCATTTATGGCAATGAGTATTAGAAAAGAATATAGGTGTCTCAAAAGAGGCCTGTCCTGACCAAGAATTGAAGGATTTGGGGACAGGAGTTTTTTAAATGGGTCAATTGAAAGGAATAATTGCGTGGGCTCAGTGTTCTTTAGCAAAGTGTATTTTTTTTTTTTTTTTTTGCGGTACGCGGGCCTCTCTCTGTTGTGGCCTCTCCCGTTGCAGAGCACAGGCTCCGGACACACAGGCTCAGCGGCCATGGCTCACGGGCCCAGCCGCTCCGCGGCACGTGGGATCCTCCCAGACTGGGGCACGAACCCGCGTCCCCTGCATCGGCAGGCGGACTCTCAACCACTGCGCCACCAGGGGAGCCCGCAAAGTGTATTTTTTACAAAGAGATGATTTAAAGTTGATTCAGTGACAAACACCAAGTAAAGAATAGAGCAGGTGATGTGCAGATATGGTAAAATTTGTGTTGGGAAATTGAATGACTGAAGTTTGGGAAACACTGTTTTCCCATTTAATGCTCACAACAATCCCGTGAGTAGGTGTTATTGTCTTGTTTTCCAGAGGCAGAAACAGGCGCAGAGAGGTGAGGCGAGTTGCCCAAGGTCACTCGGTGAGGGGGTGGAGGAGCTAAACAGTGGCCGCGACCGATCTTCAGGAGGGTGGTAGGGTGGTCCCTGCAGGACCACTGAAAGGGGGGGCAGTGGGGCCGATTCAGAGCTCACGTCTGCTCTCCACTGGGGAACTGTGCCAGGCAGGGACTGGTCCTCCGACCAGAAACGGTTGCATCAGACTGGCTGATGTCACGCCTGTGGCAGGGCAGATAGCGAGACTGACTGGGGACTGGGGGGAGGGGATGGTGGGAAGGAGAAGCAGGCAGATACAAAAGGCAGGCAGAGGCCTGCCAGGCTGGGCCACACAGGGATCTAGGACCTGGAGGGGGAACTAAGTAACTCACCCCCTGAGGTTCTTTGAAGCACTGGTCTGGCCTAGAATTGGCCTCCAGCAGGCCTGTAACACACAATCTGGCGATAGGTGAGGATTCAAGTCAAAGGAAAGCTGTAAACTTTGCAAACGGATCCCCCCACCTGCCCAGACCCACAGACACTGTCCCTGCCACAGCTGCCCCTCTCCTCTGACACACACACACACACACACGCACGCGCACACACACACACGTACACACACACGCACGCGCGCACACACACACACACACACACACACACACAGCATGAATGACGTGGGGTCAGGGCCCTTCCTATTTGAACACCTTTTGTTCTGGTGCCTTTTGTAAAACCCTTAGGGTGTGCTTTCACCTTTGGAATGACTAGTTGCTGATCTGTCTCTCTGCCTTTGTTCTATTGTCACCATAAAGTTTAATGGTTTAAAAGTCCCTGGCTGAGACTTGCCAGAGTGGTTCAAATAGAACAAACAAGTAAGGAGGCACCGGATGAGCTAGCTCTCTGCAAGGGGTGGATTTGCTGGGTGAAAAGCAAAGGGAGGGAGAGAAAGATGAATGAGGTGGCCTTGGCCTCAAGGGACTTGGAGCACCCTGAGGGGGAAGAGAAGGGAGCTTGCTTGAAGCTTAAATGACCAGCCAGCAGAAGATTTCAGTAAGATTTGTCAACTGAAGAAGAACACACAACCTAAAAGTCGCGTGTTGTGTTTTATTCAGGGACCTTACTAAAGACTATAGCCTGAGAGACAGCCTCTCAGATGACTCTGAGGAAATGCTCCCAAGAGGTAAGGGAGGTGCCAGGATATATAGGAGTTTCCCTCGAGAAAAAAAAATTGTAGTCAAACATCAAAAGATTACTGCTAATCATAAAAAACAGACACCTCAAGTTAATGATTTTAGTGCTTTTCTATGTGTGGGAAGATGCAAGAGTCTGCGCTCATTGAAATTATTCCTTTGACATGTATCTTATCTGTCCAGGGCCAGAGTATCCTTTTTTCTTCATCCTGAATTTTCCTCAGGGCACACTGTTGGGGAGGCTACAGTATCTGATGGCTTGATGGTGGGCAACATTAGTTCTTTTTTTTTTCAACATCTTTATTGGAGTATAATTGCTTTAAAATGGTGTGTTAGTTTCTGCTTTATAACAAAGTGAATCAGCTGTACATATACATATATCGCCATATCTCTTCCCTCTTGCGTCTCCCTCCCTCCCACCCTCCCTATCCTACCCCTCTAGGTGGTCACAAAGCACCAAGCTGATCTCCCTGTGCTACGTGGCTGCTTCCCACTAGCTATCTACCTTACGTTTGGTAGTGTTTATATGTCCATGCCACTCTCTCACTTCGTCCCAGCTTACCCTTCCCCCTCCCCGTGTCCTCAAGTCCATTCTCTAGTATGGAGAATACTAGTATAAAGTCTGCGTCTTTATTCCCCTCCTGCCCCTAGGTTCTTCATGACCATTTTTTTTTTTTAAATTCCATATATACGCATTAGCATATGGTATTTGTTTTTCTCTTTCTGACTTACTTCACTCTGTATGACAGACTCTAGGTCCATCCACCTCAGATAACTCAATTTCGTTTCTTTTACGGCTGAGTAACATTCCATTGTATATATGGGTCACAACTTCTTTATCCATTCATCTGTCCATGGACACTTAGGTTGCTTCCATGTCCTGGCTATTGTAAATGAACATTGTGGTACATGACTCTTTTTGAATTATGGTTTTCTCAGGGTATATGCCCAGTAGTGGGATTGCTGGGTCGTATGGTAGTTCTATTTTTAGTTTTTTAAGAAACGTCCATACTGTTCTCCACGGTGGCTGTATCAATTTACATTCCCACCAACAGTGCAAGAGGGTTCCCTTTTCTCCACACCCTCTCCAGCATTTATTGTTTGTAGATTTTTTGATGATGGCCATTCTGACTGGTGTGAGGTGATGCCTCATTGTAGTTTTGATTTGCATTTCTCTAATGATTAATGATGTTGAACATTCTTTCATGTGTTTGTTGGTAATCTGTATATCTTCTTTGGAGAAATGTCTAAATGTAAGGCCAGACACTATAAAACTCTTAGAGGAAAACATAGGCAGAACACTCTATGACGTAAATCGCAGCAAGATCCTTTTTGACCCACCTCCTAGAGAAATGGAAATAAAAACAAAAATAAACAAATGGGACCTAATGAAACTCAAAAGCTTTTGTACAGCAAAAGAAACCATAAACAAGATGAAAAGACAACCCTCTGAATGGGAGAAAATATTTGCCAATGAAGCAACTGACAAAGAATTAATCTCCAAAGTTTACAAGCACCTCATGCAGCTCAATATCAAAAAAACAAACAACCCAATCCAAAAACATTAGTTCTTTACTGAAATGGAAGATAACACTTTTTGTCAGCAACTTGAAGATGACTGACCATAGAAGGGTGGTCACAGTGAAGTACATGACGTCCTCAGGGGCTGGAGCCCATCCTTGGGTGAAGGGTAGAGTGTCAGAGAGGGTTTCCTCTTCCCGGAACTGGTGCCAACTGAAGAAAGTTTGGTCTCACCTGTGTCATGTGAGGCTTAATGCACAAGTCACAAAACACATTCCCTGATGAGCCAGGTAAGGCAGGAGTTATCGGTGCCAGTAGACAGATGAGGAAGCTGAGGCTCAGGGAAGCATGGTAAGCTGCCCAAGACACCAGACTAAGTCAGTAAAGGATGCATCCAGACCCCTGAAGGCAAGGCCAAGCCAAAGATTGGGCTGGGCATGGGGGATGGGGAGGGCACAGGTGGTTACTCCTGGGTCTGCAGAAAAGGGACAAATAAAAGAAGGGAAGGGTAAAGTATGGTCTCTGCCCCCCAAAAGCAGCTGCAGGAGAGGCAAGCTCAGGTAATTCACAGCAGAGTATCAGAGAAGGAGAGGGAGGCCGGGAAGGCGGATATGCAGGGGGAGTGGGAGGGGACACACTTGCTGGCAGGGATGGGAGGGAGGGGGGCACAAATGGTGGTTACCGCTGGTTGAGAGAGAAAGATTTCCAGTACCGGGTAAGAGAAACCAAAAATTTTCAATTCGAGAACTGACTTTCTTTTTCAGAGATCATTCAACTCTCTTTAGTTTTATCTTTTTTTTTTTTTTTAATAAAGCTTTTCTTAAGTCAGTTCTATTCTTTTTAATACCTTGAAGTTAAGACAGGAAGGGAATTGCAACTACTAGTCACCCAGTCCCTACCATGCTGTGGGAACACTGCTATGACCTCACTGAACCTCTCAGCCACCTTCAGAGGCTTCTACAGTCACCCCCCATGTTATAATTGGGGAAACTGAGGCACGAAACATTCAAGTACCTAGCTCAAGGCCACTCAGCAAGCAAGGGGCAGAGCTGAGATGTGACCCAGGGCTGGCTTGTTTTGTCCGAAGCTGGTTGCCTCCGATACTGCAGCTCCAACACATGGCGCATCTGCCGCCTTGCCTCCACTGTTGCCCATCTTCACAAGATCCCTGTGACTTAGAGATTGCTCTTATTCTGAAGTAAACACATTTTTTCCCCTCACTACAAAAGTAAAACATATCTATTTTGGAAATTTTTTAATGTGTAGAAAAACACAAAGAGGAAAATGAAAATTCTCTCTAATCCCACAACCCCAAACTAACCACTGTTAACATTTGGGGGAACATCCTTCCAGTCTTTCTTCTGTCTATCTACATGCAAATGTAGTAAAAATTACCACCACACTCTGTGGTAATTTTTAACAGCTTTATGGAGATATAAATGACTAAACTGGACATATTTAAAGTGTACAATTTGATGAATTTTGACACGTGTACATCTGTGAAATGCCACCACAGTCAAGATACTGAACACACCTGCCATCCCCAAACAATTCCTTGAGGCTCTTTTATATCCCTCCTTCCCTCCAGTCCCCTCCCAGTGAGGCTGTTACTGAGTGCAAGCTCACCACAGGCCAATAAATAGACGAGTTGCTGGGGCAAGGAATAGCAACCTTATTCGGAGAGTCAGCAGACGGAGAAGATGGTGGACTAGTGTCTCAAAGAACCATCTTCCCTGAGTTAGAATTCAGGCCTCTTTTATACTAAAAAGGGAGGGGGTGTGATTGGTTGCTGCAAACTTCTTGGTGAAGGTATCCTTTGTTCTCGCAGTTGTCCAGGTAGGTCTGGCCACAGTGTTCCTATAAACCTCCAACAAGGCAAAAGATATTCTCTGTTCTGCAACTTTTTATCTCTATATGAATGGAAAAGTGTTATACCTTTCAAGATCAGAGCCTTGAGAATGGGCTATTCTATATCTTTCAGGCTGTAGGCAACATTCTTTTAGTTATTAACTTGTAGCAAAAGCAATAGCATACAAATGTTAAAGTAAAAGATCCAATATGGAGTTGGATTTATTCTTTGCAATTACAAGGTCAGTGTCACAGGCCTGGTAGCAGGCATCTGGCAAGGGCTTGCCTAAGCCCTGGCTCTCAGCCATGGTGTGCTTCAAGGAGCACGAACAATGCCACCTTCTGAGGTCAAAGGGTGCTTTTGATTTTGTCAGCCTCCTCCAGCAGTGTGACCTCCCAATGGACCTGCTGCCCTCCTCCCTGGGCTCTCAGCCCTCTACCTCTAACCAGCCCTGCAGACCTGCCTCCTTGGATCTGAATCTCCCAGTTCCCTGAAGTCGGCCCCACCTCCCCCTAGAGCTGTTATCTCTTCCATACGGGAAGGTTGCTGGGGTCCCCAGTCTCAGATGTCACAGGCGCGTCCTTGGCTTTTGTTGCCTCTCCAGGTGGAGTAGGAGCTGGGGTGGATTCATCCGTCTTTGAGGGGGTGCAGCAGGTTCTCTGAGAAGTACCCATACTTGCTTTTTGCTGCTTTTGACAGACATCTTTCTGAATCTCGTTACTCACGCACTTTGGTGAGCAGATTTCCTGAGCGTAATTTAATCTTTTCTTTATGACTCAGGGCTCTCTTGGCAACCACATTTGCTCATGTCAGATGGCTGATGGAGTGTGCAGTGTGGGTGGAGGGGAGAAAAACCCCAGTGGTTTTACTGGAACCTGCTTTCTTGCAAAGGCCACACATGTCCTTTTGCCTCAGAAGGGGGGAGGTAGTTTTGTTTCTGCCTGGCCTATTGGCAGCCTAACATGCAACCAACTTATTAGCTAACCAAGAGCTGAGACAGCCATCTCTCAAATGGCTTTCTCATCCCGCATCAAATTAACATCATAGGCCCAGCATTTGTACAGTGACAGTTCTCAGTGCCCTTTCCCACACATTTTCTCTTCTGATCTTCACAATAACCCTGTGAGAATAGCAGGGCAGGTTCTCTTGCCCATTTTAGATTCCTGCTACACAGCAGTCTCAAAAATCGATTCCAGGTCCATTAACAGGCAGAATATAAACCCTTAAGAAGGGTATATAGGAGTATATCTCTGTGACCTTGGGGTGCAAAGAATTTCTTGAGAGCACTAACTGTTAAGAAAAAGATGAATAAATTCCACTACATTAGAATGAAAGCTGATAATGATGTGTCAGCGTAGGTAAATCAATGGTAACAAATATACCATTTTGGTGGAGGACGTTGGCAGTGGGGGAGCTGTGCCCGTGTGGGAGGCTGGCAGTATATGAGAAAC
This sequence comes from Leucopleurus acutus, assembly GCF_964270905.1. Classification (NCBI taxonomy): domain Eukaryota; kingdom Metazoa; phylum Chordata; class Mammalia; order Artiodactyla; family Delphinidae; genus Leucopleurus; species Leucopleurus acutus. The sequence goes on along the minus strand of NC_139147.1, from coordinate 71,947,465 downwards.
TCTCTGTACTTTCTGCTTCGTAATTTTGCCATGAACCTAAAACTGCCCCCCCCCAATAAGTCCATTTAAAAGAAAAAAAAAGAGGGCTTCCCTGGTGGTGCAGTGGTTGAGAGTCCGCCTGCCGAGGCAGGGTACACGGGTTCGTGCCCCGGTCCAGGAGGATCCCACATGCCGCGGGGCGGCTGGGCCTGTGAGCCATGGCTGCTGAGCCTACGCGTCCGGAGCCTGTGCTCCGCAACGGGAGAGGTCGCAACAGTGAGAGGCCCGCGTACCGCAGAAAAAAAAAAAAGAAAGAAAAGAAAATTTCTGTTCCTCAAAGGATGCTATAAATAAGGCAAAAAGGTGCAAAACAGAAGAAGATACTTGCAGCACACAGCCAATGTAGGATTAGAGTCCAGAGTACATAAAGAACTCCTGGAAATAAATAAGAAAAAAGACAAGGAAAGTACAACCAGGTGTTTTGCAAAAGAGAAAACCTACATTGTCAGTAAACATGGAAAAATGCCTAACTTCATTAGGAATCGGGAAAAGGCAAATTGAAGACACTAGGAAATACCATTTTACACCCACCGTATTGGCACAGGGGTAGCAATCAGGGTTATCTTGCCGAGTATGTTAGTGCTCTGATTGTTGCTACCCAGTCAAGGCTTGCATCTGCCTTCTAGACCCAAACGACAGTTCCCTATAGCGTCCACCATGCAGGAGGTTCAGGTCAGCACCATTTGCCATGTCAAAAAATCTGTAAGTGAGCCATATAGCTTTGCAGAGTAAAATGGATAAATGGTGTTATGTCACGTCACGGAGCATGGCAGAGAAAATGAATAAACCTCAGCTTCATTCATTAACAAGTGAATTTCAAGAATATATTATTGAATGATGTATTCATTTCCTGGGACTGCCATAACAAAGTACCACAGACTGGGTGGCTTAAACAACAAGTATATTCTTTCACTGTTCTGGAGGCCAGAAGTCCAAGATCAAGCTGTCGGAAGGGTCATGCTCCCTCTGAAGCTGCTGGGAAGGATCTGTCCCAGGGCTTTCTCTGAGCATCTGGTTGTTCTTTGACTGGTGGCAACATAACTCCAGTCTTCACATGATGTCCTCCCTGTGTGTGTGGCTCTGCATCTGAATTTTCCCCTTTTTATACGTATGCCAGTCATATTGGATTAGGGCCCACACTCCCGCTCTAATGGTGTTTAAAAAAAAAGATATATATTGTGTGATTGGAGATATAAAGTACACGTATGATGTACGTATGATACATAGGCATATGTGAATAAAATAAAAACACATAGTCACTGAGAATCATCTTTTTCATTTTTATGCCATTGAATGGGAAAATACATCAGTATAAGACAAAGTGGGCAAATAAGACTCTAACAAAGTGGGCTAGATAAGAAATATTGCGAAGGTAATAAAACTCAACAGTATGGGGCTTCCCTGGTGGCGCAGTGGTTGAGAGTCCGCCTGCCGATGCAGGGGACACGGGTTCGTGCCCCGGTCCGGGAAGATCTCACATGCCGCGGAGCGGCTGGGCCCGTGAGCCATGGCCGCTGAGCCTGCGCGTCCGGAGCCTGTTCTCCGCAACGGGAGAGGCCACAACAGTGACAGGCCCGCGTACCGCAAAACAAAAAAAAACAACAACAAAAAACAGTATGGAAAATAATGCATCTTTAATACCGTAAATTAACAGTTATTTACACAATTCATGAAAAAAGGAGCAAGATACCTTGACAGGGCAGTGGGGAATTCAAAGGTGAATAAAACAAAATTCCTATTTTCAAGAGATTTGTAATCTAGTTGGAAAGAAAAGATAACCACCTAAAATAAGGTAATTAGTAATCTAAGTTCTAACAAGGCAGATTCCAAAAATAGTAACTAGTCTGTGTTAAAATATTTAGTTGATTTGGTCCATACAAGGCAAATAATTGGCTTCATTGATTTTCTTCCCTTATTTGTTGACTGAGTCAGTCATATGTTTTGGCATCATGTTGAATAAACCAAAACATAAACTTTATGCCTACATTCTGAGAGGTTATGGAGTAAATTGTAAATGGACGGCCTTTTTTTTTTTTTTTTTTAAGTGAGTTTTGCATGGTTCCTGAAGTTTGCTGGAGAGAAGGTGGGAAAAGATGCTGAAAAGAACATTTTGAGTAGAAATCCGAAAACCAGGTTTTCATACTGATTGATAATAATTTCGTTGTCAAGTCACTTAGCCTCTCTGGATTTTTATTTTCTGATTTGTGAAATGAAGAGTTTGGACCAGGTGATTGTTTAGAAGTTCCCTAGATCTCCAGTGCTTGTGTCCACATTTCAGAATTAGTACATTTAATGGTGGCACAGAGGTGATTTGCCTGGAGAAGGTAATAACCAGAGGTGATGTTGAATAGGAAGGAGTGGAGGGGGTCTTGGAGGTAAGCAAATGGTGGACAGTAAGAGCTGAATATCAAGTTAAGGCGTTTACCTTTGATTTGGTCGTCAGTAAGAGATCCCTGAAGCCATAGACTGATGTGATGAGTGCATATCTGAGGCAGACTGTCCTGGCAGTTAACTGTTGGCTGAATTAAGGCAGAGACCATCTAGTGGAAGCAGTAAGCTAAATGCCTTGCTACATTATTTTTAATCTTGACAGCCTCTCTGTGAGGTAGGTATTATACTATTTGACAATGGAGGAAACTCAGGGATAGAGAGGTTAAATGAAGGTCACATAAGTGGCAGAACTGAAATTTGAATTCATGTCTGTCTGACTCCAAGGACCCGGCTCTGCTCTCAAAACCACTATATTTTACCTCTTCCCCAGCTAAGATACTGTTGCTTTTGGTTCAGAGCGTGTTGATAAGAGGTGTTGGTTAGAGTAGACATTGCATTGAAAAGGAAGGGATTAAAAAAAATTTTTTTTTAATTTTAATTTTATTGGAGTATAGTTGATTTACAATGTGTTAGTTTCAGGCATACAGCAAAGTGATTCAGTTTTATATATATATATATATATATATATATATATATATACACACACATACATACATATATTCATTCTGTTTTAGATTCTTTTCTCATATAGGTGTCATAGAATATTGAGTAGAGTTCCCTGTGCTATACAGTAGGTCCTTGTTGGTTATCTTATACATAGTATATGTATATGATATACTTATACATATACAGTGTGTGTATGTTCATCCCAAGCTCCTGCTTTATCCACCCCCCCCTCAATTTCCCCTTTGGTAACCATAAGTTTGTTTTCAATATTTGTAAGTCTGTTTCTGTTTTGTAAATAAGTTCATTTGTATCATTTTTTAAAAAATTAGATTCCACATATGAGTGATATCATATGGCATTTGTCTTTCTCTATCTGAGTTACTTCAGTTAGTATGGTAATCTTTAGGTTCATCCATGTTGCTGCAAATGGCATTATTTCATTCTTTTTTATGGCTGAATCCCACCCTAATGACTTCATGTTAACTTGATTACCTCTACGAAGACCCTATCTCCCAAAAAGGTCACATTCTGTAATACTGAAGGTTAAGGCTCATGACACAATCTTTTCTGGGGGGTGACACAATTCAATCCATAACAAATTTAAAAAGTGGCAGAAATACGTTTAATGAGATACCATTTATATAAAGTTTAGGAATACATAAATACTTCAAAGTTTGATGAGAGGGGAGTGGCCAAGATGGCAGAGTAGGAAGACGCTGAGCTCACCTCCTCCCACAGGCACACCCAATTACAGCTAATTATAGAGCAACTATCGCTAAGAACGACCTGAGGACTAGCAGAAAAGATTTTCCACAACTAAAGCTGTAAAGAAGGAACCTACAAGATGGGTAGGAGAGGTGGAGACAAGATATAGTCAAGACCTACACACCTGGGTGTGCAACCCACAAATGGTGGATAATTATAATTGCAGAGGGTCTCCCCAAGGAGTGAGGGGTCTGAGCCCCATATCAGGCTCCTCAGCCTAGGGGGCCTGCACTGGGAAGGTGAGCCCGCAGAATGTCTGGCTTTGAAGGCCAGCAGGGCTTGCCTTCAGCAGGGCTGGAGGAAACAGACTCTACTCTTAAAGGGCTCATGTGAAATTTCACACACTCCAAGACCTTGTGCAGAGGCAGTAATTTGTTAGGAACCTGGGTCAGACCCACTTGCTGGTCTTGGAGAGCCTCCTGGATAGGCAGGAGGCAACTGGGACTCCCTATGGGGACATAGATCCTGGCAGCAGCTATTTTTGGGAGCAGTCCTGTACCTCAAGGACACTGTTGCTGGCAAGCACCATTTTGGAGTCCTCCCCCTAGCCTGTTAGCAGTGGGGGCTTACCCACCCACCAGTGGGCCAGCACCAGCCTCAGGGCCCCCAGGCCCTGCAGCCAACCCCCTAGAGACCTGACCCTGCCAACCAATGGGACACCCCATTGGACAGCCCTGGGACACCCCAGGCCGCACGGCCAGCCATGCTGGGACCAGCCCTGCCTGCCCACCAGTGGGCTGGCAGCCTCTGCACAGGGCAGGGCCTGGCAACCAAGTGGGCCAGGGGCCAGCCCTGCCTACCAGTGCACCCACAGTGGTCAGCCCTGCCACAACAGAAGGGCCTATACAGCTCACAGAGCAGACACTCTAGAGCATATAACTCTGGTGACCAGACGGGAGTGTGCTGCTGGGCCCCATAGCCTGTCACCTACATAAGGCCACTTCTCCAAGATCAAGAAATGTAACCAACTTCCCTAATATATAGAAATAAAAACAGAGAATTGGGCAAAATGAAGCAACAGAGGAATATGTTCCAAATAAAGGAACAAGATAAAACCCCAGAAGAAGAGCTAAGCAAAGTGGAGATAATCTACCCTATAAAGAGTTCAAAGTAATGATCACATAGATACTCAATGAACTCGGGAAAGAATGGATGAACACAGTGAGAAGTTTAATGAAGAGTTAGAAAATATAAAGAAGAACCCGACAGAGTTGAAGAATAAATAAATGAACTAAAAAATACACTAGAAGGAATTAACAGTAGATTAGATGATACAGAGGAACGTATCAGTGAACTGGAAGACAGAGTAGTGGAAACTACCCAAGCTCAACAGAAAAAAGAAAAAAAGAATTTAAAAAAATGAGGATAGTTTAAGAGACCTCTGGGACAGCATCAAGGATACTAACATTCACATTATAGGGGTCCAAGAAGGAGAAGAGAGAAAGAAGGGGTCAGAGAACTTATTTAAATAGATAATAACTGAAAACCTCTAACCTGGAAGACCTGAATAGATGTTTTCCCAAGAAGACACACAGATGGCCAACAGACACATGAAAAGATGCTCAGCATCACTAATCACTAAGGCAACGCAAATCAAAGCCACAATGAGATATCACCTCACACCTGTCAGAATGGCTATTATCAACAAAAAAAAAGTGTTGGCAAGGATGTGGTGAAAAGGGAACCCTTGTACACTGTTGGTGATAATGTAAATTTGTGCAGTCTCTATGGAAAACAGTATGGAGGTTCCTCAAAAATTAAAAGTACCATACGATTCAGCAATTTCACTTCTGGGTATTTTTACAAAGAAAATAAAAACACTAATTCAGAAAGATATATGCACCCCTATGTTCATCGCAGCATTGTTTGCAGTAGCCAAGATATGGAAGCAGCCTAAGTGTCCTTTAGTAGATGAATGGTTAAAGAAGATATAGTATATATACACTAGAATACTACTCAGCCATAATAATGAATGAAATCCTGTCATTTGTCAACATGGATGGACCTTGAAAGTATTTTTTTTACCATATAATACTAGTGTTTATTTTTATTTTATTTACAGTAAGTCCCCTACATACAAACCTTCAAGTTGCAAATTTTCAAAGATACAAACGTGCCTTTGCATGTCCAATCATGTAAGTTAGTTCATGTGTCTGGCGTACATTGTCACATGCATGCATCCTCTATAAGTGGTTGTGCTTTTGTGTACTGTATAGAGTACAGTAGTACAGTATTTTTATTTCAAGCCCAGGATGTCTGGAAGCAAGCATAAAAGCAGTGGTGATGTAGCTGCTACAGTACTACCCAGACATCACTGGATCATTTTTTCAAGAGGGTAGATAGAATTGAATCCAGCTAGGAGCCAGAACCTCTGCCATCAACATCAGGCGTGAGTGAAATTGCAGCTTGCCCTCTGTCTCCTATTGCTGACGATCCTTCAGCTCTACCATCTCCCATCTCCTCTCTGTCCTCCAGTCAGTAACTCTTCTTGCCTGTTCACTCGATGCCAGCCCCAGTATGCCAGCTGTTGTACTGTACTACTGTACTTTTCAAGGTACTGTACTGTGAGATTAAAACTGTTTTCTTTATTTTTTGTGTTTGTTTTTTATGTATTGTTTGAGTGAAAAGTATTATAAACCTATTACAGTACAGTACTATATAGCCGATTGTGTTAGTTGGGTACCTAGGCTAACTTTGTTGAGCTTACGAATAAATTGGACTTACAAACGTGCTCTCAGAATGGAACTCGTGCATATGTAGGGGACTTATTTTATTTTATTTTTAATTAATTTTTTTATTGAAGTGTAGTTGATTTACAATGTTGTGTTCATTTCAACTGTATAGCAAAGTGATTCAGTTATACATATATATACATCCTTTTTTATATTCTTTTCCATTATGGTTTATCTCAGGATATTGAATATAGTTCTCTGTGCTATACACTCGGACCTTGTTGTTTATCCATTCTATATGTAATAGTTTGCATCTGCTAACCCCAAACTCCCAGTCCACTCGCCATCCCCACCTACCCCTTGGCAACCACAAGTCTGTTCTCTGTGTCTATGAGTCTGTTTCTCTTTCACAGATAGGTTCATTTGTGTCATATTTTAGATTCCATATATAAATGATATCATATGGTATTTGTCCTTCTCTTTCTGATTTACTTAGTATGATAACCTCTAGTTCCACCCATGTTGCTGCAAATGGCATTATTTCATTCTTTTTTATGGCTGAGTAGTATTCCATTATATATATATATATACCACATCTTTATCCATTCGTTGGTCGATGGACATTTAGGATGTTTCCATGTCTTGGCTACTGCGAATAGTGCTGCTATGAACATAGGGGTGCACGTATCTTCTTGCATTATAGTTTTCTCTGGATATATGCCCAGGAGTGGGATTGCTGGATCATATGGTAATTCTACTTTTGGTTTTTTGAGGAACCTCCATACTGTTTTCCATAGTGGCTGCACCAACTTACATTCCCACCAACAGTGCAAGAGGGTTCCCTTTTCTCCACACCCTCTCCAACATTTGTTATTTGTAGACTTTTTAATGATGGCCATTCTGACCAGTGTGAGGTGATATCTCATTGTAGTTTTGATTTGCATTTCTCTAATAATTAGCAATGTTGAACATCTTCTCATGTGCCTGTTGGCTATCTGTATGTCTTCTTTGGAGAAATGTCTATTTAGGTCTTCTGCCCATTTTTTCCACTGGGTTGTTTGTTTTTTTGTTGTTGAGTTGTATGAGCTGTTTGTATATTTTAGAAATTAAGCCCCTGTCATGGACCTTGAAAGTATTACACTGCATGAAATAAGTTAGACAGAGAAAGACAGATATCATATGATCTCACTCATATGTGGAATCTAAAAACCAAAACAAGTGAACAAATATTACAAAACAGAAACAGACTCATTGATACAGAGAACAAACAGGTGGTTGCCAGAGGGGAGGGGAGTGGGGGAGGAGTGAAATAGTTGAGGGAGATTGAGAGGTACAAAATTCCAGTTACAAAATAAATGAGTCACAGGGGTGAAATGTGCAGCGTGGGGAATATAGTCAATAATATTGTAATAACTTTGTACGGTGACAGATGGTAACTAGACTTATCATGGTGATTGTTTTGTAATATACAGAAATATCAAATCACTCTGTTGTGTACCTGGAGCTAACACAGTGTTCAGGTAAATTTTACTTCAATTAAAAAAACCAGGTTTAGTGAAAAGGAAGGGAATGATAGATGGCATATTTGGAATAGTGGGTACTCCTGGGTGGAGGGGAGAGGGACGTGATTGGGGACTTCAGATGCCTTAGTAGTCCCTGTTTCTTAAACTGACTGGCAGGTGCATAGTTTGTTTTAATATCCTTTATAACATATACATTATTTTTATTTGAGAAGTAATTCACCATAAGTGCAATTTTTTTTAAAGAATCAGAAAAAAAGACTCAGAGGCAAGTATCCACGACACTTTGGAGGAGTTTTGCTATAGAGGGGAGGAGTGAAATGGGGTGATGGCTGGAGGAGGATGAGGGAATTTTTCGCATTTTATATGGGGAGAGCTAAGTTCAGAGAGGTGAAGTGTCTCACTCAGGCTCACACAGCTGGCCTGGCTCAGCTGGGAATGGCACCCAGGTCCCTGTCCCCCAGCACAATGCCCTTTCTTCCCCCACAGCTGCTGCCTCTTTCTTGTGGTCATCATCAGGGTCCTTGGATACTGGCCCTCGGGTTGGTCCTCCTACTCCTATGGGAATTCCACGATTCAGAGCCTTGGAGCTGGAGGGACCAGTGCTACCTCTTGACACACTTGACCAAACCTCCCTGTCACTTGTCTCTTACTGTGATATGAAACCAGTTTCCAGACATGTGCAAGGTCGTGTATCTCTTTTTTATTACGTATGTTGAAGTTTGTTCAGGGTCCTCGTGACTAGTGAGTGGTGTGGTAAAAACACTGCAGCCGTTGGTGGTCAACCTGCGCTCAAATCCTGACTGCATTTGCTATCAGTTTGACCTTTGGCCAAGTTCTTTACCTTTTCCGAGCCTCATCTGCCAAAGGGGCCTAATGCCTGCATCCCAGGGCGGAACTGACGACCGAGGGAAAGAAGGTGGGTGCCCAGTACAGGGCCTGACACACAGTAGGTGCTCAGTGAAGGTAGGGCCCCTTCCCTACCCCATCCCCACTCCATTTCTTGCACAGGGCAAGCCTAGGTCTTCTCTGCCTCTCTCTGACCAAGAGCAAACCACCCAGCCACGTGCCTGCCCGTGGGGCGCCTACCTGCGTTGTAAACCTAAGACCAGGTTTTTCTGAGTTTACAATAGGAGAAGGGTCTGAGCCGCTGTCCTGGAGAGTCTTACTGGCTCCTCCTGAGAGCCAGGATGTGGTCATGAGGCATTTTCACTGAGGCTGTCAAACGATGGCCCGAAACGACCTCGCAGCTGTTCTGGAAGCTGGCGCTTGGTCCAGTGAGCTGGAGAATTTACTCTCAGCTGTTACCCCAACCCTCCTGGGGGGATGGAGCAAGCTCAGTTTTGGCTCAGGCCATCCATCAAGAAAAAATAATATTATTCCCCTTTGTGTGCCCCATTTTCTTTTGGACAGAGTTGGATGGGGCCATCTCTAAGTCCCTTCCAGCAACAGAGACTCTAGACTTTTTTTTTTTTTAACATCTTTATTGGGGTATAATTGCTTTACAATGGTGTGTAGACTTTTTGTAAGATGTCATTTGAACCTACAAAGTTACATCATAGAGACACAGGGACCCTTTTTTACTTTGCTTAAGTTCCAGAGCATTTAGTTCTCCAGCACCTGCAGGAGTCAAATCTAGCAGAAGTCAAAGGAGAGAAAGTCTGGGGCCTTCTGAGCACTGGCAGACACAGAGCACAGATCACGGGCCAGCTGTGCCCTGTGAACAAAAATGGGCGTCAGGAGGCCCTGGTCAGTGCGTGCCGTCGGCCTCAAGATACTCAGAGTTTGACTCAGTAACTTCACTCTGGGAAATTATTCTAAGGAAATGGTCAGAAATACGGATAACAGTATATACAGAAGAGTGTTATCACAGTACTGTTTAAAAATACTGAAAAACTTTATAAACAACCTAAATGTTCAGAAATAGAAGACTAGTTGAATAAATTTTATGTCCATATGATCACATACCAGGAAGCTATTAAAAATCATGTTACAGGAGATTTTGGAAATACTTACAATACATTAAGTGAAAAAGTAGTATATATAATTGTATCCATTGAATGCTATAAATTACAGATGGATAGATAGGTGTACACACAGGTACCTGTCCAAATTACAGAAGGACATGTATCGTGTTAGCAGCAGTTGTCTCTGGGTAGTGGGGTTATGGGTAAATTTTATTTCTTTATGAGTTTTTATATGTAATATCTGAGATATGTCTTTTCCTCTTTAAACTTTTCTATAAGTCCAAGATTTTTTATATATATATATATATATTTTAAAATTAATTAATTAATTAATTTATTTATGGCTGTGTTGGGTCTTCGTTTCTGTGCGAGGGCTTTCTCCAGTTGTGGCAAGCGGGGGCCACTCTTCATCGTGGTGCGCGGGCCTCTCACTATCACGGCCTCTCTTGCTGCTGAGCACAGGCTCCAGACGCACAGGCTCAGTAGTCGTGGCTCATGGGCCTAGTTGCTCTGCGGCATGTGGGATCTTCCCAAACCAGGGCTCGAACCCGTGTCCCCTGCATTGGCGGGCAGACTCTCAACAACTGCGCCACCAGGGAAGCCCATAAATATTTCTTTTACATGCAGAAAAACACAAAATGTCATTAGGATTTTTATTTTTAATAGTGGTAAAATACACATAATATAAAATTTACCAACTTAACCATTTTTAAAATTTTTATTTATTTATTTTATACTGCAGGTTCTTATTATCTATTTTATACACATCAGTGTATATATGTCAATCCCAATCTCCCAATTCATCACACCACCCCCTGCGCCCGCTTTCCCCCCTTGGTGTCCATACATTTGTTCTCTACATCTGTGTCTCTATTTCTGCCTTGCAAACTGGTTCATCTGTACCATTTTTCTAGATTCCACATATATGGATTAATATACGATATTTGTTTTTCTCGTTCTGACTTACTTCACTCTGTATGACAGTCTCTAGGTCCATCCATGTCTTTACAAATGGCCCAATTTCATTCCTTTTTATGGCTGAGTAATATTCCATTGTATATATGTACCACATCTTTTTCCATTTGTCGATGGGCATTTAGTTTGCTTCCATGACCTGGCTATTGGCTATTGTAAATAGTGCTGCAATGAACATTGGGGTGCATGTGTCTTTCTGAATTTTCTCTGGGTATATGCCCAGTAGTGGGATTGCTGGGTCATATGACCATCTTAACCATTTTTAAGTGTACAGTTCAGTAATGGTAAGTACATCCACACTGTTGTATAACCAAACTCCAGAACTCTTTCCATCGGGCAAAACTGAAGCCCTACCCATTGAACAACAACTCTCCATACCCACCCCTGTAACACCATTCTACTCTCTGTCTCCATGTATCTGACCACTTCAGGTACCTCATGTCTTTGTCTTTTTGTGGCTGGCTTATTTCACTTAGCATGATGTCGTTCAGATTCATCCATGTAGTAGCAGGTGTCAGAATTTCCTTCCTTTTTAAGGCTGATTAATAGTCTGTTGTATGTATACACCACACTTTTTATACATTTTTCTGTCAGTGGAGACTTGGGTTGCTTCCACCTTTCGGCTATTGTGAATATTGCTGCTATACATGGATGTACAAGTGTCTCTTCAAGATCCTACTTTCAGTTCTTTTGGATATACTCAGAAGTGGAATTGCTGAGTCATATGGTAATTCTATTTTTAATTTTTTGAGGAACCGCTGTACTGGCACAAGGGTTCCAATATTGTTATTTTCTTTTCCTTCTTTTTTTTTTGATAGTAGCCAAAAAAAAGTCATTTTAAAAAGAAGACAGGCTAAGCTGAAATTCTGCCCATACCCTCTGAGTACCAGATCATGACTCCTGGGCTAGGTGCAAAGAGCATACATAGAAGTTTATTACAGAGTGTCAGCCTCCCTGGAGCTTGTGGACCAGCCAGGAGACTTGTTCTGGCTGTGACTCATCACTGAGGACCTCACTGGAAGGACCATTCGCTAAACTCATTTCAAAGTGGGGGCATTCAGGAAAGCCTCGTGCCAGAGCTTGAGCTACAGGGGAGGTTTGTAACCTGCCCCATAGCCACGGGCTGTAAAGGGGTGCGTTCAGGCCTGGCCTGGCAAGTGCAACAGGGTGAGCCATGGCACACTTACGGCTTCCTTGCTTCTGGCATCACTGCCATCCTGGCCTTCGGTCTTCCTGGCCTGGTCTCTGGGGCTGAAGCAGGAGGAGTGGGGCTGGGTTGCCCCCCAATCAGAGCTGCTCCCAAAGGCAGTGTAGAGAAATGGAGGTCCCTGGGCAAACTGGGGCATAGACGGGGACCTGTTCTTGGGCGCTGAGGAGGGTCAAAATAAGTCATGAGTGGGCAGCAGAGCAGTAGGTGGGAAGCAGCCATGTCAGCCCTGTGCCTCTTCCCACAGACCTGTGAGATGGCCTCCGAGGTGGTTGATGCCCAGTGATGCTTCATGTCACAGAACTTTCCGCATTTGCCTTGAAGTTGCTGGAGGCAGGGGTTGGCCTGGCTGACCTCTGGAGGGCCCAACCAGCCCAAGGATGTCACTTTACATCTCACTCTCATGCTGGTGGCTATCAAATATTTATGTGTACGGTACAGTTTATTATACGTCTACTTTGGTTTCTGTCTCTGAGACCAGAGGGTCCCTGGAACTTCCTTTATTTGGGATTGTTAGCATCAGAGGCTCCTGTCCCTTTTCCTGGCCGCTGAACCTTCTGCTGGGGGTCTGAGGTGAGACAGAAGGCACAGTGAGGGACAGGCCATTGTCACTGGCCCCCAGACTATCGTAGGGCAGCTCTTTCTCACGCTGGGGAAATTAGCATCCATTCTGGCTTGTGGAAACCCACAGTCACTCCTGATGACTCTTATCGGACAGAACTAACTCTCCTCAAGCAGAAGTAGGGAGCGTGACACACGGTCACTGGCTTGGGGGAGGCCTGCTGACCCCTTTCCCACAGGTCTGCTCTGTGTCCGAGTCTCCCAGAGGCAGCAGCTGCCCTTCGTGCAGGACCTGAGAGGCCAGCAAGGGGGTCACACAGGGCCGTGCACCCAGAAGGGCCCCACCCTCAGTTTAAGGCTCTGCTGTCACTGAAATTAATTTTTAATAAATTCAGCTGGTCCTGGTGGCACCTCTTCCACGGCAGCTCTGGAGGACTGCTCCCTGGGGTGGGAAGGACAAGACAACGCTACACCCACACAGCCTCTGCCACCTCTGTGAAGTCCCAGCATTTTCAATTAGCACAACACATAATTGTCACTATACCCTGCCTCATTTTAGACTTATTTGCCTACATGCAGCATTCTGAGAGCAGACTGTACCCTCCTAGGGCGAGGGCCAGGCCTCCAAGCAGCAGAGTGCCTGCCACTTGACAGCTGCTCAGTAAATGCTAGTTGAAGTACTTCTGAAGACTTCAAGCCAAGTCAGCTTTTTAGTGGCAAAGGAGAACAAAACGGATGACTCCTGATTTTAAAGAGTTAGATTTTGTAAGCAAAGTACATGGGAAATAATATGATCTTGGTTTATGCAAAACCATAGCTGGTCCATGGCTGCATTTCCACATTGCTGCATCTCTAGAAAGGCACTGGTATTATCGAATACCTGCTGTCTCTGGGCACTGTGCTCGGTGCTCTAATCCAGCATCTCCTATTCAATTCTGCAACCTCTTGAGGTCTGCGAGGCCCAGAGAGCTGAGCAGCTTCCCCAGGGCCACACACTGACCAGAAGAAGAATGGGGATTTGAACGCAGGTCTGCTTGACTTCAACGGCCTCCTGTCTGGTGTTTTGATCCTGGGGAAGGGCCAGGGACGGTAATTGAGTGAAGGAGGAGGGGACGGCTTCCTATAAGGAGCAGTCAGTTTAGGACCAAACAGTTGAGGAATATCTGAATTAGGGCCTGTAAAATCTTGACTCATATGTATTCCTGCGAAGTGTGATGTGCAAAGTGTGGAACTGCCCTTTCCTGCCTGCAGGAGGGAAGATATAATAACATTTACGTCATGGGGTTGCCCTGAAGATCATTTGAGACCATTAGTGATAACTGAGATGACTGTATCAAGGGCCCAGGCTTTGGTGACTTGGATTGCCTTCCCAAAGTGGGGCCTTACAGTTTTCTGGAGACTGTTTCAGCTCCACTTCGGCATATTAACTTAGTCTTTTCCAAAAACGTTCACCACTGAGGGTCTCACCTCTGGGCTTGGTTGCCTCCCCAACGTCCGTTTCCCCTTTCTTCCTTACTAATAGAACCCTGATATTTTTTGGTGCAGTAGAACGACTGACAAGCCTAGGCCAGGATCATAGCAACCCCGCGCTCTGCTTTCCCAGCCTGCGTTGCGGCTGAGGGAGACCACGTGACCAGCTCTGGCCAATGGGACTAAGGTGGGAGGAGCGCTCCCAGGACAGGTTGCCTGCTGCAGTTCCCTAGTCTTTTCTGCCTGGGTTGAAGAGGTTCCTGATAGTTGAAACCGCAGTAACTGTATTTCCACGGAAAAAGGCCAAGATAACCACAGAGATGCCAGCCCTGACGCCCTTGAGCGCCAGTCCCTGCCCACTTTCAGATATTTTATTTTGTGAGACAAAGAAGCCATTATTTGTTCAAGTGCCTGCAAGTCAGGTTTTCTGTTGCTCGTAACTACATTTATACTTGACTGACGTGTGGCGCTTCCTTCTGCTTTCACGTGGGAGGGATGCCCTAAGGCTCTCGAGGAACGCCGGGTCCTGCAGTGTGTCTCTCCTCTCCTTATTCAGACTTTTGTGGGAGCTTTTTGTGCTCTTGGAGCCTTGGGGGCATCCTGGTCTTTCTCTGACCACCCAGTTTACCCCATTTTTCCCTCATCTTTTCTGACCTCAATTTTCCATTTCCTTTGGTCAATCCCCTCCCCCCTAAATCATCTTCCTATACTACATACTAATTCAGTGTCCACTTCCTACATCACGTGGCACACAAAGAACACACACACACACACACCATACACCTCTCTCCTGGCCTTTTTGTCTTTTATTTTTGTCTTCTTGATAAATGGAGAGCCACAGATCTAAAATCCAGTGTCCTGATTATGCTTCTGCCCAATTCCATCTGCTCTTGCCAGATGGAGTGCTTTTAATCCACATATAATTTTAGAGACAGGAGAGGTTACCACGGGGACCAGAGACATTCACTGGCGCACAAAAAGCCTGCCCTTTCTCCCCTGTGCCGCACCAAGTTAGGCCCAGCTGGCCTACCCCAGGGGATGTATCCAGGAGGGTATGAGAGCAGAGAGCCTTTCCAGGATTCTCAGTGGAGTGCTGACCTCGGAGGGCAGGACACCCAGGCCACCCTGAGGGCTATTTGGGGATGCCTCCCCAGGCCCCACCCCCTCCCGAGCAGGCCCAGAGCTGGCCGGAGTGGCTGATACTTAAGGGAATCAACCATTTTCTTCTGCCTAGGCTTACTGCCCTTCTGGCTGAGCAGGTCCTCACCCACTCCAGTCCTCAGTCCTCTCCAGTGCAGGCAAGTGAGAGTGGTAGCTTTGCCACTGAAAGGGGTGAGCTATAAGGAGCCCCTGGGGGGTGGCTCACTGCAGAGGAGGAGGGAACGGCCCCCTGTCTTGTGGGAACACTTTCTCTATGGGAACTGCCACCCTACCTGGCTGATCTCGTGGGTTCTGTAACCTAGGTTGCAGGAAGCAGCTCCCGCTGTGTGGGCCTGCCCTGGGGACCAGAAGCTCTGGCTCCTCAGCCACACTGAGGTGCCTCCTGGCGCTCCGCAGAAGGTCTGAAAACTTTCCTGGCTTCCCCTATTCCTGCCTGCTGGCACGTCTCCCATCCTGGGGAGCCTTGCTGAGGTGGCTGGGGGATGGGTAATCAGGGCTTTCTCCTGTGTGTCAGGAGGCTACAGGCTCCCAGGCTCTCCCTTTGGGCACTCCTGGCTCAGGTGGGCTCAGTGTGTGGTCTGCAGGGCATGGCTGAGGGTCAGGAAAGGGGCGAAGGGAAGGGCACCCCACCTTTAAAGGTCCCACACCTGAGCGGGGTCTCAGACTCCACCGGGGGCGGGAGGGGGGGGCTCCTGCATGTTTTGGAAAGAGGCCTAGTTCTAGTGTCAGAGTCCTGAGTCGAGACCTGACCATGTGACCTTGTTGCTTTACCTCTTGGAATCTCAGCTTCCTTCCTTGTGAAAGTGCTGCATGAACCACAGGGCCAGCAGAGGAGGACTTCTGTAGACAGTGGGTGCTTCTCTCGTCCACCCTCACACAGTGGGGACTCCCTCCTCTTCTGTTCCCTTGGTAGGCCCCGGAAATAGTTCCTTGTGGAAGCTTCCCAGCCCACATTAAATATTTTTTGCTGTAAACATTTGGAAAGGGTTTTTAAAAAGCTGCTTTATACATTATTTGACTATAACTAACCTACTGCACTTTGACTGGCTGATTCTTCAGTGATCGTGGTGTGCTTTGGAAATTCTTAGAAAGTGAGAAAGGCTACCAAGAGTTCTAAATGTAGTGCCATTGTCTTGAATTCTGAATGAGTTCATTTGCAAGCCAATTAGTAAACTGTTAGCACTTTGGTGGGAGCATTTACACCATGGAAATTGCCGAACACTACAAATCAGTGTAGTGTTAATTCATACTCCCACCCCTCAACTGATTTATCCCCGACCCCTGGGAGACTGTTTGTTTTAAATCTTCCTGGGTGATTCAAATGGGTAGCCCCCTATCTGGAAGTTCAAGTCTGGGAGTCCACCGAGATGGGCAGTAACAGGGACTCTGGCTCAGGGGGGACCCAGACTCACTTCAGTTTCATCCAGCAAGGATGAATCCCTGCAGGAAGGAGGGAGTGCTCCCTTAGGGAAGTGTTCCCCACCTCCAGCCTCAGGCCTTGTTCTTGGTGAGTCCTAATTTAGATCAAAGTCTCGTCAAAAAGGGTTTAATCGCTATGTTTTTATATTTGCACTGTAAGTAGTTGGTTTGTTTTTATTGTTTGCTGCTGCCATTTTATTCACTACCCTTCAGCCTATTTATTGGGTTTATTTTACTTCTCTTTTTATCTTTCACTGTTAACAGTGAGTAGAGGTGAGGAGAACTGGCCCAGCAGAGAGGAACTGAGGGCTGCAGGGAGCTCCTGAGGCTCTGCTGGGCCTTCCTGCTCCTGCAGCAGGTGGCCAGGGGGAAGTCCTTGATCTTGAACCCAGACGGTTAGGGTCTGCAGGTGGCCCCACTTTCAAAGTGAACTCCCCGTGATTCTGGCCTCTCCGGGCCGAGGAAGTCTGTGAGCCCAGGAGGCTTCCTCAAAGCGGCTCAGGACCTGCCCCACAGAGCCCACAGCCCTCAGAAGCAGTGGGAAATGGCGCAGGAGCCTGGGGCTATCAACAGGGTCCATCAGGCATGGCACGTTTGATGGTGGAGTAGAGCAGACCAAAGGAACAAACCAGATTCATGCGTGTCAACAGGGACAACTCTCGAGACGTGCTGTGGAGTAAAAAATGCAAGTTGCCCAACCACGGGTGGTACGTGCTGCCATCTATGTGAAAACACCCGCACAAACACAGTATTTTGTACAGGTTTGTGTATCAATAAAGGAATGAAAATGTCTATGTTTTTTAAAGTTCTGGAGCATACATATCAAATCCATAAACAGTAGTCGCCCCTGGGGAGGTGGATACGGGGATAAAGATTGAAAGGGATGGACAAAGAAACTTTAGATTTATCAGTAAGGTTCTAATGTTTTAAAAGAAAAAACTCATTTATATATGTAATTGAACTTTTTTTTTTTTTTAAAGTCTAAACTTCTCTGTGTAAAGGCAAAGCATGGGGGTTGGTGTTGGAGGGTGTGGACTGAAGCCCTGCTCCACCCCTGTTACTCCGTGCCTCTAGGGCTGTTGTTGAATCACCTGCCTCAGTTACCGCCTGGGTGAATATATATATGCTGGTTATAATTAACGTTTGTTTTAAAAAAGCAGTCTAGAGTCTCTGTAAAGACAGGCTCAAAATACATCCAAGTTCTCTCCCCAAGGACAGAGAAAAGAGAGTGATCAGGAAGGAGTCACTTGAGTCTCCTAAGAGTAGGTCCTGTGAGACTAACATTACTTCTTTCCCTTCCCTTCTCCTCTCCTTTACTCCCAGGAGAAGGCAGCAAACATTTATGATGGCTTTACGGTGCCCCAGGCTCTGTAGTGGGTGTACTCAGAGCTCATTTTCCAGATGTGAACCCTGAAACAGGTTCAGCGATGTTGAGAAGCTCACCTCAGGGGGACATCGAAGATCTGGATGCAGATCTAGATTCACCCCAATCCTGAGCAGCTCACAGCAGAAGCAGCAGCAGCAACATCCACTGCTACCCTGGGATGTCATTTCATCGTCATAAAGAAAAGTTTTATTGCTCACATTGTATAAGTGAAAAAAAATGAGATGCAGGAGACGTGGAGTAAGCCAGCACAAAGTCACAGGTCTGTCTCACACCAAAGTCCAAGCTCTTAACCAGGCTACTCTATGGCCTCCCTCCTCTTCCTACCATCTTCCCAGGCCCAGGAGATTCTGGCCTCCCCGCCAGGGAGATTCTCTCAGAATCTCTAAAAAATGGAAAGGGATTGAGTTATTTGTACTGAGGTGGATGGACCTAGAGTCTGTCATACAGAGTGAAGGAAGTCAGAAAGAGAAAAACAAATACTGTATGCTAACACATATATATGGAATCTAAAAAAAAAAAGAAAAAAAAAAGGGTTCTGAAGAACCTAGGGGCTGGACAGGAATAAAGATGCAGACGTAGAGAGTGGACTTAAGGCCACGGGGAGGGGGAAGGGTAAGCTGGGACGAAGTGAGACAGTGGCATGCACTTATAAATACTACCAAATGTAAAATAGATAGCTAGTGGGAAGCAGCTGCATAGCTGTGGCTATGCCTAGCTGGGAGATCAGTTCGGTGCTTTGTGACCACCTACAGGAGTGGGATAAGGAGGGTGGGAGGGAGACACAAGAGGGAGGGGATATGGGGATATAAGTATACGTATAGCTGATTCACTTTGTTATACAGCAGAAACTAACACAACAATGTTAAGCAATTATACTCCAATAAAGGTGTTTAAAAAAAAAAAAAACATGGAAAGGGAGAGGGCAGCCACATACAGCTCCTGGTGGCAGCCACCGCTCTAGACTGGGTTAGCGGATCAGGTTGACTGGTTTATGGGGGTGGGTGCATGGAATCCCATGGCCACCTGGATTGCAGCAAGATTTTTTTTTTTAATTTATTTATTTTTGGCTGTGTTGGGTCTTCATTGCTGCACATGGGCTTTCTCTAGTTGCGGGGAGTGGGGGCTACTCTTTGTTGCAGTGTGCGGGCTTCTCATTGCGGTGGCTTCTCTTGTTGCAGAGCATGGGCTCTAGGCGTGCGGACTCAGTAGTTGTGGCTCACAGGCTCTGGAGCGCAGGCCTAGTAGTTGTGGCACATGGGCTTAGTTGCTCCTCAGCACGTGGGATCTTCCTGGGCCAGGGATTGAACCCGTGTCCCCTGAATTGGCAGGCGGATTCTTAACCACTGCGCCACCAGGGAAGTCCTACAGCAAGACTTCTGATAGAGGAGATCTTCAGACATGAAAGGACATGAAGGAAACATGGGAGATGAAAACCGATACTGCTTGTATGGTGGGTTGAATTGTGTCTCCTAAAAAGATATGTCGGAGTCCTCACCCCTGGTACCTGTGAACATGACCTTATTTGGAACTCGGGTCTTTGCAGATGTAATCTAGTTAGATGAACTCATACTGGATCAGGGTGAGCCATAAATCCAATGACTGATGTCCTTATAAGAGGGAAATTTGGACATAGAGACACAAAGAAGACACACATAGAGGGAAGAATGCCATGTGAAGATGCAGGCAGACATGGAGTGATGCAGCTACAGTGAAGGAACATCAAGGATTGCCAGCAACCAACAAAAGTTAGGAAGAGGCAAGGAAGTATTTTTCCCTAGAGTCTTCAGAGGGGACATGGCCCTGCTGACACCTTGATGTAAGACTTCTAGCCTCTAGAACTGTGAGAGAATGAATTTCTGTTGTCTAAGCCGCCCAGTCTGTGGTAATGTGTTCTGGCAGCCCTAGCAAACTCAAACAACATGATTGCTCCATAGCTGATGGGGCAACATATCAGCTATGTTGCCCATATCATGCGGACTTGGGAAGTGGGACAAAGGGCTTTTTCCTTGACCCTAATTTATTTTATTGTCCTCTTGGATGAAAATAAAGAAAATGTCTGCCAAGCAAATAGGTGGTTTATGCAAAACCTGGAGAGATGGTTAGTACTGAAGACAGGATTTAAATTCATAAACACCTCAAGGAACTGCAGTAATGGACCAAATTTTATAAGTTGAAATTTAACAAGGACAAAGTCCTTTATTTAGGTTCAAAGAACCAACTGTGAGAATACAAAATGAGGAACCCCTGGCTTAATGCCAGCTCATATAATACAAGGTGTTGGCCGCAACTGAATATGACAGCAATGCATAGCATAGCATAGCAGTTACTAAAAAAGCCAGTACATCTTTAGGGTGCTCTACTGCCAAGGAGAAATGAGATGAGCATCCTATGGGCCTCTGGACAGGTCGGGCCACATCTAGCCCTTCATTCAGCTCTGGGTACCGTGTTTCAGTATTTTGACACTACTCAGCGCCCAGGGAAAGAGAGCCAGGAAACTGAGGGGTCCAGAAACTGTCATGCAAGGATAACCAGGGGGTCTAGGCTTGTTTTCCCTGGAGATAAGAAGATGTGGGAACAGGGGACATGTCTTTAAACACTAACAGTTCTCGTGAAGCAGAAGAAATGGGCCGACTGGGTAGTGTTCTAGGAGACGGCTCCTAGCCAGTGGCTTATACACTGATGATGAGCAGCCGTCTCAGTTTTGGGGCACAACTGTTGATTCTGCAGCAGTTCTCCTCTCTTTTTCCAATAACAGCACCCAGATTTCCTTTGTGAAACCACTCCACCCCCACTTTCTCCACGGTTCCCTGGTGGGCAGATGACTCAGGCTCAGCCAGTCAGAGGGCTCAATCCCTTTGGTCATAGGCAGTCTGCTCAGGGATGGGCATGTGACCCGAGGCACATCACTGAGTGTCTATCCCAGGCATATTGTTGCAAATACCAGGCAAAGACTGTCTCCTTCCATTAGGATAATGAAGCTGGTCGGATAGAAACCTGGAGGTGCTGGAGGCCAGCTTGCCAAGATGGGAAAGGAGCCTGCTTGAGAATGAAGTCAACACAGGAAAAAAAGACAAGAAATGGAGACGGAAAGACTTCTGCTAGCACCATGTGACCGCCTGGATCCAGCCATGACTGAAGCTTGCTTGTGACGTGACACAGTACAAGCCCCTTTATGCTTTCATCCGTTTGAGTTGAGGCTGGCTCATTTGCAATCAAGTGCCCTAACATATCACAAGACAACTGCAAGAACAGCAAACTGTCTGATGACATCGTACAGAAGGAATTATAATGGGCGACGTTTAATGAGCACCTTCTATATGTAGAAATTGTGGTAGATTTTTATTTAAAGTTTAACTTTTAATAGAGTTATACGTGCACATAGTTCTACAAGTTAAATAGTTCTATACGACTTGTGAAAACAACTGTCTCTTGCGACTCAGACCCCATTTCCAACTCTTCAGAGGCAATCGCTTTCAACTTTTCAGTTAATTCTTTATCTGTTGACTTTTCACTGTGGAAGATGAGGATTTAGCTTAGTTTCGTTCTCCCTGTCCCCACCTCACAGCACACTTCCCATCCCCCATTCCTCTCCATTTAGTTCTGTTGTAATTTGTAGGTCAGTATTCACTGTTTATACTTTTGACTTTGTAAACTCTATTCACAGCTTATTAGTATACTGTGATTACTTTTTCTTGCACAACATTTTGTTTTTGCTAGAGTTAACAATTGTCTTACATTTTTCGTTTGCTTAGTCGTCTGTATACTTGTTACTAATTCAACCCCAAACTCTCTCCCATGTGTGCAAATCTCTAGTCAATATGTTCAAAACATTAGGTGGTCTGTCGGTGGCATCTTCCTTAGCAGACCTTCTGATGGGCCCCCGTGTGGACCAGTCACCCTCTAGGCTTTGGCCACAGCTGTTATCCTGGGACCTCCCCTCATCACCAGCTAGAGAGTCCCTTTGCTCCTTGTTTTATTCTTCTTCTTTCTGGGTTTACTATCTCTTGTTCAGAGCACATCCTTGAGTACTTTCCTGAGAAATGGGGTTCATGGAGTTAAAGGTTTGAGATCTTCTCTGAAAGTGTTTTCACACTCACATTTTTTTTTTTTTTTTTTTCGGTACGCGGGCCTCTCACTGTTGTGGCCTCTCCCGTTGCGGAGCACAGGCTCCAGACGCGCAGGCTCAGTGGCCATGGCTCACGGGCCCAGCTGCTCCGCGGCATGTGGGATCTTCCCGGACCGGGGCACGAACCCGTGTCCCCTGCATCGTCAGGCAGACTCTCAACCACTACGCCACCAGGGAAGCCCCACACTCACATTTAATTGCTGTAGGTTGGATATCATTTTCCCTCAGAATTTTGAAGATCTTGTTCCCTTGTGTTCTGGTTTTCCAGAGTAGCTATTGAGAAGGTGATGCCATTCTGATTCTGGATCCTTTGTATGAAACCTGTCGTTTTGTTTTGGTTTGGTTTTGCTTCTTCAAAGCTTGTAGGATCTTCTCATTATCCCCTGTGAGCTGCCCCAGCAGATCTAAAGATAAATAAGTCAGTCCCCAAGGGGCTCCAAGGCCAATGGAGAACACAGGTGGTTACTGTGTAACAACCTACCCCCAAAGTTAGAGGCTTCAAACTATAAACATTTGTTATCTCATGGTTTCTGTGGATCAGGAATCTGACGTAGCTTAGCCAGGTTCCTCTAACTCAGCGTCTCCATTCCAAAACCAATCAAGTGACAACTAGGGCAGCGTCATCTCAAAGGCCTGACTGAGGGGAATCTGCTTCCAGCCCACTCCTGTGGCAGTAGACCCACCTCAAATCCTTACTGACAGTTAACCAGAGACATCTGTTCCTTGTCGCATGGGCCTCCCCATAGGACTGTTCCAAAATGGCAGTGTGTTTCCTCCAAAGTGAGGGCTCGGACATGGAGAGCCCAAGTCAGAAGCCACAGACATTCCTTTTGTAACCAATCTCAGAAGTTACATCCTTTAACTTTTGCCACATTCTTGTCATTAGAAGGGAGTCAGTGAGCCTAGTCCGCACTCAAGGGGAGAGTGTTGCGTACGGAAAAATACCAAGAGGCAGGGGTCATTGAGAGCCATCCTACTAGCGGCCACCTACCACAACAGGCAAATGGGTGATTAGAGCACAGGTGGTAAGCGCCTAGAGAAGTGAGTGCAGGTTCTGCCTGAGGAGATCAAGGAGGGCTTTCCAGAGGAAGACGCTTTGGGTTGAAATGTGAAAGATGAGTAGGAGATATCCCAGGTAGACCAGGGGGTAGAAGAGCATCGCAGGCAAAGAAAAAATGTGCAAAAGCCAGAGCTGCGAAAAGGCTTGGTGGGTTCTCGAAGCAACACGGCGGAGCGTGGAGCAGAGGGCTGAGATGCAAGGCCCTCCCAAGGAGTTGGTGCCTTAACTTGGAGGCGCCAGGGAACCATGACTAGCGTTCAGGGGCGTGAGATGACCAGGTCTGTGTTTCAGGACACTCTCTAGGTGCTGGGTAAGTGGGAGGGCTGGAGGAGCAGAGGTGGGAGGCTGGGCACAGTGAGGAAGCTGCGGCAGGTGTCCAGGTGAAAGTGGGGATGCTGATCTAGGGCGAGGTAAACGTGACCAATGGGGCCTCTACAGTGTCAGTGACAAGGGATCCAGCCTGTCTGTGAGCCAGGTGAATGGAGAAAGGGGGAAAGGGTGAGAATGGAGGGAGGTGTTGCCCAGCCCTGAGCCGGTTGACTGGTAGGCAAACAGTGAGCAGGCAGGGTCTTGCTCCTGCGTTATGGGAAAGTTCGCAGGGTTGGGTGGTGACCTTGGGAGGCTGGGAAGAAAGGTCAGGGTGGAGACGTCAGTGCCATTTTGGGTCCCCGGTTTGGTACCAGGAGGCCCATCTCTAAGTCCTGTCGATGGCTCTCCCTCCGTACCTTTTAGATGGTTGCCCACCTGTGGCTTAGAACTCCAGCCCACCCCAGCAGCCTTCAGAGCTAGGCCTACCTTTGCCCCTCCGAAGTTCATGGAAGACCTTGAGCCTTTGAACTAACAGCCTTATCGCCTCCTCTTCCTCTATGTGACTGTGGGCAAGTGAGTCACTTTTCAGTCTTCTGTCTATAAAATGAGGGGCTGGGACCAGCTGCTCCCCATCATTCCTGCCCACGCTGACTTGCTGGGAGCCCATCTCTCACCCATCTCTCTGGGCTCCATGGGCTCCAGGCTGTTTCTGTAGCATGTGTTCCAGCCACCCTGATGGCTACCTGCTTTCCTCCTTCCTTCTGCTCAGGCCTGCCCTGCGGAGCCCAGAGGGGCTGCAGTGAGCTCAGCTCCTTTTCCTTCTGCACACAGTTTTTGAGGTTTGGTCTTGTTTCCAGTGGAGCACTTCGGTACTGGGACCAGGATGTCCTGGCCTGGGATCTGCCCAGCATACTACGAACCATCAGGCAGGCAGAGTCTTGCAGTCCACCCCCTTGCTCCAGACAGGGCTACTTTATTTATCAGAGATAATCTTTAAATAGGTACCGAAGAAAAATTCACACCTTCATGGTAACACGTTCATAGTTTACAGATCCTCAGTGGTGAGGGTCTCTGGTGGATGTAGCCTAAATCCTTCAGGGAGCCATAAGAGAACAAAGCTGCCCTCTAAGGGCTCCTGGATAGAAGACTCAGACGGGCCGGCCCCACTCAGCTTTCACTCTCCAGAGGGAGGCCTTCCCAGCAGGCCTCCAGGTGGGAAGGGGACCCTTCTTTGCCCTCCTGCGCTCTCTGACTGGGCCCAGCACACACCTGCCTTGGCCCAGAGCTGCAGTTGCCTTTGGCACCCAGAGGGTCTGAGGATATTATGTAACTGATCTTGGCCAGACATTCTGGTTCGGCAGGTACAGCCTGCAAAGTTAAAAATTGTTCTAAAAATGCAATGCAGCTGCCTAAACACACAGCCCTGGAGGAGGAGGCTGGCAGGCAGAGGCCACAGTCAGCAAAAGGAAGTGTCTTCCACGGGGACTTTGGGTCCAGTGCTCTGACACCAAGGGAAACATCAAACTCGGAGACGAGTGGTACATGCCTGCTCCCCAGAGATAGGTTTTGTGGCTTAACAGCCTCTGAGCTTTCTTTCTTTCTTTCTTTCTTTTTCTGGCTGCGCTGTGCATCCTACGGGATCTTAGTTCCCCAACCAGGGATCGAACCCATCCCCCCTGCAGTGGAAGTGGGGAGCCTTCACCACTGGACCGCCAAGCGAAGTCCCTGAGCTGTTTTCTTTAGAACCTACTGTGTCTCCCTGTGAGAAAGCTGCTCTGGCCCCACCTTCTCCATAATCCCATCCAGTCTCTACCTGTGTCTGTTTTGGGGTCTTGCTTTTTGTTCTTTGATGTCTTGTTCCCTTTTCATACTTTTAGGCACCTCTGACCTTCCTCTACTTCTTCTTTTCTGGTCCCTTCTCTTCTTTCTTTTCCTTTTCCCCCCTCCTTGCTTCCACTCCCCTCAACCCACTAAGTAATGGGGATGGGAATTCCTTTTTCCCCCTCCTTAAACTCTGCCCGCCTTCCTAAGCCCCTGGGACTTGTCCTGGTAGAGGGAGGCAGACTCTGGTCCCTCCAGCTGTGATCTTGGGGAAGTCCCTTCTCCTCTCTTGGCCTCTGTGAAACGGGGACGATAATATCCACTTTATTTGCTGCTTCACAAAATGTTTGTGAAAATCACAAGAGGCGACACTGACTTCTGTACACATATACAAGGGCTTACAAATTTTTTTCCTTCAGTTCATTAATTTGTTACATATTTGTTAAGCACCTAAGATTTGCCAGGCATTATGGTAGGTTCTGGAATATAAGGAAAGATACTGATGGAGTAGGCCCTGAACCTGCTCATTAGAATCACATGCAGGGCTTCAGAAAAGGCAAACTCCCCACCTCCACCCAGACCTACATGTCAGGGTCTGCAAAGATAGGGCCTAAGGAGGCAGGGGTAGAGTCTGTGTTTTTACAGCTTCTCAGGTAGGCCCCACCCTCAGGCTTGGAAACCAGCGTGCTGATGAGGGAAGGAGCTGAGGGTGGGCTGGGAGGAGGGAGGGCAAAGCCAAAAACTGGGAAGACATAGACAGGCAAAGGTGAGGATGGCAGAAGAAGATGGTGGAAGAAGCTGGTGACAGAGAACCAAGAGGGCATTTTTCTCTTGCCTCTTGACTAGGTCTGTCCAGGTATATCTGTTGCCAGACTGGCCAGCGATTAAAGGCCTGTGATGGAGTCCTTTAAAAAGTAACGAAGGACTTCCCTGGTGGTTCCGTGGTTAAGAATCCACCTGCCAATGCAGGGGACATTGGTTCGAGCCCTGGTCCAAGAAGATCCCACATGCCGTGGAGCAACTTAGCCCATGAGCCACAACTACTGAGCCTGCATGCCACAACTACTGAGCCCGTGTGCCACAACTACTGAAGCCCAGGCGCCCTAGAGCCTGTGCTCTGCAACAAGAGAAGCCACCTCAATGAGAAGCCCACGCACTGCAACGAAGAGTAGCTCCCTCTCGCCGCAACTAGAGAAAACCCATGAGCAACGATGAAGACCCAATGCAGCCAAAAATAAACAAATAAATAAATAATTTTTTTAAAAAAGTAATGAAAAGAATCACAAAGGAAATGTAGTAGTTCTAATCATTTCTTCATGATGGGTGGCTTTCTCCCCTCAGCTAGGATATTTTATAGGATATTTTCTCACAGATCTGCCTTCCCCTATTTGTTTTGTCTAAAGGACCATTCTAAAAGTAGGCCTACGTTTTCTACTTTTTCTTGGTATACTTATAAATAAAAAATAAGGTTTGTTTCTTAAATATTCGTGATATTTATTCTGATGTTTATGAAGCAATTACTAAGTTTTGTTGCCTAGAAATTTAAACTTATGCCCATTAAGAAATGAAGGAACAGTTAAAATAAAAATCTAATGCCTCCAACCATGATGATTTCATATACATTTTTTTTTTTAACTTTAAAAGGGTCCTTTAGGAAGGAACATAATCTGATGTTCAGTAATTCATTCTACTACAGTATCTTTTTTTTTTTTTTTTTTTTTTTTTTTTGCGGTACGCGGGCCTCTCACTGCTGTGGCCTCTCCCGTTGTGGAGCACAGGCTTCGGACGCGCAGGCTCAGCGGCCATGGCTCACGGGCCCAGCCGCTCCGCGGCATGTGGGATCTTCCCAGAGCGGGACACGAACCTGTGTCCCATGCATCGGCAGGCGGACTCTCAACCACTGCGCCACCAGGGAAGCCCAGTATCTTTTTTTCTTCTGTTAAATTTAAAGTTAAAATGAATATCTGTAATTTTTAAATGTTAACAGTGACTTTGTTTTTCATGCGATAATTATCTGAGTAGCCAGGCATTGTTGATGGTAGGAGTAGAGAAGAAAACAGAGGAAGATTCTGGGAGAGTTGCATTCCAGTTGGGGAAGGATAATAAGCCAAATTAACTAGATGAAATAAGAGCAAGGTTAGCATGGTAGATACTAACAAAATGCTAAGGAGAAAAAACAAAAATCAGGGATGAGAAATACAAAATGCGAAGGAAGATGTGTTAGAGTTTTAGGTAGTGGGCCTGGAAGATCTCCTGAACTTTTTAAACTTTTCATCGCAGAAAATTTCAAACATATGCAAAGTTAGAATAATAAAACAAATACCTATATATCCATCACTCACTTTCAGCAAATATTTAATTTTGCTAATTTGGTTTTATCTAGTTTTCCCCAATGTTTTGTTTATTTTTTTGCCCTGGGGTTTTAAAAAGCAGCTCTGAGATTTCACATTAGTTTTCCTGTTGATGCTCCAGTAAGCATCTTAACTGATAAGCTCATTCTAAAAATTACATATTTACCCTGCTTTTTCACACCCCACAAAATGAACAATAATCCCTTAATGTCATCTGATAACCAGTCCATATTCTCATTTCCCAATAGATTCAAAAATATCTTTTTACACTTGGTTTTGCAACAGGATAATAAAGATTAATTCTAAATGGTAACATAGATTTTAAAATCTATGTTACTATGTTACTTTGTTATTCAAATTTTTTACCATGAACATGTATTGCTTTTATAATTCTTTTTTAAGTGTAATTTTTTTTTTTTTTTTTTTTTTTGCGGTACGCGGGCCTCTCACTGTTGTGGCCTCTGCCGTTGCAGAGCACAGGCTTTTCTCACGGGCCCAGCTGCTCCGTGGCATGTGGGATCTTCCCAGACCGGGGCACGAACCCGTGTCCCCTGCATCGGCAGGCGGACTCTCAACCACTGCGCCACCAGGGAAGCCCCTTAAGTGTAATTTTGAAAGGAAAAAGAATAGATGACAAACTGGAGAAGAATCTTGCAGCAAATAAGACAAAAAATTAGGTTCATAAATAACTAATCAATACTGATAATAAGCAAGGAATATGAACTAAATTTCTTTCAAGAGGAAATTAAACAGTAAATAAACACCATGCTGTACCAGATTTGGTTAACCATATTCAGTCATATTAGCACCAACACTAAAGCTCTCTGCAGAGTTGGCGAAGACCCGCTCACACACTGCTAGAAAAGTGAAGATTGTTACACTGGGGAACAACAGAGCCATAAAGAATTAAAAAGGTATAAACAAGGGAGGGATAAATTGGGAGATTGGGTTTGCCATATACACACTACTGTAAATAAAATAGGTAACTAATAAGAACCTACTGTATAGCACAGGGAATTCTACTCAGTACTCTGTAATGGCCTATATAGGAAAAGAATCTAAAAAAGAGTGGATATATGTATATGTATAACAGTCACTTTGCTGTACACCTGTACAGAGTCACTTTACAACACAACATTGTAAATCAACTATACTCCAATAAAAATTTAAAACAAAACAAAACAGGAAGGCTATAAACAAACATGTATTTATCTTTAGCTGCAAAAAGAAGCAAACTATTCAGCAATAAGAAAATGAATAAATAAATAAGGGTTCATCAACTTGATGGACAATCAGCCTGCCATGAAAAATTCTATGTGTGAAGACTATAGCGTTATGAAAGAGCATGTATGATGAAATGTTAAGTGATGTGAAAAATGTAAAACAGATTACAAGTGCAGTGATATCAAATATGTATGTATTTGGACAAACAGGAAAGACTAGACAGAAAGAACATCATTGGGTTAGAACGCTGAGATCCTATAAGGTGATTTATTTTTCCTTTAACATCTTTGTATTGTTTTTACAATAATTCTTTTTAAAGAGAGGTCAGGATATGGGTTAAAATGTGGAATGATGTGGGAAATATGCTCCCATGCTATCTCCTCCTCTCTGGAAGTCTTGCCCAGGTCCCCCGTCCTGCCAGCCCTTGCTGTCCACACCCTGGGAGAGCCCTGAAGGGAGCCAGCTAGGTAAACTCCATCTCAGCCACGAGCAGGCCCTGGCGCCCGGGCGCTCCCCTTTGCTGAGCCCGCCTCCCTGCCAAGCTCTTTACAAGCTTTATCTCAATTTAATCCTCACAACTGCTTGGTGAGGTAGGTGCTGCTATCTCCATTTTCTAGATTTAAAAACGGTCTCATTGAGAGTTTGATAACTTGCCCAAGGTCACAGGGTATGGAGCAGAGCCAAAGTCACGCTGCTGCTGCTAGCTTCTGTGCGCTGCACTGTGCTGGCTTCTCTGGGCAGCTCTGCCCCGTGGCTTGCTGTGCAGTGGAGTGAGCTCCTTAACCTCTCTGATCTCCTAGTCATTTGTAGGTAACAAGGAGAGGCACCCTGGGGAGGAACCCACCTCCCTGGTTCTGGGCTCAGAGCTCCACATGCATGTGAACAGAGCAGAGGATGGTGGGACCATCAGCTCCACTGACTCGCCTGTACATTCATTCATTCATTCATTCATTCCATGCATGTCTACCAAGCACTCTCCCTGAGCTAGGCACTGTGCTACCTCTGGGATAGCATAGTAAGGCTCGGTCCCCATCTAACAAAGCGGGGAGGACACATTAACAGAGAAGTATAATGAAATACTCTCTCCATTCAAGTATCCCCTCCTCAGAGAAGATGCGCCGCACCATGAGATTAATAGCATCTCTTCATGACCATTCACTCTCCCGTCATTCTGGTGTTTCTTCATATTAGTGAAATTCTCTTAGTGTTTATAACTTCCATGAGGTCAGGAACCTCCCTGTTTACTTCTGTTATTTCCCAGGGCTTAGCCCAGAGTAAATCCTCATGCATGTTCACTGTTTACTGAATTATCTTAATGAATGAAAGTGTGGCCAGCACTGTGGTCGACATTTGTAGAACCGAGCAGAGCCGGGGGAGGGGGGAATGATTTCAGGAGGAGGATAAGGTGGTGGAGAAATTGTGTTGTGGGACAGTTTGGAAAAGGGCGGGAATGCACTTCTTTGGCAAGAGGTCACCAACACACTCAAGACCTTTTAAACCCAGAAGAGAGGTGTCTGGGGCTATGGAATGACAATCAGAGGGTCTGAGCTAGAGGGGCCCCAGAGCTCATCTGAGCAAATACTTAACATCTCCAGCTTCTGTGCTTTGTGGAGAAAAAGAAAAAGACTCATGGCTTTAGATGTCAGCTGTTTTAAAGAGACATGCTTTAAAAGATTGCATTCCCTTCAAACTAGCAGTATATTTCCTATAATTTGGCCTAATCAAATAATGACAAGATGAAGGCAAGGATGAGTACAAGAATGGTCATCCCCGCATTGCTGATAATGACAAAAAGCTGGAAAAGCATTGTCCAACCATAGGGTAATGGTTAAATAATGATAGTCATGCAATGGAATAGTACGTACACATTGAAACATATGTGTAGCCCTGCATATGTATAGCGCCAAAAGTGTACTCAAGAAGTGTATGTCATGAAGGACAGTGTTCCCAAACAGTATGTTTGATATTATTTTATTTTGACAATTTTATATTTATGTATGAGACAAAAATATATTGGTTATCTCTGGTTGGTGGGCCTACAAGTGACTTCTGTACTTTTTTGCTTATTTTTTTCTTAGAATTTCTGCAATAAATATAAATACTTGGACAATGAAAATGAAAAGAAAAGAAAGCTAAATACACTCTAGGCTGTACTCTGGAGGTAGGGTTTAGGCATATGACCTGACACGTGTGAGCTGAATAAAGGGAAAAGCATGTGCGATCTCAGGGAGCACTATCCTCAGGGGAGGAACTTCAGTTCTCATCCATCCTCAGAGGAAACCAAATCCTCCCTGAACGTGGATGGTATTGAAACCCAATCAACTAACTCCAATAGGCTTAGTGTTCATTCAGTACACTGAAGGCTTAGCCTGCCAGGTGCTGGGATCATGGAGCTAGGATGCAAAATTGATTTCAGGGCTACAGTGTGAGGTAGAGGTCAACGGCTCCATCCCAGGACCCCAAACAAGTGCCAGCTCCCTTCTAGGCACTGGGGTGTCTGATCCTCACACAGAGGGGTGGCAGAGCCTCCTCCCTGGGGACCCCTTCCCTGTCAATCCCACTCAGGGTGTTCTTCCATACACCTAATTAAGCTTTCTGCCACTATTATTACAAGTATAATATTTTCATTGTTTTCTGCTCATTGTAGAATCCTTGAAAGATATAACAATACATATGCTTGGAATATATCTGAATTATAAGGAAGAAAGTTATCACCGATAAACCCGTGCCCTGGAATATAACCACTAATTTTTTTAGTAGACTTCCTTCCCCACTTCAGTGCATAGACATAGGCATAAATGGCATCACCCCGTGGGGTCCTGATCTCTTCATTTACCATCAAGCATGCAGTCTCCCCAGGTCCCTGGGAAAGCACCTCACAGCCTCACCCTGGGGCTCAGCTCCCCAGGCAGGGCTTGGCTGGTGCTGGTGGACCTCTGACTGGAGCACCTGTAGAGACTCAGGTGCCTCTTCCCCTCGGTGTGTGCTGTCCTGAAACCCCACAAGGAAGCAGATTTCCTTGGCTGTGGACTAAACTCATGGGGAAGGGCACTTGGAGGCAAAGGACATCAAGTTGGAATTAAGACTATGAAAGCCCCTATTACAGTATGTTTTTGTTTATTAACAAAATCAAGACAGCACCCTGCACAAAGGAACACCAATAACATTGCCATATCCTTTGTTTCACATGACAGGCACCACACCATTTCCATTGTCTGGCTCTGGCTCTACACAAACTTCCCAGGGTCTCCCTCACAGGCCCAACGAGACCACTCCAGTTTTGCTTGGTTTTGCTGCTGGGTAATTCACACAGAGAAAGATAGAGGTTCTGACTGGTTTCCAGAGCTTGACCGTTGCTGAGTCTCTGACTTGGGAGCAGGCTGTTCCCACCTCCTGACTTGGATGTTGGCCATTTGTGTGGCTCAGTCAGCCTGTGGGACCCTGGAGAGTCCCCATCTCTTTCCTCCCCATCCGGTCTTCTTGCGATAACCCATTGCTGCCAGGGTCCCCAGATGGGCCCCACCAGCCTAGTCTACACAGGCCCAGGAACCCACCCCCTTATCCCACTGAGCTGGCCCGAGGCCAGGGTCCACTTTCCTCAGCTTCCCACATTTCTCCCCAGGCTCTGTTATGCAAGGATGAAATCTCTCCTCCAGCCTCTGGTTTACCAGACAGAAATGGGATGAATTAAATGATGACCCGGAAGTTCCTGAGGCAGCTGAGATGTGGTGGAAAGAGTACACATTGTGCAGCTGGGAGATGTGGATTCAGGTTCTACCTCTGCCACTTCCTAGCTGAGTGATAGGTTTCAAAACCTCTCTGTGAGAGGCAGAATAATGGTCCCCAAGGATGCCCGTGCCATGATCTTCAGAACTGTGAAGGTCGTACATTACATGGCCATGGCAAAGGTGACTTTGCAGATGTGATGAAGTTTCCAGACCTAGAGATGGGGAGATTGTGTGATGAGGTTTCCAGACGTAGAGATGGGGAGATTGTCCTGGATTATCCCTGTGGGCCCTGTCTAGTCACATGGGCCCTCAACAGCAGAGAGCTTTCTCTGGCTCAAGGCAGAAGAGAGATTAGTCACAAGAGGAGCTCTGAGAGACTCAAAACATGAAAGGAACTCAACCACCACTGGCTTTGAAGATGGCGGAAGGGAGCTGCAAGCTGAGGAGTGCAGGCAGTCTCTAGAAGCTGAGAAGGGCTCCCCGCTGACAGCCAACTGGTACCTCATCCTACACTGCATGGAATTCAATTCTGCCAACAACCTGCATGAGCTTGGACGCAGATTCATCTTCAGACCTCCAGAAAGGAACACAGCCCTGCCGACACCTTGATTTTGATGTCGCGAAACCCAAAGCAGAGGACCAGCTGAGCCGTGCTGTGCCTGTCTGTGCCCGCACTGCTGACCTACAGAATGGTGAGATGATGCGTTTGTGTGTTATTAAGCTGCTCAGTTTGTGTTGATTTCTCACAGCAAGAACAGAGATATTCTCTTTGAGCCTTGATTTTCTCAGCTGTAAAATGGAGACAATGCTTATGGTAGGCATCTTGCCGACTTGCTGTAGCAACTGAATGAAATCAGAAGTACGTAGGCGCTGTGTAAACTGGAGAGTACTCTACAACAGAAGGCTGGAAGTTATTCTATCGCTGAGTATTCCGCCCTTTAGGAGCCACAAGCTAATGCCTCAGCCCGGAGAGGCAAAGAGAGGAAAACTCAGCCCACCACCTGGTATCGACCCGAATTCCAGGTACGTCCAAGAATAGTGGTGAAGGGCTTTGATTCCTGGAGGCTAGGCCAAGGTGGGCCCCCTCCTCTGTGACTGTGGAAGGGAAGGGCCCAGGTCAGAGGCAATGAGGAGCCATTCCTGGCTGCCCTTCAATCCGTCTGGCAAAGCCATGCTGCTGATAGGCACACCCGAGGTGAGGTGAGGCGAGGCAGGTAAGGTGAGGAGAGGGAACGTCACGAAGGGTACTTCTCCCAGCCCTTCCCTTCTCTTCTTGCTTCAGTTCAGCAAGTCAGGCCCTACTGTGCCCGAGGAGGCAGACGCAGAGATTCCAGGGAAATGGGAGCCCCTCCTGCCGCCCAGGGCACCGTGCTTCTGGCTCCAGTCCTGCTCTCTCTGCAGTCAGGGGCCCGCTCGCATCCCCCAGGCATCTGAGAGGTGTCCGCTGTCCCTGGCATCCCCCCTTCGCAGCCTGGTCCTGGTTGAAGCTGGGGATGGGGCATGGCGTGACCCCTGAGCTGCTTGGAGCCTGCAGGGGGCAGTCCCCAAGCTGCGAGCACAGAGAGGAGTGTTGGCGACTTTGTCACTGAGCCTCCTGAGGAGGAGAGAATAGCCTCAAATGTGGGAACTGTATTCTTCCAAGGCAGGTGGGGGATGATGAACCCTCTTCCCAGATCCTGTGGGAAGATAAGGCCGCAGTGGTTGAGAGACAAAATAGTCAGGGATTCCACTGCCTGTTCCCACTACCCCCCAATGGACAATTCCACCCCTAGGGAGGCACCTCATCAACGCCTCTCCCCAATACACATAGAGCAGCCAAGTTAGAAGGGCCCTTTGAGGCTTTCTGGCCCAAACTCCTTGTCATACGCTTAGGAAACTGAGACCCAGAGAGAGGGATCCTTCCGTTACACGGGCCATTGCTATGAAGTCAGTGATGAGGCCTCAGACCTTATCCCTCTCCAAAGTTCACACACTATGCCTTCAATGAGCTGTACCAAAAAGCAAGGTCAAGTCTCAAATGCCCCCCACCTCTACCCACTGCCGACCTTATCACCTTATATTAACTTGCAGCTTTTATATTCTAGACAGAGATCAGGCCATCCTGTTTACTCTTAGCCGGAAGGGCTTATCGCAGTGGTTACCACATTTTCCCAAGATTAAATAAAAACAGTCACACTTCCAGATATTCACTCATTTATTTATTATTTATACCACACCTACTTCTAAAACATATTTGAGATGGCTCACAATAGAAGCCACACATACTACAGAACTATTCAAAAGTGAATAAATGTTCAGACAGTCAAACCTTTCAAGATTTTCAGACTGTGAGACTGATTTTGTTTTTTAAGAACAAGAGGTATTTGACCTCAGGTACTTGAGAGTCAGGTCCTGAGTGTGACTATTTAAAGGTGTCTGGTTAATTTGAGTATTTAGTTTGAGTAGTTAATTGGAGCATCTGATAGAGGGTAGGGACCAGGGGTAGGAAAGGACAGGTATCAGCAGGCCAAGAGTGAGCGTAGGAATGAAAGGTTCATTTTTTTCCTACCCTCTTTCTTCCTTCTCGGATGCTGAGGTGTGATGATGTGATACCTGGAGCTACGGCCACTGTCTTGTGGCCGTGAGGCAAAACACACCCAAAATGCTGACGGTGATGGAAGAGAAAGGGCCTAGGTCCTTGATGACAGAGGTGAACTGCTGAACCAACCCTGAAGAGTGCACCATCAGTTGTCTGAGAGATAATGAAATGTTTCTATTGTTTAAGTCACTGTTAATCAGGTATTCTGTTACTTGCACCTGAATGCATTCAAACTGATAAAATGAAGCTCATTGTGGGATGGGATACAGTAGAAGCACAAAGGATGGCTGACGTGTTTTATCCAGATGGATCATAAAAAGCTTCTCAGAAAACAACCCTGAAGAGGGTCTTGAAGGATGAAGAGGAGTTTGCTAGGCAGGCAGGGGAAGGAAGGGCATGCCAGGCAGTGGAATAGCATGTGAAAAGGCATGGAGGCAAGAAGGAGGATGCAGGTTAGAGGGGCCACTCACAGATTGCTGAGAGGTGAGAAGGCATCTGGTGGAACATGAACAGAGCACAAGGGACCAGGGGTCAGAATAAGAAGTCTGGACTTGGCTGAGTGGGCAGTAGGGAGCCAGTGAGGGGATTTAAGCAAGGGGCTAGAAGTGGGAGCAGGAGGAAGTCAAGCAGGTTACAAGACATCCAGGTGATTGGGATCCGTGAGGCCGGGTGAATGTTGAGGACGGTCGAAGGGACCCAGACCACTGAGAGGGAGCCAGAATCAGTGTTAAGGTTTTTTGCCAAAGAATTTCTCACCTTTGTTTTGGACCTTCTCGAAGGGACTCTGTTTTGTAGGAACCAATCACCCTGAGGCTGGGAACAGTCAATCACACAGAAAATCAGCAGCTGCTGGAGAAAGGCTGACAAAGATCAGGAACCCTCCAAAAGAACCTGCCCGTGTGCTAGCACTTCAGAGCATCTGGCCAGACCCTTCATGACACAAATGAGGCAACTGAGCCTTGAGCAGGGATGTGGGCTGAGCAGACCACACAGCTACCTGGAAGCAGAGCAGGCCTGGTCCTTGGATTAGCACTCAGCCTCAGCACCCCTCAGCTCCTCTCCTAGCGACACATGGCCGCGGATCAAAAGAGAACAAACGAGAAACCGGGGCCCAACAGGATGACACAGCAAACAGAGAAGACGGATCAACAACGTTTGAAGCATATGAATAGGGCCTGTCCCCCAGCGTGAGGAAGTTAAAGATAAAATTCCTTCAGCTCATACTGATTACTTTTAATACCGTTTCAGAATTCCTAAGGAACTAAACTTTTATTCAGAAAACTACAAACAAGCTTTGAACTTGTTTGAAGATAAAAGAAGTATGTTATGGCCCAAGGCTGGCGAGGGGAAGCCTTACAGGTATTTTGAAACAAACTTTGGAGAGTTCATGACAGTTTGAAAGGCATTTTGCTAGTAGACGGCAGATGTGTCTGTCACCGCCCAGCTGAGACAACACACAACAGCCTGAGTCTTCGAGAGAGCAGAGCTACCCAGAGCGCCTGGGCTTAAACCCCAGTTTCATTTACCAGCTGTGGGCAAGTCACCTCACCTTTCTTGTTTTGTTTTCCTCATCTGTAACTAGGGATGATAATCACAGTCACCAGCTGATAGAGCTGTTGTGAAGATTTATTGAGTTAGCGTTAACGGCGAAGAGTGGTGGTTGTACTTTGTTGGTGTTAGTTATCTTTATGAGTTCCAAAATCTGGGTGAGGAGAAATAGCCCAGCTGCCGCCAGCCTGCCTGGGCCTCCTTAGTCACTGACCACTCACCTGCGGGTAGCCGGGGATAGGCTCCTGCTATTAAGGGTGGTCCCTGGACCAGTGGTAACCATTATCTGGGAGACGGTTAGGAAGGCTGAATCTGAGGCCCCACCCCAAACCTACTGAGGCAGAATCCTCATTTTAACAAGATCCCCAGGGGATTCAGGTGAGCACTGGGATTGGTCACTGAAATGAGTACTAAAGGCATCTCCAAGTGGAGGGGCCTCGGCCCCTTTGTGGCCAGGCCCCTGCTGGCCCTCCTGGTCCTGAGACCAGGCCTTCTGGAGCTGCTGGAGATGCCTGGCCCCAGGGCCTGTTCATCCTGACTCTGGCTTTCTGCAAATATTGAGGTCACTTCCATTTCCCTGTCTCTGGTTTGGGTCCAACAGGTGGGGGCATGTGGGAGACACTGACCTTGCCTTGAGTTTACCTGGAGCAGGGAATTGGTGATGCACCTTCTGTGGAGCCACTAGCTTTGCCCTAGGGGGATCGTATACAAACTCCTGTGGCATGTAGAGCTTGAGGC
Organism: Leucopleurus acutus; assembly: GCF_964270905.1. Classification (NCBI taxonomy): domain Eukaryota; kingdom Metazoa; phylum Chordata; class Mammalia; order Artiodactyla; family Delphinidae; genus Leucopleurus; species Leucopleurus acutus. The sequence goes on along the minus strand of NC_139147.1, from coordinate 71,909,902 downwards.
AACTTTCCCAATAACCATCCAAAGGTCAGTGCACCCTGCCACTGAGACAGTCATGGGGCTGGCTGTGGGGATGACTAATGCCAAGAACTTGGGGTCAACTAAAAACCCTCAGCAAAGCAGAGAAGGAACCATTCATCCAGTAATCCTCTCCAGTAACATTTTTTATAGACTGTATTTTCTTCCTTTTTTAAAAAATTTTTTATTGGATTATAGCTGATTTACAATGTTTTGTTAGTTTCAGGTGTACAGTAAAGTGAATCGGTTATACATATACATGTATCCACTCTTTTTTAGATTCTTTTCCCATATAGGTCATTACAGAGTATTGAGTAGAGTTCCCTGTGCTATAGAGTTATTAATTATCCATTTTATATATAGTAGTATATAAATGTCAATCCCAATCTCCCAATTTATTCCTCCCCCCCTTTCCCACCTGGTAACCATAAGTTTGTTTTCTACATCTGTGACTCTATTTCTGTTTTGTAAATAAGTTCATTTGTGTCATTTTTTCAGATTCCACATATAAACAATATCATATGATATTTGTCTTTGTCTGACATACTTCACTCAGTATGACAATCTCTAGGTCCATCCATGTTGCTGCAAATGGCATTATTTCATCCTTTTTTATGGCTGAGTAATGTTCCATTGCATATATATACCACATCTTTATCCACTCTTCTGTCGATGGACATTTAGGTTGCTTCCATGTCTTGGCTGTTGTATAAAGTGCTGCAATGAACACTGGAGTGCATGTATCTTTTCGAATTATAGTTTTTCCGGATATAAGCCCAGGAGTGGGATTGCTGGATCATATGGTAATTCTATATTTAGTTTTTTAATGAACCTCCATACTGTTCTTCATAATGGTTGTATCAATTTACATTCCCACCAACAGTGCAAGAGGATCCCCTTTTCTCCACACCCTCTCCAGCATTTATTGTTTGTAAATTTTTTGATGATGGCCATTCTGACCTGTGTGATGTGATACCTCATTGCAGTTTTGACGTGCATTTCTCTAATAATTAGTGATGTTGAGCATCTTTTCATGTGCTTTTTGGCCATCTGTGTGTCTTCTTTGGAGAAATGTCTGTTTAGATCTTCTGCCCATTTTTTGATTGGGTTGTTTGGGGTTTGTTTTATATTGAGCTGAATGAACTGTTTGTATACTTTGGAGATTAATCCCTTGTTGGTCGCTTTGATTGCAAATATTTTCTCCCATTGTGAGGGTTGTCTTTTCATTTTGTTTATAGTTTCCTTTGCTGTGAAAAAGCTTTTAAGTTTAATTAGGTCCCATTTATTTATTTTTGTTTTTATTTTCATTACTCTAGGAGGTGGATCAAAAAATATTGCTGTGATTTATGTCAGAAAGTGTTCTGCCTATTTTCCTCTAAGAGTTTTATAGTATCCAGCCTTACATTTAGGTCTTTATCATAGACTGTATTTTACTTAACTGGCGCAAATGGTTCCACTTGCTTTAGAAGTCAGAAAAGCTTTGGTGTTGCTACTAAATATTTGAGTGACCTCAAGGAGGTCACTTTCCATGTCTGGGCTCATATGGGATTAGATGTAAAATGAAGGAAGTTCTCCAAGATCCCTTCTCTCTGTTCAGGAGTAAGGGTAGATATGCCTGAATTCGTAAATGGAGGTCAAGTTAAGAAGGACTTGGAAGGTCAAGCTGTGAAATTCAGACTTGATGCTCTAATCTGCACTGTCCAACATGGCAACCATTAGCCACATGTGGCTCTGAACATTTGAAATGTGGCTACTCTGAACTGAGATGCTGCAAGTATAAAATACATACCAGATTTTGAGACTTCATATGAAAAAAATGTAAAATAGCTCATTGATATTCTGTTGATTACATGTTGATATTATAATATTTTGGATATGTTGGGTAAAATAACATACTTTATTAAAATTCACTTCACCTGTTCCTTTTTTAATTTTAAATGTGGCTACTAGAAGATTTTAAATTACACATGTGAATTGCATTATACTTCTACTGAACAACAAACACTTCTCAAAGTGAGGAAGGATGGAAGTACAGATTAGTTTATCTTTGAATATTGCCCTGTGGGAATCACTTCCAAATTTAACCATCAAGGAAAGAATCCAGTGGGAACAATATGAGGAATAATTCTACAGATATTCTAATGGAAGTTCCAGATTTTGCCTGCACTTGCACGAAACATCAGAGTTTGAACCTAAATTATTGTTCTGTCTTTGGGGCACCACTTGGTGCTTGCGTTAAAAGCCAGCTGGTTGAGAACCAGGGCTAGGTCTCTGGAGTGTGAGGATAATTCTTCAGGTCCTATTTTAATGACATGGCTGAGAGATAAATACAGATCTAGAAAAAACAGATGTGTTAATGCTGGGAATGGTATTGCAATATATTTTCCTGATACAGCAGATTCTTTCCATGGCATTGAAGGAAATGCTTTGTGGTTTAGATAAAAACTGGAAGAGTGGCAAAATGAGAGCAGAGGCTCATAGGAAGGAAGCTACCAACCCATGCCTCTGTGGATCAACTTCCTCTGATGAAATTCCCTGCGGAAGCCCCGCCATCGTTTGCTGTCATTTGCCGTGTGGATTTTGAGAAATTGGAGCTTTCTCTTCTTAACGTCCTGGCTGGCTCCCTGTCAGCTGCCACCATGGGAGACCTTCTGCCTGGCACATGTCCGACCCTTGGTCTATCCGGGGCCTGCCTGGCCTGGGAACCAAGGTAGAAGTTAGAGTGAGGGCTGCAAGGGTAAGACAGGGAAAACACCTGCTTGAGCTTCGTCTTTGGGCCTCCCTGGCCCCAGCTGAAGCCCATGCCAAGCTACAGCCCAGCAGATCCAGAGTGGCCCCCACTCCCGGGTTCTGCTGATCCTACCCAATTCTCTGGGCCCTTGGCTGTGAGGATGGGACAATGTGGAGAATGATGCTGTCCCCACTGGGGGCCATAGGGCACTAGGACTGCATGGCCTGTGCCCTTTGGGCCAGAGTTGCTTGGGCCATTTACAATAAGCCTATTTTTCCCTCAGTGTTTTGGAGAGAAACCAAATTTCCTTGACCTAAGCTCTCATTACACTAACAAACAACTCCTCAAAAGTCCTAGAATAAAAGGGACATGGTGACTATACTTTTGGAATAAAAAATTTGGACATAGGATCAGATAAGAAGGGGCTTATTTATGGTGTGAATGGGGCTGTCTCTGCTCATTCCACAGAGTTCATTTGTTCCAGCCTCTACAGGGCACCGCTCTCCATCCAGCCCCAGCCACTGAGTGCTGAGCTTTTTATTAAAGGCTCCAGAGGAGGGGACTCCTGGCTCCACAGTCCCAGCAGGGAAGGGGCACTTTGGATTCTGGTCCTTCCATGGAGAGGTGCCCCCTGGAGTCCTGGGCTTTCTCAACTGGCCTGGCCCTGATTGTCTCAGTCATCAGGATTGAAGCCAGCCTTAGTCATGCCTTTCTTCTTCTTTTTATTCCCCTTACTTGACATTTCTAAGTGTGATGATGAACAAAATAGACAATTTAAGAATGGACCAATAATTTGGAGGAATTTCTCTCAGAAGCTCAACCTGTTCAGAGTAAGAGTTCTTACTTTCAGTGCTGCTGAGTCGGGGTTATAGTGAGTTTTAGACATTGGTTTCTCCTATTTAAAAATGTAAGGAGGTTATTCGCCACTAAGGAGTATTTTTGGTGAACAGAGAGCCTCGGGATGGAAATTCGTTCCTGGAATGGGTCTTAATTGAGATGCTTTCTCCTCCCAGGGGTCCAGACCCAGAATCCAGTCCACACGCCCCACCCCGACTCCCAGACAGGCCGGTGGGTGGCTCTGTGCAGGGACTCATTGTGGGAGGTGATGTTTGCTGTAAACGGTGCCTGGCTCAGAGCCAGTGAATGGGAAGAGCAGGAGAAATAACCGGGAGCTTACGCCATTGGCTTTGTAAGAGGCAGCCTAGTGAACAGGTTCTATCCATCAATATCTGCTTTCCCTTCCCTCCACAGCCAAGGCCATTTAAGTCCAACCACGTGTTCTAGAAACAGTCCTGTTTTAGATCAGGATGATTTAAGGAGCTGAATTTGATTCTGACCCTGCTCTGACACTATTTATTTACGGTTATAATCATTAACCGTTTGTTGCACTCTTGCCATGTATCAGGTGTTTGCTTACTCATACTTGGCTCTGAGAGCCCTACGGGGAAGTAACTATTATTACAGTCACTCATAACATGACAAAACTGAGGTTGGAGAGATTCAGTCACTTAGTCACAGAGCCAGTTCAGTCCAGCTCCAAATCTACAGTTCGTCATTCTTGATTTTTTTTTTTTACTGTAAAATATATTCTCAAAATAGAATGTATAACATATGTAATTGGCTTAACAAACTATAATATATATTTTATATACAGATAATTTATTGGTTATGTATGTTAGAAATGTTTGTAGCTTACTTTTTGCTTTCTTTATAGAATCTTTTAATAAAAACAAATTCTTAATTTCAATGGAATAGAATTTATCAATATTTTATTTTATGGTTTATACTTTTTATAGCTTATTTAAAAAATCATTTCCTATTCCAGAGTTATAAAGATGGTTTCTATATTTTTTCTTTTTTTTCCAAGTATAGTTGATGTACAATATTATATAAGTTACAGGTGTATAATGTAGTGATTCACAATTTTTAAAAGTTATACTCCACTTATTTATTATAAAATATGGGCTATATTCCCCATGTTGTAGAATATATCCTTGTAGCTTATTTTATACCTAATAGTTTGTACTTTTTACTCCCCTACCCCATACTGCCCCTCCCCCCCACCATCACTGGTAACCAACCACTAGTTTGTTGTCTGTATGAGTCTGCTTCTTTTCTGTTTTATTCACTAGTTTGTTGTAGTTTTTAGATTCCACGTATGAATGATATCATACAGTATCTGTCTTTCTCTGCTTGACTTATTTTACTTAGCATAATGCCCTCCAAGTCCATCAATGTTGCTGCAAATGGCAAAATTTCATTCTTTTTTATGGCTGACTAGCATTCCATTATGTGTGTGCATGTGTGTACGCGCGTATCACATCTTCTTTACCCATTTATCTGTTGATGGGCACTTAGGTTGCTTCCATGTCTTGGTAATTGTAAATAATACTGCTATGAACATTGGGGTACATGCATCTTTTTGAATTAGTATCTTTGTTTTTTTCAGATATATACCCTGGAGTGGAATTCCTGGGTCATGTGATATTCTATTTTTAGTTTTTATTTCTTTCTTTCTTTATTTTGGCTGCCTTGCGTCTTCATTGCTGCGTGCGGGCTTTCTCTAGTTGGGGAGAGCGGGGGCTATTCTTCGTTGTGGTGCGCGGGCTTCTCATTGCGGTGGCTTCTCTTGTTGCAGAGTATGGGCTCTAGGCACGGGCTTCAGTAGTTGCGGCACGTGGGCTCATTAGTTGTGGCTCACGGGCTTTAGAGCGCAGGCTTAGTGGTTGTGGCGCATGGGCTTAGTTGCTCCACGGCATGTGGGATCTTCCCCAATCAGGGCTCGAACCCATGTCGCCTGCATTGGCAGGCAGATTCTTAACCACGGCACCACTAGGGAAGTCCCTATTTTTAGTTTTTTGAGAAACCTCCATAGTGTTTTCCACAGCGGCTGCACCAATTTACCTTCTCACCAACAGTGCACAAGGGTTCCCTTTACCCCACATCCTTGCCCGTGTTTGTTATTTGTGGTCTTTTTGATGATAGCCATTCCGACAGGTGTGAGGTAATATCTCATTGTGGTTTTGATTTGCATTTCCCTGATGATTATCAATGTTGAGCATCTTTTCATGTGCCTGTTGGCCATCTGCATTTCCTCTTTGGAAAAATGTCTATTCATTTCTTCTGCCCATTTTTTAATCAGGTTGTTGGATATTAATCCCTTATCGGTCATATCATTTGCAAATATTTTCTCCCATTCAGTAAGTTGTCGTTTCATTTTGTTGATGTTCTCCTTTGCTGTGATCCTTAATTATGTCCCATTTGTTTATTTTTGTTTTTATTTCCTTTGTTTTAGGAGATGGATCCAAAGAATATGATTTTCTATATTGTTTTTTAGTTTGGTCTTTCACATTTATGTCTTTAAACCACCCAGAATTTTTTTGAGTGGGATGTAAGGTAGCGTTCTTATTCTTTATGTTATATTAAGTATAGACAACGTGTGTGCTTTCTAAACTCACACAGGAACTATACATTTCGATTTTATAAGATTTTATCTAGTATCTCCTGTGGGCCTCTCTAGAAGTAGGTTTTTTTTTTAATTAATTTATTTATTTATTTATTTTTGGCTGTGTTGGGTCTTCGTTGCTGCTCCTAGGCTTTTTTTTCTTTTTTCTTTTTTTTTTTAGTTGCAGTGAGCAGGGGCTACTCTTCATTGCCATGCGCGGGCCTCTCATTGCAGTGGCCTCTCTCGTCGCGGAGCACCGGCTCTAGGCACACGGGCTCTAGAGCGCAGGCTCAGTAGTTGTGGCGCACAGGCCTAGCTGCTCTGCAGCTGAACCGGGGCTCGAACCCATGTCCCCTGCATTGGCAGGCGGATTCCTAACCACTGCGCCACCAGGGAAGCCCTAGAAGTAGGTTTTGTATAGAAACAAAAAAGGAAATTACGGATTGCTACAGTTTTGAATCATTAATTAGGAATTTACTGGTAAGGAGAACATAACATATTTTCTAGCTTCTCGATTCATTGTTTTCACATATAGAGGTATATAGGGGTTCTATGGGCCATTGGGGATTCCCAAACTTATGTCCTTTGAAATGTATCTGGTAAACACTGGTATGTCATGGTGAGCCTATGGTTTTGTTCACATTCTATTTTGTTACTTATCTTTCTCCACAGAGATATGCTGTGGTCCAGAAATTTTTCTTAAGATCTTACAATCACCTTCTACTTTTTCACAAGTAGGATAGATGTTTACAAAACAAGTATGGTACTCACATGGCTAAATGCTCCAAGAGTTAGGTATAATTATGGTTAAAATCAATGGGGCCGCGTTTGGGTCATTAGGTCAAAACAATTGGCTTACCATGAGCCTACCACTACTACTGTAGAAAAACCCCTCAAGGCTGATAGTCTATCATGTTTGCATTTGTAGAACAGAGGTTGTTAGGGGAGTTCTTTCTCATTCACTATAAAAAATTCCTGGGAATTCCCTGGCGGTCCAGTGGTTAAGACTCTGCACTTTCACTGCCAGGGCCCGGGTTCGATTCCTGGTTGGGGAACTAAGGTGCCACAAGCCGTGTGGGATTATATATGATATAATGTATTATGTATATATGAACAAAGGGGAAGAAAACATCTCAAATACTACAGAGGGCTATAAGACGAAAAATGAATTTTTCCCTGGCCCACTCCCTGAAGTTAATCATTATCAATAATATCTTATGTGTCCTTTCAGAAATTATTTAAAAATATTTATAAGCAAAAAATATTTATATCTCCTTTTTTATAACACAAATGGAATCATGCTGTTCATCTTACCAACAAATACAGTATTTCTGAAATCTTTTACCAGAAACGACTCCTCTTTACAGGGGCTTCCTGGACTTCAGTTCCTGCATCTGTGCACTATGGGGAGGGATGAGATGGCCACTGAGGGTCTTTTCTCCAAGCCTCTGATGCTCAAGGGACCTAAATGGGCAAATAAAGGTCACTATGGGCATACATTTTAAAATATTTTTTTAAATAACCAACAAAAAGGAACTGAGGTAGAGGCACTACAGACCAATAAATCCTTGAAAAAGAAAGGCTACTTTGATATTTAATAAGATATATAATGCAGAGAAATGGCTAACATGATATCCTATTTAAGTCGTAAGCACATTCTAGAGCCTATTGTTAAAAAGTGAACGAATATGCGATGCTGGTGTGAGCCAAAGCAAATAATAAAATCAAGTTATATCAAAATAAAGCCAATATGATCTTGATAACTAAAATTTTATGTGTGAAGCTCAGTGTCTATCATACGTTGTGTCCGTTGGAAATCCAGATTGTATCTCATCTGATAATAGGTTATCATGGTGAGCTTGGTCAACAGACCCAAGACCAGGTTCCTCAAAAAAGAGATAAAGCTAAACCTGGCAGTGTGGACCAGAGGACAATGAGCCGTTTCCTCTGAGAAGACAGCTTCTCTCAGCTGCTCACCCACTTGCCAGCACCCACTCTGCACCCCAGTGATATCCTGGAGAAAATTTTGCCCAGGTAAATAATTATTATTATGACTATGGCCCAAAAAACTGGTAAAATACATATTCAAAAACATGTTCACACTTCATGTGTGCACAATTATAAACAGGATCTCTAAGGACTCTCTTTGGAAATTTAGAATAGTTGCCCCTGAGTTCCATAAGGTTTACTGCGACCTCACCCCTCTCGACCAAATCACTACAGATGCATTTTAAAAATATATTTATTTATTTGGCTGCGCCAGATCTTAGTTGTGGCACGTGGGATCTTTAGTTGCAGCGTGTGGGATCTAGTTCCCTGACCAGGGATCAAACCCGGGCCCCCTGCATTGGGAGCGTGGAGTCTTAGCCACTGGACCACCAAGCAAGTCCCCAGATGCACTATTTTTAATATATCTAATTGAATCAGTGACCTGCAAGGTACCTAGGAGAACAGGCTTTAGTTCATATAGTGTTTTCAGGGGTTAAGCCTCATCTTGCAAGCTGCAATTTGACACCTCTGTGTATGTTCCCTCTCTGCTCAAATCCAGGCAGTGAGAGCTCCTTCAAGGAACTCATTATTGCTATTAAAATTTAAACTCTTGATTAGCGTCTAAAATTTTTGTACAGTTTCTTACCCAGAGCAAACAGTGGGTTTTCCCTTTTTGCTTAACTTGAGCTGGGGTGTTGGGGGAGGGAGCCAAAAACTCAGTTGTTACTCAAGAGCCTTTTAGAGTGAAGCAACTTCAATACAAAGTACTTCTGAGAAGTATGGTTTGGATTGTTCCTCTTTAGTCGTTCATGGGATTATTAAAATTTCCTTTTCTTTTATGTGGGAAACATTAGGATTTCTGCATTTTCTCCCAGTCTCTAATTTTGATCAGCTTCTATAGGTTAACAGATCTGGAGGCATCCCTGAGGGGACAGTGCCCTGTCAGGGGAACTAGGAGGGTACGTGCCCATCATGGAGACAAACGCATTAGACTGTAGGAGATGGGGCCATTTGATAATCAAACCTTACAACTGTCACAGGTAGGGTGTCTGGGAAACAGACCAAGAGGGAGCTTTGCACACAGGAAGTTTATTAAAGATGCCCTCAGATTAACATCTGCAGAGAGGGGCGTGCAGCAGGATTGGGAGAGGTCGCCTTGGGTTGCAGGTGTGACCAAGGCCTCAACTGATCCTACAACAGGAAGCTCTGGAGCTGGTACAACCCTTTCCATGGGGAAGGTATGACCTTGGAGAGGCAGGTCTCTTCAGCCTCAGGTAATCTCCAGAGAAAGACTTCCCTTACCCTAATTCCATTCTACCTACCACTCTTCTGATTACATTTTGGTTTCTTCTGTGTTCGTCTAATAGGGAAAGAATGTCCCACATAGGCACATGGGGAAAGTCTGGTCTACCTAAGAGTTTCATCTTTGTACTTGTTTTTACCCCTATATCATTCCAAAAGAGGATTTGAGGTGGCAATGGAGAATAAATACAACTTAAAAATTATTACATTAGCTATCATTTATTGAGCATTAGTATAGGCTGTGTACTGGGCTAATTATTTTACACAGATAATTTTATTAATTCTCAGAACAACCCTGTGAGGTAGGTACTATTATCTTACAGATAAGGACACAGACTCAAAGAGGTGAAGTATCTTGTCTAAAGTCACACAGTTGGTAAATGGCAATGCAGAAGGTTGGACTGACTCCAAGTCTGTTGTTTCAGCCATTCTCCTACTGAGAATGACAGGAAAATACGATGAAGCAAGGTGGGTTGGGCCTCTGTCTAAAAAACACACATCCTGAAGTCTTGCACAATTGTTGGAATAGGGCCCTAGAATGGATTCTGACTTCCTTGGGCTACAGCAGAGAAAGAAACACGATCGGGAGCAAGATTCACAGCAATGTTTCTGCAGTTGATCAGGAGAAGCTCAGCCTTTTTTGGTACTGAAACCCTAGAAAAATTCCTAGAACCTCACAAGAGAGACTGATGGCCATCCTCCTTAATGGCTCCTACAATAAGTTCAATCATGAGTTTCCTATGACTTTTCATTATAAAGTCCCTCAATGAAGGCAGATAGCATTATGCTAAAGAAGAATTTAGTGTAGACTTCAGATGTCAACAGTGTGGTCCCAAGTCAGAGCTCTGTGTTCTCTTTCTCATTATTGTTAAATTGGCATTCACGGTACTAATGAGGGTTCTGGAGAGGAACCTCTGTCTCCAAGGTGGCCCTGTGTCTCTGGCTTAGACCTGTTGTCACAGGGAAGCTTTTGGTGCACACGTACTGGGGCACAGGGTGATTCAGTGGCTGGGAAACCTGGGTTCACCTGTTCTGCCCAAGCCCAGGTTACCCAAGACTGTGGCCTGCTCTGCTCCCTCACTTGGGATGGCCCCTCTCTTATCTCACAGACTATGCCACCAGCCATCGTACCTCTGAGTTGCAGCTCCAGGGAGCACCACTCACAAACGTGGATGTTGTGCCATGCAGTGACCCTGTCAGCAATGGCCTTGTTTCCCCTCACCGTCTCCTGGGAAGAAGGGGGCTTACTGCGGAGGAGGGAAGGACAGACTTCACCCCATCCCCATGGCTCTATAGTGGTTGGGGTCTGGGGGGGAACCAGGAAGCCCTAAGGGGACTGTGGCCTAGGTGTCTGCCAGGCAGAGATGCTCAGGACCTGCCTACCTACTCTTCTGCCATCACTCTGAACCCTGGGTATTAACCAACATCAGCCAGCCTGCAGGCTGCAGGATTCATGGGAGCACAGGCCAGCATGGGCTCTGGAGTCAGTTGACGTAGATTCAAATTCTGCCTCTACCCCTTATTAGTTGGGCAAGTTCCTAACCACTCTAAGTTTTCTCAGCTGGAAAATGGGTATGACGATTACATTAGTACCCACCTCACTGGATTGTTATGAAAATTGATCGACGCATAAATGCACATTTTATGTGCTCAGAAGGAGTTAGCTACCTACACAAATCTATTATCTGTACCATGTTCAGCAGAAGAGAAAGATGTGCCTCCTATTATATAATAGAAGTAGATATAAAATAGTAGAAGTGAGAAGCCAGGGTTCGTTTTTAAACAAATACTCATTTTCTCTTTCCATGGTTTTAAAAAAAAGTTGTGGGAAAGAAAAATTTTGGGTCAAGGTGTACAAAATATCAATTATGCACAATGAATAAGTTCTGGAGGTCTAATGTTATTAACAATATGACTATAGTTAATAACATTGTATTGTATATTTGAAATTTGCTAAGAGAATAGATCTTAAGTGTTCTCACCACAAAAAGAAAAGAATGTGGTAACTATGTGAGCTGATAGATATGTTAAGTAGCTTGATTGTGGTAAATGTTTCATGATGTCTGTGTATATCAAGTTGTACACTTTAAATATATACAAGTTTAGGGCTTGCCTGGTGGTGCAGTGGTTAAGAATCTGCCTGCCAATGCAGGGGACACGGGTTCGAGCCCTTGTCCGGGAAGATCCCACATGCCACGGAGCAACTAAGCCCGTGAGCCACAACTACTGAGCCTGTGTGCCACAACTACTGAAGCTCACAAGCCTAGAGCCTGTGCTCCACAAGAGAAGCCACCGCAATGAGAAGCCCACACACCACAACAAAGAGTAGCCCCTGCTCTCCACAACTAGAGAAAGCCCGCACACAGCAATGAAGACCCAATGCAGACAAAAAAAAATATATATATATATATATATGCAAGATTAAATTGTCAGCCATACTTCAATAAAGCTGGAAAGAACAACAACAAAGTTGTTTTTGTTGTTTTTGTTTTGTTTTGTTTTTTGCAGGGCTTGTGGGATCTTAGTTCCCTGACCAGGGATTGAACCCGGCCCCTTGGCAGTGAAAGAGCCAAGTCCTAACCACTGGACTGCCAGGGAGTTCCCAATAAAGTGGTTTATTTTATTTAAAAAATTTTTTTATGTTCAAAGTAATATACATTCTTTAAGGAACATTTAATGAAAAAGAAAAAAATTTTAATTGTTTGCTATTAACTTTTTGTTATTTTTCTTCTATTCCTTTTCTATAACTAGGTGTATGTGTTGTATAATGTGTGTGTATTTTTAAGCAACTTTCAAATATGTAATACAGTATTATTAACTATAGTCACCATGCTGTACATTACATCCCCATGACATTTATGACTTTATAAGTGGAAGTTTGTAGCTTTTGACCTCCTTCACCCATGTATATTTTTTAAATAAAGTTTTTACTTTAAAATATTTTTGATTTACAGAAAAGTTACAAGGATAATACAGAGAGTTCCCATACACTCCACACCCACTTTCTCCTACTGTTATCGTACATTACTGAGGTACATTTACCACAACTTATGAACCAAAATTGATGCATATTCTTAACTAAAGTCCATAGTTAACATGGATTTCTTTGTTTTTACCTAATGTTCCATATCTGTTCTAGGATTTCATCCAGGATACCATACTACATGTAGTTGTGTCTCCTTAGTCTCCTCTAGAAAGTAAAAGTTTCTCAGGCTTTTCTCTTTTCTTTTGGTGAACTTCACAGTTTTAAGGTGTACTGGTCAAATATTTTGTAGGATGTCCTTCAATTGTGGTTTGTCTAATATTTCCCTCTGATTGCATTGGAGTTACGGGTTTGGGGGAGGAAAACCACAGAAGAAAAGTGCCATTTTCTTCACATTATATCAAGGGTCCTATCAACTTTGCTTATCTCTGTTGATGTTGACTTTGATTACCTAGTTGAGGTACTACTATTTGTAAGTTTTCTTTTTTCTCCCCTTTTCATACTGTACTCTTTGGAAAGAAGTCACTATGCACAGTCCACACTCTAGGGGTAGGGAGTTAGGTTCCACCTTTTTAATGGAACAGTATCTACATATATTATTTGTATAGGAATTCTTCTGTACAGAAGATTTGTCTATCTTTCCCATTTATTTATTTAGTCAATCATTTATTTATATTGATTTATTTATATTTATATTGATATCATCAATATTTATTTTATGCTTTGGATAATAATCTAGTATTTTGCTATTTACTTTGTTGCTCTAATTGTTCCAGCTCTGGCCACAGGGAGCTCCTTCAGTTGGCTCCTGTGCTATAGACATATCTCCATCATTTTGTCCCTTGAGAAGTTCCTTATTTTTGGCACCAGAAGATGCTCTAGATTCATCTTGGATATTCCCTGCCCCAGCCATTTCTCCAGGTAGCCTGGTTTATTTTTATTGGAGAATGGTATTAAAAACCAAGATCTGGCACTGGATGTGCGCATTGTACCTGAATGTTTTTGCTTCTAGGTCCTCTCTTTGGCAGAGCTAGGAAATATATTTACATGTATATACTAATAGGTTTTTAATAGATATATTAAGATTTTCTATAGGTAAAATCATATTACCTACAAAATAGAGATAGTTTCACTTCTTTCTTTCTATCTGGATACTTTTTTTCTTGCTTTATTGCTTTGGCTGGAACCTCCAGCACAATGTTGAATAGAAGTGATGAGAGTAGACATCTTTGTCATTTTCCTGATTTTAGGGCAAAGCATTCTGTGTTTTACTACTAAGGATGATATTAGCTGTGGGTTTTTTGTAAATGCTCTTTATCATGTTGAGGTAGTTCCTTTCTAGTTGTTGAGTGTTTTTATATGAAAGGGTATTGGAGTTTGTCAAATGCTTTTTCTGCTGTCTACTGAGATGATCATGTGGTTTTGGTCCTTTATTCTATTGATGTGGTATATTATGTTAATTGATATTTAGATGTTAAACCAACCTTGCATTTCTGGGATAAATCCTTCTTGGTCATTGTGTATAATCCTTTTTATATGTTATTGATTTCAGTTTGCAAGTATTTTGTTGAGGATTTTCCAATCTATATTCATAAGAGATATTGCTGTATTTTTTCTTTTCTTTCTTTCTTTTTTTTTTTTGGTAAAGTCTTTGGTTTTGGCATCAGGGTAATACTAACCTCATAGGCTGAGCTGGAAATTGTTCCTTCCACTTTAATTTTTTGGAAGAGTTTTTGAAGAATTTTTATTCATTCCTCTTTAAACATTTGTTAAAAGTCACCTGTGAAGTCATCTGAGCTTGGGCTTTAAATTGTGGGAAATTTAAAAATTACTAATCCAATCCCTTTACTTACTATAGGCTTATTTAGATTTTCTATTTCTTCTTGAGTCAGTTTTAGCAGTTTGTGTCTTTCTAGGAATTTGTCAATTTCATTGTAAGTTATCTAATTTGTTGGCATACAGTTGTTCATAGTATTGCCTTATAGTCTTTTAAAATTTCTGTAGGTTTGGTAATGATGTCCTCTTTTTCATTCTTGATTGTCATGTTTTGAGTGGATTTCTTTTCTCTTTCTAAATTTGGTCAGTTTACCTAAAGGTTTGTCAATTTTCTTGATCTTTTCAAAGGACCAACTTTGGTTTTGTTGACTTTCTCTCTTTCTTTATATGTATATACTAATCTGTGTATATACACACATCCATAATTGTTACTGTTATATCTATCTGTATCCACATTAAGCTAAACACAGATTCATAGTGATGTCTGCAACTATCTAGTATCACATGATTCATTCTAGACTCCCCTCTTGCTTATCTGTAACTTCACACTCCAAGAGTGAGAAATCTGCCTCCCACTATCTGCCATTCATTTATTTATTTGTTCAATCCCAGTATACATGTATAGTGGTTTCAGAATTGTTAACCCATGCCCCCATGGGAAACAACTTCATCAATTAGAGTACAGTGCTTATGTACAGTTCCTTTAGTCTTTAGTCTTACAGCCTCCACTCATTTCCAAAGTCACTTATGTCAGCACTTACCCTCCATTCTCTTCAGTAAGGTTATATAGTACATTTTAATAATATTCTTTTATCACAGTCTGTATTCCACTCCGGGATTCCCCTGACCTACTAATTTATTTTTTTAATTTGCATACATTAAGGTTGAGTCTTTGTGCTATAAAGTTCTATGGGGTTTTTTTTGTTGTTTTGTTTTTTTTTGCGGTACACAGGCCTCTCACTGTTGTGGCCTCTCCCGTTGCGAAGCACAGGCTCCGGATGCGCAGGCTCAGCGGCCATGGCTCAAGGGCCCAGCTACTCCGTGGCATGTGGGATCTTCCCAGACCGGGGCATGAACCCGTGTCCCCTGTATCGGCAGGCGGACTCTCAACCACTGCGCCACCAGGGAAGCCCAAGTTCTATGGGTTTTGACAAATGCATAGTCTCATGTATCACAAAGAATAGTTTTACTGCTCTAAAATATAGTTCATTTATTAAGCCCTCCCCACTCCCCAAACCCCTGGCAACCACTGATGTATTTTCAGTCTCTATAATTTTGCCTTTTCCAGAATGTCGTATAAATGGAAGCATATAGTACGTAGTCTTTTAAGACTGACTACTTTCACTTAACAGTATGCATTTCACTTAGCAATATTTTCCATGTTCTTGCATGAATTGATAGCTCATTCCTTTTTATTGCTGAATAGTATTTCATTGTATGCATACACCAAAATTTATTTATCCATTCACCTATTGGTGAAGCAACTATCTTGGTTGCTTCCAGGTTTTGGAGATTATGAATAAGCTGCTCTAAACATTCATGTGAAGATTTTTGTGTGCACCTAAGTTTTCAAATCAGTTGAGTAAATGCCTAGGTGTGCGATTGTTGGATTGTTCTGTAAAACTGTGTTTAACTTTATTAGAAACTGCCAACCTCTCTTCCAGAGTGGCTGTACCATTTTGCATACTTACCAGCAATGAATGAGGGTTCTTATACACTGTGCTAGAGGGCTTTTCAGCTAAAATGACCCAGGATCTAAATTTATGGCCCTATGCTAATCTTGCTCTTTACTGCTCTGATGGATCTAAGGCCGTGGGAAACTGCAGGAAAGTAAGGGTGTGCCTAGGAGGGAGATATGGACCCTTTGATTAATTTTATCAGTCTCCTGGTCAATGGCTAACCTTATGAACACCAGATGTCCAAGGACATCTCATTCTGCTAATAGTAAAGGGCTATTGCTACAGAGAGAAAGGGTTCTTTCCTCACTAAACTGATAATCTCAACCTCTCACTTGATATTTCCCTCAGGCCATGTCTATTTTGCACCCCTTCCCAATAAACCAGATGTACCATGCCATAGGGTACTACAGATGTTATACTTCTCAGAAACTGCTTTAACTATCCCTTTCTTTTCTAGTAGAAAAAGTATACATTTGGGTTGAAGTGTTATAGGATAAGGTGGTCCCTTTGTTATTAATTTTGAATTCCAACTAAAGATGAATCTTAGGATATAGCTATGATGGGGCAAATAAATATGGCATTGGGGGTGCTGGCTACAACAAGACCCAGAGGAACTGGCAGGTATTAGGACAAGTGTGGAGAAATGGAGTCAGGAAGCCATAGTCAGTGATGGGGAGAGACAACAAGAATAAGAACCTATTTGTGGAAGAGGAAAGGGGTCCATGGCAGAGAACACCATGGGCCTGAATGGAGGAGGTGAAGAGAAAGAAAGATGCAAAAAGTCAGCCTAGAAAGTCAGGATATGGGGGCAAATGCAGTCTGACCTGAATGGGAGCTGAGAGTGAGAGACGTGGGGAGAAGAAACTGGGAGGACAGTTAGTTTAGGAGTCACTCTGACCTGAAGTATTTTTGTTTGTTTGTTTTTCCAAAACTGAAGTATTTTTTATTGTGGATTCCAAAAATGGCAAATTTTCATATACTTAAAAAAAATTGAAGTATAGTTGCTGTACAATATTATATGTTACATGTGTATAATATAGTGATTCACAATTTTTAAAGGTTATATTCCATTTATACTTATTATAAAATATTGGCTATATTCCCTGTATTGTACAATATATCCTTGTAGCTTATTTTATACCTAGTAGTTTATACTTCTTACTCCCCTACCCCGAGATTGCCTCCCTGCTCCCCTCTGGTAACCACTAGTTTGTTCTCTGTATCTGTGAATCTGCTTTTTTTTATTTATTTATTATATTCACTAGTTTGTTGTATTTTTTGGATTCCACATGTAAGTGATGTCATACAGTATTTGACCTGAAGTTTTGACACGGTATCAGCAACAGTTAACACGTTTTGAGTCCTTCTAAGGTGCCCATACTGTACTAAGCACTTAGCATGCATTATCTCACTTAAACCTGTGAGGTGAGAATTATTATTCCCATTTTATAGATTAGAGGTCATGGAGATTTAGAGAGTTTAAGATACTTAGAGACGAACATCTCTAAGATACTCAGAGAGCTTAAGTTGAGAGTTCAAACACCTAGGCTTGTTTGGTTCAGAGCTGCCTTCTTTGTGTCTGTGAGCAACTCTGAACATCTAAAGGTGGGGTATCAAAGTGCTCACAGCCTGTGCAGACGGTACCTTCAGGACTCCCAGGTCTGTTTCTTCCAGGATCCTCCCCAAGATCCCTGGTCACAGTCTTCGCTCCTCTGAACTCCCAGATACCCTTGTCTAATGATTCCTCAACAAGCACATCTCACCTTGAGTTTCAACTTTTGCATTTATATTGCAATTCCTGAACTTTTAACAACTTACCTTTTCATTTTTTTCCTACTCTTTTTTTGTTTCCCTTTAAATAGACTTTAATTTTTAGAACCCTTTTAGGTTTACAGAAACATTGTAGAGATAGTACAGAGTTCCCGTGTATCTCCCACACTCAGTTTCCCTTATAATTACCTGTTAGTCTGGGGTGTCTCCCTTTCGACTACGTTCTGTGCCCTCAGGTACCCACCGATGTACTTTTGTAAATGCAGTTTGTTTTAGGAGCTCCATTCAATAAACATTTTTGAGCACCAACAGGTGACTGTGGGAGAGTCCCCAGGACTGTCAGGACTGTCCCCAGAATCTGTAAAGCACAGTGTCATGGAGCAGGGAAGACAGGAGGCAGGGGCACCAGGTTTGGGGCGGAAGGTGTTGGGTTCTCTTCGGGACAGGTTGAACTTGAGTGGGTCATCCAGGTGGGGGCATCCAGCAGGCACCTGAGAATAGGCACTTAGAGAGGACACAAATTGGTGTGTGTATAGTGAGCAGAATGAATTCCACTGTAGAGGTGAAGACGGGAGCATGTGGGTACCTGACCTTCAACTCATCACTTACCTTCTTTCTGATAACTCATGGCATTTGCACATCTGTTGCCTAGCTTGTTTTTACAAAAATTCTTGGAAGTGGGTAACAGTGAAGCACTTCTATGGGCCCTCTGTGCTGGTCATTTTGTTTTAAGTGATACCTAAATATGAAACAAGGAAGCTTCTCTTAATGTTTCAAAGGCTTTTGATACTATAGAAGTGGAATGGTGGGCTTCTGGAAGACGGGTAAGTCATCAGAGAGAACCCAAGGGAAGCATTCTGAGGCAGCTCTTTATCACCAGGGCTCAACACAGTGCCTGACACACAGTGGATCCTCCACAAATGTTCATCCAATACACTGTTAATAAGGTGAGAAGAATGGGAACAGAGTTTCTCTATTCTCTGAACACGTGGAAAATCAGAGTTATCCCTCAGACAGGGAGAGGGGACTTGACAGATAGTCCCAAAGCAAGCTCAGGCTTAGAAACAGGATGAGGTAATGCAGTGTCTCTGGCAGAGGGAGCTGACGCCATGCAGACAAGCACAGGGTGGGTGCCCCATGCCACTCAGGCAGGATGCTGGTTTAGGGCCATTCATGACTGAGCCTAGTGACCGAAAGAAACGAGTCTAGGCAAGGCCTGGCCTTCCAGGAGCTAATGACACAGAGCTTTCCAGACAGGGTGGAGTGGCGTCTGTGGGCACTGTGCAGAGGGGCAGGGCCTTGGGGGAGGGATCAGGGGCTCACCTGAGGCTCAGCTTCTAGTGGAGGGCCTGGGTGGCCAGGGATGCTTCAGGTCAGGGCAATCCCTGTGGGATGGGGGGAGGAAAGGATAACGTTGACTGCATTCCCAGGCAAGAGCCAGCTGTGCCACCCACACTGTGCCAGCACCAGCCCTCCCCAGCTCCAAGTATGAGTATCCTTGCCCAGAAGCCACTCCCTCTACCAACTCAGGCGAAGAAAAGGAAAACGGTCAAGGCGAGGGCCTACTCAAGCCGACCTTTACCTAGGCTCCCAAACTAGGCTTCCAGATGTGCAGTCTGTGATCTGTTTCATATCCTATGAATGTGTGAGTGGGTTGGGGAAGGAGGCAGGATAGTGATTTAGTATTTGTTTCCCTTTAGTTTTCCAGTAAGAATTTTTGTTGGTTTGTTTGTTTGGGGTGGGGGTGGGGAAAATGGGGGGTGGTGCTTGTTTTTGAAAATATCTACCCTCGTTCCAGCCCAGCCCCTGTCTCAGGAGAGGTTCCAGAGCAGAGTGTGCAGGGACTGGTTTTCTCAGCCCAGAGTCCTTGGTGAAGTTCACAACAGTTCTAGGTCATTCCTTTGTTTCGGAGACTCAATTTTATCAGTTCACCCCGGGTCATCAGGTAATCTGCTACCCAGAGGCACAAACACTGATTCATAAGGCCTGTTTATTAACTTGTATGGAGCAAGAGAACTGTCCTCTAGGCCAAATCTTCACATCAGGGTCTAGGGGCTTCTGGGGGGGCGGGGGGATGCTCTCAAATCAGGATGAGTGGGTTGTTTGGAAACTGTGGATTCCCAGCAAAGAAGCTGAAGGTTGTTTACTTAAGCTGTGATAGCCCCAGTAATTGCCTTTAGCCACATAAAGATAGCTGCCATGCAGAAAGCACTTTCATGCCAGCTGGCCACACAGTGTGTCCTCTCTGTGGGAGTACTGGAGAAACTGCTAGTAAAAACTTCTTGCTCTAAAACCTACTCAAGTGTGCTCTGAAGACCAGCTGCCTGGGCATCACCAGGGATCTTCTTAGAAATTCAGAGTCACAGGCCCCCACCTGGGGTCAGAATCTGCACTTTAACAGACTCCCAGGACACCCATGCTCTTTATAGTTTAAGAAGCCCTGGGCTAATAAAAAGAAATGAAATTGAGTTATTTGTAGTGAGGTGGATGGACCTAGAGTCTGTCATACAGAATGAAGTAAGTCAGAAAGAGAAAAACAAATACCGTATGCTAACACACATATATGGAATCTAAAAAAAACAAAAAAAGGTTATGAAGAACCTAGGGGCAGAACAGGAATAAAGATGCAGATGTAGGAATGGACTTGAGGACACGGGGAAGGGGAAGGGGAAGCTGGGACGAAGTGAGAGAGTAGCATTGACATATATACACTACCAAATGTAAAACAGATAGCTAGTGGGAAGCAGCCGCATAGCACAGGGAGATCAGCTCAGTGCTTTGTGACCACCTAGAGGGGTGGGATAGGGAGGGTGGGAGGGAGACACAGAGGGAGGGGATATGGGGATATATGTATATGTATAGCGGATTCCCTTTGTTATAAAGCAGAAACTAACACACCATTGTAAAGCAATTATACTCCAATAAAGATGTTTAAAAAAAAAAAAAAAGAAGCCCTGGGCTAGAGTCTAGGCTCCATGTGGATCTCAAAATCCACATCAGCTTGATTCATCTCAACACCCGCAGGGAACCCTTCCTGTCCACAGGGTCCCTCAAGGCTGGACCCGGGATCCCCCGCTGGCAACGGGGAGGGCACTGGGCTCAGCAGGGCTGCCTCCTGTTCCTGGATTCTCTTTCTCTCTCAACTCTCTGCAGCCATTGCCTACTTTTGAGTCCTGGCGTGGACTTTGTTGTGGAAGTCAGTGGGTCTCTTCAAATGCTTCACTGTCTGAATCCAGTCTCAGAAGCAGTAATCTTATGACGTTTAGAGATGGTTTACAATGATAATATTTTAGGTTAGCTGCTTTCTGATCACCTGGTAGGGGGCTGTGGACTTTCATGTCATCAGTTAAGCAAATTTCAAATCTCACTTTAGCACAGGTTATTTCTAGGAAACATTCTGGGGGATGGTTATCCCAGGAACACTGCACTTAGTGACCTTGTCTTTATATTTTAGGGTCTTTTATTTCATGCCTGTGGCATCAAATTCAAATATAAACTGGACTCAAACCTTCCTAAGATGGCTATGGTTACAAGGTCCAGGCTGGAGCCTGGCAGTAAGTCACTCTATTCTGGGCACAGAGCTTCAGCCATCTGCCTGCTGGATAGTATTTCAATGTCTCAATACCTGAGATGTGCGAAAGGTGGCTTTAAGATAGAAGATCTCAAAGATCTGAAGCTAAGCTGTTCCACTTGGAATCAATTACTTTGTGTTCTTTTCACTCCCACATATTCGTCTATAAAACGGATATGGTACCTACTTGACAGAATTGTTGGCAGGCTAAAATTGACCCAGTATAAGCACTCAGCCCATTACCCAAACTGGGTAGGGGCTCAGTGAATATTAATAGACTGACACCTGGGAATCTTAGCCGTAGGACACAGCTTCCCTACCATTCAGGAGACTGTGTGCGATAAAGCAGGGAAGGCAGGCCAGCCCTCATGGATGTAACCACCAAACAGTCGCCTGCTTGACCACAGGATAATTTTCCAAACCAAGGGAACATTTGTCTACTTGCACATATTAAGCTGAAGAAACCAAAAAGTTTCAGATGATAAGATATTTTCCAAACCCTGGATTTGCTGATTTAGGATTTAGATTTAATTAGGTTTGCAAGTATTTTCTTTACACATTTGTTCATGTTCCCCTTTTACATCAGCAGCCAGCCAGCACTTCACATTCAAAAGCCTCTTTTTTTAGCCCCCCCTTTTTTTAAGACCTCAACTTATACTAAGTTTGGCCATACTGCACAGAGTTTATCAGACGTATTATTAAGATGCCAGATTTACACCATAGAGGAAGGGAAACTAAGACATAAGTGAAAGAGTTGTAAGCTACAGATGTCAAAAAGAGGAAGATGAAACTGATTCATTGATATTTTAGGAACAAATATAATTATTTTAATTCAATAACTCTCCTTAGCAAAGATAAGTACACATATTGAGAATTTAATAAATCAGCTTGTCTTGTAAAGATAAAATGAATGCATCGCAATTCTGTTAAACCTGTACTTAGATTTCTGGAGCATCAGTCACTCTCCAAAGTCTTATTTTTAGAATTATTTGAGATTTCCCCCTCAACATGAATCTGAATCCAAATTTTGAAATAAAATTAAATCTGAAATGAAAAATAAATGGATCCCCCCCAAATATTCAAATTTTTCAAATCCCACTTGGATGTTCCCTGAACCTCTTTAATAAAAATTCTGCCTTGCAGTCAGTCTGTGTCACGGTTAGATTTATAATGAGGCAGTACAGTGGTGTCGTTTGGGGCTGGGTTCAGAAGCTAGATTGCCTAGATTTGAATTCTCGTTGTCACCACTAATTAGCCACGTGACCTGGGGCAAGTTCCCTCTGTATAACGCCAGTCTCCACACCTGGAAAATGGAGATAATATTTATTCTTATTTTTAAGGATTGTTATGAGGAGTGCATGAACTAATACTATAAAGGGATTAGAATTGTTACCAGCACACAGTAGATGATCAGTAAATCTTAGCTGTTGTCTGTCATTCAGCTCTATATTCAAGGATGTTCCCAGCTAAAGAGACTAGATTCTTCCCCATCATTCACTAACTAGAGTGGCAATAAACTGGGGAAGATAGTCTATGCATAGTGTATCAGACTGCAACAATATGTGGATATCACATTATCCACGGAAAAGAGAGAAATACGGAATAGTAGCACAATCAGCTAGTACATGGCAAAACTCGATTTTGAACCCAGGTCTCTCTGCTCCAAAGGCCAATTTGTTCTTTTTGAACCCTGTTGCCAAGAGCTCAGCATGAGCTGACAACGTGCAGTGGTTGTTAATGCAGTGAATGTGGTGGTAGACAAATGGGATGTGTACAGGCAGAAGCCTCTGGAACAGAGGAATGGTGGTAGCCCTGCTCCAGTCCTCTGCTTGACCATCTGAATCGGTCCAACCATGCTTCCAAAAGTGACTAGTGGGTGGGAAGACATGGAATCGCGTCCTGTGGTGGCCCTTAGGAGGGATTAAGCTATTTTGCCTGAAGGAGAGAAGACAGCTGTGGACATGAGAGCAGTCTTCAAACAATAACCAATTTATCAAAAATAGAGGGAAAGAGAATTCAGTATAACATAGGTGAAAAACTTCTTTCTGGGCTTCCCTGGTGGCGCAGTGGTGGAGAGTCCGCCTGCCGATGCAGGGGACGCGGGTTCGTGCCCCGGTCTGGGAAGATCCCACATGCCGTGGAGCGGCTGGGCCCGTGAGCCATGGCCACTGGGCCTGCACGTCCGGAGGCTGTGCTCCGCAACGGGAGGGGCCCCAACAGTGAGAGGCCCGCGTACCGCAAAAAACAAACAAACAAACAAAAAAAACTTCTTTCTTTTTTGCCCACACCGTGTGTCTTGCAGGGTCTTCCCTGACCAGGGATTGAACCCGGGCCGTTGGCAGTGAAAGCTCAGAGTCCTACCACTGGGCCACCGAGGGAATTCCCTAGGTGAAAACGTTCTAACTGTCTGAACCAAGGCTCTTTGGTTTGGGAAGTGATAAATTTGCTCTCATTGGAAAGATTGAGGAGAAGCTAGACAACCACTTGATGGGGTAAAGTAGAGGAATTTTGTCAAATGAATTCAACATATATTTAGTGGACATCTGTTACAGGCCATGTATGGTACATGAGTCAAAGTTCCTGCCAAACTTGAAATTCTATTATGAAACTAGAAGGGCTAACTAAATAGGACCTTATACCCTGCTCAAAACTCTGACTTTGACCACTATACTCATTGGCATAAATATTCTTGTAATTAATTTTAAAATTAATTATATATTCTTCTTTCCCTTACCTGAGTAACTTTTGCCACTTGCAATAAAGTAGGGGCAAATTCCACCATATTAACCTGGATTGCTCCTGTTCCATGTTCTCCCATGTAAGCTTCCTTTTAGCACAGGGGAAACAAAGAATAATTTAGTCAGCAGTATTAGGACAGGAAACTGAAGGTTTCCAAGTACATTTTAAAGGGAAAAAAATGCAAAATAAAATGGAAAATAGTACCAACCTCAAATATCAACCTCAAATATATGAGCTGACAATTCACCTTCATTCTCTGGAACACATCCTGTTCCAGTGTGCAGAGCTCCATATTTTTATTTTATGATTCTGGCCCTAAAGCCAGAATTGCCCAGATTGCCCTGAGCTTAGGGTTCCAAAGTAAAGAAAGTGGATACAGCTTGTCAAATAGGAGCTGTGGTCAGAGCTGAATGTAGGTTGGAGTGGCGTCTGTAGTGGTTGCTGGGAGGACCTACTATGTGACCAGCAGAGTACGGCCATGACTGACCAAAGCATGTTTGAAAGCATTTGAACAGGCTTTATCTATGTTTTGTTTTCTAACACTGCCTACCAATTCATAAAACCTCAATCAATATTTGCTCAAGTGCAGGGTGGTAGAAAGTCGAAACAGTGGGCAAAGTAACAGGGAGAAAACTTGCAAGTTGATATTTAACTTTGAGCGAGTCATTTGTCCTGTTCACTAGAAAGACTTATGCTCTGAGAAAGGAGATGAATTAAGACTGTGGTTTTCAAACACAGGTCGTAGCCCACTGAGAAATCAATTTAATAAGTTGAAATCAGCATTTAAAAAAATTAAATAGAGGGGCTTCCCTGGTGGCGCAGTGGTTGAGAGTCCGCCTGCCGATGCAGGGGACACAGGTTCGTGTCCCGGTCCGGGAGGATCCCATGTGCCGCGGAGGGGCTGGGCCCGTGAGCCATGGCCGCTGGGCCTGCGTGTCCAGAGCCTGTGCTCCGCGGCGGGAGAGGCCGCAACGGTGAGAGGCCCGCGTACCGCAAAAAAAAAAAAAAAAAAAAAAATAGAAATAGAAAATTTCTATTTAATTTAAAAAATTAAATAGAAAATTCCAGACTGCTTTGCACACAGCAAGGGTATTATTTAATGAAACTTTTGCTTATTTCATGTGAATACACACACATACCCATACACACACACACACACACACACACACACACACACATGCACAGGCACATACACACATGTGTATACTGGATTGTGCTGTAAAGTGAACATTTTACCATGGAGCACAGTCAAAAATGTTTGACAAATGCTGACCTAAGAGAACCTATTTAGCATTTGGGCCACAGAGAGGACCCCAGAAAAAGCAAATGATTTTGGATCCTCTATTACTGAGTTGACAGATTAATGTATTTTTATAAATTGTGATAAAATATACATAACATAAACAGACTAACGTTTTAAAATGTAAGGGAAAAAGCACTAAATGCCTTTGTCTAAAAACTAAAAACCTCCCACCCCCAACTTGTATCATCTTAAAGGTTTGAGTTTACAATGCTGTCCCCCTTCTCCCATCCCCCTTGTTTTTCCTCCTAGGACTAGGACCAGGACTAGGTTCCTGGTCTGTATCTCCCGGAACAGGTGTATGTTTTGATTTTGATCTTATGGGGCAAGTAGCAAAAGTCCCCTCTTGTACCTGTGACTGAGTTAGAGAGGAGAGTGTGTTTACATTCAATTGTACTCTTACATTACAAAATAGATTGTTAAAAAGCAGGTAATTAACTAGAATCTAAATAGGCATGTAATTTGGAACAAGATTTAGAGAACTACAGTGTGCCTTGGTGAGCATACCAGTCTTACCTTCCTTTTCAGATCTGGGCAGTTGTCTGTCACAGACCCTGACTCACTTTTATTTTTGCTTATGTTTCATATTTGCATCCTTGTTTTTTGTCCTTTAAGTATAAATTGTTTCCCCAGCTACATTGTTTGCCTTTTCAGGGGTACAGATTCCTTTCCTATCTATTTACGTGTCTTTGCCAGACACACAATACTATTCAATAAATGTAATTGTATAAATGCAGTAAATGATAATTGATTACTTTTTCTTCTCAGCCATTATCAATAACTGAGTCATTTTTACTGGAATCAGGCAGTCAAATGCCATTGAAGACAACTTTTCCTTTTCTGGAGCAATAACCTCATTGCTAGTTGCTTAGAATTTCTCAGTTTCCAGGCTCTTCCCCCTCAGGCAACATTTACTCACTTGGCTTGGGCTCTGAACTAGCTGCACCTTGTATTTGTATAACTGTGTAGTTAAAGGGAGCTTTACTGCTTTTTAATTCACTGGTGAAGGACATAAAGGGATGTTATCTTCATGTGGCCAGTGGGGAAACTGAGGCATAGAGCCATTAAGCCCATGGTTCTGCAGCACAGTTGGTGACAGCTCTGGACTAGTTGCTGACTTCGAGGGTGGGGCTCTTTTCACTACATCAGTGGCTTCTCTGCTTTGTTTTTCCCTCCTATTCCTCCCTCACTAAATTGGAAGATTCCTGCTTTCATCTCAAGGTGAAGAAAAAAGAGAGGGAGGGAGAATTGTGCAGCTGATGATTTCTATAACTCTTTTCCACCAGTGATTTCCCTGAGGTATTTACATAGAGTAGGATTTCTAATACACACCACAGGCAAGCCGGTCTCCTCTGGCTAAATACCTTATTTCTTCCTCATCAATCCAAGTCTGGCCTGAAGACATCTTCCATGTTACTTTCCTGCCTGATCCTGCTCCATCCCACCCAGACTGACTCAGTGAAGAGGCTACTCTGTGCCAGTTTACTGTGTGTTTTTTGTTGTTTTTTTTTAACATCTTTATCGGAGTATAATTGCTTTACAATGGTGTGTTAGTTTCTGCTTCAGAACAAAGTGAATCAGTTATACATATACATATGTTCCCATATCTCTTCCCTCTTGCATCTCCCTCCCTCCCACCCTCCCTATCCCACTCCTCTAGGTGGACACAGAGCACTGAGCTGATCTCCCTGTGCTATGCGGCTGCTTCCCACTAGCTATCTATTTTACGTTTGGTAGTGTATATATGTCCATGCCACTCTCTCACTTTGTCACAGCTTACCCTTCCCCCTCCCCATATCTTCAAGTCCATTCTCTAGTAGGTCTGTGTCTTTATTCCCGTCTTACCCCTAGGTTCTTCATGACCTTTTTTTTTTTTTCTTAGATTCCATATATATGTGTTAGCATATGGTATTTGTTTTTCTCTGACTTACTTCACTCTGTATGACAGACTCTAGGTCCATCCACCTCACTACAAATAACTCAATTTCGTTTCTTTTTATGGCTAATATTCCATTGTATATATGTGCCAAAACCCTGCAGAAAGTAGGCATAGAGGGAACTTTCCTCAACATCATAAAGGCCATATATGACAAACTCACAGCCAACATCGTCCTCAATGGTGAAAAACTGAAACCAGTTCCACTAAGATCAGGAACAAGACAAGGTTGCCCACTCTCACCACTATTACTGTGTGTTTTTAGGGGACTGCACCTGCCTTATCTCACTTAAACCCACCGAAAATCTGTGAGGCAAGTATTTTTATTCCCATTTAAGAGCTGATAAAACCCAGGCTCAAGAAAGTTGAAAACTCCAGTTCCTCAAGTCCAGGTTTTGTGCTCTTTTCCCAGATCTCCAGGGCTTTTATTTATTTACTTGCTTGTTTATTATTTAAGCACATCGTACATTCCTCTCCAACCTCCAGTTTCCTTTATGCAAAATTCTAGCATACATGATTTAAAAAAATTTTTGTGTACCTTTTGGAAGAACCGCAAGAATTTTAGGTCCACTGTAAGGTAAGTCTTGTGTAACAGCCTGTGGAAAGTTGGAAATTGAATAATGTCCATTTCAGTTATGCTGGATAGTTTAAATAAAGTTACCAAAAATTTATTTCATTGCAAGCAACCAAGTTACTGGGTCTCCAGAAGTGGGAGCCAATGCTATGTAATAATGGCAACAACAACAATGAAAATCAGATTTAAAAAATAAAATCTTTGATCATATGTATGGAATACGAGACAAAGCAAAATTGCCTCTCAGTATGTATAGATACTACAAACAATAAATGCTGGAGAGGGTGTGGAGAAAAGGGAACCCTCTTGCACTGTTGGTGGGAATGTAAATTGATACAGCCACTATGGAGAACAGTATGGAGGGTCCTTAAAAAACTAAAAATAGAACTACCATATGACGCAGCAATCCCACTGCTGGGCATATACCCAGAGAAAACCATAATTCAAAAAGACACATGCACCCCAATGTTCATTGCAGCACTATTTCCAATAGCCAGGTCATGGAAGCAACCTAAGTACCCATCGACAGACAAATGGATAAAGAAGATGTGGTACATATATACAATGGAATATTACTCAGCCATAAAAAGGAACGAAATTGGGTCATTTGTAGAGACATGGATGGACCTAGAGACTGTCATACAGAGTGAAGTAAGTCAGAACGAGAAAAACAAATATCATATATTAACACATATATGTGGAATCTAGAAAAATGGTACAGATGAACTGGTTTGCAAGGCAGAAATAGAGACATAGAGGTAGAGAACAAACATATGGACATCAAAGGGGGAAAAGAGGGGTGGGATGAATTGGGAGATTGGGATTGACATATATACACTAATATGTATTAAATAGATAACTAATGAGAACCTGCTGTATAGCACAGGGAACTTCACTTTGCTGTACAGTAGAAACTAACACAACATTGTAAAACAACTATACCCCAATTTAAAAAAAAAAAGATTCTACAACAAAGCAAGACAAATTTATTTTCATCTACTTGAAATTGCAGAGGAGGGAGATCCTGCAAAGCTTCCAGGGAGAAAGGGATAGTGAAGGGAATGTAATTGCACAGTATCCGTTATTACTAATAAAAGCATGAAAATAAACATATAATTGACACGCTTTTTAGTGTCTTCTTTATTGTTTCATTTTGCTGAATGTAAACTTTTAAATTTGGATTTTCATAGGTTCCATCCTGACCTCCAGTCTCCTAAGTCTATTTTCTCCACGTGGTTATAAGATTTTCACCTGGATATTAGCATTCTTTTCTTTTCTTTCCTTTTTTTTTTAAGGTCCCACCAGTCTGGGAAAGAGAAGGGACTCAGGACCTACTGTCAGAATTTCAAGTTGGCCCCATCACAGCGAATCCATCCCATTCCCTGCTTTAACTTTTTCCTGTGTAGAGCCACTAAGGTGCAGCGATATTCCTACTTATAAGATTTTAAAATATTTCTCCTTGGGGAGAGATTTTAGGGCGGCGGGCACACCCCTCTGTACTTCCTCATTTCGGCGCGTAATAAGTGGAAGCGCAGAAGCCCGAGGCCGGGAAACGGATTTGGATTTCAAAGGGCTATTGTGCCTCCCTCTGGGCTCTGACCTGGAAAGCGCTTTATCTGTAACCCTTTTATGGCCCCAGACGTATTCTCGCTTCCTGGCTATTTGTAAACTTGTCTAATCTCGCTCACAGGACTGTACGTTGCCGACCAAAGGGAGGGAGAGGGTGAGAATGTTTGTAAGAGTTTAGAAAGTGATAACAATCCCATTTTATTTATTTATTATGCACTGCACAATCCTATAATAACAATGACAGTGTACATGAAAGTTCTTCTACAATTCTATCAGCCTAATAAATCGCTTGTTTCTATTTTATCTTCCATTTCCTCGTGCATTAAAACATTCTGCAAAGCTCTGTGCCAGCCTTAGGGATTCACGGGAAACTTTTACACATCCTAAATGCAAATTTGCATTGTTTTTTTAAAAAAATTATAGTTGATTAACAATATTGTGTTAGTTTCAGGTGCACAGCAAACTGATTGGTTATACATATATATGTACATATCTATATTTTTTTGACTCTTTTCCATTATAGTTTATTACAAGATATTGACTATAGTTCCCTGTGCTATTCAGTTGCATTTTGCTTTTATTTTTCCTTTTTACTTATCCTAAGTATTTCTGATGCTGCAAAAATATTCACAACATGGCTTTAGTGACTACCTAATATTCCATCAACGACATACACTTTAAAGTGTTATTTCAGTGTAAGTATCCAGCATTTACGAGTAAACGCTAACACCCTTTGACCTTGCACTGCAGGGCCAGAAGACCGGTCAAGGTTAGACGGAGGGCTCCGGGAGGAAGGGCTGCCGCCCGCGCGCCAGCCGGCCAGCCGAGGACGCGAGGAGGAAGCTTGGTGCGCCACCCCCTCGACCCCTTCCGGCACCTGCAGTCTGGCGCCTTTTCCCTCCGACCTCGCTTCCTCGGGTCCCGCGCTCCAGCGAAGGGCCCCCAATCCGGCTGCGTGCCCACCCCTAGCCCCGGGCTGTCTGTTTCCAGAGCGCCTCCTAAGGTGTACGTGAGGCAGGAAGTGACGCAAAGGGTCTCCGAGGATCTGGAGAGGGCGGGAGACTATAAACGGCAGACTGCAGGCAACCAACCCATCAGAGGGCGTCAGCATCGGCCGGTGACGGGTAGTGGAGCGGCGGACCCGGGAGGCGCCTGTGTGAGTGACACGCTGCTGCTAGAATCCCGCTGACCCTCCTGCCCTCCCTTCAGCCTGCGGGGCTGCTCCGAGCAGTCTCGGGTGCGGCCCGCCGGCGTGCAGTCCAGCAGCCTCGGGGAGTCGCCGGGGGCGCGGGAAGGCTGCAGCGCCTCCGGGTGGGGCGGGAGGGGGTGCGCGCCGCGTGGCGGCGGGGAAGGGGTTGCGGCGGAGAGCGGAGTAGCCTGCAAGTGCAAGCAGGGTAGAGCCGCGCTGCAGAGAGGGGCTGCCCTACCTTTCTCTTCCTCTTGGTGCCCTCCTCCTCTCGGCCCCCGACCGGCGAATGGATTCTGTTAGGGCCCTGAGGGCGAGATGAGGGGTGCCCCACTGTCGCTGTGCGCTCCGCCATTCTTCTTCCGGCTCCTCAGGCCACCCGGATCCCTTGTCCTCAGTAGCTTGCCCTTAAAAGATGCAGGCCCTCGTGGGACAGCCCTAGCCTGAGGGCTCGGGAGCGAGGCGTGAGCCACGCTGCCGCAGCGCAGAGCCGCTGTGCGGGGAGCACGTGGCCGCTCTAGGAAGAGTTCCCAGGGAATGGCTGTCGCGATGCGTGGGTGACCTTGAGCTCGTAGCCTTTGGATTCCTCGGGGCCCTCCCGGGCCCTGGTCTCATCGCTGTCCTCGACTAGATTACTGTGTCCTGGGCATTTAGGCGGGGGTTTCTATAAGCTGTATATTTGAACTCTAGTACAACCTGATCTTTCAGCGCTGCCCGTTGGCCTTGTGTGTGGGTTCTCAGTTTTCCCAAGGCAGAAGCTGACTGAAAACCGCAGGTGTTGATATTAAGAATATTCGGATTGCTAGGCCCTCCTCACTAACAGATGGGAGACTGTAGGAATAAGACTTATACTTTGTGAAAGCTATGGTCTAGAGACTAAATAAAAGCTATTTGGATTGGAATCGGCTTTTGCCTTCAGGAAATTAGGGATATGGTATAAAAAGGCTGTGCCGTATGGTATAAATGGGCTTAGAGACCCATTGTGTCACTGTTTCGGGTGGACAGCTTTCTAAGCTCGTAGTGGGGAGAGTGGGTAAGTTGTGACTTGACTCGTGTTAACGTCCTCCCTCTGCCTACTGCTTGTGGCGACTTTGGGTATACCAAGGAAATTGATTGCTGCTGCTTTTTTCGGAGAAGATTGAAGTAGGAAATAGTTGCCCTGTTACAAATATTTGGATACCTTTATTCTAGGTTTCGATAGGACTTTGGAATACTAGATGCTGATTCTGTGGTCTCTGAGCTAGGGAGTTTGACCTTACTGACAAAGACATTTAAGGTGATTTCCAGAAGTGGTTTTCTACCTTTTTTTTTTTTTTTTTTTTGGTGGTATCTTATTTCCCCGACCGGGGATCGAACCCACATCCCCTGCAGTGGAAGCTCGGAGTCTTTACCACTGGACTGCCAGGGAGGTCCCTGATTTTCTGCTTTGAAAATTAAGGTTAGGCTATCTAAAGTATACTTGTTTGCCCTGCTGTTCCCCCCCCCTCAATTTTGGATTATAATAAACTCAATATGCTTCACAAGAAAATCCAGAATTTAAAAAATTTTGTCATTGATATGAAATATTTTCCAAAAGTCTATATATAGCATAGCATCCTTTAACTTTTCTTTGATGGAATGTTCTGACAAGAACATTGTAGTGGTGGCTGTGAACCTAGCCTGTGCTGAAGATTGTTGGATAGCAAACAACTCAGCTAACTCTGCCCTAAGGGGTGACATTTATTTGCCTCTGATAATGTAGTTATCTGTAATGGAGAAGGCTCCCAGCTAAACTTGAATCAGACAACAACTGAAAGCTCCTAAAAATGATTCTCTGAGGCCGTTTGGAACTCTTCTGTGGGTGTGCCTTCTGTCTGCTCTCGCAGAAGAGCACTACACAAATAGACCGCAGGGACTTCAGGTGGTCCTGACCTTCAAGTTGAGCAATCTTTTTTTCAGAAAGCTAAATAGGAATGAAGATTTTGCTTGTTTTTTTTTTTGATTTCCTCCACTGCCTTTTCATTTTAGGCCCGGAAAGTTAACTCTGGAAGCTAGTAAAGACCTTGACCAACCGTTTCTTTACAGTTTTTCTACTTTTTAAAGTGTCCCTACTACCCAAGCTTTACCCAGTGATTTCAGGATAAACCAAAATAGTAGCAAGGATGGGAAGATCCCACGTCCAAGGTTTTCATCATATTCTCTTTCATATAATTTCCAAATGATATGAAAAGTGAACTTCATATACATTAAGCATGGCCCCGTACGTTAACAAATAAAATATCTTTAGTCTTTGTTGATTATGATATAATTGCATATCAAGTATTATAGGATAGGGATATCAGTCAGAGAAGGCTTCATAGAGATGGCCCTTGAGCAGATCCTGGAAGAAATGAGTAGGACTTTAAGAATAGAGGAAGAATGTTAGTGGGTACAGGCAGGGGCTGGATTCTGTTTCATTTTGGAGAAGATAGAGGGCGGCGAAGTAATTAGGTAGTGTAGGTCTCCAGAACAGAGCCTCAAAAGCAGGCAGAGGAACTTCATTTTATGTGATCTCCAAGGACTTGAAACTGTGGCTTGTTTTCTAAATTGAAATGGGCTTGTCAATAATAACAAATAAGTGTCTTATTTTTATTTCAGGTAAAGTGGAGTAGCAGCTTTGGGTATGTTTTATATATAGGTGAAAGTATATTTTGGTACCTGATCCCCACAGCCCTTTAGCTGTACATATTTTGTACAGAACTATTGTTTTAAGACATCCCGAAGTAGCTTAAGACCATAAGATAATTACTGTATTTTAAAAAAAATTAAATAGAAATGCCACATTTCAAGAAAGTAGGAATAAGATGATTTGAATTTGAAAGAAGTTTGGGGCTGTAGTCTAGCGAGTACCTTTGCTTGCCTCCTCTCTTCCATCCCATGGCTCAATTAAAAAACATTTCAGATCTTCCTTCCATTTCATGTTCAAAACATGTGGGGCTCTGGTTTTGCTTACCTTAATTTTCATTATTGTGAGAAACTGAATAGTTTTCCCAGTTATCACTGAGAACACCAAAGATATACAAGATGCTAATATGAATAAAAATCAAGGTGATGTTTGGTTTGTCTCTTGTAATAGATTGTTAGCACTGGTGGTGACATCTTGAAAGAAGCCAAATAATGGTTGTTTGCCTTTTATACATAGTCTTTTAAGAGAACTACTTGTTTATAGACTGGTATATAACTGGTATGAAAAGTTTCTCTCCCATGCTTTTAGAACATGTAAATTAGAGTTATTTCAGTTAGAAGAAAATTCATTAAGGGTTCTTTGAAATAGCTTTACTATGTGTGAGATTATTTTGAAAGAATAACTCAATTTTGTTATGTGTAAAAACTTCAGGAATAACTTTTCTGGATATCATAGAATTAATTGTGTTCTTCACAGATGTGGGGTTAAATGATGGAGTTAAAATGGAAATTACCTAGGTCACACTTTTTTTCCTCTGACTTGATTTCTTTTATGTTATAGTCTTAATGTTGTGTCTGGGGATTGAAAATAGAAATAGTGTATCTGTTTTCTCAGTAAAAAATATACTTTTAATTATACAAAATCATGGCATGTGCTATTAATGTTTTTTCAGACTTGCAATCCTCAATCTCATTGTTTATTTAAATCTTTTATGTAGATCATTTATTTAAATATGTTGTCACTTTAGTCTTTAAAACTAGAAGCCTTGAGGAATGGCTGGGTCAGATGAATATTAAACTGGTAAGCTGTTTTTTCCTAGAAAAGGGTGATTAAAGTTGGTTCAGGGTGGGGCCTTCTAGTTCTGGCTCTAGTGATTGGGTCTGTACGGTTCTGGTGCAGTGATAGTGATAAGCTTTTTGTACCACATGGGGCAAGAGATTGTGCTTCTAAGAATATGACCTATTGCTTATTGGCTCCGGTATTTAAAGCTTGGGGATTAAAAATTGTTTTTTTGTTAATAGGTTTTGATAGACTTTTCTAATGCCAGTTTTTATAATTTCTTTGTTTTACAATCTGCATGTATATCATAGGTTGCTTTGTGCAATGTGGGTGTTAAATGTGCTATGAGTGTACTTGTAGTGGAGGAAAAGCTTTAAAATAGTATGAAATAAATGTCCATTTTATACATCTCAACATACTATCACTTTCAAGCATCTAGATGGACTCAAACCAAATTAATTAAAAAATCTAGATTTCAGTTAATACCTACGCTTTAACTTAAGACTCTCTCTTGGTTACAGAGGTGTAGTTTGCTTTGAAAAAAGTTGAAATTAATTTCTTAAATGTCTGGAGATGAGAACGCACTTTCTATAAAACCAGTTTTATAGAAACCCATTGGACTTCATTTTTAGATTATCAGTTTTCAGCCTCGAGCAAGTCACTTAACGTCTCAAATAACTGGCCTTTTCATCTGTAAAATAGCATACTCTGTTTTTCTTTTACCTATTCTTTTTGCATCGAAGATCTATCAAATCATTTGTTAGGAACTGTTCATTTAATCAGAAAGATCAGGTTCTCTCTCCTTTTCTATTGGCGGTGATTTGTTACGGATTTGTGTAGCATAACCAGTCTTGACTTAATTTTACTTTTGTTAGGTTTTTTCTTTTTTCCCAGGTGCTAGTCTATTTTCTTTTTTATTTGTCCCTTTTCTTTGACTACTAAATTCAATTACTTAAATCTACTTACCATGGATAACATTCTAACTAGTTTTCCTCACATTTTTTTCTTTTTTAAATAAATTTTTTGGCTGCATTGGGTCTTTGTTGCTGCGCACGGGCTTTCTCCAGTTGCAGCAAATGGGGGCTGCTCTTCGTTGCGGTGCGTGGGCTTCTCATTGCGGTGCTTCTCTTGTTGAGGAGCACGGGCTCTAGGCGCACGGGCATCGGTAGTTGTGGCACACGGGCTCAGTAGTTGTGGCGCATGGGCTTAGTTGCTCCGCGGCATGTGGGATCATCCCGGACCAGGGCTCGAACCCATGTCCCTTGTCCTGGCAGGCGGATTCTTAACCACTGCACCACAAGGGAAGTCCCAGTTTTCCTCACTTTTTTTTTTTTTTTTTTGCGGTACGCGGGCCTCTTACTGTTGTGGCCTCTCCCGTTGCGGAGCACAGGCTCCGGACGCGCAGGCTCAGCGGACGTGGCTCACGGGCCCAGCCGCTCCGCGGCA
Organism: Leucopleurus acutus; assembly: GCF_964270905.1. Taxonomy (NCBI): domain Eukaryota; kingdom Metazoa; phylum Chordata; class Mammalia; order Artiodactyla; family Delphinidae; genus Leucopleurus; species Leucopleurus acutus. The sequence continues at coordinate 71,874,188 of NC_139147.1, read as the reverse complement.
TGTGGGATCTTCCCGGACCGGGGCACGAACCCGTGTCCCCTGCATCGGCAGGCAGACTCTCAACCACTGTGCCACCAGGGAAGCCCCCTCCTCACATTTTTAATTAAAAAAAATTTCAAACCTACAGGAAAAGCTGAAATAATATTACGATGTATATCCATTACCTGGATTCACTGATCGTTAACCACATTTCCTTTATTTCTTACATGCTTTTTAAACTGAACTCTTTGGAATTAAGTGACAGACATCACAATATTCCATCCTTAAATTCTTTGGCATTAATCTCCTAAGAACAAGGGCGTTCTCCTCCAAAAAACGCAATACCATTATCACACTCCTAAATCTAATATTGATACAATCCTGTTATCTAGGATACAGTCTATATTCAAATTTCTTGTTTCTTCCAATAATGTCCTTCAAGCTGCCCCCCCCCCGCCCCAATTTAGGATCTAATCAAGGATCACACTAAATTTAGTTGTCATGTAAACTAAATATTTTGGTTAAAGACCGTTTCTAGAAAGGTGATAATATATTTAAAAGGATATTTGATATACAATAATCTAGTGTGGTAATGAAAAGTCCTCACCAGTCTGATACAGTGGTATGTATCTCATTATATTAATTCTCTATTTTACTACTAGGCTCTTCTGTGTGGCAGCTCGCAATGATGGATCAAGCAAGATCAGCATTCTCTAACTTGGTAAGATTTTCGGTAAGAAAGATTTCTCTGTCACCAGTTTGCAAGAATACGAAGTATACAAGGATGGCTTTCACCCAGTAAGCAGGAGATAATACCCAAAGCTGTCATCAGGTATTCATTTATATTCGAAGTGGTGGTCTTGAGGCGTAACTGATCTCACAAAGGAAGGGTATATTCAGTCTTGAGTAGAGCTAATTATGGAAAATCTTGTAAGAAGTTTCAGGGCAGAGAGACAATCAAGTAGATAAGATGAAGTAAAGAAAGCACTGGTCAAATTGTATACCAGTAGACATGCATAACAGAAACCCTGAATGAAAAGTCTGAATGAGATGAAGGCCAGTGTGTGATCCAGCCCTCATCTGCCGTTGACAGAACTGGGCACAGAGGAGAATGCTGATTTGAAGGGGGAACTTCTTTTTCTTTGAGAATGTATAGCAAGTCATAGTAATGGCCCAATAATATGTAGAACACCTCACCAAACTTTAACTGTCCCTATTCCCTTTCTTCTCTCATAATGCTTTCTCTCTGTCCTTTTTTCTTTTTTAAATCTCAGTTTGGTGGAGAACCATTGTCATATACCCGGTTTAGTCTGGCTCGGCAAGTAGATGGCGATAACAGTCATGTGGAGATGAAACTAGCTGTAGATGAAGAAGAAAATGTTGACAATAACATGAGGGGTAACCACACCAATGTCACAAAACCAAAAAGGTTAAATGGATATATCTGCTATGGGACTATTGCTGTAATCGTCTTTTTCTTGATTGGTAAGAATGGCCATTCAAAACTTAAATGTTCCTTGTCACCAACTCTAGGAATTCTGTCCATCCAGCTCAGCAAACATTTATTTCGTACCTTTTTATGTGCCATTGTGCAAGGCACTAGGAATACAATGATGGCTAAGACTCTGTACCTGCCTTTGAGGTTAACCTGGTGGGAGAAGAGAGACACATGAATCATTTCAGTGTAATGTGCAAATGTTATACTAGAAATATGCACAGGATATTTGTAGCATAGACCCTGGACCTGAGGATTCAAGGAAGGCTTCGGGGGAAGAAAAGGTACCTTTGCTTTGAAAAGGTAACTGTTTAAAGTAAAATTATTATACAATAGATTGGTTTAAAATAGACAAAATGGAGATGCATTACTTACTTTCAAATGGCTTACAATTTGATTAAAACCAGTATTTTCAAGGGTTAGCTGAAAATATTAACAATTCTTATAGGAATAGATTATAAATGAAATTCTATGAGTTCAGCTCTGAAACTTTTTATCCTTAGGATTTATGATTGGCTACTTGGGCTATTGTAAACGTGTAGAACCAAAAGCCGATTGTGAGAGACCGGCAGGAAGAGAGCCTTCGTGCACAGAGGAGACAGAACCTTTCGAAACAGAAGAGCAGCTCCCCGAAACACGTCGCATATTTTGGGCAGACCTCAAATCAATGTTGTCCAAGAGACTGGATACCATAGACTTCACCGGTGCCATCAAGTAAGCTTGAGCTGCTTTACAAGTTCAACCTCAGTGCCTACACAAATATTGATTATTAGGTGCAGTGGAACAAAACAAAGGTGATAGCCTGGAGGAAACGCTTTATACAATAGGCGAGACTTCCCATGTTCAGTTAGAGCGTAAAGAGTCAGTAAAGAACTCAAACTATGTTGTTAGGAAAAAATGTTAGAATTTCTGTGGGAACTCTCCTTTTTTTTTAAGAAAATTCACAGGCTCTTGATCTTTTTGTCGTCTGGTTCTTTGTAGCCTGTTGCTTGCTGTCAGACTTTCTTCTGCTCCGATTTTCCGTCTCAACCCCTTGTAAGTCATGCTGAGCCCTGCTACTATCCATAAGGGCATCGGTAGCCTTTTTCATCCTCTAGTTCAGAACTAACTTGACTGCCCAGCTTGATATGTCTCTAGTATTTCTTGATTTCTTCTGGTTCTCACTCAATCTATACCCTAAGAAGTGTCCTTAAGGCTCCTGTCCTTAGATTTTTAAGGTCTTCTTTGGACACATATCTAACTCCGTATAAAGAACAAATCAACTTTTACCTTTTGTTAGCCCCCTATAATTTCAATGGTACAGTAATTCTTTTTGTCTTAAATTAGAAATCTTGGCATTTTTTACTTCATCTGGTGAATACTTCTGTGGATACTGTATATTAGGCATTATGGATAAAGTGAGGATAAGGTCTATCAAAAAAAAGATCATATAACTAATATGATGTGGATACTTACAAAGAGTCATGGGAAAGAAAGCGGAACGAAGAGGAGTTTTGCTTCCGGGGTATTCAGAATGCTTCAAAAGAGTGAAAGTTGAAGCTGTAAATCTTGAGTTCACCACTAGCAATACTATCTTTCATTTTGCTTACAGCAGATCTTCTGGAAGCTACTCATTTCCCCTAAAATTACCCTAAGCAGATACATCAGATAAAGAGGTTTTAACAAGTTTGAAGTCACAAATTCCCTAAAATATAGGCACACAGTTTTTTTCTTCTAAGCTTGTCTCTTATCTGGTTAATCCAGGATTTTGGGTCACAGTTAATTTATTTTTTTGACTTACGCTTTTAAAACGATTTGCTTGATACTTGAGTTCAATGTTTATTTTAGGTTAAACTTTAGTTCATTTAACAGTGACGTTTTTTCCTCCAGGATGCTGAATGGAAATTCTTATGTCCCTCGTGAGGCTGGATCTCAAAAAGATGAAAGCCTTGCTTTTTACATTGAAAATCAGTTCCGTGAACTTAAACTCAGCAAAGCCTGGCATGATGAACATTTTGTTAAGATTCAGGTCAAAGGCAGGTATGTTGAAAGATGGTAACCTTATTTTATAAGAAGTAGCTATTCTCAGGTGTGCTAATTATAGCGAAGACCTTCAAAATAAATAATGCAAGTCAAACGCTAAATGTATTAAATCCATTTAATTTGTTTCTCAGGAATGCCTTAGCTTCATTTTAACTTAATCTTTTTTTAGCAATGCTCACAACTCGGTGACCATAGTGAGTGAGAGCGGCAGCAGCAGTACGGTGTACCTGGTGGAGAATCCCGAGGGTTATGTGGCGTATAGTAAGGCTACGACAGTTACTGTGAGTAAGGCAAAACCGTGCGTGAGACATTTTTCCCTGTTGAATAGCTCAAAAACTCATTGTCTTTACTGTCCTTAGTATAAATTTACTTACAAAATGTAACTGACCTTGGGATATTTTTTGTTCTCAACCCTCCTAAGCCACAGTTAAAATAAAATCCCAAGTCCTCATCTTGGTTAGCAAGGCCCTCAGTAATTCTCCTGCTCCCCTCTTTGCTCACTCTGCTGTGGCCACTCTAACCTCCCTGCTGTTCCTCAAACCCTCAAACTCAAGCATGCTCCCACCTCACGGCCTTTATAGAAATCGCCTTTCCCTTTGCCTGACCCACTCTTCCCTTAAATATTAGCATGGCTTCTTCCCTCACTCTGTGCACGTCTCTTCCCAGCATTACCTCCCTAGGGAAGTCTTCCTTGATTATCTGATCAAAAATGTCCTTCCTCTAATCACTTCTCCTTATCCTGCTTTATTTTTCTTCCTGGTACTTATAGCACCTGACTTTATTTACTTGTTTCCACACTAGAATGTAAACTACATGAAGGGCTAGGGGTTGGTTTCATGTTCTGCTATGTCCCAGAGTCTTGGACAGTGCCTGACACATGGTAGTATTTACTAAATGAATTCATGTATCAGGTACCCCCTTATGTGGGGACAGATATAAATAACCGTCTCAGCTGGAGTCTAATCTTAGTTTGGTTCTTTAATGCTTGATCTTTTAAAATTTAGGCAAATATGGCCAAACTACTATAGAAATTAAAAAACAGCTAGATAGATCTATCTAGGTTTTTTAGGTTAAAAACCACATATTTATATGCTGGGGTCTATCTAAAAACTGCCTTCTGAGCCAAATGAAGTTTTAGGGTTGTTCTCTGCCTTCCTGCTTTACCTGTGCTGTATTACTTTCCCACAAGCCAGTGGTTTGGAGGCGGGTAGATTGTTCTGTTAAAGAACGTGGAGAGTTTTGGTTCACCTGTGAGCTTTCTATATTTAGATATTTGGTTGTTAATGTCAGTTTATAGCTGTATGTCTGAACTAGGAGCATTATGATAACAGCTTATAAAAACATCTAAAAGTTGATCTATGCAAGTCATTTTATTATAAAACAATTTTCAGACAGATTTATTATCAGAACTTTTAGTTACTTCTTATGTCCTCAATTGTCTGGAGTTCAAGTGTGGGAACATTATGTAATTGGTACTGCCTTGGCTAGCCTACCATATTTATATTGATAGATGTCTCTTTGCTTAAGGATATCTTATTATCCTTTCTCTTCCCCCCAGATATCTGAAGCAATGTAAATTAATTGATGTAAATAATCAATGTTAATTAAAGGCATCATAAGATAATAAATGGCATGAATATAGGAGACCAGAAATCTTTTTTTTTTTAATTTTTTTTTTAACATCTTTATTGGGGTATAATTGCTTTACAATGGTGTGTTAGTTTCTGCTTTATAACAAAGTGAATCAGTCATACATAAACATATGTTCCCATATGTCTTCCCTCTTGCGTCTCCCTCCCTCTCACCCTCCCTAGAGACCAGAAATCTTGACTTCACTCCTGTTAACCCTGACCAGTTTCGACTTTAGAACTCTCATATATTCTTTCCTGGCCTCGGCCTTCTTTTTTTTCTCTCTTGGTTTTCTCTCTTGGGTTTGACCTGTAAAATATTTGGTGGCAGACTCTGTCGCTATTCTAATACCATAATGCTCATTGAATCTAATGTCTTTATTCTAGGGTAAACTGGTCCATGCTAATTTTGGCACTAAAAAAGACTTTGAGGATTTAAATATGCCTGTGAATGGATCTTTAGTGATTGTTAGAGCAGGGAAAATTACTTTTGCTGAAAAGGTGAGTATGAGTTATTAAATACATTGGTATCATAACATTCTTCAGCTAAATGGTATTGTTAATTTTCTTACATTCTGAAAACCATCTGTCTTACACTCTCATACCTGATAATATAATTTATTAAAGTACTCTACAAATCAAATAAGTTCCAGTTATCTAAAGTTATAGGATACTTCCAAAACTGGCATATCCACTTGGAGTATTTTGCAGTAGTTGTCTTTCAATAAAAATGCAATAATCAGAAATGCTTAAGTGAAAGAAGTTTAAATTGTGTCTATGTAACTGAGTTATATATAAAATATATTATATATATAAGATTCAGTTATAACTATGTTTTCTAAAAAGGAAAATTAAAAGTCACCTACACAGGGCTTAGAATGGAAAGACAGTGGCTGTTTTGGATGGGTTTTTATTATTTCTCTTATCTTCTGAACACTCCTTAAGAGTTAGTTAAACTTTGTTGTGCAGCCACATTGAATTGTTTCTTTTTTACTTTTTAAATTGAGTTTAATCCACATACCATAAAATTCACTCTTTAAAGTGTATAGTTCAGTTTTTAGTATATTCACAGGTTGTGCAACAATCACCATGATCTAATTCCAGAATATTTTTATCGTCCCCTAAAAAAACCCCATACCAGCAGCAGTCACTCCCCATTCCCCGCTCCTAGTCCCTGGCAATCACTAATCTACTCTCTGTTTCTATGGATTTGCCTCTTCTGGACATTTTATATGAAGGGACTCATACAATATTTTGCGTCTTTTGACTGGCTTCTTTTCACTTAGCATAATAATGTTTTCAAGGTTCATCCATGTTGTAGCATTAATCAGTACTTCATTTCTTTTTTTTGCTGAATAGAATTCTACTGTGCGGATATACCACATTTTGCTTGGCTACTTGTCAATTGATGGACATTCGGGCTGTGTCCACTTTCTGGCTTTATTAATAATGTTACAATAAACATTCATTTACGTGTTTCTATGTGAATAGATATTTCTAATTCTCTTGTGTATCTACCTAGGAGTGGGATTGCTGGGTCATATGGTAACTCTGTTTAGCTTTTTGAGTATATAATATTTTTGAAATGACAACATTTTAGAAATGGAGGAGAGGTTAGGTTAGTGGTTGCCAGGAGTTGAGGGTGGAAAGGAAGTGGGTGTGGATATCAAATGGCAATGGGAAGGATCTTTGTGGTATTAAAACTAATTGTTCAATATTTTGATTGTTTAGAACTTAATACACACAAACACATAAATGAGTACAAGTAAAACTGGGGAAATCTGAATAATATTAGTGGATTGTATTGTATCAATGTTAATATTCAGGCTCTTACATTATAGTTTTGCAAAGAAACTGGGCAAAGTTTACAATGGATCTCTATTACTTCTTAAAACTGCAAATGAATCTACAATTATCTCATTAAAAATTTCAGTTAAATTTTTTAAAAAAGAGTTAAATTTTAAGGCAAGTATTTTTTTCTAAACATATAAGCTATTTGAAACATTGGGAGTACTGGTGTAGTCTGCTGTAACCCTTTGTCTTTCAGTATAAGTTCAGTATGTATTCTTCTAATTTTGGTTGATTAGATCTTCATTTTCTGAGCTTTACCTGTTTTTCTTTAGGCTGCAAATGCTGAAAGTTTAAATGCAATCGGCGTCTTGATATACATGGACCAGACTAAATTTCCCATTGTTAATGCAGATCTTCCAGTTTTTGGACATGTGAGTTTTTATTTCTTGAGTAAATGAGTTACTGGGTTCTCCAAATTGTTGCTGGATTCCATCTACATTAATAGAAAGAGAACTGTGCCATCCTTAAATACTCTTTTTCCCTTGGAGAGTTTTAGCAGTAAGTGAGAAGATGAATTACATGACTTTGAGACCTAATTATTACTTATTGCTAAAAGTACTTTATCAGTCGTATCTTGAATTGAGAATTTGACATATGCCATATAAGAGTCACATATTATAGAACCACTCAGACTTTCAAACTTCAAGGTGCTAAACCAAACTCAGGTTATAGCCCCATACTGAATTTGAATCTTATAGGGATTTCTTGAATAAATGCCTGAGCTAATTATTCTTTTGTTTTACTAGGCTCATCTGGGAACAGGTGACCCTTACACACCTGGATTCCCTTCTTTCAATCACACTCAGTTTCCACCATCTCAGTCATCAGGATTGCCTAACATCCCTGTCCAAACAATTTCCAGAGCTGGTGCAGAAAAGCTATTTCAGTAAGTTCTCATTTGAAAACTGTAATGCAGGGTCAGGTTTTATGATTAGGGAGAAATAATAATAATTTGTTGATTTGATAAAATCTTAAAACAATTGGCTATAATTTTCCACATTTTGGACATTTTGAGGATGGTTAGCTGTTAACTTGGTGTAGATAAAAATGAAATTTTTCCTCCATAAAGTGATCTTAATAATAGACATTGGATTTATAAACTCAAGGAGTCCTTGTTCAATCCACCCAGTGAATTTCTTGTGTAATATTCCTGGCATAGCTTCTGCTTAAGTACTTCCTGTGGTAAAGCATTTTGTTACCTATGGCAACCCGTCCAATTATTGGAGATCTATAAGAATTTGTATTGAGCTGAAATCGTATTCCCTGGAACACTCATTAGTTCTGGATTTTCTTTTGAAGCAACAGAATGATTCAAGTTTCTTTGTCTATAGATTGAATATCCTCAGTTCTCATGACAGTTTCCAGATGCTTTATAGTCATGATTAGTCCTTCTGGATATCTCCCTAGTGTATTAGTACCCTCTTTAGAAATAGAACTCAGTCTGATTAGAGTACATGTCATTAATTTTTATCTTGATCTGGATATATTCCCCACCTGGTATTGGCATGGGATGTCAGTCTAGTTTCAAAACTCATGTGAGCATTTATTTGCTATGTGACATAGAACAAGTCACTCTTAACCCCATTGATCATGTTTCTTTGACTTAATCGGATAGCTATAAAGTATATTCTACTTAGCAGGGTTACTGGTATCAAATGAAGAGCCATCTACATATAAGGACTTTCAAATATCCTATATGGCTATTAATAATGCTGTTTAAGAGGTTTTTGTAATGGATGATTCTTTTTGACTAAAATCAAACTGAGAATCAGTTAATTCTTCCTACCATCTACAAGTCTTTCCTAACCTATGAAGCCAGCCCCTTATCTTCTTGTGTAGTGGGGAGTAATGATGTTTTGACATATTTATGTAAGTAAGCCGTTTTAGAGTAGTCAGTGTTTGAATAACACAGGAGGAATCAGGTAGGGGAAGATATCTAACCTAACTACCAGCAGCATGAGAGTATTCTTTCTTAACTGAAATAAGAATGTATACTACCCTTGTTAGTGGAGAGTTAGGAAACAGGAGAATGTATTAATGGACTTTTATGTATAAGAACTTCCTTCCGAGTCCATCTTGGAATCTATTTCAAATGTAAATTGTAGCTATGTCTCTGGCAGAAAGGCACACATCAGATGGGATAGGTAATACTTTTAGAAAACATTGGTTAAATTAGGAAGTAACTCATGATTTTCAAATGACCGCCTACAGATCAGAGTAAAAACACAAATGTTTGGCCACTAGTGAATAATTTTGTATGTTCTGTTTATATGTCCTCTTAACCTAGAACTTTACTGGACAGTAGGAAGGACTGACTTTGTAAACTGGGGGGAGGTTAACAATAACTCAGAACTCTGATCTCTGTTTTCTACTTCTAGACATATGGAAGGAGACTGTCCTCCTATTTGGGGATTAGACTCTTCATGTAAGCTGGTATCCTCACAGAACAAGAATGTGAAGCTCACTGTGAACAATGTGCTGAAAGAGATAAGAATTTTTAACATCTTTGGAGTTATTAAGGGCTTTGAAGAACCAGGTAAAGATCCTTGGGGGGTTTTCGTTTGTTTTGTTTTCCTTACTCTTAAGGATGTGGCCAGAGGGAGGGAGTGCAGGAAGGCTGACTTGGCTTGGTTTCCTGAAATGCTAAATCTTATCTGTCCTAAAGGAACTGTTCAGGTGTCAGTTTTAGTGGGAGGTAATAAGGCCCTAGGAAATTAACTTGTCAAAAACTGACCATTATGACTAGAAAATCTCTTGTAAGTTATTAAATAGACCAGAGGTAAGCAAATTTCTTCTTAAGGGGGCAAATAATAAACATGTTGCAGGCCATACAGTCTCCACTGCAACTCTTCAACTCTGCCATTGTAGCATAAAAATAGCCATGGACAATATGGGCATGCAGGCTGTAGTCTGCCAATGTATCTGAATGCCATCAAATAATAATATTTGGTAAGGAAAGCCCTTGGACTTCAGTGCTTATTAGACAACTAGCACAAATAAGTAGTCAGTGAGTAACCTTATTGGTAATGTAGAAAAAAGAGTAGCAGTATGAATAAGGGAAAAGAGATCAGTATTGTCATGTGAATTTTTTAATCCCTAGAGTCCTAAGTCAGATCTGAAGGAAGGCTCTCTTACCCTTAATACGTATACTACATTGTTACCCTTCCACTAATGTGCTTACTCTAGACTTCAATATTAGAAAACAATTTAAAAGCTGATTGTATAATTTATCTTTTTTTTTTTTTTTTTTTTAATTAAGATCGCTATGTTATAGTAGGGGCCCAGAGGGATGCCTGGGGTCCTGGAGCTGCAAAGTCCAGTGTAGGAACAAGTCTCCTATTGAAACTTGCCCAGATACTTTCCGATATGGTCTTAAAAGGTAGAGTACAAATTTTTGAGAACTTGAACATCTATGTACTGTATTCCTTAATGTTATAATATGCTTTGCTCACTTTTGCCTATACTCTTATGGTTCACTTGTGTTAGACCCTGAATTCTTAAGTACAAAGCAGGTTGCCTTTTGTTGTATCTGCCTTTGACTTTGAAACAGCTTTCTGTGCAGTGCCTTCATTGTACTGGGAATCACGAGTTTCTTTGAGATGCTGGAAAGCATTATATTGGGCCCTAAATTCTTAGTTTGACATATCCAGAATGATACGGCAAAATCTAACATGGTCCCTAAGGAATCTATTTGAAAGCAAGCAGTGTCATACCTTTGCACTAATGTTCTATAGTTTTGTTATAAAATGATAATATATAACTTAAATATTTATAAATACAACATAGAATATGTATTTATATATTTGATTTATAAATATATAATATTATATAGTATATAATTTGTTTATGTAAGAAAGGCTTCCTTTCAAGCCTTTCTCCCATAGTACTTGCCACTCTTTTGTACCCACCCACATGCAGACCCCCACCACATTCATGAATCTTTGCGTCATAGGGTAAGTTGCAGTGCTTAACTTGAATACAAAAGTACATTAATGCAGAAAAGTATATACCCAGGAGAGGGGGAGGGATGGAGGGTAGTGGCACATAAAACCCCCAAAAGAGCTGTCATTAATGTAATTTTTCTGAAAACTCACTCTTTTCCTAAACTTGAATTTGTGAGTTTTAATTTTATTTCAAACAGTTGTTTTTAAAGTAATCTAGTGTTTTAAGTGACTTACCTCTAGGCAAATTGTTTTCAAAGAAGATACTTTGGCTGTGATTTCAAATATCTCTTGGTCTGGAAGTTATAAGGGACTCAAAGAATGGAGGGTAAAAGAGTGAGGTCTAGGAAGCTGGTCCCTACTATGTACTTAAGATCTTATTTTCAAATGATCTCCTATCCTGTTCTTTGCTATATTACTTTAAAATTTTATTTCTATTTCTTTTTTTGGTTCTTTCACCTGGGGCCTCAAAAGGAAAAGAAATATTTCTGAATCTGCAGGCTTGAATTAGAAGTTTCTGATTTCATCTTAAGTCAGTTACCTACCTATAACCTTTACCAAGACAAAACTAACTTTCTGTTGTCTTTTAGGTCAGTTTAAACCCAGCAGGAGCATTGTCTTTGCCAGCTGGAGTGGTGGAGACTTTGGAGCTATTGGTGCCACTGAATGGCTAGAGGTATTATCTATATATCATCCATACCCAGAATGGGCACTCGAACTTGTATTGGCTTAAGCCGTCCTCCAGAAACCATGCTCTTTTAAATGTGATTATATCACTTTTACCTTTGTATATTTAGTTTCAATAGAATCCAAACCTAAACAGAAATCCCTAATAATAGCTACTGTCTGTGATAATTAAGTTAATACATATTAGTACATTTGTATTTTTCCTTCTCTTCTAGGGATACCTTGCCTCCTTGCATTTAAAGGCTTTCACTTACATTAACCTGGATAAAGCTGTTCTTGGCAAGTATCCTTTCATTAGCTGTTTATAAATTTATAAACTACTTACAGAATAGTAGAAGAAAGCTTTCTAAAGCAGCACTTGTTATTTTTTACAATTTACATTGGATATAACCAGATCAAAAGATTAACTTAGTTTCCTTTTTTTTTTTTTTTTTTTGCGGTACGCGGGCCTCTCACTGTTGTGGCCTCTCCCGTTTTGGAGCACAGGCTCTGGACGCGCAGGCTCAGCGGCCATGGCTCACGGGCCCAGCCGCTCCGCGGCATGTGGGATCTTCCTGGACTGGGGCACGAACCCGTGTCCCCTGCATCAACAGGCGGACTCAACCACTGTGCCACCTGGGAAGCCCTAGCTTCCTTTTAAATAGTGGATTAAGTTATAGAATGGGTACAGACTGCCTTGTCTAGAGCAATGGTCTTAATGTGGTCCCAGATCAGCAGCATCAGGATCACCTGGGAGCTGTTAGAAATGCAAAATTTCAGGCCCTACTCCAGACCTTTTGAATCAGAATCTGGAGCATAGTGTCCAGCAAACTGTGTTCTAACAAGTGCTTTAGGTGATTCAGTTGCACTAAAGTTTGAGAACCACTAGTTCTCTACTTTGGACCAGAAGGAACTAAACCATATCAATAGAATGGTATTATTTCTAGAGACTAATTCACAACTTGCTAGATTGTGGCATCATGGATAGAAATACAAGGTAATCAAACTTCTGAAAGAGTTCGGTGTTATTTAACGTACAGATGTAGCTAGTGGATGAACTGGAGAGTAATGAAATGTCTACTTTGGGAATAAAAAGGCGTTACAATTAAACTAAAATTTATTAGGTTAGTCATTATTGCCATTTTACCTTTGCAGCAGAATGTACTGAATATAGCAAGCTTACTGTAGCTAATAGATGCCTACCCTAACGTGGGTGAACCAAAAAGATACCAGAAAAACAAGTCATTAACATTAAATATGCAAACTCAAGGAGTAAGAGCTTCAGTTGAGTGAAATTAGGGTTATCAGTCACGAAAGAGCTTGACCCAACCATTTTTTTTTATCTACTTCATTAAGAGGATAGTTGTTGTATATGCCACTGATCTAGGTTATTGTCTTCCTGTTTGCCAAGTAGTTTTATAGAAGTAGCACTGTGCAAATTGCTTGACTAAAGAAAGAGCAATGTTAAAATAATCTCTTTGCAGGTACCAGCAAGTTCAAAGTTTCTTCCAGCCCACTGTTGTATTCGCTTATTGAGAAGATGATGCAAGATGTGAGTGTATACCTACTTATGAAAGTGTAATATAAATTAGACAAAAAATTAAGTTGAAAAACACTGATATTTAAACTGTAGGTGCCCACAGAGGTTATCTATAGAGTCAGAATGTTAAGGAAGGTTTAAATGAACTTGAACCATACCTGAGACTTAAATAAGAAGGCCAGATGAGATAGTCATTGAATAAAAACAGACATGTGAATGAGTGAGGAACAAAGTTTCCCTGATGGGATTAGAGACAATATATTGGAGTGACTGAAGCTGGAGAGAAATAAGGGTCAGGGAACTTGACCTTGATCCCATGGGAAACTAGGGATTGCTATAGGGTCTCCAACAGGGCAGTAATGTGCTTGCAGGTTAGGCTGGCAGTAGTATAAAATGTGCTGGAAGGAAGAAACCAGAAAGAAGAGAGGCAGATCATAAAGACTAGAGAGGGCTTTTAAAACTGTGGGGAAGTCACCTTTAAAATGTTAAGAAGGAAAACTTTTTTTTTCCCACCATAACTAGAGGAACTAACAGCACGAGCCTAGTAGAAGTAACTTCAGAAATTTGGGATTGTTTTAACTGTCTTCAATTTTTTTCAAGAAGATATAATAAAAAATTTAATATTTTTAATAAATGTTTATAGAGAAAAATGTTAGTGACTAGCCTGAATGAATAAGTCCAGAAAGGTTCACTGTAATGATAAAATAATGCCTTATTTTACAGGTGAAACATCCAGTTACTGGGCTCTCTCTATATCGGGACAGCAACTGGATCAACAAAGTGTAAGTTGAGATAAGTGAATGAATAGCTAATAGAAAAGCAGAGTCACTCAGTAAGTAGCGCCTACTGTGTTAGTTAGAGGTTTAAACATAACCTTGCAGTGAGTTAAAATTTACTTGGGGGTAGGGTAGGGTTGCGTGTAGCACAGTCTTTTTCTTTAGATAACTTTCTAAAAACACATTCCTGCTTTTCTTGCAGCGAGAAACTTTCTTTTGATAATGCTGCTTTCCCTTTCCTTGCATATTCTGGAATCCCAGCAGTCTCTTTCTGTTTTTGTGAGGTAAGTCTGAAAAACGCTACGGCATTATATCGTCAGTTTTGAGGCCAAGTTTCCTAGAGTGCTTAGTATGTTTTGAGAAGTTAGATACGTGCAGTTATTGTAATGTCCCTTATTATCAGTCTTAAGACAGAATTTTAATCTCAGCTTAGTTAGCATTTGAGTTTATTTGCTAAACTTCTTCAGTTATGCATGATGAGCTTTTTTGTTTTTGTTTTTGTTTTGTGGTGCGGGCCTCTCACTGTTGTGGCCTCTCCCATTGCGGAGCACAGGCTCCGGACGCACAGGCTCAGCGGCCATGGCTCACGGGCCTAGCCTCTCCACGGCACGTGGGATCTTCCCGGACCTGGGCACGAACCCGTGTCCCCTGCATCGGCAGGCGGGCTCTCAACCACTGCGCCACCAGGGAAGCCCCATGATGAGTTTTAATAATAAGGCCGTGTATTGAACAGTGCAGTATAGAATATTTCCTTCAAACAAAGTTCTACAGGATAATACTGTTCTTGATGCCTGTTGAAATATGGTTGTAGATGTTCATCCTGAAATGTTAGTCTCTTAAGCAGGGATTATAGATAAAAGCAGAAAAACCAAACAGAGGTAAGATTTTTAAGAGACAGAACTTTGAACTGACCAAGTTGGAAAACAAAATTGACTTGGTACAAGAGCCAGTTAGAAGGCACTAAAAACCAGGCAGAGTAAAAAGCATGATGAAGGCTTCTGTGCTGAAGGCTAGAGTTGGAAAACCAGCTCCGTAGCAGGCTCTTCGGAGGTGTGAAGAGATCCCAGAGTTAGTCTAAGGGGTCAGGGTGGAAGCTGTTGACTTCAGCATCAAATTGATGATGCAGTAGAGGCCAGGTCCTTAATAGACTTCTTACCACTGGGTGTTTTAGCCTGGAACTAGGACGGAAAGGTGTGAAGTGAGGGAGTGATGAAAGATCTGGATTTGGAGATTAACATAGCTGGAATTCCCCTGACTTTCTGCTAGAGCAACAGTATGAATGGTATTGAAATATCTGGTCATTATGTACTTTAGGAAGAACTGAGTGTCAGGTCCTAGGGTTGAGAAAACTTATGGATGATTTCTGTTGACCTTCAGAAGTCATGTTTTTTTTAAAAAACTTCTTAATGATTCCTAGCAGTGCTGGTTCAGAGGTATAGGTAATACAGATATATACAGTCTGAAAGTAAAGAATTGAGGTCAAACCAAAGGTTTGGCAATGAGATTATCACCGGGGACAGTGGTAGGGAATAGAGTTGAAGAAATAGCTACTAGGGGCTTCCCTGGTGGCGCAGTGGTTGAGAGTCTGCCTGCCGGTGCAGGGGACACGGGTTCGTGCCCCAGTCCGGGAAGATCCCACATGCCGCGGAGCGGCTGGGCCCGTGACCCATGGCCGCTGAGCCTGCACGTCCGGAGCCTGTGCTCTGCAACGGGAGAGGCCACAACAGTGAGAGGCCTGCGTACCGCAAAAAAAAAAAAAAAAAAGAGCTACTAAAGTTGTCCAGTGAAAGTGGAGAGGAGTTCTTGTGAGCATCAAACGGTCTTGTTAGAAAGGTAACATGTATGAATGGATGAATGCTGCATGAAGAAGGAGGTAAATTTTTGTCTAAAAGTAACACTTTATATTGAAAGTACATTTCACGTGTGCTCTCCTCTTTCCTCATTAATATGGGCCAAACTTCCCAGAGAGAAGGGAATAAGGATATAGCCTCAAGGAATTTGGCTAGAAATCTGTTTAGGGTCTGTGATGTGATAGAACAGGGATTCTGTGGAACCTAGAAGAAACTAATCATTCCAGGAGTAGGCTAGGTTCAGAAGAACTAGCAAAAGCCGTATCTTCTTAAAGTAGTGGATATGAGACAAAGTTGGAGTAGGAATATATTAGAAGCAAAGGAAGAATTACAGTTCCTATTACTTTGATGGGGAAACTAGAACGTGAGGTTCCTAGTCTTACAACCCACCTGAGTACATTAACCTACCTTTGTCTTCCAGGACACAGATTACCCTTATTTGGGTACTCCCATGGATACCTATGAGGTACTGAATCAGAATGTTCCTCAGTTGAACAAAATGGCACGTGCAGCAGCAGAAGTAGCCGGTCTGCTTGTGATTAAACTTACCCATGATGTTGAATTGAACCTGAACTATGAGATGTATAATGACAAAATACTTTGGTTTGTGAGAGAAATGAACCAGTTCAGAGCAGACATAAAGGTGAGCAGTAACTAAAATCAGGTTCTTACTGCTGAAGTATCAAGCAGTTTGAAGAACAATGTTTAGCTGTTCCTGGGCAGCATGATTGGTAGCCAAAGTATGTTTTAAAGTGAACTGAAGTATAATTTTGCTTAGAATCCATAACTCATTTGAAAGGGAAGTTGGCAGGATGAAGGTTATAGATATAGGATAGACCACAGCAAGTCTTTCAGAATCTAAAATGGTGTTAAGCTTTCTCTCATT
This sequence comes from Leucopleurus acutus, assembly GCF_964270905.1. Taxonomy (NCBI): domain Eukaryota; kingdom Metazoa; phylum Chordata; class Mammalia; order Artiodactyla; family Delphinidae; genus Leucopleurus; species Leucopleurus acutus. Next base: position 71,857,554 of record NC_139147.1, on the reverse strand, counting down.
CATGTATTCCAAGCAACCCATAAAGAAGTTGGGCCTAGAGAATATAAAGATCTCAACTATGACTCTGAACCTATGAGTTTGGTCCACATGTGCCTTGCAGAGATGACATGGATGGAGAGAGAACATAGCCAGTGGTTCAAGTGTTATTTAGTGTTGATCCTTTGTGTCTAATATTCAAACATTTGATAAAACCAAATTAATTAATAAGTGGCTTTTATGGTACTAGAAGGCAATTTAACAGATCCCTTAAATGAAGTAAATCATTGATAACCGAATCCTAATTATTAGGATTGGCTTACTTGAAACTAATTGTAACTGATCAGAAACTGGGACTTACCAGATGGAAATAACTAGATTTTGAAGTTCACTGAACCAAAATGTTTGAAGTTTGCCACCAAAGGGAAATTGAACCGGAAAGAATATACTACACAGGATTATATACTTTTACTAAGTACATTATGTTACATTTCTTGATGAGGATGGTTTTCTTATGAGACTAAGAATGGATAACTGTACTATCTGCTGAGCTGAAATATGAGTGTGTTACGAGTTTATAAAGCTTGGAACCTCCTGTACAAGATGGTTAAGTCTAGCTTTTGCTGGCTTGAGCCTGTCTGTGAGTCTCACCCCCTTCTATCAGAATCATTTCAGTTAGTACACCTAAATTTAGAAAGGTATATAGAATAACATCCTTAGAAATATAACGTCTAATAAATAGTGAGTTTAATGTCTTTCTGCTTCAGGAGATGGGTCTGAATCTACAGTGGTTGTATTCTGCTCGTGGAGACTTCTTCCGTGCTACGTCTAGACTAACAACAGATTATAAGAATGCTGAGAGGACAAACAGATTTGTCATGAGGGAGATCAATGACCGTATCATGAAAGTACGTAAACCCTTAGAAAAGGAGGAATTCAAGTATGTGCATTTTTAATTGGTAAATCTTGTGTTTCTAACAAGTAGAGTAATAATTCCAGGAGCCTAAAATCCTTTGCTGCTTTAGAATTCAGCACAAATTTTAACTTTTACTTATTAGCAAGGTATAAAGCCAACATATCTAAACTGGAAATACAAAAGACATTTGACGTCATATTAACTTTTTTAGGCTTTAAAAACATTTTAAAGAAGGGATCATTAATGGTTTTTAGCTGTCATTTTCTCTGTATTTCTGTTTAATTTAGCCCTTAGCTGCTTTTAGCCTAGTCTGCTTGTAAGAAGCAGAAGACTGCATTACAGTGGAAACTTGTAAACCTTCCCTATATAGGCTCTGACCAAAAAAAAAAAAAAAAAATACCCAATGCAGTTAGAGTTTACAAAGGAATTGACAAGTTGCTTTACAATTTTAACATTAGAAGATTAGTAGCCTGTTCTCAACATTCTTAAGTTCAGGGAAATTTTAACATTTGAAGTGAGAGAATGACAGTTGTTTTACGCTATCAGGTCCTTCCCTCACAACAAAAGTCACAGCTCTGTGTAAGCTCCCTTGTATGTTTTGTTTTCGTAGGTGGAATATCACTTCCTGTCACCCTACGTATCTCCAAGAGAGTCTCCTTTCCGACATATCTTCTGGGGCTCTGGCTCTCACACTCTGTCAGCTTTACTAGAGCACTTAAAGCTGCGGCAGAAAAATAACGGTGCTTTTAATGAAACACTGTTGAAAAACCAGTTGGCTCTAGCAACTTGGACTATTCAGGGAGCTGCAAATGCCCTCTCTGGTGACATCTGGGACATTGACAATGAATTTTAAATGTGATACCTATAACTTATATAAGAACATCAGGGTAGTGTGGTTCCTAGACTTGTGTTGGTTGTGCTAAATTTTCAGTAGGGCTACAAAACCTAATATTGTTAAAATTCTACCCAATCTTGGTACTAATAGATGTCTTTAGGCAGCAGCTTTTAATACAGGGTAGGTACCTGCACTTCAAGTTAAAGTGACTAACCACTTAAAAAAATGTTCACGATAGAATATTTTCTCTGATTATCTCTAGGGTTTTAAGTGCTTTGTAATGGTAACTGCCTCTTTCCTGTTACAGTTATGAAAAAGTCAGAACCATTTATGTGAACTATTGCTCTAAATCCTAAGTACGTGAACTGGTATCTTTTGAATTGGAGGAGGAAAGTGATATCAGCTGAAGGTGGAAAGTGGTAGCTTAATGTGATTCTCCACCTTCACTGGATGCTATATAGGAGATCCCAGGCTGTAAGGCTTTACTCTCCACATGAGATCTCTGCCTTCTTTAAGGATTTAGCTCGTTTCCACATCTGAAAGTGAAACAGTTCACTTTCAGAAGAGATGGGACTTGTTTTCTTGCCAGTGAGGTCTGAAATAGAGGTCCTTCAGCTGCATAAAAGGAGGCTCAACTGTTTATCACAGGAGTAAGGCCTTAATGTGTTAACCTCAAGATTATGTATGAAAAGAGGAGACCAGAAGCCAAAGACCTAGTATATTTTCTCTTCCTCTGTCCCTTGTCCCATAAACCTTTGTTAGTTTTTTGTTTTCGTTTTTTCCGAGGTATTTTGAAAGAGAACCAAGTTTTAGGTGTTTAATTTCAAACTCAGTTCGTCAGACTTTAAAGAACACACTGCCAAATTTTGGCCAAAGTGTTAATTTTTTGGAAAAGCTTCCTGTCATTTTGGCACTGAGATATTTATTGTTTATTTATCAGTGACAGAGTTCACTATAAATGGTGTTTTTTTTATAGAAGATAATTATCGGAAGCAGTGCCTTCCATAATTATGACAGTTATACTGTCGTTTTTTTTTTAAATAATAGCAGCATCTGCTAATAAAACCCAACAGATACTGGAAGTTTTGCATTTGTGGTCGACACTTACGGGTGTTAGAAAACAACCGCAAGCCAAATAAAATTATAAAGCTAAGTCTTGGAGAAGAATTAAATTTAATTAGTGGTTGCTAATCAAGTTAAATTTCTATTTAGCTAATCAGATAAAAACAGCAGTTCCCCTGAATGCAGTGAATTGTGACCAAGTTATAAATTAATGTCACTTAAAAGCTGTGATCGTACTCATACATGCAAAATTTTACAGCTCAATTTATCCAAGGTGTAACTTTAATTCGAATTTTGCAAAATTTCCAGTACCTTTGTCACAAACCTAACTCACATTATCGGGAGCAGTGTCTTCCATAATGTATAAAGAACAAGGTAGTTTTTGCCTACCACAGTGTCTATATCGGAGACAGTGATCTCCATATGTTACACTAAGGGTGTACGTAATTATCGGGAACAGTGTTTCCCATAATTTTCTTCATGCAATGACGTCTTCAAAGCTTGAAGATCGTTAGTATCTAACATGTATTCCCAGCTCCCTATAATTCTCTTTTAGTTTTAGTTGCAGAAACATGGAGGTCATTAAGCATTTGGTGGATAACTTCAACCACTGTAAAATAAAATTACTTCCTTCAAGAGTCTTTGTTTTTAAACCTAACGTTGTGTTTTGTTATATTTGTGGTTTCCCCAGGTCTTCTGTTTAGCGGGATAGTGGCATACATTTATAATGTTTGCTGTTGTCAAATGAATTTAACTTTATCCCCTTATTTGCATGTTATCTCCTATAAACTTAGTTCATACAAGTTTGAATCCAGAATTGACCTTCTAGCTTAAAGCAGGGGAAACTTATATAGGAGTTTGGGGGGGAGGGAGGAGTGGAGGGTGTGGGGAGATGAAGCTTGCAGAAAGGTATTTGATCATGTCTCCCCAACCATTAGGATTTGGTGGTTATAAGTTAAACATAGATTTGAACAAATAAGTTTGAGGCTACATCAGTTAGGACTTTCTCTTCTACTCAGCCATCATTATAAACCTGATAATCAGCTGTTTGTTCTAAGGCAGTTCAATACTGTCGCCTAAGAAAAACTCCATAGGGTCTCTTCAGGTTCTTAAACTTAGTGTCCTTTATGTAAGTTAAAATAGATGTAGATTAATACGGTCTCACTGATTTGACCATTCACAGTCTATTTTAGTCTTTACGGTGTTTTATCTTGAACTGATATTTAGTGGTAAGTGAAAAGGTCATAGCTGGGATTCCTGGTTTGAGTATCATTCTTTATCGTATTTTAATGAAAGTTCAGTGGCTTCAAGGCATATTATGAACAATGGGCATATATTTTACAACAGTAAATCTCTTCAGAAAACTTTTCTGTAGTTAGGACTAAGTTATTTACAATCAAACAAGTCAGTAGTGGTAAGGGGCTTAATATTCCTGAATGAAATGTGTATCTGACTAGTGACAAACAACTGGTCTTCAGATTTTTTTTGTTTTAGATGTCATGTGCATATTGAAGGTAAAGCATATAATGAATGAGCTTTGTCATGATTCACTATTCTAGAACTTGCATGACCTTTATTGTGTTTCCTTTTGAATGTTCTTGAAATTTTAGTTGGCTAAACATGGTTTATTAGACTTGTCAACTTACTGCTCAGCTGTGTCTTCGTAAACAAGTGATATGCCCTTATAATTGTATACAATCTGGTACGTGCAACAATGTGGAGATTCCTTATCTGATTTAATAAAATGCTTGAACACTGTTGTCATTTTTAATAGACTTTTTAGATCAGTTTTAGGTTCCCAGGAAAACTGAGCAGAAAGTAGAGAGGTCCCATATACTCCCTGCCTGCACACTGCTCCCACCCCAGTTTCCCCCACTATTGACATCCTGAGAGCCCCACCCCCAAGAAGTACCTTTGTCACAATCAATGAACCTCACTTGACACATCATTATCGTCCATAGTTGACATTACGATTCACTATTGGTGGTGTATGTACATCCTATGGGTTTGGACAAATGTATAATGACATTTTTACTATTATGGTATGACACAGAATACTTTTACTGCCCTGAAAATCCTCTGTGCTCTGCCTCTTCATCTTCCCTTCCCAGGAACCCCTGGCAACCCTTGATATTTTTACTGTCTCCATAGTTTTGCCTTTTCCAGAATGTCATGTAGTTAGAATCATATAATTCATTCAATCTAGCTTATTCAGATTGGCTTTTTTCGCTTAGTAATATGCGTTTAAGATTCCTCTGTGTCTTTTCATGGCTTGATAGGTCATTTCTTTTTAGTGCTGGATAATATTCCATTGTCTGGATGTAACAGTTTATTTCTCCATTCACCTACCAAAGAACATCTTTGTTGCTTCCAAATTTTGGCAATTACGAGTAAAGCTACCATAAACGTGTACAGGTTTTTTGCGGACATAAGTTTTAGTTCATTTGGGTAAATACCAAGGAGTGCAATTGCTGGATTATATGGGAAGAGTATCTTTAGTTTTGTAAGAAACTTCCAAACTGTCTTCCAAGGTAACTATACCATTTCGCATTCCCACCAGCAGTGAATGAGAGTTCCTGTTGCTCCACGTCCTTGTCAGCGTTTGGTGGAGTCGGTGTTTTGGATTTTGGCCATTCTAGTAGGTGTGTAGTGGTATCTCATTTTAATTTGCGTTTCCCTAATGACAAGATGTTTTATATTCTTATTTACCAAGTGTATATCTTTGGTGAAGTGTCTGTTCAGATCTTTTGCTCCTATTTTAAGCAGTTGTTTGTTTTCTTATTGTTGAGTTTTAAGAATTTTTTTGTATATTTTAGATAACAGTCCTTTATTAGATATGTGTTTTACAAGTATTTTTCCCCAGTTTGTGGTTTGTCTTCTCATTCTCTTGAAAGTGTCTTTTGCAGAGCAGAATTTTTTAATTTTAAAGAAGTCCAGCTTATCACTTATTTCTTTCATGGATCACCAAACCCATCTAGGTTTTTCCCTGTGTCATCTTCTAGGAGTTTTAGTTTTCCATTTAACATTTAGGTCTGAGCTATTTTCAGGTAATTTTTCTAAAGGGTATATGGTTCATTTTTTTTGCATGTGGTTGTCCAATTGGTCATTGGTTTTCAGTAAGAATACTCTAGCAGGTCACATCATTTGCAAATATTTTCTCCCATTCTGTAGGTTGTCTTTTTGTTTTGGATTAATTTCCAAAATATACAAACAGCTCATACAGCTCAGTATCAAAAAAACAACCCAATAAAGAAATGGGCAGAAGATCTAAATAGATGTTTCTCCAAAGAAGACATTCAGATGGCCAAAAGGCACATGAAAAGATGCTCAACATCACTAATTATTAGAGAAATGCCAATCAAAATGACAATGAGGTACCACCTCACACCAGTCAGAATGGCCATCAAAAAAATCTATAAACAATAAATGCTGGAGAGGGTGTGGAGAAAAGGGAATCCTCCTACACTGTTGGTGGGAATGTAAATTGGTGCAGCTACTATGGAAAACAGTATGGAGGTTCATTAGAAAACTAAAAATAGAGCTACCACATGACCCAGCAATCCCACTCCTGGGCATATATCTGGAGGAAACCATAATTCGAAAAGATATGTGTACCCCAATGTTCATAGCCAGCACTATCTACAATAGCTGAGACAGAAGCAACCTAAATGCCCATGGACAGATGAATGGATAAAGAAGATGTGGTATATATATACAGTGGAATACTACTCAGTCATACAAAAGAATGAAATAACGCCATTTGCAGCAACATGGATGGACCTAGAGATTATCATGGTAAGTGAAGTAAGCTAGACAGAGAAAGACAAATATCTATCACTTACATGTGGAATCTAAAAAAACCCAAAAAACAAAAGATACAAATGAGCCTATGTACGAAACATAAACAGACCCACAGACATGGAAAACAAACTTATGGTTAACAAAGGGGAAAGGGGGGAGGGAAAAGGATAAATTAGGAGTTTGGGATTAACATAAACACAATACTATGTATAAAATAGATAACCAACAAGGACCTACTGTATAGCACAGGGAACTATGCTCAATATTTTATAATAACTTATAAGGAAAAAGAATCTGAAAAAGAATATATATATAAAACTGAATCACTGCTGTACACCTGAAGCTAACAACATTGTAAATCAACTATTCTTCAATTAAAAAAAAAAGAAAACTCTAGCAGGACCTATTTTGTCTCCCCTCCCCCTCCAAAATAGGTGAGTTACCTATCTAATTTTAATTTTTAGCCACATTAAAAACCTAAAAAGAAACATGAAATTTTAGTATATTTGAAATCAGTATATTCAAAATGCTATTATTTTAACAGGTACACATTAAAAATTATTGCCAAGACATTTTATATTCCTTTTTCCATACTGAGTCTTCAAAATCCATTGTGCTTATCACATCACAATTTGGGCTACCCCTATTTCGAGTGCTCAATAGCTAATGGTTTAGTGGACACTGCTGCTCTATAGTAAAAGGCATAATTGGTAAGGGTTTTATTTTACAGGCTTTCTACTAAGCAATTAACAAAAAAACCATGATACAACTGAATCTCGTAGCTACAAGTGCCAGCCAGAATTCTTCAGTACGCTTGCAGGAATTGCAGCCACTAGAATTGGGAAGCCTTTTAATTGCCTCACCTATGTCCAAGCTTTCCCCTGTCAGAATTAGTAGCCACGTGCACAGCCTGGAAAAAAATCAAGACAATAGATGACTGTATTCTAAGGAAAATGTGCCTTGTGAAAGGTGATGGGCCAGGAGGCAGCCCTAAACAAGTATTTGAAGAGACATATGGTTGGTTATCTGCAACATATACCTTCACTTGGAATTGAACACATCAAATACCATTATCTTCCTTGTAGCTATCAATGGGCTTACCTTCTTAGGTGCTTGAGTTAAAGCCTTTGTAGTTGGCTACATCTGTCCTTCAAACTACCTAATGTTTAATCCATCCCAGATTGATTATTTTGACTAGTTGTTAATGCCTTTTTTGAAAAATGTTTACATACTAATGGTCAAAGTGCAGAAGGGTCTGTATTGAAAAGTTTTTCCTCTTGGCCTCCACAATTTCTCCCTCTAAATATCCACAATCACCAATTTCTTGCGTCTGCTTTCAAAGTAGTCTATGCATAAGTGAGAGTAGCCGTGAAACCTTCATGAAAGGAGTTTTGGTTCCAGTATCACAATGTAAGCCCCTATAACCCATCCCTCCACTGCTTACGATGATAAACTCTGAGTAAAATAGAAAAAAAAGAAAGGAAAAGAAACCCACCTGACGACTTAAAAAGTAAACACAGGCAAACAGACTGTGGATGGGAGTAAAGCTGGGAGAAGTGACCTTAAAAAAAAAACGTGAGTTGGTAAGGACAAAAAGAGAGGACAAACAAAAAACTAATAAAATATGCCAAGGTCCAACTATATCAATAATTACATCAGTGACACATTAACATTCTAATCAAAAAGTTCATTTAAATGCTGCCTACAAGAAACACTTTAAAAACACAGATAAGTTGAAAGTTAAAGGATGGAAAACAAAGAACATGTAAATTAGCATAATAAGACTAGAATGGCTATATAAACACCAGATAAAAATAGACTTTAAGACAAAGATTATCGTAGATAAAAATAGGAACGTTTCATGATAAACAGGACAATTCATTGGGAAGATAGTACAATTATAAATATGTATGTAGGATGCCTGATAGCCTTAAATACATGAATTAAAAGTTTATAGCATTGTGGGGAGAAACATAATTCTGCCATAGTAGATTTAACACCCACTTCTTAGAAGTCATTAGAACAATTAGACAAATCAGGACAAAGATCTGAACCACTTTATCAGCCACCTCAATCTAACTGATGTTTATAGGACACTACATCCAACAAGTGCAAAATACTATTTTTTTTTGAGGTATGCATGGTAAATTCAAGATAGACCATATGCTGGGCTCTACAAGGCTCAGATTAAAAAGTATTGAAATTATACCTGGTGTGTTCTCTGATCACAAAGGAATTAAATTAAAAATTTAAAATCAGTAACAACATATCCAGAAACCCCCAAAACCTCAGGAAATTAAACAGCACAGTTGTAAATAATTTATTCATCAAAAAGATGAAGTCACAAGGGAAATTAGAAAATATTTTAAATTTAATGATAATTACAACATAAAATTGTGGATGCAGGTAAAGCAGTGCTTGGAGATGCACTGCTCATTACAGAAGCCACTGGATACATGTGACTAAATTTAAATTAATACAAAAGTTCAATTCTTCAGACACACTGGCCACATATCAAGTGCTCAATAGTTACATATGGCTAGTGGCTACTGTACTGGACAGCAGAAAACAGAATACTTCCATCACTGCAGAAAGTGCTATTGAATAGTCATGGCTTAGAGGGAAGCTTATAGTTTTAAATAATTATATTAGAAAAACATCTAAAATCAATGACCTAAGTTTCCATCTTAATAAGTTAGAGAAAGAAAAGCAAAGTAAGCTCACATGAAATAGAAGAAAGGAAATACAATTAAGAACAAAAATCAATGACATGAAAATCATACAATAGATAAAATTAACAAAGCCAAAATCTGATTCTTTGGAATGAAAAATGAAATAGAAAAACCCCTAGCTAGAGCAATGAAGGAAAAAAAATGATGGAAAACAATTACCAGTATCAAGAATGAAAAAGGTTATCACTACAGATCCTATGACATTAAAGGATAGTAAAGGTATATATATCACAAACAATTTTATGCCAACAAATTAGACCACTTACATGAAGTAGACAAATGTACCAACAAATTTAATTATCAAAATTAATACAAGAAAAAATCAGGAAATCTGAATGGCCCTCTATCAAATAAACAGAATTTATCATAACTTTCCATAAAGAAAACTCTAGACTCAGTTTCACTGGTGAAGTCTATCAGACATTCAAGGAAGGACTATCACTAACCTTACACAAACTTTTTCAGAAAATAGAGGCAGAGGAAACTATTGATGTCAGTATAACATACCAAAACCTGACAAAGACATTACAAAAACAAAATTTACAGACCAATATTATCATGAATGTAGATGCAAAAACTCTTAACAAAAGACTAGCAAATTGAATCCAACAATATATAAAAGGATAATATATTATGACCATGTAGGGTTTATTCTAGGAATGCAAGGTTAATAATAGTAATAATTGTTAATAATAGTAATCATTACACCCAGGTATTTCATGCCTATGTATACACCCAAGAGAAATAAAAACACAAGTCCACACAAAAATTTATAAGTGATTGTTCATAGAAGCATTATTCATAATAGTTAAAAATTGAAAACAACCCAAATGTCCATTACCTGATGAATGAATAAACAAAATGTGGTATAAGCCTACAATGTGATATTATTTGGCAATAAAAAGAAATGGAATGATGTCAGGGAAGGAAGCCATTTCTCCACCTAAACAACTACTGAGCTGGCAAGAACTGTCCAAAGCAACTATTTTGGAATTCTGGAGTCTAGTTAAATACTTGCAATGTTCAGGGTAGAGCTTGATGAAGAGACTGGTAAATCAGTAAATTCTTGGGAATGTTGGTCTTTCACATAGTGGCTACCATTCCTCCACTACCATCCTCTGAAGCAGGGAGCAGAAAGGAGAGGTGGTGGCCCATATTCCTGGTGCAGCTTCCTGGACAATAAGAAACTTGTCCTCCAAATATTAGGATTGTGTGTTTTGATTGATAATTGCTGCTTTTGATCACTGAGGGGCCAGCACAAAGGTTGGCCATTGTTTCAACCCCCATGAACTAAAGTGGTTTACAGGGGATTAGAGACAGTATTTCCCTTTGGGAGCCAGACATTTGAGGAAATATTTGTCACCTTACTGGCTGACTGTAGAGATATCAAACAGAAACTTCAGTGACCACACAAAACAAGGAATACACACTTTGCAAAAATAGTTTACCAATAAGATTTACCAATTCCTGGGGAGAGGGAGAATTAGATTTCAGAGTTAAAACAACATAATGCTCAATATATCTGGTTCTCAATAAAAGAGTTACAGGAAACAGAAACAGGAAAGTATAGCCCAATCACAGGGGAAAAAAGATTTCGACAGAAACCATCCCTGAGGAAGCCCAGACACTGGAATTATTAAAGATATTTAAGACAGTTGACTTAACATGCTCAAGGAGCTAAAGGAAGCCATGGGCAAGGAAGTAAAGGAAATCAGGAAAACTATGTAGAACAAATGAAAATATCAGTAAAAACAGAAATTATAAAAAGGACCAAATAAATGTTGGAGCTTAAAAGTAAAATAACAGAAATGAGAAACTCACTAGAGTTATTCAAAAGCAAATTTGAGTAGACAGAAGAAAGTTTAGTGAACTTAAAGATAAAGCAATTGGAATTATCCAGTCTGAAGAGCAGAAAGAAAAAAGAATGAAGAGGAGAGCAGCCAAGATGGGAAAGCAGAAAGATCTGAGGCTCACCTCCTCTCACAAGCACACCAAAATCACAACTATCTGCAGAACAACCATCAGTGAGAAAGACTGGAAACTACAAGAAAAGACCTTCTACAACTAAAGACATAAAGAAGCAACCACAATGAGATGGGTAGAAAGAGCAGACTTGCAATATAATCAAATTTCATATGCCCCAGGTGGGTGGCCCACAAATTAGAAAATAAATATACTGCAGAGGTCCTCCCACAGGAGTGAGAGTTCTGACCTCCACATCAGGCTCCCCAGCCCAGGGGTCCAGCACAGAGAAGACAAGCCCCCAGAGCACTTGGCTTTAAGGCCAGCAGGGTTAATTACAGGAACCCCATCAGACTGGGGAAAATAGAGACTTCACTCTTAAAGGGCACACATAAAATCTCATGTGCACCAGGACACATGGCAAAAAGAGGAATTTGATAGGAGCCTGGGCCAGACTTACCTGCTGGTCTTAGAGAGCCTCCTGGAGAGGTGGCGGGGGTTGGGGGGAGATGGCTGAAACTCACCCTGGGGACATGGACACTGGCTGCATGCAGACATTTTGGGGGGCATTCAGCTGCATGAGCACTGCTACTGGTGGCTGCTGGCCCCACCCAACAGCCTGTAGGTGCCAGTGTTAGGACACCTCAGGCCAAACAACTAACTGGGCAGGGAGACAGCCCCACCCATCAGCAAACAGAATTCCTAAAGACTTCCTGAGCCCACAGCCACCTCTAGATACGCCTCTAGACATGGCCCTGTGCACCAGAGTGCCAAGACCCAGCTCCACCCACCAGTGGGCAGGCCAGAAGCAAGAAAACTATGATCCTGTACCCTGCAGACCACCACCAGCAGGTCAGACCCTACCCTGGGACCAGCTGGGCCGTGGCCCTGCCCACTAGCAGGCCAATGTAACCTGTGGGACACCCTGGCCCCCATACCCAACAGTGTCAAGAACCCATCTGCCCCAAATGATCTGAAACAAGCTCTGGGATCCCTGGGCCCTGCTGCCAGACTCCAGGAACCAGCTCTGCCTGCCAGTAGCACAGCATTAACCCCAGGACCTGGCTTCACCTGCCAGTGGGTGGGCAACAGACCCAGCGTCTTCAGGACCCTGACACTGCCCACCAGTGAGCTACCACTAGCCCTGGCGCCCCCTAGGCTTCTACCAATAGCCACCTTGTGACCAAGCCCTGCTAAACAGCAGCAGCCAGCAGCATCCACACACGGAAGGGTCAGGCAACCAACGAGACTAGGGGCCAAAAAGCCTACCACACGGCCCCAGAGTCAGCCCAGCACAGCAGAAGAACCCCTGCAGACCTCTTAGGGGGGACTCCCTAAAGCATATAGCTTAGGTGATGAGAGGGGAGTGCACCGCTGGGATGCATACGACGTCACTTGCATACGAAGGTCACTTTTCCAAGGTCGAGAAATTTAACTAACATACCACATACATAAAAATACAGATAGCAACTTAGACAAAATGAGGTGGCAGAGGAGTATGTTCCAGATGAAGGAACAAAATAAAACCCAAGAAGAACTAAGTGAAGTAGAGATAGGCAATCTCCCTGAGAAACAGTTCAGAGCAATGATTGTAAAGATGATCAAAGCATTGAGGAGAAGAAGGGATGCACAGAGTGAGAAGTTATGTTTTTAACAAAGAGTTAGAAAATATAAAGAAAAACCAAACAAAGATGAAGAATACAAAAACTGAAATGAAAAATACACAAGGAGGAATCAATAGTAGATTAAATGATACAGAGGAACAGATCAGTGAGCTGGAAGACAGAGTAGTGGAAATCACTGCTGCTGAACAGAAAAAAGAAAAAAGAATTTAAAAAATGAGGACAGCTTGAGACTTCTGGAACAACATCAAATGCACTAGTATTCGTATTATAGGAATCCCAGGAGAAGAAAGCCTGAGGGCTGAGGAAATATAATATTTGAAGAGATAATAGATGAAAACTTCCTTAACATGGTAAAGGAAGCAGTCACCCAAGTCCAGGAAGTGCATAGAGTCCCATACAGGATTAACCAAAAGACATGTTGTAATAAAAATGATAAAAATTAAAGATAGAGAATATTAAAAGCAGCAAGGGAAAAGCAACAAATAACATACAAGGGAACTCCCATAAGGCTATCAGCTGATTTTTCTGCAGAAATTCTGCAGACCAGAAGGAAGTGGCACAATATGTTTAAAGTGATGAAAAGGAAGAAACTACAACCAAGAATCCTCTACCCAGGGAGGCTCTCATTCAGATTTGATGGAGAAATCAAAAGCTTTACAGACAAGCAAAAGCTAAAAGAATTCCAAACCAGCATTACAATAAATGATAAAGGAACTTCTCTAGGTGAAAAAGAAAAGGCCACAACTAGAAACAAGAAAATTATGAAATGAAAGAGCTCATCAGTAAGAGAAAACATACAGTAAAGACAAGAATGAATCCACACACAAAGCTAGTACGGAGGTTAAAAACAAAAGTAGCAAAATCATCTGTATCTGCCCTAAGTAGTTAAGGGTTAAACAAAACAATTAGATGTAAAACATGACATCAAAAACAGTAATTGTGAGAGGAGAGAGTACAAATGGAAGGTATCTAAAATGTATTTGAAATTAAGGGATCAACAACTTAAAACAAGTATGTGTATATATGTGTGTGTGTGTGTGTATACACACACACACACACATATATATATATATTGCTATATAAAAATCTCACAGTAACCACAAATCAAAAATCTATAACAGATATACACAAAAAAAGAAAAAGGAATCTAAACACAAAGCTAAAGATAGCCATCAAATCACAAAAGAAGAGAACAAAAGAAGAAAGGGGAAAAAAGATCTACAAAAACAAATCCAAAACAATTAACAAAATGTCAACAGGAACACACATATCAATAATTACTTTAAATGTAAACAGACTAAATGCTCCAGCCAAAAGACATAAACTGGCTGAATGGATACAAAAACAAGACCCATGTATATGTTGCCTACAAGAGACTCACTTCAGAACTAGAGACACATACAGACTGAAAGTGAGGGGATGAAAAAAAGGTATTCAATGCAAATGGAAATCAAAAGAAAGCTGGAGTAGCAATACTTATACCAGACAAAGTAGACTTTAAAATAAAGACTGTTACAGGAGACAAAGAAGGACACTACATAATGATCAAGAGATCAATCCAAGAAGATATAACAATTGTAAATATATATGCCCCCAACATAGGAGCACCTCAATATATAAGGCAAATGTTAACTCAATATAGTAGGGGACTTTAACAGCCCACTTACATCAATGAATAGATCGTCCAGACAGAAAAATCAGTAAAGAAACACAGGCTTAAATAAGACATTAGACCAAAAGGGATTTCATTGATATTTATAGAACATTCCATCTGAAAGCAGAATACACATTCTTTTCAAGTGCACATGGAACATTCTCCAGGATAGATCGCATGCTGGGCCATAAGGCAAGCCTCAGTAAATTTAAGAAAATTGAAATCATATCAAGCACCACTTCTGACCATGCTATGAGATTAGAAATCAACTACAAGAAAAAAACTGTAAAGGCTAAACAATATGTTACTAAACAGCCAACAGATCACTGAAGAAATCAAAGAGGAAAGCAAAATATGCCTAGAGACAAATGAAAATGAAAACATGACAATCCAAAGCCTTTGGGACACAGCAAAAGCAGTTCTAAGAGGTAAGTTTATAGTGATACAAGCTTACCTCAGGAAACAAGAAAAATCTCAAATAAACAACCTAACCTTACACCTAAAGCAACTAAAAAAGAAGAACAAACAAAACACAAACTTAGTAGAGGGAAAGAAATCATAAAGATCGGAGCAGAAATAAGTGAAATAGAGATGAAGAAAACTATAGAAAAAATCAATGAAACTAAAAGTTGGGTCTTTGAAAAAATAAACAAAATTGGGAATTCCCTGCTTGTCCAGTGGTCAGGACTGGGCGCTTTCACTGCCGAGGCCTGGGTTCAGTCCCTGGTCGGGGAGCTAAGATCCCACAAGCCATGCAGTGCTGCCAAAAAAAAAAGAAAAGATAAAATTGATAAACCTTTAGCCAGACTCATCAAGAAAAATACAGAGAGGGCCCAAATCAATAAAATTAGAAATGAGAAAGAAGTTACAACTGATGCCACAGAAATACAAAGCACCATAAGACCCTACTACAGGCAACTACATGCCAATAAAACGGACAACCTAAAAGAAATGGACAACTTCTTAGAAAGGTGCAATCTTCCAAGATTGAACCAGGAAGAAATACAAAAATGAACAGATTAATCACAAGTCCTGGAATTGAATTTGTGATTAAAAAACTTCCCAACATACAAAAGTCCAGGACCAGACAGCTTCACAGGTAAAATCTATCAAACATTTAGAGAAGAGTTAACACCTATCCTTCTGAAATTATTCCAAAAAATTGCAGAAGAAAGAACACTCCCAAACTCATTCTGAGGCCACCATCACCCTGATACCAAAACCCAACAAGGATACCACAAAAATAGAAAGTTACAGGCCAATAACACAGATGAACATAGACGCAAAAATCCTTGACAAAATACTAGCAAACTGAATCAAACAATACATGAAAAGGATCATACACCATGATCAAGTGGGATTTAACCCAGGTTTGTAAGGATTCTTCAATACCCACAAATCAATCAGTGTGATACCACACAGCAAACTGAAGAATAAAAACCAAATGATCATTTTAATCAATGCAGAAAAACTTCTGATAGAATTCAACTTCCATTTATGATAAAAACTCTTCAGAAAGTGGGCAGAGAGGAAACATACCTCAACATAATAAAAGTCATATATGACAAACCCACAGCTAACATCATACTCAATGGTGAACAATTCTTCTAAGATCAGGAACAAGACAAGGATGTCCACTCTTGCCACTTTTATTCAACATAGTCTTGGAAGTTCTAGCCACAGCAATTTGAGAAGAAAAAGAAATAAAAGGGATCCAAATTGGAAAAGAAGTAAAACTGTCACCGTTTGCAGATGACATGATGCTCTACATATAAAATCCTAAAGATGCTACCAGAAAACAACCAGAGCTCAATGAATTCAGTAAAGTTGTAGGATACAAAATTAATATACAGAAATCTGTTGCATTTCTATACACTTATAACAAGGGATCAGAAAGGGAAATTATAGGAAACAATCCCATTTACCACCACATCAGAAAGACTAAAATACCTAGGAATAAACCTACCTAAGGAGACAAAAGACCTGTTCTCTGAAAAACTATAAGATGCTAATGAAAGAAATCAAAGATGACACAAACAGATGGAAAGATATACCATGTTTCTGGATTGGAAGAATCAGTATTGTCAGATGACTATACTACCAAAGTAATTTACAGACTCAATGCAATCCCTATCAAATTACCAATAGCATTTTTCACAGAATTAGAACAAAAAATTTTACAATTTGTATGGCAACACAAAAGACCCCAAATAACCAAAGCAATCTTGAGAAAGAAAAAGGGAGCTGGAGGAATCAGGTTCCCAGCCTTCAGACTATACTACAAAGCTACAGTAATCAAAACAGTATGGTACTGGCACAAAAACAGAAATATAGATCAACGGAACAGGATGGGAATTCCAGAGATAAACCCATGCACCTATGTTCACCTAAGCTATGACAAAGGAGGCAAGAATATACAATGGAGAAAAGACAGTCTCTTCAATAAGTGGTGCTGGGAAAACTGGACAGCTACATGTAAAAGAATAAAACTAGAACATTCTCTAACACCATACACACAAGTAAACTCAAAATGGACTAAAGACCTAAATGTAAGACTGGATACTATAAAACTCTTAGAGGACAGCATAGGCAGAACACTCTCTGACATACTGCAGCAATATCTTTTTGGATCCACCTCCTAGAGTAATGAAAATAAAAACAAAAATAAATGGGACCTAATTAAACTTAAAAGCTTTTGCACAGCAAAGGAAACCATAAACAAAATGAAAAGACAACCCATAGAATAGGAGAAAATATTTGCAAATGAAGCAATCAACGAGGGATTAATCTCCAAAATATACAAACAGCTCATGCAGTTCAATATCAAAAAATACAAACAACCCAATCAAAAAATGGGACGATCTAAATAGACATTTCTCCAAAGAAGATATATAGATGGCCAAGAGGCACATGAAAAGATGTTCAACGTCACTAATTATTAGAGAAACGCAAATGAAAAGTACAATGAGGGGACTTCCCTGGTGGTGCAAAGGTTAAGAATCTGCCTGCCAAGGCAGGGGACACGGGTTCAATCCCTGGTCTGGGAAGATCCCACATGCCATGGAGCAACTAAGCCCATGCGCCACAATTACTGAAGCCCATGCACCTAGAGCCCGTGATGTGCAACAAGAGAAGCCACTGCAATGAGAAACCCGCGCGCCACAACAAAGAGTAGCCTCTGCAACTAGAGAAAGCCCGTGTGCAGCAACAAAGACCCAACGTAGCCAAAAATAAATAAATAAAATAAAAATTTTAAAACAGTTCATTGAGGTATCACCTCACACTGGTCAGAATAGCCATCATCAAAATGTCTACAAACAATAAATGCTGGAGAGGGTGTGAAGAAAAAGGAACCCTCCTACACTGTTCATGGGACTGTAAACTGGTACAACCATTACAGAGAACAGTATGGAGGTTCCTGAAAAAACTAAAAATAGAAGTACCATATGATCCAGCAATTCCTCTCCTGGGCATAAATCCAGAGAAAACCATAATTCGAAAAGATACATGCACCCCAATGTTCATACCAGCACTATTTACAACTGCCAAGACATGGAAACAACCTAAATGTCCATTGACAGAGGAATGGATAAGGAAGATGTGGTACATGTATATAATGGACTATTACTCAGCCATTAAAAAAGAAAGAAATAATGTCATCTGCAGCGACATGGATGGACCTGGAGATCATCATACCAAGTGAAGTAAGTCAGACAGAGAAAGACAAATATCATGTGATATCAATCATATGTGGAATCTAAAAAAATTTGATACAAATGAACTTATTTACAAAACAGAAACAGACTTACAGACTTCAAAAACAAAAAGTGAGGAGAAGAGATAAATCGGGAGTTTGGGATTAACACATACACACTACTATATATAAAATAATCAACAAGGACCTACTGCACAGCACAGGAAACTCTATTCAATAGTCTGTAATAACCTATATGAGAAAAGAATCTGAAAAAGAATGGATATATGTATATGTATAACTGAATCACTTTGCTGTACACCTGAAATTAGCACATTGTAAATCAACTATACTCTAATATAAAATAAAAATTAAATTAAAAGAAACCCAAGTGCCATGTGGGAAAAGATTGATACACTGATTTCATACAAATTGTAGCATTGCAAAAAAAAAAACATAGCATAAACCAAATCATAAGATAATTGACAAACTAATAAAAAATGTTTTCTCCATACATAAAAGGCTTCCTTAATGCCTAAAGAGATCCTATAACACCTTTCTGATGTAGCATCATTCCTGTGGCCCCTTCTCTTTTCTGTATTTTTTGCCCTGTTTCCTGCTCCTCTCCCTGCTGAAAATGTCTATCCTATGTAAGTGCTCACACCAAGGACCAGGAACCTCATCAGCTCAAAGTGTGTCTGACTATTATCCACGCAGGCTACCAGTGTTTAGGAAAAAACTATGTGCGAGTGCATTCATGCATGTATGAACTGGAAGGTAAGGAGGCCTGATGGCCTAACCTGTTCCCATGCTAGAACTCAGCCCCAGCCTTCCTTGATATCCAGCTATTCCCCTCAACTAATTCCATAAGGTGCTTTCTCATCACCCCCAACCAAGCATATAGAGACTGGCCCATATATAATTTCTATACGTAAATCATCAGAACTCACTAAGATATTCTTACTCCCTTCTGTTTTTGCAGCTCAGCTTTGGCATGGTATATATGCATTTGCTAGAGGGAAAGTTGGGAAAAAGAATTAGTAGAGTAGGAGCCCTGAATTTGTATCTGGGTCATGGAGATTCTAATCCAATTCAATCACCATCCTTAAATTGCGGGACGTCCTTGGGTAATCTGCTGTACATCTCAAGACCTCCGTTTCCTCACTTCTAAATGAGGGGGTTAGGCCTGCTGTTCTCTAAGATCCTTTCTAGCTCAAACAAAAAATCCCTCTCCCACTGGGAATGTATGTTTCCTCCCTCAAACCCAGATTTGATTCTATCCTCTTAGGGTACCTTTACAATCCTTTCTTACCCATCCCAATAGCTCAGATGTGCTACCGATGAGATTGTTAATCTGTCCTTATCTTGTAGACATTCTTCAGGCACTTATGCAGGTGCCCTGGATCTCCCCAACTAGTGTTTCCCATTGGTTTAACCACCTGATCACCTCCTTTGGGGCTGTTGATATTGAGGTGTCTTGGACCCACGTTCTCCCTAACGGCACTAAGGTGGTAGCTGAGAGGAAGTGAGTCTGGGGAGGAGGAGGCAGGCTGGAGCCCTGCAGTGTCTGGGGTCTGCACAAGAGTGCCGAAGGAGGGGATGTGGAAAGAGGCGGCCAAGGACCTGAGTCTGGTTCCTGGGCAAATGAGAGAGCCAGGGGAGTCGAGGAGAGAGGGCTGGATTTGAGAGTTTGGGTTCTGTTGCCACTTCCTCAGATTGGCATGACCAAAAGGAAGTGTCTGGTAGTCACCAATGAACATCGTGGTTCAAGAGGGCAGCCACAGATGCAGGGAGCTCTATCCTGTGGGCCTAATTAGCTCAGATGTGTGTGTGTTTGCAGGTGGGGGTGGCAATGAGTGGAAATTAGCTGACCAAGCTGCAGAGGTGGCCAAAAAAGCAGCAGGTATGAGCTTCCCTGGGATGGTCATCACTGGAGCAGAAAGAGGAAGAACAGTCAGCTAAGGATTGTGCTGTATCTACACTACCAATGGGGAGATTTAAACAAAGATGGAGAGAGGAACAGCAGGGAGGTCCAAAAGTGAAAAAATACCTCAGTAGCCCTGAGTGTTCCTCATTTCTAAACTTAGCACAGTGAGTTCCAAGGAAAGCCAGATCTGGGGGACGTAAAGAAGGAGTAGGTGAAGAATAAAAGGAGCCAGTCCTTTCTTTGTTTAGTCTTGCTTCCCCCAACCAGCAGTTTCTTGATTACGCATATGGATCATGTCTTCTTTGATTGTGCCTGACATTGGCTTGGGTACGTGACAGATCAAGACTACATTCCATCAGAAAGGGAGATAAAGAATTAATATTGTTAAAATGGCCATACTGCCCAAAGCAATCTACAGATTTAATGTGATCCCTATCAAATTACCTATGACATTTTTCACAGAACTAGAACAAATAATCCTAAAATTTATATGAAACCATGGAAGACCTAGAATTGTCAAAGCAATAAAGCAGGAGGCATGATCCTCCCAGACTTCAGACAATACTACAAAGCTACAGTAATCAAAATGGCATGGTTTTGACACAAAAACAGACATATGGACCAATGGAACAGAATAGAGAGCCCAGAAATAAACACACCTATGGTCAACTAATCTTCAACAAAGGAGGAAAGAATATACAATGGAGAAAAGACGGTCTTCAAGTGTTGCTGGGAATGCTGGACAGCCATATATAAATCAGTGAAATTAGAACACTCCCTCATACCATACACAAAAATAAACTCAAAATGGCTTAAAGACTTAAGTATAAGACATGATACCATAAAACTCCTAGAAGAGAACATAGGCAATACATTCTCTGACATAAATCGTAGCAATGTTTTCTTAGGTCAATCTCTCAAAGCAATAGAAATAAAAGGAAAAATAAACAAATGGGACCTAACCAAACTTATAAGCTTTTGCACAGCAAAGGAAACCATGAACAAAATGAAAAGACAACCTACAGAATGTGAGAAAATACTTACAAATGATGCAACCAACAAGGGCTTAATTTCCAAAATATACAAACAGCTCATACAACTCAATAACAAAAAACCAAACAACCCAAACAAAAAATGGGCAGAAGACCTAAACAGACATTTATCCAAAGAAGACTACAGATGGCCAAAAGGCACATGAAAAGAGGCTTGACATTGCTAATTATCAGAGAAATGCAAATCAAAACTACAATGAGCTATCACTTTACACCAGTCAGAATGGCCATCATTAAAAAGTCTACAAACAATAAATAAATGCTGGAGAGGGTGTGGAGAAAAGGGAACCCTCCTACACTTTTGGTGGGAATGTAAATTGGTGCAGCCACTATGGAGAACAGTGTCGAGTTTAGTTTTCCTTAAAAAAGGAAACTAAACAGTTTTAGTTTTCCTTAAAAAACTGAAAAAAGAACTACCGTATTATCCAGCAATCCCACTCCTGGGCATATATCCAGAAAAGACAGAAACTCTAATTCGATAAGATACTTGCACCCCAATGTTCATAGCAGCACTATTTACAATAGCCAAGACATGGAAGCAACCTAAATGTCTATTGACAGATGAATGGATAAAGAAGATGTGGTGTGTATATACAATGGAATATTACTCAGCCATTAAAAAGAATGAAATAATGCCATTTGCAGCAACATGGATGGACCTGGAGATCATCATACTAAGTGGGGTAAGTCAGACAGAGAAAGACAAATACCATATGATATCACTTATATGTGGAATCTAAAGAAAATGATACAAATGAACTTATTTACCAAACAGAAACAGACTCATAGATGTAGAAAGCCAACTTATGGTTACCAAAGGGGAAAGGGGGGGGGGAGGGATAAATTAGGAGTTTGGAACTAGCAGATACAAACTACTATATATAAAATACATAAACAACAAGGACCTACTGTATAGCCAAAGGAACTATATTCAATATCTTGTAATAAACTATAATGGAAAAGAATATGAAAAAGAATATATATATGTATAGCTGAATCACTTTGCTGTATACCAGAAACTAACACAGCATTGTAAATCAACTAAACTTCAATCTAAAGAAATAAATTTTTTGAGGCAAAAACAACCAAAAGAACCCCGATGAATGGATAAAGAAGCTGTAATACACACACACACACACACACACACACACACACACACACACACACACACACACGCGCAATGGAATACTACTCAGCCATAAAAGAGAACAAAATTTTGCCATGTGCAGCAACACGGATGGACTTGGAGGGCATTATGCTAAGTGGAATAAATCAGACAGAGAAAGACAAATACTGTATGCTATCACTTATATGTGGAATCTAAAAAATACAAAAAACGAATGACTAAAACAAAAAAGCAGACTTGCAGATATAGAGAACAAACTAATACCAGTGAGGGGGAGGGTGTAGGGGTGGGGGAATGGGAGGTACAAACTACTGGCTGTAAGATAGGTTCAACGGTGTATTGTACAACATGGGGAATACAACCAATATTTTGTAATGACTGTAAATGGAAAGTAACCTTTAAAAACTGTATTAAAAGTTTAAAAAATAAATAAATAAAAGAGTACCTGGACACGGTAGTCTGTTGGTTACCAACTTCAACTCTAGGTGTCCACCAGAGGGCGTCAGAACCCAGGACTATGGCGTTTCATCCTGAATAGCCCATGTTGATCCAGGGCTTGTAATCTCTGGACTCATCTGGCTCTTTCTCTAGCAGGGCAGAGGGGGCAGGGTGTGGGAGCAGCTGGCAGCACCTCCTCCCACTGCCCTAGTAAGGTTTTGAAAATGTTTGAACTGCCTGGGGGCATGTGAGCCCAGCCCCTGGAGCAGCTCTGGGGAGCTCTGACTTGCTTGATAAGGTGAAGGCACAGGTCTGTTCTTGGTCCTGGGAGGATGTGACCTGGGTTAGCAGGTAGCCCCACGCCAAAGAATTCCTTCAGAAATCCCTCCCTTCACCTCCACTAAGGGGCAAATGGTCCATTGCTGACTAAGAAATCTCTTGCCCTTTGTCATACTGGATCGTTTGCTCAGACACCAGACCTGACCCCACACCTCACTTCCCTCCCACCTCAGCTCAGGCACTGGGGGTACTCCAGGGAACCAGCACCCACTGTTTCTGGTTGCACACTGGAATCACCAGGGGAGCTTTTAAAACCTATGTATTTTGAGCCCCACCCCAGAGATTCCAACTGAATTGTTCTGGGGTGGGACCTGGGCAGCAGTGTTTTGAAAAGCCTCCCATGTGATTCTTATGTACAGCATTATTGAGAATCTCTGGGTTCAAGGCCTTGCTAACCAAGTGTAGGAGCTTGACAGGAATGTAGCATCGCAGCATCCCCTTCCCAGCTTGCTGAATCAGAACCTGCCTTTCAACCAGATGCCTGGGTCATTCAGTGGCACACTGCAGTTTGAGAAGCACTGGTCTAGTCAGCACACTATTCTACTTCGTCCACGCTCATTCCCCGGACCTGAACCACAGCCTCCACAGCTTTCTCAAGTTGGAGCACTGGCCTTCAGAAGTCTTTGCCTCTGATCTGCAGAAAGAAACACATTTTATATCAAGATGTAGAGCACCCCTGTGTATATATCATGAAACCATACCTTTACTATTGTTACCAAACCAAACTTCAGTCCATTCACTCGGGCACAGTAAAGCCAATCTGCTGACACCGGATTGTGGTGAAGGAAAGTGCAGCGTTTATTGCAGGGCACCAAGCAAGGAGTCCAGGCTGCTAGTGCTCCAAAGACCCAACTCCCTGATGGCTTTCAGGGAAAGGTTTTTAAAGACAGGGTGAGAGAAAAGGGTGGATGATCAGCTCGTGGACATTCTTCTGATTGGTTGTTGGTGAGTAATTGGGAATCAACATCATCAACCTCCTGATTCCAACTGGTCTGGGGTCTACGTGCTTGTGGGCAGCATGCAGTTAACTTCTTCCACTTCGTGGGGGTTTTAGTAGCTGTCAAACAGCTCAAAGGATATGATCCAGTATATTATCTATAGCCCTTGAGGAGGAACTAACAGTCCTTGACTTTGTTTAATGACTAAACTATTATTATTCTGTCTTGCTTGGCTGTTTTCCTTTCTTTCTGCATTTTCTTACTTCTCTGATTAAATTTATTCTTTGAAGTTGGGGAAGGCCTAGGAGGCTAAAGTTTTTCTACAGACAAGAGGGAGGCAGAGGACTTGGTGGGGGGTAGGGTCTGTCCTGGGAAGGCCCCATAGGGTCCTGCTTGGTTACACTATCTGTGATGCAATCTCACCCATTCAATAGATATTGCTGGCACCTACTATATACTTAGCATTGTTCTAGGTGCCTGTGCCAGTCTTATCCCCAGACAAAACTTCCTGTTATTGTGGAATTTATGTTGGTGGGCGGAGGCCAGGGAGGATTGTCAGAAAGTTAAAAGTAAATCATAAATATGAAGGACATGCTTGAAGATTATAGTTTCTTTTACAACTTACATTTGGGGGGACTTCCGGTTCCTGATTATGGTGTTTCTTGATCTCGGTGCTGGGTGTATTCACTTTGTAAAATGCCCAAGTCTTTGCACTTCTCTGGATGCATGTTATACTTCAATGAAAAGTTCAGAAAATTATATTCTGATATTTTCTATTACTGTCCTCTTTCATTAAAAAAAAAAAGCCAGGGCTTCCCTGGTGGCGCAGTAGCTGAGAGTCCGCCTGCCAATGCAGGGGACATGGGTTCGTGCCCCGGTCTGGGAAGATCCCACATGCCGCGGAGTGGCTAGGCCCGTGAGCCATGGCCGCTGAGCCTGCGCGTCCGGAGCCTGTGCTCCGCAGTGGAAGGGGCCACAGCAGTGACAGGCCCGTGTACCACAAAAAAAAAAAAAAAAAAAAAAAAGCCAGTTAAGGGACTTCCCTGGTGGCGCAGTGATAAAGAATCCACCTGCTAATGCAGGGGACATGGGTTAAAGCCCAGTCTGGGAAGATCCCACATGCCGTGGAGCAACTAAGCCCATGTGCCACAACTACTGAGCCTGTGCTCTAGAGCCCACAAGCCACAACTACTGAGCCCATGTGCCACAACTACTGAAGCCCACGTGCCTAGAGGCCATGCTCTGCAACAAGAGAAGCCACCGCAAAGAGAAGCCCATTCACTGCAACTAGAGAAAGCCCGCATGCAGCAATGAAGACCCAACACAGCAAAAAAAAAAGCCAGTTAAAACTCACTAAATTCAGTGCACCTCCAGCTAATAGTTTGCAAGAGTAGTTTAAAAAACATTGCTCTATTTTAAAAAACAAAACAGAACCCAAAAAACCTTCAGCCCAACCACTCCGCAGCATCAACACTCTTGGCCGAGCACCTGCTTACAGGTGCCTTCATCACCCGCTGCGGCCTTCCTTGCCCTCCTGCTTACCCCAAACATGCAACCATTTCACAGTGGAGATTCTTCAAGGCACTGCCACAAGCCTCCCTCAAGCAGCTTGGGCTGCCTCTGCTTAGAACTAGACCTGACAAGCCCTTCTCCCTGCAGAATCACTCTCCTGTGGGCAGCTCTTTTCAAGTTTCAGATCTGGGAAGAGACTGGCACAGGCACATTGGAGGGTTGGGGTTATCCCCCCAGCCTCCTAAATCTCCTAAGCCTTGTGTTTCTAGCCTGTGTCTCATTTCCTCCATTGTGCTGTCAGTCCCCCTGGGAGAGAGCAGTCTCCTCAGCTACCAGTACCAGAGTCAAACACAATGAAGAGAAGGAGACATGCTCCAAGACAACTTCCATCACAGCCCCAGTGCTCAATGTGGTGGTGGGGACAGTCCAGGAGCTGAGATGGCAGGATGGGGGAAGGGAGCAGGAGACCTCTTTTCTGGGAGCCTAAAGCTCCAGATAACCCTGCACTAGGGAGGTTGGAGGCATGGGTCTGGCTCTTCAGAGCAACTGGAAGGGAGATGGGAGAATGGGGAGCTGGGCTTCCCTAAGAGAATCACCCAGCAGAACAATCCAGCATGTAGGTGCTTTGACCCTTTGCCTTGTTTGATTTAGAGCTTGATTTACCAGCAGAGAAACTTGCTCCAAATCAGCTGTTTGCATCTATTGATCCCCCAAATCTGGTCAGACTGATGCCAAAAATCTCGGCTCTCTGTGCACCAATGCCAAACAGAAATACAGAGTTTTGGAGGAACAAGAAAAATGGCTTTAATCTTTGTCTGGCAAAGGGGAAAACACAGCAGGCTAGCACCTCAAGAACTGTACCCCCCCCTTCCCGGGGAATCAGACAAGATCTTATAGGTGGGGCTCACAGTCCAGGGTATATGATAAGGATCAAAATTGTGAAGGTCTTGCATTCTTCTTGCATTATTTCAAAACAGTCACAGCTGGTGTCAGGCAGCTGGGTAACTGGGTCCAGCAGCCCAGTACTTGAGCCTGTTTGTCTCTGGTTTATCTTTTTTTCTGAAATGCAAAAGGCTACAAGGGGTGATTTGTTATAAGGGAGTGCAGGGTAGTAGGGCATGATGTAATTTACATAGAGTTAGGGGGTATTACCATGCAGGATGTAATTCACATAGCATCAGGGAGTAATAGGTTAGCTTTGTGAAGGACAAATCTAGTTACAGACACTACAGATTAGCAACAGTTAAAATAAAGCTTGGAGTGATTAACCCTTTCCATCCCATTTGTTTCTTCTCTAGCCTGTTCACTGTTCCCTTTACTTTCCTTGTTCTCAGGAGAGGAAAAACTTCATTTCTATTTTTGTTACAACAAATTCCCCAGTGCTAGTTCATTCCGTCCATATTAATGGAGGAAGGGAAATGGGCGTCATTCTTGTCTGGCTAAGGACAAAACTTCAGTTTTGCTCCACTTGACAATCACCAGCTGTCCAGCCCAGGGGCCCATCTACTACTTTAAAACCTGATGCTTCCCAAAGCTCCTGGGTATGGTGTTGCTTCGTTGTCCCTTATTGGTTCAGAGCAGACTTGGGAGTCAGAAAAGTGGATTTGAATTCTGGCTTCACTACTACCAGCTGTTACTTAATCGTGTAGCGCCTCAGTTCTATCACCTGTGGAGTATTGCCTGCCCTAGACCCTGTCTCGGCCCAGGTGGGGTGCATTCAACTTCCTGCTCAGTGGCCCTGGCTGCATGGTGAAGGGCAACCCCCTTACACACACTGTTATCGAATGATTTAGTAGAAAGTTGCCCTGCTCACCTCACAGGGAAAGACGCCATGACCCAAACCCACCCAGTCCAGCCCCCCCATAGCTGTCTAGAACCCGCGCCCTTCTCATTGTCCTACTGTCCTCAGGCCAGAGCCCTTGGGCCTAATGCTGGAAAATAAGAGTGCAGGAGTCACCCTTACACAGTTCTCTGATGTCTGATCCCTGAGACAATTCTGTCTGGAGTTGTTTTATTATTAAACGCATCTTATAGATGAGGTACAGTCAGAAACGGCCAACTTGCCTTAGCTTTTGGGTTCTAAGCTTGGCAGCCCAAGGCCGCCTCCAGCTGTGCTAGGATCTGGGTCTGCAGGTTGCACTATCACTGGGAGAAGGAGCTCTGAATTTTCTCCTCCTTTCGGGGTACAGACCCAAGAGGGAGCAGTGCAAGAGGGAGGAAGACTCCCTTTGCCTGGGACTCTTTCTGCCTGTATTCCCAGCAGGAAGTGTCACAGGCCTGAGCCCGGCTCTCCCTTGGCCCCAGGGTAAAGGTGGAGGCAGCCCAGGTTCATAGGTCTCTGGGCTGTTGCTGAAAGATTAGGACTAGAGTCCCTCTCTGCAGTCACTCACTCACTGGATTGGGACCTTGGAAACTTTCCGGTCCAATCTCCTCTTCATTTTAGAAACGAAGCAACTGAGGCCAGAGGTCAGTGTTTTTTTTACACTCATAAGTCAGGAGCAGCTGAACTGCTACTTACAATTCGAGACTCCTACTTCAGCGCTCCTCCATTGGGCCCTGTTGACTACACCGTCTCAGTAGGCACTCCCTACCTTCTGGTTCACCTCTTCTCCCTCTGGCTCCACAGGAAGGCGCAAGCAGGGCTTCTGGGGGGATGAAGAAAGGGGAGCAGTAGGGGCTCTGAAGGAAGGAGAAGTAAGTGGGACATGGCCCCTTAAGGCCCCGCCCGGCCCCCAACCCGGCCAGGCTCCGCCCCCCTCGGGCAGCGCAGGCGCAGGC
Organism: Leucopleurus acutus; assembly: GCF_964270905.1. NCBI lineage: Eukaryota > Metazoa > Chordata > Mammalia > Artiodactyla > Delphinidae > Leucopleurus > Leucopleurus acutus. The sequence continues at coordinate 71,829,187 of NC_139147.1, read as the reverse complement.
TGGCTCCAGGAACCCCCGGCGGGAGGGCGGGCGCTCTTGGTTCTCGGGCCGGGGCGTGGGGCCGCAGCGCCTGCGGGGGCCTGCGCAGGGCGCGGCGCCCGGCGGGCGGACGTCGACGCCCAGGAGCGAGGGCTGGGAGCCGGGACCGGGACGTGTGGGCGGAGCGGGAGGGGACGCGACCCCGCAGCCCCCTCCCCCGGGGGACGGGGCGGAAGGAACCGGGTAGGGGGGTGTGAGCGGGCGGCGAGGGCAGCACCATCTGGAGGGGCGGGACCGCGCGGCCTCTGGTGGGCAGGAGAGTGCGTTGGGCAGTGCCGGCTGGGGGCCCTAGGCCGGGAGCGCAGGAGGAGCGCGGCGGGCTCTGCCCAGCGCTGCAGGAGCAGCATCCGCAGCGGATCGGGGTTCTCAGCTGGGGCCCGCAGCAGCTCCGCGGGCTGAAGCTCGGCGTGGAGGAGCAGGGGGGCGTGGGTCCGGCCGTGCAGGAGGAGGGCGGGGTGGGTCCGGGGGTGCAGGAGCGGGGCGGCCGGGGCCGCGAGCCTAGCCTGGGGGTGGTGTGGGGGCCTGCGGACAGCGCGGACTGGAGGCGCCCGCCGCCGTGGACGGGCTCCGCGGGCTGGCCTGTGGTGCAGGAGGAGGGGCTGGGCCCCCGCAAGCAGTACCAGGAGAAAGGGGGAGGCAGCCCCGCAGTGCAGGAACGGGGGGAGGCTCGCACCGGGGTGCAGGAGCAGGGGGAGGGGAGCCCACGCAGGCTGCTACAGCAGCCCGAGCAGCTGTCCGAGCTCGGGGACGGTCTCTGGGAGAGCAGAGACGAGCTCGAAAGTTCCGAGGAGCGGGGGGAGCAGTACTGGGAGAGCTGCGGGCACCTCAGAGGGGAGGCAGAGGTTCTGGGAGTGGCCCCGGCACGCCGCAAGAGACTCGAAGTGGTGGGGAGGGCCCGGCCAGTGGGGCCCCAGGGCCCTGAGGGAGAGGGGCGCCTGGGGGTGCAGGAAGCAAATTGGCTGCCCGGGGTGCAGGAAGGGCAGGTTGTGCGGGCTGTCCAGGAAACATACCTGGACGGGAAAGGGTCCCAGGAGGGAGACGGACCCCTGGAGGGACACAGGATCCGGAGGCGCAGGCGGAGGAGGAGGTGGTAACTCACAGGCCGGCTGCTCAGCATCAGCATCGGGCCGAGCCAGGGCCGTGGTGAGAGCAGGATGTAGGGGTTTGGGGAGTGGGGGGCAGAAGAGCGCCGTGAACCTGGGAGCGTTGGAAACCACTGCCCAATAGCAGGCAGTGTCCTGCTGGGTCCTTTTCTGCCACCTCAGTCGGGACATCATAGAAGCTTTGTCTGCAGAGAGCCAGTGGAAGGCAGCAGGTAAGGAAGCCCAATTCTGTTCTCAGCTGGAATTGGTGTGTTTGGAAGGAGGGGACTGCAGTTATCGCAGGAGAGTGTGGTCTCCAAACTGCCGTTTTTCATTCCCCTGTGTTTAAACCTGGAGAGGAATGAAGCAGTGCAGTGTTCAACAACGAGACAGGATCCCTCCCCCCAGTACTGTATATGCCAACTGGAGTGATGGGATATTTCCTTAGAGTCTAGACTGGCGGTGAGACTGTCTGGGTGGCTGCCAGACCTGGGCAGAAGGGAGAGAGGGGTAGTCCCAGGCTGAGGTTGCAGAGGAAGTAGTCATCTCTCCACCCCTCCACCCCCGCTTCACCCGTTTACCGGTGGAGATAGGGGTGCCTCCATGCCATTGCTGGGTTGGTGCAATCAGCACACGCTGCTTCACGTCCTCAAAACACGTTCCAAAAAAGGGAAGGGGCAGCATTGCATTAACAGGACCTTATCTTGTAACCCTCTTGGGCACGTGAGCTGAGATGTCAGCGTGGCAGCCGGTAACTTGGGCACGAGCCTGGCCTGCTCCTGCCACACCTTCTTGTCACATTTGATTAATACTGAGGGCCCAGAGCCAAGGATAAATAGTGGGCAGAAGGGTGGAGAGCTGGTGAGGACTTCGGTCTCCATGTGGGCTCTCAGGACCCCAACCTGAAAGTGTGGGATAGGAGAGGTTATCTGCACTGCTGGACTCTGGGCATCCTCGGTGGCCCAGACCTCAGCCCCACCCCATGGAGGTGGACAGATGGGCAGCTGTGGCATCATGGGTTCTGTACCAGCCAGGGCCAACTCTCAGCCCAGCTTAGAGGTGGGGCTTGCAGAGGTGGGGGCTAGATTTGGCTTCCTGTTGACTTCCTCATGGCCTGGGTGCCAGGCCTATTCATTCCTGCCCCACAGGGGCTTGGTTGGCCACTTGTGGGCCTCATCTGCCTAGGGACGTTCACCTCTTACCTGGCGCTGTCTGGGTTCTTGCTTCTCTAGTCCTCGGGTTGGGGTGGGTACAGAGTTGCTGCCTGTCTCGGGGCCTTAGCCAAGACCCATCTCTGCCCTACCCCAAGGAGTGGCTCTGAGTCACATGGCCCCCAGACCCCTGTCCCAACCGGACTGGGTGGAGATAGTCCTTTTCTGTTGGGGCAGGGGGAGTGGTGGTCACGTCCTAAGCAGGCAGCTGCTGGGACTCTGCTGGAGGAGCCAGTTAGCCTGCTCCCCATGCAGACCCAGACTTGACTGTCAACTTCGTCCCATGCCTGCCTGTCATCCTGCCACCCCAAACACTCATGCACCGGAAGTTCAGCTGCTGTGTCCAAGGTGTCTGGCTCCTCTGGGACGGCCAGACTGGTTCTTGCGCTCTGGCTTCAGTGGAGAGAACTGTTCTAAACACGCGCACGTAAGCATACACGTTCACCCTGTTTCAGGTTGATTCTTGAATTTGTGGTAGATGAAGAGAAAGAGGACTTTGGCAGATCTGGGTTTACTAGCTGTGTAACTAGTGTGTAACTAGGGTAACATTTCTGGGCTTCAGTTCCTCGTCTGTGAGGCGGGCCCTGGTTTTCCCTACAGTGTCCTGAGTGCAGAGGGCTCAGACCCTTCTTTGCCAGCCTAGCATCCACCTTCCCAGGAGCCATGGCCAGTGGACATTAGGCAGGAGGGGCAGTGCTACCAGACCTTTTCCTCTAGCCCCTGAGCCCACAATTATCCCCCTGCCCTGTGCTTTATCCTGGAAGTTGAAGTGTTTGTTTTTAATAATAGCTTTATTGAGGTATAATGACGTATGGTAAATGACACGTATTTAAAACATAATTTAATAAGTTTTAACATATGTGTATACCTGTGAAACCACCACCACAATCAAGATAATGAACATACCCGTTATTCCCAGACTCCCAAAAGTTTTTTGTGCCCCTTTGTAATCCCTCCATCCCACCCCTCCTTTGCCATCCCCCTTCCCCAGGTAACAATAGTCTGCTTTCTGTCACTATACATTAGTTCGCATTACCTAAAATTTATGTAAATAGAATCATACAGTATGTGCTCTTTTTTTTTTTTGGCCTGGCTTTTTTCACTCAGCATAATTATTTTGAGATTCATCCATGTTTTTGTGGGTATCAATTGCTTATTCCTTTTTATTGCTGAGTAGTATACCACAGTCTGTTTATCCATTTATCTCCTGATGGGTTGTTTTCAGTTTTTGGTTATTACAAGTAAAACTGCTATGAACATATGTGTAAGTCTTTGTACGGACATATGCTTTTTTTTTTTCTTGGGTAAATCCTTAGGACTGGAATAGTTGGATCATATGGTAGGTATACATTTAATTTTTAACAAACCGCCAGACTGTTTTCCAAAGTGGTTGTACCATTTTATGTACCCACCAGCTGTGTATGAAAGTTCTAGTTTGTTCACCGCTTTGTCAGCACTTGGTATGATCAGTCTCTTTAAATTTAGACATACTAATAGGTCTGTAATGGTATCTCATTTTGGTTTTAATTTACATTTCTCTAATGACGAATGTTGAGCATCTTTTCATCTTATTTGCCATCTGTATATCTTTGGGGATGTGTCTGTTCAAATTGTTTACCCATTTATTAATTGTGTGGGGGTTTTTTTCGTACTAAGTTTTGGGAGTTTCTTTTATATTTCTGGATTCAAGCCTTTTATGGGATATGTGATTTGCAAGTATTTTCTTCCAGGCTCTAGCTTGCACTTTAATTCTCCTGCGGTACGCGGGCCTCTCACTGCTGTGACCTCTTCCGTTGGCGGAGCACAGGCTCGGGACGCGCAGGCTCAGCGGCCATGGCTCACGGGCCTAGCCGCTCCACGGCATGTGGGATCTTCCCAGACCGGGGCACGAACCCATGTCCCTTGTATCGGCAGGCGGACTCTCAACCACTGCGCCACCAGGGAAGCCCAGTTTTAACTTTTAATGAACTCCAGTTTACCAGCTTGTTCTTTTATGGATTGTGCTTTTGGTGTTTAAGAACTCTCTGCCTAACCCAAAACATGATGGTTTTCTCCTATAACTTTTATAGTTATGGGTTTTCCATTTAGGTCTACAATCTATTTGGGGTTAATTCTTAGGTTAGTATATGGTGCAAGGTATGAATGGAAGTTCAGTTTTTTGCATATGGGCATCCAATTGTTCAGCAAAATTTTTTTAATAGACTTGTTTCTCCATGGAGTTGCCTTTGCACCTTTATCAAAAATCAGTTGTTTGTATGTGTGTAGATCCAATTGTGGACTTTGTTTTGTTCCATTGATCTAACTTGTCTGTCTTTATCCCAGGACCACATTATCTTGATCACTGTAGATTTTATAGTAAGCCTTGAAACCAAGGAAAGATCTTAAACTTTGTTCTTCCTTTTCAAAATTGCTTTAGTTATTCTAGGTTTGTTGTACTTCCATACGCATTTTAGAACAATTTGTAAATTTCTACAAAATAGCCTGCTGGGATTGCATTGAATCTACAGATCAATTTGGGGAGAATTGCTGTCTTAGCAGTATTGAACCTGACTTATGAACAATGTGTATCTCTGTATTTATTTAGATTTTTAAGAATTTCACCAATGTTTTATAGTTTACAATGTACAGATCTTTTAAATCTTTTGTCAGATATATCCTTAAGTATTGCATATTTTTGATGCTATTGTAAATGGTATTTTTAATGGAATTCAGTTTTTTGTTAAAAAAATTTACCTACCTTAACTGTGGTAAAATATACACAACATAAAATTTACCATTTTAACCACTTTTAAGTGTATAGTTCAGTAGAGTTAGGTACTTCCACGTTGTTGCACAACCATCACTATCATCCATCTCCAGAACTTTTTCTTATCTTGCAGAACTGAAACTCTTTTTTTTTTTTTTTTTTGCGGTACGCGGGCCTCTCACTGTTGTGGCCTCTTCCGCTGCGGAGCACAGGCTCCGGACGCGCAGGCTCAGTGGCCATGGCTCACGGGCCCAGCCGCTCCGTGGCACATGGGATCTTCCCAGACCGGGGCACGAACCCGGGTCCCCTGCATCGGCAGGCGGACTCTCAACCACTGCGCCACCAGGGAAGCCTTTGGGTGGTTCTTTTCCCCAGCCTTGGGTAGTTCCCATACATTCATGTGACGATCAGTACTCAGCTTACTGCTCAAGGGGGACCTTTTACAGACTTCTGTGGTGCTCTCTCTTCTGTGATGCTCTGTTCTGTGAATTCTGGCCACTTGAGTTTCCCCAGAGTCTCAGCTTCATCTCTTCAACTCAGAGAGTCCTTTGGGGTCCAACTGGTTCCCTTCCGTTTTCTGTAGCCTGGAAACCCAACCATAGGGCTGACCTCCTTTGTTTCCTATTTCCTAGGTATCACTGACCTTTGCATCTTGATGTCTGGTGTCTTCAAAACCATTTTGTATATTTTGTCCATTTTTCTGTGTTTCAGTCAAGAGGGTAAGTCTGATCCGTGTTATTCCATCTTGGCCAAAAATGAGGATTTTACTTTAATTCCCTCATTCCCACCCTGCTACTTATCCCATCTTCCAGCCCATCCACTCTGGGCGTATCTCATGTTTTCTTCAATCTACTGTTCATTGTTTATATTGTTATGGTGTAATAAACTGTGACTTTTCCTTTCCTGGGCACCTTTTTGTTCTTCTTGGAGTTGCTTTTTTTGTTTGCTTAGTTTTCTATGTACTTTTCAATTAATTAAACTCTCCAGTAGCTGCATAAATTTCTCAGGGTGTCAATTCCATTAGGTATTCTATCAAATTCACCTCTCTAAAGAAGTCTCTTTCAGAGCCTTGTGCCCTAAAGCGGCATGGACTAATTGCTCTCTATCACTGATGCTTAGCTGTCCTCCTGGGATCTCCCTTTCAGCATCTTGGGCATTTCCTTCACTGCCTTTCTGTGCCTTTCTCTCCTGTTTCCTATCTTCCCCTTTGTTGGTTTATTCTCTAGTTTGGTAGAGTACATCCTTTAGTAGCTTCCTAAGAGAGGAGGGTAAAAGAGTGGTAGATTATTTTGAGACCTTGCCAGTCTGACACTCAGTCACTTAATTAGCTGAATATAGAGATCTGGGCTGGAAATTGCTTTCCTTTGGAAGCTTAAGGACATTGCTCTTAAGTTCCAGAGTTAACATTAATGTCTAAAATCATTCCCAATCCTTTTTGTGGAACTTGTGTTATACCGTTGCCCAGGAGTTTATAGCATCTTTTCTTTATCTCCAGTATTCTTTAATTATGTAGCTTGGTGTGGGCTCTTGCTCTCCATTGTGGAAGATACTTTATCCTCCAACCCTTCTATTGTGATTTTAGCAATTTTAACAGCAGTAAATGTCTGTTGATATTATTTTATCCCATGGCATGGATGAGGTAGACACAAAACTACTAAATTCAAGTTAAGTTTTAACAGAAACATTGGAATAATGGATTAGGATTTTTGGCTAGGGAGATATCCACATTTCACTTTTAAAAATCCTTTATTTTTTTTTAAAGGACTTGCTAAAGTTTTACGGTCCAGATTTTTTTTTAATTAGAAAAATTAAGATAAGTGTGTGAATCTAATAAGGAAAAAATCCTCAATGAATTTTTGGAAATTTAGTAGAATAATTTCTCCATCCACTGACATTAATGGGACTTAGCATTAAGAATTACCCTCTGGGGCTTCCCTGGTGGCGCAGTGGTTGAGAGTCCGCCTGCCGCTGCAGGGGACATGGGTTCGTGCCCCGGTCCGGGAAGATCCCACATGCCGTGGAGCGGCTGGGCCCGTGAGCCATGGCCGCTGAGCCTGCGCGTCCGGAGCCTGTGCTCCGCAACGGGAGAGGCCACAACAGTGAGAGGCCCGTGTACCGCACAAAAAAAAAAAAAAAAAAAGAATTACCCTCTGTATAGTAAATAGTCCCATAAACTGATGCTCATGGCCGTGATGAGAAGGGCCTTCTGAGAGTGGTCAGTGTCAACAATGGGAAAAAATATTTGAAAACAGGACTGCTCTGGCTAGGACCAATGATTGGCGCAGTTACAGGCTTTCTCCAGAGCAGCGGTTCTCGACCCCAGTATGGATTCATCTGCAGAGATTTCAAGATATGATGCCTGAGTCTCACCTAGACCAAGTTGATTAGACTCTCAGTGGGCGGGGCCCACACACCGACACTTTCCTACCTCCCAGGTGATTTTAATGCACAGCCAGTGCAAAGAACCACTGCTCCAGGGTTTAGCAGAGACCCTTGCTTCTCAGAGTGTGGTCTAAGGACCAGCACATTATCACTGGGAGCTTGTTAGAAATGTAAAACTTAGGCCCTACCCCCATATCTATGGAATCCGAATCTGCATTTTAGCAAGATTCCCCCAGGTGATCTGCATGTGCATTAAAGTTCATGAAATACTGCCTCATTTATCCATTCAGCAGATATTTCTGAGCACCTGCTGTGGGCTAGACTTTGTTGGTTGGGGTGAGGATGAGTCTGTTGAATTTGTTATGTTTCCTGTCATATTTGTAATTTCTTATTCCCCCTATTAAAAAATAATAATATTCTCTTCTTGTTTTGTAGATACAACATCTTGTCTTTCTGAGGATATTAATGAGCATTTTCTGTGTGTTTTGCTCTTTCTTCCACGTTAGAGGCTTTCCTTGGGTGTCCAGTATTTTTTTGTCATCTACTCTTGACCACAAGCACTGGGTGGCCTTGTTGACCGAGCTTCTTTGTATGGTGACCTGGCTGCTCAGTTTGTGGAGAACTCCCAATGTTGGTTTCTTTATATCTTTCTTGGCCTGATCAGAGTCCCCAGAAAGGACACTCCTGTCTTCTGCCAGGAGGTGGAGGTCTGGCTCCATGTTCCTGGAGGGAGTCGAGAAGGGGACTGAGATCTCCACATCTATGTGTGCTTTCCTTGTTAGGTCCCTGGCACCCCGCTGTCAGCCAAGCCTGCTGCGCCAGTGCAGAGGCCCGCACTTTACCCCCGAAGGGAAATCCCGATTTTGCCGGGTGGTACCGGGGCAGCAACCCAGTGGCTTTGTACTGGAGAGGGAGTCCAGGGGGGTCTTACTGCTTCTTAAACAGCTTTTGACTAATCCTCTGTATTTTTAGCACCTGTTCTTCTTGTAGAGGTTTCTGGGGCTTCTAGTTCCCAGGACTTTTGAGGATTCTGTGGGGTCAATCAGGTCCTTTTCACCTTGGGATGGGGGATTTTCTCAGGTCTGCTCTCCATAGTCACTGGCCATCTGCTTTCCAGCTTCCAAAGCTATGTTGTGGTTTTCTCTTCTACTATTCTTCCCGTCCTTAGGGACTTTTGCCATTCAGAAAATTTCTCTTTTGATCATTTTGGCTTTGGTGGGGTTTTGGGAAGGAGTGAAATTATGTGCATTTGTGCAATCTGTCTTTTCCTGGAGCCTCTATTCCCTCCTTAAACTTCCTCGCAGAATCCATGAATTCATTCAGTATCTAGTATATATTTAACAAAGACTCCAGCTCTGCCCTCCATGAGCTCAAATCCTTGAATCAAGCAGTTTTGTGTCCAGTTGTATATGGACTGAATTCTGGTTCACCTGTGACTCTCCAGTAACAGGTGACCCTGGTCACCTCTCCAGAGCCTCAGTGTCCTCATCTGTAAAATGCGGATAATGTAGGGTAATGGGGGGCAGGTTAATCAGGCAATGAAAGATAAAACTTTTAGTAAAGAACTTGCACACAGTGTCTTTCTGAGGATGTGAATCGTGACTTCTCCTCCTTCATAGTCCCCCAAACCTAGCACAGGGTGAGCACACAGTCAGTATGTGGTGAGTGACTAAAGAGGTGGGTGGGATGAGAGGTTTGGCCTGGGCCCTCCTTCAGCAGCTCTAGGTCCTGGGAGCCAAGGGCTTCTGCTGGATGTGAGAACTCTAGGTTCTTCCTGTCTCTGCCTGTCCCCTGGATGTTGTGTCTCCTCCTGAGGCAGGTTCTCCGCTCAGGCCCCTGACTTTTATTAGTCCCTGACCTTGGCAGGGCTGCCCCTCTATGGCCAGAGAGGAATCACCATTGCTCTGAACTGCTCCGCAGCTCCTAAGGATCCATTCCCTATGACAGCTTCTTAGGTGCCTCAGACCAGGCATGTCCCTTCCTTTTCAGGGTCTCAGTTTCTTTATCTCTAAAATGGGTGGGATTTAAGGTATCTTAAATATCTTGCAGTCCCTGACATCTCTCTCACTTCCAGGTTCGGACCCTTTCTCTCCCTGGCCCAGCAGCCCACCCTGCGCTGGATGTTCCTAGCTCCTGGGGTTCTGGTGTGGGCGCTGTCCCAAGGGAATGAGCAGTCCCTCTCACAGAGTAAATGCTCTCCAATTCACAGCTCTGGGCCCACCCCACCTCCAGGGCCCAACAATAGGCCCCTTCAGCTCTAGGCTCTTGCTGAGGGGGTTGGGGGAGTGGGGTGAGGCCTGAGCTGGTAGGCAGGGTGACCAGCTGGGCGGCCTCTGCCCAGCCCTGGAAGAGCCCTGGGAGTGGCTGGCTGCTGGGAGCCAGACTACATCCTTCCTCTCTTCCCGGGAGCCTCGGCTGCCGGGCCTTGGTGCCGGGAGGATGTTTGGGCCAGAGGATGGTGAGAGGCAGCTCTCTGCAGTACCCTGCATCCCAGCCCTGTCACTCGGGCATGTTGGGTGTGTGTGTGCAAGAGACCCAGGCAACTGCAGGAATTTACCCACTGTCACACTCGAGTGGTGTTTATGTGCGGGGGAGGGATGCTCCAGGAATGTATTAGGGCTCTCAGTGTCCTGTCTCTGGGTGTCAGGGTTGGCACACTGGTCTTTCGCTGGTGGAGCATGAAACAGCTAAAAAATACTTTCAAGGGCTTCCCTGGTGGGGCAGTGGTTGAGAGCCCGCCTGCCGATGCAGGGGACATGGGTTCGTGCCCCGGTCCGGGAAGATCCCACATGCCGCGGAGCGGCTGGGCCCATGAGCCATGGCCGCTGAGCCTGCACATCCGGAGCCTGTGCTCTGCAACGGGAGAGGCTGCAACAGTGAGAGGCCTGTGTACCCCCCCCCCAAAAAAAAAAAAAACTTTCAAGACCAAGTTGGTAGATGTGGGGAGGTACTGGGTTCAGTGAGGGCCTGTGGTTGTGGTGTTTAGTCAGGTTCTTTCCTTTCCTCTCTGAAAGTTACACCTCCTTCTCTGTTGGAGTCAAAGGAGATGAGGCGTAGGAGGGTCCCTGTATCTGGTGTGTCTGCCCCTGCTTCTGTGCCCTGCCTTCCTACCCTCTGATCCCCCTGTCTCCCTCCTCTCTCTCTGCGAGGCTGGGATGCCTGACAAACAAGACCTCCTGCCCATCGATCCCCCCTGTGGCATCCCCAGCTCTCCCTCCGCAGTCTGATGAGAAGGCAGCCTTCAGTCAAAGCTCTCCCTCTGCCTTGAGGGACTGCTGTGTTGTCCCCGGGGCTGAAATAGCTTTGTGGGAGCAAAGTAGCTTAGTGGTTCTGGGACAGGAGTAGCTGTAATGAGATTGGCTGCCCTCCTTCGCATGAAGGTGCTTGCTTTTCTGGATTCGAAATAATGGGGGGAAGCAAAGCCAGGGCCAACAAGGGCAACCAGGCTTATTCCTGGTATTCACTGGACATAAGGTGGTACCAGCTCACTGGAAAAGAGACAGGCCTCCTTTCCCCAGTGTCTGTCACAAAGGCTTGAAGTCCCTTTCAGCAAACTCTTTTGACCAGGTGCCTTGCCAGATTCTTCTTTCAAGGTGACAGATATAAACAGATGGTTACAATGTACAAACCACAAGAGGTACGTACATAGGGCTCCCTCAATAGAATTATGTATTAATACAGAGTGCTACAGAAATAGCACCCTTTAAGGATCAGAGCATGATAGATAATTAAAATTTTTTTCATCCTTTTGGCTATTTTCCACGTGTAGTATTATGTGTTTATACCACTCTTGTTTTCAAACATACTTTAACAAAATAACATGGGAAGCAATGGCAAAAAGAACCATTTGGGGATAGGAAATGGGAATTTACAAAGGAGATGACATTTTATTTGGGTCTTGAGGGACCCAAATGTGTAGGAGTTCATCATGAAGAGAAAAGAGTATCACAAAGAATAGCTCAAAGACATTAAAATTAAAGAAGATGTTGTGTCTAGGGAAGGGCAAGTATTTGACTTGGTTGGAATATGGAGACGTTTGAAGGAAATGATAAGAGTTGGAGGTGGACAGATAGGCGAGGGATGGATCCTGAAGGGCCTTGTATTTGGCTCAGTGAGGAATTACAGAGGACGTAAGCAGGAGAGGAACTTCGGATCCGTGTTCAGATGACAGTATAAGAATAGGCAACTACGTGCCAGATGCTGTGCTAAGTGTGCCGTTCGTGATCTCATTGAGTTTGCACTTTCTGAAGGACGTACTGTTTATTCCCATTTGCAGATAAGGAAATTGAGGCTTAGAGGTTAAGGCATTTGCCCAGAAGTCGTCTGACTAGAGAGTGATACAGCCAAGATTTCAGCCCGGGTCTGTCTGACTCTTGTCCCAAAGGTACTGATGGGAGGAGTAATGAGGAGGCAGAAACAAGATTTTGTGGCCTGCCCAGTGGGGAAAGAAGGGAGTTATGGTTGGGGAGCCAGGGGTGAGGTGTCTAGCCTAGGTGGCTCGTGTTGGCTTGTGATGTTTTCAGTCAGGGTATGAGAGCACACATAAGCTAGGTTTAAGGCGGGGGTTGATGAGCTCAATTTGGACATGTAGAATTTATGGTACCTTTGCATCCTCCTGGTGGAGCTGGCTGTAAATGTCTAGAAGCATGCGTGTAGAGCTTCTAGAGCTCAGGAATGGAGACAGACAGCACATGGTGCTAATTGCAGCCCTGGGAGGAAAGGAGGTGACTCCCAGGAAGGGAAGAGAAGGAAGGGTGAGTTCCAAAGTCTTAGGAAATATCCACAGTTAAGGAGAAGGGTGAAGAGCCCTCAGGGTTAGACTCAGGGCCTGTGGGCTCAGCACTGCTGGCAAATATGCCTCAGGCTTGACTGTCCTCAGGGCCTCAGCTGCCAAGCTCCCCTGGAAGGGAGTGGGCCACTGTGGCCTGGAGATGGAGAGGGTGTGGACAGCCATGGTATGTGTCTGAATCACCCCCTTCTCTCCCTTGGCCTGTGGCCAGCCTCCTCCCCAGACCAGTGTGATTTCAGACCTGGGATGACCTGAAGGTGTGGGGTTACCTGGTACAGTTCCCTCTGGGATGAAGTCCCAAGGGGAACCAGCCTGGCCTTGGTCCAGAAGCTTGGGCGCTGCACACAGAGGGGTGAGTTGAGGTTGACTGGGCTTGGTGGGGCTGGCATGTGTAGGCAAGATAATCCTCTGGTTGGGAGAGGAGCCATAAGCCCCCCTCCTTCTCCTCCCCAATATGTTGTTTTCCCTCCAGGGCCTGGAGAAGAGGGAGGGCAGAGATACGAGAGAGCTGGCCTGGCATATATTCCTGAGAATACGGTAGATTGTTTTGGAAAAATCTTCTTGGCCGGAAATTACATGTCACGTCTGCTCCTCAGTGTGGATTTATAACTTGACTGATGCTGTTGGAGAGCCTGGGGGAGGGGAGTGGACGGCAGAGGCAGGCTGGTTCCTGGGCCACTACCGGCTCCCTTTAGAGATAAGGGGGCAAGTTGTAGACCAGAGGGTATACATGTGGGGTGGATTCCCCAAATCCTATAGGCAGTTTGGATCTTGTGGATATCTTGTAATAGGATGGCTTTCGGAGGCAGGGGCCTTGTGGAGGGAGGAGGTAGGGAGAAAGCAGGATGGGGGAATGGTTTAGATCAGACTCTTTATCCAGCCAGGAGAAAGAGGGGTCTGTGGGCCTGGCATTTTCAGCCTCCTTCTCGACGGCCTCCTGAGTGATCCTGCAGCTGCTCCCAAAACCAGTTTCTGCCATAGCTGCAGTAAGATGCAGAGGAGCTTCTGCCTAGAATAAACACCCTGCCTGGCAGGGTCATCCCCTATGCCAACGCGCTTCAGCTGGAGAAGGAGCTTTTGAAGAGAGTGAGCCTTATGGGAACTCACCTAGTGCCCACCCGGGGTCTCCTTCCTTAGTTTTAAGGTGGAGTGTGTGTGGGGGGGGAGGGGAGTGGGGAGTAGAGGTGTCTCAGCATTTCCCTCCTCCTCTGCCCCAAACCCCCAAGGTGTGAGGGTGCCCTGAGCTCATCCCTAAATACCTGGTACTGAGGAGTCAGTGGATGCTTCAGGTGCCATTGGAATGAGAGGGTGTGCGTGTGGCACCTTGGGGCCTCTGCCGTGGGACTTCCTCCACTAGCAATGTCCTCATCCTGGCACTGGGTGACAGCCCTGCGTGGACACGTGTTGGAGCAGCTCCTGCGGGAGGGAGTGTGGGTACTCGCAGTCTTCTGAGCCCAGAGAGGTCAGCCACAGTGCTCTGCCCGGGGCCGAGCAGTCTTGGGGGCGGGGCGGGTGGAGGTGCAGGCGGGGAGAAGTCCAGGCTGGTGAGAAGAGGCGTGGGCTGCGGAGGGCTGAGGTCTCCCTCCCAGTGCGGATGCGGGGGGCGTGGCTTCCACTGCGGAGAAGAGTGGGATGGGCAGGTTCCCCGGGCCTGAGTGGAGTGCGGAATGGCAGCGCACCAGGGAGCCTGGCAGGTGGGCACATGCTTGGAGCTAGGTGGAAGCTGGGCTGGTGGAAGGAGAGGGGTCTAGAGGGAGGGGTCTCAGGTTGAGTTAGGATGGGGGCTTCTCTTCTGTGAGCTTCTTGGATGGACACCCCCCCTTGTCATGGAGTATGGGGGCCCTTGCGTCCCCAGGACCTGATCGGTGGCTGTGGATCTCTGGGGTCCTGGAGGCGGCCAGGGGCCGAGGGGAGCTGTGGCTCCGTGGTCAGTGAAGGTGCAGCCCCGCACCTGGCTCTCTGGGGGGCAGCCTACGCTTCGGAGAGGCGGCTCCTTGGAATGGAGCCTGTGCACGGGATTGGGGGAGGGGCAGCCGCAGGCCCAGCGGGAGAGACCGCTACCACCAGGCTCTGCTCCCTCGCTCTGGCTGCAGGTGGCAGATACGGGCTGTGGGGTGCGTGCGGGCCCGAGGACTGGGCCTTCCCTTGGCTGAGGTGCTTTAGCGGCCCCGGCCCTCCTTGTTGAGGATGCTCGTGGCCCGGCCCCTCAGGACGCAGGGCAGTGACGCTGCCGGTGCGCTGGAGGGGCGGGGACTGCGGGAGGGCTCTGCTCCCCTCCCGGGCCCTAAAGCCCGGAGTTTGGGTTCCAAGGGTGAAAGATTTGCATATCTGCGTCTAACTGGGGCCGAGGAGGGACAGCAGGTAATAGGGGAAACCTGGGGGATAGCCAGGTAGCCGGGCCCTAGACCGCATCGTCTGCTGGTGAGCTGAGGGGAGCCTTTCAGGAGTGAGGGGTATCTGTGATCCTGGCCCCAGGACAGATCCTGGGGGCTGGGATGCTGGGTAAAGAAGGGTGATGTGTTTGTGTGTGGGGTGGGGCGGGGCGAGTCAGTGGTGGTGAACTCCTGTTGCTGACATCTGCTTCAGTATCTCTGAGTCCTTGGGACCCAATTAAGCTGCCCTTTGGGCTTGCTTCATCGCTGCAGGGGAGCCCCGAAAGCACTGCCAGGATGTGGGTTTAGTCCTTTATGGACACTGAGTCCCTGTGCCCTGGACATTCCCTCTTATTGGCTTTATGAATCTGCGTATTAAGCCAAATGTCCCTGTTTGCTTTGGAAAACATGATCATGGTATTTATGGGTCGGCTTCCCTTCCCCTTGGAGATCAAGCACTTTCTCTCTTGACCAGTAGAGGGCAGTCACTGACAGGACGAAGCGGGGTGGGGGCGGCGGTGCAGAAAGGTGGCTGTTTTCTGGGGCTGGGAGAAGAGGTCTAGGAGCTGGCCTGACCTCTGACCCCTGACCATGCTTTGCTTTTCTCCACAGCCTCCCACAGCTGGATTGCTGAGCAAGCTACTGAGGCTTGTTCTTACCTGATGTGCAAGGGAACAGGCAGGCATGGGGTTCTGGTGGATTTGGGGCACATCTTTCAGGGGGTGGCTATAATTTTCAGTCTGGCCATTCCAATCCAGCAGTCCCCCAACTTGCGGTAGAGGGAATAATCCTGCTTAAATTGTCCCTTGAAGTCAGGTCCCTGGATCTCCTTCAGAAGGGTGCTTTGTGGGAAATAAGCAATAGGCTTCTCTGTGCTGTGGGCATTGTGAGCCAGCGTTTGCGGGAAGGTCAGCTCCAGTGTGACCTTGACCCGACTTCATCTTGTCCATTAGCTCTGATTCCATTCTCAGACTGGTGATTCACTGGCACTGAAGGGAGGCTGCACCTGGCTGGCCTCACAAGCTTTGGGTGGTGGTGGATGACATGACAGGGGGATGGGAAAGAGGACTGATTGCTGGGGGTGTCCCATTTCCCCCCTCCCTGAGTCAGATCTGGAAACGGCTGTCCCTGCAGGCACCTCCCCGCCAGGGAGGTCAAGCACTGAGAGAGAGGCCCTGGAAAGAGCCTGGGATGCTGACTCCCCAAAACTCAACCCCAGCTGCCTACTCCACCAGCCAGCTGGGACTCCCAGAGCTGGTGGCCAGCTGGATAGGGACAAGAGAGCAGTGTGCAAGAAACAGGGGCTCCCTGGGCACGGCTGGGAGGGGGGTGCTGAGGGAGCCTGAGAGGACTTCCTGCAGCTGTCAGGTGTGTCTGGGGGCTGTAGCGAGGGGGGGTGTAAGAGCAGCTGGCGCCCTTGAGGAGGGCCAGAGGGATCACTTGTCAGCTCTAGGAATGTGTAGGTTCCACGGGGGCTTCATGGGGTGACTGCAGTTCCCTCTAGCTGGGGCTGTTGTCTGTGTGTGTAGGTGCTATTCAGGAGACATCCTATGGCCCGGAATCCTCCAGCTTTGGCTGGGGGCATCACAGGGTTTAGGGGCATATTTGTGTGTTTTGAGGGGGCTTTGGATCTTGGCCAGCTGGACTGGGAGATTCTTCCCCCCACCCCGGCTCTTGGCTGGACTGCCCCGCTCTGGCAGGCTGCCGGACTCCTATTTCCGTCGGGCACCAGGGTAACAGGGCCACATTAGGGCCTGAGCCAGGAGACGCCCAGCCAAGGCTGGGACTGGGAGATGGGGGAGGGTCTCCGAAGGGTCTGCCTGCAAGGTCCAGGACCGACTCTCTGGTGTCCAAGCCCCCAGCTCAGGCTGTGCACTAAGCCCTCACAGCCCCAGACAAGCGCGACGGGGGCCTCTTTGTATATTGCTGCCTGATTGACCTGGCCCCCACCCTAAAATCCCAGGGGTTGTCTGCAGCTCTGGGGGCTGGGGTGGAAGCCAGAGACAGGGGCCTTGTGTGCGGGGACGAGGTGGGGGCAGCGCGGGTGGCTGGGAGGAAGAGTCCCCCCATTCCCGCCGCCCTCTTGGCAGTGATTCAGAAAGGTCCTTTTTCAGCCAGTGTCAGAGCTGCTCAGCTGCGGAGGGAGGGGGGAGGGAGGCGGGCTGTCGGGGGAGCCAGGGAGTAGGGCTGGAGCCGTGACCACTGCGCTGGAGAGAAGACAGAGAAACAGGACCGAGGACCCAGGCTGCAGTCAACTGAGAGAAGAACTAACTCTCTCCTGCCAGGGTAGCCAGCTGTGGAAACAGCTGTAGAGCAGAGAATAGGGGACCACCCTATTCTTCTGCTCCATTTCCCACCCCTGGTGTGGGATTTGGGGGGTCTCTGGGGCAGACCTCTGGCCAACTTCACTTCTGGGCAGAACCTGAAATTCAGGAGCTGAGACCACTGCCCACCCCACCTCCCTTGGGCCAGAGCCCCAGTGACCTGGTCAGGGGGTCCAGCTCCGTGGAGATGCCAGCAGCTCGTCGGTTCCCTGGCCTAGAGCTCTCCTTCCCTCTTCTGGCCAGACTCCGGCGGAGACTCTACACAGTGAGTGGGGGGTTGCGGGCGGGAGCTGGACAGACTGAGAGGCAGCCCTGCGCTGAGGGCCAGAGAGCAGGACCGGGCTGCTTGACAGGGGTTCAGGGCCTCCCTGCTCCAGCGGCTGCATTCTTGGTGGCGAGTGTGTCAGGAGAGCGTGTGTGGGAAGTGTGCGTGCCGGCCATGAGAGCCACACGTGTCAGACACAGGTGTGTGGACGGGGCTGTGCTGGGGGCAGCCGCAGCAGTGCTCTGTGCTTCACCGACAAAGACACGGGCTAGAGAAGGGAGGGAGGGGAGGGAGGGGACATGTCCAGGGTCACCCTGGATGGGGTGGTGGAGACCGGACAGGGACCCTGGCTGCTTTCTTCTCACCCAGATCCCAGTGTTCTCTCTAGTCTTCCCCCCCACCACACACACACACCCGCCCCACGCAGAGCAGCCCTGTTCCTGGGGTTGGGGAGCAGGGAGAGGAGGACCCAGCTGAGCAGGGAGATTTGTTAGCTGGTGTTTCATGGGTAAAGGAACAGGGCAGACTGTGCTTTCTAAGCAGCTTCTTCAGGGGAGTGGCCTCTGGGTCTCTCCCAGCCCGGACCACACAGGGCAGGGCTTGGAGCTGTTCTCAGGAGTGGCTGCCTCCTACCCCCAGAAGGGTAGGAATGAGTGGCCTGGAGCCCTGGGATTCGGGGACTGGGGAGGAAGCAGTGGGGATCTTCAGACCACTTGCCCTGGTGGCCAGCCTCTTCTTGGGCTGAGCCGTGTAGGGGGTGGGATCGTTTTGCTCCAGGGATGGAATAGTGATGGCGGAAGTGCTGGCTGGCCTCTCCTGGTCACGCCACAGAGAGACGGGGCCTAGGTTAGTGATTTTCACAGGGCACCTTTGGGGCTTTCTTCTGGAAAGCAGTGGTGCCCTGCCCTCTTAAGTCCACACCCCCTTGTTTGTAACAGATGGCTTTGCTGTGGATAAGTGAGTTAATACAGCTAAGTGCTCAGACCTGTGCCCAGCATGTAGTTAACTGTAGTTGAAGTGTTAGAGTTTTTATTTTTCTTAACTAAAATTAAGAGAAATACAACCTGTTTACTCTGTGTGTGTGTGGTCAGTCGACTTAATGCCTCCTGTAATATAAAGGAGAACCAAAAGGAAATCGATTGTAGCATTTCGTGTATTCTAATACGTCAGTACAATCTGACATTACCAAGCAGTCAGATGCTAAGATCTCAGGTAGAACCAGCACGGCCACATCTACACAAGTGCTGACTGAGAGGAGAGTTTTGAAATAGTAGGGTGGGCTGCCTTCAGTGATATTTTTCTGAACGGTGGACAACTTCTGCTAAGTTCCAAACAAAGCAAAAGGCCAGTTTTCCCTCAGTTTACACAGTAGCTCCATTCCAGGAAAATTCAGTCTGTATTAACACTGTAAACATACTTTCTTGTTCATATGTAAAATGGGATTTGATTTATAATCAGATGATTATAAACAAATTTCTCACCTGCATGAATTAAGTTGTATGGGATTTGGGACAGTGTGTGAGTCCCCCAGCCACCCACTCAGTGCCACTAATGGTCCCCCAACACTGTGACAGCCAAAAATGCCCCCTAGGGGGCTGTACGGCCCTCATGAGAACCATCTGGGTGAAGGGTTAGGGCTTAAAGTTTGGAAACCCCCTTCTGGCCCAGCCACTTTGGTAGAGGAGCCAGGGTTTGAACTGAGGGCTTCTCTTTCCCGGTGGTGGCTCTTTGTACTGCCCTGAGCTGCCTGGGAGAGTCTGAGCTCCTGGCACTGGGTTGGGAACTGTGAGAGCAGGAGGCTCATGCTGGTCCCAGGCTGTGAGCACCTGCTCTCTTAGTGTGACCTGTGATGAGCGCTGGGGGACAAGGCCACCTCCAAGTCAGGAGGAGGGGGTCTTGGGGCAGCTGGCCTTTTCCCTCATCCCTGTCTTCTCCAGTGGGGATTGAACACGGGTCAGGGGCTGGCCAAGCCCTCAGCTCTGACGGGTCTTACTCGGACAAGGATGGGTTTAGTGTAGGGCTGCCTAGTTTTGAGGGTGCCACTGGCTTCTTTCTCTGGGCCCCAGAGGGTGTAACAGGTCTGGTGGCCCCTTGGCTGATTGAGGCCTGCATGTAATTTTGTTTGACCAGCACAGCATACACGTGTGCTTGCATGTGTGTATTTCAAACTTGAATTAGTTGACATAGTTCAAAAGTCAGGAGAAAGATCTAATGTCAAGTGTAAACAAGGAACAGAATGGTGTGGGTAATGGGTGAGTATTTGTGTGGGGAAAAAACAAGTCTGGAAGAACGCGTAAAAGTCATGAATGGCAGCCGACCTTGGGGGTGGGGCCGAGGTGGCCGTGCGGCAAGAGAGGGAGGAGACTTTACGGCTCTCGTGTGCCTTTTGAATATCTTACGTGTGCGTATGGTGCCTTTTCAAAAAAAATTTTAATAGCGAGATTTTACACGTCGATTCAGATTTCTGGTATTTCTTGAAAAAGTTGAAAGCTTTGACCACACTGGGCCAGAGTCTGTTGTGACAGCCGTTGACAGCAGTCTGAAAGCCCGCCCCAGCCTCTGCCGCTCCTTCCCCCTGACCCTCCTGTGGTCCTGGAGGTGTTTGTGTGGTGGCCTGTGGAGGGGTCTTTGGACCTGGGGGGAGGCTCATGCGATGTCAGGCATTGAGAGGAAAGTAGCTAGAGCTCATCTAGTCCCTGTGGGGTCCATCAGGTCTGGGGAGCTCATGGACGGGTCTCAAGGGGCACTGCACCCCCAAAAGTTTTGTAATTAAAACGTTATGAATAAGGATGCATATATTTTCCTGGAGACACACTCGATAGTTTTCATCAGATTCTCAAAGGCCTTGTGACAACAGGAGCGTTGAAGAGCCAGTGGGGAACCGGAGAACAGAGTTTGATCTCAGTTCACTTGGCCATGGATGGCAGATTTGGGGAGTAAGACCCTAACTCCAGGGCCTGGGCTGTGTCCCAACTGCCCTGATTCTACCCTTGTTGCCATAGGAGGAGAACAGGTGGCTACAGGCTCTTCTGTACAGCTGTTTTGGGGAGCAAGAAGGTGGTGTGAGTCCTTCCCCACAGCACATAGTAGGATATGGGTGAGCCCAAGGCAGAGGCGGGGTCGCCTGTTACCTGCCTGCATCCCGTGGTCCCTGAGCCATTCTTCTCTCCCCGCAGAGGCTGGGGAGCAGCAGCATGCAGCCAGAGGAGGGCACAGGCTGGCTGCTGGAGCTGCTGTCCGAGGTGCAGCTGCAGCAGTATTTCCTGCGGCTCCGCGACGACCTCAACGTTACCCGCCTGTCCCACTTTGAGTATGTCAAGAATGAGGACCTGGAGAAGATTGGCATGGGCCGGCCTGGTAGGTGGGGGCATTGGCCTTGCCTGTCGTCGCCCCACTGACCATTTACCTCCTCTGTCCTCAGGATCGGCAACCGCATGGAAGAGCCCTCCCCCCTTTATTCCGTGGGGTGGCAGAGCTGAGAACTCTCACTGCCTGTCCAAGAGCCCCCGCGGTGGGGCAGAGGGGCATCAGTAGATGCTGCACACAGTGAGTGCATGAGAGCAGTTTGCAGTTGTGAAGGTGAATTGGAGTTTGAGGAATCTTACTTAAATTTCCGGCTGCTCAGGATTAACTACACACTCTGTTTTGTTTGTGCAGACATTTCTAGGGTGTATTTCTTCCATATTCTCCTCTTTTATAAATGTAGAATTGAGTCTGTTCTGAACACCAGGGGGGTTAGTGTCTAGAGGTCTGTGGAGAAGGGAAGATAAAATCCTTCAGATGATGGTTTGCTGCTTTTCTCCCCATCTCTCCCTTTCTCTGTCTCTCCTACAAAGATCTATTCTATAAGTTGAACTCTTTTTTTTTTTTTCCTATGTGTTTATCCTGAAAGTAGTGACTATAGCTTCTAGAAGTCACGGTGTTCCTTGTAGAACATTAGAAACTTTTGAGTGCATTCAGCCTGAAATAGCTAAATAAGTAATGATGTGCTAATTTAGACACTGACTTACGCTGCTTTTAGCCTAGAGAGTTGATATCTGATGCCAGTAACATAATAAAATTTTATGGGAGAAAAACTCAAAATTGGGGAAATTCTGTCCGTTACCTTGATTTATTTATTTTTTCTTGAGAGTTGGCATAAGAGCACTACTGTTCAATTTTGGTGGTTAAATACCTCCATCCGGTTCGAGAAGAATTGCCTAGAAGTGGAATGCAGTGACCATCTGGTTAATGGCAGCCCCTGGTTGGTGGGGATGGCTTGTTTCCTTGGTGTCATCGTGCTGGGCAGTGTCTAGTGGTGGACTCCCTCCAGGGTGACTGAGGAAGCCTGCGATGGGCAGCAGCCTCTTGGGGGTGTGAGCGCCTTAACAGCACGGGTTCCCCTTCCTCCCCGCAGGCCAGCGGCGGCTGTGGGAGGCTGTGAAGAGGAGGAAGGCCATGTGCAAACGCAAGTCCTGGATGAGCAAGGTGGGTGGACAGGGAGGGACGTGGGAGGGGTAGCTCACTGGGGCCTCCTCTGGTGTCGTCCTGAGAGCCTTCCCCCACTCCCTGCAGTATAATCTCGCAGTTTGTACAGACCTCCCACCTCCGGGGTCTTATCGGGCAGGGTGCTTGTAGAGCTGCCTGGCTAAGCGTCTGTCTCCGCTGGAGACGGCACTGAGTGGCCTGTGTGTAGCCTTGGCTTCACGTCCCCTCCCGCCAGGCAGTGGTGCCGGGCATGGAACAGGCGCTTGTTGACAAGTGCGCTGTAACTTGAGCCCTCGCTTTGCCTAAGTGTTGGGGCCGGTGTCCAGTGTGGGGCGGTGGGACCGTCTGGACCCAGGACGTCTTTGCTTCCCTCATCCCGCACCTCCCTAGTCTGTGGAAGGTTTCTCTGGTCACCGGGCCCCACTGACAGCTTCCTTCCCTAAGGCCCGCCCCCACCCGGTTGCCCTAATTTGGATCTCTGGAGTGGTGAGTCCCAGGTCTGACTCAGGGGAACTTTGCCCATTGTCTGGAAGACAATGTGAGAGGAAGTGAACCAGCCGGGCCTTCCCCCCACTTCTGGCCTCAGGGCTGGGGAGAGGGGCGGGCAGTGCAGAACAGCTGGATCTGGGATTGGGCCGCAGAGATTTCCTGGCTGTGATCTGGCAAGGGGCTGTCTCTTGGGATCCTGTGGCCTTTTCTGGGGACACTGTCCTGGTCCCTTGCCCAGGTTTTAGGGGAGGATGGGTGTGTTGGGGCGGGCGAAGGCAGGAGGGAAGAGCCACGCGGTGTGCAGGATTCAGGGGGTCTTGGAGCTACCACCGACTCACAGGATGTCCCCGGGCCAGTCGGTTGACCGCTCCAGACTTGAGGCATGTGGCCAGTAAGACAGTGCCAGCCGCACTTGCCCAGCTCACCTCACGGGGCCTTGGGGAGGGTCCCTTGAGAAAAAGCTGTGAAGGACCTTGTCAGCTGAACACTGCTTGCAAATGGAAGGGATGCCAGTTGCTGGGAGGAAGGACAGAGCAGCGGCCAGAAGAGGCCCTCAGACTGGAGACCCCTTCACCCCACACAGACAAGGCTCTGCCGACCTTGGGGGCAGGGACCAACTGGGCAGAGGGTGCCGCCTGAAGCCGAGGCTTTGCATGCCCCGGTAGGGTGGCCAAGTCAAACTGACAGGGCCGCTCTGACCCTCAGGGCTTCCCTCCTGTCCCCTGACCTTTGGCCCCTTCCCTCTCCAGCCCAGGCTGCAGGGTCCTCTCCAACCTTCCTTCTTTCTGAGCCCTCAGCTCTAGGCCTCCCTCCAGAAGCCCAGCTGTCTTCCCAGGCCCTTCCCCGGCAAGGCCTTGCTTCATCTGCACCCCCATACACACTCAGGGTCCAACCTCAGGCTCAAATTATCCTCTCCCCAGGCAGGATGAAGAGCAGCCGACTCCCTGGGGAGGGTGGAGACAGACAGCGCCAAATGGGCAACCCAGAGACGGGGCCAGGGCTAAAAATGGACAGGAGGTGTTTGCGAGGGCCCCTAGGGCTCCTGCCCATCTGCTCGGGTGAGGGGCTGGAGTCTGTGCTGGGTAGGGGTACAGAGCAGGGAGGGGGGCAGAGGTGGTGCCGGCTTTGGGCTATCCCTGACCCCACAGCTGGGGGTGGGACTGCAGCCCGAGGCCACACTGAGGCCGTGGGTGCCCGTGTGGAGGTGTGGTCAGGAGGGGGCGTGGGCCTCCAGCCAGGCCGCCCCCCAGAAGTTTGGCAAAGCCACGACCTGTCTGGCGGCCTCGCCAAGGACCCAGTGGGGCAGGGCTGAATGACTGGCTCTGGGGCCTCAGGGTTCCATCTGGCCCCTGGCTGCCTTCAAACAGGTGTTCAGTGGAAAGCGGCTGGAGGCTGAGTTCCCCCCTCATCACTCTCAGAGCACCTTCCGGAAGACCTCACCCACCCCCGGAGGCCCAGCAGCAGAGGGGTCCCTGCAGAGCCTCACCTGCCTCATTGGGGAGAAGGACCTGCATCTCTTTGAGAAGCTGGGAGATGGCTCCTTTGGCGTGGTGCGCAGGGGCGAGTGGGACGCCCCCTCGGGGAAGACGGTGAGCTCTCTGGGTCCTGTGGGGCGTGGCAGGCCCTGCTCTGCTCTCTGAGACGGATCTGTCCCCTCTGCTGGGATGTGAAGGGGGCTGGGGACAGGTCCAAAGTGGCTCACCCTGGAGTCCGTGCTCAGGGTTAACTAGACACATGTTCCTTTTTTCAGTTATAAAACTAATGATCATAAAAGTTTGGAGACTAAAAAATAAGAAAGACAAAAAAAAGCCTGTAACCCACCACTCAGAGGAAGCAATCAGCATTTACACCTTTTTCCCCTTCAGACATTTTGTTGAATTTCTTTAAGATACAAATTTTAGATACAACTTTTTAACGCTTGCCCTTTCATCTTAGTATTGTATTTAAAAAATTTTCCCCGGAGGTAAAGACAGCGTGTGTGCAGTAAAGCATACAGTTCTTGAGTGTACAGCTCAGTGACTTTTCACATATGCATGGGCCCGTGTGACCACTGCCCAGATTGTGATGTAGAACAGGGGTCCCCAACCCCCGGGCCGTGGACCGGGAGCGGTCCACAGCCTGTTAGGAACCGGGCCACACAGCAGGAGGTGAGTGGTGGGCAATTGAGCGAGCTTCATCTGCCGTTCCCCATCGCTCGCATTAGCGCCTGAACCCTCATATCCAGCCCCGCCCCATCCCAGTCTGTGGAAAAACCGTCTTCCACGAACCCGTCCCTGGGGCCAAAAAGGCTGGGGACCACTGGTGTGGAACATCTCTGTCATCCGAGAAGGCTCCCTCATGCCTCTTCCACTGAGTATCACCTCCCTTCAAGGGAAGCCACTCTTCTGATTTCTGTCACCACAGATTAGTTTTATGGCATTATATTGAAAGCATTTTCCTTCTACACCAGGAACATTTCTTATCATAACATTTTAATATTCCGTCATTGCACTGGTCATTTCTTACCTTGCGGTTGCCACTTAACCTGGGCACTCCTGCAGGAAGGGGAGGCCCGGCTCATGGCTGTTGGGGTAAGCTGCCCTCCCCCTGCCAGGCCACAGGCCCCTGGGACACGCTCACTCACCCAATGAGCAGGTCTGAGGCTGGAGTGGGGAACAGGCTAGCCCGGATCGGAGTGTGGAGGCTGGGGCCTGTCCTGACTCTGCAGTCCCCACTCTGGCCAGGTGAGTGTGGCTGTGAAGTGCCTGAAGCCTGATGTGCTGAGCCAGCCAGAGGCCATGGATGACTTCATCCGGGAGGTCAATGCCATGCACTCGCTTGACCACCGAAACCTCATTCGCCTCTACGGTGTGGTGCTCACGCCGCCCATGAAGATGGTGAGTGCTGTGGGCAGAAGGGGGATGGCGGCAGGGAGGACCCTGTGCCCCTCACCTCCTGCCTGTGCTGTGGTTACTCCCTCCATCCTGACGAAGGTCAGAGGTCCTCCAGATCCTGCTTTGGTCCCCCACCTGATGTGGCAAGGGGGCTCACAGGCCTGCCCCAGTACTGGCCGACCCTGGTGGCCGCTGGAGCTCACTTCCGTCTCTCTGGGTTTGGCTTGTGTTCACCGGCAGAGCGTTGCACCCACAGGAGGGGCCGGTCCCAGAGTTTAGTGTTTGGCATTTGCTAACCTGAGCCTCTTTGGGTTGCTCTTCTGGGCCTCGGTTTCCCATGTTCCCTAGAGGGGAGAGGCTTGGGAAGCTGTAGGATTCCTAGAGGTCCCTGGAGGACAGGCCAGGGAGGAGCATGGAGCACGGCTCTGGCAGGCCTTGAGGGGAGGAGCTGAGGGAGGGGCAGG
Organism: Leucopleurus acutus; assembly: GCF_964270905.1. Lineage (NCBI taxonomy): Eukaryota > Metazoa > Chordata > Mammalia > Artiodactyla > Delphinidae > Leucopleurus > Leucopleurus acutus. The sequence continues at coordinate 71,803,684 of NC_139147.1, read as the reverse complement.
GCTCAGCCGTGCTTATTCCTCCTTCCTCCTCCGTGGCCTCAGGTGACAGAGCTGGCACCTCTGGGATCGTTGTTGGACCGGCTGCGCAAGCACCAGGGCCACTTCCTCCTGGGTACCCTGAGCCGCTACGCTGTGCAGGTGGCTGAGGGCATGGGCTACCTGGAGTCCAAGCGCTTTATTCACCGTGACCTGGCCGCCCGCAATCTGCTGTTGGCCACCCGTGACCTGGTCAAGATCGGGGACTTTGGGCTGATGCGAGCACTACCCCAGAATGACGACCACTACGTCATGCAGGAGCACCGCAAGGTGCCCTTTGCCTGGTGAGGGGCAGGCGCTGCCGGCTCGCGGGGCCTGGACCACCCGCCCACACCCGGTCCCTACACACCCAGGCTTCAGAGCTTCCAGGGCCTTCCATACACCCACCAGCCCTTGTCTCTTCTGGGCCCGGGGTGCCCTTGCTGTGTGCCCATCCATTCACTTATCCATCCAGTAATTCTCAGGGGCCCACGTGCCAGGTGCTAGGGTGCACAGGGATAAGTGCTGTAGGACACATTAAGGCTTCCTGGAAGACGCAGTTTTAAGCTCCTGAAATACCAGGAGAAGTTAGCCAGGCAGAGACTGGCTGCTAAGCGTGTCCCAGGTAGAGCTGGGGGCAGGCAGGGCCTTGTAGACTGACGAGGGATGTTCACCTGCACACTGGGGTGGTACCTGGCCCTGCCCTGGCCCCTGCGTGAGCTTATCGTGTGCTGAGACCATCATGATCCTCTGCTGTCAGAGGCTCCTGAAGGAGTGTCATCTCCTTGCTTTGGGGTGGGAGGAGTCGGTCCAGTTCTGGTTGCCAGAAAACCCTCTAATCCAGGATGTACGGTCACCCCTAATTAATTACTTAATATCTAGGATGATCACACATCCTGGATCATGCCTGATGTCCTGGAGTAATTAATAGCACCTCCTTTCATACTCAAGCGTCCTGGTTTGAATGGTAAATTATAAGGTCACCTTTTTTTATGCAGCTCTCTTAAAACAATCCTGTGAAGTGAGCAGATTATTGTTATTCCCATTTCACAGATGAGGAACGTGGGGCTTAGAGCTCTTGGGTGACTTTCCCTGGGTCCCACGCCCTTTGAGTGGCAGGGCCAGCTCTCCAGTCCCATGAGGTATCTCTGATTCTCCATCGAGGGCGGCTTCCTCCTCACTCCCCGTGCCTCAGTCCACCGTGGAATGAATACCCTTTGTTAGCTTCCCTGCAGTGCCATTTTTCTTCCTTAACCAAGAGGGAGCTCCAGAGAGTGTGTGGGATGAGGAAAGCGACTGTGACTGTTCCCACCCATTTTGGTTCTTCCCCAGGCCCTATCCAGATTTTCCACCCACACCTTCCTGCTGAAATGACCTAAATCCTAGGATCCTGCCCCAAATCTGGAAATTGTCATCCTCCCACCACAATTAGAAAACAGCCTGAGATCTTATCCCACCCCACTTTTTGCCCCTTCTGGAGCTGCTGACCTTCCTTTCCCTGACATGGGAACATCCTCCTCTCCCCACCCAGGGCCACGCGTGGAAAAAAGACCTGAGCAGAGACAATTTTGTCCAAGTCTGTGCCCCCCGTAGTTAAGAAGTCCTTAACTTCACACTGCGCCCCCAGTACCTACTGTGAACCTGGGCACGCGGGGCAACGGCACACTTGTGCATGAGCATTTGGGGTCCACTGGCGCTGATGCAGGGGGTGGGGGTGCTCTGAGAGGCCTTCTGCTTGACCCCTGCCTCTGCCAGGTGTGCCCCTGAGAGCCTGAAGACTCGCACCTTCTCCCATGCCAGCGACACCTGGATGTTTGGGGTCACGCTGTGGGAGATGTTCACCTATGGCCAGGAGCCCTGGATTGGCCTCAATGGCAGTCAGGTGAGGGGGCTGGGGCTGTGCTCCCCACAGCGTGGCTGGGGGTTGATTTGATCCTTGTCTCCCAACCTGGCCCTGTTGGAACTGGCTCCTACCTGTTGGAATCCCTGTCTCCCTTGCCCTGTGTCTGCCTGACACCCTCAGGTAAGCTGAGCAAAGAGCACGGCCCCCAGTGGTCAGGAACAGGCCGGCCTGGGCTTTTTCGCAGTCCTCCTTTGCCACGGCCCCCTGTTCAGAGGCCCCAGACCTAGGCGTAAGGGTCAGAGGCCCAGGGCGCAGGCAGAGCTCTTCTTTGGGGTAGAGGCATGGCGGCCAGCAGTTCCACCTGTTCCGTGGGCTGTGGGGAAGATGAGCGGTGAAGAGCCAGTGCTCTGCTTTTCCTCAAACTGCACCTCCCCACCACCAGATCCTGCATAAGATTGACAAGGAGGGGGAGCGTCTGCCCCGGCCCGAGGACTGCCCCCAGGACATCTACAATGTCATGGTTCAGTGCTGGGCTCACAAGCCAGAGGACAGACCCACCTTTGTGGCACTGAGAGACTTCCTGCTGGAGGTGAGGGCAGATCTGCCCCCCGGGGGCAGGGGTATAGAGCAGGTGTCAGCCTGAGGTGGTTAGTGACCTGTCTCTGCCCCCAGGCCCAGCCCACTGACATGCGGGCCCTTCAGGACTTTGAGGAACCAGACAAGCTGCACATCCAGATGAACGATGTCATCACCGTCATTGAGGGGAGGTAGGGAGCGCGGGGGCTGTGCCTGCACTGCCGTGAAGGGCGCAGACTGGTTGGGCCTGGGGCCCAGAGCCGGTCTGCTTCTCAGGTCCCCATGGCAACAGCCCCTCTCAGGGCTCCTGCAGCAAGAGGGGGGGGCAGGCCTGGGTCCTCCTGAGTGCTTGGGGTTAAGTATGCAGGTGCGGTGGCTCGCAGGGGGGTTTCCCTGCCTAGCGTCTCCTCTGTCACCCTTTTCCCACCAGGCTCCAGTGCTGGCTCTGTGGGTTGGGGCCTCACTGCCGTAATGGTGGGGTGTAGGAAGTGGAGCAGCCTGGCCTCGGGGCCCAGCTGGGACTCCTGGACATTCCTCCTCTTATCCTCCCCTGCCCCACCTCTTCCCTCTCCTCCCAGGATAAGGACTCTGGACTCCCACCTGGGTGCCCTTCAGTAGCCCCAAGCAGCCCTGCCTCTTCCTGGCAGCCTCTGCCTTCCCAGGGCTCTCCTCCGTCCTCTGCTGGGCCTCCCACCTGGCCATTTTGTCCCCGGGCTGCCCTCACAGGGTCTCTATTCCTGCCCCCTCAATCCCCCTCACACCTGGCAACAAGTGTCTGCCTGCAGGCAGCCTCTCCTGAGTCAGGTCTCCCACCTGGAGCCCCCAAAGTTCAAGCCTGCCTGCTGTGGAGGCCCCCCTACCGCTCAGGCCACCCTCTGTTATCTCATCCCCAGGGTGTCTGAGAAGCTGGTTGCGGTGGGGCAGGCTAGCGGTGCCTTTGGGGTAGGGGGTGAGCACGGAGGACCTGGAAGAGGAGCGAGGCAGAGGAAATCCCCCGCACTCCCAGCCCCTCTGACTCAGAGCTAGGCAGGGACTTCCCACGGAGCCCTTCCTACCTGGACTTCGGGTTGGGGGGTCTGGGACCTTTGGATAAACCTTGTGCCTCATGGGGGGTTGTTGAGAGGGAGTGTTTCTGGGTCTGAGTCAGACTGACAGGGTAGGCCCTGGAGCCCGGGCTGGCTGTGGGGGAGCATGGCCTGCACGTGCTGTGGCCCCAGCATCTCCTCCTCAGGCTGGGGCTCCCCTCACGTTCGGGCCCAGTATCTGTGAATTAAGAATGACATCCTAGCAAGTTGGGCGGGGGGAGGTATGGTTGGGGAGTTAGTGGTGGTGGACAGAAAGCTAGAAAGCTGCTAGGAGAGAAGCCTGGAGGACAGGAAGGAATACGTACTCTGTGGTTTGGCGCTAAGGGGCCAGGGAAGGGAATGCAGGCGTGGCAGTCTGGGGAGCATTCTGGAAATAGGAAGATTAGGCTGGGGGCCCTTCTGGAGGTGCATGGCAGGACCTTCAGCTAGAATCTGAGCCTACAGCCATTCCCACCTCCAGGAGCCAGAGGGCCCTGGACCTGAGCCCTCTTGTGCCCTGTAGTCCCCAGGTCTTTACTTCCCTCATCCCTTGCTCTCAGTAGGGGTGACTCAGGGGCTTTGTGTGTTTCTGGGGCGTTTGTCTCTGGAGCTGGCAACCTGGGTCACCACTGGGGTGAGGCGGGGAACAGGAGGGGAGAGGGGAGCCGCTCCTCCTGGGAGGCCACCGTGGGCGGGCCCTGCCCCGCCCTTTCATCACAGGCTTGGGTTGGCCCATCTGCTGGCTCCACCGCCACTGCCTGCCAGTGTGGGCTTGCTGGGTTCTTCCTCCAGGGCCACCGGCCGACTTGGACCACAGTGCCTGCCGCAGGTCCCTGGAGCTACTCAGGAGGTGGGAGGTGAGGGGCAGGAGGCATGACGGCCGGTGAGGCTTTGGGAGTGGGCCTGTGTGTCGGTGGTACCAGAGCTTTAAATGCCCCCTTGTTTCCTTGGTGCCCCAAGTGTGTGTGTTTGTCTGGCTCTGTCTCCGTGTCTCCGGGTGGGTGGGCTCTGTTCGTGGGTGTCCCTTTGGGTCTGGGTTTGTACGTGTGGGTCTCGGTCTGTTTCTCCATCTTCCTTTAGCAGCCTGGCTCTCAGCTGTCTCGTATCTGTGCTCTTCTGTTAGACTGGGATTTCTTCTTGCAGAAGCTGTCTCCTAGCCAGAGTCCGGAGCACCCTTGCCCCGGCTCTGACTGATTCTTTAGACTCAGGGCTTCTCGGGGTACCAGGCGGCGGGCAGAGAGCGGACACCAGATGTCCTGTGAGCCAAGCTTGCGAGGCTCTGTCTAGACTGTGAGGGACAGATGATGACCACTCTTTTCCAGGGGGTCTTCTTTGGAGGCTGGGATGGCTGACAGAACTTTGATGTTCTGTTTTCACAAACCAGAGAAGGGGGACAGAGATTTTGAAATCCATGTGTAGGTCCTTGGCCTGGCCTGGTCCCTGGAGCCTTTGCTTCCTGCGGTGGGTGGGAGAGGGGGAAGCAAAGGGGGTGTGTTGTCCCTCAGGGCCAGGGGCTGCCGGGGACACCTGGAGAGAAGTGCGTGGGGTGGTGTTTTGAGCAGAATGTTTAAGCCACATTTGTCAGCCATTTCTGGGCTGCCTAAGCCAGAACTGGGATAATGGGCTGAGGTTTCCAGAGGCTGGTCCCCAGGAGAGCTGGGGCAGCCTTCGGTGTTTCCCAGGTGCTGCTTCACATCTTGCCTGTCCCAGGATGCTGTCAGGCAGCCTGCTGGAGGTGCCTGTCTTTGCTGCAGGGACTGTGCCCTCCACTTGCCATGGAGACTCTGGGCTGTTCTTGGAAGGGGAAGGGAGGTGTGGCCAGAGCAGGCTGGGTGGGAAGGGCTGGTCTGGTCCTCTCTGGGCTGCTGGTATCTCCGCCCCAGTGAGCCTTGGAGGGGGACCAGTGGGCAGCGTGATGTAACGTTGGCCATCTCGGGAGTTATAATTGACCCTTGTTGGGAGGAGGCTGCTTCCGTGCTTGGGATGTCATTCCCAAGGGGGTCTTTCTTATACATACTCTGCACTCCCCACTCCCCTTCCCCAGTAGCAAGGGCTGTCGTGCCTCCTGCCCCTCACCTCCCACCTCCTTTTTTGAGACTTGATGTGAGGACTCCCAGCAGCGATAAAGGGAGCCCTTCCTTCTGGGCCTGGCTCTAGCCTTGGCCATCCCTGTAACAGAGAGGTAGGCTTGGCTCTGCTCTTGCTCTCAGAAGTGGGTCCAGAGGAGGCTTCCGAGTGAGGGTCTGTTAGCAAAAGGAAGGGAGCAGAGGGAGTGACCTCCTGCCCATCTGGTCTTGCTTAGAATCCACTGGGAGGGTGTGGTCACGGCATAAACCTGGCCTTGGACGCGAGTCTGTTCCACTCTGCACTGCTTCTCCACCTCAGTTAACGAGCATCTCTGAAGAGGTGTGGAGAGCAGAGTCTAGCGTCCAGCCATGGGCTTGGTGTCTGAGCCTGTTCTGTGGAGGGGCACGTGGGACCCAGGAGGCCCATGGGTGTTGGGTGAGAGCAGCATCGGGGTCTGGGGGCCAGGGGCTCCCCACCCTGCCTCCTCGGCCTCAGCCGGCCTGGGGGTGTGGGGTGTAGGGAGGGGAGACGTTTCTCTCTTTGGAATGGCCCTGCTATTTTTGGATGGGCTTTGTCCCTTCCGGGTGTTGTCCTCTCTTCTTCCTTCCTTTCCTGCCCTTCCCACCCAGGGGGCTGGGTGGTAATCACAGGGTTGCTGTGTCTGTGGTGGCTGGTCAGCAGCCTTGCTGACAAGGAGGCTGGGCTCTCGTCCCTCCCCCTCCACTCCTCTTGGCTCCCCAAGGATTGCTGTGTTTGTGGGGTTCGACATTAGGTCTCTGGGACAGGCTCTTTGGGGGTCACACTGGCCCAGTGGCCACATCACCTCACGGAGGGGGGTCCAGGTGTTCGGGCCTCGCTGCCTCCTTCCAGCCTCCACCTCCCCCAACCCCTCTGGTCTGGCTGCAGCTTGGAGGAAGCCTTTCTTTGTGCTCCCGCTGTGGACAGGTGATGTACAGGCGGGGGGCTGACGGTGAGCGGACGCAGCTTGGCGCCACAGACGTCGGCTGCAGCAGCAGCACGAGGCTGTCACCACCCCTGCCTTAGCCCAGCTTCTGTGCCTGTCCTCAGGTGTGCGTGATCCCAGCAGATGCAGGGGCCTCGTGGCCTGCTGGATTTGGGGCATTGGAAGCGTCCAGGAGGGCGCTCTGTTCTTTCTTGCCCACCTGGCCCGGCTCCCACCCCCACCCCAGGCCTGGACTTAGGCTGTGCCAACAGATTCTGTGTCTGAGGTCAGAGCGAGGGGCTGGTGGTCCCATAGTCCAGCCACGCTGGGAGGCTGGGTTCCCTTCTGGACCCCTTGCTGAAGACAAGAGTGGAGCTCTCCTCCCAAGGAGGTGGATGGGGGCCAGAGTGGGGGTCCCACGGTCCTGGCAGGAGATGGTGGAAGGCACTGGAGATGTGTAAACTGGTGATGTGATAGCGTGGGTTGCCCCAGGTGCTTCCAAAACTTGGAGGGCTGACTGCAGGAGATGGGATTGTGGTAGGAGGGCTTGGCCCCAAGCCCAGTCCTAAGGCCATGGTTCTCCCTTGGGCCGTTGTAGCTCAGAACTCCTGGAACTGGGTTGAAGAGTGAGATCGGGTGGCTAGGAGAGGACTAGGGCTTAGGCCTTGCCAGGCGAGGAGGGAGGCAAGGTGGTATTGTGAGAAGGGCGCTGGCTTCACGGATTAACAACTGGGTTTGAATCCTGGATCTGCTGTACTCTTTCTGGTAACTGTAGGCAAGTCATGTCACTTGTTTGAACCTGTTTCCGTATTTGTAAACTGTAGGAAAAGCTGTCTGACCCACCTAGGGCACTTAGGGTAAGGCTGCGTGCAAATACCAGGCCCTGTACTGAGTGAGTGGCAGGTCCTGGGGGGCTGCTGGGAGGAGGTGGGCTGGTGGCAGGCTACTCTGATCCTGGGCCCTTAGCCCTTGTGCTCCCTTCTGCCAAGGTGGTCAGATACCATGGCTAAAGAGAGCTTGGTGTAAAAAGGGTCCCAGTCCTTGGGACTGTCCCACCACTCCCTGGTGTTCACCATGTCACCTCTGTTGCACAGGGCTGAGAATTACTGGTGGCGTGGGCAGAACACACGGACGCTGTGCGTGGGGCCCTTCCCTCGCAACGTGGTAACCTCTGTGGCCGGCCTGTCAGCCCAGGACATCAGCCAGCCCCTGCAGAACAGCTTCATTCACACAGGGCATGGTGACAGTGACCCCCGGCACTGCTGGGGCTTCCCTGACAGGATCGATGAGTGAGTACTGGCAGGGTCCCGCCTGGGGGCTCCAGGGCCAGCAGCCCCTCTCTGGGCATGCAGGCTCTCCGGGCCTCCAAGGTCCCAGTTACAGCCGTGGGCCAAGGGTCTTGTTCAGCAGCTTTTCCTTGTTGGCAGAACTGGGGTTGGAGCTTCAAAGGATAAATGGCCTCCAGGGTCCACACCTTAAGCCCCCCTGGCAAACTGGCTTTAGGAGAATGGACTTGGGAACAACCTTTGGAAGCAGTTCAGTAGGAAAGCTGCTCATGAGCCCCAGCACGTGGGTGGCAGTTTCCGTGCTCCTGCTGGTAGGACCTGAGTCCTGGAGATGGGAGCTGCTGGCTCAGGCCCAGGGGTGCAAGGTGCAGAAAAAGCTCCCTACGGGGAAACTTCAGAGTGCCCACCTGCCTGCTCACTCTGTACCTGGGAGGGGGGTTCAGCCTCCTTTAAGTGAAAAGACGAGGTCATGGGGTGGGGGGCATCTGGGGAGGATACACAGGAGAATTAGTCACTTCCTGGGGGCCCCGCCCGAGGGTGCCACTTGGAGCTCCTCCTGCTGGGCCTCCGAGCCTCTGTGCTGGCAGCACGGGGCTTCCGGGCAGCGCTCTCCCCTCTGACTTCTGACAGGCTTCTGCCCCGGGGGCGTGGCGCAGCAGGCCCTTCACCCCCTGCCCTGCACACCAGAACGCTGAGCCCTGGGAGGGTGCCCGTCTCTTGCCTCACAGGAGCCAGGCGAGGGCCTGAGAGAGCTGGGGCCGGAGAAGGCAGACACCTTCCAGAAGGCGGCCCGGCACCCTCTGCCCTGCTCCTGGCGTGCCATGGCCAGCCCAGCCCCATTCCTCTGGGCTTTAATCAGCCCCAGTGACTACGTCCCAGATGCTGAGAGTTGGCACAGGGGTTGCAGGTGAATTGGGAGCGTGGCAGTAGCCCGGCCCATACCCTACCTCCTGGCAGTGGGGCAGAAGGATGCCTCCTGTCCACCCTGGCTGGGGCAGTGTGGCCCAGACGCCTCAGGGCCTGGGAGGAGAGAAGAGAGTGTGCCAGCAGGTGGCTGCTGGGCATGGGTTGGGGTGCCTTGGGGTTACAGAGGACCAGCTCTGCCCTTTTGGGGTGTCCTTGGAGCTCCTACAGTCCTAGGTTTTTCAGCCTACAGTCAGGAGTTCTTTCTCTGCCCCCTCTCCACTGTACCCTCCCCTGGTTCCTGCTAGATCTACAGAAGGGAGCTACCAGGGTCAGAAGTCCTGGGCTCCAGGCCTGCGTCTGCAAGGGGCTTGGATGACGTGGTTCTGTCTTCTGCCTGACCCCAGGGGACAGGCCCAGCACCTCCTCCAGGGTGCCCTCACTGCCGCCGCCCCACACCCTTACCCATCTCTGACCTGCGTCTCTCCCCACAGACTGTATCTGGGAAACCCCATGGACCCTCCCGACCTGCTGAGTGTGGAACTGAGCACCTCCAGACCCACCCAGCATCTGGGCAGGGTGAAAAGTAAGGGCCCCCAAGCCCTGGTCCCCTAGTTCATCAGCTGCCCGGGAAGGGATGCTGTCTCCTCAGGCCACCCCGAGCTGGCTGGGTCAGGGCAGCATGGGGACAGCTGTGTCCCTGGCTCCGGCTGGGCGTGGGGCGGACGGCAAGAGGCAGCTGTATCCGCCGAGGTGGGCATCCTCGGTCTGGCCCGCACTGGCCTGCCTGCTCAGCTTCCCTCCTCCCTCCTCCTTCCCGCCGTGCTCAGATCCTGGCTCTCCTCACTCGCCCTAATCCTGCTCTCCTCTCCTGCCAAAACCACCCCACGGGCTCCATCTTGGCCAGGAGCCTCATCCATGTCCCGGATCCAGGGCCTGTCGCTCCGGAACATAGTTTTCCCATCCTGCCTCCCCATTGCTTCCCATTGCTGCTGGGTTTGTACATTCACTTGCCCCTTTTCACATCTCTCTCTCTCTCTCTCTCTCCCCCCCTCCCCCCTCCACACTCTGCCCTCTTGTCTGACTCTGTCTCCCCTCCCTTGTCCTTGCTCTGCCCCCTCTACTCTCCGCATGACCTTTCTCGCAGGGGAACCTCCACCTCGCCCTCCTCAGCCTGCCATCTTCACTCAGAGTAAGTGGGGCTGCTCTTGGTGCCTTGGCCCCCGCCCCCGCCCCCTCTCTCCTCTCATTTCTCTCCTCCTGGAAGGTACAGAGCCCCAGCTGGCCGGGGTGGGAGGGGAAGTGGGTGTGTGCTGTGAGCTTTTGCCGCTGACCTGGCCCGGCATGCCTGCCTCTCCCCCAACCCCCAAAAGCCTGGGCTTCGGGAACAAGAGTGTGGTCCTGGCACCCACTCTGCCACCGTCCGCCGTTGCCTGGCCCTGCCTCACTTCCTTTGGGACCTGCAGAGGCCGTGTCTGGGCTTTATGCCAGTTGATCAGGAGCTCTGTCCTCTCTAAGGATAGCTCCTATTGCCCTTGATGGTGGGAGATGGCCCATAGCCCCCTGCCTGCACTAATGGTGTGCCGTAATGGGGTAGGGATTACTAACCAGGGCTCAGGAGCCGGGGTATATGGGATCTTGTGTTGATGGAGGGGTGTCAGGCAGGCAGGTGTGGGGTGTTCTTGCTCTAGCTGAAATGGAGGGAGGGGCTCGCCAGGCCCCATAGAGGGCTGCCAACCACCGGCGCAGGTTCTGCCCTCCTGTTGAATGGGGTCTGGGTGTGCAGAGAATTCTGGCGGCTGAGGGCTGACCTCTGGGGGAATTGGGAGTGGGGAGTTGGTGGGCTGTCTTCCCCACACCCCACCTTTCCCATCGGCCTGCCTGACGCCGCCTCCCTGTTGGGGTCTACCTTCCATCGCAGAACCAACCTACGACCCTGTGAGTGAGGACCAAGACCCCCTGTCCAGCGACTTCAAGAGGCTGGGCCTGCGGAAGCCAGGACTGCCCCGTGGGCTGTGGCTCGCGAAGCCCTCTGCCCGGGTGCCGGGCACCAAAGCGGGCCGCGGGAGCAGTGAGGTCACGCTCATCGACTTCGGTGAGGAGCCCGTGGTCCCGGCCCCACGGCCCTGTGCGCCCTCACTGGCGCAGCTGGCCATGGATGCCTGCTCCTTGCTGGACAAGACCCCGCCGCAGAGCCCCTCGCGGGCCCTGCCCCGGCCCCTGCATCCCACGCCGGTGGTGGACTGGGATGCGCGCCCGCTGCCCCCGCCTCCTGCCTACGATGACGTGGCCCAGGATGAGGATGACTTTGAGGTCTGCTCCATCAACAGCACGCTCATGAGTGCAGGGCTCTCTGCTGGGCCCAGTCAGGGCGAGACCAATTACGCCTTTGTGCCTGAGCCGGCGCGGCTCTTCCCTGCCCTGGAGGACAACCTGTTCCTCCCGCCTCAGGGTGGGGGCAAGCCGCCCAACTCAGCCCAGACCGCAGAGATCTTCCAGGCGCTGCAGCAGGAGTGCATGCGGCAGCTACAGGTCCCGGCCGGCTCTCTGGTCCCCTCGCCAAGCCCGGTGGGCGACGACAAGCCCCAGGTGCCCCCCCGTGTGCCCATCCCCCCGAGGCCCACACGCCCACGTGGGGAGCTGTCTCCAGCCCCCTCGGGCGAGGAGGAGATGGGGCGGTGGCCTGGACCTGCCTCCCCTCCCCGGGTACCACCCCGGGAGCCCCTGTCCCCACAAGGCTCCAGGACCCCCAGCCCCTTGGTGCCACGCGGCAGCTCCCCGCTGCCACCCCGGCTCTCCAGCTCACCTGGGAAGACCATGCCCACCACCCAGAGCTTCGCCTCAGACCCCAAGTATGCGACACCCCAGGTGATCCAGGCACCTGGCCCCCGGGCTGGCCCCTGCATCTTACCCATCGTCCGTGATGGCAAGAAGGTCAGCAGCACCCACTACTACCTGCTGCCTGAGCGCCCACCCTACCTGGAGCGCTACCAGCGCTTCCTGCGTGAGACCCGGAGCCCCGAAGAGCCGACCCCCATGCCTGTGCCCCTGCTGCTGCCCCCTCCCGGCATCTCAGCTCCTGCTGCCCCCACTGCCACCGTTCGACCAATGCCTCAGGCTGCCCCAGACCCCAAGGCTAACTTCTCCACCAACACCAGCAACTCAGGGGCCCAGCTGCCAGCCCTGAGGGCCACTGCTCGGCTGCCACAGAGGGGCTGCCCCGGGGACGGGCCAGAGGCTGGACGGCCAGCAGAGAAGATCCAGATGGTGAGTAGTGGGCCAGGCTAACAGGGTGAGGAGGGGCAGAGGCCCGAGGGACCCAGAGGAAGGGGCCCGAGTGGTGCTGACGGGTGGGTGGGTGTGCCCAGCTGCAGGCCATGGTGCATGGGGTGACCACAGAGGAGTGCCAGGCGGCCCTGCAGAGCCACAGCTGGAGCGTGCAGAGGGCTGCCCAGTATCTGAAGGTACCACCACCTCCTGCCCACTCTGGCTTTCAGGGACCCTGAAGACTGGTTCTGCGGCTCTCCTCCAACCCTCCCGCTCCCTGCCCCCACCCTCACTCTCCTCTGTCCCGCCCTGGTCCAGCACCCCTTGGCCCCAGTGTGTCCCACGGCACCACCCTCTGCTCCTCAGGTGGAGCAGCTCTTTGGTTTGGGTCTGCGGCCGCGAGGCGAGTGCCACAAAGTGCTGGAGATGTTCGACTGGAACTTGGAGCAGGCTGGCTGCCACCTGCTGGGCTCCTGCGGCCCAGCCCACCACAAGTGAGCAGACCTTGCCCCAGCCACCTTCCTGTCCCCGGGGTGTCCTGGAGTAGTCACTCTGGGAAAAGCCAACAGCTCACAGCCACACACGGCCAGACACAGGGCTCCAGGCGGGAGGGGGGAAAGGGGTCCCGATCCCGGGACACAGACAGTTCTCGGAGAAAACAGCTTCTCCTAAGCATGTTTATCTAGACTTCACAGGCGCTTTGTTCGACCGAGCCAATGAGTAAAAGGAATTGGAGCCTCTCTGGTTGCAGGGGGCTTGCTTCCGACCGGGCTCCGGTGAGCAGCAGTTTGGGATCCAGTGGATTAAACAAATCTCTCTCACCTCTTCGTTTCCTATTTCAGTTTAAAGCAACAAAGATTTAATGCCTTTCTAAAGGAATGTCTAATCAAAAAAAAATCCATTACTTTCCTATAAAAAATATGTACGTGTATACATAACACAATATATAGATATATAAATAACATACTTGATGTAGAGTATAAATACATACAAATGAAAGTTTTATCAAGTCAAAAAGTGAAATCCTTCCCTGGGGAGCGCTGGCGGGGTGGGTGTGTCGGATTCCTCTGGCGGCAGACAGCTGGAGCTGGAGCCCAGCCTTCTGATCACACGTGGCGTCCGCTTAGGCTCCTTCCCTGACCTCTCAGGGTCCTCATCTGTAAAACGTGCGTAAATGATAGTGCCTACCTCGTAGAACTGGTTAGGAGAATTAATGAGGGATGCACCGCACAGCAAGTGTCTGGCCCGTGGGACGCCATCGCTGAACGTTGGCCATTACCTCGTGGTTATTCTTACTGATTTGCATCAGTTACTCTAATACACGATACTGCTGGTGTCTTATTCTTAGTTTATTAAAGAAGTCATCCCAGGATGCTAAATTCCAAAATTAGTGCCTGGAACCACCAGTTTTCAATCGATTTGGCTGACCCTGAGAGGCCCCTCTCGCACCCGCCCACACTGGGCATTCCATACTCTGTTGCAGCGACCCCTGTTGATGGAAGGGCTTTCTGGTGGTTTCCCATCCTTTAGGCGCTGAGATGTCTGGAGACCCAGAGGATCTGCCCTGAAGGAATCATTTGAGCCTGTCCATCTGACGGGGGTGGGGAGATGCCCTGCCAGGCCTGGAGGACCTGCTGCACCTGCTGCCCCCAGTGGCAGAGCGAGGCCAAGGCAGCAGGAGGCTGGGAGCCCCGCCTTGCCTGTCCCTCCCTCACCCAGCGCTGTCCCTGCAACTTCGGAGCTCTCAGTGCACCCAGCCGAGGTGCAGGAGGGAGCCTCTTGTAGGCAGGCCTGGGGGTGGCCTCAGAAGGCCCTGTGGCTGACCTGCCTCTGGCTTCAGTCCCTGGTGGGGCCTGTAGCTGAAATGTGTTGCCAGGCCTCGCCGGCGGGGAAGCCAGGCTTGACCCCGGGCAGGGAGGATGTGTTGGCCATGCAGAAAGGTGGAGCAGCACCCAGGGCGTGGGGCGGGGGCCCTCCCGAGGGAGCCCCTGGCGGCAGTTGGGGTGTCGGACGGAATGTGACTTGTGGCCTCACCATGGACATGTTATGGGACTTGGCTGGTGTTCGGATCTTGTGCCTGGAAATAGCCTGAGGTGGCTCAGGTAGCAGAGCTAGGGTGCCAGATCGTTCTCTGGCAGGGACCAGGGCCCAAGGCCCCAGGGTTGGAAGGAGACCAAGGGGGCAGCTGCCCTGGAGGGACACCAGTGCTTCCTCTGACCCAGCTCTTCCCCTGTGCTGTTCTTTGTTTTCCCACCAGCCTCTTGCCAAAGTTTCTGCCCCGGCTATGAATATCTGCTTCTTCCAGAGAAATAAAGTTAGTTTCTATTTTATGTTACTAATTTGTGTCTGCCTGCTTCTTTGCCTCTTGGTCAGCAGCCCGAGGCTCCTGGGCTCCCCAAGCCACTGCCATCTGTCCCAGGCCACAGGCCCTGTAGCGCCACCTGTTGACGGAGGGGGGAAGTGCAGGCCTGGTTGACCTTAACAGGTCTCTCTCCCTTTCCGGGGCTGGCAGTGGGCAGAGCCCCACCTGACTCAGAGCCCCTAGGTTTTATCTCTGATGTTCCATGAGGCAGGATATACCGCAGGACAGAGTACAGTAACTCAATTAGTGGGAGCTAAGCCAGAAACTTTCATAACATGGAAGGACTCAATATGTATAAGTATTTTAAGTTTCTTTTTCTGAATAGCTAATAATTCACATGGTTCAAAATTCAGAAGGTACTAAAGAGTATACAGTGAAATTCCCCAGCCCAGCTGCCACCTCTCCTCTCCAGAGGCTGCCTTTAACATCAGTTTCTGTGTGTTTCTAATTTTCTTCACTATTTTGAAGAGCTCCATAGCCTTACTGAAAGAACTCTTGTTTAGGGTTGCATGGATATGGTTTTATGATAATCTATTTAACCAGGCCCCTTTTGATGGAGGGATATTTGGTTGTTTCCAGTCCTTTGCAGTTATAGCCATTGCATCAATAAATGGCGAATGTGGGTTATTCCTTACTTGCAAAGCAATCTGAAGGATGAGTTCCCAGAAGCAGCGCTCCTCAGTTAGGGTGTGTGTGGCTAATGAGGGATCCTGCCAGTTGGGAAAGTTTTCTCCCCACAGAGGAGGCTCTTCCCGATGTTACAGCCACCAGTGTGTGAGAGCTTTCCATGTGGTACCAAAGCTTTCTGATTTTTGACGGTATGACACGTGGAAAATGGTGTCTTGATAGTTTTAATTGCATTCCTCTAATGAATGAATAAACATTTAAAACATAAGTTGGGCCATTTATATTTCCTTTTCTATAAGCTACCTATTAATAGCTTCTGTGGAGCCCTACATCAAGGGCACAGGACAAAAATTCTGGAATTAACCAAACCCCCATGGCAACTGTTGCCTTGGGCTCTCCTAGTCTAAACCGGGCAGCCCCCCAGCTCCGTATTAGGCAAAATGATCACCATGTCATAACCTTGTAGCATCCTGACCAATCACCTAATGCCATCCTGCCAGCAGGAATTTCTTTGTCTTGAGGCTATAAAAGTTGACTACTAGCCCACAAAGGGGGTCGGCTCTCCCTGGTCTATCGGGAAGTTGGCCCCCTCTCCCCTCCCCACAAAAGGTGGAGGACTGCCCAACGCCAGGAAACAGATTCTAATATGCTTCCCTTAAGGGAAGTAGCAAATGGAGACATGAACACTATTGGAGTCCATGTTCCCTTTCCCATGTCTGACATTTCCCAGATTCAAAACAAGTTAGGTTCCTTCAGTCAGGATGGCTACAATATTCTTTAGACTCCGGAGAAAACTGGTTAAAATAAAACTTTTCTTGAAATTGCAAAAGGGGTTCTTTTTGCATGTGCAGTTAGAAAAGCTAGCCTGTTGAAATATTTTTTTCAGAATCCTGACCCTGAGAGAACAAAAATATCCCTAGGAAAAAGTTTGAAGCTAACTCTTATCATGTCCTTGAGCTACAAACACAGCCCACTTTGCCTGAGACTTCAGCCTTGGGTTAATGAGTAGAACTTCAAGCCAAGAAAAAAAAAAAAAAAGAGGCAAAGAGACATTTTAAATCTCAAGTGGAAACAATGAGATCTCTGACTGTCTGGATATATGTGTATGTCTCAGCATGTGTCTTTGTCTTTGGATAATATTGCTGAGGTTAATTTGTAAGTGAGCTCTATTTAATTGGCTTAAAAGAAAGGTAAGCGCTTACAAATCAAACAATTCTAAAACAAGAAAAATTAAGCTAAATAAATTTCAGGTTCATGTGAACTGGGAAATATTCAATATTAAATTAATACCTGGTGTTAATGTTTATGTTTGTTGATCTAATTAATATAGACATGTCTTTTGAGCCATCAACATTAAGTATAATACTTTTATTATGCCTAGGTTTAATATAAACTAAATAAGATCTTATTTCATTGCTGCAAATTTGTCAGCAATGAAAATAATTCAAGATGAAGAAACTTTTACGAAAAGAAAATACAAATGAGAAAGAGCTTTGGGTGAACTTTTTAGGAATAATTATGTTTTAGGAATGTCTACTTAAGAATAATCTCTCCAGATGGTCGACAACTTAAAACATTAAGTTGTGCTAAATTAAGTTAAAGGATGGAAGTTTATTAAATACCTAGTCCATTTCCAAATAAAATAAGATACTGAAACATTAATTACTGAACACTGGCTTCCTTTTACAGAGAAACAAAAGGTTTGGAACTATTAAAAAATGTGTTGGTGCCACACTGAGATATTTACTATAAGAAAGCACATTCTTCAAAAATTATTCTTTGGATGTATGTTTACCAATCTACAGAGTGATGATATAAAGGACAGTTCATGGTTGCTTAAGGAAAGTAGGATGTATGTTTTTAGTAAAAAAGGTATGAAGAATGGAATTGCATTTTATTAAGGAAAAAGGAAGTAGGACTGACTTACAGGTAGCTGTTTTTGAATGGGAAAATAAAGTGATGCATACAGAAAGTGATAAAAAATGGTTTGTGGAAAGTGGACCCCGAGAAAAGAGTTTTATACATGGTACAATTTTCTTAAGATGTTGAACTGCCTTTGCAAAAATACTGCCTCTTCAAAATTTATAGAAAGGACTTTCTAAGATTAAATTAAAATTAAGTAAGTAAGTAAATTTTGTTATTAACAGTCAGCTGGTACCAGACTGGAATTTGGTTCTCTCTCTCTGTTAAGAGAACGAAGTTTTCTTGGAATGCTGCCTTTGATAACAGACCGTGTGAATTACCTTGCATTTAAGTGATTTATATTTGCTTTTAAAATCCTTTTGTTACTTTGGTTGAGTAAATAAGTAGTATTTCACAATGATCTATGAAGATTATGGCGCATGTAGATAAAGTTCATTCTGGTTCTACAAAAATTAACCCCTCATTGCCAGACTTTTGCCATCCTGATGCCCTTAAAACATGGCAACAGGCTACTCCTAAATCAGGGAATTTAAAATGGGTAAACAATAGCTGTCAATCAAACAGTCAGGGCTATGGGAAATCCAAGACAGCGGCTTGGTTTTTTCCGGCTCCCTGACAAACCTCATTTATTTGATGGGATAAAGCCTTCCCTGGCTGCAGGGTTAATGCCCTTACAATGGGGGGAAAAAAATTACGTTTCACTGAATATTAAATTCTAGTTTTGTTAATTAAGGTCTGTGTTACCAAGACTCACTTCCCAGATAGTTCCTTGCTGTTATGTTATATTGCTAAAAAGTTTAATTGAATTATTAAAGGACACTCTAAGTTTGTTTCTAAAGCCCTCTCAGTAATCTATTTTTGGATGAAGATCAGATGCCCTACGACCTACAGTCAGGGGATTGTGCATACTGGAAAAGACATAATTTAAAGGACTATCTCCAACCTGGATGGATGGGGACCCATTGGGGGCTGGCTAAATGACTCTCTTTGTATCTACACCCTCAATTTTAATCAGACTAGCCTGGAGTGGAATCCCTGGTCAGAGGAGGATGCATATGATGTATGTGAAGATAATTTCACTTTGTGTTGGGAAAATTCAAGGAAAAATGCGACTAAGAAATATATTAATGAAGACCATACCCGCATAAACAGCTTGGCCCTGGGAACTAAATATGTGGGGATTGGTGTGACCACCAGGCACTTAAGTTTAACCTCCCAACAAGACTGTCCTCCGAAATATAACATAATTCAACTAACATTCAGAAATTTGTTATGCCAATCCCCCCATCACACTCATAATCAGTCAGAGCCCGGATTCTCCCCTTTGTGTAGATGATTACTTCCTCAGAGTTTGTCCTTCCCAATATAATCCTAGGCCATGGGACCCCAGTCTATTTTCAGAGGAAAACTCCCAAAAGGTCAGGGCCTGGATCTGGGGACCCACAGCGGGGTATCCTTGAGGGGCCCCGGACTTTCATTTCTATGTGGTAACGGGGTCTATCTGGATCTTCCCACACTTTGGGGGCTCCTGCACAATTATTGCTGCGGTCCCAGAGGCGACCATTATGACTACAAAAGATTTAGCTTCCTCGGGAGGCATTCCCAACCTTGGGTCCTTCCTCAAGGAGGCCTTAAGACCTGTCCCAGAGAGACAAAAACGAACCACTGATTGGGGGGGACATGGTTATGATACCCCAATTCTTGATCGGCCCGAAATAATACATGGTGTCTTTGGAGGACTCTTGGTTTGCAGGCATACCCCTCTTAGAGAGGAGCGTTCTCCATCTCACCATCATGGTCCAGGAGTCTTGGAAGACTATGGTAGCAGCCACTGAGGAACAGCAGTCAGCCCTAAGCTCTCTGGCCAAGGTGGTTTTACAAAACAGGAGGGTCCTTAATGTTATATAACAGCTGAGGCGGGGGGGTGTCTGTGCCCTACTAAATGAGACAGGCTGCTTCTATGTTCATACCTCCGGCCAGGTTGAAGAAGACCTTCAGAGTCTAAAGAAAAACATCAAATTAATAGAAGATTTAAAAGAGAGAGCAGGACAGGGCCCCCAGCTGGCTTTCCAGCCTCCTCTCCTCTATGGGGATCCAGAGATGGACATGGCTATTGCCCTTGCTGGGACCATTAATCCTGATGGCCTTTGTTTTGTTGTTTGGCCCCTGCATTATCAACACATTATCTAAGTTCATCTCCTGACAGGTTCAAAAGATTCAATTCCAGATGGTGATACAACAAGGATACCAGCCAGTTGACACATGAACTACATTGGAACAAGCCGCCTTATCATTCTGCGGGCTCTCATCTCCCTCCGTACATACACCCTGACGGAGAGCGGGCATTGGGACCCAGGGCCCCACGAGGCCCCTGTCCAGCAGGAAGAAGCTAGGAAAGGTCATCGCCTCTTTCTCCAGTACCCTGGGTTCCTATGGCCCCAGATGAGGATAGGCAGATAGTTAGTCATGAGTGGAGTGTTAAGGGGCCAAAGATTTGGCCCATAAATAAAAAGAGGGGGGAATGTGGAGCCTGACATCAAGGACAACCTACATCAAGGATACAGAACAAAAATTCTGGAATTAACCAAACCCGCCTATCAACTGTTGCCATGGGCTCTCCTAGTCTAAACCAGGCAGCCCCCCAACTCCATATCAGGCAAAATGATCACCATGTCATAACCTTGTAGCATCCTGACCAATCACCTAATGCCATCCTGCCAGCAGGAATTTCTTTGTCTTGAGGCTATAAAAGTTGGCTACTAGCCCACAAAGGGGGTCGGCTCTCCCTGGTCTATCAGGAAGTGGGCCTGCCGTATTGGCAGAGCCCCTCACTAACTCTGCTCTGCTCTTTGTTCTCAGTAAGCTCACTCTTTTCTAAAATACTTTGTGTCTGGAAATTCTTCTTCCAACCTGTGCTCGGACCACGACAGCTTTGACCCATTAAGGATTAGGTTATTAATCTGTTTCTTACTGTTTCTAAGGAATTTACTGGAAGAAGAAATGTAGCCTTTTGAGCTTCACCATATTATCATCTGAACTTTAGGAAAAGAGATAAATCATAACAAAGCAAGCTGGTGGTTTGGGTTTATTAAAAACAAAGGCCATTCAGGGTGGGTCTGAGCCACTCTCCTTAGTGTCTGGGGCTTGTGTGGTGGGCCCTGAGGCCTGGGAGGTCTTTAGCCTTCAGATCCAAATGTGTTCTGTGTATCCTATTCACTAATGCAGGAATTAAATTATATTTAGTTGCAATTTTTAAAAATTAGTCAAATAGGGGCTTTCCTGGTGGCGCAGTGGTTGAGAGTCTGCCTGCTGATGCAGGGGACATGGGTTCGTGCGCCGGTCCGGGAAGATCCCACATGCCGCGGAGTGGCTGGGCCCGTGAGCCATGGCCACTGAGCCTGCATGTCCGGAGCCTGTGTTCCGCAACGGGAGAGGCCACAACAGTGAGAGGCCTGCGTACAGCAAAAAAAAAAAAAAAAAAAAAAGAAATTAGTCAAATATGATATCATAGAAGGGAAAAAGTATTGTTACCTTTGGGCATCACTGCTAGACCTGGATTTCATTCTCAGCTGTTGGATCTTGGTAAAATTTCTTAACCTTTCTGAGCCTGTAAACTGGGGGAGAGTAATTCCTGCTTTATAGAATGGTTGTGAGGATTAAATGAGGTCACATAGGTAAAACATTTTGCTAAGTGTGTGGGCCATGGTAAGTACCCAATAAACTATAATCATAATACATCTTATTTCTTCATGTTCCTGCCTGTCCCTACCAATCAATAGCTTACATTATACACTGAACAACTCTAAGTGTACAATTGTCTTCTTTTCCCATCCCCCACCCCCGTTTTTTGGAAACAGTTTGTTTTTTTGCTGCAAAGCCGCCCCTATTTATAGAGCATGGGCACTTTGGACTCCTTTGAAAAATGTCATTTTTTGATAAACAATGGCAGAACTAATACACTTCAGAAATATTTTTTGTAAGGGGCATGCCAAAGCGTCTGGGGGTTCCTCAGGGGGTCAGGAGAACCAATGTATTGAATACTTTTCTTGCCAGACACACAGTTCCCTAAACTCTAGGGTTTCCTGCTGTTTTTCTCACTTCTGATCAGCCTGCCAGCATCTCTTGTGTTTATTTTGAAGATCTTAAGGAAAGATATTGAAAAAGCTGACCCAGGTTTGTTTGCCAACATGGAGAATCGATAAATCAGTGAGGATTCATTGGGCACCTTCTCTGTGTCAAGCCCTGAAGAGGAGATACAAGTTGAACAGACATACTCTGTGCCCCAGGGGACTGTGACATTGCAAGGTGATGAGTGCTCTCAGATCGTTATGTACCAGGTGCCTTGGGATCAGAGGAAGTAGCTCCCCAGAGGAGGTGACATTGTCTGACGTGATAGGGAGGAGCAGGCCTATGCCAGGAAGGTGAGATGGCATGAAAGCATTGTAGGTGTGGGGAACTGCACGTGTAACGGTATGGAGATGCCAACTGGCCTGTCCTGAGAACTGAAGTTGGCAAGTTTAGCACCCATCCTTTTGTTAAGTTTCTGGGGTGGGTTGGAAGTGGCTTTCGTGTGATCCTAGCTAGTAAGGCAGGCCTGGATCATGAAAACGTTGGTGTGAAATGCTGAGTTCTCTGACTCTGACTTTGTAGACAAAGGGAGATGGCAGAGAAGCAGCAGCAGAGGAATAATGTGGTCGGACCTGTGTTTTTAAGAGAGATGGGGGTTTGGGGTTAGCAGATGCAAACTATTATATGTAGAATGGATAAACAACAGAGTCCTACTGTATAGCACAGGGAACTATATTCAATATCCTGTGATGAGCCATAATGGAAAAGAATATATACATGTATAACTGAGTCACTTTGCTGTACAGCAGAAATTAAACACAACATTGTAAATCAACTGTAGTTCAATAAAATTTTTTAAAAGGAGAGATAGCTCTGCTTTAAAGTGGCTCGCTCCTCCACTGCGGCCACGAGTGGAGGAAAGATCTAGCATATTTGTCTCACTGCACAATGGGAAAATAAATGTGTTCTTAATTTGAAGCAAATTGATTTTTACAGAAATTTGAACTTGGGGAATGAAGAGGCCACAAATTCCTGGAATCCTTGGGTAGAACAGGGGTCCTGAGGGCCAGTCCAAGGCCAGTGCTGGCCTAGGGTCAAGTTTTCACTGGCCTGAGGTGAAATGTTAAGAATAAGAAGCAAGCAACTGAGTTTTTCCTAAAATGAAATGTGCTCAATTGCAGGGATTGTCTTTACTCTGAGATTTTTGTCTTCCTACATTTTTCGTATTAAAATGGCTATTCTTGTGTGGTGATGGCAGTGGTAGGGGGTAAATTTGTCCCCTCACCCTTACGTAGCAATGCTATATCAGCACACCCTCTCAAGCAATTATTAGTTTAAATCATGATCCCTGAAATCTATCTTCAGAACTCCCAGGCAAGAGTGCTTTTGTGTTAGGCAGCACCACCTATTGGCAACATGGGACATTGCAGTCTCTTGGGCTAAATGTCAGTTAGGGGGAGGGATAAGATTGTGTAAAGTCATTGCCCAATAATCAAGTCCAAAAGCTCCGGGCCCAGGCCCATGGGTACTTAAAGGGACTCATTCCAGAGAAGCTGCGAGGAAAGGAACAGGTTCGCCCATCATCTGGAGCCAAAGAGGGGCCAGCTAGGATTTAATGCCAGGAAGAGGGACTGAGTGGGGGGCTTTGAAGGAGCCCACCCCTAACCTAGGAAAGAAACTCTGGGCTACCTGGGAGGAAGTTGTGGGCTAAGGGAAAAGTCCTGGGAGGACAAA
This sequence comes from Leucopleurus acutus, assembly GCF_964270905.1. Taxonomy (NCBI): domain Eukaryota; kingdom Metazoa; phylum Chordata; class Mammalia; order Artiodactyla; family Delphinidae; genus Leucopleurus; species Leucopleurus acutus. The sequence continues at coordinate 71,781,006 of NC_139147.1, read as the reverse complement.
AGTGCCCTTTGGGACCCCCACACACCCACTCTATTTTTTTAATTTATTTTTTAATTGAAGTATAGTTGATTTACAATATGTATTAATTTCTGCTATACAGCAAAGTGACTCAGTTATACACATATGTCCATTCTTTTTTATATTCTTTTCTATTATGGTTTATCCCAGGATATTGAATAGAGTTCCCTGTGCTATACAGTAGGACCTTTTTGTTTATTCATTCTAAATGTAGTTTGCCTCTGCTAACCCCAAACTCCCAGTCCATCCCTCCCCCATGCCCCCAACCCTGCCCCCGGCAACCACAAGTCTCTTCTCTGTGTCTGTGAGTCTCTTTCTGTTTTGTAGATAAGTTCATTTGTGTCATATTTTAGATTCCACATATAAGTGATATCATATGGTATTTGTCTTTCTCTTTCTGACTTCACTTAGTATGATAATCTCTAGTTGCATCCATGTTGCTACAAATGGCATTATTTTGTTCTTTTTTATGGCTGAGTAGTATTCCATCATATATACGTACCACATCTTCTTTATTCGTTCATCTGTTGATGGACATTTAGGTTGTTTCCATGTCTTGGCTATTGTGAATAGTGCTGCTATGAACATAGGGGTGAATGTATCTTTTTGAATTATAGTTTTGTCTGGATATATGCCCAGGAGTGGGATTGCTGGATCATATGGTAATTCTGTTTTTGGTTTTCTGAGGAACCTCCATACTGTTTTCCATAGTGGCTGCACCAACTCACATTCCCACCAACAGTGCAGGTGGGTTCCCTTTTCTCCACACCCTCTCCAACATTTGCTATTTGTAGACTTCTTAATGATGGCCATTCTGACGGACGTGAGGTGATACTTCATTGTAGTTTTGATTTGCATTTCCCTAGTAATTAGTGATGTTGAGCATCTTTTCCTGTGCCTATTGGCCATCTGCATATCTTCTTTGGAGAAATGTTTATTTAGGTCTTCTGCCCATTTTTTTTAAAGATTTTTTTGATGTGGACCATTTTTAAAGCCTTTATTGAATTTGTTACAATATTGTTTCTGTTTTTATGTTTTGGTTTTTTGGCCGAGAGGCACGTGGGATCTTAGCTCCCCAATCAGGGATCGAACCTACACCCCTTGCATTGGAAGGCGAAGTCTTAACCACTGGACCTCCAGGGAAGTCCCTTCTGTCCGTTTTTCGACTGGGTTGTTTTGTTGTTGTTGTTGAGTTATATGAGCTGTTTGTATATTTTGGAAATTAATCCCTTGTCAGTCACATCGTTTGCAAGTATTTTCTCCCATTCTGTACGTTGTCTTTTTGTTTTGTTTATGGTTCCCTTTGCTGGCAAAAGCTTGTGAGTTTGGGGCTTCCCTGGTGGCGTGGTGGTTGAGAGTCTGCCTGATGATGCAGGGGACACGGGTTCGTGCCCCGGTCCGGGGAGATCGCACATGCTGTGGAGCGGCTGGGCCCGTGAGCCATGGCTGCTGAGCCTGCTCGTCCGGAGTCTGTGCTCTGCAACGGGAGAGGCCACAACAGTGAGAGGCCCGCGTACTGCAATAAAAAAAAAAAAAAAAAGCTTGTAAGTTTGATTAAGTCCCATTTGTTTGTTTTTGTTTTTACTTCTATTGCTGCAGGAGACTGACCCAAGAAAACATTGGTACGATTTATGTCAGAGAATGTTTTGCCTATGATCTCTTCCACCACTGTATTTTTTAAATTCTTTTTTGTGTATTCTTTAGTATTCCATTGTATATATATACCACATCTTCTTTATCCATTCATTAGTCGATGGGCATTTAGTTTGTTTCCATGTCTTAGCTATTGTGAACTGTGCTGCTATGAACATAGGGGTGCATGTATCTTTTTGAATTATAGAAACAAAACCTATATGTTTTTAAAGACAGAATTTATATTTTGGAGCCACGTTTAAGAACATTTCTGAATGAAGTGATCTGTTGAGAATAGTCCAGATGGTTGAAGGAAATGAGCCATGAGTTGATAAATGTCGAAGCTGGTGATGGGATATGATGGCTTATTCTACTTAAGGGGGTGATTAAACTGTTCCATGATAAAAAGCTAAACGAAAATACACGCACTTTCCAGGTGGGGACATTCTCACTGGTCCAGCTGTGTTCTCTGAAACTGTCCCTTTGGAGGTTTCTGACTTTGTTTCTGCTACACCTCCAGGATGGCCCCCAGAATGCATGGCTTCTCCCTTTACAGCTCTGGCATCAGGTGGACAGAATCCCCTTCTCTTGCTGGCCTTTGTGAGGTAGAGACAAGGTGGGGCTTTTACAAACCACTGGGCCAAATTCTGAGGGAAACACCTCCAGTCCTGTTATCACAGGCTGCATCCTGTGTTCATCTTTTATGCTAAGGGTATCCTCATCCTTTTCCTTGCTACTTAAAGGGTGGCATGAGGTAGGTCCAGAGGTGTCAGCATCACCTGGGAACCTGCTAGAAATGCAGAACCCAGGCCCCACCCTGGACCTACTGAATTGGAATCTCCATTCTACCAAGATTCCCAGGGGATCCTCGGACACACTTAATTGTGTAAAGTCTTGAAGTAAGGCAGCTCTGCTCTAATCCCAAAGAGCTGGTGGGCCTTGGGTGGCCCTGCTGGCTCCCAGGACCCTTGGTCCTCTCCCAGCAGGGGCTGTGCTCCCTGCCCTGCCCTCTCCGATGACTCATCACCCATTCTAACGCTCCCCCCCCTTTTTTGAATAAACAATTCGTTTAAATATATATATACAAGGAATTTAATCACAACACTGTGTATAACAGTAAACAATTGGAAACCATCAAAATGTCCGATAATGGGGGATTGGTTGAACACACTTTATTTCATCCACAGAATGGGATACGACACAGCATATAAAACCATCCTTAAAAGAATATTCAATTGATATTCAATTAATATTAAAATCGATTATTTCTTAGTGATGGGATTGTGGCTGGTTTTTCAAAAAAACAAAAAAAAAATAAAATAAAACTTCTCTTCTATTGGAAAATGACTTTCTGTTATACTTTTTTTTCCCAATTTTTTTTCTTTTTTTCTTTTGGCCAAGCCAGGCAACTTGTGGGATCTTAGTTCCCCAACCAGGGACTGAACCCGGGCACTCAACAGTGAGAGCGTGGAATCCTAACCACTGGACTGCCAGGGAATTCCCCCTACCCCGCCCAGTTTTGTTTTTGTTTTGTGGTAAAATACACATTACAAAATTTACTTTATTTACTTATTTATTTTTTAAAATAGCAGCTATCCTAATGAGCACAAGGTGGTTTTGATTTGCATTTTCCTAACGATCAGTGATGCTGAGCGTGTTTTCTTGTGCTTGTTGGTCATCTGTCTTCCATTTTTTAACTGGTTCGTTGGTTTTTTGTTGTCCTAACTGCCCTCTTGCTTGACCCCATGACCTGGAGCCTCCTCTCTTGCCATCTAGTTTCACTGGCCTTAGGAATCCTGCTTTTCTCCTGTCTCCATGCATGTGAGGTGGGCCCAGCTCTCCCTACACACACGCCAGCACCTTCTGTCCTGACTGTTCCTTTTTTCAGGGTTTTTATCAGCCGGTTCTTGGAGGAGCAGCACCTCGCATGTGGCCCTTGCCATCCCCGCCAGGCTGGCTGCACCCCTGTGCAGAGACGTCTCGCAGTCCTGCTGACGGCAGCCGTCCAGTAAGTGCCGGCTCTCACTCGGCCTTCCCAGCCCCTCCAGCCCAGGCTGCCTCTTCCTCGTGCCCGTGGCCGCAGCCCCTCCCCTACGGTTCATTCGGTTCCTTCGCAGGCGTCCTGTCTAGGTGAGCTGCCCTCTCGAGCGGGCACGAGGCTCTTACGGGCTCCCAGTGAGTGAGGGGAGACGGCCACACACAGATCCTTATACGACGCCGAGCCAAGAGTTCTGATGGGACACACAGGGACAAGGGGCCCTGGCAGCACCACTGGAGAAATGTGTGAACCTAGATGGACGAGCGCTTGCCAGGCACAGAAAGCGGAAGTTAGAAGAAACAAAGATCTGGAATCACAGAAGCACTCGTGTGGTAGGAAATGGTGGCTGGACGGGGGTGCGGGGAGGTAGGGGAGAGCCCAGAGGAAGCGCTGGACAGGTGGCCTCGGGGGATGGTTTTGTCTCCGTGACCAGGTCTGAAGTTCTAGAGAGCAGACCTGTATCTTGCTCCTCCTCATGTGCGCCAGCCAAGTGTTGCTTTCCTCGTTTTCCAGGCCAGTGTTTCCCTCCCCGTTATAACTGAGTGGCTACTGTTGGGGGCTTGGAATACATTAACTCTATTTCTGTAAGATGCACACAGTGTCTATGATGGCAAGCCACTGCCCCCCCAGTCCCATCCTTCCCTGCCAGAACAAGAGAGGCCACTCGGGGCACGGAGCATCCCTGGGTGCGGGGCAGGCCTCCAGAAGGACTCAGCCTGGAGGGAAGGCGCCCAGGTCTCCTCTTGGCCTGCCCACCCCTCTCACTTGCTTCCCCTCAGAACCTCAGGGTTGACCTTGGCCGTGGAGGTGAAGGACAGCTGGTCAGAGAAGGATGGTAGAGGTGCAGAAAAACATCAGGCCCATGTTTTGGAGGAGTGTTTTGGCTGCTGAAAACCTTGGGGCTGTGAGGACTCTGTCATGTCTGATAGTCATTCTCTGTTTAACCACAGCCGAATTCACAGGTGAAAAGCCTAACAGCTTCCTCTAATATGCAATAATTTCTCTTTGTCTCATTTACAGAGTTCCCATTTGGAATCATTCTTATTTTTAACTCCTTTGTTTCTCTACTAGATGTTTTTAAATTTCAAGTATTAAATATTTCCAAATATGTCATCTATCTATCCATCCATTCATTTACTCATCAACAAGTATTTCCTGCCCTCCTACTGTATGCCTGGCACTGTGCTAGGAGCTAGAGGTATAGTCATGAGCAAAATAGAAATGGGTTACCAGGCGTGGAGGTTGGTTAAAGTCAGATCAGCTATTGTTCCATCTATTGTCCTCCCACTAAAAGAAAAGAGTGGCTTCCCGCCACCCCTGAATAAAACATTTTCCTTCTTTACTAAAAGAACATTCTCATTACAGAATTTCTGGAACATAGGAAAATAGGATCTTCAGCTCATTTGTAGCCTGACACTTGAATACAACCAGTGCTTAGCATCTTGGTATTTGTCTTGTCTTCTTTTTTGTTTGGTTTTTACTGTATTCACTTCATCATAGATTCATAAGCATAGTCCATTGAGTACATGTGCCAAATATTCTTAACCATTGCCCTTTGGTTGAGTATCGAAGCAGTTCCTACTTTCCTTCTATAATTCTTATTGCCAAAGCTAATTGTGCTAAGTATATTACTATTTAACCAGCTCCTCTCAGTGCTTTGCATTTAATCTGGTGCATTCCTTTAAAAACTAGTAATTACTTGTCACGCTACTTTAGCAAATTATTTATTAAGGATATCTAAATATAACAACCTTTTTTCTTGAACTGTGCACATTTTGGTAAAAATGAAATCCTTAATGAAACTTGTAGAAGCCTTATAGTACTGAATTCTCCAGAAATATAGAAAGTTCAGGAAAACAGGTATTTCTGCCACTGGTTGTATGACCTTAGGCAAGTCCCGGTCCTTCCCTGGTCCTGAGTTTCACACTGTAAAGGAGGGGGTTGGAGGAGGGTCCTTATCCCCTGCCTCTATTAGTCTGTGTTCTGTCCCTGGGAGGAGAAGACGGATGCTTTAACTGTGCCCGCAGCTGCCATCTGTGCTCCCCTCCCTTGTCCCTCTTGTCTTCTCTGTCTAATGAGCCCAGGGTTATAAGCAGAAGCCCTAGTTTGAATCCCAGCTCTGCTACTCACATTCAACCTCATCCCTGTCTTTTAATCTCTCAGGAACATCAGTCCCTTCCTCTTGAAATGGGAGTGAGCAATTGTGAGGGAGTGGACGTGTCAGGTCTTCCAGGTGTGAGATCTAATTAGCAGTTCACTCCCCCCACCCCACCCCCAGTGTTTACTTTTGCTCCTTCCCCCAGAGCCCCAGTTGGAGGTGAGTACTCCTTCTGTACCTCCTGCTGTGTGCAGAGGGAAAACTACCAGTCCCTCCCAGCAGGCAGCTTATACATGGAGGGGGCTCATCAAGGAGTTGGTTAGAAAAGACAGTGGTGGGCTGGAGGGTAAGCACAGCCCGGTTCTGAGTCGGGGGCTAGGGTGGCTGGTCTAGGAAGGGCGGGGCAGATTTAGCCACATGTAGGCCTCAGGGCAGCAGCATTAAGTGTTTTGGGGCCGAAGCCACTCGGTTGGGTGCTGGCTTTACTGCCCTACCCTCCACACCTCGTCTTTTAAACCCAAGGAGCCCTTGGGCTGCCAGTGGCCCATTCTAGGGTGGTACCCATCCAATGAACTTTTTGTTTTGGTTAAATATTATGTTGTGAGACTCTAGTCTCGCTTAAAGCCTATGGAGAATGTTGGTTTTGTTTGTTTGTTTTAGCAGGCAATTGATTTACAATTACAAGTTCCTACTTGCCTGTGAGCTGCGGTTCCGATGTCAGTTCAATTTTCAAGTCTTTGCTAGTGCGTTGTAATGCTATTTGGATCTGTCCATGTGTGCATCACCCAGTGGGCAAATTGGGACCTGGGTGGCTGAGTGTCTCTTTCCTTTGGTATACTGTTTAGGGAAAGACCAGGCATGTGTAGTGTGGGCATGAGCCCAGGAGTTCCTCTAAAATTTTATAGGGTCGATTTCTGGAGCCTCTTCCTCCTCACAATCTCCTTGGCACTTTCTGGTTCCCAGGGGCCTCCCTTCCAGGTTCTCTGGCTTGAAAGCCAGGGCTTTGGGACTTCCCTGGTGGCGCAGTGGTTAAGAATCCGCCTGCCAATGCAGGGAACACAGGTTCGAGCCCTGGTCCGGGAAGATCCCACATGCCGCGGAGCAACTAAGCCTGTGCACCACAACTACTGAGCCTGCGCTCTAAAGCCTGCGAGCCACAACTACTGAGACCACATGCTGCAACTACTGAAGCCCACGCGCCTAGAGCCCGTGCTCCACAACAAGAGAAGCCACTGCAATGAGAAGCCCGTGCACCGCAACGAAGAGTAGCCCCCGCTCACCGCAACTAGAGAAAGCCCGTGTGCAGCAGCGAAGACCCAACGCAGCCAAAAATAAAATTAAATAAATAAATTTATTTAAAAAAAAAAGAAAGCCAGGGCTTTAGTTTCCCTGCTCTACCCCACACTTCTCATGATGGCAACTGCCTCTGACCACACAAAAGGAGAGGAGAATAAAGAGAGAGAAGAAGAAGCAGTGTGATTCCCCCCATACTTTGGGGGCCACAGATTCTCTGGTCAGAGAGAAGAGTTCTCTCCCTTGGAGCTTTAGGTGCCTGTCCAGCTGTTGCCAGTGCTGCTGTAGGTTTGCCGGGAAACTGAGGTGGAAGAGAATGAAAAAACAGCAGAAAATGTAGGAGATTCCCTCCACTCACTCTAACCCATGAGCCCCCCCTTTCTGCTCCTTTGACCAGAAGTAGAGAGCTTCTTCGGAGCTCTTTCTGACCAGAGCTCCAGGTCAGCTGTCCTAGTCTAGGTCTGGAGAGGCCAGAGGGGAAAAAAGGAAAATTCCCTGCTGGTCTGATGTAACTTCAGGTTCTAGTTTTCTTCCCCATCCACCTGCCACCATTTACTTCTCAGAGTCTCCAATAGCGGACCTCAGACTAGGACGGGCACCTGCCTCCCAGGCTAGTGCTCCCGAGGGTACTCCTGCAGAAGAAAGCCACAGGCCAATCAGGATTTACCCCGCTGGAGAAAACTTACATTGGCCTTGACGCTTAATTAACATCATCACCCTGACGACCCCGTCCCACCCACATACCGACCCCACCTCGAAGGTAAACACTATCTTTATGGAGCACCTACTAAGCAGTCGGCCCTTTCGCAGACCTTATATAATATGGTAACCCCACAAGCTGGAATTTATTGTCCCATTTTACAGACAAGGAAACTGAGGCTCAGAAAGGTTTGGTAATTTTCCCAAAGGCACAGAGAGAGATGGCACTGGAATCCATAGCTGCTGGCCGCATAAACAACCAGTGTGGCTGCCAAGCTGGGTCCTGGGAACCCAGCCATAAGGAGAGTCAGTCACCTGAAGAAACCACACGATTGCTCGGAATATCGCTCGCTGCCCAGAACTCACCTGAGGGGTGAGCTTGTGCATTTTGGCCACTCTGGGCAATCTCCTTAGAAAGCACTTTTGCCACTCTCCATCTGCCCTGAGCAGGGTGACCATCCCTCCCCATTTTCTCTAGCGCATCCCTGTTTATGCCCATTGCTTCTGGGTATTGCTCATAGCAACCCTTTTCACACTCAAAGGTGTGCCAGTACGGACCCGGACCCTAGATTATAGTAGCGTCAGCCTGCCCCTGGGGGATGCTCAGTCATGCCTCTGACCATACGCTGAGCCTTGTTCTTGGGACAGGACAGGCACTAGCTCCTCCGATTAAACCTCCACGTTGACTAGAAAATGTTTCCTGAATCTTCCCTCAGCCTCTTCTCTGGCCTGGAGAGTCCCCAGAGGGCCTCTGGCAGGCTGCATGCTGCTGTGCAAAGGGCGTGAGCTCTGGAATCCAGAATTCTGGGTTCTCTACTGGCCACCCCTGGTGAAATATTTAGTCTATTTGAACCTTAGTTTCTTCATCCATAAAGTGGGCATAATAAAACATAAATTTTAAGGTGGTTGTAAGGACGTGATAAAAAAAAGCGTAAAGCACTTGGCACAAATGGCTGTTTCTCCTTTTTCAGGTTGGAGAAGCTGGAGAATAGGGATGCAGAAGAGGGTGTCAGGAGGGGGACTCTCTCTCCTAGTTGGAGGCTAGGATGAGGCTGCTGTGGAGGGACCACCGGGGCCTCCTGCTCAGGACACACCCCGCCCCTCCCCTCCTTGACCCAGAGACTCCTGGGCCCCAGTCTGTGCACATCTCTCCCAGGAAGGAGTCAGTGAGGGTCTGGGTGCTGGGAGACACGGTGGAGGGGGGCCACAGAGGGAAAGAGGCCCAGAGTGCGTTCAGGCACTCAGTGAGAATGTAATGAATACATGAATGAGTGAATGAATGCATTAAAGGATGACCCAACTCCTTCAGAGTCAGAGCAGAAGCCCAGGGCCCTGTGTCAACGTGAGACATCTTTGAAAGGCCATCCAGACCTTGAGCTCCCTGAGGGATCCTTCTACGACTGCCTCACAGCTCAGCTCCCTCTGCCTTTCCCACCCCTCACAGGGGTTTCCAACACGCCTCAGGCAACCACCTGCACGGAAATATCCCTCTCAGGGTGTTTCCTGGGAAACTCAACCTAAGACAATGCTCTAACTGTCATACAAAGGAGGAAGTGGAATTTATAATTTATAATGAAGCATGTCATGGCTCAGGTGTGACTGCACCAGGACCTTGTAGCATTGGCCTCTCCTGGGGCCTTGTGAGAAACGCCGGTCTCAGTTCCCCACCTCAGACCTGCTGGAATCCCAACCTGCACCTGAGTACGGTCCCCAGGGGATGAATGTGCACTGAGTTAGAACACATCACTGAGACATCACAAGGGTCAGGTGTGATTACGAACGTGCACTGACACACAGGTATCTCATGGCCGCTCAGAGACCACAAGTAGCAGTGCTGTCAGTGATGAGATTTTCTAAATCAGTGAACAAGTGTTGGTAAAGTGCCAAACAAAACACATAAAATTCCCTCAATTCATCCAGTAGTTGCATTCCTGGAAAATTCAGTGTCTCTTAATATCGTGCAAAAAACCCTCCTTTGCCACATGTAGAACAGAGGACATTTCCTCACTGTGCATAACTGTTCCATGTAAGGCAGAAGATCCCTGGCCTTTTATTTGGGTGGGCCAAAAGTTTCGTTCAGTTTTTTCTGTAAGATGGCTCTAGTAGCACTTAGTTGTCTTTAACTTCATTCGAAACAATTTTGTTAGATGGTATGCGACAGCTGTCATATCAGCGTGCATTTTAAAAAAGACGTATCAAAATTGGTGAATTTTTGTGCAGCCATTTTAATATTGAAATGGAAGAAAAAAGCAACAATTTTGGCATATTATGCGTTATTATTTCAAGAAAGGTGAAAACGCAACTGAAACGCAAAAAAAGATTTGTGTGGTGTATGGAGAAGGTGCTGTGACTGATCGAACGTGTCAGAAGTGGTTTGTGAAGTTTCGTGCTGGAGATTTCTCACTGGACGACGCTCCACAGTTGGGTAGATTAGGTGAAGTTGATAACGATCAAATTGAGACATTAATTGAGAACAGTCAACGTTATACCACGTGGGAGATAGCCGACATACTCAAAATATCTAAATCAAGCAATGAAAATCATTTGCACCAGCTTGGTTATGTTCATCGCTTTGATGTTTGGGTTCCACATAAGTTAAGCAAAAAAACCTTCTTGACCATATTTCCAAATGCGATTCTCTACTTAAACGTTATGAAAACGTTCCATTTTTAAAACAAATTGTGAGTGGCGATGAAAAGTGGATACAGTTACAATAACGTGGAACGAAAGAGGTGGTGGGGCAAGCGAAATGAACCACCACCAACCACGCCAAAGGCTGGTCTTCATTCAAAGAAGGTGATGTTGTGTATATGGTGGGGTTGGAAGGGAATCCTCTATTATGAGCTCCTTCCGCAAAACCAAATGATTAATTCCAACAAGTACTGCTCCCAGTTAGACCAACTCAAAGCAGCACTCGACAAAAAGCATCCGGAATTAGTCAACAGAAAACGCATAATCTTCCATCAGGATAACGCAAGACCGCATGTTTTTTTGATGACCAGGCAAAAACTGTTACAGCTTGGCTGGGAAGTTCTGATTCATCCAATATATTCACTAGACATTGCGCCTTTGGATTTCCATTTATTTCGGTCTTTAAAAAATTCTCTTAATGGAAAAAATTTCAACTCCCTGGAAGACTGTAAAAGACACCTGGAACTTCTTTGCTCGAAAAGATAAAAAGCTTTGGGAAGATGGAATTATGAAGTTACCTAAAAAATGGCAGAAGGTAGTGGAACAAAAGGGTGAATACATTTTCAATAAAGTTCTTTTCTGTTTGTTTGTTTGTTTTTAATAACATTTATTTTCTCTAGTTTCCCAAACCCATTGCTGGTCAGTGTTTCTACAAATTCTGTTTCTCTACACATTTAATTCATATGCACATAAATATATATAGGTCATTTAAAAACTTTCATATGTGGAAGAAGATTGGAAACATTTTTATAACAGTCCAGTTAACTCTGGATAATCAGAGGGCAAATATTTATCACTTAATTTATCTTTTTTTAAACATCTTTATTGGAGTATAATTGCTTTACAGTGGTGTGTTAGTTTCTGCTGTATAACAAAGTGAATCAGCTATACATATACATAGATCCCCATATCTCCTCCCTCTTGCGTCTCCCTCCCACCCTCCCTATCCCACCCCTCTAGGTGGTCAAATAAAGTTCTTGAAAATGAAAAATGTGTCTTTTATTTTTACTTAAAAACCAAAGGCACTTTTTGACCAACCCAGTACATCAGTAGCCTCTGGCACAGTGACAACTGAAAACACCCCAGCACTTCCCAAACTGTCCCCTAGGGGTCATTACTGTCCCTTTGAGAACTGCTGATCCCCTAGAGAAATCCCTGGGCTTAGAAATTTACATGTTATTCATCCATTCCTCCCAATAAGTTTAGGAGGTAAGTATTATTATTCCGTCTCCTGAGCTAAGAAAATCAAGCTCAGAGACGTTAAGCAATTTGTCCACTTTCACACAGCTAGTAGTTGGGGAGCAGGCAAGATTGAACCCAAGTCTGCTTGTCACCAAAGCCCATGTTTCCCTCTATGGGTTGCTTTGCAGGTGTTTAGTTTATCAAGGGTTGTGTAGTCACCAGGGCATGGCCAGGTTTGTTTACAACAGAAAAGAATAAACCTTCTTTAGGGACTAAAGAGGGCAACTGTAGGAGCCTGAGGCTGAGAGCAGCTGGGCATCCCTGGGGAATCCCCACCTGCACTGCCCTGTGCCCTCAGAGCCTGGGTGGGCAGATGGAACCATGGCCCCAGGACCCCTTCCTCGGGTGGCACGCCAAGTGGTCGTCTACCCCACACACCACAGACAGACCCCTAGAGACACCGGCAGGCCCAGATGGGGGAGGTGCCAGTGACATGGTCTCTGTGGGTCCCTCCCACCCTCCACACCTGTGTCTCAGATGAGCAGGGAGTGCTCCAGTATCCAGCTGGGATGCCATGTCCTTCACCTGGAATTAACTTGACCCCGAGTGAGGCTTCGAAGGACAGCTAAGTTTGGCAGGTGTACGTGGGAGCTGACAAAATCAGGACGGGGCCAAGACGGGAGTGAGCTCTCCTCAAGCCGGCCTGGCGGCGGAGGAGGAGGGCTGAGGGGCGCTTGCTCTGCGTGCACCTACGCTCCTTGCTGGTAGAATCACGCTCAGCTTCTTCAGCGAGCTGGGTTCAGCTGCAGCTGAGGTTGTGTGAAAAAATGCACAGCCCGACCGCATTAGTCCCGGATCCTCCAAGAAGCAGTCACCAAGGGTTGGGATCAAATACCCAAGGTCTTTATTTGGGGGAGTGATTGTGTGAGAGAAAATAAGGAAGGGGCTGGAGGCGCTGACAGAGCCTCCAGGCCTCCGTGCAAGTCTGAACCTGAGTGAAGGAGAGAGGGAGAGAACGTGAAGTGGGGTGTCGTAAACCGCCTCCCGCCCCGCCATGGAGTAGTCTGTAAAAGTTTCGACAGAGCCGTCGGGGAATCCTGGAGCCTGTATCTCTCGGGAATGGGTTGATATCCCTGCCACAGTCAGTCACTGTCTGGGAGTTGGGGGCATTTCTGCTCTGACCCTAAGGACCCACCTACCCACCACATACACACAGGCACACCCGCTGGGTTTCCTAGGCCCTTCCATCAATCCAGGGTCTTGGCTCTGCCAGATTTTCCTCCTCCTGGAGTTGGTGAGGAGACTTCAGGAGTGTGAAGGAGGAAGAAAAGATGAAGGAAAACGGCCCTCCGTGTCCAGCCTCAGAAAAGCACATCCACAAGACCAGCAAACCTTTCTTTTGTCAGTGTTGACGGCCTTACCACGTTGGTGCACTGCAGGTATCGTGCTAAGAGCATCTCTATTTTGCCCCCTCCATCTTCCTAAAAAGCCCCTCCCAGGAAGAGTGCGGGTGGGATGAGCATGGTCGTCTGTCCCGCTGTTCATGCGTTAGTAGGAGAAACGTCTGGGAAGGTGTGACTTTGGTCAACCCCAGAGGCGGGGCAGCGTGCTGTGAGGGCTGTTCAGCAGCAGTGGGCGCCCACCGAGGGGGGCCATGCAGACGGGCATGGGGAGCCTGGGCGGGTGATTAGGGAGGAGGGCCCTGCATGGCTCCAGGGAGCAGGTGAGAGGCGCCGGGGCCGTGGTGCCGAGCAGGAAGTATGTTGATTTGTGACAGACTTGAAGGGGAGGGGAGAGTCAGCGCCGGACGGAACACCCCCCGGCAGCCGGTACTTCTCTCCTCTGGCTGAGGAGGAGAGCATTATGGGACCCCACACGCAGCTCCGGCCTCAGCGAGGCCCACTGTGGTCTCTGCTTTCTCTCCAGGACAGCCTGGCCTTGGTCATTCCAGAGCAGCCCAGGGGCAGTGAGACCCCGAGCTGAGTCCTTGCTCCACCTACTTCCTCCTGTCCTCTTCATGACCCCAGCCTCTCTGCCATCTTGTGCTCTCTTAGCCAAGTGATTAATGCACAGAAACCTCCCCAGGAAGAAACAAGACCAGGCTGACCTCCGAAATGGAAACCAAGCCCAAAGGGGTGTGGTTTGCAACCTGGGCAGCCCCTTGTCATAGCTCATGGGTGCCAGGAGAGAGATCTGAGGAAGAGGAAGGAGCGTGAGAAGAAGGGCAGGAGGAGGGAGTGGGTGAGGAGGGATGGGAAGAGATTTCCTGCTGGATTGGGAGATCTGTGAAGGCAGGAGCCAGGTTTGCCTCATGTCCCAGGGCCGGCAAGCAACTGGCATGTAGTAAGCACTCAATGAACGTTTGTTGATTGATTGATCGATCGATTAATTGATTGATTTTGAACAAGTTCATCTAGAGAGGCTGTGCAAAAGATGGTGAAAATGCTTTTTTTTTAAAATTAATTAATTATTTTTTGGCTGTGTTGGGTCTTCGTTGCTGCACGCAGGCTTTCTCTAGTTGTGGCGAGCGGCGGCTACTCTTCACTGTGGTGCGTGGGCTTCTCATTGCGGTGGCTTCTCTTGCGGTGGTCTCTTCTCTTTCACCTCTGGGTGAAAATGGCAGGAGTCTTTTTGTAGAATAGCTATCCTTTAGAGAAGTCTAAGCAGGGGCATGGAGGGGACCTAGAATGGGCACTTCAGGGAGAGACCTCCAACTGATCTGTGAGTCACAGTTAGTCACCAATGTCCCATTGAGCATTCAAGGAGGAAAGACAACAGGATGTGAAGGGTGCTTCTCTGGGATGTGCTGTGTAGTTATTTCCTGCTGTGTCCTTGCCATGCACATATTCTTCAAAAAGGACACCAGCAGGGCTTCCCTGGTGGTGCAGTGGTTGAGAGTCCGCCTGCCGATGCAGGGGACATGGGTTCGTGCCCCGGTCCGGGAAGATCCCACATACCACGGAGTGGCTGGGCCCGTGAGCCATGGCTGCTGAGCCTGTGCGTCCGGAGCCTGTGCTCCGCAATGGGAGAGGACACAACAGTGAGAGGCCCGTGTACCGCAAAACAAAAAAAAAGAGAGGACACCTGCATGGTCCAATATGACAGCCACTAGACTTGAAATCTGGCTGGACCAAATTGAGGTGTACGATAAGTATAAAGTACACCTGGATTTCAGTGAGTGGTAGTATGAGAAAAAACATTAAATATCTCATTAACACTTTTTCATATTGATATGTTGAAATGATACTATTTTGGATATAATTGGGTTAAATAAATTATATTGTTAAAATTAACTTCATCTGTTTCTTTTTACTTTCAATGTGGCTATTAGATAATTTAAAATTATGTGTGTGGCTTGCGTTATATTTCTCCCGGACAGCACCACTCTGCACAGTGTTGCACATCTTGCTTTTTTTCCATGTTGTGGAAATTATTCCAGATCAGTACATACGGAGCTGTCTCATTCTTTCCAATGGCCTCACGGTGTACAATTGTGTAAAGATATTATGATGAGGTTTCAACATGATGCGTTGGTATGAATTACAAAATCCCCAGGAATTCATTGCTGGGAGCTCTGAGTCTTTCATTACACAATTTAAAGGCACAAAGGGAATTCCAAGTGGGACCTTGCAGGTTGCAGGTAGTGGGAGAACTTAGGGTCAGATGTATGGACCGGTGAGTCATCCACACAGAGAGACCCAGATGCCATTGCGGGGATACGTCATACGCTGGAGAGAACTAAGACTCAGGTGTGGAGGAAGGCTCACAATTGGGAGGCGAAGGGAGAGGAAGAGGAAACAGGAAGCAAGTAGACAAAGGACTAGTCAGAGTGAGAGAAGAACCAGGATGGCCCCGGGCCACAGAGGTCAGAGAGTGAAAGCATTTCCTAAAGGAGGAGGGAGTCAAGGGTAGGTGTGCATCACAGGGACATAGGGCCTTTAACTTCTGCAAAGAGTCTTCAGGTTTGTGACTTAAAATCATTATGTGGTTAAAAAAAAATAAATGCTATTTTCACACTGAACATATATTAGTCATGTAATATATATTATTGAGTCCCTTCCGTGTGCCAGGCCCTGTTCTGAGGTTGGGTTCAGAGGTAAATAAGATTCCTGCTCTCAGGGAGCTTATATTTTAGTGTGGAAATGTTGTAGTTTATCTTAGGACAGGGCCAAAAGTAAGCTCATCGCACGAGATGAATTGTACCGAAGCACAGCAGGGCTGCCGCTCGCTCAGGCAAAACAGCGCCGTCTGTCCTGCTGTGGCAGCTTTTATTACAGCATTATCTAGGTTTACATTTTAAGACTTGTTTTCTTAACATTTCAGAAATGCCAAAGCAGCAACCTATGTTTTTATTAATTATACAAGCAATAATTGGCTTTCTTGAAAACATGCCGTGCTTCATCCTTGAGCGCGAAAGTAGCACAAAGTTCCCACCATTATTTTGATTATACTGAAGGAGCACAAGGACATTTCCTTGCATTCCCACCACTCTGATTATACTGAGGACATCTCATGGATCAGTGCCCAAAGCACTCAATGCTTCTTCGCAGGCCCCCGGTTTGCCCGGGGGGCTCAAAGCAATCAGGACTGTTTGCAGTTCTGGCTTATTCGCCAGCCCCCAGTTTGCTGGGGGTGGGGGCTCATGGGTCACGTCTCCTTTTCATGTCCTCAGTTATTCCACTACATTTCCCCCTTTTTGTTTTGTAGCTTGTGCAGCATCAAGGAGAACAGGGCAGCTTGTTGCAATGTTGCGTGGCGGGTAGCTTTCACTCGTCGTCGGACTACAATTAAACATATGATTATTATTATAATGAGCATTAGCAATCCTGTAGTAGAACCAAATAAAGCATGTAATTTAGACATGGGATTTAGATTATTAAGTCCTTGAATAATTTCAGTCCATACTTCTTGTGAATTAAGTCGTTGTAATCTCTTTTGAAAAGTTTGTTGAATTTTCCCTTGTAAATTTACAATTTTTTCAGTCAAATTTTTGTGATGTAATAAATGCTTTTTTATTTTTGTTCAGGGGAATGCAGACTGATTATATGGAACCGAAGTGACACAAAAGGCACTTTGATTCCAGTCACAACATAGCTTCATTTGTCTTTGTAAATTTACAAGTTGGTCCCCCAACATAACCACAGCTTGTTGTAAGTCTATTTCCAAATGTATTTCCGAATCAATTTGTCGTTGAGAGGACCAAAGCATTTCAGAATTTGTATGCCAATCAGTTATACAATCAATGGTCTGAATAGATTGTTCTAAAGCAACTCCAGCTACTGCAGCAGTAGCTGTTATGGCTATAATACCCATGACAGCTGTAATCAACATTCCTACAAATCTTTTACTTCTTTTTAATGTATCAGCTAAATAGTGCAAAACAGCCATAGGAAGAGATTTTTGCCATTCCCTTCCAAGATTGACAGGAAGCCAAAGACCTGTCTGAGCTCGTAAGATATACAAACTTTCAGTAGATATGTTAAAAGATATACTAGAGTTAATGCAGGTATACAGAGAGTAAGTTTTACACATTATAATACCTTGAGTCTCATTCCATACAGCTGGTCCCTTTAACAATATATAAGGTAATTTTACACAACTACGAGTATATCGAGTAACATTTTCATGAAAAGTTAAACTATGATTTCCAGATTTGTTAACCATATGTCCTACCCAGGCATTAATCTTTTTTAAAGCTGTCATAAGCTTCCACCTTTTCTAAAGGCCAATATGAAGGCCATTCAGACTGTTTTATTATAGACACATCAGCTCAACAAGGCCCGTAAATTTCACATTATTGTTAAAAGTAATCGTTAACTGAGGACGTTGGTCATTGATAAAGGATTGCCAAAAAACATTTTTTTCTGTGCTGCCGAACCACACCCGCCCCCCGCCCCCCCCCCCCCCCCCCGTACACTTTACTGGGGCGGCTGCTTGTTTTACATATGGTAACAGTAACAATTGAGCAATTCTTTGTCCCTTATTAAATTCTATAGATTTTGTAACAGAAATCATAATAGAAATTTCTCCATTATAATCCTCATCAATAACTCCAGTATGAACTGTTACACCCTGCAGGGTCAAACTACTTCGTCCTAATAATAGTCCCACGGTTCCTGCAGGTATAGGGCCATAAACTCCTGTAGCTAATTTGTGTACTCCTCCTGCTGGCGTAAGGATACAATCTCGAGGAGCAATTAAGTCAACGGCAGGTAGCGTGCATGAGATCAGTAACTAAGAGCCGAGGTTGAGACTGTCCTGTAATGTCTGATAAAAGCTGCCATTGCTTACTGGATACTGTTGAGAGTTTACTGTCACTTTTCCCATATTGTTGTTGCGGCACCGGGTTGGGCCTAGCTTCCCATTTCCCGAGATATCATCTCGTGGAGGCAAAAGATTTCCTAACTTATCCCTTTTGGAACGGCATTTATTAGCCCAGTGTCATCCTTTACTACACTGGCGACACATACCAGGTAGCTGCTCATTCTTAACCTGTTTTGATATTTGGCCTTGCCCTTTTCGACAATCTCGCATCACATGTCCACACTTTCCACAATTGTAACATTTAGTATGATTATCTTTAAACCCTTCATTTATGGCAGCTGCAAGTAAATTGGCGTAAGTAGGAGATCCAATATCATGGCAAGCTTTTTTATACTCCAAGGGGAGCATTTACAGCCCGTAAAGGCCACAATGCCTTCTGGCATTCAGAATTTGCATTCTTAAAGGCCAAAGATTGTAATAATAAATCTTGCACGTCTATTTGTGCTACAGCTCTTTGAATGGCTGCACGCAGTCTAGACAAGAAATCAGTGTAAGGCTCACCAGGCCCTTGCATTAACTTAGTAAAAGATTGAGCTGTTTTTCCCCGGGGGTTTTACTGGTAACCATGCTCATAAACAACACATACTATTTGAATGATTCGTAAATCATCAAATTGAGCTTGAGCTTGTAGATTACTAAATGCACCTGCTCCTATTAATTCATCTAAAAGTGGCCCTGGAGGATTGCGGGCCGCATTAGTCCTTGCCATGTTTTCAGCTTCCTCTCTCCACCAAGTCTTAAACTGCATATATTGTCCAGGTTCAAGAACAGTTTTGGCAATCGCTTCCCAATCATGAGGAATTAGCATGTTTTCAGTAGCGTACCCAGACAAAAGTCCTTGAACATAATTAGAATGCATCTCATACACATTAATGGCTTCTTTTAGCATTTAAAAAAATTTTATATCATGATGGTTATAATCAACATTTACATAACCATTCGGAAATTGATCATTAGCAGGCATAGCTTGTCTAACAGGGAAAGCAAAGAATGGTTCAGAATATTGCTTTTCTTCCTTATTCATCTCTTCTTCCAACAATATTCTATTAGATTCAGGTTTTAGAGGAAAGCGAAACTGATGAGAGGCTCCAACAGGATAAGCTGCTAATTCTAAAGGAGGAGCCGAAGGAATAGTAGGACATGGCTCCTGATATGAGGGAGTGGTAGCATTATTTTTATTTTCTTCCAATTTAACCATCAAATTTTTTAACTTTGAAAGTATATCAGAAATCTCATTCTGTTGAGAAAGTGGCATTTCATTTTGTTTGCTAGTCTGCTCCCGGTCTTTATTACCATCAGAAAAAGCTCCTTCATCACTGGAATCCGAAAAATCCTCTCCTGTCTCAGACACAAGGGGAGGAGGAGGCGCAGGAAGGCCCTCTATAGGAGACTCACGAAACAGAGTACGAAAAGCAGCAGAATGATCGGGAGCAGAATTCGGACGCTGAGGGCGCGCCCCATTTTCACTTTCCGTTTCAAATTGTAATGGTTCCAGGGCAAGGGAAATTAATTTACAAAGAGACCAAACACGGACAGATATAGGGTCTCCATGCTGATGAGCTCTTCTTAAGGCTCGCATAACCTGTTTCCAAACTTTTAAATTCAACCGGTTATGACCAGTAGATTGAAACCAGTAACAATGTTTACGTACCAGAGCAAACAATTCATCAAAAGATTCTGGTTTCACTTTCACTCCTGAACTCCGTAATAACTGTTTCAGGAGTCTAACGTATTGAAATGCTACTGAATGGGAATTCCCCATTACAGTTACTCTACTGTTCCCGAAGGTTTCGCTTACTCTTGAGCGGACCAATTTCCCCTTCGGTCCCGCGATCACGCGATTACTTACCTTCAGGTTCCTGTTCGGGCGCCAAATGTTGTAGTTTATCTTATGACAGGGCCGAAAGCAAGCTCATCGCACGAGATGAATTGTGCCGAAGCACAGCAGTGGAGGGCTGCCGCTCGCTCAGGCAAAACAGCGCCGTCTGTCCTGCTGTGGCAGCTTTTATTAAAGCATTATCTGGGTTTACATTTTAAGACTTGTTTTCTTAGCATTTCAGAAATGCCAAAGCAGCAACCTATGTTTTTATTAATTATACAAGCAATAATTGGCTTTCTTGAAAACATGCCGTGCTTCGTCCTTGAGCGCAAAAGCAGCACAAAGTTCCCACCATTATTTTGATTATACTGAAGTAGCACAAGGACATTTCCTTGCGTTCCCACCACTCTGATTATGCTGAGGACATCTCATGGATCAGTGCCCAAAGCACTCAATGCTTCTTCGCAGGCCCCCGGTTTGCCCGGGGGGCTCAAAGCAATCAGGACTGTTTGCAGTTCTGGCTTATTCGCCAGCCCCCAGTTTGCTGGGGGGTGGGGCTCATGGGTCACGTCTCCTTTTCATGTCCTCAGTTATTCCACTACAGGAAAAGAGATAATAAACAAGCAAATAAATTTAAAAGACTACAGGTAGATATAAGTGCTAAGAATGAAATGTGATATCTAGTGACTGGAGTAGGTGGTGGCATGGCGTCATCAAGGAAAGCCTCTCTGTGGAGGTGACACTGAGTGGAGATTGGAACAAGGAGAAGGGGTCAGCCATGTAACCACCTGAGTCAGAGGTAAATATGAGTGCAACCCAGTGTTCTAACTGCCATGGGGAAGCTTGTGAGGGGTCTAGTCCAGTTTGGAGGGTGGGTAAGAGATCAAGAGAGAAGGTGGTCACCGAGGTGAGTCTTGATTGATGAGCTCCTACTTGTCCAGGGGACAGTCTGGCTGGCTCAGGACAGAGCTCAGTCAGTTGGAGTGTAGATGCAAGATGAGGCAGAGGGCCAGGCAGGGCTTCTGTCCTGGAGGGATTTGTAAGCCATGATGAGAAATTTGAACTTTATCCTGAGGGCAGTGGGAAGGCATGGAAGGGTTGTAAGCAGAACAGAGACATGGTCAGCTCTGAAAATAAGGGTCCCCACCACCACGGTGTCGAGAATGGACAGAAGGGACAGAGCTGGAGGCAGGGTGACAGTTCAGGGGATTGGGGTAGTCATCTGAGAGAGGAGGGTGTCCTGACCGTGGGTAGGGTCCATGATGGTAGAAGGGTGGGGAGGAGAGATTTAGAGAGGGATAGAATCGACAAGACTTCAACCTTGTCTGACTGGAATGAGGAAGGAGAAAATCAAAGAAGACATCCCAATTTTGGGTACGGAACACAGGATGAAGGCTGCTACTCAGTAGATATACAAGGCGGGCATACGAGCAACTGTGGGATAAACAAACAGTTGTGTAGCTATACAATGGACTATTATTCAGCCATAGAGAGAAATGAAGTACTGATACATGCTACTGATACATGGATGAACCTTGAAAATTTACGGTAAGTGAAAGAAGTCAGATACAGCAGACCACATATTGTGTGGTTGCATTTATGTGAAATGTCAGAGAATAGGCAAGTCCATAGAGATGAGTGGTTGTTAGGGGTTGGGAGAGAGCGTAATGGAGAGTGACTGCTTAGTGGGTACAGAGTTGTTTTTTGGGGGGGGGTGATAAAAATGTTTTGGAATTAGTGGTGATGATTGCACAGCATGGTAAATATACTAAAACCACTGAACTGTACACTTTAAAATGGTTAAAATGATGAGTTTTATGTTTATGTGAATTTTATCTCAATAAAAAAATAAAAAGAGCAGGTTTGGGATGCAATGATTAGTTTGGGAGAGGTGAATTTCGAGTGTCTGAGACACATCTGGGGGGAATGCCCAGGAGGGAGTTGTGACATTTGACTCAGAAAAGAGGCCGCAGGTGGAGTTATCAATACAAACAGAGCCACAGAGAAGCCACTTCAGCCTCAAGCTGTCCCTCTCCTTCTGGTCCATCTTATTTTGGGGGCCCCTGCTCACCGCCTTAGGTCTGTGACCATGGAGACAAAGGTCAGGTTACCCTTCGTGTTAATCGTTAGTCTTCTTTGTGATGCATATTTCTTATTTTCACGTGAGCCCTAGCGCACACACCGTAGAACAAAAAGAGCTACCAAGGCAGCCCCAGCCCACCACGACTTATACTTTTTGTCACAGTGAGACCTCAGAGGCAATTCTGTGGCACTACAGATTCCCAGAGGCAATGCTCAGAGTTACTCACTGGCTGGTTTCTCTGGGGTCAGATTAAACCCCAGGTCCACCTGAAAGTCTTCCCACACTCACTGTAATCGCAAGAGTGTTTTTTTTGTTTTTACTTCTTTGACACTTATGGACTGAGCTTCTTTTCTACATTTTACATCTCCATTTATAATTCTTTCCTCTCAGCAAGAGGTTTACAGTCATTCAATTACCACATAATGCAAATATTTGATCTTTTCATGAGATTCTTCATTTTTTTTTTTTTTGGTTGACTGGGTAAAGATCCTACCACCCATTTCTCCAGACTCTTACATTTTTATCATCTCCAAAGAATTAATGGTTTCCTGTTTCTCTTTATAATGTATCAGGTGTGTATCTATTGACAAATACCCTGCTAGGCTGTGAACTTCTTGAAGGACAGTGTCCCTCTGTGTCCTGTGTAAGGGCCTGGCATAAGGCAGGGTCCCAACTTGGGGCTATGGAATCACCCCCAAAATGCAAATGGGCTTTACGTAATGCCCAGGGCCATATGCACAGTTTTCGTCTTCCTTCTTCCTTCAACTTCCTGAGTCCACATAAAGGCCTTTTTTGTAACTATGGCTTGCCCACTTTTGTTTTCCTCCATAATCTTGTCTAACTGGCTCCTAAAGCATCTCATAGTGGCTATTCGGAGCTCAGAATGAGGGATCCCTCTTAATGCTTGAATAGGGGAGAATCAAGAGACAGACATGGAAACCAGCTCAGGGCTCAGAACCAAGCAGACGTGACTTCAAATTCTCATTCTCCCTTGTGGTAGTGGAGTGGCCTTGGGTTGATTATTAAGATCACTGCTTTTGGGCTTCCCTGGTGGTGCAGTGGTTGAGAGTCCGCCTGACGATGCAGGGGACACGTGTTCGTGTCCCGGTCCGGGAAGATCCCACATGCCGCGGAGCGGCTGGGCCCATGAGCCATGGCCGCTGAGCCTGCGCGTCCGGAGCCTGTGCTCCGCAACGGGAGAGGCCACAACAGTGAGAGGCCCGCGTACCACAAAAAAAAAAGATCACTGCTTTTTAAACTATTTGTGCTGAAGTATTAAGTTTAAAGATTTTTAAATTCATCATAGATCAGTATTTTTATACAATACAGTACTTTCTGCAAAAGGCAAAATTACAGCATAATTGGTAAAAAGATCAGTTGTTGCTAAGGGGAAGGGGGAAGAGGAGGAGTTGAGTAGGTGAAGCACTGGGGTTTTTAGGGCAGTGAAACTGTTCTGTATGATATTGTAGTGGTGGATATATGACACGACCCATGTGTAAAAGCCTGTAATACTTTACAGCACAAAGAGTGAACCTTAGTGTGTGCGAATGAAAAACTATTAATTTAGGAGGTCAGGAATCCCAGGACAGAATGCACAATGTGTCAAAACAATCTAACCGTATTACAAATGTATGAAACAATCTCCCTAATAGGGGTGGAGGAAATGGTGCTGACATAAGTAATTTTGCAGATGAGTGGAGTATATAAGATTAAAGGCAAAAGAAACTGTATATCAAATTCTTTCTCCTTTGCGTACAGGTTAACAATTCTGATGTACACTGGTATTGAGCAATTAAGCAAACGGTGATGGCAGCAATCAGGTACCTCCCTGTTAGAGTGGAAGGTTACAGGTAAGCAGGGGAGGAAGATAGAGTTATCTGTGGAAATGGATTGGCGTTGGAGACATCAGAATGAACTCATGTTTAGCTTAATATAGATACAGGTGATTTTATACAAAATATTTATATATATATATGTGTGTGTATGTATGTGGGTTAGTATATACATATATTTTCTTGTTCTGTCAGCTTAGAGATGCTGTGGTAGCAATGGACACGCCTAGCATCAAGAATCTTGGTTGCTAATGCCATTCTCCAATAAAAAGGAGCCTGGGCTCCTTGGAGAAATGACTAATTCTAGGATTCAGGCAAGAAATACAAAATATGAACTGGAGCATCTTGGTTTTTTTTTTAATTTTTAAATTTTATTTATTTTTTTACACAGCAGGTTCTTATTAGTCATCAATTTTATACACATCAGTGTATACATGTCAATCCCAATCTCCCAATTTATCACACCCCCACCCCCACCCCCACCCCCTGGCCGCTTTTCCCCCTTGGTGTCCATACGTTTGTTCTCTACATCTGTGTCTCAATTCCTGCCCTGCAAACCGGTTCATCTGTACCATTTTTCTAGGTTCCACATATATGCATTAATATACGATATTTGTTTTTCTCTTTCTGACATACTGGACTCTGTATGACAGTCTCTAGATCCATCCACGTCTCCACAAACGACCCAATTTCGTTCCTTTTTATGGATGAGTAATATTCAATTGTATATATGTACCACATCTTCTTTATCCATTCGTCTGTCGATGGGCATTTAGGTTGCTTCCATGACCTGGCTATTGTAAATAGTGCTGCAATGAACATTGGGGTGCATGTGTCTTTTTGAATTATGGTTTTCTCTGGGTATATGCCCAGTAGTGGGATTGCTGGATCATATGATAATTCCATTTTTAGTTTTTTAAGGAACCTCCGTACTGTTCTCCATAGTGGCTGTATCAGTTTACATTCCCATCAACAGTGCAAGAGGGTTCCCTTTTGTCCACACCCTATCCAGAATTTGTTGTTTGTAAATTTTTTGATGAAGCCCATTCTAACTGGGGTGAGCTGATACCTCATTGTAGTTTTGATTTGCATTTCTCTAATAATTAGTGATGTTGAGCAGCTTTTCATGTGCTTCTTGGCCATATGTATGTCTTCTTTGGAGAAATGTCTGTTTAGGTCTTCTGCCCATTTTTGGATTGGGTTGTTTGTTTCCTTAATATTGAGCTGCATGAGCTGTTTAGATATTTTGGAGATTAATCCTTTGTCCATTGCTTAGTTGGCAAATATTTTCTCCCATTGTGAGGGTTGTCTTTTTGTCTTGTTTATGGTTTCCTTTGCTGTGAAAAAGCTTTGAAGTTTCATTAGGTCCCATTTGTTAATTTTTGTTTTTATTTCCATTACTCTAGGAGGTGGATCAAAAAAGATCTTGCTGTGATTTCTGTCAAAGAGTGTTCTTCCTATGTTTTCCTCTAAGAGTTTTATAGTGTCCGGTCTTACATTTAGGTCTCAAATCCATTTTGAGTTTATTTTTATGTATGGTGTTAGGGAGTGTTCTAATTTCATTCTTTTACATGTAGCTGTCCAGTTTTCCCAGCACCACTTATTGAAGAGGCTGTCTTTTCTCCATTTTATATCCTTGCCTCCTTTGTCATAGATTAGTTGACCATAGGTGTGTGGATTTACCTCTGGGCTTTCTATCATGTCCCATTGATCTATGTGTCTCTTTCTGTGCCAGTGCCATATTGTCTTGATTACTGTAGCTTTGTGGTATAGTCTGAAGTCAGATTCCTCCAGCTCCGTGTTTTTCCCTCAAGACTGCTTTTGCTATTCAGGGTCTTTTTTGTCTCCATATAAATTTTAAGATTTTTTGTTCTAGTTCTGTAAAAAATGCCATTGGTAATTTGGTAGGGATTGCATTGAATCTGTAGATTGCTTTGGGTAGTGTAGTCATTTTCACAATATTGATTCTTCCAATCCAAGAACATGGTATATCTCTCCATCTATTGGTATCATCTTTAATTTCTTTCATCAGTGTCTTATAGTTTTCTGCATACAAGTCTTTTGTCTCCCTACGTAGGTTTATTCCTAGGTATTTTATTCTTTTTGTTGCAATGGTAAATGGGAGTGTTTCCTTAATTTCTCTTTCAGATTTTTCATCATCAGTGTATAGGAATGCAAGAGATTTCTGTGCGTTAATTTTGTATCCTGCAACTTTACCAAATTCATTGATTAGCTCTAGTAGTTTTCCGGTGGCATCTTTAGGATTCTCTATGTATAGTATCATGTCATCTGCAAAGAGTGACAGTTTTACTTCTTCTTTTCCAATTTGTATTCCTTTTATTTCTTTCTCTTCTCTGATTGCCGTGGCTAGGACTTCCAAAACAATGTTGAATAACAGTGGTGAGAGTGGACATCCTTGTCTTGTTCTTGATCTTAGAGGAAATACTTTCAGTTTTTCACTATTGAGAATGATGTTTGCTGTGGGTTTGTCATATATGGCCTTTATTATGTTGAGGTAAGTTCCCTCTATGCCCACTTTCTGGAGAGTTTTTATCATAAACAGGTGTTGAATTGTGTCAAAAGCTTTTTCTGCATCTATTGAGATGATCATATGGTTTTTATTCTTCAATTTGTTAATATGGTGTATCACATTGATTGATTTGCATATATTGAAGAATTCTTGCATCCCTGGGATAAATCCCACTTGATCATGGAGTATTGTCCTTTTAATGTGTTGTTGGATTCTGTTTACTAGTATTTTGTTGAGGATTCTTGCATCTTTATTCATCAGTGATATTGGTCTGTAATTTTCTTTTTTTTTGTAGTATGTTTGTCTGGTTTTGGTATCAGGGTGACGGTGGCCTCATAGAATGAGTTTGGGAATGTTCCTTCCTCGGCAATTTTTTGGAAGAGTTTGAGAAGGATGGGTGTTAGCTCTTCTCTAAATGTTTGATAGAATTCACCTGTGAAGCCATCTGGTCCTGGACTTTTGTTTGTTGGAAGATTTTTAGTCACAGTTTCAATTTCATATCTTGTGATTGGTCTATTCATAGTTTCTGTTTCTTCCTGGTTCAGTCTTGGAAGGTTATACCTTTCTAAGAATTTGTCCATTTCTTCCAGGTTGTCCATTTTATTGGCATAGAGTTGCTTGTAGTAGTCTCTTAGGGTGCTGTGTGTTTCTGCGGTGTCTATTGTAACATCTCCTTTTTCATTTCTAATTTTATTGATTTGAGTCCTCTCCCTCTTTTTCTTGATGAGTCTGGCTAGTGGTTTATCAATTTTGTTTATCTTCTCAAAGAACCCGCTTTTAGTTTTATTGATCTTTGCTATTGTTTTCTTTGTTTCTATTGCATTTATTTCTGCTCTGATCTTTATGATTTCTTCCTTCTGCTAACTTTGGGTTTTGTTTGTTCTTCTTTCTATAGTTCCTTTAGGTGTAAGGTTAGATTGTTTCTTGAGGTAGGCTTGTATAGCTATAAACTTCCCTCTTAGAACTGCTTTTGCTGCATCCCATAGGTTTTGGATTGTCGTGTTTTCATTGTCATTTGTCTCTAGGTATTTTTTTAATTTCCTCTTTGATTTCTTCAGTGATCTCTTGGTTATTTAGTAACGTATTGTTTAGCCTCCATGTGTTTGTATTTTTTATGTTCTTTTCCCTGTAATTGATTTCTAATCTCATAGCATTGTGGTCATAAAATATGCTTGATATGATTTCAATTTTCTTAAGTTTACTGAGGCTTGATTTGTGACCCAAGATGTGATCTCTCCTGGAGAATGTTCTGTGTGCACTTGAGAAGAAAGTGTAAACTGCTGTTTTTGGATGGAATGTCCTATAAATATCAATTAAATCTATCTGGTCTATTGTGTCATTTAAAGCTTCTGTTTCCATATTTATTTTCATTTTGGATGATCTGTCCATTGGTGTAAGTGAGGTGTTAAAGTTCCCCACTATTATTGTGTTACTGTCGATTTCCTCTTTTATATCTGTTAGCAGTTGCCTTATGGATTGAGGTGCTCCTATGTTGGGTGCATATATATTTATAATTGTTACATCTTCTTCTGGGATTGATCCCTTGATCATTATATAGTGTCCTTCCTTGTCTCTTGTAACATTCTTTATTTTAAAGTCTATTTTATCCAATATGAGTATTGCTACTCCAGCTTTCTTTTGATTTCCATTTGCATGGAATATCTTTTCCCATCCCCTCACTTTCAATCTGTATGTGCCCCTAGGTCTGAAGTGGGTATCTTGTAGACAGCATATATATGGGTCTTGTTTTTGTATCCATTCAGCAAGCCTGTGTCTTTTGGTTGGAGCATTTAATCCATTCACGTTTAAGGTAATTATCGATATGTATGTCCCTATGACCATTTTCTTAAGTGTTTTGGGTTCATTTTTGTAGGTCCTTTTCTTCTCTTGTGTTTCCCACTTAGAGAAGTTCCTTTAGCATTTGTTGTAGAGCTGGTTTGGTGGTGCTGAATTCTCTTAGCTTTTGCTTGTCTGTAAAGCTTTTGATTTCTCCATCGAATCTGAATGCCGGGTTGAGTAATCTTGGTTGGAGGTTCTTCCCTTTCATCACTTTAGGTATATCATGCCACTCCCTTCTGGTTTGTAGAGTTTCTGCTGAGAAATCAGCTGTTAACCTTATGGGAGTTCCCTTGTACGTTATTTGTCATTTTTCCCTTGCTGCTTTCAATAATTTTTCTTTGTCTTTTGATATTTTCCAATTTGATTACTATGTGTTTTGGTGTGTTTCTCCTTGGGTTTATCCTGTATGGGACTCTCTGCACTTCTTGGATTTGGGTGACTATTACCTTTACCATGTTAGGGAAGTTTTCGACTATAATCTCTTTAAATATTTTCTCAGGTCCTTTCTCTCTCTCTTCTCCTTCTGGGACCCCTATAATGCGAATGTTGTTGTTCTAGAGGTCTCCTAGGCTGTCTTCATTTCTTTTCATTCTTTTTTCTTTATTCTGTTCTGCAGCAGTGAATTCCACCATTCTGTCTTCCAGGTCACTCATCTGTTCTTCTGCCTCAGTTACTCTGCTATTGATTCCTTCTAGTGTAGTTTTCATTTCAGTTATTGTATTGTTCATCTCTGTTTGTTTGTTCTTTAATTCTTCTAGGTCTTTGTTAAACATTTCTTGCATCTTCTCGATCTTTGCCTCCATCCTTTTTCCAAGGTCCTGGGTCATCTTCACTATCATTATTCTGAATTCTTTTTGTGGAAAGTTGCCTATCTCCACTTCATTTAGTTGTTTTTCTGGGGTTTTATCTTGTTCCTTCATCTGGTACATAGCCCTCTGCCTTTTCATCTTGTCTATCTTTCTGTGAATGTGGTTTTTGTTCCACAGGCTGCAGGATTGTAGTTCTTCTTGCTTCTGCTGTCTGCCCTCTGGTAGATGAGGCTTTCTAAGAGGCTTGTGCAAGTTTTCTGAAGGGAGGTGGAGCATCTTGTAGAACTGCAGAAAGTTAAGGAAGTGCTCATCAATAGATGAATGGATAAAGAAGATGTGGTATACACACACACACACACACACACACACACACACACTGGAATGTTACTCTGCCATAAAAAAATGAGTGAAATCTTGTCATTTGTGACAACATGGGTGGACCTAGAAGGTATTATACTAAGGGAAATAAATCAGAAAGAGAAAGACAATACTGTATGATTCCACTTATATGTGGAATCTAAAAAAACAAAACAAATGAACAAGCATAACTAAACAGAAACTTGAGTCATAGATACAAAAAACAATCAGGTGGCTGCCAGAGGAGAGGGTGGTGGAGTGATGAGAGAAATAGCTGAGGGAAATTAAGATGTACAAATTTCTAGTTACAGGGATGAAATGTACAGTGTAGGGAATATAATCAATAATAATGTAACATCTTTGTATGGTGACAGATGGTAACTAGACTTATTGTGATGATCATTTTGAAATGTACAGAAATATCGAATCACAATGTTGTGAACCAGGAACTAACATAGTGTTGTAGGTTAACTATACTTCAAAAACAAACAAACTCATAGAAAAAGAGATCAGATTTATGGTTACCAGAGGTGGGGGTGGGGGTGAAGGAAGAGGGAATTGAATGAAAATAGCCAAAAGGTAAAAACTTCCAGTTATAAGATAAATAACTACTAGGGATGTAATGTTAAACATGATAAATATAATTAATGCCACTGTATGTTATACATGAAAAGTTGTTAAGAGAATACATGAAAGTTGTTATGAGAATAAATCCTAAGAGCTCTCATCACAAGGAAAAAATTTTTTTTCTTTTTCTTTTGTATCTATATGAAATGATGAATATTCACTGAATTTATTGTGGCAATCATTTTCTGATGTAAGTGAAATCATCATGCTGTCATGCTGTACACTTTAAACTTATATGGTGCTGTATGTCAATTATGACTCACTAAAGCTGGAAGGAAAAGAATCAGAAAAAAAGAGAATTAGACAAATGAAACATAAAAACCAAAGACATAAAATATTAATCCCAAAATTTTACATGATAATATGCTTATTTTATTTTTTATTTATCAAATCATTGAAACTATTTTATGATTATAAATATACAGTGATTGCTTAGAGTATTTTTTCTGATTAAAAATAAATTATAGGGCTTCCCTGGTGGCGCAGTGGTTGAGAGTCTGCCTGCTGATGCAGGGGACACGGATTCATGCCCCAGTCCAGGAAGATCCCATATGCCGCGGAGCGGCTAGGCCCATGAGCCATGGCCGCTGAGCCTGCACGTCCGGAGCCTGTGCTCCACAACGGGAGAGGCCACAACAGTGAGAGGCCTGCGTACCGCAAAAAATAAATAAATTGTAGCACAATCAGATACCCTTCATCTGACTTTTAATTTATTCTAATTCAATTACATAGAGCAGAGCCTGGCAAACTTTTTCTGCAAAGGGCCATACGATCTCTGTCCATAGCTACTCAACTCTTCCATGGTAGCATGAAAGCAGCTGTAGACAGTTTGGAAACGAATGGGCGTGGCTGTGTTCCAATAAAACTTTATTTACAAAAATAGGCAGCAGCTGGATTTGGTCTGTAATTTGCCAACCCGTCACATTTTAGCCAAACATTTGTGAAATTTATGTTTCCCCAAAAGTATCTTGGTTTTCAAATCACTATCTTGTGAAGCAAACTACTCACTTCTTTTCTTTGTGGAATTTTTTTTTCAAAAATTCTTGCTTTCAATGAATATTGCTTGATGGGCCCCATGAATATAGAAGTCTTTCAAATGACATTATAAAGTGAAATAAACATTCCTAGAGACACGTTTATTAAACACATAGAGATATTATTTCATTTAGTACCAGAGTTTCAAATTGTCAAAAATCTTCATTTAATTTCCATGAATTTTTCTCTGATATTGTTCCCTTACATTGATCTATTTACCAGTTCTTAGACCAAGACTATACTTTAAGTTACTATAGTTTTACATTTTGATGCCTGGCTAGTTACTCAAAATTTATTTTTCCATGTGAATTTGAGAATCAAATTTTCAAGTTTCAGGACTTCCCTGGTGGCACAGTGGTTAAGAATCCACCTGCCAATGCAGGGGACATGGGTTCGAGCCCTGGTCCGGGAGGATCCCACATGCGGCGGAGCAACTAAGCCTGTGCGCCACAACTACTGAGCCCGCATGCCACAACTACTGAAGCCCACGTGCCTAGAGCCCATGCTCTGCAACAAAGAGAGACCACCGCAATGAGAAGCCTGTGCACTGCAACGAAGAGTAGCCCCCGCTCGCTGCAACTAGGGAAAGCCCGTGCAGCAATGAAGACCCAATGCAGCCAAAATAAATAAATAAAATAAATTTAAAAAATAAAATTTTTTTCAAGTTTCAAAAAATAACATTAGCATTTTAGTTCTAACTGCAGAGATTAATATAGGGAGAATTACATGTTTATACTATTAACGCTTTTCATCTGGGAAAACGACATGCCTTCCTATTTATTCAGGACTTTCTTTTTTAAATCCTTCGTTAACAGTTTAAAAGCTTTCCCCATATGACTTTTTCACAATTCTTTTAAAGTTTATTCCTAGCTGTTTTATGCCAAATGTTTATTATATAAGAGAGAAGCTACTTCTCTGTCACAGTGCTGTCGAAGTTCCCAAAAAACTCTTCCCAGTTTCTGTAGTTATCTCACGGTGACCAGCATAGGTCTGAGGGCTACATTTGGGAATGCACCCATTTGGACCTCTCTGAGCCTCAGTCTCCTCTGGGCTGACATAAGATGGTAATCCCCTTCTCGGGGATTGTTATGAGGGGAGGTAAAGAGTTCCCAGAGGGTACAGAGCAGACCCCTAACTGAGGGAGGCTCTCTCATGCGCTCCTCAGGGCCTTTGAGGAGGCATGCCTTCTCTGCTTACATCCCCCAAGTCCTGTAGTTGCTCCCCATGCTTCCCACCCTCCAATCCCCCCTTCCCAGACCCAAGTTCAGGAGTGGGTGGGGAGAGGGGAATCTCCCTCCTGGATGTGATGTGACTCCAAGGTACAAGAATTTGGGCACAGAAGCTCCTTGACAACCAGCCTATTTCCAATACTCATTCCCACCTGCTCTTATTCGGTGTCTTCCTCTGTGTCCTTTCTCCCTCGTTTCCACCCCCTTCTGCCTCTTCTGCCCCATTTCACAGACTATGCCATCTCCATAGCCTTCCTCCTCTGGTACATCCTCGGAGCCATCTTTCCCCCTTCCCTCCTTTCTACTCTCAAGCCTTCTTTAATTGTTGGTTGTCACTCTGGGAACCCAAGACGAGTCAACACAACTTTTTATGCGTGCCTTCTCCCATCTTTGGTTCCTCCCAGTGGGAGATTGTTGAGCGCTCCTGCCAGCCTCAGCCACTCCCCAGCCTCAGCCCCACCCTGGTCACCTCTCACATCCCCTCCGCTTCTCTTGCTTGGTGGCTGCCTGGCCCTGTGTGCCTCTGCAGGCTGGTGCTCACGTGTGTCCCTTGCCTCTGGCACAATAGGTCATTGGGCCCCCGAGACTTCCCATCATTTGCAACCTGCCTTGACCCACCTCCACTGAACTCCTCAGTCTGTTCTGCATCTTCCCAGCTTCTGCCCTTGAGTCTTGTTTTCCTGCCGGCCTCAACCCGCCCCTCAGACCTCACTCTTGGCCCTGCTTCACTATCTATGAGCATCTGCATCACATTGTCCCACTGGCTGTGCTGTGGTCCGTAGCACTATCCAGCCTGGCCTGAGACCTTACACTCCCCTAGGACGTGACAGGTGTGCGTCCCTGGTGAAGGGATTTGCAGACTGTCCTGGTTGTCAGGGCTGCACAGGCCTCACCTTTTTCTGTCTCTGCCAGAGAGCCCTCTCCTTTCTTTGCCTGGCTAATCCCTACAGTCTTGAAAGATTCAGCTAAGGTGTCACCTCCTACGGGAAGCCTTCCCAGATATGTGCTTACCTGTCAGGCTGGCTCAACTGGGAATGCCGGGAGGACAGAGACAGTGTCTTTCCAGGCCTAGGCAGAGCTGAAACTTAGAAAATATTTGTCCACTGAAAAGAAAATCACTTGCTTGTGATTCACTTGGCGCTTGGCCTCACATCTCCCTGGGCCCACCACACATAATATCTTTTGAAGAACAGCTTCTTTGATTACATTTATGTACTGTGGGGCAGGGTTTTGTGACAGCCATGAAAATTCACTGCTCAGGTCTCCTGCTGCAAGGAGCATAACTGACTGACAACCCAGCTGCTGTCCCTCTGTGTCTACCGTCACTTTTGCCCAGAGGCCATTTCTTCCCCCTACCCCCCACCTTAGGCTGCTCCCAACCAATGCCTGAGCACAGTGAGACTATAATGCAGGCCCATTCCAGCAAACCATGGAGCTTCTCCAATGCATAACTCTGGCTGGAGAACACCCTATTGGCCTGATGAGAACCATCTTAGAACTGAGCTGTGACCTAGGACTCTTCCTACCCAGTCCTTTTTCCTTTCCTCTTTCTCTGAATCGTGGTCCAAAGGCTGCTCTCACCCTCTCTGGTTCCCTCCCTATGGTAGTCAGTCTCCGAATGGCGTTCAATGATCCCCAACTCCCAGTATTCGTGTTCCTATGCAGTCCCCTCCCACATTGGACCAGGTTCGGTCTGTGTGACCAGTAGAATATAGCACAAGAGATAGTATGTCATTTCTGAGATAAGGCTATGAAAGGCACTGTGGCTTCTGTCTTGCTCTCTCCCTCTCTCTCTCTCAGATCACTTGCTCTGGGGGAAGCCAGCTGCCATGTTGTTGAGCAGCTCTAGTCCACACAGTAAGGAGCTGAGGCCTCCAGCCAACAGTCACCTGAGTGAGTTTGGATGCCTTTAGCTGACCGTTGCCCCGGCTGACAGCTCAACTGCAACCTTCCAAGAGGCCCTGAGCCAGAAGCACCCAGCTAAGTCTCTCCAGATTCCTGACTCTCAGAAACTGTGAAATAATACGTTTGCTGTTTTAAGCCACTGAGTTTTGGAGTAATCTGATCTGCAGTAATAGATAACAAATATACTCCCCTTCTTTCAGAGGCTTTTCCTCCAATTAATCTTTTGCATGTCTAATCCTGTCATGGCAACAGCTTTTCAGAGGACTGAAACAACATAGGTGTCAAGAGATGACAAAAAAACAGGTAACAGTGGTGGACACTTCTAATCATGTATCATTTTAGTTAATCCTCACAACAGTCCTATGATAAACTATTATTGTCCCCATTTTATAGACAAGGCACAACAATGTTAACTCTTTTGAATGTGGAGAGAGAACTTAGAATAGCAGAAAGAGCTGTGTTTACCACAGGGGCTGCTAGTTCTGGCTCAGCTGTGTGACTCTGGACAAGCCGGTTCACTCCTCTGGGCCTCTGTTTCTTCATGCCTACTATGAGAGTACTGAAATAATTGGTCCTTGAAGTCCTTTTTAAGGATAACAATAAGGATTGTTATCCCATCTCTAGGATTCTGAGAGACTAACAAAACTAACATGTAATAGGTAAGATCATACACACAGACACATACACATGTGTACATATACAAACATATAAGACCCAAATGTCAACTGGAGTCATCCTTTCCTTGAAGTCTAGATATGGTGGGTTCAAGTCCCATCCCACCTCCCTCATCAAGTTCAATGCTCCTCCCAGACACTGAGAACACTTTGGTGGTGGGGGATTGGAAGGGATGCTCTTGTGTCAGCCCCCTACACCCTGACCCCCTCCTCCAGTTTCCTGCCTGGTGACTTTTTGGGCTCTACCCTGCACAAGGCAGTTCTGCTTTTCTCTCTGTCCCTGTGCCAACCCAAATGTGAGACAAAGCCTTCCTCTCCTGGATCCTGGCCTTGTGCCCCAGCCCCATGAGGCACCCCCCTGTAGCAGAACACTGACTGTGGTCTCCAGGTCACTGGCGGCACGGCACAGCAAACAGCTACCTGTCACAGAGGGGCAGGCAGTCTTCCTGTCACCTGCCTCAGGCCTGCCCCCAGCACCCCCGACTCCCAGCCACCCAGGCCTCCCCTTCTTGCTGCACAGAGCTGTCAGATAAAATACAGGACGTTCAGTTAAATTTGAATTTCACATGAACAACAAATGATCTTTAGTATAAGTATGTCCCAAATACTGCATGGAATATATAAAATAATTATCTGTTGTTCATATGAAATTCAAACTTTACTGGATATTCTATGTTTTTATTTGTGAAATCTGGCTTCCTCTCCTTTTCCAAGGCTTCTCCTCACCTCTCCCTCTAAGATCACCCCTGCCACTCCAGCTTCTAGTCACTGTGTAAGTCAGAGCAATTCTGGTCTCCCCAGACCTCATCCCCGAACTCAGCCCAGGTCCGTGCCTGTGTTTCTAAATCCCTCAGGGACATCTGCTCCCTTATTGGCTCAGTGCACCTGCCGTTTATGATTTTTTTCTTGAATTCCTTCCTGGTTCTCCTAAACAGCACTTTCATCCCCTGTTGCTGGTATAGAAGTCGTCTTAAACACAAAAAGGCTTCCCAAGCTATCATCAGGGTATAGAAGGGTTGTCAGAACCTTGATAATGCAAATAAAACGGATAAAGAAAGAATGTGCTAGCAGAAACTGGTCAACAAGGAGAACAAGAAAGGGGGCCCATGAAGCTGAACCAGGTGGGGCAGCCTGATGGGAGGCGAGAGGCCCTGGGACAGGAGCACGGCTCTCCACTTCCCAGAAACCATTACCCACAGTAGCCCAGCATTAGCCGTCTGATAGTATTAGGGAGTGTGGGGGAAAACAGTTTCACCTTCAAATAAATTTGGAAAATTTCTTGTAAACTTGTTCATTTCACAGCCTTGACTAGGCCAACACACACTGTCAATTTCCAGGAGGGGGTTGAAGTATGCAGCCTTCTCCAAACACAACTGGCCTTACACGTCCTTTTTTTGGGAAAGTTATTCATGTGAGAATGTTGTGCTTTGGGAAATGCAGCCTTATACTCCCCTCTCCCCTAATTCTGATTCTAGGCTCACCAAGCTACTTAATTTGAGTGTTCAGATACCCACAGGTTGTGAAGGAAATGCCCTGTCATCAGATGCAAGTGTTCTAATCCTTGCAAAGGGACAGACCCCACTGAAGATGAACAGACTAGAACTGGGGAGAATAAATCAACAGGCATCAAGCATTCAGACCCTTTGGGAGTTTCATCTTATATTTTCAGTTAACTAACTGGCATTTTGGTTTATATACCAGGTGTCTTCCAGTGGGTGTGGTTAGCAGGAATCATTTCCCCAGAGGCTGGGGCACTGACAAGACCTCACGCTTCGCTGCTGGGCTGAGAGCATGGGCCCGGCCAACATGATCAGTAGGCTCCTTGTCACCTCCCATGGAGCACCTTCCAACTCTAGAATTATGGGCTTTAGGAAATGTGGATCTTTCATAAATGTTAAATTTGCTGAGGATCAAAGGGGTCATCATGGGTCTACCATCTTAGCAATAGGCAAAAGGCCAGCTAGTGGCCTGAGGTGTATGAGGGAGGAAGAATTGAGGAAAAGGGGAAGGATGACAAAGAAGAGGAGAGATGAGTCAGGGAGGTGCATAATTAGACACGGACAGGAGATTTGGTAGGTGCCCAATACAGCAGGGCAGTGGGGAGCAGAGAGGTGTGGGAAACAGGAGGACAGAGGAACCAGGCTGCTGTGGGCTGGGGCTTCAGAGCAGTTTCAGGTTGAATGCAGGAGAACAAGCCAGGAGGAGATGCACATCCTAGCCTGGGAAGGCCGAGAGATGGCTGTGGGTCTGCACAGCCACGTGGAGTTCTGCAGTAGTGGACAGAGTGTGGAGACCATCCCTGGGGGAGGCACCTGCTCTGAGCTCTCACATGAGGAGAAGGGGCAGGTGAGGGCTTGACTGGGGTGCTGAGTGATGGCAAAAAATCTCTGAGGACTGAGAAGTCAAAGCCTTCCATGCCCCACCTTCCCTTTCATCAGCCACTGCCCTGGTCCTACTCCTCTGATCCAACCTGGTTGTAAGAGGAGAGGGAGCTTCTTGTGGGCCAGTGGAGACCAGCAAGGTCCCTCCCTAGGGGAGCCCCACATTTGCCCCCACCTCTGCCAGGATGTCATGCTGCTGATTCCATTTCCTCTGCCTGGCCCCGGGGTCTGAGCCCACAGTCACCTCCTCTCTGCTTGTGACAGCCCCACCCTTCACCCCATTCCCCACCCAGTTCTCACAGCAGCCCACATTGAAACTGAATTTGAAACATTCCCTTACTTCCTTGTTCCTCTTGGCACTGGGATCACTGCTGTCTCAGCCCCAAACATCCATGGTGCCAGCACCCTCTGGAATCAGGGACCCACCCAACCCGACTCAGAGTCACACAGTGTTTGACCTGAAAATGGCTATAGCAACTGACTAGTCCAACCTCATTTCACAAACAGGAACCTGAGGCGCAAAGTGGTAGCAGCCGCCCAAAGTCACACAGTGGTGAGACTGTCCAGGTTTCGGTATCTCCATGACCTCCCTGAACCAAAGCAGCGCCCACACAGAGAGCTCCTGTGATCAAAATCCAGAGCTCATTTTTTCCAGCCTCCTTCCTCCAAGGGGTTGATGACAGCAGGGGTTGCTGCTGTCTTATAACCTCTGGAACATGCAAGGACCACTCTGGCTGCCCATTGGCAAATCCAGTCCTCTTCTTTCCTCAGGCCCTAGCACATTTTTCTACTCACTGACTTAACATAGGCCATCAAGTAAATGGTGTCAATCTAAATAAAAAGGTAAAATGAGGTAAGATAAAAATTGTCAAAAAAGGGCTTCCCTGGTGGCGCAGTGGTTGAGAGTCCGCCTGCCAATGCAGGGGACATGGGTTCGTGCCCTGGTCTGGGAAGATCCCACATGCCGCGGAGCGGCTGGGCCCGTGAGCCATGGCCGCTGAGCCTGCGCGTCCGGAGCCTGTGCTCCGCAGCGGGAGAGGCCACAAAAGTGAGAGGCCCACGTACCACAAAAAAACCAAAAACAAAATTGTCAAAAAAGATGAGTTTATTCAGGAATAGCAGAGGAATTCCAATTCAGGACACATATGGGCAGGAATGTACAGAAGGGAGAATCCAGTTAGAGTCTGTTAAAATAAAAAACAAATGGCGACCAGCTTTGAAAATTCCTGAGCGGATAAAACCAGTTCAGTCATACAAACAAAGTTCAGGTCAGCTTCTTTTGCAAGACCAACCTGACTTGGGTCATTTCTTCTTCATACCTCTGGAAACCATAAGCAAAATTTCCCAAGGTTGATATGAAGCAACCCCTGACCAACTCTCCATCATTTAAGAAAACTCCAATATTACCAGTTTTCTGTAAATCAGGCACTTACAAAAAAATCAGTCTCTCAGTCCTTAAGTTTTGTTTTCCTGAGGGTACAGGCAAGAGATTTTCCATTTTATATCCTCAGGTTCCATTTTAGATGGAAATTCTTTCACATTTCCCCCGTTTTGATCAAGATCTTTTGCAGAAAGCATTACTCATCAATTATGCCATTCAGGTGTTTTTGTTAATTTTTGTCTAAGGTATAGTTCTTTAAAAGGTTTAAATGGTTTCTGTTTAAATGGTTTGTAAGCATTAAATTCAAGGCCACCCTGGTGGATTCAATGTCTATAGGGAGTCCAGAATTTTGTTTAAAGACAATTTGGAGTCTGCTGTAGTAATCATAAACATATTTGGCAGGCTTTTGGGTGCACACCTGAAATTTGTTCTAGTTTAGTAGTTTAGAGAAAGCCCTTGGAATGGCGAGATGCAACCTTTGAGTATGGTACGAGCTTGGTCATGTAACATACAAGCTTGGTCATATAACATACGAGCTTGGTCATATAAAAAATCTGGTGGTTGACTTAATTGGAATGCTAAAGATTGTTTGGGGCTTTCCCGATTAGCAGTTTTCATCCAATGCTGGACTTGACCTTCCCCAGCAAGCATGTGGAGTGACTGATAAAGATCAGAGAAGCCAGGTTGATAAATTTGAATTGCAATACTGAATTCTTCAGCGAATCTGAGGATCCTCAGTTACCTTGGGAAAAATCTTTTATTATAGCTCTAAATTCAGCTTTGGTTCATGGGATTTAAGAAATCCTCAGGAGGCCTAATTTTATTTATTTATTTTTTAATTGAAGTACAGTTGATCTACAATATTGTACTAGTTTCAGGTGTAGAGCAAAGTGATTCAGTTATATATATTTTTTCCAGATTATTTTCCATTATAGGTTTTTATGAGATATTGAATATTGTCACCTGTGTTATACAGTAAATCTTTGTTACTTATCTATTTTATGTATGTATCTGTTAATCCCATAAGGCCTAATTTTATTTTATTTAAAAAAATATATTTATTTATTTAATTTTTTTGGCTGCGTTGGTTTTTGTTGTTGCCTGTGGGCTTTCTCTAGTTGCGGTGAGTGGGGGCTACTCTTTGTTGTGGTGCACGGGCTTCTCATTGTGGTGGCTTCTCTTGTTGCAAAGCACGGGCTCTAGGCACGCAGGCTTCAGTAGTGCATGGGCTTAGCTGTGGCATGTGGAATCTTCCCGAACCAGGGATTGAACCCGTGTCCCCTGTATTGGCAGGCGGATTCTTAACCACTGTGCCACCAGGGAAGTCCCAGGAGGGCTAATTTTAAAAGGGAATATTTTAGCAGGCTCAGTTGGTTAGTTTCAGCACTAGAGAAGAAAGGGAGTTCAGATAAAGGAAGGAGATTAGAAGAGGGCAAAGGTGGATATAGAGGAGGCAGAGTAATGGGATTAGGGAAACATTGGCTGGTGCTGCTGAGGAAGAGGCCTCAAAGAGGCTTTTTAAAAATCTGGGCTAAGTGAAATAAGTCAGAAAAAGACAAATTCTGTGTATCACTCTTATATGTGGAATGCAAAAAATACAACAAACTAGTGAATATAACAAAAAGGAAGCAGACTCACAGATACAGAGAACAAACTAGTGGCTACCAGCAGGGAGAAGGGTGGAGGGAGGGGCAAGATAGGGGTAGGGGATTAAGAGATACAAACTATTAAGCTACTATTAAGCTACGAAGATATATTGTACAACACAGGGAATATAGCCAATGTTTTATAATAACTCTAAATGGAGTATAACCTTTAAAAATTGTGAATCACTGTGTTACATGCCTATAACATATAATATTGTACTATATCTCAATTAAAAAAACTAGAAAAAAATCTCCTTTTTTATTTTCCTTCTGTTTAATCTCCTTCTGTTAACTTAGAAATAGTATTTTGTAAAGAAACAATTTTAGAATTCTGAATACTTTAGAAGTCTTTAGTTACCAAGTAAAATAGCTATTCCATTCATATGTTTAGTTCTATTGACACAGTCTTCTAAATTAGTCCATAGAAAAACAAGTTTGGGGAGAGCTAAGGTTCTCCATAATGGCCATTGAAATTCTAAATTATCTTTAGTAAGGTTGGTCCAGTTAGTCAAAAATGCATCTGAGGGTTTCCCTGGTGGCGCAGTGGTTGAGAGTCCGCCTGCCGATGCAGGGAACATGGGTTCGTGCCCCGGTCCGGGAAGATCCCACATGCCGCGGAGCGGCTGGGCCCGTGAGCCATGGCCGCTGAGCCTGCGCGTCCGGAGCCTGTGCTCCGCAATGGGAGGGGCTGCAGCAGTGAGAGGCCCGCGTACCGTGCAAAAAAAAAAAAAAAAAAAATTGCATCTGAGGAGAGGCCATAATTTTTTAACATAAAACCAGCCAGGGTCCTTGAAGGAGGGCCACCCTTAGAGCATTCAAATGACTGGGATTACATATCTCAGAGGTTTTCTTCAGAGCAAAAGAAAATTCCTAAATAGTCTGAAATGGGTGGTTTCAGAGTTGGGAGTTGTGTTTTGTTTCACAGAGTGCCTTTCATGGGATTCTCTCTCTCTCTCTCTCTCTTTTTTTTCCCCTGGCAGACAGCCTTTGTCTCAGTTGTTTGACTCAGGACCAGTTATCCCTTGTTACACAGAAATTGTCTTGCAGTTGGCAGGTGACCTAATGTCAATCTGGCCTGTCCACAACCAACTTAGCTCTCATGGGAGTCTTGCTTCAAGATCAAAATCTCTCATAACGAGGAGCGGGGAGTGCTCTCTCGTAGTGTTTATTTGCTTGACCTGTGCCCACTGATTATTTATTTACTTATTCATTCATTCATTCATTTTTGCACTCAAGAATTCCAAAGGAATTATACCAAAATTCTAGCGTGCTTCCAATAAGAAAACAAACAAGTACTCACCAAAAAGGACAAAGCCTTTAAATAGAGCCCAAGTAAAGTCATAAAGTCGGAGAACTCAACCAAAGGGAGGGACCTCAGAATCTGAGCGGAGACTCACCAAACTGGAAGTCATGGGTAACACATGGAAGCGATGAGTACAAGGGGCTCAGTGCATGCACCTGGCTGGATTCTGAGGGGCGTCGTCCTTTAGAGGTCATTTCCTTTGGATCTTACTTCAGACGCCAAGGAATGTTGACCTAAATAAAAAGGTAAAATGAGGCAAGCTCAAAGTTGTCAAAAAGATAAGTTTATTCCAGAATAGCAGAAGAATTGCAGTTGAGGACACGAAAACTGTAGCAAGCTACAGGCAAGTCTGATGAGGATCTGTGGTAGTCTGTATTTATGGGCAGGGACTGTAGAGAGTGGGGGACTCAGTTAGAATTTACTACAATAAAAAACAAACAGAGACCAGCTTTGAAAATTCCCCGAGCAGACAAAACCAGTCCAGTCATATAAACAGAGCTCAATTCAGCTCATTTTGTGAGACCAACCTCACCTGGGTCATTTCTTCTTCATGCTTCTGGAAACTATAAGCAAAAATCCGCAAGGTTGATATGAAGCAACCCCTGATCACCTCCATACCATTTAAGAAAATTCCAATATTATCACTCTTCTGTTAATCAGGGATTTATGAAAAATCAGTTTCTTGGTCCTTAAGTTTTGTTTTCCTGAGGGCCCGTAATGAGATTTTCCATGTTATAGCTTCAGGTTCCATTGTACATTGAAATTCTTTCACGGTGGCTTCACCTAGGTGACCCTCAGTGTATTCACTGGAGAAGAAAGAGAATGGTCCCAGTAGACTCTTCCTCTTCACAGTGGTACAGTATTTGTAAAGCCAAAATGAGATTCAGATGCAAAAGTACTTGGGACAGGAACATGTGAGGCCCTCACAAGGTGATGGGGAAAGGAGACCTTGAGCCTTGGCTCTGCTCAGGCCAGTGGCTGTGGCTGCCCTGACCCCCTACCTCCGAGCCACAAGGATTCTGGCTGACACTGTTCCCTCCCCTGGACGGTCCTTCCTCCAGCCCTCAGTGCGCCCACCTGACACCACCTTCCTTTTAGGAAGAGACAGTGTCCCCTGCTTTGGGAATCAGATGGAACTGAGTTCAAATCTCTGCCAGCTAGCATGCTGTATGGTCTTGGTCTCAACAGCTTCCCCTCCTCTTAGGAAAAGTCTGAGATCCTTCAGATGGCTGATGAGACCTACATCTGTACTCCTTGAGGTGTCTGCTTCTGGCTACCTGCCTCAGCATCACTTGGGGAAACAGGTAAAAGTGCAGGTGCTCTGGCTGAGACTCGGTGGAGGGTGGGCTCCAGAGCCGGCCTTGAAATCAGCTCCCCCAGGAGATCCTTATGCTTGCAGAGCTTGAAAACCTGAAGGATCTGATTCCTACCCAGCTCTCTAGCCTCATTCCACTCATTCCCTTGTCTTGGCCCCAATCCCCCTGGCCTTCTTTCAGACCCTTGATTAGGCCAAGTTTCTATTCACCTCAGGGCCTTAGCACATGCCATTGCTCTGCTCACAGCCATCTCGCCCCACCCCTCCCTGGCTAACTCCTGTTCCTCCTTTAGCTCCTACCTGCCCCCCACTAAAGTAAGTGTTCCTGCTGTATGTCCCTAGAATGTTCTCTACTTTCCTTCATGGCACTTACCACAA
This sequence comes from Leucopleurus acutus, assembly GCF_964270905.1. Classification (NCBI taxonomy): domain Eukaryota; kingdom Metazoa; phylum Chordata; class Mammalia; order Artiodactyla; family Delphinidae; genus Leucopleurus; species Leucopleurus acutus. Next base: position 71,737,888 of record NC_139147.1, on the reverse strand, counting down.
TTATTATTTGCTTGCCTTTCTGTTTAATATCTGCTTCCAGACAAGACTGAGGAGGGAAGAGACTGGCAGTCTTGCTCCCCACTGCCTTTATCTCTGCTTCTAGTCTCATACCTTGCACAGACAGGTGCTCAATAGACATTATTTGTACAAAAAAATTAACATCTGTGTTTAATTTTCTCATCTGTAAAACAGGATAAACACCTACTTCAAGAAGTTTCAATGATTAGAGATAATACATCAAAATGCCAAACATAGTGGATACTAAATAAATCATAGCTTAAAAAAAAAAAAGACCAGAAAAATTTGATAACAAGCACAAAAGAGCTGGCATAGACCTTTATGCTTAGTAGCAAGTAAATTCCGGGAGGATGGTTCTGTTTTATGCCCCTACCTGTGCAGGAGGTGGCTGGCACAGGTACCAGTTGTCAGGAACCTTTGGAGCCTCTGGGGGAAAGGGGGACGTGAAAGACAGAGGCTTGTGTGGCTTCGGGCTGCTTGCTGGAGGGACATGCCTCATCCCAGAGCTGGCTGAGGCCCAGAGGAGCTGGCGGGCAGGTGGCGGGCATTGCCTGTGTGATGCACAGAGGCAGGCTTCTCTCTGCTCAAGCAGAGGGAAGACAGCATGCTGAGGTCCCTGGGTGAATGTAAGTCTAGCTGGCCATCATGGGCAACATAGCTTAGTCATGACAAACATGATCTGTGCTGACGCATCTCACTCCACCAGACTAGGGGATCCCCATGGCAGGTGGCTGGGTCTTCCTTCCTTCCTTCCTTCCTTTCTTCCTTCCTTCCTTCCTTCCTTCCTTTTGTATCTTTCTTTCTTTCTTCTTTTTCTTTTTTTTGTCAAATGAGAGTTAAGTATTTATTATCTGATAATGCTTTTAGTTTATTTTTCTGCAATGATTTTTTGGGTAAAGAGTGCTTTCAGGGAGGAAAAACTGACACACTTACAAGGTTCCCGAAATTGGACAGAATGTTTATGACTAGAGCTCTTCCTTTAGGATTTTTCTACCAGTAAGCTCCTAGCACCTAAATTTTCACACACTGCACCACGACCTTTCTCAAAACGACTGCCAACTTCTACAACCCAACAGCTTTTCAACCCACCCAAGTGAGTGCGGTGGACACAAGATAGAGTGGGGAAGACTCAAGCGAAGAGTGAAATGGCAGTGTAACCCCCGAGGAAGGAGCTGTGGCAGCTTAAAACTCAGGATGTCTCTGAAAATATCAACACAGTCAATGAGATACAAACCTGAATTTTCTCTATTTTTGTGGTGTTTAGTGTTTCTGTTAAAGTGATTCGTAATTTTTGTGGTGGATTTAAGTTAAGAATAAAGAAGGACAAAAATCCCACAGCCACCTGCCAAGCACCTATTAACCAAAACCTAAAGTAGCGTTGACTCTCCTCGGTCAAGCCTTTTCGCCTAGGAGATAGATAACTGCAAAACCAACCTGGATAGGCTATCTAAGGATGTAAAAGCCAAAATGAAGAAAAATACACAATCAATGGCTTGATGTTACATATGGCTGTAATGCAGAAATACTGTAAACTGCAATTTAGTGTTAATGCTGTCAACTAATCAGAAACTTCTGAAAACAGGCAAGGCCTAAACCATAAGAATAAATATACCTTATGTTTTAAGTCTATCAGCTTGGGATTTAAACTATTCCATGTCTGGTAGCATACACACTGAAAAAAAATGCACAGCTAAAACAGATGAGACAGAAAGTACCCAAAACTTAAAAGACAAGAGCATATCTCTTAAAGATAAAAATGCTTACTGGAACCACAGAACTTATTGAAGGAGGGCCATTCCACTTAAGTTTTCTTTTCATCTTAAAACCCTATTTTCCCCAGCTCTATGCACCACCAGTCCCTACCATCAGGAAACGTGCACAAGCCTCTTAGATAGTCTCATCCACCAGAGGACAGACAGCAGAAGCAAAAAGAACTACAATCCTGCAGCCTGTGGAACAAAAACCACATTCACAGAAAGATAGACAATTCAAAAAGACACATGCACTCCAATGTTCATTGCAACAGTATTTACAATAGCCTGGTCATGGAAGCAACTTAAATGCCCATCAACAGACGAATGGATAAAGAAGATGTGGCACATATATACAATGGAATATTATTCAGCCATAAAAAGGAATGAAATTGGGTCATTTGTTGAGATGTGGATGGATCTAGAGACTGTCATGCAGAGTGAAGTAAGTCAGAAAGAGAAAAACAAATATCGTATATTAACGCATATATGTGGAACCTAGAAAAATGGTACAGGTGAACCGGTTTTCAGGGCAGAAATTGAGACACAGATGTAGAGAACAAACGTATGGACACCAAGGGGGAAAAGAGGCCGAGGGGTGGGGGTGGTGGTGTGATGAATTGAGTGATTGGGATTGACATGTATACACTGATGTGTATAAAATTGATGACTAATAAGAAAACAAACAAACAAACAAAAAAAAACCCCTATTTTCTAGCAACAAGTTAAAGACAGCTCCACTTGCATTAATCTACAGAACCGTCCATATGCCAGTATGAGGCTGCTGTTCCAATACCAGCACAGCTAGTCTGCCTTTCCACAAGTGGTATTTTGGCAAAAATCTCAAAGTCAGGACAGGTCGTGGGTTTCTCCTTAAGAAGGTCATCCTGTCACCCCTCTCTTTCCCTCCCCAACACGATCCCCAGCTCACGCCAAAAAAATAAATAAATAAAGATTGCAGTAGTAGCATCAGCGTGCACTGCCAGTCCACCTGGGGGCCTTAATTGCTGCCTTCTCCTCCGGCGTCGTCTAGCTGATCACTTGTCCAGAGCGTTAGGTTGTCTCGTTACCCTCTGCAGATATCTTCTGCTCAGCGCTACTAATGACCCTCCAGGAAGAACGGCGTGCCCCAGCTACACTCTTGTAGGCCACAGAGAGAAGGTTTCCTTCTTCACTAGACACTGGCTGCTTCAGCTCTGTCACATTCTTCGTGGCCGCGGCCCTGTAGTCCTAGCGTTCCGCCTGCTCCACCAGCCGGGCTTCTGCACCAGTTGCTTGCGGTCCACCGTCTTCATGGGCTGTTTCGGGCCGGGCGAGGAGACCGGGGCGGCCTGGAGCCTGGGTGCTGGAGGGACCGACCCAGGCTGCGGCTAGAGCTGCGACCCTGGGAGCGGGCGCGAGACATCTGCCAGGTCTTTCTTTTTCTCTGGGGGTCTCCCCTGCACCCAGCACAGAGCTGGGCACACAGTGGGTGCTCCCTTAATGATATCGAATGAATCCGTGGATTCATTAATGAGCAAAATGGCCTGGCATGGTGGCTTCAGTCTTGGGGGAGGGTCATGGGCGTGTGTGTGACACTTTAATGGACCGGGGGCGGGGAGAGGATGACTTAAGAAGAGACAGGGGAGGCAAGGGCCTCAGAACTGGGAGTGGGGGTGGTCAAGGAGTTGAAGGGGTGGGGAGGCAGGCCTGGACTCAGCGAGACTTGGTGGCTGCCTTCAAACGTCTGAAGTGCTGCCCTGGAGGAGGGAGTTGGGGGCTGATTGGGCATGATGAGAAGCCAGGACTCATTAAATATAAGGAAATCTGTCTAACAGTTTGTACTGTCAAACACCAGCACAGAGGTAGTGAGTTTCCCATCACTAGAAGGGCTCAGCCAGGGCTGGGCAGTGCCTGGTGGGGCTACTGTAGAATAGGGTCTCAAACTTTTTTTTTCCAAACTACAACCCGTATAAAAATATAGTTCATGCTGCAGTCCTCCTCTGCACATGCACAGAGAGTTTTTTTAAATGCTACTGCTGACCCACTCTGTTCGCATGAGACCCTACTGCCTGTTGCTCAGCACAGGCCTGGGGAATGCATCATACTAGTTGGCCCCAAGGCCCAATCAGGTCTGGGACTCTGTGGCTGTCTGTCTTCTCAAGGAATTCAAACTCCTGTGAATAGTCAGATGAGAAAAACTCGTTTAGGAAGGTAAATCTTCGTTTTAAAAACTCACAAAACATTTACTCTTTTCTTATAAAAGAGTGCTTAGTGTTGACTATACCAAAAAGCAAAAAGAATGAATGTCACTGACTACTCAGAGAATGCCAATGTTAATATTGGGGTATATTTTATTCCAAGTCTATTTTTTTTTTTTTTTTTTTTGCAGTAACCAGGCCTCTCACTGCTGCGGCCCCTCTCGCTGCGGAGCACAGGCTCCGGATGTGCAGGCTCAGCGGCCACGGCTCACTGGCCCAGCAGCTCCGCGGCACGTGGGATCCTCCTGGACTGGGGCATGAACCCGCGTCCCCTACATCGGCAGGCGGACTCCCAACCACTGCGCCACCAGGGAAGCCCTAAGTCTTTCTTTTTTTTTCTCGTTGTATATAGCTCTTTAAAAAACTTTTGCGATAACATGGCATAAACGATTTTGTGAACATTTTACTGCACACTGTTTTATTGTTTTCCCTGATTGCTGTATATTCTTCCACAAGATTATTTTTAATGAATGCATTATATTTTATTGTACTAATGCATCATAAGAACTTAACCAAATTCTAGTTGTCATCAATTAGGCACTTTCCAGCTTTTGCTATGTACGTATGTCTTAGTATACTTGGCCTGTAATTTCATTTGGATAAATTCCTAGAAGTGAATTTTGAAGAGTAGAAGTAAACTCTTAAGATTTTCATTATATATTAACAAATTACTTTCCAGTAATATACGATTTTATAATCCCAAGAGCAATTATGAATGTGAGCTTCTCCGTATGCTCATCAATCCTGGCCATTGTCATTAATTTGAAATCTTTACAAATGTGATTTTTAAAAAAAAATGGTATCTTGTTTTGATTTTACATTTCTTTAAATACTAGTGGGATTGAAAACCTCTGTGTATTTCTTTGTTTATTCATGTCCTTTGCTCCCATCTTTATTTTATTTTAAAGTATTATTATTACTTTGTAATAATAATATATGATATTTAATATATAAACAGTAAATATATATAAACATATAAATATTATGTTTATATATTAAGGATATCTTGCAAATATGTTGCAAATATTTTTCTTTAGTTATTTAAAATTGCTTTTCAAGTTGACTTATGCTTTTTGTTTTACATACAGGGTTAACCTTCTTTGAAAATATTGCCAAATGTATTTGAAATGTTTGGACTTTGCATGTGATTCTTCTTTCTTCACTGCCCCCTCTGCCTCTTCCCTCCCCACCATGCACACTACAGATGTAGATAAGCGACTACTCTTTATGGTTGGCGAGGGTTATCTCATTTTCCAATCTCATTATTTCCGCCACTCTCCAGGTCACAGTCAGGTTATGACCATATAGTTAAACAGAAGGGTCATGGGAGAAAAGGCAACTGTGGATATTCTATGTTCTAGACTACTCATCCCCATAATCCCAAACTGCAGCCATGCTGGGGATTCAGGCCCCACTCTCCTTCCTGGGCACAAAGCCCTGTCACCCCGACTCTGCTCCACATGGGACAGAGGGGGGTTAGCCTGCACTCCTCCTGGTGTCCTCACCCCTGTCCCTGATGGGCTTGTCGGGAAGATTCCAGGGTGGAAAGGCCTTCGAAGCCCTGTCTCTTGGGCCGGGCACAGCCATTCCTGTCTGGGATCGGGCCTCTCACACGCCCCCAACCTCCATCTGCCTTTCCAGCCCTGACCGCTCCACCAGCACACTCTCTTTCAAACTACAGATGCTTTCATTGTTGGAGGAGGTTAAGTAGCAAGAGTGAAAAGCTGTGGAGAGAGACAGACCTGTGTTCTAACTCTGGCTCTGGCCCCTGTTAGCTGCAAAATCCTGGACAAGTTACTTAACCTCTGAGTTGCTCAGAGACAGTTAGTTATCTGCATGCAAGTAATTTATTTACATATAAGAGGCAGGATAGCAAATAGGCTGTTGGTAATGAACAAAAGCAAAACAGGATTTTTAAAAGGCAGGAGAGGAAAAAATTTTCTGGGAACTGTGATTTTCTTTTTAGATTTTCTTTGTCAGTTGATAAGCGGGTGGCTAGGTGAGAGGCCCATTTAGGCAATCAGCCCTGAGCAGGCTGGCTGGGCCTTGGAAGGCAGCAGTTTTCATTGTTTACGGATTCTCTGGGGAGCTTGAGAATTTAGCATGTGGTATACAGGAGGGCAGACTCTGTGAGGTCCGCCATGCCCCTCATGTAGGCTGAGTCCTCACCACTCCCTCATGGGAATCTCTCCCAGTAACCACCTCCTGGGTTAGAACTGTGAAGGCTTTATGGGTAAGTACCTGTAAACATTAAAACAGGACAGTCGGGTCTGCTATAATGATTGTCTCAGAAATACTAATTTGTTCCAGTGCAATTGATACATGAGGGAACAATCTGAACTTACTGCAAATTTCACATTTGCTGATGAATGATTTCATCTTCGGGAAACACTAGGTGAAAGCAGAAATCTTCACCCAGATGAACCAGGCCGCCTGGGAACACAAAAAACACACATGGCCACACCCCAGACACCTCCAGCTACCTCAGTTCACCATATCCTTCCATATCTGGTAATCGCATAACTGATACCCTCGACCGTCCACCATAACACGCAGCCACCCATGTCCAGGAGCCAACATCCCTTCCAACACCCACATCCAGAAGCCAGCTTCAGGTCTTTGTGGAGGTAAAGTACCATACTTAACATCGTCCTGATGAACTTCTTAACCATTCAATGTGTAAAGCCATGCTAGCGTTTTAACTAGGTGTATTTTTTTAAGTTTTTTTTTTTTTTTTTGCGGTACGCGGGCCTCTCACTGCTGTGGCCTCTCCCGTTGCGGAGCACGGGCTCCGGACGCGCAGGCTCAGTGGCCATGGCTCACGGGCCCAGCCGCTCCGCGGCATGTGGGATCCTCCCGGACCGGGGCACGAACCCGTGTCCCCTGCATCGGCAGGCGGACTCTCAACCACTGCACTACCAGGGAAGCCCAACTAGGTGTATTTTTTACGTGTCACTGACAAAGGTTTTGAGTGTTGTGCCCCAACCTCATTTTCCCCATAAGCCCTGTGATTTTTATTCCACGATTTTGCAGAGCGCTGTGAATTTTAGTAACACATGTGCAGACTATAGCCAGGACCAGCTACATAATGTGTGGGATCCAATGCAAAATGAAAGTGTGGGCCCCCTTGTAAATAAAAACTAAGAATTTCAAGATGATGGCAGCAGAGCATTAAACCAAGCTCGGTGCCCTCCTAATCCTGAGGTCCTGTCTGCCTGCACAGAGACACACCCATGAAGCCAGCTCTCGTTGTAATAGAACTGACTATGCTAGCACGTAGCAAGTACTTGATAAATGTTAGTTGTCATTCCTATTGTGGTTTCTTTAATGTTTAAGCTATTTTCACACTGTAAAGCAGAAATTCTATAAAGACCCAGTCATTTATTTATCCATTTTACAAACATTTATTGAGAATCATCAGGGGTCAGGCACTGTGCTGGGCGCGGAGATCTGGGGGAAGGGAGTACCTAGCACTTGAATGAGTCGCCCTAGTAAACCCAAGGTAGGGGAAAGAGCCAACAAGCTGGGCCAGCTGGACTTGGGTTTCCCTGGTGTCGGATGTCCGGAGACAATTCCCCTTTGATCTCTCCTGTTTCTGCAAGTCTCGGGAGCAGAGGTACTGACACCCTTTTGTTCTCCACTATCTTTTCAAGGATGTTTATAAAGTGTGAACAGCCTTGGAAGAGAGAGATAGTGTCTCCCTCTGGGACAGAATGCTAATTTGTTTGCCATCCGATATAATAAAGATAACGTCTACCTTGGGGGAAAGGTTGGGCAGGTTTTCTTGCAGCCCTTAAAAAGATTGATGTTTTCTAAGGTCAGGGTTCCTCAGCTATGATACAAATCCATTGTGTCCCAGCATCCACTTGGGCCTACCTTTGCACTGCCCAGTAAGACTTTGTGGGCAAGGGAAGCCAATGTGAACATGAAGTTCAGGCTACTTGCTGCTCCTTGAGTAATAAAGCCCTTTGTCTCTGTCTTCTACCTGAATCCATGAAACTGTGCAGGCCAGTCCAGGAGAGACCAGGAGGAGGGGCCAGGCCGGGGCACTGGGCACCTGGGAAACACCTGACTGAGCAGGACAGCAGGCAAGGAGGCTAAGGTTTGCCTGGGAAAGAGCCTCAGCAAAGACCTGATGAATAAGCTTCATTCAAACCCTGAGGCACTGTGAGGACCCGCCAGGTAGAGTTGGAAATGGAAAAGACAGCTGCAGGGAGAAGGGAGCCAGGGCAGGAATCCCTGGGGGCAATTTGAGGGAGGACCTCCTCCTTAGCAAGCAGGTGTAGGCCACCTGGAAGCTTGGTCAGAGCTTCCTGATTGGGGGTGGGAGATGGCGGCAAAGCCAGTGAGGAAGGGTCTGAGGTCTCAAAGAATCTTCAGACACCAGAGGGAAGCCCGGAGCCTCTGGCCAATGCTGTTCCTGTAGAAAGCCCCTCCTCCCAGAGATGATGACTTTCACACCCTGGTTCCCACCTACCTTCCCTCTCTCCCTCCCCTCCAGGAACTAAAAGTCCTCCATCCCAGGTAGAAAACAGAAACACCCACCCAAGGGAACCCCCAAACACAGGTGCCTTCTGCACAAAGTCCCCCTCCTAACCCTCGCCTCCCAACACAGCAAGCTGGGAGATGCTGCTCCTTGCAAAGCAGGCTCCTGGCATGTCCCTCAGGCCCTTCTCTGCAATTTCCCTCCTTTCCGAGGCTTCCCTCACTCAGGACAGTCATTCTGGATTCCAGTCAGGTACCCAAAGGGTTTCACCTACATTCCAGGACCTACGTTCCTAGGTCCTGAGAAGGGAACAAGAAGTCGTTGTTTTTTGTTTGTCTGTTTTTAATGTGTTGGTCATTTACACAGAAACGCAGACTCACGGATATGGATAAAAGCACCAGTGAATTTTCATTTTGCCTCTCATTCTTGCCGAGGGCTGGTGGGGAAGGAAGGAGAGGCTCGAACCAAAGAATAAGGGTTTGGGTTTCACGGTCTTCATTTTTTTTTTTTTCCTTTGCTTCCAGTTTATTTTGACATCTATAGTGACAAGAGTCATAAAATGGGTTTTAATTAAATACCATAAAGCAATTGGAAAGAAACAACTCCCTTAATTGTTTTACTGGTAGAAAACCCTCTGGTCAAAAATCTCACCTAAACTCAGACGCATATATCTGTTGTCGCCTTGATAGCTTCACTTGAGTGTCTCATCAATACCTCCAACCTCAATACATCCCCAAACTCGAATGAATGACTGTAGGTCTGATTTGCCAGGTACAGGCTCAGTTTAAGTTGTTGTCCCAGTTGCTCCAATGGTGCCTCCTTTCATTTTCAAATGTGTGCTGCTCGGGACAGAAACAACGTGGTGACCCTACCGAGAAGAGACTCATGTCTTTCCCTCCTGCAACCTCCCTCCATGCCTCCAACTTACTACTCCACTGATGTTCCCTTTCTCAGTTACTGGCACCATCCTCCTTCCTGTGGCTCAAAGTGGAGCAGAAGAAGGACCCTCTCCCATCAAGCCTTGTGGGTTCTATCTCTGAAACCTTTCTCCAACCAAGCATTTCTCCACCTCCCTGCCACTGTACTTCTCCGTACACCATCATCTCTTGCCTGGGCTATTCTATGAGGCCTCCTCTCTCATCTAGTCTCGCTCTTTCACAACTTGATTTCCACCTTTTTTGAACCAAAAGTTGGATCATGTCACCCCTGCTTAAATCCCTGCAATGGTCTCTCCTTGCCCTTGGATAAGGAGTGCCAAAAGGAGCAGCCTTTTGTGATAGGCCCTAGCGTGATAGCCCAGTGTGATAGGCCCAACAAACCATGAGTTTCATGTTCTTAATCCTTTAGGCAAAGTACAGTGATCTTTACTCCGATGGCATGGGGTGGGGGGTGGGGGGGCCTCTGAAAGCCAGGTCCTTGCAGGTGTGTGCCTGCTCTTGGCAGAGGGGCAAACTAACCAAGGGCGGTGGCCTAACTATCTCATAGGGACCAGGGGTTTGGGGTTTGGCTGCCCAGGACTGTTAAAAGCGATCAGACATTCAGGGGCTCTCCAGGCAATAACAGTCATGAAAGTTTTCAAAGCATTTTTAGAAAGCCAATCTCACACTTAAATTAGGCTAATACGATAAGTATAAATTATATATACCAGTATATCTTTCCAGGGCCAGCCCGGGGGGAAGAGGGCTCACCTGCCGGGCTTCCCTGAGGAGGCCACCTGTCCTCTACCGTAACGACCCACAAGCACCCTTCGCAAGCTTTCTTCGAAGGGATTTTATTGGGCTGGATGAGTGTCCCCCCAAACTCATGTCGCCTCAGAATGTGACCATATTTGGAAATACAGTCTTCACTGATGTCATCAGCTAAGTTAAACTGAGGTCATACTGGATTAGTGTGGGCAGTACTCCAATGACTTTTGTCCTTATAAGAAGAGAAAAGAGACAAAGACGCACAGCGGGAAGATGGCCATGTGGTGACGGAGGCAGAGACTGGAGTGGTGCAGGCATCCAAGGATGCCGTCAACCACCAGCTGGTAGAGAAGGCGAGGACGGATTCTTCCCCGGAGCCTTTGGAGGGAGTGCGCTTTTGCCAACAACTCGATTTAGGATTTCCGGCCTCCAGAGCTGGGAGAGAATACATTTCTGTTGTTTTAAGCCACCACGTTTGTGGTACTTTGTTACGGCAGCCCAGGGAAACTAATAGGAGAGAGATCCTCTTGGACTGCCCTCAGTGAGTCTGTTCCATTGCTCAACATACACCCAGCCCTCAGGACCGCACACCCAGAGGGCCCATCCGTAAATGCCCCTACCCCCATGTCTAGATCCCTCTAGATTGTGACCCTGTGACGGCAGGGGCTATATCTTATTCATCTCAGCATCCCCTGTGCTGGGCACAGTGCCTGGCACAGAGGTTCACAGAATAACAGGGTTGTTGGAGTGCCAGGCTGACCCTGAGTTTTGTTGCCTCTGCTGTATCCTGGGGAGCAGGGCTTGCTGGGACTCCTTGGCTCTGCTCCCCTTCCCTCCCCTTGGCCGACCCCTCCAGCTTCAGCTAGTTCCTCTCCCCAGGGAGCTGGGGAAGAAGGAGAGGACCTCACTTCCCAGCTAGGTTTTGCTCCAGGACTATTTCCATTTTCTTCTTCTCTGATCCTCTGGTTAAATTCCCCCACCCCATCCTCTTTCAAATTCCTTCTGGATTACTGTCTCTAGAATATCACCTGCGCTATGTATCAAGTCTCAGTTCTTCAAATAAGAGGCCTGGCAGCTGGTCCTGGATCAGGGCTGGGGGCCCACCCAGGAAGCCATCCTTGAGGGACTCCACCTGTTTCCCAATCCACCTGCAGAGTCCTTAATCCAACCATGATTTTAGCTCATCTCACTAATGAGCTCATTTTACTGTTGGTTCTGCCTCTACCGTTAGACTGTCAGCATTAGACCCCAAGTGTCTGAGAATTCGCTCACACACTGTAGACTCAGCTAATTCATGTTCATTGACTTCCTGCTGTAGGAGAAGGAAGATCAGAGCAGTGTATCAAAACATACCAGTCTTGATTCTAGCCTAAGGAAATGAGCTTAAATAGGAAATCATCTCTGCACTACTTGTCATAGGGACAAGTAAATAGCCCGTGTCCAACTTAATTAAATAAATTATATGGCAGTCCACTCAATGGAACATTATGCTGACTTTAAAAATGTGTGCATGAAGTGTTTCATAACAATGAGAGGAAATGTTTACGTTTAAAGTTATGTGGTAAAGTAGAATCCAAATTTATCTATGATGTGATAGATTAAAACTATGTATATGAGCTATTCCTGGAGAAGTAGCTAGAAATCTATCAGTGTATTAAGAGGGGTTTTCAAACGTACTGATGATGTTTTTCTCCTCTCCAGTTTTAAATATTTTCCATGTCTGCTATAGTGAGAATGTATTACTTTCATAAGGGGAAAAAAACAGCGATGGTAAACTTTGTTTGAAAAAACTCTTTAAGGCCTGGGCTGGGCTCTCTGTCAGAACCCTGTGTTGGAAGTCTCTGCTGGCCGCCCTGTCTGAGAGGGCAGGAGGCCTCATCATGACAGCCCTTACTGAGCATTGCTTGTGGACAGAGGTTTAGGCTAGAGGTGGGTCTGACTGGGGTGCTAGGAGTGCACAAGACAACCTAATAACCATGGGAGGAAGAGCGCAGGGCAGAATGAACACTGGAACCATGGGTGCAAGCCCGCATCTGCCGCTGACCAACCGTGTGACTTGGGACACTCCCTTTTCTGTGGGCCGGCACCTCTTCCATGGCAGAATGAGCAGTGTGGACTCCATGATTGCCAAGGTTCTTCTGGTTCTAAAATTATGTTCAGACTCTTTTTTTCTTTCAGAATTTGAGAAGGGAAGCCTACCCGTAGGTCACAGATAGTGAATCTGAGCTCCTAGGTGCTGGCTTTTTGACTGAGCACTGTTGCTAACTTCCAGGACTGAGTTTTCTTCTCCTTCAAGTTGAGTGAATGGATAAATTTAGACTCCTGGGCCTCAAGTCTACCCCTTCACCCCTGCCCAGGCACTCAGCACGGAGCCTCCTTCTTGGGTACCCCAGGCCTGGAAGGTGTTGCTTGGGGAGGCATTAGTCCCCCTCCGCCGCAGAGGGAAAATGAGAAATGAACTAACTGGTGTGAGAACGCAGGGCACTTTTAGAGAAAGGGCCTTGAAGCCCAATCCTGGGAGAATGACAGAGGCCTTTGTGTGGCCCAAACACCAGGGCCCTGGCTTCCACCACGGTCTGGGAGCCAAGATCTCACGAGCAGAGCTTGCCCTTTGTCACCTCGGCTCCCTCATCCACAGTGGCCTGACACCAACACATAGCACACTCCGTGGCGGGTCCAGCCATGGGGGAGCCCCCGCCCCAACCGGCATCAATCCCATTGGTCTGTATCTTTTGCAGCCTGGGAATCTTGCCCTCGCAAGCAGATCTCCCCCTCCTCTGTGTAGCAGGAGCCACGCCCACCAAGACCATAACCACCACCCCCTCCCCTTGCTGGACTGTTGAGTAGAGAGCAGTGGTCAGAGAACTTGGAGTTGTGCAGATTTGGGTTTGAAACCCAGCTCAGATGGTCAGTCTTTATATAGTAAAATGGTCATCCTCTTTTAAGTGAGTGTCTCAGGTTGGGTCCTGCTGGAAGCAAACGCTGAGATGGAGTGAAATGGAAAAGTTTATTGGGAATAACACCTGTGAAAGGAAAAGGCAGGAGGCAGGATTGGGCGGGAGCCAGCACAGCTGACAAAGCCACGAAGTCCCTACAGGTGCTGTGGGATTCTCTGGGGCGCAGACTGCCTCTTAAAGGAATCCTGTGGGACTGGAACTAGCCAAGTCCTTGCACCACTGCCTTGCTCAGTCATTGACCTGAGGGTCACCATGAGAAGGGAGTGCTCCTGGCTTGAAAGTTGAGGTGCACCTGAAGGAGCTGACAGCTGGCGCTACCAACTAACCACTCTCCTTGCAGCCAACAGTGTATCCATTCTTAAAGGCGTATCTCTGCGTCTACCTTGGGGAAATAACCGTTCAGCATATAAGCCCCCACCAGCAGAGGATAAGCGCTCAGGGCATGTTAATTCCATTCTTTGGCTTTGGAGCCAGGCAGACCTAGGCTTGAATTCCAGCTTTGCGACTTCCCCGTGTGACCTGGGCAGGAGTGATTCAGGACAGTTAGCATTCCCCAGTTGCACCTGATCACACAACCCGGACCGTGACTCAGTCATGATGAGAGTGCGTGTTCATTTCCCTGAACGTCAGTTTTCTCAGATGTGAGGTGGGGATGGTGATGTGTACCTTGCAGGGTTACGGGGACATACACAGGGCCTGGCACTCTAGTTCAAGTCTTAAGATTGAATGAATCAGGATGAATACATATCTGACTTCCTGCCCCATCTCAATCTAAGTGTTTTAAGGCTGGCCAGGAGTAACTTTATTAGCAGCATGAGGGTCTATCAGGGCATAAATTATATGGAGGTAAGCAATTTTAACCCCATCCCAAGATGAGAGTCTCCCACTTTGGGTAGCCTAGGAGAGAAGTCTCCTTTAAAGATCTTGACACGCTGCCCAGAACCCAGGCTGAGTCTATTCAAGCCACATCTGTATCTTCCTTCCACGTGGAAATGTCATAATCTTATCCTTGCTCCAATTTACTGATACCCCAAGTCAAGACTGAACTCTCTGGCCCCCCATGGAATATCAACCTCAATTTGGTTTCAGATTCTTGCCCCCGAGAACGCCCAGCAGTCTGCAGGTCTAGGAGGTCTCCATCAGACAGACCTCTGGGAATTTACTCATCTCTTCCCTTCTCACTCACCCCTCTCTGTCCCCATCAGACGCCTCGGGAGGGGAGAAGGAAGGACAAACAGATAAAGAGGGGCATTTGTCATAGAGACCCAGAAGCACACCAACCCTGGAAAATGGGCAAGCCAAGAGGTAGCTGGACTCAAAGGGAAATGGGAAGGGAACTGGAGGCAGGCAGGGAGAAGATGAATTAGATTCACACGTGCCAACATCCTAAAACCCAAAAGGGACGCAAGAAAGACCTCAGTATGCAAATGAGCCTGGAATTCTTCTCCAGACTCCTCTTCATGCCCTGCTTCCCTCACTTGTTTCTACCTTCAGGGTTGGTGTCAGGATGAAACGAGAGGCCAAGTGCCCTCTACAGGTGTCTTCACAACTATAAAGCACTTTCACATGTTTGAGCTCATTTTATTTTCACAACCTTTTGGGTAGGTGTTATTTGACAAAGACTTTTGTTTGACTGAACTTTAGTCAGGCTCCTAAACTTCCTTCTAGGCCCGTCTGTGCACTTCCCTGTAAAATCCGGTTTTAGCAAGAGCCCTGCCAAGTCAGTTTAGCAAGAGTGTCCCATCCTCAATATCCGGAACTCTCAATGTCTGATCAGGTGCTTCATCCTCCTCCATCCCTCCAAGGTGATGTCTGATCACCCTGGCCTGTCTTTGGCCAAAAGTCCTGTTAGGTTGGTTTAGCCAGAATCCGCTCACCCCTGATGTTTTTTCTTAGTAATTTTCTATCCACTGACCCTTACCCTGCTTCTTGGCTATAAATTCCCACTTGCTCATGCTATATTTGGAGTTGAGTCTGGGTCTATACTGAGGTCCCTTTTCTCACATTGCAAGAGTCCTGAATAAAATCTGTTTTTATGCTTTAACTACCCGTCCAGCTCTGTTTTTTCTTTGACATATTATCCTTATTTTATAGATGAGGAAAATAAGTCTCAAAGAGGCTGTGACTTGCCTTGGGTGGCAGAGCTGGGATTCAAGTTCAGGTATCCTGAGCCCAGTTGGAGTCTTGGCCACCACAGTAGCTTCTGGAGAACACTCTGCGCCTCCAGTGTCCCTTGCATTGGAAAGTGGGAGGTTTGCTGTGTTAGGTCGACAAGATGTCCAACTCTTACTTTGGTCTAACCTGGAATGCTTTTTTCTCTTCTAAATAGGAAACTGTAGTCCAGTAAATGTCACCAAACAAAACACATAGCAAGTTAATAGAAAGAACTCATGAGCAAGAGCTGACACAGAAAAACTGATTAAGAGACCAAGTTGGTCTTGGCGTCTATGTACATTTTTTCCAGTGACATCTTCCTCGTATCCTGTCCCACTGCTCTATGCTTAAAATTCTTTACCCTTATGGGTTTCCTTCTCCTGGGAAAGAATGGGATCAATGGATCCATACAGAGGTGGGACTGTTGGGGGGACCATGCTACTTCTCTGAAGCAGTTGCACTATAACTGGAAAGTCCAGCCTTTGGGCTTTGGCTGTAATTGGGATTTCAGCTTCAGAAAGCAAGTAGCCGACAAGGTGGTGGAGCCTTCCTGGTCCTCTGAGACGGCACCACAGTGTAGCCATCCACTCGTCTTTGGATGTCTCCAGGTTTCTGCCTGGGAACGTAGAAATGCCGATTCCTCATCCTAGGCTGTGCAGTGAGAGCCTGAGCTCCCTGCCTGGGGACCAGTCACTCCACGGACCCCACACTCAGGGAATGAAGTCTGGAGAAACCAGGGAAGCAGGGGTTCACACCGTGGCAAAGGGTGGGGGAACATCGCTGTTGCTGTCCTTTGCAGAACTATACCGGCTACCTTCTTTCCCCATCAAACTCTGCCTGACACGCTCAGTTTGGCGTTCCTGTCCCTTCTTGGTTATGCTTGTGAGTCCCAAGAAGTCAAAATGGGGTGCACTGGTCTCCAAGGTCTCCAGGAGCAGCCCCTACTTCCTCATGGGCTCACAATTCCTTCTCCCCAGGTTCTACTCTCTACCACACTACCCAGCCCAGATCTCTCAAGCAGCTTTCCCAGGTTGCCTTGGGCTTTCTGGACCCTGGTTCTGCTGCGTCCTGTCCTGGAAAGAGGAAATTCACCATTTGGTGAGGGTCTACCCTGTGCCTAGCACTGAGCAGATATTCCGAGCCCAGTCCTCCATCCCACAAGTAGCATACGGGGTGGGGGGGTATTTCTGATTCCCACCTCTCACCCCACATTGTTCCCCCCACTTGCCATATTTCTTAGGGTCTCCTCAAGTTTCACTCTCCTATTCATACAACCCCAAACTCACTCCCTCTTAGCCCCTCTCTTTCCCGTTCTGCCCTGCCCTTCCTCCTGAAATGACCCGGCTGCTCCCGCTGTGGCAGTCCGAAACGCCGGCAAGAGAGGGGCAGCCCAGGACACCAGGCAGGACAGGGGGCCCTCATTTCCGTGTGTCGTGGTTTCTATTCCCCTACATGCCCCTCCCATCCCTCCCCCTACTTGGCCCAGGCTGACTAGGAACAGAGCAGCCTGTTTATATTTTTTTCCTGGTGGGGGAAGGGGGTGGAGATTGAGGAAAGGAAAGATGGGTCAAGGATGATTGGCAGGGGCCCCACCTTCTTTTATCCGCTTCCCCTGGTACTCTGGCCTCTCAGGGAAATACACCTGTTTAAGGCCAGCAGCCAGTGGGGAGAGGTGCTGCTGCTTGCACTACCACTTCTGTGCTGAGGAGCTTTCCCAGGGGAGCGTGAGGGACTCTTTCTGGAGCCATGAGGGGTGTCCACTGCAGGAGGGTCCCCTGGGTGTTCCTGAGCTGCTTGTGTTCCTGCATCCTTGGGCCAGTGCTCCTGGGTAAGTGGTGCACCTGGGGCAGCATTCTGGGGACGGGGTAGCTGACGTCGCCGATCCCATCCGAGGAGCTGGGGTCTATCATGGGGAGAGAGACAGAGACAGAGAGATAGAGAGAGGTGAATGGATAGAGATGGGACAATATAGGGGAGAGAGAGGGAGAACGCTAAAGAGACCGAGGAAGGAGGATGTAGAGACAGAGAGAAGCAGAGAGGTCGGCCTTTTACGTGCTCAAACAAGGAGTGTCCTGGTTTGGGGAAACTCACTGGGGGAACCAGGGCTTATTTTGTGGAAAGAGACAGGTAGGCAGAACTGTAGAAAAAGGGAGAGAGAGTTGAGAAGGAATGACACAGAAAAACAGGAAAGCTGGATAACACCCAGAAGAAAAACTTGCAGAAAGATATAGAGTCAGAGGAAAAGACAGGTGAGAAACAGATGAATCAAAGCAAAGTAGATCCAGAGAGAGGAGGGAATCGGAGGAGACAGGCAGGATAGAAAGGAAGGACCAGGGGAGAAAAGAAGCGACTGGCTTGGAGAAAAAAGGCAGGACAAAAGGGCAGCTGAGACGGGCAGCTGAGACAGGCAGTCGGCTTCTTGCCTCTGAACTTGGGTTTAAAAGCTTCCTCTTGGGCTAATGCCCCCAGGGCAGGGCTCATAGCCCTGGCGTTGGCCTTGGCCTCCTCTACACCCTGCCTGCCCGCCTCTATCTGGAGCTGCAACTAGAGCTGGAACTAAGGCCTTTTGGGGAAGCTCCCCCTGGGTCCCCTGTCCCTTCCTCACTACCTTCCAAGCTGCCCCCCTGGCCCCAGGGCCAGGTTTCATTCTGTATTTCTGGGTGTCTGAGTCTTCTGAAAGTTTCTGGGGCCAGGAGACGGTGAGGGGTCAGGAGCCCAAACCAAAGATATAATCACAGCTCCCTCCCCTCCTCAGCAGGCCCGGGGAAGCCTTCACCCAAGGAATCATTTCTCACACAGTGGGTCAGAGGAACACATTCTCTTACAGATAGTAAGAGGCACAATGCCAAGGATGTGGAAGATTCCACCTTCCTTGAAATGTTTAAGGGCTTGGCTAAGACCAAACGGAACGCCCACCATCTACACCACCCTCACACCCAAAGCCCCTCATCCTCCCTACTCATCACACAGTGAGGAAACAGAGGCCGGAAGGAGCCTTCGGAACCTTCTGTTGCCAGCCCCACAGGGTCTGTTCCTGGGGGTAAACTAAGTGGTGTCTGTAGGAGTCATGACCATGGGCAATGGGGAGAAGGGGGCTTGGATTTAGGGACCTTGGGTCCAGTCTTGGCTCTGCTGCTAAGTGATCTGGTCTCATTACCAGGTCCTATTGTATCTCTCTCCAGGCCTCCGTTCCCCTATGGAAAAAGGATGGCATGGCCCCTGGATTGCTAAGTTCTTAACGGGCAAGGACTGGGGTGGGAGTGGGCAGGGGAAGGCAGGTGGGGAGCAATGGGGTGTGGGCGAGAGGAGGACCTTGAAGTTGGAAGGGAGTCCCCACGATGGCTCTGAAGCCGCGCAGGGTGCCCTGGAACCGAGTCCCGTGCATTGCGAAAGGGCACAGGATGGAGCAGGGTCAGGAAAGGAGGGGGAGTGGGATGGGAGGTGGTGCCGCAGGCCTGTGATTGAGCATCCAGAGGACC
The DNA here is from genome assembly GCF_964270905.1 of Leucopleurus acutus. Taxonomy (NCBI): domain Eukaryota; kingdom Metazoa; phylum Chordata; class Mammalia; order Artiodactyla; family Delphinidae; genus Leucopleurus; species Leucopleurus acutus. The sequence goes on along the minus strand of NC_139147.1, from coordinate 71,719,118 downwards.
TTGGAGGGAAAAGTAGTCTCTGCTGGACAGGCAGTGGGTGCCCCACGTCTGCCGGGGTGGGGAGTTCTGGGAAAGTGGGAACTGGTCAGTCCCATTCCCTTGGCTCCCTGAAGGGGACTCACAAGTGACCTGCCTATATGTGAACCCAGGGTCTGCTTCCACGTTGCTGCCAGCACCCTCAGCCAGGCCTGGGTCATCCTTGGAGCAGGTGTCTGAGCCTTCACCCCAGGTTGAAGGGAGAAACCCTGGGGTTTCCATGAAGGTGCTGTAGTGTAAGGGCTTCCTTAGGAAAAAGCCCCGGATCCTGAAGGGGAAAGGGGAAGAGAAGGGTGGACAGAGGTAGACTGGACAGGGAGCCAGAGGAGACTTGGTGCCTACAGGTGGCTCCCGGCAGGAATGGCCTAGAAGGAAGCCTGGCAACCCTGATTCCACGCCCTCTGTCAAGAAAATGCGGTAAAATAAGCCTCAGTCTCCCATACTATCAGTGGCCCAGTAACCGAGGGGCCACTGCCCTGCACAGCCACTGGGAGGTGATGGGACTGTAGCAAGTGCAGGACGGTGGAGATGCACGGCCACAGAGGGCCCCAGGGAGGGCTCTCCTGCTTCCCTTCTCTCCGAGAACCTCTAATCTGTCTGTTGGTTTAGGGGAGGCCCACCCAACTTGCCACCAATGGCACCCAAGCCCTCCACAGGCTATCTGCCCCCCACCCCAGGAAACCCTCCCTGGGCTTGTGGGCTTCCAAAAGGAGGAAGTCCCTGAACAGGAAAATCAATCAAATTTAAGTCAATGGCTTGCAAAATGTATGGCAAAAAGCAGGAAGTTCAAACCAGGAGACCCCATGTCAAAATTGCCTCTTACCAGCCCAGAATTTGTGAGAGAAAAAACTTTAACTTGGTGTCTTCATTGGCAAAATTAGTGAAGTGGAAAGAAGCTATTTCCCAGGGTTGTGGTGAAGATTAAATAAAGTAATATCTAGTACAAAGTAGAAGATCCATAACATCTTGTTTGACAGACCCCTGCATGTTATCTTTTAAATTTTATTTTATTTTACAATGTATTAAACTATAGTTGATTTACAATATTGTGTTAGTTTCAGGTGTACACCTTCAGATTCTTTTCCATTATAGGTTATTACAAGATATTGAATACAGCTTCATGTGCCATACAGTAGATCCTTATATATCTATTTTATGTACAGTAGTGCGTATCTATTAACCCCATACTCCTAATTTATCCCTGCCCCTCCTTTCCCCTTTGGTAACCATAAGTTTGTTTTCTACATCTGTGAGTCTATTTCTATCTTGTATACAGATCCATTTGTATTATTCTTTAGATCCCGCATATAAGTGACATCCTATGATATTTGTCTTTCTCTGCCTGACTTACTTCACTTAGTATGATGCTGTCTAGATACATCCATGTTGCTGCAAATGGCAATATTTTGGGACCACTGCATTTCAGAGCTGGGAAGCTGGGGCAGGAGGATGATGGAGGCAGAGTGGAGAGGGCACCTCTGTTGGCTCGGGGGCATTCCCATTCATCCAAGGATCTTTGAGCTCTAAAAAGCCACCCCCGATCTTCCTGTGGGTTTGCAAGTGTCTGCTCGGTTTATTCAGAATGTGGCATCTTGCATGAACTGATGCCAGCTCCACCGTGGGGCAGAGGCCCCGCTCCCTGACATCGCGGATGCACGCTTCCTTGTGTGGCAATCTCCTCCACACCCTCGGTTTCTGGGCTCCGGAGGCAGAGGCTGTCCTGGCAGGGTTTGACACACCAGTGATTTACGTCTCCATTGCCAGGAGAGGCCAAGAAGCTGTCGGCCTTTTACGTGCTCAAACAAGCAGTTTGCTACCGTGTCTGTTCTCTGGTTTCGTGGTGCTGCTGAATGCTTCAGAGATGCAGCCACCCAGCCACCTCTCCCAAGGCCAGGACTGAGGACTTTCCAGCCATCTCTCCTCCTACTTCCAACCTTTCACCTTCCACCAGGCTGAATTCATGGCAACAAATACTTAGTCACTGTTGTGTCCCTGTCCCCAGCACAGCACTGAAGAGTTCAGTTGAAATGGACTCAATTTGTTGGCATTTCATAGAGGTTTAAATACTCAACATTTTCCATGAGACTCCAAAGCAGCCCCAGGAACTGGGCGTCTGTGTTTGCACATGAGGCCTCCATAGTCGTGGCCAGGCTCCTACGGAGGGTGCTGGCTTTGCGGCAGGCAGCTCGGTTCTCCTAGTGTGCATTTTTAAGGTCTGCAAATACATCTCCGCTCTATACAGATGTCCCCGACTAAAATTGCAGTTGGAGTTTGACAGTGGGTTTGGAGGAATTCAGAACAGGAAAGAGTGTGGAGTTATTCATTCACTTGCTGAATTTCCACTCATGCCAAATGCTCTGGACACAAGGATGACGAAGTCATGGTTCCAGCCTCCCAAGCTTGTGTGAGGCCGCACAGCCTGTAAATAGGGCAGCTGGGCCTAGAAGGCAGGTCCCCTGACTCCTCGGTCACTGCATTTGCATTGTGGTACACAAGCTCTATAATCCAGCCCTGCTCATTGGTGGAGGATGAACAGAAGCACCCACACCTCGTGCTGAGATATTCGTTCATTCGTTCATTCATTCATTCATTCATTCATACATTTGTTAGTTAAACAACTATTTAAGGAGTGTCTCCTATGCGCCTGACATTGTTCTAGGCAGTGCTGTGTGAACACAGTGAAGAATGGAACAGATGGGGCCCAGCCTCCTGGAGCTAAGACCTAATATGCAGAGAGACATGAAATAATTACAGAAAAATTCCCAACTGCAAATGTGGTGTTATGTTGAACAAGTATTATGATGAGAGTAAAATAGGGAAACTTCATTTGGATTAGTAAGTCCACCAAGGCCTCTCTGAGGAAGTGCCGGACACGTGAGCTGAGACCTGAAGGTTAAGTAGTAAGTGAGGTGGAAATTGGTGGGGTTGGGGAGAGTAGTGGGGGGGGGCAGTGGAGGAGGGAGAGGGAGCATGAACCAGGCAGGGGAAGATGTGCAGAGTAAGGAAAGAGCTTGACCCTTTGGAGGACTTGAAAGAGGTAGACAGGTCCAGGTGATGTAGGGCCTTGTAAGCCGTGGAATGGATTGTGGATTTTAAGGAACTAAAATGAGCAGACAGTAAGGGGTTTTAGCTAAAGGAGGGATGTGATCAGATCTGAACTTTGGAATGGTTGCTCTGGATACCATGGAGGGAAATGGATTGGAAGGGGGCAAGGGTGAAACCAAAACTAGTTAGGAGCTGGCTGCGGGAGTCCAGGCAGAAGGTGCTATGATGGCCTAGTGGTAGCAGTGGAGATCTGGGAAGGGCGTGGATAACAGTAAAAACAGCAGCAAACAGAGCTTCTGCCATAATAAGGACATAGTCCCAAGGATTGCTGCCTTTGTCAGGCAGCAATCTGGCATCTCAGGACCTTGTAAAGACCAAGATAACAGGCCATGCAGAGTGCCCTTTATTGAGTTTAGGAACTGAGCTAAGCATTTTACATACATTACCCCGTTGGTATTACTATTATCTACCATCATCCCACTTTTATAGATAAGGACCTCAAGCCTCAGAGAGGTCAAGTAACTTGCCCAAGTCAAACAGTGAATGTTGGTCAGTTCGACTCTGGAAACAACAGTCATTTTTTTTTTTGAAATTGACGTATGGTTGATGTATAATGTTGTGTTAGTTTCTGGTATACAGCAAAGTGATTCAGTTATATGTATTGATATATACATATATATTATTTTTCATATTCTTCTCCATTATGGTTTATTTTAAGATATTGAATATGGTTCCCTGTGCTAGACAGTAGGACCCTGTTGTTTATCTATTTTACATGTAGTGGTGTATATCTGTTAATTCCAAATTCCTAATTTATCCCTCCCGCTTCCCCTTCAGTAACCATGAGTTTGTTTTCTATCTATGTCTGTGAGTCTGTGGAACCCACACTCTTAACCACTCTGTGGCCTTGTCTCCATTGACTTGTCCCTGTCGGTCTCAGAAGGGACCTTGTTAGGGGGCGTCAGCAGTACCACGTCTGTCTGGAATCACAACTAAAACAACCAAACAAACACCAAATCATAATAGTTACTGCCGTATCATCTTCCCGCTTCATTCCCTACTCCCCCAAGTCAGAGACCAGCTGACCTATGTTCTGAGGGAACCGGGGTATCGGAAAATTCACTGACGTCTTTACAGCTTTCTCAAGCCTCCCTTCTTTTCCTCATCAGTAAATGGAGCAATCTCCTAGAGCTGACTGCAAAAAAAATTAGGTCAATAACATCAAAGAAAATTGGATTCCCATTTGGCTTCAAAGCAAGAACTTTATCTCTCCTTCGCAACTGTACCCACTGAAGTCACACCCCAAACAATGCCTATTCTTCACCTTGGATATCACCACAGGTTATTTGACCTAATGTCTGGTGTAGCAGACGTTAGGTGTAGCAGCACTAAGGTTGCCCTGGTGATAACCCCAGAAACTCTGGAACCAAGTCAAGAAGCGTCACAACCTAGCTCTTACCGTCTGCTCGGCACAGCTCCAACTTTCCTTTTCCTCGATGCCCTCCTTGCCTCAGAAGTCCCATCTCCAGCTTCCAATATCTTGGTTTCGGAGCTTGTCTCTCCCTGGCCCCAGTCGAGGCAGGCCCACCCTCCTAGCCAAGGGTGGCCCTCAGGAGTTTGGCTACCTTTTGCCACAGCAGTGTTCACACTGCCCAGGCTGCAGCCGTCGTGTTGGTCTCCTGACCCCGGGACCACTGTGACAGTCACAGGAGAAATTGATACCATTTCACCCTCCCTCAGCTAAAGGGACCAAAGACTAGGGGATGGGAACACATGAATTCATTCATTCAGCGGATGTCTATGAAGTAATTCCCATATGCCAGCCATCGTTCTAGGTGCTGGAGATATCTTGAGATCAGTTATCCTAAGGGCATTTTGAGTAAGCATCTTTCCTCATCATGAATTCTAGGAACAATGGAGGAAAGATACCCAGCAGACACAACAGTGGTCACAGTTTCTGTTTCCTCTAACAGCAGGAACACAAACACAGCCACCAGCTCCACTGTCACCTGTCACAGTTCCGATAGCAGGGGCTCCAACAGCCATCACATCCATTACCTAACACCCACCCATCATCCCTGAGGGACAGCTCTGGGAATTCTCCAGCTCCCAAATCCTGACCACAGAGGGGCAGAAGCCTGAAATCACCCACAGCCCAGGAACCTTTCAGAAATTTCAGCCTTTGGTCACCAAGAATGTCTGAGAGGATGACAGTCTTCATCCTTGATCCTGGGAAGTGCAGACCCAGCTCTCTGTGAGCAGCAGTTTCTACACCCTCCTTCCTCCTCTGTGGGAGGGGCTGAGGCTGCATCCCGTTGAAGATGGGGGGCTATGCCGATTCTGAGGCTGACACACATACAAATGGCCCTGGTCTCCCGGCATAGCATGGCAAGGAGGGTGGTTCTGCCCCTTTCCTCCAACTTCTTCACAATTTTCAGGGCACCTGCCACCCACCTGTGAGTCAACTTTCTCTTCAAGGTGAATCTTGCCATTGGGTGGTTTCCTTGGCTCTATGCTGCCCTAGGCACAGCCCAGTGAAGAGCCCCACAGATCAGGAAATAACAGCAGCAAAGTGAAACTTTGTGGGTGAAATGGCATATGGGTTCCTCACCTCCAGTTCCAAGAATAACTCAAGACAAACAGACCAGGCACGAAGAAGAAGCCTCTGGCCACAATGCACGTCAGCAAGACACAGGCTTTGTTTTGTTTTCTCCTCAGGGAGTGACGTCACCACTATGTGGGAACGCTATCTCCCACTATCTTCACCGCTTCTGCCACCACTCCTTCACCTGAGTCAACAACACACCCGCCACCGCCTCATACCTCTGGAGTCACACAGGAGAAATGAGGCCTGTCAGCACCATCACGCTGGCCGTCCCCGCAGCCCTGAGAGCACAGGGGCAAGAGCTGGCCATCTCCCACCGGACACAGTTCAAGGGGAGAAGAATAACGGCCTTGCGGGGAGACCTCTGACTGCAGTGGTAGCAGAGAAATCCATGGAGGGTTCCAGGACTCCGAGTGAGGAATGCTCCACCTTAGTGCCAGCTCTGATGTCCTCACTGTCCTTAGATGCAGGTTCCTCCTCTGGAAGAACTTCTTTGAAACTATCCATTTTAGGTGACACGTGTCTTCTGACAGCAGTCTTATCACTGCAAGAGGTCAGCAGCCATCACAACTCACTCCAACATCATCACAGACAAGGGGACACCAAGAAAATTGGCAGAAACCTCCTGGTGTCACTTGCCCCTGAAAATGTGTCAGACTTGTTCCCAGGCTCAGACCACTGCACGTGGCAGGCCAAGAGCTCGGGCAGGTCAGTCACCGTCCCTTACTTTATCTCTCCTGAGGTAGCGTTTGAAGAGCCCAAATTGTGGAGAGACCATGCACTTGGTGACAGCCCCACAGCTGAGCCCTGTCCCTCACAAGGTATGCAATGTTGGGCAAGTCACTTAACCTCTCCAAATCTCAGTTTCCTCATCTGTGAAATGGGGGTACTGTTAACTAAGAGAAGCGATAAAGCACTCCACAAATATGTGGTATCAAAATTGTTATTATTTATAGAGTGAAAATATGCCTGATGAGAGAAGTATGAAATAAATTCCTATTCCCAATGGTGTGGGTCAGTTAATCACAAGTCAGTTGACACTCAAGAACTTGATGTGAAGACAGTATCTCCACAGAAACTGCCAACAGGGTAGAAATGCCTGGCTAAGAGGCATTCCTTATTACAGAAACCATTCTGCAGTGCAGACAGAGCCACTGACAAGACTCTCAAACACTCTTCTCAGCCACAACCAGAGGAAGGTCAGCCAGCACCAAGTGGCCTCCCTCTGAGGACCCTGGTTTCCTTGTCAGTAGTGAGAGGATGACAGGACCAATTCCAGCCACCAGTCTCCATGGCTGTGATAAAACAATGAGACCCTGCCCTCAGGATCCAAGCAGCTGCCTTCTAGGGCAGGCAATCCAGGTGTTTTCTAAAGCGATCTCTGCTACGGAGGCGATAGTAGAAATTCCCCTTCCTGGTCCCCATAGCTGAAGATCAGCCCAGCAGTGGTGTGATGGAAGCTAAGAGTCAGGGTGGGAAATGGAGGAATCAGGAAGAGCAGTTAAGAGGTGGCTACAATAGTTAATGAGGATAACACAGCAAAGTGAACAGGAGACAGTGTGGGAGAAATACAGTAATTTGGAGGAATAATAGTTGGTCCCAAACTCTGTTGCTGGCAACAAGGAAGAGGAAGGAATCAAAGATGACTCAGGGATTTCTGGCCTGAATATCTGAATATCTTCAGTTAACTGAAGTTACAATTAACCTAAGGAACGTGTTGGGAGGAAAGAATCCTTCAGCTTCTGTGAGGGCAATACTGTGCAAATACCAAAGGGACACTGGTCAGGGAGAGACTATTGAGGTAGATGCTCAATAAATGTTTGTTGAATGAGTGAATGGATGGTGCCAAATTTTACAGAAATTAATGGGAACAGAGAAGAAAATTTGTTTTGGTGCTTAGGAAGGAGTTTTCTGGTAACTCTGGAGGAAAGTGTTTTCAGCAAGGTGACTGAGGTGGAGGAGAGAGTGTAAGGAGTAGATGATAAAGAACATGTGGAGAGTGTAGACCCCTCTGTCAGGATGCTCATCTGAAATGACAGATAGGGATGTGGAGGACACAATATGGATGAGAGACTTTTATTTTAGGTCAAGAAAGACCTGGGCATGATAGTCAGGAGAAGAGAAGGAACAATGCACAAAGAGACCCTCAGACAGAGGGAAGTGATGGACTAAGCCATCTGAGGGGGGAAGGAGGAAACAGACAGGGCACTGGGCATGCGTACGTGCGTGCGTGTACACAGCCTTTCAGTGAAGACTTAGCCTTTCTTTTTAGGTAGAATAAGGTACCTGGTGAAGACAGAGACATTTCCTGGTGGAGAGGTTCTTGGGACATTGAAGGAGATCAAGTTAGATGGCTTTGGTCTTTTCAGTGAAGTAGAAGGTAGAGTGTCATAGAGAAAGGAGAGAGAGGACGGGAGAGGAGAGGAGAGGAGAGGAGAAACATATTTCTCTCAAATAGCAACTCTCCACAGTCAAATCCTCAGCTCTCTGCTCTGCAAACATATTACGTATTTGGCCAGGGTGAGAATGATGCGCTTCCGCTGTCTAACAATCTGATGAAAACTGAAAAGCCTGACTTGAGTTCTGCTAAAAGACAAGGTCAATTCATTCCAGCAAAGCTTGAGCAGCAAGAATAAGGCTGGGAATATTCTTTAGAACAAAGCATGGTCAAGACCCCCAATATCTGTGGCTTCGGTAAGGTGGTTTTAGCTTACAAAAAAATGTTAAGAGCAGATACTATCATTTTAAGGACGGTGTTTCTTAAAATGTGGCCCATAGACCACCTGTATCAGAATCACCCTGGGCACATGTTAAAATGCAGGTTTCTGGGGCTTCCCTGGTGGCTCAGTGGTTGAGAGTCCGCCTGCCAATGCAGGAGACACGGGTTCGAGCCCTGGTCTGGGAAGATCCCACATGCCGCGGAGCAACTAAGCCCGTGCGCCACAACTACTGAGGCTGTGCCCTAGAGCCTTCGAGCCACAGCTACTGAAACCCATGCGCCTAGAGCCCGTGCTCCACAACAACAGAAGCCACCGCAATGAGAACCCGCACACAGCAACGAAAACCCAACGCAGCCATAAATAAATAAACAAATAAATAATAAAATTTTTTTAAAAAATGCAGGTTTCTGGATCCCACCCCACACATGGGGAATCGGAAGTGGTGGTAGGACCCAGAACGTATCCTTACAAGCTCCCGCAGGGATTTGGATACACCCTATCTTTTGAGAACCACTTTCTTACCAATAACAACTTCTCTAGAGCCTTCCTCCCTCACCAGGATTTCGTGCCTAAGAATAACCTGCTCAAGTTTAGCAGGTTGGGTTATCTGCAAATTGTTTTCATAAATAGCTGAATAATCTGTTGAAGGAGCGTCTTAAGACATTGTTTAAATGGTGGTGAAAGACAAATACAATACTGTAGTTTTGATGTAACTAATGCTAATCTCTTCTTTCTAATAACGAGCCCTACAGATTTAGAAACTTGTTAAGACTGCACCTAACAGTAAAACTCTGTCATCAACGTGAAGGGGCTCACTTGCCTTCTTATACGCTGGAAAAGGACACTCTAATCAACTCAGCCCATGGTTAGCAAGTTCTTTAAAGATTCAAAAGGACACAGCCCTGTTTGACAATATCTAAAATTGGTACTGCCAAAACAAGATTTTTCTCAAAGGGAGAGGGTATTGGGAAACATGTACTTGCTCATATACTGCCAGTGGGACTGTACATTGGCACAGCTTTTCTGCAAAGAAATTTGGCAGTACGTATTAATGACATGAAGACTTTTATAACAGCATTAACCAGTAATTCCACTTACAGAAATTTATGTTGAGACAACGAGCTGAAATAATGAAAACAAAACAAAATATCATACAGAAAGATAGTCATCGAAGCTTTATTTATAGTAAACAGCCTAAGTGTCAAACAGTAAGTTAATTATGGGAATATTATTTGATGTAAAAAGGTGATGTCCAATGTTCCACAAGGGACACAGACTCTCTCCCTCTCTTTCTCTCTCTCTCTTTCCCTCTCTCTCTCTCTCACCACCCCCACACACACCCCCCCACACACACTAGCAACACATGGAACAAGCATAAAATAAGGTTTATTAAGGAAAAACTTCCAAGCAAAGTGCACATGATCCCTGAGCTCTCATTATTTCACAGAGAGAGGGGGTTATAGCAGGACACAACGGAGGAAGTGTTCTAGGAGAGAGACCTGCCCCTGTGCTGCTGCTGTTTGTAGGGAAATGGGAATGGTAACAATGCAGGTTTTCAGGTTGAGGGAATGGCTTTGTTAGGAAAGGGGACCTCCAGAGCTGAGCCAGTGGTGTTTATGTAAAACACCCAAGATCTTTCTGTTGACATTAGCTGGCCCAATCCCCCTGAGCCAGCTCTTCCATGCCTACAAAAGGAGGAAGAGAAAGAACTACCATCGGAGACAGAAAAGATTTGTCTTTCTTCAGGCTATCTGTACAAAGAATAAAAGCATGAAGAAATGCTTATATCAGGTAAAATTTTTAAAAAGAATGCAAAGTTATATATGCTAGGTAACTTGAACTATATATTTTTTAAAACATAGGAAAAATCCTGGAAGGACACATAAAAATATGATTGTCTGGGGAGTGAGATTATGAAGTTTTGGTCTTTCAAAGATCTATAGTTTACAATTTTTATATAATGAGTATGTCTTCTTTAATATATTTCAATATTGTATAACTTTGTCCATAAAGATTAAGCACATCTTTTGTTGGATTTATTCTTATGTACTTTATATTTGTCACTATCAAAAACACTACCACCAAAAAAATTTTTTTTGCTGATGTATAGGAATGCAGTCATTTAAAAATTTTTTGGTCGTATATGTAAAACTTTGCTAATGATTTATAAATTTAGGTAGTTTTCTATGTAAACAATTATATCATCTGCAAATAATCACACATTTATTTCTTCCCTTCCATACCAAAAAGAACTTCTCTATACCTTCATAACTTTGTTTATTTTTCTTATCTTATTGCACTGGCTAGACCTCCAGCCTGATGTCAAATAGAAGTTGTTATAGCTGGCATCCTGGACTCATTCTGAATTTTAAAGAAAATATTTCCAGTGTTTTATCTTTAAGTATGATGTTTACTACGGGGTTTTATTGATATTGTTGAGAGGTTAAGGAAGTTCACTTCTATTTTTAGTTTGCTAGGAATTTTAACAGGGATGAGTATTGAATTTTATCAAATAGTTTTTCTGCATCTGTTGTGATGATCATGTTTTCCTTTCCTTCTGTTTATATGATGATTCATATACTTTAATAAAGTTTTATGTTTTTCTTGTATTTCTGGTTTAAACAGCTTGATCATGATATGATTTTTTATAAATCTAATATTGAACTTGGCTTGCTAATATTTTGTTTAAGACATTTCCATCCATACTATTACTGAGATTTACTGATCTATAGTTTTCCTTTCTTATACTGTCTTTGCATCTTGGTATTATACTAACCTTACAAAATTAGTTGTAGAGCATTCCCTCTTTTACTAAACTCTGGAAGAGTTTGTATAAATTGAAATTATCTATTCCTTGAATGTCTGGTGAAAATTGCCTATAAAATCATCTCGACCTACATTTTGTGAGGGATGGACTTTTTCACTTTTAACTGATGATTCAGGTTGGAATAGTTTATATTCAGATTTCCTATATTTTTCTCAATTACTTTTCTTTTTTATTTTTTAATTAATTAATTTATTTTGGCTGTGTTGGGTCTTTGTTACTGCACGTGGGCTTTTCTCTAGCTGTGGCGAGCAGGGCCTACTCTTCCTTGCAGTGCACGGGCTTCTCACAGCGGTGGCTTCTCTTGTTGCGGACATGGGCTCTAGGCACGTGGGCTTCAGTAGTTGTGGCTCATGGGCTTAGTTGTTCTGCTGTATGTGGGATCTTCCTGGACCAGGGCTCGAACCAAAGTCCCCTGCATTGGCAGATGGATTCTTAACTACTGCACCACCAGGGAAGTCCTCAATTACCTTTCTTTTCAATTTTTTAAATTGTGGTAAAATACACATACATAAAATTTACTATCTTTACTGTTTTTGAGTGACATTAAATACATTTATAATGTTGTGGTACTGTCACCACCATCCATCTCCAGAATTCTTTTCATCTGTAAAACTGAAAGTCTATACCCACTAAACAATAACTCCCCACTTCCCTCTTCCCCCCAGCCCTTGGCAACTGCCATTCTACTTTCTGTCTCAATTTTGACAAGCCTAAGTACCTCATATAAGTGGAATCATACAATATTTATCTTTTCGTGACTTGCTTATTTCACTTAGCATAACGTCCTCAAGATTTGTCCATGTTGTAGCATATGTCAGAATTTTGTTCCTTTTTAAGGCTGAATAATATTCCATTGTACGTATATATCACATTTGCTTATCAACTTATCTATCAATAAATGTTGTCTGGGTTTGGTATCAGGGTAATTCTGGCCTAAAAGAATGAGTTAGAAAGTGTTCCTGCCTCTTCAATTTATTGGAAAGGTTTGAGAAGGATTGGTGTTAGTTTTTCTTTAAGTGTTTCGTAGAATTCACCAGTGAAGCCATCAGGTCCAGTGCTTTTCTTTGTTGGTTCAATCTCCTTATGAGTTGTAAGTCTGTTTAGATTGTCTATTTCTTCATTATTTCCTTCCTTTTGCTAACAGTGTGTCTATTTTGTCTTCAAAAAAACAACTTTTGGCCTTATTCTGTTTTCAATTGTTTTTCTATCACTAAGTTCTGTTCTTTTTATATATATATAAATTTATTTACTTTTATTTTTTTAAATTTTACTTTTGGCTGCATTGGGTCTTCATTGCTGTGCGCGGGCTTTCTCTAGTTTGGTGAGCAGGAGCTACTCTTTGTTGCAGTGTGCAGGCTTCTCATTGCAGTGGCTTCTCTTGTTGCAGAGCATGGGCTCTAGGCACACAGGCTTCAGTAGTTGTGGCACGCGGGCTCAGTAGTTGTGGCACGTGGGCTCTAGAGCACAGGCTCAGTAGTTGTGGCGCATGGGCTTAGTTGCTCCATGGCATGTGGGATCTTCCTGGACCAGGGCTCGAACCCATGTCTCCTGCATTTGTAGGTGGATTCTTAACCACTGCACCAGCAGGGAAGTCCTGCTGTTCTTAATTATATTGTTCATTCAGCTTTCTTTTTCTTTTTTCTTTCTGAATTTTTTCTAGACCACCTTTTCACTGAGGGTTCCAGCTTTATGCATAAGATACTCAATTTACAGTGTCCTGATCTAAGATTCTGTCTCCTTTCCCCATGAAGCCCTTAAATCCCCTAACTCTAGATCTCAGAAATACATGCATATCTTGCGAGAGCACTTACTTATCCTCTTAGTTTTCAACTCCTTCACTCCTGAGTGTCTCCCTCTCTTTCTTCTGTTCTCAGTTCAGCATTCAGACAACACTTATTACACATTATTTGTCATTTGCAGGTTTTGTAAAGACTTATCTCTTCTGCCATATTGCTGGAAATGGAGCTGTACTACTTTTATAAACAAAAAAATCTTTACTTAAAAAATTGGGCTGTGCAGTCATGAAACTTTTGCTGCTGATACTGATTTTAGCAGAGGTGATGCAGGCTCTGACAAGATTTAATTGCCAAGAATCTATAATAAGTTTAGTAAGTTTGGCATGTAAATAGCTTCTGTCTGGTGACTCAAAGCCAGATGACAGAGTGTTGCTTTTATTTATGTTTTTAGGAAAATAAAATAAGCCTAATAATAATTGCATAGTGTATGTTTTCCAATCCAAACCTTATCTAGAGAAACCAAGTTTTGGAATTTTACTGAGGAGAGAGCAGGTATAGAATATGGAGTCCTACAAACAAATCTACTCATAATTCTGAATAAAGGAAGTCCCCTTTTAAAGTCTAAGCAGAGTCATTTTGGGTTAAATAGGAACCCAAGGACTTTCCAACACAGCTCTGCAGCTCAATCCGTGCATTTGTCCATACCAACTTAGAAGCGTAATTAGTACTATTAGTACTGTAATTAGTTACTATTAATAAATAGTAGGTGAGTCACTTTCTTTTTAACAAATTAGAGCTGCAGGTGAGTCACTTTCTTTTTAATAAATTAGAGCTGATTCATAGTCATTCTCACTCAAAAGTCTAAATTGCTTTCTTTTTAAAAAATATTTTATGGAAGTATAGTTGATTTATGCTGTTGTATTAATTTCTGCTGTACAGCAAATTGACTCAGTTATACATATATATATATATATATATATTCTTTTTCATATTCTTTTCCACTATGGTTTATCACAGGATATTGAATATAGTTCCCTTTACTACACAGTAGGACCTTGTTTATCCATTAAACTGCTTTCTTAAGAAGAGAAAGTGGTGAAATTGCAGTCACCTCCAGGAACAGCACTCAAACCTAAATTCTTCTCTAGGAGTTTGTCTCACTGTGAACTATATCCCTCCAACTAGTTGTGAGCACAGAGGTTAAAAAAATTTTTTGAGAACAGCAAGGGACCTAACAAAACCCCAAAAGAGTAAGTTCCTAAGAGGGGGAAAGACTCACGCTTTCTTGGTTTCTTCTTGGTTTAGAAGACTCATGGACCTTAAAGATCAGGAGGATGGTATGCTCTCCGGGCTGACAGGGTTTGTCTGTAGCTAGTGTGAGTGCAGTCAAATATTTTAAATAAAATAAGTTGACATTTAAACATTTTGCCAGGCCAATAAATTGAAAAAAAATTAGGCATGATCAATTAAATTAACATCATGTTATGATGTGGTCAGGGCTAGAGTATGTGTACTTACTCATTAGGTTTCTGCTAGATTGGGACAAATGTTAAAAATTAAAATTAAAGGGCTTCCCTGGTGGCGCAGTGGTTGAGAGTCCGCCTGCCGATGCAGGGGACACGGGTTCGTGCCCCGGTCTGGGAAGATCCCACATGCCGCGGAGCGGCTGGGCCCGTGAGCCATGGCTGCTGAGCCTGCGCGTCCGGAGCCTGTGCTCTGCAACGGGAGAGGCCACAACAGTGAGAGGCCCGCGTACCGCAAAAAAAAAAAAAAAAGAAAAATTAAAATTAAAAAAGGTAGGGCTTCCCTGGTGGCGCAGTGGTTGATAATCTGCCTGCTAATGCAGGGGACACGGGTTTGAGCCCTGGTCTGGGAGGATCCCACATGCCGCGGAGCGACTAAGCGCGTGCACCACAACTACTGAGCCCGCGCGTCTGGAGCCTGTGCTCCGCAACAAGAGAGGCCGCCATAGTGAGAGGCCCGTGCACCGCGATGAAGAGTGGCCCCCGCTTGCCACAACTAGAGAAAGCCCTCACACAGAAACGAAGACGCAACACAGCAAAAATAAATTAATTAAAAATTTTAAAAAGGTAGAAATTTAATTTGCTTTTTAAAAAATGCTATAATTCAGGTTGAAAGAGTAAACACTCCTTCCCATTATGGAGTTGAAAATAGTCTGGTCACTATTCTAGTCTAATGCTGCCTTCTTTCTCATAAGGAAGATGAGTTGTTATATTCCTGAGATTTTTTTCTTAACAATTTGAAGCAGCCCTAGTCAGGTTGCCTCACTCTGTGGGAATCCTGCTTTTCCATCCCTTAGCCTTTATTGCAGCATTTTTTTAAGCTTCCCTCCAAGCATGTCTAAACCTCCTACCTGGCACAAGTTTTATCGACCAGACCTAACTTGGGCTCAATTAGCCTCGGTACTGCCTGGCAACCCAGGAACACACACACTTGGGACTGAGTGATCTCCTTCTGGACAGATACGGATTATTCTCCCCACCGAAGGAAGTTGTCTTCATCTTTTGTACCTCTCAGGGCGGTCTTAAGGGAAGGAGTATTTGGTGACTTTAGCAGGAAGACTGGCCATTTCAAATCAAATAAAAAATATTAAATTTAATCTTATTCTAAAATCCTTGAAAAAAATTGATGATGCTTTTTCATTTCAAAAACACATTCACTTTATAGGATTTTAAAATAATTAGTGTATGTATTTGGCAAATTTACTTTTGAGGCCCTGAATGTATATGTCACTTCTTCCACAGCCACAGTGAGCCGCACACCTGCAACAACGTCAGAAATATTGACAGCACAGACCTCAACAGACAGAAATTTCTCTCCATTTAGTGTAAGCAACACGTCTCCTACAACATCAGAGATGATCAATTCACCAGCTTCAACAGACACCACTAGAAAAAACAGAAGGGATACATCATCAACTATAATGAGAAATATCACTCCAGTGGCCTCAACAGTCTCAATAACAACTGCACTAGAGGGCAAATCAACCTTACTCTCTTCCACCACTTCTACTGAGGAAACACCAGCATCTTCTCAGGACCACCAGACTCAGAGCATCGAAAGCACCAGAGAAACTCAAACCACCACCATCACAGATGTGACCACATCCACTCCCTCATCATCCCCACGGGGACCCACTCTTACAGAAGGCACTCCCCAGGAGACATCCTCTTCAGGTGAAACAACCACTTCTTCCCCAGCCAGGGTGAGCAGCACACCTGCAACAACGTCAGAAATATTGACAGCACGGACCTCAACAGACAGAAATTTCTCTCCATTTAGTGTAAGCAACACGTCTCCTACAGCATCAGAGATGATCAATTCACCAGCTTCAACAGGCACCACTAGAGAAAACAGAAGGGATACATCATCAACTATAATGAGAAATATCACTCCAGTGGCCTCAACAGTCTCAATAACAACTGCACTAGAGGACAAATCAACCTTACCCTCTTCCACCACTTCTACTGAGGAAACATCAGCATCTTCTCAGGACCACCAGACTCAGAGGATCGAAAGCACCAGAGAAACTGAAACTACCACCATCACAGATGTGACCACATCCACTCCCTCATCATCCCCACGGGGACCCACTCTTACAGAAGGCACTCCCCAGGAGACATCCTCTTCAGGTGAAACAACCACTTCTTCCCCAGCCAGGGTGAGCAGCACACCTGCAACAACGTCAGAAATATTGACAGCACGGACCTCAACAGACAGAAATTTCTCTCCATTTAGTGTAAGCAACACTTCTCCTACATCAGAGATGATCAATTCACCAGCTTCAACAGGCACCACTAGAGAAAACAGAAGGGATACATCATCAACTATAATGAGAAATATCACTCCAGTGGCCTCAACAGTCTCAATAACAACTGCACTAGAGGACAAATCAACCTTACTCTCTTCCACCAGTTCTACTGAGGAAACATCAGCATCTTCTCAGGACCACCAGACTCAGAGGATCGAAAGCACCAGAGAAACTCAAACCACCACCATCACAGATGTGACCACATCCACTCCCTCATCATCCCCACGGGGACCCACTCTTACAGAAGGCACTCCCCAGGAGACATCCTCTTCAGGTGAAACAACCACTTCTTCCCCAGCCAGGGTGAGCAGCACACCTGCAACAACGTCAGAAATATTGACAGCACGGACCTCAACAGACAGAAATTTCTCTCCATTTAGTGTAAGCAACACGTCTCCTACATCAGAGATGATCAATTCACCAGCTTCAACAGGCACCACTAGAGAAAACAGAAGGGATACATCATCAACTATAATGAGAAATATCACTCCAGTGGCCTCAACAGTCTCAATAACAACTGCACTAGAGGACAAATCAACCTTACTCTCTTCCACCACTTCTACTGAGGAAACATCAGCATCTTCTCAGGACCACCAGACTCAGAGCATCGAAAGCACCAGAGAAACTCAAACCACCACCATCACAGATGTGACCACATCCACTCCCTCATCATCCCCACGGGGACCCACTCTTACAGAAGGCACTCCCCAGGAGACATCCTCTTCAGGTGAAACAACCACTTCTTCCCCAGCCAGGGTGAGCAGCACACCTGCAACAACGTCAGAAATATTGACAGCACGGACCTCAACAGACAGAAATTTCTCTCCATTTAGTGTAAGCAACACGTCTCCTACATCAGAGATGATCAATTCACCAGCTTCAACAGGCACCACTAGAGAAAACAGAAGGGATACATCATCAACTATAATGAGAAATATCACTCCAGTGGCCTCAACAGTCTCAATAACAACTGCACTAGAGGGCAAATCAACCTTACTCTCTTCCACCAGTTCTACTGAGGAAACATCAGCATCTTCTCAGGACCACCAGACTCAGAGGATCGAAAGCACCAGAGAAACTCAAACCACCACCATCACAGATGTGACCACATCCACTCCCTCATCATCCCCACGGGGACCCACTCTTACAGAAGGCACTCCCCAGGAGACATCCTCTTCAGGTGAAACAACCACTTCTTCCCCAGCCAGGGTGAGCAGCACACCTGCAACAACGTCAGAAATATTGACAGCACGGACCTCAACAGACAGAAATTTCTCTCCATTTAGTGTAAGCAACACTTCTCCTACATCAGAGATGATCAATTCACCAGCTTCAACAGGCACCACTAGAGAAAACAAAAGGGATACATCATCAACTATAATGAGAAATATCACTCCAGTGGCCTCAACAGTCTCAATAACAACTGCACTAGAGGACAAATCAACCTTACCCTCTTCCACCACTTCTACTGAGGAAACATCAGCATCTTCTCAGGACCACCAGACTCAGAGCATCGAAAGCACCAGAGAAACTCAAACCACCACCATCACAGATGTGACCACATCCACTCCCTCATCATCCCCACGGGGACCCACTCTTACAGAAGGCACTCCCCAGGAGACATCCTCTTCAGGTGAAACAACCACTTCTTCCCCAGCCAAGGTGAACCGCACACCTGTGACAGCATTAGAAATGTTGACAGCACCAACCTTAAGAGACAGCTCTGTAGGAAACACAGGGAGCATATCACCTTCTGTAACTAGCAATTTTCCTCCATTCACTTTTAAAGTTTCTACAACATGGAAGTCAGTAGTACAATCAACTCCACTCTCTACCAGTTCTTTAACTCCAGAAACATCTATGGTTTTTCACACCCACAAAAGCAAAGGCACAGAGACCACGGGGTGGCCCTATACCAAAAGTGCAATCTCTACAGGTGTTTCTCATGAAACATTTATTCCAGGTAAAACAACAACAGTCACTACCTCATCCTTCAGTGACAGCCACACGACTCAGTCCCAAAAAGAACTGTTGTCAACGCCAGTAGCTGCCACTACATTAATTGTAGAAAGAACATATACTTCCCCAGCTAGTACTTCTTGGGTTTCATCTAAGGTCTCAACAATAGGCGAACAGAAAGTGCCTACCACACACCACTCTCTGAGCACATCTTCTCAGCAAACAACAGCATCGTTTTCCAAGCCTCATTGGACACAAGGGACAGAGACTACTGGAGGTACTCATGTCAGCAGCACAAGCTCCAATATGACTCAAACCATTGAAACAGTCACATCCACATCTCCTTCATCCATACTAAGTGGACACATATCTCAACAAACTGTAACAGCAGGCCCAGCAAGGCAGTCAACACCACTCTCTGCCAGCATCTCTCCTCAAGAATCATCAGCTATTTCCCAAACAGGTCCCACTCAAGGCACACAGACCACACAAGAATCCCAAACCATGAGTTTATCCTCCCCCGTGATGAACACAATCAAAACAGTCACATCTGCAACTTCTTCATTCAAACCAAGTGGACACTCACTCTCAGAAAGTGTGCCTCAGGATACGTCCACCACAGGTGAAGTGACAACCTTCATCCCAGCACCCTCCAGGGAGAACCACACAACTCAGGCCACTACCACTACCACAGGACTGTGGACAGCACCAACGTACCCTGACACCACCCTGGGAACCTCAGGCGGCACATCACTTTCCATAACAAGCACCATTCGTCAGGCCACCTCTGTAGTCTCAACCTTGGGAGGCCAAGGAGGACAATCAACATCCCCTGCTACCAGCGCCTCACTTGACACAACAGCAGCCATTTCCCAAACCCATCAGACTCAAGGCACAGCGACTACTGGAGAACCGCACACCAGTACATTGGCCTCACTGGTGATGGACACCACCTTGGGGGGCACAGTTCCTGCTTTGTCATCCACAAGAAGCAGCCAAACAACCTCAGGAAATGCTCCCCCAGAAACATCTACCTCAGGTAAGATCAAGAGTTTCTCACCAACTTCCTCCAGGGAAAGCCACCAAACTCTGTCAACGACCAAACTGTCCACTGCAACCAGTCCTGACACTACTCCAGGAACCACAGGACTGGGGTCCGTTATTGTCTCCAGCACCATTTCAACCATCATTTCTGAGGTCTCAACAACAGGGACACCTACAGGACAATCAAGCCCAGCTTCTCCAAGCACCTCTCCTCAGGAAACATCAGCCATTTCCCAGATGGCTCAGACTCAAAGTACAGGAACCACCAAAGGATCTGAAACTGTCAGTTCAGTCTCCCAGGTGACTGAAACCTTCTCAGCAGTCACATCTCCACCTCCTTCATCCACATCAAATGTACACACATCTCCACAAACTGTTACCCATACACTGTCACTTTCAGGCACCAGCATAACATTTATCTCAAACCCAGTCAGCGACAGCCACAGGACCCAAACAGCAATGCCAACCATGTCATCTGGGGCATCTGAAGGGACAGCTACAGCCACTTCTTTCACCCTGAGTGATGTAGCCTCTCGTTCTCCTTCCACAATTTTGTCCACAAGTGGAGAAGTTCTGACAACAACGCCAGGCTCATTCACCCATGAAAATACGATGGCTGGGGTCATTTCCCCTGTAGGTTCTGACAATAACTCCTTGACAAATACCACACAAGTCCCTACTTCCTCAGTGGGCGAGTCAAGCACACCCACCTCTGAGCATCTTGCAACTGTTCAGACAGTAGCCTCTACTATGCATCCTATTACAAAGCCAACAGATATGGTTTCTACAAGTAATCAAAACAGTGTAGCTGGATCCACACCGACTTCACCATTTCCACCGACAAGCTACCTTTCCATCAATACCACTCCTGATACTTCTTCAGCATGTAAGTATTCTAAGAGTCCATTGCTTACTCTACAGCCATCCACAGACTATTCTGTCTCTGACTCTACTTCTTCTGGTAATGTGGGCACAGCTCAGACCATATCGAGTTTCTATACTTCAACCAGTAATTCTTCATTCTCTCAATCAGCCCCTGGCCCTGCAGTCACCTGGAGCTCCACTACCCTATTCACAGGTCACCCCACTCATCTGTCTGTTACCAGCACTTCTCCACCATCCACAGCATCCTTAAGCTCTGCCGTGAAGACTGAGACATCAGGTAGGTGGGGACTCCGGGGTCTTGGCCTCTTACAGTGGCCCAATTGGCTCAGTTCAGCCTCAAGGAGTGCTTGAGAGAGGAAGGTGAGTTAGCACTGCCAGGCTGGAGTTCAGGTCCACGAGAAGATGAAGTCAGTGGCGGGTATGGTGGGTGACAGGCTCATCATCCCTTCTATCCCAGGAGATAACTGCTTTTCTGCAGGGAGTGATTTGGGTGTGACCAGAAGACAGACAGGTTTCTAGCTGTCTCTCCCAGCTCCTAAAGTCTCTGACTCTCTTTAACTCTGCTATTTTCTCTGTAAAGCCCACTCCAGTCTTCTTTCCCTGCCTGCCCAGGAACAATCGTAACCTCACAGAAGACAGACAGTGGGAGAAGCACAGCAACATCACTACCCTCAACAACCTCCCAGACCCTTACCACTCCCACTGCTGGCACTTCCAGAGGCACCTGTTCAACAGCTGCCCCAGTCCCTATCAAGCCCGAGAAAGGCAAGTGATTCCATAAAGCTGGAGCCTCTCCACCCTGGGAGGGAGAGGATGGAGTTAGATGTGGAGGTTGTAGCTGTGGCAGCTGGATTGGATTTACCAGTGAGATCCCCCATGGGTCGCTGGGGGAACCAGTTCTGTGGATCTCTCCACTGCCCCACCTGGGCCATTGGAAGTCCAGCTGCTCTCCTACCCCCTTGATAGGGGTGGGTAACTGAGTGCTTAGTTTCAGCCTGCTTGCTCATAGACTGTTGTTTTGAATCAGAAGGGCCTTACAGGGGCAATGCAAGAGCATCAGAGTTGGGTGCTGAGGGTTGGCTTTGCACATGGTGCTGGGCTAGGAGCTAGAGATACAGAAATGATCAAGGTGCTGTCTAGCAAGAGACAGAGCTGCTGCCTCAGTAGGTGCCATTAGAGGAATAAGCCCAGGATATTAGCTGCACACACTGGAAGGCCCGAGGGAATGTCAGGGGTGGGCGGTGGGGTCAAGGTGAAGAGGAGGCTTCCTGGAAAGAGTGAATAGGAGCTGGGGTAGTGGAAGTGCCCCAGGCAGGCAGGAGGGCCTGAACAGCTGGAATAAAGGCATGGACAGGAAAAGCAGTCCTAGTGTTGCATGGGGAGGAGATCCGTAAAGCATTTGGCGTTACCAGAAGTGAGGGGAAGGGTGCTGAGAAGCAAAGCTGTCATGTGAGGGAATCTTGTAGATAACAGGCACCAGGGAGGACGTGGCGTGATTTACATTTATGAACAGTGCCATGGTGGCTGGGGTGGGGGATGAATTTGCAGGAGGCCAGGAGAGCAGTGTAGAGACTGCTGCAGTATTCCAAGCAGCACCAGGTGAGGGCTGCCAGTACAGAAAGGAGGAGGCCCATTTGAGAAATGTTTAGGACAAGGTTTCTCAAATTGGAGCCCAAGGACCTCCATGGGGGATCTGATGACAAATTCTACGGGGATTTTAAGTTTACCTAGAGAAATACCATCTTAGGGAACAAGTCTCATTCTGTGAAATGACCTTTCAATTACTCATCTTCACTACATTGGAGGAATTTTGTCTTTTCACCCTTAAAAGAATTTTGAGTACCATAACTGGTACAGAATAATTTGTTGGTATTTTGACAGCAGAACCTGTTTTTCTTCAAACTGGGGAAGGCTGAGCGTACCATTTCAGGGGTAAAATGAGGAGATGGGTTGAATGCAAGTGGAGAGAGGAGTCCTTGATGGCTCCCACTTAGAGGAACAGGGGGCAAGGGCGGAGGAGCAGCTTGGGGACACTCTTGGGGGCCCCTACCAGCCCTGAGGACATCAGGGCCCATGAGAACTTCCTGCTCCTCTTTGTACCGGCCCAGGCGTTTCCCTCTTCCCCTATGGGCTGTGTGCTGGAGACCAGGAGTTTGTCAAGAGGACTGTGGACTTCACCTCGCCACTCTTCAAACCCCAGATTGGCTTCCCCCTCGGCTCCTCTCTCCGGGATTCCCTCTATGTGAGTCCCCGACTGCAGCCCAAAGGGCAGGACCCATGACCTGCATTCCGCAGGCCTTGCTTCTCCCTCTAAGCCTCAGAGACATCCCTGTGACCATGACCAACCATGACCATGACCAAGCAGGAGAATGGAAGGAGACACCTACTGTGTCCCTGCCGCTAGCTCAGTTTGCATGCACCATCTTTAATGATAGGGCACCAGCTGAAGAAGACAGGGAGCTAGGCAAGGCCTCCCCACCCAGGTGGACAGAAGGGTTGTCACCTCAGTAGAGCAGTGCCGGGGCCCAGTAAGCTCTCCACTGTTTTCACGGGCCCTTTTATTGAGTAGGATGCTCTGCTTGGGAAAATTGACTCTTTGATGCTGTTCACATTTTCTATAATTATTTCCTGGTTCCCTGGTCCAAGTATTGATACTTCATGTCTCCCGGAGGAGAGCTGAATGGCAGTCGTGGCCCTCAGTGAGGGGGCTGAGTCAGGACACACTGTGAAAGTGTGACACAGCGATGGGGTGAGGGTATCAATTCTTTTAGCTCTAACGGATATAGCACAAGATTCAGGGGTGGGGCTAAGGGGATTTACCCAGAGACGTCTGCTCTATGATGATGGGCTGGTCTGTAGATGGGTCTGCCACTGAAGCAGGACAAAACCTACCACCTTAGGAAGGACTTAGGACGTGAGGAATGGCCTAAGGATGAAGAGTATTTGTGGGAGAACTATGTACAGGGCCTCTCCCGGCAGGCAGGGAGATGGATGAGACCTTCCAGAGGTTGTTGAAATCTCTGAAGTTCTACCCTCATGCATCCCAGGAGCTGACCCAAGGCTGGGATGTTCCCTCCCTGAATGCTAACCAGAAGAACCTTTGTGCTCAGTTCACAGATAATGGCCAAATCATTTTTCCGGAGTCAGAGTACCAGATTTTCTCCTACCCCAACCCTCCCCCTAGAGGCTTTACAGCCTGGGATCCTGTGGCCCTGGTGGCTCCATTCTGGGACGATGCTGATTTCTCCAGCAGCCGGGGAACCATATTTTACCAGGTGGGCGTTTCAGAGCTCAGCGCTCAGGGTCCTGCAGCAGGCAAGGAGAGACAAAGGGCTGTGTGGAGGACCTTGAAAGTGCTCCAGCTGTCAGAGCCCAGGCTCAGTGTGGGCAGGGATTGAAGCTTAAATATGGGGGCGGGAAGGAAGCAGACTAGGACACAACCACAGGAAGACTGCAGGTGACAGAGATGCGGTGCAGCGATCCATGGTTTGATTTTAGAATGAGGTTGTAGGGGTCCATCCTAACGAAGCTGAATCAAGCAGGGACCCTGCGTGTGCTCCTGGGTGGGGTTTATGACTCCAGTCAGTGGGAGGTACCAGCACAATGAAAGCTACCGTAGGCGAATGTGGATCGTGCCCCTGCCACGGACAAGGCACTGTAGAAGGTCCAAAGGTGAAGAAATGCATGCCTGTCGTCAAGGAGCCTGCAGCCGGACATAGGGAGGTACAGACGGGCGCAGGTGGTTGCACAGTCAGAGCCAGCTTATGCTAAGAGATGCACAAGTTCAAGTCCAGAAGACTTGGGTTTCTGGGCCTCGACTCTCCACTCCATACACCCCAGGTGTCCCTGTGGCCCGAATTTGGATCTATCTTAAGGTCACAGGCACTAACTGTGAAAATGTAGGCCTGGGAGGGGGAAGGATGGGAGACGCAGGTGGGCTAAAGTGAGCAGAAAGTGGGGGGTCCCTCAGGAGTATTGAGCTGGGACCCTCATTTCCTTGTCCGTATCCGCCTTCTTTTTCTAGGAATACGAGACTCTCTATGATGAATACAACCTGCTAGTGAGGGAGGTGGAGTCTTGGATTAAAAGGTTAACAAACACCTGGAACTACAAAGCCAGGTGGACGCTAAAGGTCACGTGGGTCCACGTCCCCGCCTATCCTGCCTGGGGGACCATCGGGGTGAGTGGACCAATGGGCACTTCCCTGTGAACCATCTGGAAGTCAGACATCCTAGAATCCTAGGCAGGGCCCACTCTTCTAAACTCCTCTCTGACTCAAGGACAGATGGCTGATTATAGCACTCCCCTCCGGGCCCACCTCCCCGCCTCCCCATCCCTCATCCCTCCACCTCCAACCCCCCCCCAACCCACCCTGTTTCCTGAGCACTTACCACGTGCCAGGTGTGCCTCAGGGCTTTGCTTACATGACATCACACCAGCCCAGAGCACTGGGTATTAGGAGTTGAAACATGGGACATGAAATTTCTGTTAGTCAAAAGTGGCTGCCTACTGGCAATTTTATATGGCTCAACCTAATATTATTATTCACATATTAGAGATGAGGGAGATGATGGCTAGAGAGGTTAAACAACTTGCTCATGGTCACCCAGCTAGGAAATGACAAAGCCAGGCCTGGAACTGAGGTTTTTCTGACTCCGCACTCTGGCTCTCAACCGAAATGCATCCAGTGGAAGGGGGCACACCACAGGCTCTTCTTAATCTTCTCTCTGGGGCCTCACCGCTCGGACAGTCACAAAGTTATTCCTTGTGTCTGGTCTAAAAAGTCACTCATTTCTTCATTGGCTCAACAAGTTCATTGCTTACCTCCTTTGTACAAGCCCAGTGCTTGACACCTACCTTCAGAGAACCTCCAGTCTCACCTGCGTGGTCCTCCACACTATTTAGGGTGGGGGACATTGGGACAATATCCTTAAATATCCCAGAGGAAGTTCCTCAGGCCTCTCCCAGCTCTCGAGTGTCTTGGCTAACCTCTCAGGTTGCTGAAGCTTTCTCATACAGACCCTCTTCTAACTGGATTCTAACCCAGAGTCCTTTACCTTCCCTCCCTGGAAAGAAGTCACAAAGAAAGCGAATCCACCATGGCAGGTGCTTTGACAGTTAGGGTGAAATCTGTGCATAATTCCAAACTTGTTTATATTTTAAGCCCATGCCTTTGCTCTGGGTAGGCCAGGAAAAGGTGACGTGGATGTGGTGGGGGTGGGGGGTGGGATGGGTGGTGGGACATCCCAGATCTCTCACAGGCATCCCTATGTCTGTCTCCTACCAACCCCCAGACCAACACCTACCAGGCCATCCTTTCCACAGACGGGAGCAGGTCCTACGCCATGTTTCTCTACCAAAGCGGCGGTATGCAGTGGGATGTGACCCAGCGCCCAGGCAACCCTGTCCTGATGGGCTTCTCCAGGTAGGACAGGGAGGGGCTGTCAGCCCTTAGCAGATAATTGGAGCCCTGCAGAGCAGGGCTTGCGCTGCACACACACTCCATCCCCCCCAGGACAAGGCAGGATTCCTCCTTGCCAATGCTTCTGACTCACACAGACTCCAGTTCCCATTTCTTGCTGTTTCAGATTAAAAGATCCCTATTCACCCTGCCATTCTCTTTCCTACCCCAATCCCCGTGCACAGTGATAATAATTCCCAGAGCTTTCACTTCTAGGATTTCCACTGACATTAGCTGACCTCTCTCGACTTCTCAAATATCATCACAATAACAGCCAACATTTATTACACCAAGTACTTAATAGGCATTATTTCATTTGACTATCACAACAACCTCATGAAGGAGATACCATTTACTACCCATTCTGCAGGTAAGGAAACTGAGGTACAAATAGACAAGTCATTGCCCAAAGTCACAGAGCTGGGAAGTGGCAAAGCAGGAAGTTGAATCCAAAATATAATGCTGAAATCTGCCTTCCTGACTTCTGATGGGCTGAGAATTAACCTCTCGCCCAGGGGCACCAACAGCTTGTGTGGGGTCAGTGGCAAAGATGGAGAGCAGAGAGGTGGATGGCGCGTGGATGCGGGCGTGGGTTCCCAAGTGTGGAGATGGCTCGTTCTCTGACACAACAGCTCCGAGCCATGGTGTGTGTGCAATCAGTTGTGAAGGTCACACGTAATTTGTTACTGGTAATTGCTGCAAGGGTTTTTCTCCGAGAGTGTGTTCAGGATCGCCCCTATAATTACATTGCTTTCACTTGCTTTTTGATGTGCCCTGGAGGAGAAAGTAGCGGAATTATCCGACCTAGCTAGGAATTTCACACCATTCTGAGTGCACCCATGGAAGGTGTCATGCCCAGGTGCCTCATCTGTCCTGTGTCAAAGGGGAGAAAGGATCCGGAGTCGCTGCTCTGAGGCGTGCACCCAGAGAGGCTGAGGGTTCTGCTCCAGGGTTTCCTCCTTCCTGCAGCGGCGCTTAAACAGCACCCCGGGATGTGTGGGGAGGGGCGGAGCACCGATTGCCCAGGTCCTCCTAACTCAGAGACTGCTCTTAACCCTCACAACCAGCCGTCCCCTACAGTGCCCCCTCTCCAACCCCTAGTTGAAGGGAAACTAACAGGAAGGAGGCCTGAGCTGTTTCTTTCACACACCTGTCTCAGGACCCGTTTCCTGCAGTTCTCCATCTGATGTGGAATAAATTAGGGCCTCCTACCCCTGCCCCATCCGCCTCCTTCCCTCCCCTGCTTAGCGCTGGGAGTCAGTGATTCTGACTGAATAGCTGACTGACCAGCTGATAACTAATGACCGGCTGGACCGAGTGGGCTGACTGACCGGCCAGATGAATGAATAACTTGCCGACTGAGGGGAAAGACTCTGTGTGTGACAGAGGCCAGAGATTCTTTCCTTTGCCTGCAGTGGAGATGGGTATTTCAAAAATAGCCCGTTGACATTCCAGCCAGTGTGGAAGAAGTATCGTCCAGACCAATTCCTGGATTCCAACTCAGGTAAAACGCCACCTTATCACACTGGAGGGATTCAAGTCCTCTTCTGTCTCGCACTCCGTGTGCCATGACAGTCCTAGAGGGGCAGCTCCCTTGTATCTCCACCATCCCAAAGGGTGTTTCCAGCACAATCTGACCTCCCACAGGTGGAATCCAGACTTGGCACTGCCCAGGGAGCAGCGTACCTCCTGCACCCTCATGCAGTACAGAGTCTTCTCCCTGGAATGAGCCAAACCCAGGAGGGCAATGAGAGGGGGCCCAGATCCTGAAAGTGAGGACGGGGTACAGCAGGAGGTGGGGACATGAATGAGCAGTTAGGAAAATTCTCCAAGTGTCCTGTCCTAGAGCTGGAGAGAGAACCCAGATGAGATCCCTTAATGGATCTACCAAAAAGGAGTTCCAGGGGATCTAACATCCATTCAGTCATCATTTATTGAGTACCTGCTGTGTGCTGGACACAGTGCTAAGAGCCACAAGTATGAAAAAAATAAAGACCAACTATGTTGGTCTCAGAGAGCTCTTTGGTAAGAAGGCCAGTACTTTAGGTCCCATGGGCCTCCTCCATGACTTGTACTGTCTGGTGGCCCCAAAGGGAAAGAAATTACAGTTTCCAAAATGTGATAGAACAAAAGATATTTTAGCATTAGAAATTAGCCATGTAAACTGTGAAGCATAAATCCAGTTCTATTTGTTCTGTGGCAAGAAATTCTGGTAAACAGAAGCTGAGTCAAATCATGAGTGCCATCTTGTGGAGAAAGCTATCCTATCAGATTAAGTCCCTTCTATCCAGATGCATCTGCTTGTGATGTAGGGGGCGCAATGTGATAGTGTGTGTGTGTGTTTTGGGGGAGAGTATCTGGTGTGTTTCCCTCGATACCAGGCCATTGTGGAGAAGATACGCGAAGCTAATCATAAACAATGATTATCCTTTTCAAAACCTTATCAAGCTGTAGTCATCTTGATAATTTCTTCTTTTGTGTGGGAACAGGATCAAAACCTAATACATTATGTCCTATGCATTTTTTTGTACTCTGGAGCCCCATTTCTCTCTCATGCAGCTGGGGTGGGTGGTAAGTAACTTACAGTTAATTAAAGGTCTATTTGAAGTCCAAACCCCCTTCAGGATTTCTTCTCCCAGTTACTTCTCATTTCCAAGGATGGCATCTGGGCACAGAGGAAGCTTCCTCAGCCTCGTATTGTCGGAGCAAGCGTCTGCTTCATGTGCCACCCTCCCTGTGGCTCCCCAGCTGACCTCTGAGCCTCAGCCTCCATCCTGGCTGCTTTGGCCACTGGCATGTCTGTGCAAGTGTCTGAGCATGTAGCTGGTGGCTGGTGGCATCACTCACTGAGATATAGGGTGCATGAGGAGAAACTGGTTTGGGGGGATTGGCAGGTATTGGAGCTTAGAGTAGCAGACATGAGGGTAGAGAATGGGGTGGAGTGAAGCTCAGGGCCAGGGTTTGGCTCTGAGTTGGGTATAGGTGAGCTCTCTCTGCCCAGCACTTGTCCCAGGGTTTCACCCTAAGATCCAAGCTTTGGGATTTTGATCGTCACATCAAAGGGGCCTTTGGGGAGGAATCCCTGCCAGTCTCAGTTGGGTTCATCCCTGGAAGAGCTATCCAGAGTTGGGGGAGTGACATACAGAGGGTGCATTTATGAGTTTTGCTTGTCCCTAAAGCTAAATCAGAGCTTGTGGCCCCAGGCCCTGGGATAACCCCTTCTTGCTCTGCTCCCCCAGGCTTCCGAGGGCTGCAAATCTACAAGCTACACAAGGAAGAAAAGCGCAACTACCGTCTCCAGTGCCTGCAGTGGTTGAAGAGAGTCTCAGTGGCCCAGCTGGGGCTGGAACCAGATCTCCTGCCCGTGTTCCTGGAGGCAGGGACTATGGGACTTGAGATTCCAGCCCATCAACATAGGTGACGCCTCCTTCCTATCTCTCGAGGCACCCCCGGTGTCCCCCACAAGCCCACCCCCTCCCTCTGGCCATGCCTGACCTTTCCCTTCCGGGGCACCCTCAGTTCCTCCCTGGAAGCACCCCGACCCCACTGCTGCCACCACCACGGGCATCCTGGGCCTGAGTGTGTCTGGGCTTGTTGCAGCCTGGTCGGGCCTTGGCAGCAGGCAGCTGTGCAGCTTCTCCTCCTGGAGAGGGGGCGTGTGCTGCAGCTACGGACCCTGGGGAGAGCTTCTCCAAGGCTGGAGAGTGCAGAGTCCTTGGCAGTTTGGTAAGTGTGTCCACGGAAAACTCAACCCCGCCTTTTCCGGAGCTTTCCGTTCTTCACTGTCAGAGACCAGCTTGGGCTCCACGTCAGCAGTGGGACCCACAGAATGAAGCCTCTTTTCCCCATTTCCTCCCAGCTGCTTCCCCTCAATTTCCTGATCTTGTAAGATTAGGGAGTTTCCGACACCCCTCCCAGCTGGAGTCCTAGGGGTTTCTGACTGAGTTCCTCTTGCCTCATCTCCACTTGGCCCATAACCCAGCCCAGAGTAGGGGCATCTTTCTAGGGAAGGGGGGGGGGCCTGGTCTGACCCAGATTAGCAGGCTGTCTGGGGGAAGCCATGGGGTCGTTTCCCGCAGAGACCTTCCAAAGGAGCTAGAGAGGACAGGGTTGGGGGCCCAGGGTAAGCATGTGCTCCCCACCTCCTCCCTGCAATCTCAGCAGCCTCCTTAGTCCCCAGACGACCAGCCACGGCCTCCCACTCCCAGCGCTTGGAAAGCGGTGGGACTCAGCACCCCCCACTCCAAGAAAGGAAGGACCCTGTGCCTGCCCACCAGAGGCTTTGCTCCACGTGGCTCTGACAAGCCCACAAGGGACATAGTAACTGGTCAATGGCCTAAGGTCATTAAGCAGGGTGGGATCTGAACTCATGTGGGCCTGATTTGCCAACCATGCCCTTGCCGCCCACATCATCCTGCCCAAACCTGCCAGCTGGGTCCTGCAGGTCCCTCATCTCCCCCAACCCGCTGCTCTTCCCCACAGACCAAGAACTGGAGCCGCAGAATTGGTGTTGCCGTTTCAACGATAAGCCCTCCTTCTGCGCCCTGTACCAGCTCAGGAGGCCCCGCGTCAGCTGCGCTGGGTACCAGCCCCCGAGGCCAGGTGAGGCTGCCGGAGCCCAGCCCTGGGGCAGGGCTGAAGTGGAAGATCTGGGGAGGGGTAGCCTCTCGGGGTCTGGACCAGGGCGGCAGAAGCTTCCTGGGGCAGCGCTGTGACCACAAGGGAAGGTGGAGGTGTGTGCGGAGTGTGGCAGAGGAGGGACTTCACACACGGCCCTGCGGAGGGAGAGGTGTGGTAGGTGGGGAGGTAATGAGAGGACATGAGTGGGCACACAAGCACAAGAGGGCTTTCGGGGAGGGTTAAATGCTCCATGAGCACCTCTCCAGGCTGAAGCCTCCCAGGTCTTTCCCTGGTCTGCCCTGCCAACCTGGTACCTCATTTGTTCCAGCCTGGATGTTTGGGGACCCCCACATCACCACCTTGGATGGTGCCAATTACACCTTCAATGGGCTGGGAGACTTCCTGCTGGTCCGGACCCAGGATAGAAACTCCTCCTTCCTGCTGCAGGGCCGCACTGCCCAGACCAGCTCGGCCCAGGCCACCAACTTCATTGCCTTCGCCGCTGAATACAGCTCCAGCAGCCTGGACCCCATCACGGTGAGTGGGGCCGGGGTCCTCCCCTCGCAGGGAGCCTTTAGCTCAGGAACCTTCAGCTGGAGACTGAGGCCCCGGAGGAGAAAGAGAAGGAAGAAGGGAAGGGAGCAGGAGGGAGGGAGGACGCATCCTGCCAGCGCAGTGGTTCAGATTAGGAGTTTGGGATTAACACACATACACACTACTGTACACACAACAAGGACCTACTATATAGCCCAGGGAACTATACCGAATATTTTGTAATAACCTACAAGGGAAGAGAATCTGAAGAATTATATATATATATATATTCTTCATATACATATATGTCTGAATTGCTGTGTTGTACACCTGAAACTAACATGATATTGTAAATCAACTATACTTCAATAAGAATAAATAAATAATTTAAAAAAGAGTCAACCCGGGAGACACGGGATTAGGGTCCTGGCTGTGAGATTGAAGGAACAACTTAACTTCCAGTGCCTCTTTTTCCTTAGAGTAAAATGGGGATGATAATATTACCTACCTCACAGGGCCGCTGTGAGATTTAAAAGCTAATCTATGAAACGTGCCTCGCTCAGAGCCTGGCCCATGCCAAGCGCCTCACACATGGTAGCTAGCATCACCTCATGGTCACACTCCCCATCACCTTCACCTTCATCCAAGCCCCAGGCTCTGAGCTCTGCGCAGCCTCCTTCCTCAGTTTCTGGGCCCACCTGCAGGTCGGTCTTAGGCCTCTGCCAATTCCCTTCCAGGTTCAATGGCTCCTTGAGCCCAGTGACACAATCCACGTTCGGCTCAACAACCAGACTGTAACATTTGACACTAACCGTGAAGGTGCAAAAGGTAGGCTGGGGACAGCCGTCAGCTGCCCTCTCCTGCTACCCTGGGTCAGGATCAGCAGGGTGCCCAGCACCAGGGAGAAGGGAGCTGGGGCGGAGAGGCAGTGGCGTTGGGGAAGAGCAGCGTGGTCACCACCCCTGCTGTCCCTCCAGCAGCTGTGCCTGAGCAGTTCCTTCACCAGAGCTGGGCCTTAAACTTTCCCTCCTCACTTTTCTCCTTCCCCTGAGGCCATGACAGCCTCTCTACAACAGCCCGTCCTCAGTCCCCAGGGAGAAGGGTGTGGGGTGGGCCGTGAAGGTGTCCTGTGAGTGTGGTTTGGGGCCACTGGAGTAGGACCCTGCAGGGCATCTCCCAGCTGCTCTTAGTCTCCTCGCTGCATCTTGAAACCTCACTACTGCCAAGTCTTGGGCCTCCAGGGTTCCAACGCTGGCTCTTTCCTCATTTGTCTCCCAACATTCCAGGCCAGGAGATGTTCAACACCTCTGGAGTTGTAATGACCCGCAGTGGCTCCACGGTATCAGCCAGCTTTGATGGGGCAGTGACCATCTCCGTGATCGCTATCTCCAACATCCTCCACGCGTCCTGCAGCCTCCCGGAGGAGTATCAGAACCACACAGAGGGCCTCATGGGTAAGGAACAGGCAGGAGCCTGCCTCTGCTGTGGGAGCTCAGACCCCCCAGCCCGTAAGCAGCTCCACCTCCAGTGGGCCTGTGGACATCACAGGTGGAATTTCCTTTCTCAGCCTCCTTGGAACAGAGCCTGAGGGTACAGAGCAGCAGGGAAGGAGGAGGGACGTAGCTCTTCAGCTGCCTCTGAGGCTCACTTCCCGTCCTCCTGAAGCTCTGGGTCCAGGGCAGCGGGGGGGCAGGGGGCATCGAGGATGGGCTCTGGGGAGCATGGGGCCAGCAGCCACCCTTCCCCTCCCTGCCTCCCTCCCTCCCTCCCTCTGGCTTCACACCTTCCCACCCTCCCCATCCCCCACATTCCCTCCCTTCTTTCCCCACTTCCTCCTTCACTTCCTTCTTCCCTGAAGCAGAGGGGCAGGCTCTGAGGCTATAGTCCTCTCCTGGCCTCCTGGAGGACTGAACCGACAACAGATGCCACTGAAAGAGGCTTCGCAGGCCCCCTACTCCCCACATCTCCATGTGACCTGTTGGATGCTCCCCAGGGAAGGGAGGGCCACAGTCCCAGGGTGGCTGACCCCTGCTCTGTCCCTCAGGCTTCTGGAACGGCAACCCAGATGACGACTTCAGGATGCCCAATGGCTCCACCCTTCCCCCAGGGAGCACCGAGGAGATGCTTTTTCACTATGGAATGACCTGTGAGTCTGAGGCTCAGGGTCCCCAGGCAGATGGGGTAGGGCCAGGATGAAGGAAGCTGCCGCACTGTCTCCCTCAGGCCTGTGGGGACCAGACCTCTGTCCTCTATGAGAGGGGAGTAGGAAGGAAGAGACCTGAGGATGCTGGTGCCACCTCAGATTTGTCCCCTCCACTTCCGTCCCACCTGCGTCTCTCTACCTGGAAGAGAGGACAAGGAAGCTGGGTGGCCCTCACTCACGAGAGCGGGGATTTCCAGAATCAGAAGCTGGAAGTCGCTCTGTCCTTCCACATACCCCTCCCCCACCCAAACCATATAAAGTAAGGGTAAGGGGTGGACACAGCAGAAATATAGCTGGAGTCCCACCCTGGTGCCACCACCATCGCACCTTGTGTGTTTTAGGGGAAATCAATGGAACAAGCCTTTTGGGCAAGAGGGACGACCATTTGCCGTCCAACTTCACCCCTGTCTTCTTTTCACAACTGTCGGGAAACAAATCTTTGAATGAAAATTTGACCTCCCAGTGTAATGGAGATACACACTGCATCTACGATGCCCTGGCCACAGGAAACAAAAGCCTTGGACTGTACACTGAGATGCTCTCTAGAAGATACCAGCTGATGAACACCACCCTGAGTAAGTGCTATGAGGCCCAGGGAGGCATGTGCAGAGTTAGGGGGCAGATGAGGTGACCCCCTTCCATGACACTCCTTTAAGCTACACATTTTTAAAACTTAACAGACTCTTTTGCTCATGTTATTCCTCTGCTCAAACCGTCCCATGATCCCCCAGCCCTGTCCTTATGATAACCTTCAAAGCCCTATCCAGTCTGGCCCCCTTGCCTCTCCAAACTCTTCTCCTAGGACTTCCCACCTCACTCATTCCACTCCAGCCCCACTGGCTTCTTTGTGTTCTTCACACATGCCAGGCTCACACCCGACTCCGAGACACCGCACGCGCTATTCTCTTTGCCTGGAATGCCCTTCCCCCAGAGAGCCACAGGCTCGTCCCTCACCTCCTTCCAATCTCTATTCAAATGTCACCTTCTCAGCAGTGCCTTTCTTGGCTAGCCTGCCTAAAATTTCACATTCACCCCCACTTCCTATTTGCCTTCCCTGCTTTATTTTTTCTCCTTTGTATCTATAACTATCTAACATATTTTCTAATTTTCATAGGTATCTTTTTTATTATTTGTTCATTGCTTCATCCTTACTACCTAGAACAGTTCCAGCCATAGAGTAGATACTCAGTAAATATTTCTTATGACTGACTGAATGAATGAATGAATAAACAATTGATGGAAATAGCAGGGCTCCAAAACACAGAGACCAGTGCAAAGGTTTTACTCCCTCTCCATTTCCTGACAAATGCAAAGCCCATCAGATGTTACCCTCATGGTCTACAGCCCTCTTCCAAAGGTAAAACTCCACAACGGTCTGAGCAATGCTGACCTCTGATTCACTTCATACCATGCCCAGAGTAGCATTCTGATCAGGAAAGAACTTGAATCCTGTTTGAGGAGAAGATAAAAGAGAGAATAAAGATTTGGGTGTGTGGGCAGTACAACCACAACCTTCTCTGCATGTGTCTGAGAGCAGGTACACAGAATAATTCCTGCTTCTGGAGGTAGGTCACAGCCCGGGCAATGCCTCACACAAGAGAGAGGACTGAAGAAACAGGAGGCCCAGAAGGCAAGAGAGTATCTTGCCTCACATCTCGCATTCCTTCTTTGTGTCTCAGATCAGTACCCCCCGTCTATTGAGGGTCCTGATGTGATGGAAGCCTACATGGGACAGGCCAAGGTGGCTAATTACACCAGCAGCACTAAGGACGTCACATTCACTCTCAGAAACAACTACACTGACTTCAAGCTCTTTGGTAAGAATCCTTGGCTGCGGCTGTAGCAGATGAGGTCACAGTCAAGCTTTGGGTAATTTTGCATTATTATACCCTGTGCAGTTTCATGTCACTTTTCCATTGGAATATCCAGGACCAAAATTTCTTGGGAATAATCCCTGTAATTCAAACAGGTGCCCCTGGTGAATAGTAGTGATGGGCTTCTGGAGATTTGGCTGGCTAGCTAGACTGCCTCTGGGCATGTACAACTGATTCAAAGATCATTTCATCTCAGTCTTATAATATGCAATCATCCTTACGCAATCAACAGATTATTAGAATAAACATAACAATTAACAAATACTAATTTCAAACATTTTCATATCTATTAAAAGAAGGATATCATATGGAACGAGATTTAAAGAAAAGCAAATAACTTCATTTGGTACCTTTCTCACTATTTTTATGTTTGTCAACCAAGTTTACTTCACTTTGCCTCTCTTTATCTGCTTTTCTGCGCTGGGACCAAGCAAAGCTCCATCTTTCCCTCCCAGTAATGGTGTGAAGACCTGGTTTCAGGCCTGTAACCATGATCTGGGTTAAGAGTCAAAGCCCAGGGAATTCCCTGGCAGTCCAGTCCTTAAGACTCAGCACTTTCGCTGCCGTGGGCCCGGGCTCAATCCCCGGTTTGGGAACTAAGATCCCACAAACCACGAGGCATGGCAAAAAAAAAAAAAAAAAAGAGTCAAAGACCACAGGATGTAGCTTGCCTTCTGTTGCCAGCACTAATTAAGCTGGTGACTGTTGTTTGCTAAAACCAAAGCCCTTAGGGACCTTATTCTGAGCTCTGAGCACCTCTCTGACTCATTTTCTTTCTCTGTGCATAAGAAGGGACTGCTTTGGCTGTACCCTGTCGCTCCATATAGCATCCCCTCAGGTGCCAAATGAATAGTATCAGGAGATTTTCTCCTCCATGGGGCTCCTATCCTGAAGAGTGTTGGCCTGGAAGTTATGCTTGTTTGTTCCCTCCTATCAGCTCTTCTCAATCTACTGTTTTAAGGAGACGTTCCTATTTTCTTGAAAAACATAAGACAGGTTGGATCAGAAGAGTCTTTATTGATAGGTAGCAGTGTTTCACTGTAGTCTGGTGTGTGAAGGTGGCTGGTCAAAGGTCCAGGCAATGAGAGCAGTGGGTGAGAAATCAGGGCGAGGGATGAGGATGCCATGAAGCTGAAGTCAGTTTGGCCTGCAGCGTAGCCTGGGGAAGTGTTGGGAGGATCCTGGCCTTGGTCCTCCATCGCCCCTGGATGTCCCATCCTGGTGCAGGCCTAGGCAGCGTTGCCTTTTGGGGTCTCTTCAGGGGGAGCAGCTGCCTCCCCCTCTGTGAGGTTCCACCCTACAATCGCTGAGTTGGGCTGTGCCACCTCCAGCTCGGAGCGTGATCAGGATTACTCCAGGAAAGCAGCCTTGCTCAAGGAAATGCCGGAAAAAATTGGAGGGGTGTTCTGGCGGGGGTGGGGGGGATGTCCAGCATCAGCTCTTGGGGTGGCGGAGAGCAGAGCAGTTGAGGCCTCCAGCTCTCAACAGTCTCGTCTTCCCTGGGGCAGAGAATGGGACATTGCTATGGACACCAAAGTTGCTGGAACCACTTACTCTGGAGATTCTAGCAAGAAGTGCCAAGGACAACTTGTCATCTGTACTCAAGCCAAGGACAGTGGTCTGTGCGTGCGAGGCAGAGAGCCAGTGTTTATACAACCAGACCAGCTGGGTGGGTGATTCCTCCCTGGAGGTGAGTGGCGAAGAGGGTTGGCGGTGGGGGGGGCGGGGTTCCAAGTTGAGGGAAAGGAAGTGGGAACTGAAAGGATGTCGTCCTTCAGCTCCTCTGTGCTAATGTGTGTGATGGGAGGCGGGTGGAGCTGTGGTAGGTGAGTAGAGCAGACAACAATCTCGGGCCACAAACTTACAAGTGTAAGAAATAGAACTTTCTTTCCTGCTTATAGCTCAACTGAATTTTTATCTCCCAGCTCCCATTTAGCCAGGCTGGCAGGAAACTTCCACCTCAGTCTTTCTTAGAGTTGCCCAGTGGTTGCCAGCTCCATGGTTCTGGAGTAAGACAGTGAAGTAAGACAGTAAGATGTGGGTAGGAAGGTGCCCATGTGGTCCCTGGGCCTGAGTCTACGTGGATCACAGCTCCAGGCACCCTCCCTTCAGACATAGGGGAGTGTTCTGTGGCTTCTGTGCGTTGCTCAGACACAGGAAACCCTGTGGCTTGGGCAGAGTGGCTTAGGGTCCCATCTGCCTAGAAGCACTGCGTAGCCATTTCTCTGGGGCTTCATCTTCATGGTGTTGGGAAGAGCAGTACAGATCCCTCTGATCTTGGTCCCCCCAAAACCTTTTTTTTTCCCCTTTTACTCTCTTCCTCCAACTAAAAGAAACATCTCTTTGGCAGTTTGAAGAAAATCCTTCTCCATTCAAGTTTCTAGCCAAGATACTTGGCCTAAGTCCATGAATCTGGCCCCATCTGCTTTTTTTTTAACTTTTTGGGAGGAGTCAGAAAGGAAAGTGTTCGGCTGGCAATACCCCACTACCTCCTTCACCTCTTACACACACACACACACACACACACACACACACACACACCCTTCTCCTGAAGCATGAGCAGAGAATTCCTACTTGAAAGGGAGAGAGGTGGAGGAGTCCAGGAGGCAGAAAAGGAAAAAAATACAGAGTAGGGGAAAAAGGGATTAAAATCAATATATTATTTTAGATATCCCAAGATATCCAGTGTTAAAGGGTTCCACTTCGGGGAGCTTTCCAGCGTCATCTCAGTAGGCAAGATAGAAAAGAGAGATGAGGAACTTGATGAGGATCTGGACGATTCCCCTCCCTGTGCCCTTGTTCTGGTTGTTGCGAGCTCTCACTGTGCTCAGCAACGAGCCTCCTTCTTGCCTGGGAGTCAGCAAGGGAAGAGAGAGCAGGAAACTGCAGCTTACGTAGGATCCAGTTTTCCAGGGATAGTAGAATATTTATTTATTTAGCCCCTGTCTAGGAAGGGTTTCAGGCAAGGAGATTTGCTGTAAGAGGGAAGAGGCTGGGATCCCGGGGCAGAGGCCAGGCAGAGGGCTCAGGAAAAGGATGGCCCAGGGAGGCCACGTGGCCTGGAGGACAGTCTGCCTTTGACAGGGACGTGCAGGCCCAGGGCCTGTTCAAGAAGCTGCTCAGTGGATACTGGCAGAATTAAGACAAGGACTCAGGGTCCATAGGTTCTCAGACCTGAGGGGTTGGTATAGCAACACCCCAGAAACCCTTCATGGTTCAGCCTCCTGGCCGCCCAGTGATCAGCAACCTATTCCAGGTGGCCGACTGCAAGTGTGACGGGAACACCACAGGCCGCTACTGCAACCGCACCAAGGACCCCTGTGAAGAGCAGTGCTTCCCGAGTGTGAAGTGCATTTCCGGGAAGGGCTGTGAGGCCTGCCCCCCGCACCTGACTGGGGATGGACGTCACTGTGCACGTGAGCTGGGGACAGGGCCTCGGCAGGAGGAGGTTCTGGGGACAGGTGACATCTCGAGGGCCTAAGACAACTGGGCGAACCATTTCTCCCCCCTTTCCAGCAAGTCTTTAGAATGTTCAATACAGGTGGGTATGGTAAGGAGGTAAGGTGGGTATGGCAGGGTGTGAGGCCGAAGGAGAAGAGATTGTACAGGCATGGAGGAGGGGCCAGAGCTGAGAAGCCCTGAGGCACTGTTGGGGGAAACCCCGGGCAAAAGACTGAAGATGGCCTGGAGAGGGGAGGGAACTTTTAGCAGCAGCCAGGGAGCCAGAAGTAGGCTGGGGTGGGGCCCTCAGGCTCCGGGGGCTTTCAGAGATGCAAGGCCCAGGGTCTCTGCATTTCCCTAGTCAGGGGGGGGATGGGGGGCGGGGGTGCTGCCATGGGCATCTGGTGGCAGGGGTGCCTCGTCTTCCCTTTGAGTCCTCCTTCCACCATCTGTTGCTTGACCTTTGAGCCATCAGAGTCATGAGGGCATCACGGTGAGGCCTCCACTAAGCCCCCTGAAGCGCCCCAGTGAAGTCTAGAGACCACTGCATCTTCTGAGCAGAGACCAGAGAGGTAGAACCACAGCCTTATAAAGGCAGAAAAGGGGATGGAAGTGAAGAAAACAGGTCGGTGGGCTTTCCTGAAAGAGAGTCCTTTCCTGATGGGAAGGGTCTGATAAACACTCCATTCCCTCAACAGAATTGGGAGAACCCTTACCTGGCAGGGGAAGAAGGGTCGCCCGGCAAAGAAATGTCTGGAAAAGGAAGAAGGATAGTTCGGGGTTCAGAGTGGCCCACAAGCAGAATGCAGTTTAAGTGGGCTTTGCGGGAAAGAAATCAAGCCTGTCCTGGGAGCAGCTTTCCCTGGGCCGGGGGCTGCCCCTTGCTGCTGAGAGAGGTGTTGCTGACCTCTCTGCTCCCCCTACAGCTCTGGAGAACCCCTTCCTCTGTCAGAACAAGTCCTGCCCTGAGGATTACTGCTACAACAACGGCCACTGCTACCTCTCCCAGGCTCTGGCCTGCCAGCCTGCCTGCACCTGCCCCCCAGCCTTCACCGACACCCGCTGCTTCCTGGCTGGGAACAATTTCACTCCAACCGTCCATCTAGGTACGACCAGATACTCCACCATCCCCACTTCTCTCTCCTTGGGGGACGATATGGGACTCTGGGGGCCAGGCTAAGTCCCTCAAACTCACAGGACACAACTCCAAATTTCCCTCAGGTGGTGGTAAGTTGTAGGCTATGGGAGCGAGTGGGGGGCAGCTGTCACAGCATGAACCACGGGCCTGAGCAGTCTGCTGAGGAAAGACTGAAGGTGACCTCACAGCTCAGCAAGACGAGAGTCAGGGAAGCCTTGACCATAGTCCAACATGCATTTGTGTGAGGGTCAGCAGACTTGGCCACTTCTGCTGATCCTTCTGGTAAACCTGTGAGGTGATTATGAACCTCCTTCTCCCGTCTCCAGAGCTTCCCTTAAGGATCATCCATCTCTCACTCATGGAAGACGAAGGTGCCTCCCAAGCAGATGTCAATGCCTCGGTCAGTGCTGCAGGCCAGCTCTGGGTGGGGGACGGGTCTTGGCAGGTTCAGGGTGGGGTCTTAGCCATGGCTTGTGCATTCTGCCTCTCATAATCCGTCTAGATTCAACTGCCAGAGGAGGCTGGAGCCTCCTGCCCCAGGGAAGGCTGAGGGTGAGGAAAGCAGGAAGGCCTAGGACAGAGACCTCCAAGGGGGTTAGAATGACCAACTCGCAATGAATAGAGTCCAGGGTGGCCGAGTCAACGCAGCCTTTCCTTCCGAGCATCCCTCAAGACCTGCCCTTGGATATTATATGGGGGAAACACAAGAGGGCATTTCACCTCCAGGAAGCCTTCCCTGACTTCGCCGAGGAAACTGGGCCTCCCTCTTCTTGGCTCCCATGCCCTTGTCCATTCCCCAATCACAGGCAAAGTGGCACAGTAGTTGAGCTATTGAGGCTCAGGAATCCTACCCAGGTTCACATCCTGACACTACCACTCACTAGAGCAGGTGTAATAATTAGACAAATTATTTGAACTCCCATCTGTAAAAATAAAAGTAATAACAGTACTTATGTCAGTGGTTTGTGTCAAGGTTTAAATGATAATGTAGGTAAGGCACTCAGCACGGTGCCTAAAACACAAGGTATTAAAAAAAATTATCCAAATTATTATTACTACTGTTGCTACTACCACTACTACAGCACTCCACACTCTGTACGGTAAAATCTGTTCACATTTGTCCACTGCGCCAGACTGTGGGTCTTTGAGAATGGACTGTTCCTAAGACACACTGACATCCCTCACACTTGACCATCCCCTAGGACTGGCTAAATATAATCTCTGTTCAATATACACGTGGGGAGAGAATGAGTGGGTAAATCGGGGATCAGAGGCAAGGTAGAGGTCATTCATTTCAGATTCTCCCCTTGTGATAGGAAGTGGGGGTGAGGATACGTAAAGTCCTTCACTCACCAACAAACTTCTATTAAGCAGGGACCTGTGCCGGTCACCAGGCTAGGCTGGGGTGTGGGGATGCAGAAATGCATAAGAAACATTCTGGTGTCTTGGGTCCTCATCTTCAAAGAAGGAAACAGGGAGTTCCCTGGTGGCCTAGTGGTTAGGATTCCAGGCTTCCACTGCTGTGGCCCGGGTTCAATCCCTGGTCAGGGAACTGAGATCCCACAAGCTGTAGGGTGTGGCCAGAAAAAAATTAAAAAGGGAAGAAGGAAACAGAAAGGGATGAATATGTGCATTAAAGTGGGAAGGGTCTCCTCTCTGGATTGGGCCTCACTCTCACTTCCACCCTCCCACCCCAACTCCCATCCTCTGCCTTAGGTGGCCTATAGACTGAGAAACCTGGATGTGCGGGCCTTTCTCTGGAACAGACGAGTGGATCGAATGTAAGTGGGACTGTCCCTACCTGGTCACCGGGTCCTCCCCCAAACTCCTCACCCCTTGGCCCCTCACTGTGCCCCTCCCATACAGTGGGCCCCCAATAGCACAGGCCTCAGGAAGCTCCCTTCACCGCTGGAGCATCATCTCGGAGTTCCAGTACCGCCCTGGGGGCCCTGTCATCAACTTCCTGAATACCCAGCTGCTAGATGCAGTGGTGGAGGCGTTCTTAACTCCGTGGAGTAGGTGGAAGAGAAGTGCGGGGCCCAGGAACAACGTGACCTTCCACCCCATCTACAGGAGGGACGTGCACAGTATTATGGCTCGTGAGTCACTGTCTTGGGGACAGCTACTGGGATAGCTGAGGGGGGAGGTAAGCAGAGGGACCCTGTCACAGATCTGCAGCCCACACAAATCCATGGCTGAAATGTGTTCTACAGCAAGCCACAGACAAAAATTAAGTTAATTTAGTTTTTTTTGTTTGTAATTTTTGAGAGAAATTGTGAACATTTTACCCACCAGCCTTCTAAATTCAAGAACAGGCGCACAAAATACTGCTTGATGAATCCCCACGTGTACAGTTTCACAGAGCAATTACTCCAACTGCTGCTTTCCTGACCGTCACTGCTAACAGTTTTCTTTCCACAAAATTGTTAATGATTTGGTTAAAAGACCATTGTACTTTATAAACATAGACAAGGACATTCTTTTTGCCTTTGCCCTCCAGCTGGAGATATTCAGTAGAAGGCTGGAGACCTGGCCCAGGGGCAGATATATCCCCTCCCTGAAAGAGTGTGACCCCATGCAAAAGCCATCCCCAATCTAGGCCTCCACACTCCCATCTGGAAAATGAGATGGGATTTCTGAGATCCCTTTCAATTCTGACAGCCCCTAACTATCCCAGAACAGGAATGAAATAGGTTGGCAAGCTTGCCAGGGAAGGAAAGGACCGTATTTTGTGAGTCAGGCAGAGAACAGGGCAGTGAGTATGTCAAACCCGACAGAAGCTGCTGCGTTACTTGGGTCCAGGACCAAGCCAGAGCTTCTTTTAGAATCTAGGCTAAGCCTCCTCCGTCCCAGGGGCAACGATGTGAAATTCTCCAAACTACTATGCGTATGGGGGGTAGGGTTGGGGTTAAGAGGACACCCCAGACCTGATTGTGCCTTTTGTTAGAGAAAACAAACAAACAAACATCCCGCAATTTTTATTATACAAGTACAATGTGTTTATTGTAGAAACTTTAGGAAACACAAATTAACAAAAAGAAAAAAGAATCACTTGTAATCCCTGTCCCCAGAGACAAATCCATTTTGCACCTATTTTTCTGAATTTTCTTTTATGCATAGGAACCTTCACACATATAAATTTGTTTACAATAAAGGGATCAAATCATGCCTAATGTTTGTTAACCTCCTCATTACTGAAATAGTTGTGAACATATTATCTTGTATATTGTTTGGACATTCCAATTTCATATACTAGTTTACAATATGTCTTAATATAGTGTGCTATAATAGATTTTAAAAAGAATGTTATACTAATAGTGACCATTTAATGAGGGCTTCCTGTGCCAGGCACTGTACTGAATACTCTGCATATATTATCTCATTTAAAATTTACAGCAAGGTAGTTTCCTTTTAAAAATAAGGAAACTGAGGCTGAAAGAGTTAAGAAATTTCCCCTAAACCACACAACCAGTTAGTAGTAGAGTTTGAATTTCAACTCAGGTCTGGCTGATTTCAAAGCATATGCTCTTAATCAATGCATTTTTCATACCGTGGTGCTTATCAGTTGCACAATATTTAACAAAACCACTCCTGTTGAACATTATTGCTCTTATTAACCATGCTGCTCTGGTCTTCCATGAACATATGTAGTTTTCATGTGTGTTTCCAATTATTTCTCAGGATAAATGCCTGAAAATGGAATTCTTGATCCAAAAGGTATAGATCTGGTGTTAA
The DNA here is from genome assembly GCF_964270905.1 of Leucopleurus acutus. NCBI lineage: Eukaryota > Metazoa > Chordata > Mammalia > Artiodactyla > Delphinidae > Leucopleurus > Leucopleurus acutus. Next base: position 71,675,423 of record NC_139147.1, on the reverse strand, counting down.
TCGGTTGCTTTCTATATTCACTTTTATCCTACCTGACAGTGAATGTGAGCACGCTGGAAACTTACCTCCAATGCAGCGGATACAAGGGCTACCATCTGGTCTTCCACCCCCAGAGCGGCTTCACCTGCGTGTCCCCCTGCAGTGAGGGCTACTGTGAGCACGGAGGCCAGTGCCAGCACCTGCCCGATGGGCCTCGCTGCAGGTGGGCGGGGCTGGGGGCAGGAGGAGGAGGGCAGTGCTGGGAATCCAAGCTGCAAGGGGTCCAGAAATGCCATGGTACCTCGTGGTGTCTGAAAATTTAGGATGGCTCCGTTTGTCATTAAGAGAAAGGAGATCAGAGGGAAAAGGGACAATGGAAAAGAAGATGTGTGCATGCCTAAATTGTGCGGATGAAAAAGTTGCTATATTACCTATGCAACTCAAACCAGCTACTGGGTAGATATTATGACCACTTTAAAGATGAGAAAACTGCAGCTTAGAGACGATACGGAATCTGCCTAAGGTACCCAGCAAGTTAAGTAACAGGATCGGGGTTCCAAAGCCAGAGTCTCCCACCTGATTTTGCTTCTTGGGTGGACAGTCTGCTGCCTCATTGTGGAAAAGGAGCCCATTGTCTTTTGTCTAGGCCCGGCCCTGCCCTCCTTAAGAGTAACAGGGGAGGCCCTCTCAAACTGGGGCCCTCTGTCCCACCGGTTCATCAGCAGTCTGAGGGGCTTCCGTGAGGGGAGTGCACTAGGTCGCAGGCCTGCCATGGAGAGGGGCAGCGCCACCTGGGCCCTCTTGTCACATCAGTGCCCTCCGTCTACGCTTGTTCCCACTGCAGTTGCAGATGGGCCCAGCCCTCTCCGCTCCTGAGTCCAAGGAGGGGGCGGGTGGAGCCTAGCACCGGACCCCAGCTCTCCGGGGGCAGGCAGGGTTTGTGACTGCGCATGCTCACCTGCGGCCAGCCCCGCCCCCTCCCCGAAGTCCCTGTGGAGGCGACCTTAGATGAATTCACCACCCCCTCCCCCATCCCCCGCCCTCCTTGGTAGCCCAGTGGCCTCCCCTCAGCTCCAAGTCAGGGCTGACTCCGCCCCTTCCCTAGAGGGGAGCCGAGCCTATGGTGGAAAACCTCCTCTGGCCCGACAGAGAGGAGGGATGGGGAGGCCGAGCCACCCGCTGACCGTGTCCCCTCTCTGTGTCCCCAGCTGTGAGCCCTTCTCCATCTACATGCCCTGGGGCAAGCACTGTGAGCACCTGAGTTTGAAACTCGACGCCTTCTTCGGGATCCTTTTCGGGGCCCTGGGCGCCCTCCTGCTGCTGGGGGTCGTGCTGTTTGTGTTCCTGCGCTTCCGGGGCTGCTGCGAGAGCCGTTTCTCCTACCCGCTGGGCTCGGAAAGCTGAGGCTTTGCCCCGAACGGGCTGCGGTGGCCTATGATACCTCAGGAGCTACCCCAGCCTCACCTGCACACACTCCCAGGCGTCGTGGTTTAGGGAGCCTGGAAAAAGTAAGGTGACTGATGCGGATTCAGGATTCTTTAAGAAGAATGAATAATGGGAATGAATAATAAAGACCACACCTTGTCAGAACAGGAGACACAGAGGCTGAAAGGAAGAGGCCATAAAGGCCTACTATATAAATAGATGGATTCTCACACAGACATACCCACACAGAGGACACTGACCTACAGAAACACTACGTGCACACACCAGAGTTGATGGGGTGATGGCTTTAAATTAAAAACCAAAATACATTTGCACACAAAAGTCTCCAGTTTACTTCTAATTAAAGTCTATTTAAATAAAATCCCTCTGACTTTTTGTGTTCCCAAAGCCATGGATTTCATTCATGATTTTCCTCTGGTGGCTAAAGGGCCTGATACAGAGGGTGGAGGGAGCAGAGGTCGGTTGGACCCAGTCCTGCTTCAGCCCTCAGTTACTCTATGTTGGGAAGCTCGGTTACTCCAGCCCAGACTTGGATCTTTGCTTCAGTCTCCACATCCCCTTCTTCCCCTCCCCCCAACACAAGCCAAGGCCTGGCCCTCTGAGGAGAGTGGTAAGGATACCCCCATATGGAGTATCCCCAACTCCCTCCCAGGACCCCTCCCTGCCTTGCTGGTCTCTGCCCATCAGTTTCAAGAGGATAAGTATGCAGTGCCTTTTCCTATCTGGAGTGTTCCCTGGAGGAAGGATTAAATCATTTCAGCTCCCTTTCCAGGAACCACCCCATCCTTAGATCTAGGGTACCCAACCCCTGATACATTTTCTCTGTCCTTTCCTGGGCCCCAGTTAGAGTCTTTTGAGCTGCTCCACCCCGTAGTCCCTCAGTCCCACTCTCTCTGCTTTTCCCAGGAACCTGATCAGTTTCCACCTCAACCTTCTCTCTTAGCAGGCAGAACTTTACACATATCTGGTATAACAACTCCAAGGACAATTGGTCCACACCTCCTGTGTCCAGAGCACCTCAGTTCCAATCCTGTGCAGAAGCTGGGTAGTTGCCTTTTGGTCCTATATCCCAAATCCATGAAGAGAGAATCTGATTGGTCCAGCTTGTGTCAGTTGTCCATCCCTGGTCCAATCAAGTGTAACCACAGAGTAGGAAAAGAGGTCACATGATACAAACCTGGTGATCAGGCTCAGACTTGTAGGTGAGTAAGTGGTGTTGGGAGAAGTTCCAAGAGAAATATGATTTCTGATCTGAGCAGACTCCAAACTGTCTGCTTTACGTAGAGAACGACTTCTCCCAGCAGGTGAAGCGCCTCCCAATATGTACAAGTCTGTCGTTTTCCCCTCAAATGCCCCCAAGTGTAATCAAGTCTCCATATAGAACCACATTCATTTAATCCCAGCATTCATTTATCAAGAATTAAGCACATGGGAATTCTCTGGTGGTCCAGTGGTTAGGACTCTGTGCTTCCACTGCAGGGGGTAAGGGTTCGATCCCTGGTCGAAGAACTAAGATCCCACGTGCTGGGTGGCATGGCAAAAAAAAAGAATTAAGCACATAGCCCAAATACGTTCACTGGTGAATTCTATTGATACCTAACATTTCAGGAAGAAATTCTGCCAACTCTATAATCTCTTTCAGAAGACTGAAGCAAAGGGAAGCTTCCTAACTCATTCTGTAAGGCCAGCACTTTCCTAATACTAAAACCAGAAAAATGCATCACAAGAAAATAAAACTATACACCAATCTCTCATTAACATAGATGCAAAAATCCTCAACAAAATATTGGCAAATCGAATCCAACAATGGATAAAAGGAATTATACACCACAATAAAGTAGCATTTATCCCAGGTAGGCAAGTCTGGTTCTACATTTTAAAATAAATTAATGTAATCTATCATGTCAACAGACTGAAGAAGAAATCACATAATCATATCCATAGATGCAGAAAAAACATTTGACAAAATTCAACACCCTTTTTTGATGAAAACTCTCAACAGACTAGGAATAGAGGGGAACTTCCTTAGCTTGATAAAACACACACACACACCCACACCCACACACACACACACACACACACACACACACTCTACAAAAAAATTCTACAGCTAACATCATACTTAATGGTGAGAAACTCAAAGCTTTCCAGCTAAGATCAGGAATAAGGCAAGGATGTCCCCTCTTACCACTGCTTTTCAACATTTGTACTGGAAGTCCTAACTAATTCAATAAGACACACAAAAAATTCTTTTTAAGATATAAAGATTGGGAAGGAAGAAATGAAACTGTCATTGCTCACAAATGACATGATTGTCTATGTAGAAAATCTGAAAGAATTGATTCTAAAAAACCCTCCTGAAACTATTAAGCAATTATATCAAGGTTATAGGATACGAGGTTAATGTACAAAAATCAATTGTTTTCCTGTATACCAGCAATGAACAAATAGAATTTGAAATTAAAAGCACCTTACCATGTCCATTAGCAACCACTAATAGAATTAAATACTTAGGTATAAATCTAAAAAAATATATACAAGGTCTATATATGGAAAACCACAAGACTCGGATGAAAGATATCATAGAACTAAATAAATGGAGAGATACTCCATGTCCATGGACAGGAAGACTCAATACTGTCAAGAAGTTAGTTCTTCCCAGCTTGATCTACAGATTCAATGCAAACCCAATCAAAACCCCAGCAAGATTTTTTATAGATATTCACAAACTGATTCTAACGTTTCTGTGGAGAGGCAAAAGACCTAGAATAGTCAATTCAATGTTGAAGGAGAAGAACAAAGTCAGAAGACCTATACTACCTAATTCAAGACTTACTTTTAAGCTAAGTACTTTATAAACTATAGTAATCAAGACAGTGTGGTGTTATTAAAAGAATAAACAAATAGATCAGTGGAACAGAATAAAGAGCCCAGAAATAGACTCACATAAATATAGTCAACTGATCTTTGACCAAGGAGCAAAGGCAGCACAATGAAACAAAGACAGCTTTTTCAACAAATGGTACTAGAACAACTGAACATCCACATGCAAAAATATGACTCTAGACACAGACTTTACACCCCTCACAAAAACTAACTCAAAATGGAACAAGACATAAATGTAAAATACAAAACTATAAAACTCCTAAAAGATAACATAGGAGAAAACTTAGATGACCTTGGGTATGGTAATGACTTTTCAGATACAACACCAAAGTCATGATCCATGAAAGAAAGAATTGATAAGCTGGACGTCATTAAAATTAAAAACTTCTTTCAAGAGAATGAGAAGACAAGCCTGGGGGAAAATATTTGCAAAAGATGCATCTGATAAAGGACTGTTATCCAAAATATACAAAGGACTCTTAAAACTCAACAACAAGAAAACAAACAACCTGATTAAAAATTAGGCAATAGACCTCACCAAATAAGATATACAGATGGCAAGTAAGCATATGAAAAAATGTTCAACATCATACATCATTAGGGAATTGCAAATTAAAACAATAAGATTCCACTACACGCCTATGAGAATGGCCAAAAGCCAGAACACTGACAACACCAAATGCTATAAGGATGTGGAGCAAAAGCGATTCTCATTCCCTGCTCCTGGGAATTCCAAAATGGTGCAGCCACTTTGGAAGACAGTTTGACAATTTCTTACAGAACTAAACATACTCTTACCATATGATCCAGCGATTGCACTCCTCGGTATTTACCTAAAAGAGATGAAAACTTATATCCACATAAAAACCTATACTTGTATGTCTATAGTAACTTTATTCATAATTGCCAAAATTTGGAAGTCACCAAGATGATTTTCAGTCGATGAAAAGGTAAATAAACTATGGTACATCCGGACAATGGAATACTACAGAGCACTAAAAAGATATGAGATATCAAGCCATGAGAAGACGTGAAGGAAACTTAAATGCATATTATTGCATGAAAGAAGCCAATGTGAAAAGGTTACATAGCTTATGATTCCAAGTATATGACATTCCGGAAAAGGCAAAACTATGGACACAGTAAAAAGATCAGTGGTTTCTAGAGGCTTAAGAGGGAGGGAAGGATGAATTGGCAGAACACAGAGGATATTGAGGGCAGTAAAATTATTCTGTACATCACTATGATGGCAAATTCATGTTATAATACATTTGTCAAAACCCATACAACACCAAGAGTGAACCTTAACGTAAACTATGGACTTTGGATGCTAACGATGTCAACCAACATAGGTTCATTGACTGTAACAGATGTAACAGATGCTCTCCGATGGGGGATGTCAATAGTGGGGGAGATTGTGTGTGGGGGGAACGGGCTATGTGGGAATTCTCTGTACTTTTGGCTCAATTTTACTGTGAATGTAAACTACTCTGAAAATAAATTTTATTAAAAAATAATACAAATTTAAATCAAAAGAATTAAACACATATGGCACTGAGGACAGACAGCATGGGGGGTGGGGAGTTGTCCAACAGTTAGAAAGAAGGGAATGTAAAACAAGGAGGGAGGGATGACGGAAGCGTGCTGGACTGGCGAGACTGCCGTGCCTTGACCATTGCAATCCCAAAACTAAGCTATGCGATGAGGACTTTGTAACGTGACTTGAGGTCAGGTAGGGGAAGGCTCTCTTTTAGGGTAAGGTACAAAATTTACGTCTCATCCTCAACCCAGTCAGGACCTTGGTAAGGGATTTACCCATGCTGTGCAAGACATGATTATTATAGATACTTTGTGTCATCAAACCTGCTAAAGGGAAACCTGATAGAACAAAAGCAAGGTGGAAACAGGGAGCAAGGCACCCAAACCCAAAGTCCTTTCTCCCCCATCCATGTTCAGACACTAAGCTTCTTCTCCTCCCACTGAGAAATGGAGGTGGAGCAGAAAGACAGAATGTGTGTCACGGACATTCCTGCCAGAGGCAGTGGAGCTGTCCGTAAGCCTAAGAAAAGGCTGGGGGCTTGCCACAGCAGAAGGAAACCCACAGACTGGGAAAAGGGAAGAGGTGGGGACACTGGTGGAAGTGGAGGCATTAAAAGTAGGGTTTAACAATAAAAATACAGATTTAACAATAAAAATACAGAAAGCCCAGTTAAATTTGAATTTCAGATAAACCACAATTTTTTACTATAAGAATGTCCCATGAAATATTTGGGATATCCATATATTTTAAAAAGCATTCATTGTGTATCTGAAATTCTAATTTAACTGGGTGTACTGTATTTTATCTGGCAACCTGGTCAGAACGGCTGAGGCACTGGGCATGTAGAGAGAAGGAGTCATGAGAAAGGAGAAAGGAGGACTGCCTGAGGGGGACAGCCTCCTGGCTGGGAAGGAAAGGCTTCTTCTGAATGGTACATTTAGATCAAGGACACAGCTGCACATTTTCATCAACTCCCCGGCTCTGTGATTCTGTCACTTATGCACCTGGAATAAAGAACTGATGGGCTCTGCTTCAGGGCTCCAGGCACGTGTTGGCTTAGCAGAGAGGAAGGAGAGACCACACACCCCTACCCCCGGTTGGTGGCAAGCAGCTGAGACACCCTCAGTGGGCACTGGGGGAGCGAAGGGAGCTGTCTGGGAAGATGCTTGGCCAGAGACACAGATTCCCCTGCCCAACCTTCCCTGCTCTCAAAGGAACCTTTCAGAAACACCCTTGGGCCAGCTTTTAATGACCAGGATGATGCATAATCGATCACTGGTATGATATACCAACGTACTTATTTATTGATATCAAAAAGCGTGCCCACTCACTTCAATTTGTGGTGCACCCATGGGATTAGTTACCATTCACTGCTTTCCACTAACTGGTGGCCAGTCCCGCTCACAAGGGATGAAGGAAGGAAGGACGGGCTGTGCAGAAGCTTCAGTTGAAGCCTCTTGTCAGAAAAGTTCCACCTCAAGCTGTCCTCGTCATGGCCTTGCGTTGTTGCCTTCTGAGTCTGGGCTGAGTCACAGGAGATTTTAGACAGGTTGTCTTGTTTAGGTCCATGACCACCTTTGTCTTTATGAAATATGTGGCATTTTCATCTCATATATATACACGTTTGAATCTTAAATAACTGGAGAATTTTCTCCGGGCACTTCTGGTTCTTGCTGGTTTGGTAACATTACTTCTGCTAACTTTGGTCATTTCCAGTAATTCTCTCTCTCTCTCTCTCTCTCTCACACACACACACACACACACACACACACACACACAAGCATAATTATACACTTTAATTCCTAAATGCTTTTAATTGGTGTATCCCATATTTTACAGATTTTTTTGGCTTCCAATAATAACAGTAATCAGCACTATATGTACATGTATGTCTTTATAGGTATGTAATTAAGATTAAATTATCCACTTTATTAGGTATCATCTGTTTGAATAAGTGCAAAACAAGAAAAACTATTTAAAAGTTGGGTTTTTGTAACAGCAGCATTATATAAACTGCTCTCTATTCATGCCTAACTATAGCGCAGCTTAATAGTTATATCATTAAATTTATCTTCTGTTACTTCAACACTGAATGTCATTTTCTTACCTTTCGGAGCTCAGTGCCCATATTTCATGGTCATCTGCTCACACGGCCTGTCCTCTAAGTCATTCAGTAAACATTTGAGTGCCCTCCGTGACTCTGTGCTAGGTTCTGTGGCTACAAGGATGGATAATATATGATGCTCTGTCCTGATTTAACAAACGTATAATAAATAAATCATGATATAGCATGTTAGCTCCCCTTTAGGGAATTTGAGAAAAAACACCATGAGGAAGTAGTGGATGATCTGGGCTTCTAAGCATGAGTAGGAGTTTTCCTCCCCCTACTAACTTTAATCCATGTGAGAAGAGACATCTTTGAATCCCCCAAGGCACACAACATAGTCTTTCTTCTGTTGTAGGTGCTGAACAAATATGCCGAGATGAATGTTTGAATTATTTTTGTCCAATCTACTTTATAAAACTCATTCTGCCCCACTCTGCAAGAGGAAGGGAGTCAATTGAAAACACACACTCCCCTTATTCAGAGCAATATCCAAGTTGTCTTGTTGTTTCCTTCTTTTACTCAACAAATATTTACTGAGAGCCTTTTTTGTACCAGGCACTATCCTAGATGCTAGGGATGCTGCAGTGTGCAAACTCTTCCATTCTAGATGAGGGAGACAGATAATAAACAAGACAAATAAAACATGTATTATGTTAGGTTGTGATCAGTGTTATGAAGAAAATCAAAGCAGAGGAGAGTGGTTAGGTAGGCCCACTGAGAAGGTGAAGGAGGTGCAGGAGTTAGCCAAGAGGATATCTGGAGGAGAAGAATTCTAAGCAGACTGAGCAGTGCATGCAAAGGTCCTGAAGCAGCAGCATGCATTCAGGGAATAGCAAGGAAGTCAGTGCGGCTCGTGTGCAGTGAGCAAGTTCAAGAGGCTGGTGTGGGGGTGCAGACCGTGGACAGTTTTGCAGCATTGTAGGAACGTGTCTTTTTCTCTGAATGAAATGGGAGGGTTTGGAGCAAAGGAGTGGTGCAGTCTGTCTTACATTATAAAAAGACAGCTCTGGCTGATGTACTGGGACTAGATAGGGAGTGGGGGGAAAAGGTAGAGACAGGGAGGCTTGATAAGAAGATACTAGTCGTCCAGGTGAGAAATGATGGCAGCTTGGACCAGGGTGAGAGCAGTCAGTAGAGATGGTGAGGTGGGCTCATGTGCTGGGCATATTTTGATGACAATAGAGCCAACAGAATTTCCTCATGAATTGGATATAACATGTGAAAAAAAAAAAAGAAACAGAGGAATAAGAAATAGTTCCAAGGATTCGGGCTCGACAAACTGAAGGATGCAACTGACATTAACTGAGATGAGGAAGATGCAGGCAGAGCACGTTTAGGGGTAAGGTTAGTACTCTGATCTTGGAAATGTTGAATGTAAGGTACCTCTTGGTGGAGATCCACTCAGAGCCGCCCACGTGGAGAGGCTGAACATATACATTAACAATGGTTGTATTACATACAACTAGACAACTCCAGACAACTAGAGGTGGGATTTTAGACATTTCTTTCTTTCTCTTCCCCCACTTCTCATTTCCTTTCCCCCCACTCCTTGGTTCTTAAGAATGTCTCAAAAATTTAAATGCAGGTTTACTTCTACAATAGAAAAAAAATAAGCCAAGTTTAATTTTTAAAAACAACATGACTTATGAGCTATGGGGGAGGAATAGTTGAGGATTGCTTGTATCAAAAACTTGGAATTCAAGTCCATTCAACAAACATTCTCTGTGATCCTATTACAGGCCAGGCACTCTGCTAGGTTCCAGGGATACCGAGATAAACAGATGTGGTTCCTGCTCTGAAGGAGCTCACAGTTCAAGGGCCAGCCTCAGTCAATGCTGTAATCAAGGTCCAAACTGAGAACCTGGGGAGCATGAAGGAGGGAGGTAGCAGTGAGGGTGCACAAAATTCCTGTACCATAAAACTGTGACCCTGGGCCACACTGAGTGTAATTTTAATGTAGGATGGAAGCACACAGCAGGTGACAGATGGGTGATCAGGTCACTCTTTACTGAAACACAACACACATGCCAGGGGAAGTCCAAGGACATCTCTGGAACAGGCAAAGACCCCACCCCCTCCCTACACACGTACATCCAGGCATATGTGAGCCAGGGTCCCACTGCCATGACCGGGTAAGGCCGTGGCTTGCTGATCTACATGGGAACCTTCCAGGTAACATGGCTCCAGTCGTGCTGAGGCCCAGGCTGCAGGCAGCACTGCCCCCTTCCACACGTGGCAGTGCCTGATCACAGCTGATGTTCTTCAGCCCCTCCTGACACGCAGCAGGGAGACTTGGATGGGAGACATAAGCACATGCAGTTTACGGTCGAGCTGGTGGGCAAAAGGGAACATATTAGGAGGCCAGCAGCACTTTCTGAACCTCTTGCAGGCTGGGCATAGGCTAGGTCCTTCATGCCATTTAAACCTCACAGTAACCTTATAAAGCAGGTAGTACCAGCCTCATTTTACAAGGAAGGAAAGTAATATGGAGTACCTTACCGAAGGTCACACAGTTAGGAACTGGAATTCACACTCAGGTCTACGTGGCGCCAACGCTTGTTGTTTGTCTGACCCCTGAGCCTTTCGCCAGTGGCCAGCTCCCAACAAGAACTGACACCCGACACCTGCATGGCCTGGTTCCTGCACCTCTGCTCCTGATCTGCTCCTATCTCCCTGGCTTCTTTCTGACCCCTGAAATAGTTTCCAGTTTGAGGGGCTCAGATCTGACATATCCTTGGCTTCCTTCTTCAACCAGGATTCACACTTGCTACTTGGATTATCCTGTGCAGTGGGAATTTGTCACTTATTTGGCTCTCCCTCTTCAAAGCCCCATGCCATGTCCAGGGACCTCCTTATTATGGGAGTCCTGATAGGCCCCCCTTCCACTAAGAGAACTTCTAGGGCCCAAATATTCCCTCTTCCCGTCATCCCCTGGAAGCAAGATGGGGACACAAGAGTTAGGCTGAGCTGACTCATTCTAGCCTTCCAATGACTCACACCATCCCCCAAAACCCTAACCCTAGAGTTCCACCACTAGAAGCTTTGTCCAGGGATCTGGGTTTTAGAATTTTCCCAACTTCTACAAATATAATCTGGGTCCCCATCTAGAGCGTACATCTATGGTGTTTTTTTTTGTTTGTTTTCTGTCTAATATCCCTATCTCCTTTAGAGCCTTTCCTTCCCATTCCATGTGGTTCAGGTTGGGCTGTCAGTCATGGTGGCCATTCCAGGTCAATGAGATCCGTCCTTCCCTAGTACGATATGCAGATCTTGGGAGAGGTAAGTGCCTTGTGAATCTAGGGCTGTCACAGCCACCTTTCCTTACATATGAAGAGACTCTGAGGAGTGAAGGGAGCAGAGCTAAGAGGGGGAGAGAAAGAGAAAATCCTGATGATCCTGTTTGAGCTTCTGGATCCAGCCATAACTGAAGCTGGACAGCCACCTCTAGGTTTCTCAGCCAATACCTTGCCTATTGTATAAGCTACGATGAGTTGGGTTGCCGCCACTTGCAACTAAAGTCCTGCCTATCTGCCCATTTATAACATTGACCTTCTCCCAGGGGCCTGAAAGCCTGATCTTCCTAAAGCCTGAGGAAATTGGGATGAGGGAAAGAATCTTTTTTTACATAGCAGAGAAGGGGAATTCAGAACTCAGGAAAAACAGGCAGAAGCAAAGCCAGACAGGGATGTTTGGATCTCACTCCTAATACTCCATAAGAAGCTAGACCCTCCCAAGTGTACAGTATCTTCTGTATCCTGGAGATCTTCCCCAGGGTCTCCGAGAACCTCTCACTCTCCTCTACTCCCCGGCACAGAAAGTGCCACTCACCTGCTGCATCAACCTCTCTGCCACTCTGGGGGCAGTGAGGTCTTCTGAGGAGGCCACGCTCAGCCTCAGCAGGAGGAAGCCTCCATCCTCACCTGCAAGTTGAGAACAGTAGGAAGATGAAAATATGGGTAAGTCATTTCAGGAATCAAGATGTGAACTGTGCTACCCAGTCTCTGTCCCCACGCTGCATATGTGTGCTCACACTCGTGTGTAAATGAGTCTGTGTTCACGTAGGATCTTACCTCTATTCACTGCAAAGAGAAAGGATTCCTTCTCTCCAGTAACTGGACCCATCGTAGTGTCTTCCCAACAAGAGGGAAGGAAATGATGGCTAGAGGCCCCATCCACATTTGGAGAAGTCAAAAGAGTAGTGTGAGGAAGGAGAAATGAAAGTGGATCTAGAATGTTCTCAAGGCCTGGAGGCCCGGGTGGGGCTGTTGGGAAAGGCGCCAGCCGGGGAGAAGGCTGCAGAGAGGCTGGTTTCTGAGGGGATGTCCTCAGCCAGTGCTTCCAGCTCCAGGTTGGCAGAGGTCTTTCAATCCAGCCTTCCTGACTTAGCAGCTTGTAGGCAACTTCCGTCTTTTCTTGAGCCCTAATATGCCTGCCTTTACCTGCCACATTTTAGTCATTTCTTCCTATTAGAATTGATCTAGCAATTGCACTCCTAGAAGTTTATCCTACAGAAAATGACACACATGTGAAAAATGTGCTATTTACTGCAGTGCTGTTTGTCATAACAAAATACTGGAAAAGACCTAAATGTCCAAAAAGAGTCATGTACCACAATATTCTTTGCAGCTCTGTTTACAATAGCCAGGACATAGAAGCAACCTAAGTGTCCATCGACAGATGAATGGATAAAGAAGGTGTGGCACATATATACAATGGAATAATACTCAGCCATAAAAAGAAATGAAATTGAGTTATTTGTAGTGAGGTGGATGGACCTAGAGTCTGTCATACAGAGTGAAGTAAGTCAGAAAGAGAAAAACAAATACCGTATGCTAACACATATGTATGGAATCTAAAAAAAAGGTCATGAAGAACCTAGGGGCAAGACAGGAATAAAGATGCAGACCTACTAGAGAATGGACTTGAGGACATGGAGAGGGGGAAGGGTAAGCTGGGACAAAGTGAGAGAGTGGCATGGACATATATACACTACCAAATGTAAAATAGATAGCTAGTGGGAAGCAGCCACATAGCACAGGGAGATCAGCTCGGTGCTTTGTGATCACCTAGAGGGGTGGGATAGGGAGGGTGGGAGGGAGGGAGACGCAAGAGGGAAGAGATATGGGGATATATGTATATGTATAACTGATTCATTTTGTTATAAAGCAGAAACTAACACACCATTAGAAAGCAATTATACTCCAATAAAGATGTTAAAAAAAAAAAGACCTAAATGTCCATCCATAAAACACTGGTTAAATAAATTATGGTAAAACAAAATACTGAGAAGGCATAAAAAAGAATGGCCTTGTCTCAGAGATCTGTGTTTAACACATGCTCCATTTGCATGAAAAGGAAGATGAGAGATATTATTCTATATCTATATGATATAGTATCTATGTCTATATTATATCGATATAATATGTAGATATCTTTCATCTTCTTTCTTATGCTTCCATATGCATATTTCATGTCCAGAAGAGGATTCACAAGAAAGTGATACCATCAGTTATGTATGTAAGGAAAATTGGGGAGCTGGGGGACAGCAATGGGAGAAAGACATTTTATGGTGTACTCCTTTGTACTTACTCAATTTCAAATCATGTGAATGTATCATCTAATCAACAAATAAAAGCTTTTTAAAATAAAAATCTATTAATAAATTGAGCCTTTAAAAATAAAAGCACAACAGGAGACTGAGTTTTGGAATCAAACAGACTTGGGATTCCGCTGTTACTTTTTTACCATCTTTAAATCTATTTCCTCATCTGTCAGGTGGGGTGTAAGAATACCCACCTCATACGGTAGTTTTGAAGGTTCAGTTAGAGGAGATAACATGCAAAGCTCATACAGTAGTTTACTGCCTGGAATCAGACAGAAACTTCAGCTGGTGCCAATGCTCACTAGCTGTGAAATATTTTTATATCACCTCTGCCTGGAATACAAAAGATATTCAGTAAGGTAGTTGTGATTAATATTTTTATTTCACCCCCCAAAAAAGGCAGTGCAAGCTGAGGATACAGCAGGGATGAGGCACGAGGAAAGAGTGATGGGAAGTGGAGGTGAAGGCTATAGGCTGACTGGGAGCTGGGCTGACAAGGCACCTCTTCCCCAAGAAATATCTGTTGTCTTAGAGATGTAGCTTTCTTTCTTTTTTTTTTTTAACATCTTTATTGGAGTATAATTGCTTTAAAATGGTGTGTTAGCTTCTGCTTTATAACAAAGTGAATCAGCTATACATATACGTATATCCCCATATCCCCTCCCTCTTGTGTCTCCCTCCCTCCCACCCTCCCTATCCCACCCCTCTAGGTGGTCACAAAGCACCGAGTTGATCTCCCTGTGCTATGCAGCTGCTTCCCACTAGCTATCTATTTTACAGCTGGTAGCGTATACATGTCCACGCCACTCTCTCACTTTGTCTCAGCTTACCTTTCCCCCTCCCCGTGTCCTCAAGTCCATTCTCTAGGTCTGCGTCTTTATTCCTGTCCTGCCCAGAGATGTAGCTTTAGACTCCCAAACCTTTGCCCAATTTATTTATTTATTTTAAGTCACCATTTACGGCACCAATCCCAGCAAGTGCATCCAGTGAGCTCCATTTTCATGGGGTCCCAGCTGCTCAGAGGGCAGCAGTTTGGGCCAGATGCCCATATGGTATGGCCCTGGCTGAACCAGAGGCATTCAGATAATGAGGGCTGTGTCTTTTAAGTAAAATTTGGGTCCTTGCCTGGTGCACAGTAGTTACTTAACAGTCAACTCCGTAGAATGGCAGAGATGGAAAGGACTTCACTGCAACCTCCTCCAGCAACTGGTGGAGAAACTGAGGCCCAGAGAGGGAGAGGGACCTGTCCTAGGTCACTCAGGTTGTTAAGGGCAGAGACAAGATCCCAAACCATTTCTCCACACTTTTTCCATACACCACCTTAATTCTGCTCGTTACTGATTTTGGCAAGAACCACTAGAAGATCATGAAGAGGTGACATCAGAGACAGGGCTCAGAATAGGCCCCCAGAGGCTTCCTTTCTCCCTACTCCCTAAACATGCAGACTCCAAACCCCAAATCCCCAAAAATCACACATGGGGGAAGCCGCTCACCTGCAGTAACATCTGTCAGACTTGTCTGAGCACTGGTGGGCGTGGCTGTTGAGCGCTTCCCTCCAGCTGTGCTGGCTATCTTCAAGGTCTTTGCTGAGGCTGTGGTCTTGGCTAAGGTGATGTTTGTTTCTTGACTGCTGTTGGCCGTAGCCGGATGGACAGAAGGAAGAGGGCTCCTGCTGTTGGGAGCGGGTGCACTGAATGTGATGTCAGTGGTAGAAGTCTCTGAGGGGGTGGAGCTCATGATGGTAGTCACTTCAGACAGGCTGTAGACCGTAGCTGAGAACCCAGCAGGTGAAGTCACCTCGCCTACTGTTGACGCAGTCCCTGTGGAGATTGTCACTGCTCCTGAGACCTCGGTGTGGCTTGTTGTCTCAACAGAGAGGGATGAGTTTTCTTCCAACACGTTCATGCTAACTGTCACCAAGGTTCCACTGGGGGCCGTGGCCCTGGCGGCTGTTGTTTCCATTTCTGTGGTGCTACTGATGGTGAGTGTGATGTCAGGTGTGGCTGATTCTGTGGCGCTGGCTGCTGACAAGGTCTCAGCAGAGGCTGTGGTCCTGGTGAGGTGTGATTTTGCTTCAGTGGAGTCAGGCAAAGTGGATGTCTCAGGGGTAGACAGGGCCTCTTGTCCCACGGGGCTGCGATCTGTGTCTGAGGTCCCAGGGATGCTGGCAGTTGCTTCCATTTCTGTAACACTGCAGTCGATCACCACGATGTTGCTGATGTTGTAGGTAACCAAGGCTTTAGCCAGAGCAGCGATGTCAGGTGACAGGGCTTGTGAGGCGGTGATGGCTGGAACTGAGCTGTCAGAGGAAGCGCTGCTCTCCGAGGACAAGGCCTCGGCTTCTGTAGAGGTGTGAGCTAATTTCAAGAAGTCTACCATGATTCTCTTTGCCTCTTCAGAGCTGTCGAAATTGCAAAGGGTGTCAAAGGCGGCTTTCGAGAGCTCAGTGCCTGTGACGGTCTCAACTGTGGTCATTCCACGTCCCATGGGGCTGCCGCTTGTGGCTGATGTCTCCATAGGAGTGGTGATCACAGCCGAGGACTTGGAAGGCATTATTTTTATGAGGGCCATGGTCTTGTTTTCCCTGTTCTCTGCTACTGAAATGGTGCTGCCTGGGAGGAAGGTCGTATCAGAGGTCTGGGTGCTTAGGGTTTGAGTTTCCAAAGAGATATGGTTTGACATAGAGGTCTCAGTGAGGTCAGTGGTCTGGAAGATTCCCTCTGAGCTCGTCCTGACCCCTAGAGTCACAGCAGGCACTTCTGTGTGGCCTGGTTCACTGGTGCTGGGGCCTGTATTGGGTAAGACCAACTTTGTGAGCTATGAGTCCCAGGGCACTGACTTCACACAAGCTCTTGTGCTTATGCCCTGGGCACTGCTGGGAGGAAGGTGGGGAGGGAGACTGCTTTTACCCTATTTTTCATCTATATATTCAAGGAAGAGGAGGCACTATTGGGAAGATCAGGCCCATGTGGCAGCCACGGTACTGGGATTGCCCTGACTGATGTCCTCTGATGGCCCACATGAGGCAAGCAATCCCCAGAATCTAGTTGATTATTGGCCTGAAACCATCCGAGTGAATGTATAGGGCCAGGATCCAGCTTCAAGGGGGAGCAAAAAAGGCAGAAGACCCAAGTGAGCCAAGAACTGCAGAGCAGGGACCATGACTCTTAGAACTTTCTGGAAGAATCTTGTCACTTTCTTTTTTTTTTTAATGTTTATTTGTTTTCTTATTAGTCATCCATTTTATACACATCAGTGTATACATGTCAATCCCAATCTCCCAATTCATCACACCACCACCCCCTTGTCACTTTCCT
The DNA here is from genome assembly GCF_964270905.1 of Leucopleurus acutus. Lineage (NCBI taxonomy): Eukaryota > Metazoa > Chordata > Mammalia > Artiodactyla > Delphinidae > Leucopleurus > Leucopleurus acutus. The sequence goes on along the minus strand of NC_139147.1, from coordinate 71,658,546 downwards.
ATCAATTCTTTTCTCATCCAGTGACTGTTCCCTATGGAAGTAAAACACTTCAACCACAAGAAACATCTGTGGTTTTGTGTTGAGAGGTAGCTGCGGGGATTGGAGGAGAGGAATTTCCTGGACAGTGTGGGTGATGGCCGCTGCAAAAGAGGGAAGCAGGCAGAGCCCCCGGGGCTCTAGCAAAGGAAAAGGGCAAGCTGCCCACCTGCTCAAGCCTCTCCTGAACGCGGACCTTAGACGGCAAGGATGGAACCCCAGAACGCCAGAAATGATGAACCCAGCGTCTTCCACAGGAAACAGGGAGCCAGGTGAAGCAAAACTGTACTTTTTAGAAAGAAGCTGCTAGCGTGTCTCCCCAGGGCAGGATGTCTCTGCTTACTGGACCGACACTCTGAGGTCGTGTGAGTGGAGGGCCAGCAGGCACGCATTGCCCAGGGGAGGCTACAGCAAATAATTAGGAGCTGACAAGTGTGCCTCTCCTGTCTACAGAGGGAGAGGGGCTCTCTCTGTATGTAGGCCATGTTGCCTCTTGAGGAGGGTTGCCAGATTTAGCAAATAAAAATACAGGATGCTCAGTTAAATTTGAATTTGAATTTCAGATAAACAAGGAATTATTTTAATGACAAATTCTTTTAGTATGTGTATTTCTCATGTAATATTTAAGACATACTTATACTGATAAACTCATTACCTGAAATTCAAATTTAGGTGGACACCCTGTATTTTATCTAGTAACCCTACTCTTGGAAGGAAAAGATGAAAATATAAGCACCCTTTTTCAGGGTTCTTATGGTTTAAGATGGTCTTTCCTGAGACCTACTGGCCCCAAAGTACCCAAGGGCCCAAAGGAGGGCCAGGACCATTTGGTCACCTCTACCTAGGGTATCAGGACAGGTCCTCGGCTTGCCCTCTTGTGTCTCCCATTGGATAATGAAGCATCACTGGGCCAGGAGGCAAGAGACTGGCTTCTAGTCCCAGACGTGTTGCCTACCAGCTCTGCAGTCTGATGATTTACTGGTGCAAATACTGACTCTGTCCCCCACCAGCGAGGGTCTCATATCTGCCTTGCTATGGGGGTGAGGACCAGAGGGGAAGGGGAATGGGGAAGCCCTTACATTCCAAAGCTTGCAGGGGGTTATTAAGCATCCCTCCCTGACCACGTCCTTTCAAGGAGTCACCTGAGAGCACACAACCTACTTTCATATAGCGAGAGTTTCAGGCTGTACCCACGTGAGGATTAGGTGGTCATGGAGCTCGCTCTCATTACCTGTTCAGTGCGGTCTACCTACACACACAAACCACGCTTTTACAGAAATATACTTGCTTCTCTCCACTTCAAAGCCCGAGATAGTTCTCTGAGCCTCTCAGTCCCCACAGGTGGAGGCAGAGCCCTTCTGTGGCTGCCCACACAGCCTGAAGTTCAAGCTGTGGGGTCTGACCACTGACCTCCCCTCACACATTTTCTTCCTTTCTTGGGAGCCTTGTGGGGTCATCTTGCGGTGAAACCTCCTCATGCTTCCCAAACCCATAGCCTCTTAATCTCTGGGGCCCTCACAACCCCCCACCCAACTCTCTTACCCACTGGGGGTCTTCTCAAACAGAGCAAAGCCCACCCTGGCTCTTTACAGCTCTAGAATGCTGCAGCTCTCCTGACCCATTCCTCAAATCAAACTGGTAGAGAGGAAAACATCTGGACTTTGGACTCTGAGTTCGAGTCCTGTCTCTGCTGCTTGCTCTGCTGCTTACCAACCTTGTGACCCGGCCAATTCTCCCAGCTCCAAGCCTACACTTTCCCATCTGTGGAATGGAGCTGGGGTACCTATTTCATAGGATTGTGAACATTACATTAAATTAAATGTCAAATGTGCAGCACAGGACTTCCCTGGTGGCGCAGTGGTTAAGAATCCGCCTGCCAATGCAGGCGACATGGTTTCGAGCCCTGGTCTGGGAAGATCCTACATGCTGTGAAGCAACTAAGCCCGCAAGCCACAACTACTGAGCTCACATGCTGCAACTACTGAAGCCCACGCGCCTAGAGCCCGTGCTCCGCAACAAGAGAAGCCACCACAATGAGAAGCCCGCGCACAGCAACGAAGACCCAACACAGAAAGAAAAAAAAAAAAAAGTTGGAAAAAAAAATGTGCAACACAAGCCTGGTAGATCATGAGTGCATGCAGGAGGCAGTGTGGTCTAGGGGTTATGTATGTGTGGAATAAAAGCCTGGCTCTGCAGACAAGTTACTTAATCCCAGTAAGAAGCCTCAGTCTCCTCTCGGTGGGTGGGGGGCTGGACGAGAGTAAGAATGAGAATTGTATCTCTCTCACAGCGTTAACTGTGAGGATTAAAAGGATAGTGATGGCTGAGTAGAGTTGCCTGTGCTATACAGTGGGTTCTCATTAGTTAGCTATTTTATACATAGTATCAGTAGTGTATATATGTCAAAATGTCATCAAACTGTATATATTGTGTTACAACTGTTTTCATTCAATAAAACGTTATGGGTATATCCATGTCAAAAAAAAAAAGTGATGATCACAAAGAAAAAAAAAAGATAGTGGTGGGAGTATATGGGAAATCCCTGTACCTTCCTCTCAATTTTGCTGTGAAGCTAAAACTGCTCTGAAAAATAAAGTCTTAAAAGATAACGCATGGTAATGATGCGTCAGTGTAGCTTCCTCAATTGTAATACATGTACCTCTCTTGTGAGGGATGTTAATAGCAGAGGAGGCAGTGGGGAGGTGGGCAGAAGATACATAGGAATCTCTGTACTTTCTGCTCAATTTTGCTGTGAACCTAAAACTGCTCTAAAAAATAAAGTCTATTTTTACAAGAGCTAATGCATGTGACAAGCCTCGCACAGTTCCTATTACAGATCAATGTTCATTCTCTTCCTTCATAAAAGCCCTGCCTCTCTCAGAATCCACCCTCCACAAGCAACCTGTGACAGTCAGACTTTTCACACAAAAATGGGTTTTTGAAGGAAATCCATGCTAGAAAATAAACTTGGAGGAGAAAGAATCTTGTCAAGCCACATTCTTAGGCTTTAATCAGATTTATCACCAGCCTGCACCTCCCTGACCCCCACAATCTCCCTGCCCCACGTACTCACACCCTCACAGGCATAAAGACAAACCCACAGCAACCTCACATTTGTATGGACCGCAGAGTCCCGCATGCTTAAGCTGACCCAGTGCCGTTGCATACTATCAGCCATAGTAATACCTCATGTATAGCTTTATGGTTGATGATAACTAACCCGAGAGAGCTACCCTCACCCACAAAGGGCTGCAGTACAGAAGCTCCCACCCAGAGTCAGGAGAGAAGCCCACAGGCACCCTCTGGCCTCCTTACCTGCAGAGCTCCTAGGAGCCCCAGCCACCCAGCAGAAGAAGAAAAGGGGCAGAGCCAGGCCCCAAAGAAAGCCCATCCTAGCTGGGGCTCCGGCCACCATTGCCCAGCAGATCTGCCCACTGCCTCTTGCTGCCACCTTTTCCTGCTTGCTCAACCCACGGAGCAGGGGCGGGCCACCTGCTTAGGTGTGGCTGGGTAGTTTCCAGGGTGTAACCAGGTGATCACAAGTGCACAGGCTGAGAGCTGGCAGGTTGTGTGTCAGGGCTGACAAGGAGCTAACCCTCCTGCCCCCCTTGCCCACTGACACCCCCCTCTCTGAAGTTTGGTTTGAAGCTATGGAATCATTTCCACAGTGATATTCATCCCCTGGGTCCTGTAGGCAGGGAGGCCATGGAAGATGGTGTTTCACACACATTTCCCCCTTCCCATAGCCTTTCCCCCCTCCCTCTCCCCCTGTGCATGGGGCTTTGACTTCTAGTTAGAGAAACATGGGTTTTATTCCTAATTCTAGACTTACTAGCTCTATAATCTAGGGCAAATTGAAGAACTTTCTGAACCTCAACCTCCTGATCTGTAAAATGGGCATAATCCTTACCTCACTGGGCTGTTTCATGAGGCTCACATGAGATAAAAAGGCTCTAACCAGTGCCTGCTACATACTTGGTGCTTGTTGAAAACATATACATTTTAGGTGCTCAGTAAATGAGTGAAGGCCCTGATGTCCACTCAGATCCTCAAGCAACAGAGAGAAGGAACAGCCCCCTGAGGTCTGCAGGAGACGGCTCTCCAGTGTGGGGCAGGACTCTGATCCCTAACATCCTTCCATCTTTACATCCTGTGATCCTGCATCCCAGCCAGAGGCAGGATCATGTCTTGGGCCAGACTGGAGGTGTGGGGTAGGAAGAGCACAGCTGGGAGAAGGGAAAGTATAAGTGTGCTGGTCTGAGTCCCCAGGCCTGGGAGGAGGGACACTGAGGGTGATTACTTAGGGAACCTTGGGGATTTGGCCACAAGACGGGGAATGAGGTTGCAGAATGTATTTCCAAATGCCCTAGTGAAGAATCTCATCCCCTCAAAGGGCCAAGGACATAAGCTGTTATGGCCACAGCCAGTGGCCAGACAAGGTAGCTTGGGGATTTCAGGGCAAGAGTTTTGTGAATAAAGCAGCTCCAGAGTAGAGGAAAGCTTGCTGAACAGGTGTCAGAAAAATCACAAAATCTCACAGCTGGAAGGAAATTTAAAGTGGAATCAGAAGGTCTAGGTTCGGGACTTCCCTGGTGGTGCAGTGGTTAGGAATCCGCCTGCCAGTGCAGGGTAACACAGGTTCGAGCACTAGTCCGGGAAGATCCCACATGCCGCGTAGCAACTAAGCCCGTGCACCACAACTACTGAGCCTGTGCTCTAGAGCCCGCGAGCCACGGCTACTGAGCCCGCATGCCACAACTACTGAAGCCCGCGCGCCTAGAGCCTGTGCTCCGCAACAAGAGAAGCCACCGCAGTGAGAAGCCCGTGCACCGCAACGAAGAGTAGCTTCAGCTCACTGCAACTAGAGAAAGCCCGCGTACAGCAACAAAGACCCCACAAAGCCAAAAATAAATAAATTAAAAAAAAAAAAAAGGTCTAGGTTCTGTTTCCAGCTCCTTCCTTGGTAGTGGCCCAAGAACTCTGTGCAATCTTGGACAAGTTATTTGCCTTCTCTGGGCCTCTGTCAATAAGACCTCTGAGGTCCTCTTGGCCATGAAGTCTGAGGTCCTGCGTTTGGTGTGAGCCACTGTCTTCTAGAACTTCACCCTCCGTTGGGATAAAGGGCTCTGTGGCCTGGAAGGAGAAGGGAGTCATTCTAGGGCATGGGGGTGGGATGAGGGGAGGAAGACTCTATGAGGGGAGACTGAGGGGTCCATCTGGGACACAGCCCAGCACTTGGGGTCAAGGATCTTGGACCCCAGTTCCAGCCACACTGTTAATCTCTATAGTACTCCTGCCAGGCTGAGCCCTTCCACCTTCCCATTCAACCTCAGTCCTTCACTTTATAAAATGGGAGAATGGATTTCCCCTTGGGGGGTGGGTAGGTGGGGAGAGGAGGCCCCAGGGCCAGAGCAGTGACCTGAATTCTGTTTGACCCGATCTAGTAATGAGTGATCTGGTGTGACTCTTCACCCTTGAGAAGACAGAGGAGAAATCCAGAAAGAATGCAACTCCTTTGAGCCGCCTCCCTCCCCTCCTGGCCCACCTGTCAGCCCCACCCTAGCGGGGAAAGGGACTTCCTCATTCTAGCGGCCAGTGGCTTAATCTACAGACCGAGGTACTCCAGGTGCCCTTACACCCCCACCACAGACTTCCCTTCTCCATTTCCTTTCTCTTTTCATCCTCTAAGTGATCAACAGCTCAGCTCTAGCCCAGTTGTCTACGATGAGATCTAACCAGGAACCTGCTAGAAGGGAATCCTGGCTGAGTGCTTTCCTGGGTTTTGCTGAATTTTGTCTGGTCCATCTTCCCCTGTATCTGGGGAATTTCCAAGCCTGGACACATGACTGTTGGCCCTGGGGGCATAATAGTCTTATCCAGAAAGTTCCTGGACATTTTGTTCAGCCCAACTCAGCTCTCACCCTGAATGAGCATAGGAGGCTAGTTTGATTAATTTAGCAGACATATAAGGAGCACCTACTAGATGCCAGACACTGTTCTAGGCACCCAGGATACAGCACTGAGTAAAACAGATCCCTGCCCTCACGGAACTAACTTCCCAGTGAAAGGAGATGGCAAACATTAATAAGTGAACAATATAGGGATGAATATTATGGAAAAAAAAAGACAGGTAAAAAGAACCTGGTGTGTGTGGCGTGGAGAGGTGAGGGACAGATTAAAGTATCAAATAGCACCATGGGATCTGAGCAATGATTCCAAGCTGGTGAGAAAGTTAGCCAAGTGGATACGTGGGGAAGAACACTCCAGGCAGCGGAAGTGCTAGAGAAAGATCCAGAGACCTAAGGCAGGACCTAGTTCAAGAAGCACAAAAGAGGGCGTGTGGCTGGAGCCACGTGAGAGGGCAGAGTTGGGGGGCAGGGGAGCAGGGTGATAAGGCATAGGTGACAAAGGACCTTGCCAGCCTTGGGCGCTGGGTTCTTGGAGTGAGGTGGGAGCAGCCCCTGGGGAGTTTTGAGCAGAGGAGTGACGAGTTCTAACTTGGGTTTTAGAAGGACCACTCTGGCAGCTGTGGGCTAGAATAGAAACTGGAATAGAGCTGGGAGGATTTTGCCCTAGTCCAGGTAAGAGAGGAGGGTGGCTCTGACCACAGTGGTACCAGAGGAGGTTGGAGTTGGTCAGATTCTAGATATATTTTGAACGTAGAGCCAACATGACTTCCTACCAGATCGGTGTGGGCTGTCAAAGGAAGAGAAAAGTCAAGAAAACTACAGACTTCTCAGCCTGAACAAATGGAAGGATGGAGTTGTCACCAGTGCCATTTGGGTCTGTGTTTGTTGGGAGGAAAAACTTTTTCCTCTTCCAACCTGGGTCCAGTGACTGGAGGCCTGCAACTTAACTAAGAAAAGACAGATGAACAGGAGAAAAGACAAAGTTTATTTACACGTGCACCAAGGAGTTGCTTAGTAATGAGTAACTCACTGAAAACCAGAGACAAAGGTTTCTACACCACACTTAACAAAGGCATGGGGCTTAGGACCTCTGTGGGAAAATATGGAAGGTTCTATTGGCAGTCTGTCTCCATGGTAGCTAAAATTGGCCGGAAAATCCCTTGGAGGGAGATTTATGGCAGCTGTATTTTTAGAAAGCTCTGTTTTAGTCAGATAAGGGAAGTTCAGATAACATTTCTTTCTGCATCTTCTGTAGGTCAAATGTTTCCTCTTTAAAATAATCTTTATACCAACTCTGGGGGTCTGAGTGGGTCCCCACAGGTTCAAAATGTGTAGATAAGGAGAGATGGTGGGAATCATTTAAGTTTGCAAAGCCCTGAGAATGGACCCCTCCATACCCTAGCCCCTATTTCCTTGGGTTGTAGCATAGAAACCTCTAGGGAGCCCTCTCTTCTTTCATTTCTTTTATTAGGGTACAACCAACATATAGTTAACTACGCCAACCTCAAGTAGTATACAGCTTGATGAATTTTTACATGTGCTTACACCCAGAATGTATTCACCACTCAGATCAAGATATAGGACACTTTCAGCATCTCAACAAGTTCCCTTGTGTTCACTTCCGGTCAATATCCCTCCAAGGACCACCATTCCCACCTCTATCACCATAGACTGGTTCTGCCTATTTTTGAACTTCATATAAGTAGGATTATGCATATATAATTTCTTATATATGGCTTTTTTCTCTTAACATTATGCCTGCGAGACTCACCCATTTTGTTGTATGTAATGGCACGTCATTCTTTTTTTATCGTTAGGTAGTATTCCATCGTATAAATATACCGCAATTTATCTACTTTCCTAATGATGGACATTTGGATTATATCTAGTCTTTCACTATTCTGAATAACACTGCTATCAATGTTCTTGTATATGTCTTGGGTATATATATATATATATATATCCAGGAGTGGAATTGCTGGGTCATGTGTTTATCTTCAGTATACAGCATCGAACAGTTTTCCAAACTGATTGTGCCCGCTTATACTATACCAGCAATGTATGAGAGTTCCAGTTGCTCCACATTCTCATCAACACTTGGTACCACAGGTCCTTTTAATTTTAGACATTCTTGTGGATTAAAAGAGTCACCTGTTAACACTGTGATTTTTAACTTACATTACAGGAAGCCCTCTGCTTTCTCAGGGCTTTGCCCAGGTGGTATGCCGCTGCCAGGGAAATGACTTTCACAGGGAAGATGTTTGAAGGACACAGGGAGGGAGGATGGAGAGCCAGGTAGAAATAAAATTTGCACGTACATGTGCACACACCTGCACACTTGACTGGCGAGGAATCTGTGCCAGTACTGGAACATCTATGGGGACCCTGTTTGGGATGGGGGATAATGTAGGAGAGACAACTGAAGGAGGAGATGGAGTTTCTGGGCATTTGGAAGGAGAATGAGCACTGACCCAAGAAGAGGAAAGAGCCCACAAATCAGCATCTTTGGGCTCTCTATGAGGCCCACAGGATGATCCCAGCTGGAGAGGCCACATCCCACAGAGCCTCACCTGAAAAACTCTTCCTGGCAAGGGAGATCTCAGGCTCTGGAGGTAGGAGTGGGGCTTTCCCAAACAGGGCCCTGGGCTGTCTCTCCCTGAAGCTAGCAGGAGATAAGGCCAGAAATGTGCCTTGGGGCTGTGTGGTGGATTTTGCATGCCATGCATGGAAGGTTAGCCTTATTCTAGAGACAATGGGAAGCCAGTGGTGGTTTCTGAATGGAAAACTGGCAGAACCAGAGCTCTGCTTTGGGCAGTACAACGTGGTACAATGTGGGTTGAGACCAGTTAGGGCAAGAGGACCAGGACTGTGAGGCTGTGACCTAGGACTTCGGCAGTGGGACGTAAAGGGGGCAGATATAAACTGTGTTGTGAAGCAGAACCAGAAAGACTTGGCACCTTGCAGAAGAAGACCAGGGGCAGAGAGAAGTAAAAGATGACCCTGAGGTTTAGAGTCCAGGAGGCTGGAGGACAGGGAACCATGCACAGGACAGGAGGAAGAGCAGATTTGGGAGGAAACGATGGGCTTGGCAGACCCTAAAGCCCTTGGCATCATTTTTCTAGTGCTCTGAAATCCTGCACACGAGGAGACCCCAGGGAGGCGGCCCCCGGCACACCAGAGGAAGGTACCCTGCCCCTCCTGTCACAGTGGGAAGAGAAGGGGGTGGGCAAGAGGCCACAGGGCTCAGGCCAGGCTATTTCAGGACTTACAGGCAGTACTATGGAGCCCAGGAAGGAACACTGAGAAGAGGGGCAAGAATTACTTAACCACAGGGCCCCTAGGTTCTTACTTTCTACTTTCAAGAAATGTTTGCTATATTCAGCGTAACCATCACAAAACAATAAATACTGTGAGCCAAATTTCTGTTTTATAGTCTGTATGGCTGATTCTATGCACATTTAACAGTGTTTACGACAGCAGCAGGTTTCCGTTTTTCCTCTGGTTGAACCAATGGGGAAGCACACAGGGTGGCAGCTGGGAGACAAGCACCCCTGGGCCCGGTGATCATGGCCCCAGGAGGGGAGGCTGAGCTTTGCTCCAGGGCCCTGCTGGCACCGAGTGGGGGAGGAGCTTCAGGGAGGCGTCAGGCCGTCTTCTTGAGTCCCTTCATGGAGATGGAGAGGGGCTGGTTTGGAGAAGCTGCCAGACCTAAGTGATCAGTAAGCGAAGGCCTGTTGCCTCTCCAGCTTATTTACATCTCCCCAAATAACCGCTCTCTCTTGTTCATCCACCAAGAACCAGGCCCTTCCACAGCGGCCCTACAAGGCAAGCTCTAGGACACAGATGAGGAAAGGGAGGCGCGGAAAGGCTCAGAAGACTGAAGGCTTGAGGTCAGCCAGGATTTGAACCCAGGTCTATCTGGCTCCCAAGTCCAAGCTCTTTCCATCGCGCTATACTGCCTTTCTTTCTGCCCAATGCTGTAATATGCTAGGGTGGGGGCTGAGAGCTCTCCTCCAGTGCTGCGCAGAGAGCTGGACAGGTCAGGGCTGAAGCCGGGACACAAAAGGAAAATAAAGAACAGAGGATGATTTAGGGCAGAGAGCAGCAAACCACAGTCTGTGGACCAAATCTGTCTTGCTGCCGGTTTTTGGTATAGATCACAAGTTAAGAATGTTTTTTACATTTTTATACGGTTGAAAAAGGTCAAAAGAAGAATATTACTTCATGACACATGAGAATTATATGAAATTCAGTGTCAGTGTTCATGGGCAGGAACCCTGGCTTCTACCCTAAAACCGTGGCTGCAACAGTGCTGCGCCCAGCTCAGGCTCTTTGCCCCCTTTGGTATTTGCTCCTTGACTTTGGGGCTTGGAGGCCAGGGAGGCTGGAGCAGGTTGCCAGCCACCCCTTCTAGGAGCATCTCCAGGGCACTCACCATGCTTTGCATCCAGTCTAGATTGCTTCTGGCAGGGCTTGGGCGGGTTCTCCTTCCTCAGCACCACCTGCAGCACCATGCTGATAGTTTGAGGAGCAGAAAAACACAGGTGAAAGATCCTGTCCTTATCCCTGCCTCCCACCCCCTGCTGCTGCCCAATACCCCCAGCACCTCTCTGCAGACTCCTGTCTGCCCTCAGAAGTCTACATGGGACAGGTCAAGAGGCATCTGTACTGCAAGAGAAGCGGGGACAGTTAGGTGCAACACAGCCACCCTATTTCCCCACCCTATTCCCCAGTCACCAACAGCTGAACCTCTCCTTGTGGGACCTGCAAAAGTGGCTCAGAGGGGAGCAGCAGGTGGCAAGGAGCAGTGGGGAAAAGAAAGTGGGGAGGAATGTGTAGGCACTTTTGATATGAAATGGACAGAATGCCAGGATCTTGGGAATGTCAGGGACCTTAGAAGCCATCCAGTCCACACCCTGGCCTTGGCCTAAAGTACATGCAAGGGGCTTGCCTCTGTCAATCACAGCATCCAGCTCTGCTGGGGGTGGAACGGAGCCTGCATGTGAGTTACCAGTGTTGCAGAGGGCACGGTGATCCAGGCAGCGGTCTGGTACCACATGGCAGAATTCATCACAGTAGCAGCTTCCTCTCCTGCAGTGGTGATCCATTCCAAGGCAGCAGAGGGGCTGGGGTTGGGAGCAGCTGCCTGGAGAAAAAGGGACATTAAAAAGAGACAGGGCTTCCCTGGTGGCGCAGTGGTTGGGAGTCTGCCTGCCAATGCAGGGATACGGGTTCATGCCCCGGTCCGGGAAGATACCACATGCCGCGGAGTGGCTGGGCCCGTGAGCCATGGCCGCTGAGCCTGCGCATCCGGAGCCTGTGCTCCGCAACGGGAGAGGCCGCAACAGTGAGAGGCCCGCGTATGGAAAAAAAAAAAAAAAGAGAGAGAGACAGATTTAACAAATGGTGCTGGGACAACTAGATATCCATATGCAAAAGAATGAATTTGGACCTCTACCTCACACCATATATAAAAATTAACTGAAGGGCTTCCCTGGTGGCGCAGTGGTTGAGAGTCCGCCTGCCGATGCAGGGGACACGGGTTCGTGCCCCGGTCTGGGAGGATCCCACATGCCGCGGAGCGGCTGGGCCCGTGAGCCATGGCCGCTGGGCCTGCGCGTCTGGAGCTTGTGCTCCGCAACGGGAGAGGCCGCAGCAGTGAGAGGCCCGCGTACCACAAAAAAAAAAAAAAAAAAAAAATTAACTGAAAATGGATCACAAATCTAAATGTAAGAGTTAAAACTGTAAAACTCTAGATATTGTCATGACCTTGGATTAAGCAGTTTTTCAGGTATGACACCAAAATCATAAGTGACAAAAGAAAGAATAGATAAAGTAGACTTGATCAAAGTTTGGGGCTTCTAAGGATACTATCAAGAAAGTGAAAAGACAACCCATGGGATGGGAAAACATCTGCAAATCATATATGCAATAAGAGAATTTTATTCAGAATATGTAAAGAACTCTCACAAACTCAACAACATAAAGAGACAAATAACCCCATTTTAAAATGAGCAAAGAATATATCCAAAGAAGATACACAAATGGCCAATAAGCACATGAAAGGGTGCTCAACATCACTAATCATCAGGAAAATGCAAATTAAAATCACAATGAGTTACCACTCCACATCCACTAGGATGGCTAAAAACAAAAACAAGTGTTGGTGAGGATGTGGAGAAATTGGAACCCCACACATGGCTAGCAGAAGTGTAAAATGGTGCAGCCACTTTGAAAAATTGTTTGGCAGTTCCTCAGAATGTTAAATGTAGAGTTACCATATGACCCAGCAAATCCACTTCTGGGTATATACTTAAAAGAATTGAAAATATATGTTCACATAAAATCCTGTACATAAATGTTCATAGAAACATTATTCATAATAGCAAAAAAGTGGAAATAATTCAAATGTCCATTAACTGATGAGAGGATAAAACAAAATATGGAATTTCTATACAATGGAATATCATTCAGCCATAAAAATGAATGAAATGCTGATACATGCTACAACATGGATGAACCTTGAAAATGTTATGCTAGACGAAAAGAAGTCAGCCACAAAAGGCCATGTATTATATGATTCTATTTCTGTGAAATGTCTAGAGCAGGCAAATCCATAGAAAGTAGATTAATGGCTGCCAGGGGTGGGAGGTGTGGTGAATAAGGGTGTGACTGTTAATGGGTACAGTGTTTCTTTGGGAGGTGATGAAATGTTCTAAACTTAGGTAATAGTGTTGGTTGCACAACTCTGTAAATATAGTAAAAACTATGAATTGTATATTTTAAAAGGATGACTTTTACATTATGTGAATTGTATCTCAATAAAGTTGCTATTAAAAGGAGAGAGACAGGACTTCCCTGGTGGTGCAGTGGTTGGGAGTCCGCCTGCCGATGCAGGGGACACGGGTTCGTGCCCCGGTCTGGGAGGATCCCGCATGCCGCAGAGCGGCTGGGCCCGTGAGCCATGGCCACTGAACCTGCGCGTCTGGAGCCTGTGCTCTGCAACAGGAGAGGCCACAACAGTGAGAGGCCCGTGTACCTCAAAAAAAAAAAAAAAAAAGAGAGAGACAGAGCTAAGAGAGAAGAGTGTGCAAGAAGAGACACAAAAAGAAGAGTGTGACAGGAGAGTGACAGCAAGGAAGACACAGAGGCAGTAGAGAAAACGACAGAAGAGTTGTGAGAAGAGGGACGTAGAAAAATCCCACAAAGTTAGAGGAAGTTCTCCAAGGTCGCTATTCACAAAACAGTTTCACCAACCCCAATTCCTACCATTTCCCCAAGGTGCTCAACTCAATTATTTTTTTTTTCAATTTATTTATCTTAGTTTATTTTTGGTTGCACTGGGTCTTCGTTGATGCACACGGGGCTTTCTCTAGTTGCAGTGAGACGGGGCTACTCTTCGTTGCGGTGCCTGGGCTTCTCATTGCGGTGGCTTCTCTTGTTGCGGAGCACAGACTCTAGGTGCACAGGCTTCAGTAGTTGTGGCTTGCGGGTTCTAGAGTGCAGGCTCAGTAGTTGTGGTGCACGGGTTTAGTTGCCCCACAGCATGTGGGATCTTCCCGGACCAGGGCTCAAACCCGTGTCCCCTGCATTGGCAGGCAGATTCTCAACCACTGCGCCACCAGGACAGCCCTCAACTCAGTTATTATCTGATCATTCCTTATCCACTACAAGATGAAGGGGTTCATCTTCTTTAAGACATAAGGAAAACAAGACATTGGCAGAGAGGGACCATGGCCCAGGTAACCTGGTGAGTCTTTGGCTCAGGTCAGAAGGGGCCCCAGGTACTCTCATGCCCAGCACTCTCAATGTTGTTTTCCCTTTACTTTACCTTGACCTTCCCAATTGCCTCCTGTTAGGTTAGCACCTGCCTGGGGCTTTGTTTAGGCATAAGCCTGACGACCTTCCAAAGTTGAAAGGATCAGTAGGGAGCGGGCCTCTGAGGGGATGCGGGGCCAGGTGTGGCTAACCCAGCCTGTTGTGGAAACAGGGGCCAGCAGGTAGGTGTCTGGTGAAAGGGGGGCGGTGGCCCAGGGAGGTCAGATCTCTCAAGGTGATGGTGGGCTGGGCTGGAATGGTGGCCTCTGGCTTCTGTCTCATGTTCTACTCAGGAGCCTCCTGCAAATGATCAGTTTCCATTCTCATATCATCCCCCTTCCCAAGTGCCTGGTTCAGTGTCAGGTTGTCACCAAGACCAGGAAACGATCAAAGGATTGGAGCCGGCAAAGAGCCCCAGGGACCATCCAAATGAGGGCTGTACCCCATTTGGGGGTCAGAGATCAAGTCAGTGGTCATGACCAGCATTTATTTTAACAGTTTGGGATGGAGTGGAATGGAGTGGAGTGGAATAGGATAGGATAGCATAGGATAGGATAGGATACAAAATATCTACATATATTGTATATTGTATATAGAAGTGTAAGTTGCTTGGGGTTCTTTCTGAAATTTTTGTGTTTTTCTGTATATGTATGTAAGTATTGGATCACAGTGTAAAATATCTCTATTAATGTGGACTGTGGCCAGAAAAGTTTGAAAGACACTGATCTAAAAATGGAAAAGCAGTGTTCACAAGCAGTGATTGGGTGACAGAGCTGGGAGTGGAACCAGCAATTTTGACTTTCCCCTTGCCTTTTCCACCACATCAGGCTCAGGGCTTTTTCTTTCAAAAAGCCTTTGGTTGCACTTGCCACTGCTCTGGGCCATTCTCTAAAGATCCTGCATATTCCTGCTTTTGAGCCTTTAGTCAAGCTGTTTCCTCTGATTGGAAGGCCCTTCCCTCTCATAGCCACTAGAAGAAAACATTCTTATCCTTCAAGGTCATGATTAAATTCAACCTTCCCAGGGTTGCCAACGAACCAGCTCGTTATTTTGAGAGTGATAAATGAAGAATCATTTATCCAGTCTTTCCACACAAACCAAATAGTTGACAAGGGAAAGGTCTTCTTTATAGAAGAACTCCAGCTAACAAATGCAGAATCAATGGTAGAATTAGAAAACTACCATATGGCAATCCTTAATGAAAAACTGGATCTAGGTAACAATCATCAGTGGAAGCTAAAACCATTAGAGAAAGGTCGAGGGGGAACTTTTATAATGGACCTACAAACGGATGCATCTGGCTGATCAAGTTTAACACCAGTAGAAGTGAGATGACTAGACATTGCCTGTCTCCTTCTCCATGCAATAGGTAGTACATAGCCTCACCTACAGAATATACTTCCCAAAAGAAATGAACCTTAACTACCAGATTTCAGGAAATGCAGGGGACAGAAGAGCACCCACAAGGATCCAGTCAGACAAATCCAGAATTCAGGACAGTCTACAGGACAAATGACCTGGTTTCTTCAACAAATAAACAGCATGAAAAAAAAAGGAAGAGAGCTGATATAGATTTAAAGAGACTTAAGAATATAACAGCTAAATGTATGTGTGGACCTTGTTTGGATCCTGATTCGAATAAGCCAGTTGCAAAAAGGACTTTTTGATAGTTGGAGAAGTATGCACACTAATAGGTATTAAATGGTAGTAATTATTTTAATTATTTCAGCTCTGATAAGGTATTGTGGTTATATATTTTTTTAATATGGTGGATAAGAATTTGGTGTTGATAATTTTCATGCTAGCCAATAGGTCCATTGGGTTCATTTAACTATCCCCTCTACTTTTGTGTGTTTCAAATTTTCCATAATAAAATTTTTTTTAAAATAAATTTGATCTATCCTGAGAGGCCTTCCTACATCCCCCCAGCTGGGACGTAGGTATTAACTACATTTCCCGGGATTAACTTTTTCCTCTTACTTTTAAAATCTATTGATTTCAATTTCTAACATAGCATTAATCCCTGTCTCCATTATTGTTACGATCTTCTTCCTGAAGGTGTGTTTATCTGCCTTCCTACCAACTGGTGGAAGGCAGGAAATGTATCTCTGTAGTTCTGGTGTCAAATAATTTATACTTAATTTAATTTAAAAGAGCTGAATTGGACTTGGGCTCACATTTGAGCTCCCAGGGTGTCCATAGGCCAGGACAGATTTACAGTTCCTGACAGCGCTGACTGGTCCCATCAGAAAAATGGCAGCGCAATAAGGGAAAGGATGTCCACCCCATGGTGACCAAGCACCCATTCACTCACTCATGCATTCATTCATTTATTCATTTTATTCTATTGAGTGACTCTCTGAGCCAGGTACCATGGTGGATCATGGACATACAATCCACTGCCCTCTCCAACCCAACTCTCCAAAGAAACACCTTCCAAGAGCTCAGTCTAGTGAACAGAGCGTCATCATACTACAAGTAACCAGAAGGTCATCATACTGTATGGTAAGTGCTGCACCACAGGTAAGAGGAGACAGCCACGGGGTTGGTGGAGGGGCAGTGAGCCCACCAGGAAACAGACTCCTGGTGAAGAGGCAGTAGATCAGGGACTCCTGTGTGACCATCTCGTTGGCTTCAGACTAAAAGGCTTGTAGAAGTGACAAGCTGTGAGGCCAGGAACAGCCCCAAACAAGGCTGGGTGAAGAACCCCATGCTAATAGTTGGCACCCCTCCAGAACAACACTCTTTAAACCTGTTTGACAGTTTTATAGAGAAGAGGGTGAGCACTGCTGGGGCAGGGTGTGGAAAAGGGGCACTGGGCAGCCTCCCCCTCCCCTGTACAGTTCCCAGTGATACTGCTCCAGCCCCCAAATTGCAAACCCCACTCAGCAAATCTGAAGCCCCGCCCTTCCTCAGAAGTCCTTTTTACAAGCAATTTATTAACACATCTGTTATTACTTAAGCACACACCTTGAGGCTCCCACCCCTACAAAAAGTATTCCTAGCAATGACATCTAGTTTTCTCCCAAAAGAGGTTCTGGTAGATACAGCTTTCTCCATCCCATTGGATTTCCAGGAATATTTAAGCAAACCAAATGGGTTGGTGCCTGGTAGTTGCCCAGGGAGTCTGCCTATTAATCTGGATCTGGGCTTGTCATACCACCTTCCCTCTTGTACCACTCTCACCCCCCGACAGTGCACATTCCAGAGCCCCCTGCTGCCTCTACTCATAGGCACCTCTTCTGGACATTCCTCTTGATTTCCCAACCAAAACAGACCTTCCCAAGCGAATCATCCAAGGACAACTTATAAATATGAATGTGGGTACACAGAGAAGCCACCTTAAGCACTGGTAGATGTCTGAATAAATGAATTATTTAATGAATGAATTAGTGAACATAAGGAGGCGGATCATGCCAGGGACAAAAATGGTTGATTAAACGAATGAATGAATAAATAAAAGAGACTAGAGGCCAGGTCCCTTCGACCTGCTAGCCTGGCTTCTCACCTGTCTCCTGGTTTGGGGCTGCAGGGCTCAGCCACAGCAGGAGGAGGAGAACCAGCCACATGGCTGCAGGCATCAAGCAGAGACAGTGTTTCAGGGACCGAGGCCAGGACTTTTAATACCCACCCATCCCAGTAAGTTCATTTGGTATCTGCACCCCCAGGGAGGAGCCAGCTGGCACCTGGGCAGTCACTGGCAGGGGCAGAGGTGGCACCAAGACAGGGGCACAGGTGTCCCAGTTGCTTGGAATAGCTTGCCCAAGCAGAGGTAACACAGCAAAAAAACAATTCTCCCATCTCCTGGGGTTTCCAAGCCTTTGGGAAGAGCAGAATCAGAGAAACCAGAGTGACTGCTGTCAGGGATTGCAACCTCATCTTACCTTGATTTCATCTGCAAAGACCCTATTTTCATAAAGGTCACATTCACAGGTACCAAGGATTAGGACTTGAACAGATCTTTTGGGGGGACACAGTTTATGCCACAACAGTAATAAAATTTTATTTTTCACATTTAGGTCTTTACCTAGAATTTTTTTGTGTGTTGACTTGAGGTGTGGATCTAAAATAATATTTATTCATATGGATAACCAGTATTAAATAATCATTTAAAAATAATCTATCACTGCCCTATTGACTTGTGATACCACCTCTCTGGCATATCAAGCTTCCTTATATGTATAGATCTATTTATGGACTTTCCATTTTGTTTCGTTGTTCTAATTTGTCTTTTCCTACACAAGTGCCACACTATCTTAATTATGATAGCTTTAGAACACATTTTGATCTCTATTAGAGCAAGATTATTCTTCTTAGCATTTGCTTGTCTATTTCTAGCCCTTTCCATTTCCATGTATATTAATATATTTATTTTAAATTCCCTTTCATATTGCTCTAAATTCTGTGGTTCCTAGAGATTTTCCTATTACATCTGCTGATTCTTTCTCATGGCAATTTATAACATCAATTTTTAAAATTAAACTTTTAATTTGAAATAATTGTAGACACACATGCAATTATAAGAAATAATACAGAGACAGTCCACATACCTTTTACCCCATTTCCCCCAATGGTAACAGCTTGCAAAACTATAATACAACATCACAAACAGGATGTTAACATTGAAAGAGTGAAGATACAGAATATTGCCAAGGATCCCTCCTGCTGCCCTTTTATAGCCACATTCACTTCCCTCCTGCCCCCACCCTCTCCTTAACCTCTGGAAACCACTACTCTTCTCCGTTTCTATACTTTTGTCATTTCAAGTACGTTATATAAATGGAATCATGCAGAATGTTTGGGGATTGACTTTTTTTCACTCAGCATAACACTCTGGGGATTCATCCAGGTTGTTGCATGTATCAGTAGTTTGTTCCTTTTAATTCTGAGTAATGTTTTAAGGTACGGATGTACTATAGTTTTTTAATTATTCAGCTGTAGAATGATACCTGGGTTGTTTCCAGTTTTTGACTAATAAAGCTGCTATTAGCATCACACACGGATTTTTGTGTGAATATGTATTTTCATTTCTTGGAGATAAATGTGCAACAGTGAAATTGGTGGGTTGTAGGATAGTTGCATGCTTAGTCTTATAAGAAACTGACAAACTGTTTTCCAGGGTGGCTATATGATTTTATACTCCCACCTGCAATAAACAAGTGATACAGGCTCTCTGCATCCTTGCCAACATTTAATATTGTTACTATTTTTAATTTCTGTGATTCTGATAGCTATGTAGTTATATTTTGTGGTTTAAATTTGCATTTCCCTAATGGCTAGTAATATTGACCATGTTTTCATGTGCTTATTTGTGATCTGTGTATCTTTTTCAGTGAAATGTCTCTTCATATCTTTTGCTCATATTCTAGTTGGATTGTTTATTACTGTTGAGTTTTTAATTTAATTATTAAAAATTGAGGTATAATTGACATACATTTACTGTTGAGTTTTGAGAGTTCCTTATGTATTTTAGGTACTAGCTCTTTACTGCATGTGTGGTTTGCAATATCTTCTCCCAGTTTGTAGCTTGTGTTTTTGTCCTCCTAACAGGGTCTTTTGCAGAGAAGAAGTTTTTATTTTGATCTGTCCTTATATAAATCATGCTTTTGGTGTCAAGTCTAAGAATTCTTTGCTTAGCCATAGATCCTGAGATTTTCTTTTTTTTTTTCCTAAAAGTTCTGTAATTTTACCTTTTACATTTAAGTCTGTGATCCATTTTGAGTTAATTTTTGTATAGCTGTGATACTAAGTCAAGGTTCATTTTTTTTTGTCTGTGGATTTCCAATTGTTCCAGCAACATTTGTTGAAAGGGCTATCTTTCTTCCATCAAACTATTTTTGCTTCTTTGTCAAAAATCAGGTGGGCATAATTTGCGTTGGTCTATTGCTGGGCTCTCTATTCTGTTTCACTGATCTGTGTCTATACCTCCACCAGTACCACACAGTTATTTTTTTTTTCTTTTTTTAAAAAATAAATTTATTTTTATTTTTGGCTGCATTGGGTCTTCGTTGCTGCGCATGGGCTTTCTCTAGTGGCGGCAAGCAGGGGCTACTCTTCGTTGCGGTGTGTGGGCTTCTCATTGCGGTGGCTTCTCTTGTTGCAGAGCACAGGCTCTAGGCTCATGGGCTCAGTAGTTGTGGCTCGCGGGCTCTAGAGCGCAGGCTCAGTAGTTGTGGCACACGGGCTTAGCTGCTCCACAGCATGTGTGATCTTCCCAGACCAGGGCTCGAACCCGTGTCTCCTGCATTGGCAGGCAGATTCTTAACCACTGCATCACCAGGGAAGCCCCTACCACACAGTTCTTCATTACTGTAACCATATAATGTCTTGAAATTGGGTAGGCTGATTCCTCTTACTTTCTTCTTCTTTTTCAAAATAGTTTGTTATTCTTGTCCTTTGTCTTTTCATATAAATTTTAGAATAACCTTGTCCATAAAACAAAAAAATCTTGCTGAAATTTTGATAGGACTTGCATTAAGTCTGTATATAAATTTGGAGATAACTGACATCTTTACTATGTTAACTCTTCCAATCCATGAACATAATATACCTCTCCATTCATTTAGATCTTCTTTGATATCTTTCATCCAAAATTCGTGCTTGCTGCGTACAAATCCTGTACATATTTTGTTTGATTTACACCTAAGTGTTTCTTTTTCTTTCTTTTTTTAGTAAGTGGTATGGTATTTTTAATTTTGGTGTCCACGTGTTCATCGCTAGTATACAGAAATGCAATTGACTTTTGTATGTTTATCTTATATCCTGCTACATTGCTAAACTCATTAGTTTTAGGAGAGTTTTAAAAAATAGATTCCTTGGGATTTTCTACATATACTGAAGTATGTACAGATGAATTAATATGTCTGAGATTTGCTTCAAAATAATCTTGATAGGGGTAGAGGGTGGGGATATAGATGAAACACAATTGACTGTGAGCTGGTAATTGCTGAAGCTGCATAAAGGATACACGGGGGTTCAGTATTCTACTCTCAATATCTTTGTGTATGCTTTCAATTTTCTATAACAAAAAAATGTTCCCAAATGTTATTCCCTGTAAAAGCTGTAGGGGCCCTCATTGTAGGGTAAAGTCATAGTGGTTGACCTGTCATTCAAGGCCCTTTATGGTCTGACATCCCCGCTAACTATTCAGTTGTTCTTTGAATGCTTTCCAAAAGACCCCCTTCTCTGTATGTCTCATAGTTGTTTAAACAACGTTTTCAGTTTCAGCTTTGTTTTTGCTCCTGCTGCATTGACCCTCCTCTCTGTCCCAAAAGGCCCTTCTGCCTCCTCTCAGATTAAATCCCACGCTGCCTCCCACCCAGCTCCAGAACCAAGAGGCCCTTGAGGCCTCCCCTGATCAGTCTGGCCACATTGATCTCCCCCTTCTCTGACCTTCCAGAACTCTGTCTTTAACATTCATTCCCATATAACATAGTTGTTAAGAGTGGGATTTTTGGAACCAGACTGTCTGTATTTGGATCCAGCCTCCATTGTTTACTAGCTTTGTCACTTTGGGCAAGTTATTTAAACTCTCTGTGCCTCAATTACTTCTTTATAGAATGGAAATGATAATGGTATCTACTTCATAGTGTAGTTGGGAGGATTAAATGAGTCATTCTTGTAAAAACTTTAGAATAGTGTTCAGCACACAGTAAAAAATCCATATGTAATGCTTTCATTTGTGTACGTCCTATGTTATAACGAAACTGTAAATTCCTAAAGGGCAGGAACTGCATCCAAGCACTGAGTCATTTACATGGTAGATGAAAAGAATCACACATCCATGATCTGGATCAGTTTAAGTCAGACAAGTAAAGCCAATATTTAATTGCATAATTTGTCACTGTGGCCCTTTCACTGCCTATACCAAGGTTCTTTGCTTGCCAGCAACAGAATCTGGCTCCTGCTAACTTAAGAAAAAGGAATGTACTAAAAAGATTTGAAGGTTAAGCTAAAAAACTGGACTCAGAACAGGATAGGAAACTGGCGGCCCCGGAATCCAGGAGAGAGGAATGACAGTCTCTTCACCATGCTAGAATGAGAAAGCGGCAGCCCACTTACTTTTTTGGTCATTGTCTTATTTGCTCAAGGTTCCAAGACTAGGGAAAGAGTTCAGGCAATCCAGCTTGATCCATGTGCCCACTCCTTGGTCAGAGGTTTTAAAAAATGAACTTATTTCTGGTCATTTTTTTGGGGTGGGTGGGTGATGTTAATTAAGAACTAAAAAGAAGGCTTGCTCTATCTATCTGTTCTCTGGGATCTTTGACTGGCATATTATGGAAAGAAGGCAAGCTGGATAAGTATTTCTGTCTGGCTGGTAAACTCTTTGCCTTTAAAGACTTTACTTCTACTTGGGTCCAAAAGGGGTAAGGTATGGGCAAGTAAGTGCAAATGAAGGAATGGCTTCTGCTCACGGGTGCTGATGGGAGCTCCATGCCAGAGTCAAATAGTGCTGTTTGTAGTCTCTGGAATAGCTGGAATCCTAGAAGCCTCTGGAGAACTGTCCAGATGGTCATTATCTGGACCTTCCATTCTAAAACCTCAAGAGGGTTTTCCTGATTCCCACTAGCCTTGTCTCTGTCCCTGGCTCTTATGGAAACTCCAAGGTGTCCTCTCCCTGTGTGCTCTCAGGACAGAAGGGCTGGACAGAGGCACCAGTTCTCAGAGGAACTGCACATGAGGTGGATAAAGAAGGAAGGACAAAACTGGAAGGAAAAAAAGAAAACGAAAGAAGGAAGGAGCTCTCCATGTTTTCTGGGCCAACGTGGGTCAGCACATCTTGTGCAGAATAATATTGGGGGTATTTTAAAGCAATAGCTATCTTGACCCCCCCCCCTCCAGTGTCTATATACTTTTGTACATTCCCTCTGCATTTCAAGGGAAAGAATTTTTTCCCTAAAACCAAACCAAAGTGAACTCTTTAAATTATAAAAAATAATATGACCACTTTACAGATATTTCAATAGGCAGATAAAAGGAAAAAAATCACTCCATAGTTCCTTCATTTCTGCAGAGCTACACTTACTTTTATGTATTTCCTTCTCTTCCCATGTGTACTTTTCTTTCCATGAATGTTTTTCTATAATTGCAATAAGGGGGTATATATACTTGCCTATGTGTAAACTTCTTATTTTGGAACAATTTTAGATTTATAGGAAAGTTGCAAAGACAGTGAGTTTTTACATACCCCTCATCCAATTTGTTTTCGCTAATGTCACCATCTTACATCTTTCAAGACTAAGAAACCAACATAGTACATTGCTTTTAACTAAACTCTAGACTTTATTCAGATTTTACCGGTTTTGCCAGTAATGTCCTTTTTTCTGTTCCAGGATCCAATCTAGGATAGCACATTGCATTTAGTCGTCATGTCTCCTTAGGCTCTTTTGGTCTGTGGTAGTTACTCAGTCTCTTGTTTTTCATGACCTTGATAGTTTTGAGGAGTACTGTTCAGGTATTTTGTAGAACGTCCCTCAAATTGGGTTTGTGTTATGTTTTTCTCATGATTAGACTGGGGCAATGGATTTTTGGAAAGAATACCACGTGGCGATGTGCCCATCTCATCACAGGGGTGCATAATATCCAAACGGCACCCCTGGTGATGTTAACCTTGATCACTTGGTTAAGGTAATGTTGGCCAGCTTTGTCCACTGTACAGCTGCTATTTCTCCATTTCCATGCTCTTTTTTTAAAAGCAAATCACTAATTCCAGTCCACCCTCATGGGGAGAGGGGATTAAGCTCCACCTCCTGGAGGGGCATAGGATTTACATATATTGTTTGGAATTCTGTCAGGAAGATTTGTCTCTTCTTCCCAATTTATTTATTTATTCAATTCTTTATTTATTAGTATGGACTCATAAATATTTGACATAAACTTTTTCTCTTTTGTTTCATATAACATTGTGTTATAAGGTTTTTTTTCATGTTACCATCCTGGTCTTTATAACCATCATTTTAATGATCGCATCTACTTTTGGATATTTTCCATTAACTTTGTACTCTCATAAATTATGCTTCTGTAAACATCTTTTGAAACAATGTTCTATGATTCTTTGTATTCCAGATCTGGCCTGGTGTCTGGAATACAGAAACATAGTATATATTCAATAGATGTTTATTTGGGATGGATGGATGGACAGACGAATGAATAAATAAATGAATGAATGAATGCTGGGCTGGCAATGTAACTCAGTAGCCCTTTTTTTTTTCCCCCTGCTGAACAGTCTTCTCACTCTTGGCCTATGAAGATTTCAAGTCTAAGTTAAATGTTGAGAAGAGAGGTTTGAGAACTTGCTGGAAATCAAGCTTTGGCTTCCTGTGAACCACACCTAGTTTGTAATAAACAAAGAACCTCAGAACAAGTAAAGATTCTGTACTGTAAGCTATTTTTTTTTTTAATCTCTGATTGGAAAACATTTGGATATTCTATCAACTTCAGCAGTCTTTCACACAGCTTTATCACTCTTCTCTAAGCTTACCTTGTAGACATAACAATTTTTAAATACCTAGGGTATCTTTAGGACATAGAAATATCTTTGTATCTCCTGGTTTAGTCCCTGGCAAGGAAAAGTTGGCAGTTTAATAATAAAGTGAGTGAAGTACATTTGGAATGTTATCTACTCTAATCATGGCTGCTGGACAAAACAAAACACAAACAGTCGCAGACAAAGCTGAGGGAGGAGAAGGGAGATGAGGACATTTTCATCACTTCAAGATTTGGGAAAGTAATCACTGTAGATATTTGCTGGCAAGAAAAGAGATAAGAAAGCTAAGACGGGAGGTAATCAGAGGCAAGGTCAGAACAATCCTGTCCCATGTCCTACAATGTACTTCTGATCATTCTTGTTCCCACTGACAGGCAGAGAGGGGAAAAACTATCAAGAACAGAATGTTTCCCAAGTGGTTTTCTCACTCTCCAGGAAGGGTCATGTCTATTTGTTGAACCCAACTATTTTGAATAGTTGAACCCACACAGACTCTGAAGGCATGGGTACCCACAGAATGGTCTGTAGTAGAGTCCCCTGTGGATCCCTGATCTGGGGAAAAACAGCAGGGACACCCTAAAGACAAATTGTGCAGTGAGACTGGAGAGCCCCAGGGTCAGTTGGCTTCATATTCATCTCAGATTTGTGTGAGTTCAGGCTCTTTTGGTTGGAAGAAATCAGACCTGCTCCTGCTGGTAGTAAAAAGGTGAAGAACAGTCATTACAGAGATCCATGTGGCAAAGAGGAAAACTGACTAAATTCATCTGACTACAGGACCCCAATATGGGTTGACCCTGTCAGGGCCTCCTTTCTGCCTAAGACCTCAGCATGGGTTCTTCTGGCTTAATTTGGAAGGGCTCGTGTGGGGTCTTTGGGGATATCATTGGGATTTTGCAGAGGGAACACTAATGAGCTTAGGGTGATTAAAGAGGACAGGAAAGACCACTGCTGTAGCAAAGGCAATCCTTGTCAGGAAAGACCCTCAAAGGGTCATTTCATCTGTCCACTTGCCTCCACATAGAACAGGCAATTCCTTACATTCATTCATTCACTCCATTCATTTACTTGTTTGTTTGTTCTATTTGGGAAAATACTAAATAACAAGATTGTGTGAGAAGTGCTCTAACAGGAGGTTTAGAGAGAGTGCCAAGGGCTCACAGTGGGTGGGTACAGTAGAATGCAGGCAGGGAACGCTGTGATATAGCTGAGTTAGTTTTTTAAAAGAGGAAAGATCAAGGTGTATTTAGGAAACCGCTAGTAGTTCAGGGAATGGCAGGAGATCAGGCCATGAAGCTAAAGTGTGGTCATGTATTGAAGGTCCTTTACATGCCGGGAGAAGAAACCAAACTTTATCTTATGGGGAGAGAAATACTGGTGAGCTTTAGGCAGGGGAGTATGACTCCACAGTAATGCTTTCTGTCCTTCCCACTGCTCCAATCTCCTTATTCCCACTATGGAGGGCAATCTGGAACATTTATCAAAATTACAAATGCACGAATCTTTTGTGCCAGCCATTCCACTTTGGATAATTTATCCTACGGATATGCTTGCACCCATGTGAAATGACATATGACCAGGTTTTTCACTGTAGCGTTGTGTATTAGTAAAAGATTGGAAACAACTTAAATGTCCCTCAATAGGTAAATGGTTGAATCAATTATAATCTATCCATATAATGGAACATGTACAGCTATAAAAAAGAATATAGAAACTCTTCATGTAGTGATAAGGAAAATTCTCTAAGATATACTGTTAGGGAGAAAAAAGTAAGAGACAGAAATGTGTATACAGTATGCTACTTTTTAAATAAGTGTGAAGAATAGAAGATATATATATATATATATATGTGTGTGTGTGTATATATATATATATATATATATATATATATATAAAATTTGCTTGTATTTGCATAAAGAAACTCTGTAAGGATAAAAGGGAAAGTCACGAGTGGCTACCGAAGGGGGTGAGGCAGAAACAGGGCACATGGCTACAGAAATGGGAGGGACTTTTCAATGTATATCTTTCTGTGGATTTTAAGCATGTTGAATGTATCAGAAAACTACATTTAAATATTAAATAAGGAAGAAAGAAAGAGAGAGGGAGGGAGAGAAAGAGAGAGAAAGGGGAAGCTCTGTTTTTCCCTTTACCTCTGCAGGCCTCATTCTTGCTTTTCACCTTGTCAGGAGTTTCTTTTGGTTAGCTCTGTGGTTGAGGGCTTCCAGTGGTTAAGAGAGACACATACAACTCTTCTTTTAGACCTATGTGTAGACAGACCCATTGTTGGCATCTAGGTTGAATTTCTTTCTTCAGTTTCTAAGTAGAAAGAGGCTGGGAAGTGAGGGACAGAGGAGAGAGAGGTGCCTTTTACTTCCCTGTTTGCCCCTTACCACCGCTAGTGCTGTTTTGTGCTTGCTGTGGAAACAGGAACTTGGAGGCGAAGCCAGGAGTCTGGCTGTTCCTGCAGTGGGCCAGTGGGAAAATAAAACCATTTGGGAACTACAGGCATCACTGTTTAAAAGGAAGACAGGTGAGAAATTGCAGGAGCCGTGAGAGAAAAGGACAGGACTTTCCTAGGGCTTGTTGCCTAATGGTTACAGGACATCTGTGCTGTGCTATGTTTCAGGCTTGAGTCTTACTGGTCTGCTGTAGCCTCTTGGAGGGCTGGTCACTAAAACTCCCACCTACAACCTAAGAACCTTCTGACCATGCAAGGTTTCTTTTAACACAGGAACTCTCACCTCGCTGGTCTGGTATTAAGTGTACATCCAAAACCAGAGCACAGCTCTCTGTTTTCCGTTCCTCCTCCAGAAGCAGTCCACAGAATTGAGGGAGGCAAGGGTATATGCAAAGCACATCCTCGTGTTCTCCACGCTCTTAGGACACTAGTGCTAGGTAGATTCTTTTTCCTTTTTATCACATTCATCTCTGATCCCAAGAACGTCAAGCTCACAATTGGAATGCTTGGACCATCTGGCAGCTGCTTCACTAAAGCTTTAAAAGCAAACAGTTTGATACCCTGGAGGTCAGAAATGGGAGAGGACTATAGTTGATCAGGCAGAAGAGCCAGCAGGATATGGTGGTGGGCATATTGATCCCCTTCTCCCATCCTCTAGGCCAAACGTTCAAAGGAAAAAGGAAGTAGGGTTGGGCCTCACTTTAACCAGGATGCTATAAAAATTATGCCTACTCTTTATACCATTAGAGGGTATAGTAAACCTACAAACATTTGGGGCCACAGAAAATGATGAATAACAAAGTCAATGCCGGAAAGGATGAGTGCCCAGCTCACAGTTCCCCTTTCTTTGTGGTGTACCCCCAATCCTCAGTAGGGAGCCCCCAACACAGCCATAAGTCTACTGTCTGGCCTGCCTCGCTGGCAGCAGACTCAAGAGGACGGCAAATCCTGCAGCTGAGGTTCCAGAGCTGCTCTGATCTCTGTCCTTCCTGAAACTTAGTTGTTAACTTTCCTTGGATTCTGTAATGTATCCCAGCATCTTTCTAATATCTTGCCCCACTCCCCCACCCCCAGCCTTTTGCTCCCTGCTTAAAAATGTCAGAGTCAGAACAAAACATTTGGAATTTATCTTGTTTCTAGAGGTTTTGGGCTAATGAGGTGACAGTGACAACGCTATGCCACACCCTCATCCAAACGAACATAATTTCTCTCCTGAACTACTGCAGCCATCTCCTTCGGATATCTACCGCTTCTACTCTTGTTTTACTCTATTTTCTGCAAAGCGGCTGCTGACATTTTAACCAGATCACTCACTCCTCTGATTAAAACTCTTCAGTGGCTTTCCAATGTTCTCAGAATAAAATCTAAAATCTTTGGTGCCCCATGTTCTTACAATACAATCTGAAATTCTTAGTAAGTCCTTCTTGCAGTTCCTTGCCCAAACTCCTTCTGTCTTAGGACCATCAGTATATGCTAGTCCCAGTCTGGAGCCCTTTTCTCCCTACCCTGAGCCTCATTTTGGGGGTCTTGGTGGAAGTATCGCCTTCTCAGGGGGCTTACTTCTCTCCAATCTAAATTAGGTATCCGTGTTATTTATTTTTTTAACTGCATTGACTCTTTTCCTTCATAGCTATTACAGCTTGTAATTACATATTCATTTTGGTAACTTTGGGCAATGTCTGTCTCCCCCACAAGACCCTGAGTGCCTTAAGGGGCAGAGACTGTCTCTGTTTTGCTCCATGCGATAGCCCCAGAGCCTAGCACAGAAACCAGCATACAGTAGGTACCCAAGTATTAGACGGATGATTAAATAGGAAGAGACGGGAGCGGCTGGTGATGGTTAGGATTTAAGATAAGAAGCTGAAATTGCGTGCTAGTGGTAGAAAAGGAATGAGATACATTTACTTTAAAGAGAAAAATCAACATAACTTGACGACAGGGGGTGGGGAAGGAGATAATGCTTTCCCAGCCAAAAGTGCCACCTGACTCAGAGAGGAAGAAACTAAATTTTCAAACCGGGGTGACTAATGGTTAGGTTTGGGGTAATATGATACTTATGTTGGTTTTAGACATACTGGTTGGAGCTAAGCAAGGGACATCGAAGGGGGAAGTGTTCAGAAAGTTGCAGGGTAGAGCTGGAGCTCCAGCGGGCCAGGAGCATAAAAGAGAAACTCAGAGCTGGTTGTTCACAGAAGTGGGAACTGAAGCATCTAAGACAATTCATATGTTGTGGAGAGGAAGATTTACCTCGCTTTAAGTGACAGCTACACCAAGGGGACAGGTACGGGGCACACCCCGTGCATTGGAAAGTGCCACAAAGTGCTTCGTACACGAAGACATAGAAATCTAGAGAGGTGAAGTGATCTGCTCAAGGTCACACAGCAAGTCAGTGACAAAGCATTCCAATCTATTTTTCCTGACTTGTAAGGTCCAGTTTTCTTTGCATTAATACACAGAAACTTCCTGAATTTTCAGACACGCCTGCTTTATAGTGGACACTCCATACCAGCTCCTGATAGTCAAGGCAGGCAAATAAAAGGCAGAATTTCATTTCCTTAGTTTATTAATGACGACAATGAATGTCAGGCTGTGTATGAATTATAACAAGTAGAAGCCTAGTTCGGAACACGAGTTGTACACACCCCAGAACATCTCCATTTAGACTCTTGCTCCTTTTATGTTAATTCAACAGAAGCTCTAAAGCTTTGGTAGAGAAAGTCAATAACAGCCTCATTTAAGTGGAAAATATTTGCCTTCCACTCTTCTGCTATGTCTTAAATCTTGTCTCCACCTTGTAAGCAAACTTCTTTTTCCCTTTATTTATAGAAAAAAACACTTCTTCCTTCCCATTTCATTCAGAAGGAACTCTCTTCAGTGCATTCAAAGCTTCTCCCCACAACAGCAGGGATTTTCAGATACTGATAAGTTGCAAAGTGCTTTCAAAAAATCCCATCCTCTTTCCTCTCCCCCCCCACTCTCAAATAAATAAATAAATGGGTATTTGGACAGTGATGACAGCACAGTGTCAGGGTCACTAAAACAGATATGCAAGCTAAAGGGATGAGGTGAGAGAGGTGGAGAAAAATAAGTGAAAAACCAGGAGGGTGAGATTGTTGAGTTCAGCTTTAGAAACAGTGTCAGCATCTTCCATCCTTTGATCCTATGCTATATGAAACACGCACGACAATAATAAGAGTATATCTCTCCTCCAGTGTAGTGACTTGGAGTAAGGAGCTAGACTTGTAATTTAAACCGAAAGTGGAAGTAGAGCTCACCATCTTCACAAAGCCCTTAGTCTGAATCCGAGGCCTAATCCTCAGTGAGACTTGAGTCTCATAGGGTCATTCCCAAAGCTCCTTGAAGGACAAGGGAGCTTCTAGTCCGCCCTTCAAAACTGGGCTGGGCTGGAGGCCTTGGCTTTCACAGCCCCTCCGCCCCACCCGTGAACTGAAGGGAGAACAGCCTGAAGTAGCCTTCAGATCGCAAGTCTGAAGCAGAGGGACCAACACCAGAAGTCAATTCCTCCCTGCTCCCTCTTGTCCTGGTGGAGCCTCAGCTCTGGCTGTTACTTTACTGCCCCTTCGACTTCCTGTGAGACTCCTGGTTGCCTCCAACTCAGGCATTCATCAGCTTCCACCAACCATGTGCAACTTTCTGTTCAGCTTCCCGGGGTAGCACCCACAGCAAGTTTTTCTTACAAGCAACCAGCTACGGAAAGACAGGCATCCAGGAAGAAGTCAGTCCCAAAACAAAAATGCTCTGGGCTTTAGTTCACAGAGCTGCCAGCCCTCAGAGCAGTGATCCTGACCAGTGTTTTACACACAGGTCAGGAAGTACAGCAACTTAAAGAATATGACAAACATATACTCGGTCCCAGCAAAAACTTTTCCCATCAAAACACACATTAAAAAAGGGTGTGTGGGGCTTCCCTGGTGGCGCAGTGGTTGAGAGTCCACCTGCCGATGCAGGGGACACGGGCTCGTGCCCCGGTCCGGGAAGATCCCACGTGCCGCGGAGCGGCTGGGCCCGTGAGCCATGGCCGCTGAGCCTGCGCGTCCGGAGCCTGTGCTCCGCAACGGGAGAGGCCACAACAGTGAGAGGCCCGCGTACCGCAAAAAAAAAAAAAAAAAAAGGGTGTGTGTGTGTGTGTTAAAGTTAGTAATAAGAAAAGGATGAGTGAACATATGAATATCACCAGGCTAAAGAGTTAAGTGCATAATTGGCATAAAGGCTCTTGTTATCCCAAGAACACGGGAACATTCGTGCTCACATCCACAAACTGCCAAGTTGTCTGACACCACTAATAGCAAGAAGCTTTTTCCTCAACTTTGACAAAAGAAACTAACGCAAGAGATCAGCCACCAGGGAGGGTCCCAGCTGTGCTTCAGGAGCGGAGGGAGAGCACGGAGTTGGGCCAGGCTTCTACTCAGAACCACACTGACCACCTAACAGAGGACACAGTGGCAAGAGACCCACAGATAAAATGGTGGATGGGGTTTCTGTCCTCAGTTTAGGATCGTGTCAGGGACTTGCCTGAGCTTGAAAGATCAAACCTGCACCAGAGCTGTGTTGACTAAAAGGGACCTGATCACCTAAGAGGAGGCCAACAGCCCCTCTGACTGAATAAATGCTCCTTAAACAACAGAGTTGTAGCGTCACTTATGCTAGAAATGGGCCTGGTCTAAGTGTCAGTTCTGTTCTTCATGTCAAGTCCCCCAGGGTAGATAAAGAAAGTCAGCCTGTGACATCATCTATGCCCAGAATATTTCAAACAAGGAAGTCATCACTGCCTCCTTGAGGTTTCTGAAAATTCTAAGGTAGCAATAACGCTGTTTTTATGGCCTCAAAAACACCTAAATAAGAATGCCCATGATGTAGTCCCATTCTCTGCTGCTTCTCCTCAGGGCAGTCTGACCCTATTCCAGGACTGGGAGAGAGAAAACTCCAGCCTCCTGTTTCAGCAGCAAAGGAGAAGTGAGTTCGCTGAGAAAGGCCTGGCTCAGAAGCTCCAGAATTACAACAAAATAAAACTGGAAATGATACTTGAGATGCAGCTGAAACCAGATCTGGTCCAAGTGGAGAAGGCCATGGATGTCGGAAGAACTGGGTCTCCCTGTCCATTTTCCTGACAGAGGCACTAGAAGCTTCACTTAGGGACCCATGTGTCAGTTCTGATGGAAATACTTGGTACCTATAAATTGTCACAACAGACTGGACCCCACCAACCTAAATAAGGTTGACTGTACATGGACATTAGACAGGTCGTAAAAATTAATAATGATGATAATAATTAAAAAAAAAAACAAGTGGGGAAAGTCCTTAAAAAGGTGGCTCAGTTCTGCACTATGTGTGACCCTAGCCCCTAGGAAGAGCGCTTTACGTGCTTTCTTCAGGTGGTCTCCAGGATGGCGGCCTCCAGGGCCAAGGCCTCGGTGGGTTCTTCCTCAGAGTCTGACATGTAGGACTCCAGGCTCTGCTTGGCCAGCAACTCCCGCCGGGCCTGCAGCCGCTCACAGCGGGGACAGCTTCCAGACTTGAAACAAGCTTTATGGTAACACGCTTTACACTCTATTCAAGTTGGGAAGGGGAGAGAGAAAAGAACAATTTGTATTATCTCGAACTGGAAGCAAGTCGCTGCCGTAACCCTTCTCACACCACGGCTTGGTGCACCTGTGGGGAAACACAGGGAGCTGCTGAACCAAACCAAACTCTTACTAATAGGGGTGGCTGACGGGAAATAAATGAGCCTTGTGTTCTGTCTTGTTTGCCCACCCCACCGGGCACCAGCCCTCACCTTCACAGGTCCGGCACTTATGGAGCTCAAAGGGAAAGATGATGTCATCCGCATTCTGACAGAACTCACAGATGAAGCCCTTGGCTTGGCAGAGCTGGAGAGGAAAGACACAGGCAGCAAAATGAGGCAAAGCACACCACAGGAACTGGCCAAGAGGGTGAACACAAGCGAGGGGAGGAGCAAGATATAAATAAGTCTTGAGGGACTCGAACGTGTTCTCCCACCTTCAGGAAAGAGACCCAGGCTGGACTTAGCATGATAGCCAAACTGGGGCCAGGGCTGGGCAGTGTTGCCGGGCAGTGTCAGACAAAGCTTTAAGGTGAAGACAAGAGAGGCATGAGTTTGAGAAACTCCAGCCGTGAGAGTGGTTCTCAAAGAAGAGATGAAAAGAAGGAAGGAACGATGCCACAAAGGGCTTCCTAAAGTCAAAATTCCAGCCTGGGTAATGATTTTATTTTGAAATAGGAAACACAACCAATTAAGGTAAAATGTAAAGGCAAGTACAGTTCTCCAAAATAACACCCAGCCTTGAGTCAGGTTACAGTGAAGTCTTTCCAATGCCCCCTGCTACATGGGACGTCTACATATGCCCCATTTTAAGCTCTAATTCTGGGACTGTTACAGGAACACAAACTGGACATATTCTAAGATGGGAAATTCTAAATATGGAATTTATGAATTTCTGGTATGTTGGATACATCAAGAACAATGATAACTTGCATCTACAGAATACTTAAGTTTACACAATGCTTTCACATAAATTATTTCATCAATCCTCAAAAATACTGAGAGGAAAGGACAGTGGGTATTAATCATTATCTCCATTTTAGAGACAAGAAAATTGAGGCTTACCTCAGAGAGGGCAAAGTATTTCCTTTGATCACGGTGATTGAAAATGATAAAGCCAAGACCCAGTCCCTCTCCAGAATCTAATCCAGGGACCTCCTCTCACATCATGACAATTCTTTAGTGAAGGCCTGCTTAGTCCTGCCCGTTTCCCAGGAGAAATGCCAGCACCAGATCGCCTTCTAATTCTAGGTTCCTTAGAGCTGGATGATTTAGCTGTTCAGCAACCCAGGGAAGAGCAATCCTGTACAGTTTTTCTCACAGTGTTGACAAGCCAATTCAACTTCCTGGAACTAAATGCCAAGAACCCTGGATGCACGCTACTCTCGGTGTCCCGAAGCAAGGGCCCAGCAGCACGTTAAAGTGAGAGTTTCTTACCATGCATCGCTCTACGTGGGCAGCCCCCGCCCTGGTGAGGTCAGCGAGCCGGGGCCCCAGCTCTCCCTTCCTGGCTGCAGTCAGGTCATTCAGCGAGTACAGGTGGAGATCCTCTGTCAGGTGGCCTGGAACTGTGTCAAAGGAGTCCAGAAGCCTGCAGGAAATGAGGGGAAGTGGGTGGGAGCGGAGAACGAACACTTTGTGTGGCACATCAGGGCAGAAGGATTTCTATCCAGAAGCAGGACAGGGAAGAAAAGCGTCCTAGGCAGAGTAATGAGGGTGGGTAACATTCAGCCAGCCCAGGCCACCTCAACCCTCCATACCACCAGGTGTCTGGAGGGCAGAAGTGACTTTTAGGCCCTTCTGTAGTGATGCATGTCAGCCTGCAAAGAGTGGTGGGCCTGCCCTGGGTAGAATAACCAGATCTCCCCTTCCAGAGAGAGGGACACAGACACAGTTACTGCTGTAGGCTTCTCATTGACCATTTCTGGAATTTTCTGCAAGATCCCCCTACTCTCCTGCTTCACATAACAAGGGCCAAATGCTGGGACATGTTTCTTTCAGAGACATTAGCTCAGCCAGAGGCCTCTGGCCTCCACACAAGACTTACTCTTTGGCCAGTCGGCACGTCTTGAACATGTTCTTCATGTGACACAGCTGGACCCGCAGCAGCTGAAGAGAACGGCATTGTGGTGGTAGGTGGGGAGTCAGAGGGGTGTAAAGAGGAGAGAAACCACCGTTAGAAAGGCCAGTACCTTTAAACCCTGCGTGTCTGGAGGCTTTGCACGAGGCAGCCAGAGCCAGACTGTTCTCTATACCTGTAACTCAACAACTCGCTTCAAAGGCACCCCCAGTCAGGGCAGGGCCCTCTGCTAGGTCAGTCTGCCCAGATCACATACACAGCTGGGAGCTGCTGAGAAGTCCAGAATCTGAACTTCCAACCCGACACCCCATTCTCCGTTCAGTAACATTTTCAGGGAAGGGAGAAATCCTGCTTTTGCCATCGTTATCTATAGCTTTCAAGCTGCCTTGCCAGGTTCGAGACTCTAACTAGACAGATACCTCGAAAATGGCATGAAGAAGTACGGAGAGAAAGTGAGAATGATGAGATGGTCACAGCGCTACCATAGCGACAAAGAGGAGTGTGGTGATATTGGGCAACCTCTATGAACAGAGGGTAATCTACGACGTGACCTTTTCAAGGGTCTTACCCGGACTTGATTGAGCAGCTTGACCTTCCTATAGAGGGCACTGTTGATGTCCTGCACATTGAAGAGAGGATCGTTCCAGATCTTAATGAGCAGGTCCTTGGAGAAATTGCTGACGTAGTACTTGCTGAAGTCCCACTTGCGCAGAACTCGGCTGGGGATAACCATCTGGGCATTCTCGTGGCAGCACTGACAGAAGTACTTGCCCAAGTACTCGCAGTACCGCAGCCGCTTGATGTAATCTGAAAAAGACGGAAAGTCAGAAGGTCAGAGGTGGCTTTCCCATCTATAAGCTGGTGAGGCAGCCCTGCTGTTCCTTTTGAAAGAGGAGGAAGGGATGGCCAGTGGGCTCCAGCCACCTCTGTTTGAGCTCCCAAAGCTGCCAGAAACCGACATAGTGGGGCCTGTGGTTTGTGTGTCCCAGCCTGGAGGCCGCTGAGGAAACAAGTGCTGCCAGAGTTGGTAAGATCCAGCCTCCAAGGACCTGGCTGAGGGTACACAAGGTTCTCCAGTACACAATCCTGGTAATGGGCTCCTAGAAATCATTTCCCTCTGATTACCAGTACTGTTGCCTAGTAGTACCCCTTTCCGTCCTCCAGGCCTCTTCTTTCCCTTTCCCCAGTTCTGCTCTGTCACCTCCTCTTACTACTTCTCTGACCAGCTCCCTCGCCCAGGTGTGTGACAGCGTAAAGCCCTTGGAGGCAGCAGGGGAGGTCAGAGAAGACGCTCACCAGGGTCACTCCGGATGCCACATCCTGCACAGCGGTAATTCTGCTTGGCCACAGCGATTTTCCTCCTGAGGAAACGGGAAGGAGAGGGGATTGGCAGATACCAGCTGCATGAGGTCTCTGAGACGTAAAGGATGGGGATACAAATACAGGGCTCCTATAAGGATGGGAAGAGAGGGGAATTCACCTATTTTTTTAGAGTTGGACAAAATGAACCTATTGGGAGAACCAATTTAAACCAAGGATTGTAAGGTTAGAATTTAGGTCTAGGCAGTGACTCTCCCCAGTAATGAACCACACTTTCTGTACAAATGTAAGAGGTGAGAAATAGTAAAGAGGAGAGCACAAAAGGAAAGAAAAGCATTCATCCATCTTGAGGGAAAAAAAAAAAAAGCTCATAAAACTATTGGGAGGAAAGCAATAGGTTGGGAGGCCAGTGATAAAAGAGCTCATTTCTGGGGCTTCCCTGGTGGCGCAGTGGTTGAGAGTCCGCCTGCTGATGCAGGGGACACGGGTCCGTGCCCCGGTCTGGGAAGATCCCACATGCCGCGGAGCGGCTGCGCCCGTGAGCCATGGCCGCTGAGCCTGCGCGTCTGGAGCCTGTGCTCCGCAACGGGAGAGGCCACAACAGTGAAAAGCCCACGTACCGCCAAAAAAAAAAAGACCTTATTTCTGGTTAGCTCTGGGAAGGAATGGAAGGACTAAGAGTAAAACTCGCAGACAAGGGACTTCCCTGGTGGTCAAGTGGGTAAGACTCTGTGCTCCCAATGCAGGGGGCCCAGGTTCAATCCCTGGTCGGGGAACTAGATCCCACATGCATGCCGCAACTAAGAGTCCGCATGCTGCAACTAAGACTCGGCGCAGCCAAAATAAATAAATGAATAAATATTAAAAAAAAAAACCTTGCAGACAAGTAGGTAACTCTCTCCCTCTGCCTTTTAGAATTGTATGGGAGGTACAGCAGCAGGTAGGGACAATAGGGTGAAGAGAAGGCTCTGACAATCCAAAGAGAATGTATCTGTTTGTCAAAGGGCACGGCCACTGACTACTCACGTTGGGGCTGGATGAACATTAAAAATTATCTGAGGCCGGGGTGGGGCCCACTCCAGGTTGCCTCGAACACGAATACGTAGCTTGTAGATGTCAGCATGCTGCCCGTCATCTGGTGAGATGGGCAGTGAGTCAGGGATGGGCAGGAGCTGCAGGAGAAAAGCACAGGGTGATCCACCACGGACAATCTGGGGGAATGCATATGCTTGACCCTTCTGGCCATGGCAGAAGCATAATTAATGAAAGCCGTTTCAGGAACACCATAAGCAAGGGCTTCAGGGAACCTTGGCCCTCGAAATAAATGATAAGGCACCAGGCTACTAGAAGTGAGGGTCTTGGGCTCCAAGAATCACAAGGAACAGGAACGGCATCCCAGTGGGGTGGCACCCCTTGATAATGCTGTCCCTGAACCCAGCCCAGGACCCTTGGTGTGCCAGGGTGCTTCATGCCTTATTCAACTGCAGAGCAAAGAAGAACCTGAATAGTTCACTTTTCCAGTGTCTCAAGGTGGTCACAACACAGGAGTGCTGCCCCCGGGTCTAGTGAGCAGTCATGTGGAATAAGGACACTGGAGGAGCCGTTATCTCCTATCCTGACGATGGCTAGGGGAAACCTAGGCAAGCGTGCACGCATTCCTTCATTTATCCGACATACATTTGTAATGAATGGCTTCTAAAAGTAAGGAAGGAAACATGGAGGCTCATTCTAAACTGGAGACGTGTAATAAAGGAGAACAATATCAGAAAGGCTCACAGCCTCCTGGGGCTCGACGCTGGGTGGAGAAAAAGACTTGAAGAATCTACCTTCTGAGGGGCATCGTGCTCTGCAACAAGCCACTCTAGCTCTGAGGCGGCTGGGAGCTGCATCCCCTCAAACTGCTTCAGGAGCCCCATGGCCACTGCCTCAGCAGACGTGGAGTGTAGGAAGCAGTGAGAGCTGAAACAGAGAGTCAAGGAAGACTGAGCATAGAGAAAAGACAGGAGGATGGGAGCCCTAACTTCAGGACCCGATACCATACACAGTGATTTATGGACTGAGAGAACACTCACAGCACCCCCAGTCCATTCAGCGTCCTTTCTCATCATCCTCAGACATGTGAGTATGGAGCAAATTACACAGGTCCACACATAGTTTTAAGACTTAGGCTCAAATCCCACTTACTAGCATTCATGGCACTGCTGGTTAAGAATTCTATCAAATTCTTTCTCTAAACTTCACTTTCTTTTTTTTTTTAAGTAATTTATTTATTTATTCATTCATTTATTTATTTATTTGTTGGCTGCATCAGGTCTTCGTTGCTGCATGCGGGCTTTCTCTAGTTGCAGCAAGTGGGGATTACTCTTCATCGCGGTGCGCGGGCTTCTCATTGCGGTGGCTTCTCTTGTTGTGGAGCATGGGCTCTAGGCGCGCGGGCTTCAGTAGTTGTGGCTCACGAGCTCTAGAGCACAGGCTTAGTAGCTGTGGTGCACGGGCTTAGTTGCTCCGCGGCATGTGGGATCTTCTCGGACCAGGGCTCGAACCCGTGTCCCCTGCATTGGCAGGCGGATTCTTAGCCACTGCGCCACCAGGGAAGCCCTAAACTTCACTTTCTTTAATTGCAAAATGGAGATGACAACACCTGTTTACAAAATAGAGTGAGTCAAACTGCTTTGTGGACTATGAAGACTATTGTCACTCCCGCATGAACTACTATTTCCTCTAGTTGAGTCTACGTGGAACCTGTTCAATCTGATTTCATAATCAGAAATCACGATCACTGTTCTCTCTTTTGAGAACTGATCTTCTGGGAGCCTCTGGTATAATCAGAGTTAGCAGAGAAGGAATAATCCACACTGCGAGCTTTGCCTCCACCGGAGCCCAGCCTGTTTGATCCCATGATCTTCTGCTCTCTTCCCTGGACTCACCACCATCAGACAGGCCTGTCACATTAAACTTGCCTCTTTGTGAATTCAGATGGCTTCATCCCATGGCCTTCCCATCCATATGCCAAGACCTGGGTTTGTTTCTCGACATATCCCAAAGTTTTATTAAAAAAAAAAAAAGTACTTACAAGGACTGGGAGGAAACACATGATTTGTTGTTCGAGAGTGTGCTCCTTCTGATGTCAGCATCTAAATGCAAACAAGAGTTAAGGGGAGCAGGAAATGGAAAGGGA
This sequence comes from Leucopleurus acutus, assembly GCF_964270905.1. Taxonomy (NCBI): domain Eukaryota; kingdom Metazoa; phylum Chordata; class Mammalia; order Artiodactyla; family Delphinidae; genus Leucopleurus; species Leucopleurus acutus. The sequence goes on along the minus strand of NC_139147.1, from coordinate 71,619,683 downwards.
GGAGGTAAGGGATAATAATGGAAAGCAGTCCAAGCTATTGGCAGCTAAGCACTCAGGGCAGCAGCTAGGTGCTACATTCTATGCAGGATACGGAGCAGAGTCCAGGTGAAGCTTTACATCCAATTTATAGTTTGGCTCTGTTCAAGTCACAACAGACTGAATTGGTGACATTATGCACAGCATTGAGAAGGTCAAAGTGGCTACAACTCCAGGTGGAAACACAAATTCACGTTTAGTGCAAAGCAGTGAAGGAGAAAATGAAGCATCCTAAGGCAAACAGGGACACACTCTCTACCAAGCAGCAACAAATGACTCCAATTTCTCTCATTCTCTAAATCTCAAGTGCTCTTAAATGATAAACTCTCAGAGTCAAGAACTCTATCTAGCTCTTTTTTTTTATACCAGAATCAGTACCTAACACAGAATTTAGGTCACAGAGGTTACTCATTAAATGTATGTGGAATTGAAACTTTGCTTCTAACATCTGACCACTATTGCTATTAACCACTGAATGTGAGAAGTCTTCCACGTCCTTAACAAAGTTTCACGGAAAGACTCCCTTCCTGTCCGGTGGCACAGAGGAAAAAAAAGAACTTCTCTATGGTTTGGCAACTCCCTAGAGATGCCTGGTAAACAACAAATTTTCATGAAGCTATTCAACATGATCTTTACTAAAGAACTCTCAAACATAATTTTAGGAAACTATGGCAGACTTTCCAAAGTCTATTTCCAAGAAAGAATTTTGAAAAGGATTTCTAATAATGATATGCCTAAATCTCTAGAGACCTCATCTACCCAAATAATTTTAATGGGGAGAATGTGAAACATAACAGTCATGTTCAAGAAAAGCAGATACTGCCTATTCAAGTCATGAAAACAAGACTGTTCTGATAAGTCTCATCCCTCACTTCCTTTGATGCCTAGTGAAAGACCTTTTCCTAATTAAACCTACACAATGATCAATCTACTGCATTTAAGCCCCTCAATAGAGCGCTAAGCTTACATGACATCATTCTGCAGTTGGCCATGAGTAGCTCAATTGTTCTTCATGTTTCCTCTGTATACATATACGTTTGTATGTACCACTAGATTATAATATCTCGGTGTGAGGAAATGAGATCGTGTCTAATTCTTCTGTTTGGCCCTGAAATACTTAACACAGTGCTCTGTATAACAGCATATTCTCAAATAATATTCCTGAAAAATCAATGTCTTCAAAGCTATAAACACAAATAAGAGAAAAGAATTGAAATCTCTCAGTTTTCATATGCTCTCTAAGCATAGAAAAACTTAAGATAGCAACAAAATCTTTGACTAGCAAATAACAAATCCTATTTCATTTAACAAAGAAGTTCATGTATATCATATACTCTGTCTGAATTTGCGCCACTCAAATCCAGTTCCCAATACACTGGCTAGCTCTGTATTCCATTCTAAATAGTGCTAGAAGAGAAGAAAAAACTCTAGGCAATAGTAGACCTTCATAGACCATTGGGTTTGCAACGTTGATTTGAGTAACACTAAACTGCCTTGGATCATACGTAAGTCTTGCCTTGTCCTTAAAATCCTCAAAGAGCTTTGTACATAATAGGTTTCCAAAAAATATTTCCTAAATAAAAAATTGTCTAAAAGCAAAAGGCAAATTTCAGCCTGTTTACGAGTGATAGAAAAGGAAAAATCAGACAAAAATCTTAGACAGATATCTTGAATAAAGAGCTAACCAACATGGTTACTTGAGGGCCAGGCTACGAAAGAAAACATGGCACGCCAGAGAGGAGAGGCGGTTGACAATTCATGGTTGCTGAAAACCGCTGTCTTCATAAAAACTATTCAGCAGTTCTTCAGCCTCACAGAGAGGAAGTCTTCTTTTCTTTGAGAGAAAAAATAACACTCTCTCCTCTTTGGAAAATAAAGTCAAGTCACACTTTATCATGTTTCTTCTTTTTTACCAGAGGTGCAGTGATGTCCTAGCTAATCATGAATATTTCCAAGAGTGCAGAAGACTACACGGGTTTGGAAGCGAGGATCTTACCCCAAGAGCGGAGAGGGAGAGGCAGCGCCTGATATCAAAAGGGACATGACACCTGTCACTGGTCAGTACCATGAAGGCCTCGTGGGTACTAGGCCTCTCTGTTGTATCCTGCTCACTCTCTAGTCAGTACAAGCAGATGATTAGGTTAATGTGGTTGGAACACTAGTTGAGGATCTGGATAAAAGTAGACCAGGGTCTAGGATAATTAAGGAGTAAAGAGACAGAAGAAAGCTACTCAACTGAATGGATTAAACATACCCCAAATGAGAGCACTTGAGAAAGAAGTCTGAGAAGCACTCCTTCCAAATGGAAGTTAACATAATTATGAAACTTTGTATCAATTCTTTAACAAGAACTGATTTCAAATGTGCCTGATGCTTTAGATAGGATAAAGCTATTACTACTGACTGGAAAAAGTTCAAAAATATAAAGACAAACAACAACAAAAATAATGACAGGTTGTAAGAAGAATTTTTGCATGTCCAGATACCGGTATTGGGATGATCAAGGAAGAACTGGTTGAAACCTTGGTACCCTAGCAAAATCTGCACATTTTTAAACAAAATAAGTGAGGCACAAGAATAGAGTCAACTTCAGAAGCTACTGGCCAATCTGATGTTGGTTTGCAGCCTGTTTTCCTTTTAGCACATAAGGGGATACCCAACACATCCAGAAATCCAACTCTAATGAATGTTCTGTAACTGCTGACTCAAGAGGAAACACTTCAAAATGGAGAGCCACAATTACTCTTGCCTTAGAAGGAGCAAACAACTTATTAAAAGAGGGAAGGTGGGGAGGAGCAACAGATTACCCAAAATATAGTTCATGAACTTTCCTCTTTATATATTGTGCCAGTTTTCAATTTATTGCCTTTCAGCTCCCAACCTGCCCTTCTTTTTGTCTGCTCTGTGATAATGGAGCTGGACTTGAAAACACTGATCTTTCGCCAGCTGGCACAATGTTCACCTTCGGCAGTAGAGGGCGCTGGAGGGACACTGGAGGAGGAAGGGGTTTCTTTGGCTGCTGGTGCGCTCCCGTAAGAGGACTCCTGTGGCGCAAGTGACTTTCCCCAGGGTAAGCATGGCTTCAGGAGGCTTTGCAGCAGGGCGCCACTGATGGTACTTTTCATAAGTGGCTTCCCTTGGACCCCTGGGAAAGCTTCCGAGCCGGTGCTGCAGGCCTGGCCCCTCCCATGAACCACTTCCCCCAGCACCCCTTGAGTTCTGAGGCACAGCACCCCCTGGGGGCAGCCTCCCCCTGCACCCCAGAGAATGGTTTCCTGAAAAGGGCTGTTGCCATGGCACCCCTCATGGACAACATGCCCGGACATTCTCTCAGGGCAGTTCTGCACCTTCAGAAAACTCCACCATCCAGTGAGCAAGGAGGTCTGGATCGCAGCCTCGGGGTATGGCCCTCTTCTACCTTTGTTCCTCCCCTGGGGGCCCTATCTCAGCCCTAGGGATGGTGACTGCTGCCTATATCTGCTATTCCTGTATTCCTTAGAGTTCTCTTTACTCCTATGAGCCAGTCTCCCATTACTTCAATCCCCCATCAGAGTTAATAATTCTTTATATTAAATTTTCCCTATTCAAGTTATCATGTGGTTTCTGTCTCCTGACTGGACCCTGACTAGGTACATATACGCAGAGATTGAAATTCTAAAAGAAGGAGGATAAAGAAGAATTGATGAAGTTGTAGTGGAAAAGGATGAAGGGAGGAAAAAAACAACAACAAAATCCTAAAACCAAAGACGCTGAAAAGACTGTCTGGAATTGGGAGCCCATGAATGATATCGTATCAATTTGGCAGACACCATCAGAAGATACAGATGAAGTGAAAGAAGCCAGACACAAAAGATCACATACTGTGTGACTGCATTTACATGAAATGTCCAGAAAAGACAAATCTATAGAGATATAAAGATTAGTGGTGGACTGGGACTTGGGGTGGGAATGTAAATTAACTATAAATGGGCGTGAGGGATCTTACTGGGGTGATGAAGATGTTCTGAAACTAGATTACGCTGATGGTTGACAACTTGGTAAATTTACTCAAATTTAGTGAGTTGTACACTTAAAGTGGGTAGATTTTGAAGTGTAATTATTCCTCAGTAAAATGGTTTTTTCAAAAGGGAATAGATGTTAACGAATACAAAGCTTTCTATGAATAAGCTATGATCACAAGTTTACATCCACTTTACTGTGAGGAGGAAGTAACTTTCAAAACTATTTCCTTCATAAACACTTCTGCTACATAAGGTCTACTTGCTGAATTAGGATCTAAGAAAAATGATTACATTAAGCAAAGTATTACAATTATGCAGAGTATTTATCACAGATGATGTCTATACCACGATGCTTAAGTAATTTTTCCACGGGTGTTATGGATTCTGATAACCTTCCTCTGACAGAATCTCAAGAGATTCTTCAATAGCATATATTACTTAAGGTGATCAAAAAGAAAAGCATCTGTAAGCCTCTGGACATGATCAAGAAGACTGCTAATGAGAAGTATACCGACACTTGTTAGAAGGAATTTGGTCCCCAGTAATAAACTTGATTAAAGACCAGAAACAAATGAAAAAGAACAGAAAGCAATAAAGAAACCTACAGTAGAGAAAGATGAATTGTAAATTATGCTTTCAGAGAAAAACAAATACCGTATGCTAACACATATATATGGAATCTAAAAAAAAAAAAAAAGACACAGACCTACTAGACAATGGACTTGAGGACACGGGGAGGCAGAAGGGTAAGCTGGGACAAAGTGAGAGAGTGGCATGGACATATATACACTACCAAATGTAAAAGAGATAGCTAGTGGGAAGCAGCCAGTGCTTTGTGACCACCTAGAGGGGTGGGACAGGGAGGGTGGGAGGGAGGGAGACGCAAGAAGGAAGAGATATGGGGATATATGTATATGTATAACTGATTCACTTTGTTATAAAGCTGAAATTAACACACCATTGTAAAGAATTATACTCAAATAAAGATGTTAAAAAAATTATGCTTTCATAATCGGGAATCTGTGTGTAGAAAGTCAAACAAGTCACTACTTTGGAGAGAGGGTTGTTCTGATTGCTTTCCCTCCAAGCCCTCAAAATGTGTTGGGATTGTGGATCATGAGAAAAAGCAGTACTTTAGTTGAAAAATATTTCAAATTCTTGGTGTATAAAAAACGCTTTAAAGCTCCCAAAATGGGGGAAGAAAGGATGCTAGGAAGACCAAATAAAAGTATGCCTTATGGTTAAAGTAGACTGACTATACTCTAACCAAGAAGTACCTGACAGTCAGTAAATGCACATGCAAACGATTCTGGTTGTAAACACATCAGAAACCAGTTTAAAAGTGACTTAGGGGAATTCCCTAGCAGTCCAGCGGTTAAGACTCAGCACTTTCACTGCCTGGGTTCGATCCCCGGTCAGGGAACTAAGATCCCTCAAGCCATGTGGCATGGCCAAGAAAAAACCAAACTAAAAAGAAAATGACATGATTGTTACTTCTCAAGCAAGAGAAGACTATGTTAGAATAAATTACAACAGTTCAGGCGTAAAAGGTACCTAATTACTTTTATTTCTCTAAATCTTAATTTAATCTTACACATGTAATTATTTCAAACTCTAGTGGCTGACAATATTAGCCGTTAAAATTAACTGTTAATTAAAATTTTTAATTAATAAAATAATTAACTATTAATCAAATTAATAAATGCCCTGAATTTTGTTGTTTGTGTGTTTTAAAGCCACTGTGAACAGAAAACTACTACTTTTAGTCAACTCCACCTACAGAAAGTCTACTTGTTTGGATCACAAAGCAGTTACTAAGGCCAAACATTTGCAGCAATAAATCCTAATTGTACACAAAGTACCTAGAAGAGATAGCTTTCTGAAAGTTGGCTCTGCAAATTCAAAACTCTAAAGAGACTCTAAGCTTCATACCATTCTATAGGACTTTTGCTGTCTGAATGTGTGGCAGTATTTAGCTATAGGTTTGAACTGTAATTTCTTCACCTGACCACTCCTTTCTAAACTGTCCACTATCTCCATCAGCCACAATGACCACTTAATCTAAAAGTATCACTGTAGAGAAGGATTAACAAGGATAATCTCAGTGAGGATTGCTGGGGTCATATGAGGAAGAAGAAAATGAGTATCTGAAAAACTGGTACAAATGAACTTACTTAAAAAAAAAAAAAACAGAGCCACAGATCTAGAAAACAAACTTACAGTTACCAGGGGGGAAAGGCGGGGAGGGATAAATTGGGAGATTGGGATTGACATATACACAGTACTATATATAAAATAGATAACTTAAAGGACCTACTGTATAGCACAGGGAACTCTACTCAGTACTCTGTAATGACCTGTATGGGAAAAGAATCTAAAAGAGAGTGGATATATGCATATGTATAGCTGATTCACTTTGCTGTACAGCAGAAACTAACACTTTAAATCAACTATACTCCAATAAAAATTTTTTAATTAAAAAATAAAAAAGAATAAAAGAAAGAAAGAAAGAAAATTAGTATCTAATTTGTTCCCAGTTAGCTTAAGTCCAGTTTTCCCCAGATAGTTCTCCAGACGTTACAGTCCTCATAACCCTGACAGGTATCACAGGTATGTACAAAAGCTGGTGCAAACATTCACACACATGCATGTATGAGCACACCCACGCTTCCAACACAGGCTACCTGAAAACAGCGAGGCCACTGATACTGAGAGTCCATTCTTTGACATGTGAGTCAGGTTAGATCCTTCACTACCATCTGCATAATAATGATTATAAAAGGGTGCCCTTTAGTATTCAGACAGGAAGTAAACTGATGAGAATGACAGTTCTATACCACATGTTCCTGGAATCAGGACTTGACTTTTGCTCCAAAAGATGGCACTGCTTTTAGAAACCTACATCCATAGTTAGGTTCTCACGTTGGCTTGGGAGACAGTTACTGCTGCCTCCCCAAACCAGCCTAGCCTTAAAGACCTCATAAGGCAGTGGTTATCAACCAGGGAGGATATTGTACCCACTGCAGATATTTGGCAATGTCTGAAGACATTTCTGGTTGTCACAACTGGGGAGAAGGGCGGTATGCTACTGGCATCTAGTGGGTAGAGAAGCCAGGAATGATGCTTAACACTGTACAATACACAAGACAGTCTATCACAGCAGAGAAATATCTGGCCTAGAGGTTGACAAGCCATGCCTAAGGTCTTTTCCTTTAAGGATTTCCGTCTGAACTGACTAGAGAGTTAGTTGATTAAACACCTCCTCTGGGGCCACAAATGCAGCAAGTTTCCAATGGGAGTACACCTCATGCCACCCCCAGGCAGGCTATTTCAAATTTGGCTCCTTTCAGTCTGAACAACTCCCCCTGGCTCCTTGCTTTGCTGCAAGGAACAAACTTTATCGTCAAGTGGACTGTTCCACACTCAGTGAAGTAGCATGTTTTGGATTTACCTTATTATTACCCACATGAAATTCCAACTGCTGATCCTGAGAGAAAGGGCAGAGCCCTCCTATTTTCTTCTAATTTGGAGATCAAGTCAATCACAGACTGTGGTATAATAAAAATATATATATATATTTGGTCTCTGTCCAGTTTCTGGCACAGAGCTCCTATAACCTTTGGAATTTCCTGAGTGATAAGAATGTCTGTTATTCATAATGAGCCCCTTTCCATTATATCCGAGCTTAAGTTAATGAAATGACTCATGGGGACACCCAGATAGCTTCAGGATGGCGTTGGCTGCCAGAAGAAAAAGCTATTTAGAAGATCAGACCTTTTAGCCCCACCTCAGGAACTCAGTTGCCACTGATTTAATCACTCATGCTTACTGAATGAACCTTGATAAAGATGAGGTTTGGAAGGGCTTCCTGGTTGGTGAACATATCGATGTACTGGGAGAGTGGCACACCCTGACTCCATGGAGACGGAGGTTCCTGTGCTCAGGATACTTTGGGACCTTGCCCTATGTACCTCCTCTTCATGTGACTACTCATTTGTATCCTTTATAATAAACTGTAATCATAAGTATAGCGCTTCCCTGAGTTCTGTGAGTCATTCTAGTGAATTATGAAACGTGAGCAGGGAGTTGTGGGAACCCCTGGGTTGGTAGTTGGCCAGGGAGAAGTACAGGCATCCTGGGAACCCCATTGGCAGCTGGCATCTGAACAGGGAGCCATCTCGTGGGACTGAATCCTAAAGCTGTAGGGTCTGTGCTCACTCCAGGAATTAGTGTCAGAATTGAAATGTAGGACACTCATTTGGTGTCAGAGAACTGGAGAACTGTTGGAAAACCACATACAAAGGAAAAAATGGAGTTTTAAGTGACTATCATTGTTATAAATAGAAATCAGATGCATTGAGGAGAACACAGAAGGAAGACTTCCTGGAGACCTGGAAAAATATGTGTAAAAATTGTATTTCTGAATGGGGAAGAAACTCAGCTACCATACCTGGAGCTGAATGGGTTCTCGAGATTGGCGTAAACAGGAAATCAGAGCCTCATGCAGTAAAAGATCTATTTACCATCATGTTACAATGGAAAACTAGACACAAGTCATCTCTATAAGAAAATTAGTCTTGGTTCCAGCCATGGGGGAAGAACTTACATCCCTGAACTGTCTGTTTGGTTTTCCATCTGTTCATTTGTTGATTGCACTGACAGGAAGTTGAAGAAATTTATGATTTTCAGGAATGGATTAACCCGTTAACCATGGGTTAACCTGATTTAACACAACTGCCTTTCCAGATAAGAGCCCCTCCCCTTCTCTAAGAAGAAGCTCACAACAAGAGTGTGATTCTGCTATGCAAATTAGCGCTGGTAGGACAGAAAATAAAGCTCCACTTTGTAAACTTGATTTTTTTTTTCCTTTTTGCTTTTTCCCTCCCAGTGACTCTTGCTGTCATTTTCTCTTTGGATTATAATAAAGCTCCTTTTAAACACTTTGAAACAATTTCAGTTGTGTTATAGGACACAAGAGAATAGAATTCTAATTTCATGTAGATGTGGGCTAGCTCTGGACTGCTAGTAGGAGGAATTAGAGTGAGAATCTGAGAGAAAGGTTCAACTGAGGAAGAAGCATCATGGTGACATCAATAGCCATCCCACTCCAATGGAATACTTCCTTTTAGTGTTCTTTTCTGCTTAAATTTTAAATAGGCTTTGTTTTTAACAAGAGAAGTTACCTCTTACAACAGCCGACAACATACCATAATGAAGCATAATGAAGACTCCCTGCTTAGGGAAAGCTTCTCAGCCTATGATTCCAAATTAAAAGAAACAATTAATGAAAGTTCCCTTGCAAAGTGTTAATTCATACCTTGGATTTCAAATTCATCAACCTCATCAGCAGAGCCAGAGTCAGAGAACTGTGCTGAATCACGTGAACTGAACTGGGAGCTGCTGGAAGTGACCCGAAAGCCTGTTACATTAAAAAAAAAAAAAAAAAAGTAATAAATAGGACGGAAGAGGTCTCCTACTCTTTTTAGGGTCACAACAAAAGGGACCTGGTATGACTTGAACATAGAAGTAAATAGAACTTTGGCTGGGAGTTATCCTGGGGAAATGGAAACTAGTTCTTCTTGCTAGTTTCCCCTTCTTGATTGATCCCCTAAAAAGTTTCATGTGAGCAGAAAGTACCACTCTCTGGAAAGTGAATCTGGAACCAGTGGCCTTAGTTCTCCTCATATCAGAAACCTATTTTTTGGAAGATATTTCTGATATATATATATATTTGAAAATGGTAAATGCTAATTTTAATAACAAAAGTTGAACTAAATGTACATGAAAGTTAAATTAACACAGTATAGAAGAGAATAGCTTAAATAAGCTGGGATTCACATATTACAATAACAAAGATATGACCGAATGAACTGAAGACATGAACAGTTCTCAAAATTCTCTTTTCGGCCTACTTCCAAAAGAAACAGCCAGGCTTTTTTCCTATGCATAGTTTTGAGCTTTGTCTATACCATATATAGTAGAAAAATAAATTCTTTAGCAACCTAGAAAGTTTATAAAACTCTTAAAGTTTAATTTTCTTTGCCAGACATGCCGATGTTAAACTGACAGCTATAAATTAAAGCTATATAGACAATAGGTATAATATAGAACAAGTTAAGAATACTACATTTACTAGATTTTTCTTTTTAAAAATTACTGTACTTTCTTAATTCCTGTGCTTTGCAATAGGAATAACAGGGACTTTGTTTTCTTAGAAAAGATAATAACATGTAAGAGTATAACACAAATAAGATAATTTATAATATACATGTAGAGGTAGGAAATGGGTGAGCTCTAGGACTCTGGTCTGGTAGAAAAAAAGAAAAATTAGAACAACATAGAAAATCTTTCTGACAGCAGAGGAACCCTTGGCTTGTGTATAACATCTCACATGAACATACGAAGACAAAAAAGAAAGTCCACGAGGTACTAAGTCTTATCCCGAAGCCTGAAGAGGCAGGAACAGGCGTTCACAGCCTCACTCACTTCCATACTCAGTCTCCTGGTACACAGGGAGCAGATTCTTGGTGCGGATCTGCTGGCGACGAAGGCGGATCTTCTGCTTCAGTTCCTGGATCTCCCTGTCACTGTCCTCCTCCCCTTCCTCCTCTTCTAGGCACTGGCTCATCATGTTGCACTTCATCAGCTCAATGGCAGCAATCAAGGATTCTGAGATGCTGAAATGGGCATTTTCCTGGGGAAGAAGAGTGCCAAAAAGGGGACATCTCACTGATTATACTCTTGGAAAGTAGCTTCCAGAACGCACATTGCTTTCACTCAAAACACCCAGGGGAAATGCACACTGCTCCTATAATGAAAGCTGATGGCCAGAAAACCTGTGGCATATTCTCTTTGCTCTCGTATCTGGCCATGCCTGGCCTTCCTGTCCCACTTTCCACATAAAAATATGACAGAGAACAGGTCAGGTCTTTCCTAAAACCATACACTTATACACAAAGTATTAAGGTAAATGTGATGTCTCAAGATAAAGTGCTTTGTAAGCTATAAAATGCTACAGGGACATCATTTATCACATATCTGAGCCTTAGAACAAAATATAGAAGTTGATTCTGGAGACAGTCTTTACCTAAGGTTCCAGGGTCAAGGAAACAGTAATCATGTGACTAAAATTCAATGTTTCTCTGTCCAGGGTAGCTTCTAAGACAAAATCAGTAATATCTCTGGACTCAGTGAGGCGCATAGGCTCCCAGAAGAGCTTTCCAGAGACAGAACTTGTTGAGCTTATCTTTACTGTGACTTACCTGTATTGTAGTCTACACCCATGTTATTGCTGTGTACCCAAAACCTCTTTAGGACAAATGGCACTGGAGCCCTCAGACCAGATCTCCCAACTCATGGGCTTTTCAGTGGCTCCTTAGAGTCCTCACCTTTTCCAGGTCTGCACAGCTGCCAAAGTCTTGCTCAGACAGGTAGCTGATGAGGGACTGTCCCTCTGATGGTCTTCGGAACATGCCTTCTCCTGAGCACAGGTACTGACTGCCCTCTGTGGGAAAATGGAATGTGGATGTGAAAAGCCCTGCTTTGAAAAGCAAATCTTCTTTACAGACAAGCTTCTTTAAGAAGTCTGATGATTTTAACACTAAAGATGCTCCCAAGTCTTCCCGAATAACAGGTTGGAAAGATGTCTACCTTCTACAGGAATTTCTCTGAATCTCGGAATCCCAGAGCACTAAGCCCCTGGGTTAGAGAAGGGTGGAATAAATGGAGAGAGCCTGGAGACAACCCTTTGACCACCTAAAGTTAAAGATGACATACTCGTCCTCCTACCCACAAACAAAGAAACCAAAAAACCTGTGCTGTGAGTCAGACAAGGAAAGCAATGGCTCTCCCTGTGGATGATTTCCATGTGGAGCCTATCTTCGGTAATTAAGCCTAGACACTCAAAGGCCTCTTTTCAAGGTCTCTCTCACCCACTCAGAGAGCCATTCCAGCTGGCTCACCAGACATTCACGGTGATAACACCCACAGCACAAGACAGTGGGACCCCTAAGGCAGAGAGGAGCAAGAGAAATGGCAGGGTAGTGTGATTTCTGGCACAGGGGTTGAAAATAATGAAAGGGAGGGTGAGACTGTATGGTGTGTACCCTCCACAGAGCTAAGATGAGTTACACAGCTCAGAGTGCGGCAGGCATGGGGGGACCAGAGCAAAGACACGATTGCAGCACTGGCCTTCCTAGTACTCACTTACCATACTCCATGTACAGAGAGCTGGGTGTGCTGACTTCACTGCTTTGACCAGAGTAGGACAAGGGGCCTCTCAACTTCGACTTATCACTGCAGGATTCTAGTATCAGTGGCCACCAGGGAGTAAAAACACACATGCGAGGTGAGCGACACATACATTCCCAACTTTGGAGTTTCAATATTTAACTGCTCCCATTCCCAATGCCCTCCCGAACAGGAGAGAGGTGGCACACCAACAGGGAACAGTCCAAGAATGCAGGAACACATGGAGGAAGGGAGGTGGGAAGTCGGTATATTCTAAGGGGAAAAGAGAAAACATGACCTGGAATGTGGCAACACAGAGGTGAAAAAGAATCAAATCAAAGTGGATTCATGAATTTAGTTCTCTCTTCTTCCATCTTCTTACCAAATGTTCCAGGAATATCAGCCAATTTCTACCCTCTTGACAAACCAATTTAGAAAACAGTCCTCACATGGAGACAAGCACACTGAAACTTTTCTGATAACTTGACACTAGACTTTAAAACAATATCAGAAGGGTTAAACTCACTAAACAAACACTAGGATATGGCCTCTCTTGCACCTGGAATGTAAATTTGTCATGCCTACAAATTTAACCCACTTCTGAACTGGCAGAACAAAATAACACCCAGCAATGTCCTTAAAAGAAGCATCAAGACAATGTTAGAGAAGCCAAGGGTGATGGCCTTGTAACCAAAGGGCTCAGCCACAGGGCTGTAGACCCAGCCTTCCTGGAGAAGGAAGGGAGAGGTTTCATGAGAAGCCTGGCAAAGTAGGAAGTGTCTGGGTAGCAGTTTTCAAGGAACATTGAGAGTTGAGAGTGGAGGAATAGCAGCAGGCACGGTTCACAGGAAATGGAAACTGATATTCTCCAAAGGGAAACACAAAATCCCCAGTGCCACAGAAAGAGCAGGCAGCAAAGCAGGTGGGTGCCTGAGAAATGAACAGGATGCGCTGGGAGGACTAATGATTGAGCAGCATCCAACCCATTTCCTTGACAGATGGTGCCAATTTGTCAGCTGCTCCTCTCACAAAAAATGCTACTACATGGTGAGTGATAACTCTGTGTTCCCTTGGTGGTCCTGGCAGTGGGCTCTGCTCCTCACAACAAGCCAGCAGTCACCATGATGCCTTGGTAAGAAACCATGATTTGGAGGCAACCTTTGAGGTCCCCAGTCAAACTCAGTGCACAACACAAACTCCAACACCAGAACCTTATTCCTTTACAGCACGTAAAGGCCATCCAGCCTTTGCTCACTGAGCTCACTACCTCCTGATGCTGCCCATTCAACTGATCAGCTCTAATTCTTAGAATTTCCTCATACTGACTTGAAATCTGTCGTCTTACAATTTCTTATCTCCTCAAGAACAACAAGACTCTTCTAAACAAAGGTCTCGCAGACTTGTTCCTCTTTAACCTCTTTGCCAAGCTAACACAGCTAGTGGCTTCACCCATTACCAGGAGGCCATAATTTTCAGTTCTCCCTTACCACTCAGTCTTGCAGACACATTCTAGCATCAATATCTCCATGCATGATGTACCCAGAATGTAACACAATATGCAGTTTGAACAACACTGTGAAAACCAAAGAAACAGACTTAAGTCAATAGAAAAACCTCGTGCAATGGCTGGAATGAGGGGGTGGGGGAGAAATTTACAGGGGAAGGAAGACAGGTGAAAGAAAAAGGAAACAGGGGACTCCAGGAGAGGCAAAAACATGCACTCACATCCAAGACCACAGAAAGAGGAGAAAACACATTCTGGTGTTAAATCATGGAAAATAAAGTAATTTGTAGTAAGTACTCAGTTATAAGAAAAATTCTGCCACTGATTCATCATGTCTTAGACAAACAGCAGACCTCAGATTCACCTTTGGGCAATACAGGCTTGACAAGTCTTGATTCTATCTCCTGGATGCTGCTGAGAGACTGAATGAGGCATTTGGAAGTCGTGGGCAAAAAACGTATCATGCAAAACAATGGTATTATTTTACCAACAGGTCTAACCATAACTACAGGACCAGGCCAGCCAGACTTGATTTGACACCAGAATGGAAAAGGAAGTTCGAAACTAAGCAAGATGGTCACAGAGGAACACGAGGAGGTGGGGGTGGGGGCTGGACAGACAGGACTGGCTCCCAAACCTGCAATGGGATCTTCAACTATAATGGTGATACTCCTGGGGCCTCCTGTATGTAGACAGACAGGTGCAGAGGAAAGTCCAGAACACGAGAATAGAGAGTGAGAAAAAGAGCGTCTTCTTATCTAGCAAAGGTTGGGGCTTAACTCCTGAGAGGGAACCCTAGTGCAGAGGGAAAGATGACTCGTACGAGAAGCTGCACATGACCCACACTCCCTCAGATCCTTCTGCTTAGGTTTTCTCTGGCTCCCTTTTCCAATGCAGGTTCCCGCAGTTTCTGGAATCCGCATGGATGCAAGAATGGGGGCAGGGGAGTTTTACATGCTCAAACACCAGTAGCCTGGAGTACAGTAGACTGCTCCACGAGATGTGAAGTAAGGTCTTCACATCTCCAGGTCTGCTCCAGGAGATGTGAAGTAAGGGTCTAACCCAAGTACTCTTCACATCTACGAAGGCTCATGGGAAGACAGGCTTTGATTGGAGACTTTTGTTCTAACGAGTTCCAATGAGCCAAACCACATTCTTGAGGGGAAAACAGAGACAAAAGTTTGCAATTCAGAAGTTTCAGATGAAGGCCTTAGCTCTCACCTTTTAGAAATTATAAAGAGAAATCAATAGCAGCTCTAGTTGTAAAAGGAAATCTTCCTTTTTTGCTCTTAATTTTTTTTTTTTTTTTTTTTTTTTTTTTGTGGTACGCGGGCCTCTCACTGTTATGGCCTCTCCCGTTGCGGAGCACAGGCTCCGGACGTGCAGGCTCAGCGGCCATGGCTCACGGGCCCAGCCACTCCGCAGCATGTGGGATCTTCCCGGACCGGGGCACGAACCCGTGTCCCCTGCATCGGCAGGCGGACTCTCAACCACTGCGCCACCAGGGAAGCCCTGCTCTTAATTTTTTATACTTTACTTTTATATTTTATTTCTGAGGCTTTTCCACCCAGAACTGGCTTTGAGCACAGATCAGCCTTCTACTTGCTTTTATGGAGATGCTCTTACGAATGAAACCCAACCAAAGCCTGCCAGACACCAACAACCTAGGAAAGATGATAGTAGGGAAATGGCAAAAGCAATGACACCACCTTGGCCATGCCTAAGGTGCTCTCTGCTAGCAGCTGGTGTCTGTGTGAAGGAGGTCCTAGTAGCCAAGGCCTCCTTACCCAACTGCCTTTCAACCTGAACTAGTGATGGAGCAGTCAACCCCACTTACTTGTTTACTAGGTCCCATCACCCCATACTCACTACACCTCTAGTGTTAATAAGGAAACCCTAACATCAGTTTGCCTCTCTCTTATTGTTATTATATCCTGACCAAACTTCTCAGGAATCACAGGAAGGGACGGAATTTAACGGGATTATTTTTAAAGCTCACTAGTACTTTCCCTCTGTCTGAGAGATGCATTTAAAACTTGGACTGTGATTAGTCACACTATCCTCTGGTGCTAAAGAACCAGTGAAAGAATCCAGGAAAGCATTTACTATTTAGCAATGTATAAAGGAACAAACATAAATATTCTCAGAGAGATTTCTTAGGTATCCACATTATATTACAAACTTCTCTTTTTCATTATAAGCAATATACTCTTCATATCATTAGAAACATAACTTCTCTTTCTGCCATCTGAAGACCCTTAAGAACAAACTCTCCCTCCACCTGAACTTCAGGAGGCCGCCTTACTGACTACGGGCTGGTGGTTATCATTACCTGGGGCTCCTCTGGAGGCAATGTTGGTATCCGAATGGGAGCGAGTATGGCTCCTCTTTGTTCCACCGGTGACAGTGAGTGTTTGCCCCTCTGAGAAGCTAGACCTGCGAAGGACATTGGACAACTGGCTCTTCCCACCTCCCTCTTGGTCCCCTAGAGAGGAAGCAGCAGAATCTCGCTTCTGGGAGCTGCTGGAGGAGAACAAATTGGAGCTGTTGCTCTCAGCATTGCTGCTGTGACTCTGACAGCTGGCGGTCCGGCCTCGGGGGTCCTGGTTGCCAATGGCCAAGTACTCAGGCCCCTCACTGGCATCACTTGGGGAATCATTCTGGCTGCTGACCCAGGGTACTTCTAAGGGGCTGGTCAGAGTGCTGGAGCTCATCTCATTTGGGGTCGAGGGGGAGTCCCCGGCTAATGCAGAGATTGGAAGCAGAGGGGCTTGGACGGTTTGATCCTCTGCTGGCGAGACATGTCCTCTGCTTTCTTGAGGTTTCTGGCATGGGCCACAGAGTGAAAAGGAAGTAGATCTTCTTTCTAGGATATAAAAAGAAAGGGAAAGGAAAGGTGAGGTGGAAGCCTTTGGTACCTGTGAAGGGCTTCTCCACAACTAAGGAACAAACTCCCTATTGTTACTGGGTGCCCAGGACACATGGTGTCACGTCAGAAAAGG
This sequence comes from Leucopleurus acutus, assembly GCF_964270905.1. NCBI lineage: Eukaryota > Metazoa > Chordata > Mammalia > Artiodactyla > Delphinidae > Leucopleurus > Leucopleurus acutus. The sequence goes on along the minus strand of NC_139147.1, from coordinate 71,602,911 downwards.
CTAAATCGTTCAAGGTAAGCAAAAAATTACTTAGAAGCAGCTAAGTCAAAAGCATAAGCTCTTGGGAGAATGGCTTCATTGCTTATTCGTATGCATTCCCCATCTATAACATGAGCAATAATAATAACACCTACCTCGTAGGACTGTTTTGAGGGTCAAACGAGATAATATATACAAATTGATTACAACAGAGCCTGGCACATGGCAGGCACTGAATAAATGTTAGCTATTATCATTGAAATGCCTTCTGGCAATGCGGATCAGAAACCCAGGGGAAACTAAAAACATCTCTTGCCTCTGTTACTTTAATGATGCTACTGAATTATCTTAGGCTAGTTGCTATATACCTCTTTAAGATTTCCATATTAAGACATGAAGTTTGACAAACTGCATCAACCCAAGGCTCCATCTATAGCCAGCCTGTGAGCACCCACTAAGTCCTCTGCTTTCCAGGCCTGGGGATACATGTCTTGACTACCCCTTGCTGCCCCCATACCTGAGCCATGATGGGGTATGGATTGGTGGAGGCTAGAGAAGGACCCAAAGTAGGAATGCTGAGCATAACTGGTTGAAGGGGTGTACGTGGAACCAGGCAGAGCTGTCAGGCTCTGGCTCTTTGTCACCAGCAGCGGGCTCTCATGCTTTCTGGCAAACTACAAAAAAAAACACGTGTCAGAGTCAAGGATAGAGGCCCTCAGAAGAGGAGCACTTAGCACTACAGAACGCTGGTAGGAACTGGCCTTTGGCAGCAGGCCTGAACTGCAGCCAGGGCCAGTAGATATAGCATAGGTATCCTCTATTAGAGCATACAGCTTTGAAACTTCAAAGTCCTGCCATACACCACAGCTTCTGCACTGGAATCCTAGGTGGTCAGACCAGAAATGCTTATCATGAAGGCAGTACAGCAAAGTGCTTAAGACTATGCACTTAGAAGTCAGATACGCTGGGGCTCAAATCCAGGCCCTATCACTTACAAGTTCTTTGGTCCAAACTTTGGGCAAGTGACTTATCTACTCTGTCCCTCAGTGGCCACCTTTATAAAATGAGATTAATGCCTACTTTATAGAGTTCTGAGGATTAAATGAGATGATGCATGTACTGTGCATAGCACCATGATTGGAACGTAGAAAGTATTCAATAGATGGTAAGCAAGAATCGAAATTGAAAAACCAGGAGAGATAGGGGATCCCTCACAAAAGAAATAGGGATTGTGATTCCTTTCTAGTGGAGGCACTGATATTAGTGACGGGATGAGTGAATTAGAGAGTTAATAATAAGCAACATAAAACAACAAAATTTTCTTGGACAAAAATGATCCTGTGTAACATCAGGCCACACTACATCTGACACCCTATCTACAGCCAGCCTGACTCAAAATCATCCCTCCTCTCCCTAGCATTTTATCAAGCCTGCCCTTAAGGAGGTGCTTACTCAGACTACAGATTTCTTTAAGGATTTAAAAAAATAGACACCTCCCTCCTCAAATAGACTTAAGCTTACTCACAAATAGACATTTTACTTAAATAGGTACTTAATGGTACCTCCTCTTCTAAGCTTTATTGTTTTTGTTTTTGTTTTTAATGAAAGTCTTTCAATTCACAATTGCCTAAGTGGAGTAGTTTGCTACATACGGTTACATCATGGTGAGGTCTAGGAGACCAGAACATAAGACACAGATAATTCTTTGGCCACTTTACCATAGATGCATCAATCTGAGCCAGGAGACGTGGGTTGTTCTGTTCCACTGCTTCTAGGCATTGGAGCATGGCCGTGACATGGGAGTCGCTTAGCAGGAAAGCAGTATCTGGGGAGAGAAAACTACCGCAATGATGGAGCCCATTAGGGAGAACTTCAGCCTCCCTGTATGGCCCTGGGAGAAGCTCAGGGAAGGAAAGAGGGAAAAGGCAAAGATGACTTGAGGAGAATCATACCACTGTGGACAGAGGGGAACTAGGGACAAATAATGTACAGAAGAGGCTAAATCATGTGCAGCATAGCAGAGGCCATGACAAGAGGCTTCAAAATCAGAAAGACTCAGATTTGAACTCTGGTTGTGGGTGACTTTGGCCAAGTCACCTAACCTCCTTGAGCTCTGCTTCCCTGATTGGAAAACGGGTATCGATACCCAACTCTCAGGGCTGCCGTTAGGTATATATGTATAAAAAATATGTAACAGTGATTGGAATATAGGAAACTCTCAGTAAATAGTAGTTACTCTTACTGATTTGCGTATATGGGAGTAGGGAAATACCTTAGCATAAAGCTTGACTGCATTTTACATAGCAAGTTAGAGAGAAGACTAGATACATGTTTCTGATTAGAATCTCTATGGCATCAAGTAAAAGTATGAGACCCTGAGGTAACAGTGGGTCTATAAAGGAAGAGTAAAGTAGAAGAGAATGAGGAAGTACATGTACCAGTACTGGCTATGTGACCTCTACCCACCTGTGTAGAATTTTCTGATATACTGTCTATCCCCCAGCAGAGGTCGGAGCTGGGCTGAGAGACAGTGGCACTGCAAGCTATGCTGCAGCCACAGCTCCGCAACGGCACGCTCACTCATGCCGTCAGTGCTGCTCTGGCCGTTCTCCTGCAAGTTGATGAACTAGGAGGCAAAGAAGCATGAGTCAAAATATACATCCAGGGCTTCCCTGGTGGTGCAGTGGTTAAGAATCCGCCTGCCAATGCAGGGGACATGGGTTCGAGCCCTGGTCCAGGAAGATCCCACATGCTGTGGAGCAACTAAGCCCGTGTGCCACAACTACTGAGCCTGTGCTCTAGAGCCCGTGAACCACAACTACTGAGCCCAGGTGCCACAACTACTGAAGCCTGCACACCTAGAGCCTGTGCTCCGCAACAAGAGAAGCCACCGCAATGAGAAGCCCGCGCACCACAGCAAAGAATAGCCCGCTTGCTGCAACTAGAGAAAGCCCACACGCGGCAACGAAGACCCAACGCAGCCAAAAATAAATAAATAAATTTTAAAAATATATACTTCCTCGTAAATCCAGCAAGATTGAGGCCTAATGACCTGAGAACTAAATTGAGACAGGTAAGAGGAGGTAATCAGAGATATTTGCCCTCCAGCTAACATCTACAGGTTATAGAGGAAGGAGAGGGAAGGAAAGGATTAATGTCTCCGCTGCTGGTTTGGGCCACTAGAAAGGGACTAAGCAGTTAAGACGTGATATGCAGCTCCTGGAGAGGACAAAGCTGCTGCGTCTGTCTCTTTATGTTGTAACTCCAAAGAGGCATCTATTCTCGGGGTATTCAGAGGAAGAATGAACTTGACATCTCGCCTTCTCTCACAGAGTCCTCTATTTCAGGTAGCCTCCAGAAAAGAATGCAAGAAAAACCTGGGGTAAAAAAATCTAGGGAAAATGCCCCCAAACATTCTTCACCGAAGAGAAATCAGCTGAGCACGTCTTGTTGGCTTTCGCCACAGCATTTCTCTATTTGGAACTTCCTTCTATTGGCTGTTTCTAAAAGCTAAGTCTCATAGTTCAGGATCACTGCAAAAAATGTATGGATGGCAATTTCAGGCAGCTTCTAAGAGGAAATGACTATATTTTATTTTATTTTATATATATACATATAAGCAATATATTTTATTTTATTTTTTTAAATTATTTATCTATGGCTGCGTTGGGTCTTTGTTGCTGTGCGCGGGCTTTCTCTAGTTGTGATGAGCAGTGACTACTCTTTGTTGCAGTGCACGGGCTTCTCATTGCGGTGGCTCCTCTTGTTTAGAAGCACAGGCTCTAGGTGCATGGGCTTCAGTAGTTGTGTCACATGGGCTCAGCAGTTGTGGCACATGGGCTTAGTTGCTCCGCAGCATATGAGATCTTCCTGCACCAGGGCTCGAAACTGTGTCACCTGCATTGGCAGGCATATTCTTAACCACAGCATCACCAGGGAAGTCCCATGATATATTTTAGAGAAAAAAGTTAGAGGGGGGTTTGGTGGGAAAAATAAAGTGATAAGGACAAAGAAATCCATGTAAGAAAATCACTGGGCTCTGGGCTTTTCTCACAAAAAAGGCCAGAGTGACACCTTGTGATTTGGTTCCCTGATCATTTAAAAATAAGTTACTTTTCCAGACATCACCTTGGCAATGAATCTGTCAGTGGGTGTGATATACATGAAACAAGACTGGTCATGAATCAGTAAGTATTGAAGATGGGTGATATTTTGGGGTTCATTACACTCTTCTAATTTTGAATGTATTTGAAAATTTCCATAGGCAAGGGTTAAATAAATAAATATATAAATTTGGCTGTGTAACTCTGGCCAAGTCACCTAACCTCCTGGAGCTCTGTGTCCCTGGTTGGGAATCAGGGGTATCATGCTGAGCTGAGAGGACGGAAGAGTACAGTGCTACCTACTCTCCAATGCTGTAGGGAACATGTTAGGCTCCATTTGACACTGGTCTCCAGAACCCTCACATTTTTTTTCTATTTGGTGCATCCTCTTCTCCTTAAACAGTCATCAGCATATCAGTCCTACTTACCCCCAACCATTCAGGAAACTTCTTGCCATTTGTCCTAGATTTTGAAAAGCTTCACTCTGGTCCCATATTTGCAAATCTTTTGAAAATAACAAAATTTTTTCAGGTCTTCCCCAGAGGAGGGAAAGTGGCCTAGAACAATGGGTGTGCAAAGCTTATTTTTTAAAGTAAATCATCCTCCCCTCCAAATCAGTCCTACAGGGATAATTTCTTCTCCTCAGTTAATAGGAAATTTGACATATGCCATCCTTCTAGCCTAGGAGACTCTTCATACAGAACATCAAACATCAAAGCATTGTGGTTACCTTCACCTCTTACCTTCTCCACATGAAGGGCCGAGTGGGGACTGAGCCAGCGGATGTCTTTCACAAACTGCCAGTAATCAGTCTGGCGGCAATACACCTATTTCAGGGACACAGAAGGTAAACAAATTGTTACCATTTTGGACCACATCTAGTTCTCGTACTGACATTCAAAGAGAGGAAAAAGAAAAGCCTAACTTGGGACTTCCCTGGCGGTCCAGTGGTCAAGACTTCACACACTTCCAATGCAGGGGGCGTGGGTTCGATCCCTGGTCAGGGAACTAAGATCCCACATGCCGTGCGGCATGGCCAAAAAAAACCAAAGCCTAACCTTCCCTTGCCTCAACAAAGGTTCTCAGCAGCAATAAAAGGAATACATACAGATATTCACCCTTTTAAAGAATAATTGTTAAAAATTATTTTAATTGTTCTTTTGAGGAGGTAATACAATGCATATGATATAGAAGGCTATATAGGTGACCCTTGAACAACACGGGTTTGAATGGTGGGTCCTCTTATAAGTGGATTTTTAAAATAAGTATATAGGAAAATTTATTGGAGATTCGCAACAATTTGAAAATAACTTGCAGATGAACTGCACAGCCTAGAAATATTGAAAAAATTAGGAAAGTTAGAGATCTCATGAATGCATAAAATATAGGTAGATGTTATCCTATTTTATCATTTACTACCATAAAATATATACAAACATTATAAAAAGTTAAAGTTTATCAAAACTTACACACACAAACACTTATGGACCATAGACGGTGCCATGTGCAGTCAAGAGAAATATAAACAAACGTTAAGAAGCGGTATTAAATAATTGCATAAAACTAACTGTAGTTAGTTTTATGCAATTATGTACTCCTATAATAATTTTGTAGCCACCTCCTGTTGCTATTGTTGTGAGCTCAAGTGCTGTGAGTGTCCACTCAAAATGCCGTGTGACACTAATCATCTCTGTATGAGCGGTTCGTCTCTCCAGTAAATTACATACTGCAGTAAAAAGTGACCTTGCCCAGCTCTTGTGTATTTTCCATTGTGTTTAGTGTAATACCAAAGACCCTGAATAACACCAGGGGACCCATACGAAGTGCTACTAGTGATGGTGGGAGTGCTCCCAAGAAGCAGAGAGAAGTCATGACATTAAAAGAAAAAGCTGAACTGCTTGATATGCACCGTAGATTGAGGCCTGCAGCTGCAGTTACCCACCATTTCAAGATAAGTGAATCCAGTGTAAGGACCATGGTAAAAAAAGAAAAGGAAATTCGTGAAGCTGTGCCTGCAGCTACTCCAGCAGGCACAAAAACCTTGTACTTTTTGAGAAATACCTTTTAGTCTCATATTGAAAAATTCAGCTTTTATGTGGGTACAGGATTGCTATAGGGAAGGCATACCTATGGACTCTAACATGATTCAAGAAAAAGCAAAGTCATTATGTGACAACTGAAAGCAAAAAGAAGGTGGAGGATCTAAAGCTAGGGAATGCAATGCCTGAAAAGGATGGTTTGAAAATTTCAGAAAGAGGTTTGGAGAAGCAGCTTCTGCTGACCAAGAGGCAGCAGACAAATTCACAGACACCATTAAGAAAATAACTGAGGAGAAAGGATATCTGCCTGAACAGGTTTTTTTTTTGTTTGTTTGTTTGTTTTAACATCTTTATTGGAGTATAACTGCTTTACAATGGTGTGTTAGTTTCTGCTTTATAACAAAGTGAATCAGTTATATATATATACATATGTTCCCATATCTCTTCCCTCTTGTGTCTCCTTCCCTCCCACCCTCCCTATCCTACCCCTCTAGGTGGTCACAAACCACCGAGCTGATCTCCCTGTGCTATGCGGCTGCTTCCCACTAGCTATCTACCTTACGTTTGGTAGTGTATATATGTCCATGCCTCACTCTCGCTTGAACAGGTTTTTAATGCAGATGAAAGTGCCCTATTCTGGGAAAAAAATGCCACAAAGGACATTTACTAGTAAGGAAGAGAAGCAAGCACCAGGATTTAAGAAGGAAGGGACAGGCTTACTCCACTGTTTTGTGTAAATGTAGTTGGGTTTATGATCAGAATTGCCCTTATCTATGAAGCTGCTAACCCTCAAGCCTTGAAGCGAAAAGATAAACACCAGCTGCCAGTCTTTTGGTCGTACAACAAGAACCCTTTTTCTGGATTGGTTCCATCAATGCTTTGTCCCTGAAGTCAGGAAATACCTTGCCAGTAATGCAACAAGACAAAAAAAAAAAAAAAAAAAAAAAAAAAAAGGGGGAGAGAAAAGGAATACAGATTGGGAAGGAAGAAATAAAACTGTCTTTGTTCACACATGACATGGTTGCCTATGCATAAAATTCGAAAGTTCGAAAGAATCAACAACAAAAAAATTCCTGGAACTAGTAAGTGTTATTATAGCAAGGTCACAGGATATATGGTTAATATATAAAAGTCAACTGCTTTCCTATATACCAGCAATAAACAAGTGGAATTTGAAATTAAAAACACAATAATACCATACACATTAGTACTGCCCAAATTGAAATACTTAGGTATAAATCTAACAAAATATATACAAGATCTCTATAATGAAAACTATAAAACTTTGCTGAAAGCTATTAAAGAACTAAGTTACAGAGATAACCCATGTTCATAGATATGAAGACTCAATATTGTCAAGATGTCAGTTCTTCCCAACTTGATGTATAGATTCAATGCAATCTGATTCAAAATCCGAGCAAGCTATTTTGTAGATATCTACAAACTATTCTAAAGTTTATATGGAGAGGGAAAAGACCCAGAATAGCCAATCAATACTGAAGGAGAAGAACAATGTTTTTCTTCAAAGAGGACTGATACTGTCTGACTTCAAGACTTACTATAAAGCTACAATAATCAAGACAGTGTGGTATTGGCAAAAGAACAGACAGAAAGATCAGTGAAACAGACTAGAGAGCCCCAAAATAGACCAATGTAAATATCTTTGACAAAGGAGCAAAAGGCAATACAATGGAGCAAAGATAGTCTTTTCAACAAATGGTGCTGAAACACTGGACAACACTTATACCCATCACAAAAATTAACTCAAAATGAATCACAGATCTAAATGTAAAATGGAAAACTATAACCCTCCAAGAAGATAACATAGGAGAAAACCTCCAAGAAGATAACATAGGCGAAAAAAAGACTTTTTAGATACAAGACCAAAGGCATGATCCATGAAAGAAAGAACTGGTAAGCTGGACTTCACTAAAATTTAAAACTTCTGCTTTCTGACAAACAGTGTCAAGAGAATGAGAAGATAAGCCACAGACAGGGAGAAAATATTTGCAGAAGACAAAACTGATAAAGGATTGTTATCCAAAATATACAAAGGACTCTTAAAAGTTAGCAATAAGAAAACAAGCAATCCAATTAAAAAAATGGGCCTTGGGCTTCCCTGGTGGCGCAGTGGCTGAGAGTCCGCCTGCCGATGCAGGGGACACGGGTTCGTGCCCTGGTCCGGGAAGATCTCACATGCCGCGGAGCAGCTGGGCCCGTGAGCCATGGCCACTGAGCCTGCGCATCCGGAGCCTGTGCTCCGCAATGGGACAGGCCACAACAGTGAGAGGCCCGCGTTCTGCAAAAAAAAAAAAAAAAAAAAAAATGGGCCTTAACAGACTATTCACCAAAGAAGATATACAGATGACAAATAAGCATGTGAAAAAAGGCACCACATCATATGTCATCAGGGAAATGCAAATTAACACAATACACATCTATTAAATTGGCCCAAAGGAGAGGAAAAAAAAAAGGAATGGCCCAAATCCAGAACAATGCCTATATCAAATGCTGGTGAGAATGTGGAGCAACAGGAACTCTCATTCATTGCTAGTGGCAATGCAAAATAGTATGGCCACTTTGGAAACCAGTTTGGCAGTTTCTTTCAAACTAAAGATTCTCTTACCACATGATCCAGCAATTTACTTATGTACACACAAAAACCTGAATAAAAACTTGATGTCAAATTAAGTAGGGACAAGACAATTTCAAAGTTGGGGGGAGAAAGCCTAAAAATGTAGAACGTTTTATATTCATATTATAGGATCTTTAAATTGCTAGTCCAACATAAAGAAATGGAAGCTGGAAGTCCTGTATGATGTATTATGGGTATAATTTATACAAGAAAGATGATATGGAACTCCATCAGTGGATTCATTCTCACAGAAGAGGTTTGACCCTATACCCAAAGACTGTTAATTAAATGTACATTTAGGATGTTTTAAATTAAAATAAAATGTTTGAGTGATGTATTTTAACAATGTTTAATTTCCCTCAATCAATCAGCTAATGATCCAGGTCATGTGTAAGGCTTTTCCTGTCCTTATCAAAAAATGATATGGTAGTTAACAAGAAAATAAAATGATAAATAGGTGAATGTTGGGGAAAAAATCAACAACAAAAGATGCTATATGAGTGAGGGACTACTCCTACCATAATGAAAAGCTACAATAATTAAAACTGAGTGGTGATAGCACACAAATAGAAAACAGACCATAAAAGAAATCCAGAAATAGATCCATGTGCCAAGGAAATTAAGTATATTCAAAATAAATTACAGATAGAATGGTTTAAATGTAAAACATTAACCCATAAAACTAATAGAAGAAACCATGGAGAAACATTTTTAATAAGCGTATAGTGGGAAAGCCCCTTCAGAACATCAAACAGAGCCCAGAAGCCCTAAGAGAAATGATTAATTTGACTCACTAAAAATCCGATATTTCTGTATAGTAAAAGCCACCATAACAAATGTATGGACACCAAGTGGGGAAAGTGGCGGGGGTGGGGGTGGTCCTGGTGGGATGAATTGGGAGATTGGGATTGACATATATACACTAATATGTATAAAATGGATACCTAATAAGAACCTGCTGTATAAAAAAACAAATAAAATAAAATACAAACATTCAAAGAAAACAACAAAAAAAAGAAATGTCAAAAGACAAGCTAGGAAAAAATATTTGCAATACACATTACAGACAAATAACTAATTCCCTTAATAAATAAAGAGATTCTACAAATCTGTAGGAAAAGATTGACAATCTAAGGAAATGGGGTTAATACAGGGAAAAGTTCACAGAAAAATACTTTTTTAAAAAAATTAATTTATTTTTGGCTGTGTTGGGTCTTCATTGTTGCACGTGGGCTTTCTCTAGTTGCAGTGAGCAGGGGCCACTCTTCAATGCAGTGTGCGGGCTTCTCACTGGGGTGGCTTCTCTTGCGGAGCACAGGCTCTAGGCGTACGGGCTTCAGTAGTTGTGGCATGTGGACTTACTAGTTGTGGCACGTGGGTTCAGTAGTTGTGGCTCACGGGCTCCAGAGCACAGGCTCAGTAGTTGTGGCACATGGGCTTAGGTGCTCTGCGGTATGTGGGATCTTCCCGGACCAGGGTTCGAATCCGTGTCCCCTGCATTGGCGGGCGGATTCTTAACCACTGCGCCACCAGGGAAGTCCCAGAAAAATACTTCAATGGCTCTTATAAACATCTTTCAGAGTAAAAGAAATGTAACTTTTCACCTATTATGTTGGCGACAGTTTAAAGTTTAATAACACCCTATATTGTCAAGGGTATGAAGAATCAGATCCTCTTATACAATGCTGCTGAGGGCGTAAACAGACATAACTTTCTGGAGGGCAATTTCGCCATAGCTATCAAAACTGAAATGCATATACCCTTTAGCCTAAGAATTCTACCTCTAGGAGTATCCTATGGTAAAGGGCAAAATGACCTATACTCAAGGTTATTCACTGTAACATTGTTACTAAGAGCAAATGCTTGGAAGGAATCTAAATGTTTATTACCAGGAGACTGATTAAATAAATTATGGTACATACATAGAATGGAATATTATAAAATGACAGCTGTGAAAAAGAATGAAGAACCTCTTTATGTAATGGATTGGGATGAATTACAATCCCATCAAGTGAAAAACGCAAGGTGTAGAGTAGTGTTTATAGTATGCTTTTATTTGTATGAAAAATCAAAAGGTGTAGCAAAGAAAATTATTCATATTTGCTCTAATAAGCATAAAAATTCTCTGGAAGGAAACTAGAATACAGTAGTTACCAATGGGATTGGAAGGAAACAAGATATTTACTGCATGTGGTTTTATACATTTTGGTTTTTTAACCATATAAATGTATTGTCTATTTTCTCTCTTTTTTTTTTTTGGCCACGCAGTGTGGCTTGTGGGATCCTAGTTCCCAGACCAGGGATTGAACCCGGGTCCTCAGCAGTGAAAGCGTGGAGTCGTAACCACTGGACGGCCAGGGAATTCCCTGTATTGTCTATTTTAATTATATATTTTAAAGCAAGTTACAGAGTAATGGATACAGTATAATCTTAATATTTTAAAAAGCATGGACATGCATAGAAAAATATAAGAGAATCTACCAAAATGTTAAAGAGTGATTGTTATTACTTGATGTTGAGATTATGGGTAATAACTTACTTTCTTCTAAACTCTTTTTGGTATTTCCCAAATGTTCAGCAAATAAAAACATGTATATTACTTATATATTCAGAAAAGAAATACACAGGGACTTTCCTGGCGGTCCAGTGGTTAGAACTCCATGCTCCCAGTGCAGGGGGCACCGGCTTGATCCCTCGTTAGGGAACTAAGATCCTGCATGCCACATGGCGTGGCCAAAAAAAAAAAAAATATATATATATATATATATATATATATATATATATATACACACATATATACCCAGAGGGGTTTTTTTGTTATTATTGCTATTTTTTAAATTGGGCCATCTATACTGCAAAGTACAGGTTTCTTCGTAGTGTTGGAAAAGGCGGGGGGAATCTTTGCACTTCTAGTCAGCTGAGAAATCTCAGGGATTAGGCGTCTCCATGTTTCTAAGCAGCAGAGAAGGGGTTATCAAATATACCTTGCGTTATGGAAAGACTAAAAGGTAGCCCAGATGCAGGATGTCAAGGAAAACGAGATCCCTCTAAGAATATGGTCACGATGTTAGAGTTTCCTAAGGCCCTGAGTGATTTAAAAAAATACACTTCACATTCCATAACACATCCTTAGGAAAGCACGGAAGAGATATGGCCAGCATGAATCATTGTATCCCTTCCCCCCTCCAAGAGCACAACACCCAGAATAGCTTCCTGATGACACAGCAGCCAGAAGCCTTTGAAAGCCTTAATCTTTAGGGAGGAAATGAAAAGGAAAAACAAGTCCTTAGTACAGACTTTAATTTTTAGGACTTTACAAGGCAGAACTGAGCAGCAGTGAAGTTGGTATGGATCTTTTGTCTTTAATTCTTCCCACTAGAGCCTGTAGTTGCTAAATGTATGTGTGTATGACAGATTTGTCTGGTTTGCTCTGCTTGCTCTTACTAACACTACTGCTGTTTTGTAGGTGACCGTACCCTTTAACAGTTTTCATTCTGCTGACCAGGTACCTTCACAGATCTTATAACTTACTAATAACAATAATATTGTGTTGCATTTACCAAGCATCTTCCACTTGGGAATTCCACTGACTTTACTATTTCATCATGACACATATTCTGTTTCTGGCACAGATGGTAAAACTGTCTTCAAATATAGTAAAATGATTACTCCAGATGACAATGTAAGATGAGTAATAGAGCCAAGAAAAGAACTTTTTTGCTATCAAGATGAAAGTACTTTAACCACTAAATGACAGTGCCTCTAATCTGGTAGCTATCTTGGTCATCAGTCTGGGAAACTTGTATTGGGTTTTTGTAAAACATGTTGGCGTGGTTCCCAATTCTGGCTTGGGAGACTGAGTAGCTGGCAATGCCACAGATCAGTATTAAAAATATCAGGAGGAAGGGCAACCTTATGAGAGAAAGTAAGTTTGTTTTGGGTCATGTTGTACTTGGCCTATAGGACAGCCAGCCAGATGATAATGTATAGCAGATAGCCAGACAGCTAGTCTTGTGGATCTGAAGTTCAGCAGAGATGTCTGAGCTGGGGGTAGGTAGTGTATAGGTGAAGTTAAAACAATGCAAGTGAAGGAGACTGTTTCAGAAAATGTACAATGGAATAAGAGATAAGGACATAGGACTGGACTGTATTAAAAACTAAAATCCGAGAGGAAGAGATTCCACGGACATAAACTAAGAAAGAGTGATCACAGAGGTAGGAGAAGGTCTCCATAACATTGGAATAATGCAGTACGAAGCAAGGTCTGATGATGTTCAACAGTGAAGAACACAAGACAGTGCTCAAAGGAGAAATGTTCACTGGATTTGGTAGCATGGACTTACTTAAACTTCAGTAGCAAGAACAACAGTGGTAAGGGCAGAAACCAGATTGCAGCGGGTTAAATTATTTGTTTTGTAAATTCCAATGGTCACATTTTTTTCATAGGACAACATGTAACTTGAAGCTTAAAAAAAAATGAGGGGAATATTTATTAATTATTTCCTATGTACCACGAACTGTGCTAGGCAAATTTGTATGCCATTTCATTTAACCTTTCCATCAAACATTATGATATAAATAATATTATCAACATTTCTAACGATGAGAAAAGGCTCAAGAAAGTTAATATCACCTAATAGTTAAGACTGACAGACAACTTACTACTTTCTAAAGCTTTTTCAGGTATTATCTCATTTAATTCTCACAACAATCCTATGAAGTACATACCAGTGTTACCGCCTCATTTTACAAATGAGGAAACAGAAGCACTAACAGTTATGTAACTTACCCAATACCACAGAGTGGTGAAGCTGAGATAAAATAAGAGCAGTCTGACTCAAAAATCCATAATTATTACTACTATGTCATTTTTTCCCCCAAGGACCTGAGCAATTTCAATCCAGGTTCTGTCTGATTCCAAAGACTTCTGTCAGTCTACTATACAATGTTGCCTCCAAATTCCTGGAATGAGGTTTTAATAATGATGACCATTAAGATTCAGCTCTTTAAAGGATAAAAATTTCCCCCATATCTTCAAAATTCTTTAGAAAGAGGGCCTCATTTTTAGAACTTACTCTGAATAAAGAAAATCTAACCTAAGCCAACTTTCCATTGAATTCTGGAAAAACTCAACAAGAACACTGGTTTAAAGAGTTTGTTCAGAGGTGATATATACATATTTTTAGAAGGGAAGGTACCACATTAAATCCTATCAACTATGAATATCTTAATACCAATTAATTTTTTCCAGTGTGACTGCTAGTTGAGAATAAATTCTGATTAAAAAAGAAAGACAAGCCTGGCTTAGAAAAAAAGAGTTTCAGGAAAGAATACTAAGGCCTTACATGGGAACAGCATGAGTGTTTGGGAACACAAATTATGCACATAGTTGTGAGGTTTGATTTTTAAAAAGTAGGAGGATCAGATCCAATGACCCACTTGACAATTTTATCCAGAACCAAACCTTATTTAAAACATTGCAAATGGAGTAACTGACATTGAGAATTAAAGCAGAAACCATCAAGTGTTAGTAGATTCCACTCATTTTTAATACTCAAAGCTTATTAGAGTGTTTGAGGATACTTAGGAAAAGAAACAACATCAATAAAGTTTACACAGAAGAAAACGTAAGCTATAACTAAAACTATCACTCACAAGCATCTACAAGTTATCAACAAAGTGATGCTCACAGGATAGTCTAAAAATGACAATATCCTGTAAATATTTCTCAGATGCGTCCTAGGATACTCTTAAGAGGAATATCTCAATGATTCATCATCATTGTCCTTATCCTCCTCCTTGTTATCATGTATTATAGTCTTGCTCGCAAGGGCTCAGAGACTAGTTGCCTTCATCTTCTCCCTGCCAACAACTTAATGCAACTATTTCCTTCCAACAAGTGATTCAGCCAATCTGGCACAAAAAGAAAAGAAGGGATCTACATACCTGGTCATGGATGAGCCCATGATAGAGGATGCTCTGCATGTCCCTGCAAAGCCGCTCCAGGCCACCATACTTGGACCAGACATTGGGGCTGTTAGCTGATACTAAACCCTCCACAGTAGTCTTCAAATTACCCAGCAACTGCCAGTGCTCCCTCCTGCAAGGGCATCAATTATACCAATGGTTAGTTACTTTGTTGTACCTGATCCTGACCACGTCAAAGAAAGTCTAAGACAAGAAGCCTCCTGCCCCACATCCTAACATTCTCTCCCCTATTAATTTTTTACTTGAGTATAAGACCCAATTCTGAGAGGACCGAAGTTGTAAAGAACACTAAGATTTTGTTTTAAAACCCTCATATTGGGACTTCCCTGGTGGTCCAGTGGGTAAGACTCTGCGCTCCCAATGCAGGGGGCCTGGGTTTGATCCCTGCATGCATGCTGCAACTAAGAGTTTGCATGCCACAACGAAAAAGCCCACATGCCGCAACTAAGAGTCTGCATGCTGCAACTAAGAAGTCCACATGCCACAACTAAAGATTCCACATGCTGCAACAAAGAGCCGGTGCAGCCAAAATAAATAAACAAACAAACATATATATATAAAGCCCTCATATTTACATGGCATATTGTGCTTTGTAAGGTGATCTTCATCTACTATCATTCCATCCTCATGTAAGTAGCCTATAACCCTGTTTCTAGGAGTGTGACCCATTAAGATCCGTTTCTGGACAATGACATTACATGGGCAATATATAAAGAGATGAGGGCATTTGCTGAAAACCAGAAACCTTTTGTCAAAAAAAAAAGCCAAAAACAACTTTTTATTAACTATATTTCCAGTACTAAGTACATATATCTGTACACAAATATTATGGATAAGAATACAAATTGCCCATGATTTTCCCCCTTAATTTTTTAACCTAAAATTGAGGCAAAATGTTTTAAGCTTGCACTGAGCCACTTAGGACATGTCCCCAAATCAATCAACTATTGGCTTATTCCCTTGGACCATGTGAAGTACTTTAGTGTAAAAGTTTGAAAATTATTGCCCTAGATGATTGTCAAGGTTCCTCTCCAATTCCCAGCATTTTCTCAACACAGCTTCCAACCCAATAAAAATTCAAAACCAGCTGCAATTGAGTGAAAAGAACTGGATACACAGAATCAAACTGGATAAGGAAAACATGAGGAGATGAGGTGTCAAACTCCTTCTCTTGGGCCCCCAGTTGTTATGTTGTACACTTTATCTAGCCCTTTCATTTCTTATTAGAATACTACTCTTTCCTCTTCAAGGACAGTCCTGGGAATGGTTATAATTTCTTCAAGGAACTTTCACTATAACTATTTTAATATCATTGCAATACCTATTAGGGTAGGAGGGCTCTGAACTGGAATCCTTTGTAACTCTTATACATTTTGTACACTTTCTGAGCCACTTTTAAAAAGTGGATGAAGAGAGTAAAGGCAGACAAATAAAATAAAATGAATGAAGCTAGGTCTGGTACAGGAGTATTATCTAAAAGGGGAAAGCCAAATGGATCTCACTCTGGTTTTCTCCTCTCAAGGCTTTGAGACCAAGAATTTATTCAAACTGGGAGACACCAGGCTTTTTTAACCTTACATCATTAAACATTTGAGTCTATTTCTTTTTCCCCCCAGTTTTATTGAGAAATAATTGACATATAACATTATATTAGTTTAAGGCATACAACATAATGATTTGATATATGTATACCTTGTGAAATGATTACCAGAGTAAGTTTAGTTAACATCTATCACCTCACACAGTTATAAATTTTGTTCCTTGTGATGAGAACTTTTAAGATCTACTCTCTTAGCAACTTTCAAATATACAATACGGTACTGTTAACTATAATCACCATGCTGTACATTACACCCCCAAAGTGACTTATAAGTTTGTACCTTTGGACCACCTTCACCCATCTCCCCCAACCCCTCATCCCCTGCCTCTGGTAATCATCAATCTGTTCTCTATTTCTATGAGTTTGGGTGTTTTGGATTCTACATATGTGAGATAATACAGTATTTGTCTTTCTCTGTCTGATTTATTTCACTTAGCATAATGCCCTCAAGGTCCATCCATGTTGCTACAAATGGCAAGATTTCCTTCTTTATGGCTAAATAATATTCCTGTGTGTGTGTGTGTGTGTGTGTGTGTGTGTGTGTGTCTGTGTGTGTGTGTGTGACATTTTCTTTATCCATTCATGTGTCAATGGACACTTAGGTTGTTTCCGTGTCTTGGCTATTTTAAATAATGCTGCAATGAACATGGGGGTGCAGATATCTTTTCAAGAGAGTGATTTTGTTTCCCTTGGATATATATCCAGAAGGAGAATTGCTGGATCATATGGTAATTCTATTTTTAATATCCTGAGGAAATCTCCATACCGTTTTCCATAATGGCTGCCCCAATTTACAATACCACCAAGAGTCCCTTTTTCTCCACACCCTCGCCAACACTTGTTGCCTCTTGTCTTTTTTTTTTTTTTTTTGTGGTACGCAGGCCTCTCACCACTGCGGCCTCTCCCGCTGTGCAGCACAGGCTCCGGACACGCAGGCCCAGCCGCCATGGCTCACGGGCCCAGCCGCTCCACGGCATGTGGGATCTTCCCGGACCAGGGCACGAACCCGTGTCCCCTGCATCGGCAGGCGGACTCTCAATCACTGTGCCACCAGGGAAGCCCGCCTCTTGTCTTTTTGATGCTAGCTCTTCTAACAGGTGTGAGATGATATCTCATTGTGGTTTTGATTTGCACTTCCCTCATGATTGGTCACGTGAAGCACTTTTTCATATACCTGTTGGCCATTCCCCTGTTCTATTTCTAACCCAGTCCTGGGAGATATTTCAAGATAACTAAGAGGCACACAGGACTCAGGTGGTCATTAAAAGGCCATTTATTGTTGTACTGTGAAACTGCCATCACAGAGGCCAACTGACTGCCAGCTTTTGCTTCAGGGATTCTCCATCTCCTACGCTTCCTCAGGAAGCATCTGGCCTGTTCTGACTGATACAGTTTTACATTCCAACAGGTTACAATCAAGTGGTGCAGGCCTGAGAGCCAGTCTGGTTCCTCAAGTGACTCTGCATATCTGTGTTCTGATTCATTCTGTATTGATCTCACAAGGTTTACTGTCAAAGAACATCATAATAGGGCTTCCCTGGTGGCGCAGTGGTTGGGAGTCCGCCTGCTGATGCAGGGGACACGGGTTTGTGCCCCGATCCGGGAGGATCCCGCATGCCGTGGAGCGGCTGGGCCCGTGAGCCATGGCCGCTGAGGCTGCACGTCCGGAGCCTGTGCTCCGCAACGGGAGAGGCCGCAACAGTGAGAGGCCCGTGTACCGCAAAAAAAAAAAAAAAAAAAAGACACAAAGAACATCATAATAAATTCTGAAAGTAGACACCAACTACCCTATCATCCTAGGGCTTTGATTCCAAAATTTTACAAAGAGCATTGAAACCCTAGAAACCTTGAGCATTCAGATAGATCTATTAACAACTTCTGTACAAACTAAAGAAATTTTCTTCCCCAAAATGAAGTGCCCTTGAGATACCACAGCTACAAAAGAAGGTGGCTCTTACTCTAAGATGTACCAAACCGTCTATATTTGGTATATGCTCATATAGATGAAAAGTAAACTTAATAAAGTTTTTTAAAATTAATTAATTTATTTATTTATTTTTGGCTGCGTTGGGTATTCGTTGCTGCGCGTGGGCTTTTCCCTAGCTGCGGTGAGCAGGTGCTACTCTACATTGCGGTGCGCGGGCTTCTCATTGCAGTGGCTTCTCTTGTTGCAGAGCACAGGCTCTAGGCGCACGAGCTTCAGTAGTTGTGGCACGCAGACTCAGTAGTTGTGGCTCGCGGGCTCTAGAGCACAGGCTCAGTAGTTGTGACACACAGGCTTAGTTGCTCCATGGCACGTGGGATCTTCCCGGACCAGGGCTTGAACCCGTGTCCCCTGCACTGGCAGGTGGAGTCTTAACCACTGTGCCACCAGGGAAGTCCTAAAAATTTTTTGATTTACATAGCTAGTTTGTTTAGTGTCTTTACTTTTTAGGATCCTTTACCCTAATGATACTGTTATCATTTTCAGAGAGCTGAAATACTAAGTTCAACTGAAGCCCATACACAATGGTTGGATTAATCCATTCATACCTGAATCTTAGATGCAAATAAATAGATCACCATGAGAAATAAAATATCCCTCCTCATTCTTTACCCAGATTGTTAGCAAGTGAGGTCAGTCTTTCCTAGGCTAAACCTGTTTGGTAATAATTACTTGGATTGTATCATCTTGCATTCACATGTAACCTTCATCTGGGCACAGGCAAGGACTATATTAGGCTCAAAGCAGCCCTTTGTATGGCCACTTCTGCAAGTATACAGAGTGCTCTTCTTTAATCACCATAAATTAAAAGCAAGTCTTTCTAAGCATATTACCCTATGTCAAGGAAGAACTAGGCTTGAGTGGCAAGGGACAGCATAATCCATCTCTACTTGAATCATATTTATCAACAAACAGCAAAGCCAATCTCAGAATAAAGTCCTGCCAATTTTCTTTTGGGAGGGTTTTGACTACATTCTTTGAAGAGGAACAGGCATTGCTTAAGCAACTCAAATAAGCATACCCAAGGAAAAAGTTTCCCTAAATGCCAACTCAGTCTTAAGCTTGCCAAGTCACAATTAGAAGTAACACTCAGGTTAAAACAGTAAAGTTATAAGCAAATGTTATTTTTTAAAGAAGTGTTATACCATATAACTAATATAAAACTAATAACTAAAAATAAGTGAAATCAATAGTAAATACATAGTAAATACTGTGCAATTGTAAAATGAGATTCAATGCAAGAAATATATATTGGCATATCTTCCACCCCCAAGACTCTTTTTAGTAATAAAAGGAAACAGCTTCAACTTATTAGCATATCCCATCTACAGTATGCCAGTTATCTGCATTGTAATGTGGTATCTACCTGAGACCAGAGTTGAAGGTCAGGTTGTTCCAAGTCAGGTAATGATTTGATCCCTGAAATGCGGGGAGAGGTATGTGATACCCATATGTGGAATATCATGAAACCAATAAAATTTTTGATTAGGAACAATTTCCAAAGCTAATGAAAGTATGTAAAAGTATAAAAAACAGAATGTAAAATTATATTTATGATCTTAACATAAATATACTGAGAGAAATAGTGATATGTTAATAGTGGTTACTTTTGGTTATATAAGGGGAATGTAGAGAAGAGAGGAACTGTTTCGGCCTTCCTTGAGGCTAGCAATTAAAGAAAGGTCAATAATATGAACAAAGTTAGTGAACCAGAAGCTGGAAAATACCATAAAGGATTTTTTAAATACTCAAGTATCAAAAGCATCTTATGCTGAAAGATTGTGGTCAGGCAAGCACCTAGGACTTTTTTTTTTTTTTTTTTTTTTTTTTGGTGGTACGCGGGCCTCTAACTGTTGTGGCCTCTCCCATTGCGGAGCACAGCCTCTGGACGCGCAGGCTCAGCTGCCATGGCTCATGGGCCCAGCCCCTCCGCGGCATGTGGGATCTTCCCAGACCGGGGCACGAACCTGTGTCCCCTGCATCGGCAGGCGGACTCTCAATCACTGCGCCACCAGGGAAGCCCGCACCTAGGACTTTTAATGCCAGAAAGCACTTCCTGGAAAGAAGTAATGGGTTCATTCTTAAAGTGGGGAAAAACCTAATTAGGGAAATAATTTTCTTAAATAAATTTATTTATTTATTTTTGTTTGTGTTGGGTCTTCATTGCTCTGCACGGGCTTTCTCCAGTTGTGGCGAGCGGGGGCTACTCTTCCTTGCAGTGTGGGTGCTTCTCATTACGGTGGCTTCTCTTGTCGCAGAGCACGGGTTCTAGGCACACAGTCTTCAGTAGTTGTGGCATGCGGGCTCAGTAGTTGTGGCTCATGGGCTTTAGAGTGCAGGCTCAGCAGTTGTGGCGCACAGGCCCAGTTACTTCACGGCATGTAGGATCTTCCTGGACTAGGGATCGAACCCATGTCCCCTGCATTAGCAGGCAGATTTTTAACCACTACGCCACCAGGGAAGTCCCGGGAAATAATTATTGGTAACACTGAGGTAGCAAGAAACTACCACGTTTAATTTGCGTTTAACTTTCTTCTTACCTGGCTCCATATTTTCTGTTTTTAGTTATACAGTTTTTAACTTGTAGAGTATGTAGTATATTTATGATGCTTTTCAAATAAACAATATGCTTATAGAAAAAACATACTTGACTCTATTATTCAGCTCTCAGCTCTGGGGCACTTAGGAGAACCTATCCATTGGCAGTTCCATCCCTTTAGCGGTTGACAGCAGAATCTCAAAAGTCTAGGAGGGAACCTCAATGTCTAGGAATCTCAACGTCTAGAAGGCAGGCTTTGTAACTTTATACCTATTCAACAAATGCTTCACCAATCATACTAAATTTTAATGATACTAAATTTCTTGAATTTCAACAATGGGTAGATTTAACAAAAGGTAGGAAAATCCCTTATGTCAGAAACCTTACCACTGGTGATATGCAAACGCCTTAGTACAGAGTTCAAAAATTCTCCATCCTGCTCAGTACTCCTCAATTTGAATACAGTCTCTCTCTCTCTCTCTCTACCACATGCAAACATGCTAACCTCATACCTACTCTCATGACTGTATCCATGGAGACCTTTCCACTTGGAATGATTCTCTTCTTGTCCCATTCAGGGATTAAGGTTCAGCTCTAGTACAATTTTCTCCCAAGAAGTTCTAAATAATCTGACCTGCAACAACTTTTTTGTTAGAAACTCCATAACACATGCTGTCAATACACCATTCCTCTTAATAATAATCTTTAAAAAAAAAAACCAAAACATTGTTATTTACCGGTATGTGGTTGATTTCCTTAAGGAGAAGGACCATGGTTTTTCTATTTCCTTTTTTAAAAAAATATTTATTTATTTATTTATTTGGTTGTGCCAGGTCTTAGTTGTGGCAGGCAGGCTCTTTAGTTGCAGCTCACCAGCTCCTTAGTTGTGGCGTGTGAACTCCTAATTGTGGCATGCATGTGGGATCTAGTTCCCTGACCAGGGATCGAACCCGGGTCCCCAGCATTGGGAGTGTGGAGTCTTAACCTCTGCGCCACCAGGGAAGTCCCTCTATTTCTTTTGTATTTTATATTTTAATAAGCAGAGAGAAAATGTCATTCAGTGGAAAGAGAACAAGCTTCACGGTCAGGCCAACCTGAATTTGAATCCTAGCTCTGCACAAACTAGCTGTGCATCCTTGGGCAAGCCATTAAACTCTTTAAGCTTCAGTTCCCTCATCTGCAAAATGGAGAGAACAACTACTTCATAAAGGAGTGTAATTGATAATCTACAGAAAGCACCACCATCAAGCAAATAATAGTAGTATTACTTCCCTTTTCTCTGTCCTTTTCCTTTGAACTTCCATTGCATAAATCTAATAAATCCAGTTAAATCAGAAGGAGTACCTAGTATAAAGCCTTCTTACCCATTCTGCTTCAGAGAAAATTTGGGATTGGACAGTTTGTGACATAATTAAGACTAGTAACAGTGTTCCACCTACAAAGAATATCTTCACTGAATTTAAACTAGGGTCAAATTTCTTCTTAGCACAGGTTCCAAGGCCCTGTTTATGTTCATGGTACTCTCACTGAAGCAGGATAGCTGGAAAGACTTCCTCAATATTGGACGACCTTGTATATAACAGAGAATCAAATTTGCTTTCTGGATAGAATGAAAGAAACTTATAAGGTTTTACTGCAAAAAAATAAGGTTGATTTTGTGAGTCATATAAGAAAGCCAATCTCATTACCTTAGAGTCACACCTTATGTTGTCTGGGTAGAAGAGTGCTTTACAAGCAAGGTAAAGGAGGCATACACCACCACTCCAATAGCAAAGGCAAAGGAGGAAAGACACTGCCTCAGTTGCCTCAGTTTTAGGGACACTATTTTAAAGTAAAAGATAACCATCATTGGAACTAAAACTAAACTATCTCAAAAACTGCTGAGGAAAGAAAACAGCAAGAGAACATTATAGAAATCATTTTTAAAAGATGATAGAATTAAGACCCAACAGATATGAGATAAAAATAAGTGTCAATGGAATAAACTCAACTATTTAAAACAAAACAGCCAATCAAACAAAAAAGCAGGAGGAAACTATACTAATATCAAGGTTGTATTCAAGGCAAGAATCATTTAAAAAGACAAAGAGGGAATAATGAAGATATAGCTCTCATTAGTTTTTGTGTATCTAATAACATGGCCTCAAAATATATCAAACAAAACCACACACACACACACACACACACACACACACACACACACACACACGCGAAACAAAAACTGCAGAAAACAAAAAGAAAAACGGGGATTTCCCTGGTGGTCCAGTGGGTAAGACTCCACGCTCCCAACGCAGGAGGCCCGGGTTCGATCCATGGTCGGGGAACTAGATCCTGCATGCCGCAACTAAGAGTCTGCATGCCACAACTAAGAAGTCCACATGCCACAACTAAAGATCCCATGTGCCGCAACGAAGACCCAGCACAGCCAAAATAAATAAATAAATAATGAAAAGAAAAATGGAAATGGAAAAGAAAAAACAATGGTAATGGGAGATCACGAAAACCAAAAGTAAAAAAGTGATTAGAGGGGCTTCCCTGGTGGCGCAGTGGTTGAGAACCTGCCTGCCAATGCAGGGGACGCGGGTTCGAGCCCTGGTCTGGGAAGATCCCACATGCCGCGGAACAACTGGGCCCGTGAGCCACAGCTACTGAGCCTGCGCGTCTGGAGCCCGTGCTCCGCAACAAGAGAGGCCGCGACAGTGAGAGGCCCGCGCACCGCGATGAGGAGTGGCCCCCCGCTCACCACAACTAGAGAAAGCCCTCGGACAGAAACGAAGACCCAATGCAGCCAAAAATAAATAAATAAATAAATTTATTTAAAAAAAAAAAGTGATTAGAAGAGCTGAATAATATATAATTAATAAGGTTGTTCTATAACATCTAGAAAACTATACCTTGAAGGACACTTTTTTAAAGCACCATAGAACAGTCACGAAAATTTGCCTTGTACTAAGGCATACGCATAAGAAAAGTCAATAGATCCTCAAAAGTAGAAGTAGTACAGACATATTCTCCAGCCAGAAAGCAATAAAACAGCGAGCAAATAACAAAAGTAGGTAGAAAAAAAAAAAACACCCTTGGAAAATCTAAAACTCTCAAAGGACTCCTTAGGAGGTTAGGAGGCAAAAATAAATTCATGGTCTTGGAGGGACGTGGGTGAAGAGGAATGGCAATATGACTATTACTGCTTTCTTCTCAAAAGTATCCAAATGAGAGAGCTCACCGGGAGACTGTCTGAGAACCCTTAAGAAATTATGGGATTCTGCTGTTTTCTAGTAAAAAATCAATCATCTCTCAGTCCTACAAACCAGCAGGGTTCCTGTGAGTTTCACTGGCAAAGGATATGGCCCCACAAACTTTGAGAGATAGTTTGCCAAGTTCCTATTTACTCACTACTATTGATGACTTCCTTTAATAATCTTCTCTCCTCCTAATCAAGTGTAGTTTACACTTCAAGTGAGCCTGATCCAGAGGAACTAAAAACATGTAAGCATGCTGCAGTTCTTTCCTGAAAAATGCAGATTTACATCTACAGCAGCATTGTTCAATTGAACTTTCTGT
Source organism: Leucopleurus acutus (assembly GCF_964270905.1). Lineage (NCBI taxonomy): Eukaryota > Metazoa > Chordata > Mammalia > Artiodactyla > Delphinidae > Leucopleurus > Leucopleurus acutus. The sequence goes on along the minus strand of NC_139147.1, from coordinate 71,578,483 downwards.
GATGCTGGAAATGTTCTGTATCTGTGCTGTCCAATATGGCAGCCACTAGCCACTGTGGCCATTAAGCACTTGAAGTCTGTGCAGTGTGACTAAAGAACTGAAATTTTAAAATTTTATTTAATTTTAATTAATTGAGACTTAAATTACCACAGGTGGCTAAGTGGCTATTGCGTTGGACAGAGCTGGTCTATAAATACCAAGACAGGTTGTTTAAGAAGGAAAGATTACAAAACAAAATAAAAAACAGGAAAAAAATTCCATTTATGGAAGAAGTGATAAAGCAAGTATAAAAAAGCAGAAACAGCTGTGGGGAGGGTAGATACTGAGAAAAGCTTCAGCTTACGGTTCCTGCTATCAGCTGATACACCTCCGGCCTCTGGGTTCTGACAATAGCATTTTCCCCAAAAGCTTCAAGAGTATGTTTGGGGGAGGAGGGGTGGGGGGGCAGCGGGGGGCGGGGAGAGGAAAAATTGTACTAATAATTGGAGTAGCAGTTTGGATTGCTCAAAAATCATGTGATCCTCGTGCTTTGCTACCAGTGCTGCCAGAGCATGGTCAAAGGAAAAAGGGAACAAAAGGGAAGAAAATGAAAATTACGTGAAAAAGTGAAAAATGAATAAACAGAAAGGGAAAAACAGAGGCCCTTTCAATAGCAACAGAACCAATGACACCTGTCCAACCATAAGAAGCATGACCAAATTTTACCATTTTCATTCCTTGAGCAAATAAATATTCAGTGAACACCAACCATATGTCAGGCACCGTGTTAGGCACCGGGCTTATGGTGGTTAAAGAGGGAGAGTCCCCACCTCTCCGGATATTCAGAATGCAGTGGGGGAAAGGGGCACATACATTTAAAAAATGCTATAGAGTGAGAAGTGCTGTAATAAGAGAGATAGAAAAGGGCAGGTCAATGATGACTTCTAAAGGAGAATTATTTAAAGGACGACTAAGAGCTCTCCAGGCAAAGAAGGAGGCAATGCAGGGAATTTAGAGGAGCAAGTATTAGAATGGTGAGGAAGGAGATGTGAGTGAGTGAATGCCATGGTTTTGTAACTGGAAACTTCACACTGAATACCACAGAAGTTTTGACTTTCTATTTTCAATGAGAAATCACTGAACATTTCTGAGCAAAATACTAGAGTAACTTTGCTTCTGAAAAATTAAGCTGGTAGCAATGTGGAAGCTGCTTGGAATAGGGGGACTGGGCTCAGATTGGGAGCTTAGTCAGGAGGCTACTGAGAGAATCCACAATGAGAAATAATAAAGGCTTTAGTGAATAATTTTGTTTATAGCTGCCCAGAATTCATGTCCCTTTCTTTTGGTAACAGAATAATGATTCTTCACAGGGGAATCACCCCTCTGGCACTTAATCTGGTCCATGAAGTCCCAAGAAAATATCACCCTACCCTAGGATCCAGGGTTGGGCATATAACTTAGGCCTGACTGAGCAACATATTCCATACCCTGATTACAAGAACAGGAACATAAGTCAGTCCAAAAAGAGTCAGCCCCAGAATTTTCACTTTTGCTATACCTATGGGGATTGATTTTGTCTTCTTTTTGGTTGGATTGCGAAACTTGAAGTCGCCAAGGGTCATCCTGTAGAAAAATCTGCGACTTCCCTGGTGGTGCAGTGGTTAAGAGTCCGCCTGCCAATGCAGGGGACACGGGTTCAATCCCTGGCCCAGGAAGATCCCACAGGCCGCAGAGCAACTAAGCCCATGTGCCACAATTACTGAGCCTGTGCTCTAGAGCCCACGAGCCACAACTACTGAAGCCCGCGCGCCTAGAGCCCGCGGTCTGCAACAAGAGAAGCCACCGCAATGAGAAGTCTGCATGTTGCAACGAAGAGTAGCCCTCACTCGCTGCAACTAGAGAAAGTCCATGCGTAGCAACAAGACCCAACGCAGCCAAAAATAAATAAATAAAATAAAATAAATAAATTTTTTAAAAAAGATAAAAAAAAGAAAAATCTGCCTGAGAATGAAGCCAACACATCGAGAAAAAGAGCACACAGACAGGGACAAACTTTCTTTTTTTTTTTAACATCTTTATTGGAGTATAATTGCTTTACAATGGTGTGTTAGTTTCTGCTTTATAACAGAGTGAATCAGTTATACATATACTTATATCCCCATATCTCTTCCCTCTTGCATCTCCCTCCCTCCCACCCCTCTAGGGGGTCACAAAGCACCGAGCTGATCTCTCTGTGCTATGCAGCTGCTTCCCACTAGTTATTGGTTTTACATTTGGTGGTGTATATATGTCCATGCCACTCTCTCACTCTGAGGGACAAACTTTTGTTTAAGCACCTACATTTGGCCATTCCTGAAGCAATACCACTCCCTGGATTTTTCGGTAATATAAGCCAATATATTTGGAAATGGAGGGAAAAAAAAAAGGCTTCAAGAGAAAAATCAGAAAGAGAACTCATTGGACCTGTGACTGCCTGGGTATGGGAAAGGAAGGAGAGGGAAGTATCAAATTTCACTGAGGTTTCTGACTTGGTTGACTGAATGGAAAACACTATTAACTTGAGATAGAGAACAGAGGAGGAAAAGGTTTTGGTCAATAGAATGAGCTCAGTTTGGAGACACAAAAAAGTACCTTAATCCTTGAATTCTGACTCTATCTGACTCACTGTACCACGAAAACTGTGGAAGTAGTCGGGTTCCAAGCTCAGAAGTAGACTGCATAGCCCAAGGCAGCTGAGGGTGACAGAGCAATGCAAGAAGAATCATTCCTTTAATTGTTTAGTAGTTTCACCAAACTCCAAATAATTGGCATTTAGGAAACCCTAGGAAAAGTGAAGTATCATCCCTAAGCATTACAGCATTTTGCTAGTGGTGACTAGCTACATGGAAAACAATAGGGGTATCTATGACATTCCACTCCAAGGATGAAGTTAAAAGCTAGGCCAACACCCCAGTCCCCAGTGTGTTCAACTCGGATAGAGGAGCCACAGAAGGAGGAAGAGCGAGCAATGATACCATTGAAAACAGCAACTGGAAGAGCACCCACTAACCTTATTTTAAGAAAACTGGGGAGGAGATGGAAGTAGACATTTTTTGCATTCAGTACATATCAGGCACTCTGTGAGGAGCTTTATGCACATTATGTTATTGAACCCTCACAACTTACCAGTCAGGAAGGCATCATTCTTCCCACTCAAACAGGATAAGCCAAGTTAAGCCGTAGAGCTAGAATCCAAATGCAGATCTACCTGGATATAAAGCTTATGCACATTTCACTACATCAACTGCTTTCAGAAAATAACTGAGCAGTTTTATCCTTCATTATATATTAAAAAAAAAAATGATGCCATCTCATCAAGATGTCCTCTGAATTGGGTGTTTTACCGGCCATAGAAGGGTTAGGTTTGCAGTGACCCAGCTACAGTGCCTCAATTCTCAGGCACAAGGCATGTATTTTATTTACCATTTGACTATCTGGAACTAAGGAGGTCATCAGTGCCATGAAGTCCCATTAAATAAAACATTCTGAGTTAACTAGCCACCCACAGAGAGTTGGCTATGGCAACAATATGAGTGATTTTGTGGGGATAATCCCACTACTGAAATTAAGTTTTGACTAAAGTTCCTTGATTAAGAGGCAAGCATGGAAAGAATAACAGAAAAAGATACCTGCAAAGGAGCGGTCCTAATAGCCTTAAAATGACAGGCAAAGAATGCTATAAAATTCATTACCTTATACATTTCTTTGTCCCAGTATATTAGCATAGTGAAAGGTAGTATAGTGTTGGTATTAAAAGTAGAGCCAGGGCTTCCCTGGTGGCGCAGTGGTTGACAGTCCACCTGGCGATGCAGGGGACACGGGTTCGTGCCCCGGTTCGGGAGGATCCCACATGCCGCGGAGCAGCTGGGCCCGTGAGCCATGGCCGCTGAGCCTGCGCGTCCGGAGCCTGTGCTCCGCAACGGGAGAGGCCACAGCTGTGAGAGGCCCGCGTACCGCAAAAAAAAAAAAAATAGTAGAGCCAGATTGCCTGGGTTTGAATCCCAGTTCCACCAAGGATTTACTGTATGACCTTGGCAAGTTATTTATCCTGTCTATGTCTCAGCTCCCTCACCTGTCAAATGGTGATAATATATTGAATAGTACCTATCTCACCCAGTTGTTATGGGGATTAAATAATACTTGTAAGGCTCTTAAGCAACGCCTGGCTTGTAGTAAAGAGGTGTTTGTTAAATATATTAAATAAATAAAAAACTCAGCTAGATGGGGATGAAATTTGAATTTCCAACCCAGCCTTTCCCACATGAACTGGCAGAGGAAAATAAAAACAATCCTAAAATTTGTTTAGAATGTATATAGGACCTTTTACATGAAGCATTTCACAGACATCTGGAGGAAGAATAAGTAGCCAAATATACATAAGCAGAAACTGAAACATGGAAAAGGGAAGTAAGATGTTCAGTTTCACTGAACACATCATTCACAAGTCTCGGGCAGGAACGCCAAGGTCCTGTCGGCCCAGGTTTTGTACAGCAGGCCACAGGCTAACTGTGCACATAAAAGAGGAGTCTCACTCTTTAAAACAGCCAGGTCTTCACCCAGGTACAACATCTCATTAATTTTCCCCTGTTGATATTTTCTCAGAGGTAAATATTCCACCTCCAGTCTTTGGATCCCAGCTGCTCCTGAGACTCTAATTATATCTGAATATTTTTAAAAGTCAAGAAAGACTTCCTTAAATGTAAGGCCAGACACTATAAAACTCTTAGAGGAAAACAAAGGCAGAACACTCTATGACATAAATCACAGCAAGATCCTTTTTGACCCACCTCCTAGAGAAGTGGAAATAAAAACAAAAATAAACAAATGGGACCTAATGAAACTTAAAAGCTTTTGCACAGCAAATGAAACCATAAACAAGACCAAAAGACAACACTCACAATGGGAGAAAATATTTGCCAACAAAGCAACTGACAAAGAATTAATCTCCAAAGTATACAAGCAGCTCATGCAGCTCAATATCAGAAAAACAAACAACCCAATCCAAAAATGGGCGGAAGACCTAAACAGACATTTCTCCAAAGAAGATATAGATTGCCAGCAAACATATGAAAGGATTCTCAACATCACTAATCACTAGAGAAATGCAAGTCAAAACTACAATGAGGTATCACCCCACACCAGTCAGAATGGCCATCATCAAAAATCTACAAACAATAAATGCTGGAGAGGGTGTGGAGAGATGGGAACCCTCTCCCACTGTTGGTGGGAAAGTAAATTGATACAGCCACTATGGAGAACAGTATGGAGGTTCCTTAAAAAACTAAAAATAGAACCACCATATGACCCAGCAATCCCACTACTGGGCATATACCCTGAGAAAACCATAATTCAAAAAGAGTCATGTACCGCAGTGTTCACTGCAGCTCTATTTACAATAGCCAGGACATGGAAGCAACCTAAGTGTCCATCGACAGATGAATGGATAAAGAAGATGTGTCACATATATACAATGGAATATTACTCAGCCATAAAAAGAAATGAAATTGAGTTATTTGTAGTGAGGTGGATGGACCCAGAGTCTGTCATACAGAATAAAGTAAGTCAGAAAGAAAAAAACAAATGCCATATGCTAACACATATATATGGAATCTAAAAAAAAAAAAATGGTTCTGACAAACCTAGGGGCAGGACAGGAATAAAGACGCAGACGTAGAGAGTGGACTTGAGGACACGGGGAAGGGGAAGGAGAAGGGTAAGCTGGGACGAAGTGAGAGAGAGGCATGGACATATACACACTACCAAATGTAAAATAGCTAGTGAGAAGCAGCCGCAGAGTACAGGGAGATCAGCATAGAACAGGGAGATCAGCTCCGTGCTTTGCGACCCACTAGAGGAGTGGGATAGGGAGGGTGGGAGGGAGATGCAAGAGGGAGGGGATATGGGGATATATGTATATGTATAGCTTATTCACTTTGTTATACAGCAGAAACTAACACAACAATGTAAAGCAATTATAATTCAACAAAGATGTTAAAAAAAAGACTTCCTTAACCCACATTCCTGCTCTATGATGTACATTCCAGATTCTTAAGAGGTTAAGACCAGAGTTATTAATGAAGCAACCCCTACATAGGGGTAGTACCTTTCCAGAGTCCAAGCCACCATTCGGTCAAAGTAGTTTTTAAAATCTTAAATTCTCTAATTTCTAGAAGGTATGAACTCGATAACAACAGTTTCATATAAATAAATCGGAAATTGCTTAGCTGCATTGTGGGGAAGGAGTGAAGGGTTTAAGGATGGAAAGGAAACGACAGGGAGGTCCTGTTACTCTCTGACAGGGATCCAGCTTTGACAAAGGGCACGCACACAATTTCTAGTCCCACTAGCAAGCCCCCCTCCCCATTCCACTGCCATTACAATCGCCCACTTTCATCCGCAGGCCCTCCTTCACTCCTTCCTCACACTCATTTTTCCTAAGCTGCTTTCTAGGCAACTCATAATGCCTAACCTTTACTCCCATAAATTCTTACTTCAACCTTCTTAATATTGGCCCGAATTGCTGTCACCGTAAGTTTCAGTCGGGGCACCCACCTTGTCCCCTACTGCTATCTATAGACTCTGGCCTATGAAATCTCACTACAGCACCTCTCAATATCCACCTCCTCCCCAGCAGCCTTGGATCTGAGCTTCACCCACTTCTGCCCACCCCCCAAGCCCCCGCCCTCAACATACCCTACCCCCCTCCTTCACCCTCACTAAGCCCGTTCCCTCGTCCGCCCTATCCACGCCCTGCGCGTCCCTCCTTTCAGAATTTTTTCCCAAACAAGTTGCCCACAACAGTTGCCCTCAGTTCTGTCGCGCCCGGCAGGTCTCCCCGTGCTCTCCGAGCCCTCTCAAGCCTCCCGGGACTTCAACGCATCAATCCGCCCGCGACTCTCCGGCCCCTTCCCAGCCCACCTGCTCTCCTCCGGCAAGCCCTCCTCGCAGCCGCCAAGCTCCATTCCCGCGCCCTCTGCCCGCATCCGGGGCTGCGACGTCGCCTCTTCTCTTGACAGGCGTCCCCGTCGCTTCGCCCCTCAGGGCTCCCAGAGTCCCCCGGGAACCGAGGAGGCACCCACGGCCGGTGGGCTCAGAGTGATGCACTACAGCCGGGTGACAGCAAAGGCAGTGACTGCTGCATCAGCGGCTGTTTCTAGCCACCCCCGCTTCCGGCTCCAAGAACTACAACTCCCAGCAAGCACTTCGAAGGCCCGGCCGCTACCGGCATGCACCGCCCTATCCAATCAGAGGCTGCGCTCGCAGCGACTTCAGACCCTGGCGGCGAGCTTGCGGTAGTGCACCCAGCGGGGAGCCGGGGTCTGAAACGCCCACCAACCCTAGTCTCCGGAGTTCGTACTGGTGTGGACCTTTACACACGTCTGTCACACTTCACCCTTGAAACCATACTCGGTCAGAGGTCTAGACTCGAAAATAATGCTGGCCTTAATCCAAGTACGATTAACCCCACTTTAGCCTACCCGGGTTTAACACCTGTTGGTGGTGTTTGGAGACCTCAAAAATTTTAATGAAGAACTCACAAACTCGCAAGAGCTCATGTCGCTTTGGGATCACAAAGGAAGGGGAGGAGGCAAAAGCTTTGGGGAAAGGTTTCCTGGAGGACTGATGTCAGAGCAGAGTCTTTTAGGATGAGTATGAGTTAGCCTGGAGAAGAAGGGAAGAGAAGGCCAAGAGAGTAACACAGACATGAGGAAGCGGGTCTGGGAACAGCTTGTTCTGAGTAGTAATCAGAGCTGGGAAGAGGTGAGAAACAGGCAGACCAGATCATGACGCCATTGTGAGTTTGGATTTTATCCTAAGAACAATTAGGAGCAAATCAAGGATATGCAAATCAAGCAGTGATTTGATCAAACTTGCTTAGAAAGCTACTTTTGACAATGTGGAGAGGTAATGGGGTATGTACTATGTTGGAGGGAAGGTCAAAAGAATGGATATGAGGAGAGGTTGGAAGTCCCTATAAAGGCCAAGTGTAATGCCAATGAGTGAAGTCAGCCAGTTGTAGGAGAATGGCAGAAACTCTCTGAACTGGAACCCCCATGCCTCATCCAAAAAGGAAAGTCTCATCTTAGCTATAGTTGAATGTTGCCAAATATTCTGATTTTTTAATAAAGCTGGAATCTGCATTTTTAAGTACAATTTCCAATTTTTAAAATATTGGCAACGATTTTAAGGTAAACATTACATGGGCCAAAAAAAAAAAAAAAATTCTGTAGGCTAAATGTGGACTTTGGGTTTGCAAGTCCAGGCCTAAACTTGGGTAGTGGCTGTAGGGAACAAAGAGATTGGGATTAGAGCCATGGTAAGGCAACAGAATCAGCACTACTCTGTTAGGGAGAGATCTAGGTTAACTCCATAAAAACTAGTTACTCTGTTAAAAATAATACATGACTTTCAGAAATGTTCAAACTTGAGAAAACATTTTTTGTGAATTAAAAGTGAAAGAGCCTTTTAATTAAATTATGATTTCCAATTTCCATTTATATAAAAATATTCTTATTCAAACTTTCTCATATTTTCCTACCAAAGTGTTATACTTTTTAAGAAAGGGGCAGTGTTAGTTATTGGGATTTCAGTAGCTTCTGTTTCTACAAATGTATGAACTTCATTTTTTGACATACAGTATAATCCCAAATTAATGCCACATGATTTTAACATATATTTACATGAAAGTCAGCTGTATCAGGAAATTCTAGAATTAAAATTGTAGTAAAAGTTCTAGAAAACAGTAAAAGTTCTAGAAAAAGTGTAGAAAAAGTTCTAGAAAAGTTCTAGAAAACACATATGTCCAAGACTGGGTTTACACTTTTTTTTTTTTTCATTTTTATTTTTTTGGCCATGCTGTGTGGCTTGTGGGGATCTTAGTTTCCCGACCAGGGACTGAACCTGGGCCCTCAGCAGTGAAAGCGAGGAGTCCCAACCACTGGACCACTAGGGAATTCCCTACACTTATTTTCTTTAAAGCAGTCAGTTAATAAGCATGACAATAACCTACACTAGCCATGTGCCCACTCCCCCATCCTATCCCTCTGCTTTCCCTCACCCCAGGTAGCCATATCCTAAATCCCTTGTTTATAATTCCACTGTTTCTCTTTTAATATAGTTTCTTTGCATCTATCCATATTCCTAAAAATTATTATTTAAATAATTTTTGTGTTCTAACTTTATTAAAAATGCTATTAAGCTGTATTTATTCTTTGAGGCCTTTTTTTTGCTTAATATTACAGTAAGATTTATTTTTATTTATTTTTATTTTTTTATTTTTGGCTGCGTTGGGTCTTCATCGCTGCGCATGGGCTTTCTCTAGTTGTGGCGAACGGGGGCTACTTTTGATTGCAGTGCACAGGCTTCTCATTGCGGTGGCTTCTCTTGTTGCGGAGCACAGGCTCTAGGTGAGCAGGCTTCAGTAGTTGCAGAGTGTGGGCTCAACATTTGCGGTGTGTGGGCTGTAGACTGCAGGCTCAGTAGATGTGGCACATGGGCTTATTTGCTCCGCGGCATGTGGGATCGTCCCAGACCAGGGATCAAACCCATGTCCCCTGCATTGGCAGGAGGATTCTTAACCACTGCGCCACCAGGGAAGTCCCAAGATTTATTTATATTGTGTATCACTATAATTCATTGATTTTGACTGCTATATAATAGTTCATTGTGAATAAACTGTGAATACACCAGTTTATTCATGTTGCTTTCCACTGATGAGCATTTGGGATGTTTCCAGGTTTTTGCTATTGTAAACAGCACTGCTATGAATATTCTTTTACATGTCGCCTCTTGTACATAAGCAAGGGTTTCTCCTGGGTACATACCTAGAAGTGGAATTGCCAGGTCATAGGGTTATTGTCTGTTCTAGCTTTTGTTTTGAGTGATGGGTTTGTAGGTGCACAATTTTAAAAATAACTAGGGGACTTCCCTGGTGGTCCAGTGGGTAAGACTCCACACTACCAATACAGGGGGCCTGGGTTCAATCCCCGGTTGGGGAACTAGATCCTGCATGCGTGCCACAACTAAGACCCGGAGCAGCCAAAATAAATAAATAATAAATGAATAAATATTAAAAGTTATAAAAAATTAGTTATGAAACCATAACTAATTATAATCAGTTATTTAAAATAACTAACAAATGAAAATGGGTCATGCTTGGAAAATGATGACAGTATATCATGAACCAAGGATTGTGATTAACCCAATTTTGTGCATCTGGGATCCAAATGCAAAAGGTCAAAAATGCAAGAATATGTAGCATCAGGGTTCAATAGTGTCACATAAAAGTAATGGCCTTACTTAGCAACTGCTTGCTGAATTAATATTTTAAAAGTCAAAAAATCTACAGAACTTTATTGATCTTGATTAATCTGTTTGTTTTCAAGATTTACCAGGATGCAATTTTTATACAAATGGTAGTTGGTCCTAGAGTACCACTGGCAGAAAGCAAATTTCACTCAATAATCATTTATTCAAATAACAGAGTTTTAAAGCTCATGACACTTATTTGCCAAAAGTTTGGTTTTAAGAAATAATCTTCTTGAATATATTCAACAAATATCAATTATAGTCATGAATATTTTCTTTTTATTATATTCACTAAAATTATTCTTAGCAGCATTTTTTAAAATATTAAAAATTTTAAAGCTAAGGGATGTCGCCCACTTGCCAAGTCAAAAGCAATTTGAGCATCAAAATGAGTTACTTCATGATATGTCTACATTCTTTTCAAAGGTAAGCATGACCCTTACACTCTGCACCCCTTTGCTTTTCAGAAGAGAATTTCTGAACATGAAATGAGTCTGTGAATTTCTACGGAAACGTATATGTATATATAAGCAAGTATGCAAATAAATAAATAAATAGAAAAAGGAAGGAAGAAAGGGGGCAGGGAGGTAAAGCTCTTTTCACAGTAGAATGCCAGCTTATGAATGTAGAGGAATGATAGTGTTAGAAAATCACTATTTTGTAGCCACCATCATAATAATTGATTCAGGCAAGAATCATCAATGGATGCTAAAGCTGTCAGTGAAATTTCTTCCAAAACAGAATATTTACACAGTCTCAAACCATCTCCCCAAAGATTACTTATTCATTATATATGGGGGGAAAGTATCTTTACAATGAAGAGATCTGGCAGACATCACCTTAACCAAGTGACTAAAGATCACCAATAAGACAAAATGACATCATGTGCCTTCTGATGTTAAGTACTGAGAATGAGCCAACATCACTTATGTAGTATCCTTGACAAAAATGAGTAACTCAAATCTAAGCAGAGGCTGACAATAAGACAAAACCAAATTGAAGGACAAGCTATGCACCAACTGCCTTCAATCTTCAAAAATGTAAATATCATAAAAGACTAAGAAAGGCTGACAAACTTTTTATGATGAAAGGAGACAAAAGAGGACAAAGAAATGCAACATATGAAACTGGACTGGATCCTAGATTGGAACAAAAATGTTACAAAGGATATTTATTAGGATAGTTGGTAAAATTTGAATATTGACTATACATCAGAGAATAGAATTGCATCAATGTTAAATTCCTGAATTTGATCATTTTACCTTGGTTATATAAAAGAATATACTTAGAGATATATTCTATAGAATCATGATTATGCACCTTACTCTCAGATTGTCCAACAGCATGAGGAGCCTAGAATCCTGGCTCTTCAGAGCTTTCTTAGACTACCAATCTATCTATTGCAAGTTGAGGAAATTGAAGAGATATATATATATTTTTTCTGTGTAATTTATTGTATTTATTTATTTTTGGTTGCAATGGGTCTTCATTGCTGCATGCAGGCTTTCTCTAGTTGTGGCAAGCAGGGTCTACTTTTCATTGCGGTGCACGGGCTTCTCTTTGTGGTGGTTTCTCTTGTTGCGGAGCACGGGCTCTAGGTCAGCAGGCTGCAGTAGTTGTGGCACGTGGGCTCAGTAGTTGTGGCACACGGGCTTAGTTGCTCTGCAGCATGTGGGATCTTCCCAGACCAGGGCTCGAACCCATGTCCCCTGCATTAGCAGGTGGATTCTTAACCACTACGCCACCAGCGAAGTCTGAAGATATATTTTTTAAAAGAAACAGTCTTTACATAAGTAGGGGGAAATTGTGTGATTTATGTAAATTTGTGTAGCTTTAGAAAATTCCACAATTAGTCATTCAGTGAATTGACCTAGAACCTTTGGTTGACAGGACCCCTGCCCTGCCCAGAGAAGACAAGGCCTAATAAGGAGTGGGCTAGAGGTCCAACCTCTGAGCCCAGGAAGAATTCCCCTTCAAGCTCCCCTGTCTATCCAAGCAGGTTACCTGCTAGTCAGAGAAAACTGAGGGCCAGGGACCTGGAGACTAGTAATGCCTCCAGCTATGCCTGCTATCCTGCGTGTCATGTCCTCGGCTGTAACACTGTCCTGTGTAGCACAGTGTCTTGCCCAGAGTAGGGACTCAAACTCTGTTTCAATACATGAATGAATGAATCCTGAGATTAAAAGGCAGAAGACTAGAACAGCTATAAACACTTAAAACAAAAGAAAAGAGCAACATAAAAGAGAAAGAGGAAGCTGTAGCAAGGTAGCAAGAAAAGCTACCACAGCAGAAAACAGTGGCAAAGGGGGTAATGAAAAGAATTGAGCAGAAAATAGAAGAAAAACTGTACTGTACATACAAGTAGCTTAAGGGAGTTAGGTATAATAATAGTAGTCATACCTAATACATACTATAACCACATATAATACAAATTATACCTAGCTCCCTTATTATTCCACTGTAATACAAATTACATCAACATACGAATTCTAAAAATACTCTTCTGAAAAGCATAAGAGCTGATACCAAAATCAGGCACAGACATTACAAGAAAAGGAAATCACACATCAATATCACTCATGAAAAAAGAAACAATATCCTTGACAAAATATTAGCAAACCAAATCCAATAATATATAAAAAGGATAATATACCATGACCAAGGAGGTTTATCCTAGAAATGCAAGGGTGGTTCAACATTTGAAAACCAGCCAGTATAATTTACCATATTAATAAATTTAAAAAGAAAAACCATTTGGTCATCTCAGATGCAGAAAAAGCATTAGATAAAATTCAACATTCACTCATAACTAAAACTCTCAGCAAACCAGTAGAAGGGAACTTCCTCAACCTGATAAAGGGCATCAACAAAAAAATCTAACATCATACTTAATGGTGAAAGACTGAATGCTTTCCCCCTGGGGTTGGGAACTAGTCAAAGATGTCCACTTTCACCATTCCTGTTTAACATGGTACTGGAGTCCCCAGTCGGTGTAATAAGGCAAGAAAAATAATAAAAGGCATACAGATTTGAAACAATTATGCTGAGTGAAACAATCCAGATACAAAAAAGAGTATATACTGTATGATTCCATTTATATAAAATTCTAAAAAATGCAAATTAATCTATAGTGACAGAAAACATCAGTGGTTGCTTACTTAGGTTGAGGTTGGGGGGAGGAATTACACAGGAGCACAGGAAAACTTTTGGGGATGATAATATTTATTATCCTGATTATGGCGGTATTTTCACAGGTATATATTTCACACCTGTATAAACTGCACACTTTAAGTATATGTCTTTTATTGTCTGTCATTTATACCTCAATAAAGCTGAAAAAAGGGGGGGACTTAAAAGATATATCAAACTAATCAAGTTAAGGGTTAAATATATGAGTTGTGCTTACCTTTGAAGAGAATATAGATCTCTATGCACACTGTGAAAAGAGAGCTGGAACACGTTAATAGAAAAGTATGGTGTTGTTAAGGTTGCCAGATTTAGCAAATAAAAATATAATATTCCAGTTAAATTTTACTTTCAGATAAACAACGAATAATTGTTTAGTACAAATACATCCTAAATATTACATGTGGGGCTTCCCTGGTGGTGCAGTGGTTGAGAGTCCGCCTGCCAATGCAGGGGACACGGGTTCGTGCCCCGGTCCGGGAAGATCCCACATGCCGCGGAGCGGCTGGGCCCGTGAGCCACGGCTGCTGAGCCTGCGCATCCGGAGCCTGTGCTCCGCAACGGGAGAGGCCACAACAGTGAGAGGCCCGCATACTGCAAAAAAAAAAAAAAAATTACATGTGATATTCTGTGGCAAAAAAAAAAAAAAATTCCTGTTTATCTGAAACCTGAGACAAAACTTATACTAAACAATTGTTCATTGTTTACCTGAAATTTATATTTAACTGGTCCTGTATTTTATCTGGCAATCCTAGATGTTGTCTGATCTACATTGTATGAAATCAAGCCTCCAGAAAGGGCAGCTGCTTGAATTCTATGTTTATTTTGACTTAGACGAAGCTGATGAATTGAAGACAAAGGCTGTCCACTCAGTGTCCAGCACAGTACCTTATTCACAGTACATGCTCAGAAAATGTTTTTTGCTTTGCAGGCTATGTGAAGATAGGGACAGCATCCATCTTGCTCACCATTTTATCCCCAGGGCCTATTACAATGCCTGGTGCTCAATGAATATAGGATTAAATGAATAGTTGCCTCTCGTGCCCCGGAAAATTGCAGGGTTGACCTTTTAACTCCAGCCCTGTAGCTGACTGGTCAACTTCTTGGACAAGCCCCAGTTCTGATTTCTTGGCTTTTCTCCCTCTTCACTGTTGCTGTGTGTCTCAGGTTGCTCTTTTACTTTGTATTGTTTTGTGTGTGGCTGACCTATCCTTAACTCCAGTGCCTCTTGTTTTCTTGTTTTTCCCTTTGGAATCAGGGTGCTCTGAGACTCTGAGACCCTCAGCCCTTGGAGAAATCTGAAAGTCTGAAATACAACAGCTAGGATTGTTTCATGAAACCTTGGAGCATGTTCCCTCTAGAGCTAAGGAGATTTGGTATGGGGCTTCAGTTTTGGGGAGAAGACCAGGATAAAAGGAAATTTTTATAAATTGATGTGGGAAGGATTTTGCACATTTGGGATTTTTATTATCTGTCCTATACTGCCTGAAGTATAAAATGTATCCAAACTCTAAATGCATTAATTTTCTTCCATAAAATTAAGAACTTAATCCAATGTTCCTCCCTGTAGTTTGCTCCTTCAAATAAGTAGAGATTGCAGAAGTTATTTCTAGTGAGAGAAGGATAGTATGTAGAAAAATGTCTTGTGCTTAGAAGATTTTAGAACTGTAAGGAATCTTAGAAATAATTAAGTGTAATATATATTTAGTATAACTACTTCTTGTTTTGAAAATGATTATGAGGCCCAGACACTCTCCCAAGTTCACAAGGTGAATGACTGAAGTGAGTGAAACCACTTACTCAATAAAACCTAGGTCTCTCTTGTACTTCTCTACAATCCAGTTCCCTAGTTCCTAGCAGTTGGGAAAGGGGTGGCAGCTGCAGAGTGGAACAGTAATAAAATCAAGCACTTTGTGCTAAGAGCATACGTGATACTCTCCTTGACATGCTGAATATTGTTCATGGGTCTTTTTGAGTCCAAAACTTCCTCCACCATTTAAGTTTCCTGCATCCCTTCATAGGTGCCTCTTCAGCTGATTCACTCTTCTCATATGGTTGTATTTTTGTCTTGGGGAAAAAAATAAAGTATAGGCTATTGTGGGTTTGAGATACTTTAGGTCACTAGTTCGTTTCTATGCAAAGAGAAATTTTAGGAAGTGCAGAGGGGGAAGGTGGCAGAGATTTCTAAATGAACAGAATACCTGCCCCTAATTTTTTTCTTAGATGCAAATGTCTTAGTTTAAGCTGCTATGAGGATAATATAACCTAAATGCTTCCACACAAGCGCAGTTATCTGGAGCAGAAGGAGGTCAGAAAGAGAGAATATCAGGTTTTGTTAACAGGAAAAAAAGTTACTATGCAGGAATTCATCAAATATTAATAAGTTTTCCCATAGGGATGATTAGAAAGAAAATGAATCCCCTTATCAATTCCCAACGCAAGTGAATTAGAGAAAAATGCAGCCAAATAAGCAGAGGTACTTACCGCTCTCCCGAGGGAAGGTGATGTCTTAATAAGGTACCGTGCAAAATGTTTTGAGAGCGCCGGCTGAGAAGTGGTACAGATACAGGAAACGTTAACATTTACTTTTATTAGTATACTGACGCAAGAAGTATCAGTGCAGCCTCTGCTTTGCGTCCGGACGTGTCGCTCCGCGTGCTGGCGATGAAGAGGGGAGCTGGGGCGCAGATTCTGCAGTCCACGCTCGCAGCCTCTGGGGCTGCTCTGCAGTGGGGTGTGAAATGTTCGTGTGTACCAAAGCTTAGGGGGCCTTTCTGGAGCAGGAGGGACTCGAAGGGCACGGAGGAACATGATCTCATTTAAAGCATCTGATTCTGAGGTGTTCAGGGTCCAGCATAATTTGGGCGGAAAGGCTAACTGCTAAAACAGCGGCCCCTCGAGAGCGGCCAGAGCAGCGGGTGCAATGTTTCCTCCGGTCCGGCAAGAGGCGCTAGGGGCGAGTCCGGTGCCTGGGGCCACTCTCGCCAGCCGCTCGTCTCTTGGTTCCTCCCCCAGCCCTCCGCCGCGGGTGGGAGAGGACGCAGCCAGCACGCGTGCGCGCTCCGTCGGTGCGGCTAGTCTGCCTGCGTGAGTGGGAGGTGGCAGGCCTCAGCCCCTGGCCTTCTTCGCTGACTGTTCCAGCGCGACGTTTCCAGCTATGAACCGGTTTGGTACCCGGTTAATGGGAGCCACCGCGACACCGCCGCCGCCGCCGCCGAAAGCCCGCAGCAATGAAAACCTGGACAAAATTGATATGTCTTTGGGTGAGGAGCCGAGTCGCACCGAGTTGGAGTGGGAGGAGGTGTGGGTGGAACCAAGTACCGCGGTTTGTGGGGGAAGGGGCGGTTGGCCGCAGTTGTCGATGGAGTTTTCTTACGGGTGGGCGGAACCAAGTGGGGGCCGGTGGGGACGGGGGGAGCGCTTTCTGGAGTCAGGATCGAGCCCGAGGGCCTCGGGCGTCACCTCGGCGGGGCTGTGTCTGAGGGGACGGGGGGCGCTTAGGGCCGGGAGGTTGGGAAGGCAGAGGAGTGCGGATCCTGTTTCCGCCCCCCCACAAAGGGTAGCCACTGCTCGCGGGTGACCCCGGCTCTTTGTGAGGAAAACTCCGCGGGTTTCACCTCAGGCTTGTGCGCGGTGGGCGTTATCGTGGGGCGAGGGCAGGGGTCGGACGGAGCCGTCCTTTCTGAGGAAGCTCTTTGAGAGCCCGGCGGGTTCGGTTAAATCCGTGGTTCCCGAGAAGAGCTGGTTGGGCGTTTTATGCGCCCGGGCCTGCGCCTGGCGCCGCACAGAAGCGTCAAGACGCCCCGAGAGTTGACCGTTTCCGACGGGCTCCAGACGGCCGGGCCACCGCGGGGCCGGGGCGCTTGACAGAAAGAAAAGATAGTTAGGAAGGACTTCGTGGGATGGTGGTGTATTAGGCGGTGCCTAGAAAAGCAGAGTCTCCTCATCGAGTCCTTCAAGCTAGCAAATTAGAAAAAAACGAAGCGAAAACCGAAGGAGGGTTTGATGGGAAGCCAAGTAAAGCATAGGATCTAAAAGAGTGGGGTGGTTTGGTGACGATTAGGTAAAAAGCAGGGAGATTGGCGATTCAATTAAAAATTCAGACCTAACACCACTGAGGGACTAGTCTCTGTTTGGCTTGGTTGGTTTAAAAGTAATTCTGTTTTTGTCGGGATTCAGGTTTTGGTATTAAATGTGGTTAGCTCTGCCTCAGGCCTACAATTTTTCGGATATTTGAAAAGTACCCGACTAGGGGATACAGAGGTGTAACTTTTCCGAGGACGATATTTTTCTCTTTTGTTGTGGTTTTTCTGCAAAGTTCGTAGTCAAAAGTCAAGATCTCTTGGTTTCTGTGTTTGTCTTAAGTTAGAACCCAAGATGTGAATTAAGCAAATCATCAGAAATCATAGGTTTGGCCTCAAGTCTTGCCTACTACTGCTAGTCAGTAGTGACCTCTAAAGAAATGAGAAATGAGAAATCTTTTGAATTAAAGCCAAGAAAAAATATAATAATGAATATTTATTGAGTGCTTACTACTTGCCAAGCACTGGACTAAGCATTTTATATGTGTTAAATTATCCCGATAATAACCCTATGAGGTACTTACTCCTAATGATAATGAGCATGCATGGAATCCTGAATCCCAGACTGTCTCAGTTCAAATCCTGCTTCTGACACTTATTAGCCATTTGATCTTGGGCAAATTGCTTCTCAGTGCCTCATCTGTAAAAAGGTGAGATATTACCTCAGAGGGTTGCTGTAAGTATTAAATAAGTCAATAAGCAAATGTAAACTGCTCAGAACAGTACCTGGTACACAGTAAGCACCATATTTACATATATACACACACATACTGTATAAGCCGTTGTTGTTATTCCCATTTTACAAAACCTGAGGCATAGAGAAATTAAGTAACTTGCCCACAGTCATACAGCAAGTAAGTGATGGAGTCAGGATTTCAGTCTGGTTCTAGAGCACCAAGCTCTAGATGTAGGAAGTGTTAACCATGTAGTGTCATAAGCATTACATTTCTTAAGTTTCTAAGATTTTGTATGTATTTTGTTCAGTGATTAGGATGTTCAAATGAAGAAAACTGAGGGATAATTCTCTTTGAAGATAGAAGTGAAGTGCAGCGGATAGCTAAAAGAAATTGGTCTCTCTTCTCCCTTAAGAACATACAGCATTCTGTCAGGTGCCCTTTTTTTTTTTAGGTGCTTTGTTTTGTTTTAGTGAGAATTTTACAGAGATGTGATGAAGAGAGAGG
Organism: Leucopleurus acutus; assembly: GCF_964270905.1. NCBI lineage: Eukaryota > Metazoa > Chordata > Mammalia > Artiodactyla > Delphinidae > Leucopleurus > Leucopleurus acutus. The sequence goes on along the minus strand of NC_139147.1, from coordinate 71,559,708 downwards.
TATTTTAGGCAATTATTATGCTTTGTGAATATCCCATTTTATCCAGTGTGCATAGGTTTTAGAATCTAATTTTTTGTTTTGTTTTTAATTGTGACTCTATCAGGTTTATGTGAATATTCATATGGAATTATCTACCAAGGTTACCAATAGCTGGCCTCATTGTGGCTCAATTTCTTAATTTAAAAAAAAGAAATTTCTTTCTTTCTTTCTTAGGCTGTGCCAGGTCTTAGTTGTGGCACACGGGGTCTTCGTTGCTGTGTGCCAGATCTTTTGTTGCAGCATGCGGGGATCCTTTAGTTGCGGCATGCGGGCTCTTAGTTGCGGCGTGAGGGATCTAGTTCCCTGACCAAGGATGGAGCCCGGGTTCCCTGCCTTGGGAACACAGAGTCTTAACCGCTGGACCACCAGGGAAGTCCCTCAGTATCTTAGTTTGAAAATGGGTATTATAATAGTTATTTCATAGAATTATTGTGAGAATTGAATGAATACATGTTTTCAGAACAATCCTATTAGTACTCAGTTACTACTATTACTGTTATTGTTATCACGTGTATACCCCTAGTTTTTTATAAAAGTAGCTCATAGTGGATTTTTTTTTTTGTTTCTGATGCCTACCTACCCTGTCTACTCCTTGATTAGGAGAAAGCCATTATCTTCTTTTAGATTGGAAGAATCCTCTCTGTCATGGTAGCTCCTTTTAACTTGAGGATTTAGATAATAAAATGTTTAAATAGAAAACATAATATTATGTTTGATATGCTTTTCTACTTTTAATTTTTAGTTATGTTTATACTCTATAATGCTCTGTTTTTAAATCAGCCTGGTTAGTCAAAATTATACTCTGCCTTTTTTTATTTTGTGGTTCCCCAGACCAAGTTCATTTTTGGGGGGTACTCTAATGGCTCTGAGATCTCAGACTTCTGGTGAAGAATAAGTAGCACCCTGTTAGAGGAAAGTAGTGTTTTGAAAGTGGTGTCTAACTATTCCCTTTCTGCTTACTGAGAATTTAACATGTTCATGGCTCTGATATTTGTGAAATCTTTGTATTTTGTAAAAAACTGTTCTTGAGTGTCTAACTTTGATGAACTTTTTTGTAGCTGAATGATGGATCTCAAGATAACAAACTACTTTGAAGGGATTTGAATTATTTTCTATGAATATTTAAATGTAGTTTAGAGTCTTAAAGATTAGAGATTGGTGCACCTCAACGAAGAGTAGCCCCCACTTGCAGCAACTAGAAAAAGCCCACAAGCAGCAACGAAGTCCCACTGCAGACATAAATAAATAAATAAATAATTTTTTTAAAAGATTAGAGATTAGTGAGGTAGAGTAGTAATATATAAGAAAGGATCCCTGTAATCTATATTTCCTTCTTTGACTTCAGAAAAGACTAGTTATATTGATATAGTTGTTAGATTATTTGTATTTAGAGTAGTTTGAAAAAAAAAAACAACTGAGGTTAGTTTTGTTAATTTTATTAAGAAGTTGTTGATGTTCAATTTATTTGGTTTATTTACTGTATTTTCAGTCAGCAAAATTAATATTGGAGTTGGAACTTTGGAGAAAGTGTTTGGATATTCTTAAATGAGTATTTTTTGTCTTCTAGTAATCTCCTTTAAACAGATGTAAATAGGGATCTGGAGTACATTTAGTTTTCTGATCTTGACATTGTTCTGTTGTGGTATTAGAGCAATGTGATGTTTGTGAATTACCTTGGGACAGTCTGGAAGTGTTTTGGGAAATAATAAGACTTAGAACAGCGTAGAGGGAATTCCCTGGTGGTCCAGTGGTTAGGACTCCACGCTTCCACTGCAGAGGGCACAGGTTTGATCCCTGGTCATCGGGGAACTAAGATCCTACAATCCTGCGTGCCGTGCAGCACGGCCAAAAAAAGGGAGAGAGAGAGAGAGAACAGTGTAGAAAGAAAATTAAGGTAACCCTGAATTGCTTTGCTAAATGAGCAAAGAACCAACAGTATTTTCTTTTTGTACTATACCTTTATTATGGTACTTGTTTAATTTTTTGTTTACTATTTACATGACTGTTTCCATCATTAATTTTAAACTTACTGAGAATAGGGATCATATTTTACTTTTGTTTGTTTCTGTTACAGCACAGCCTACCATATATATTCACTGCACATAGTATATACTCAATAAATTTAGGTGAACTTAGAAATTTAGTCTTTGAATGATTTATTTTTTGACTGCCAATGGTTTTATTGAAAGGTGGTCATCTTTAAAAACTGGAGACTTCTGTGATTATGGAAAGTAAGTATGAGTAATTTTTGTAAACAGGTTTTTGCTCATTTATATTTATTAGGGAAAGAAATACTATGAATAACAGAAATCTTCATTAGTTGGTAGCTCTGCTTTGGGCTATTCAACTTTTCCTACAAAACCATTGTTCATTGCTCCAAATATATTGGCTGATTTGAGCTTTTATGTTCATATCATTATTATCCACTTATCAAAGTGCTTTCAAAGTAGAAAAGAAGTTAGGGACATAGGAAATCTATCAACTAGAAAATGAGACTGAGTAATTGAGTCACTACGTTAAAATGAAGGTAATCATCACATTTCGTCTATCACAGATGATATCATCAAATTGAATCGAAAGGAAGGAAAGAAACAGAATTTCCCAAGACTAAATAGAAGACTCCAGCAAAGTGGTGCCCGGCAATTCAGGATGAGAGTAAGATGGGGAATTCAACAGAACTCTGGTAAGTTTTGCAAGTAAGCTTTAATAAAGAGCCGTTATTTGTGGGTTCATAGTATACTACCTTTGATACATACTTAAAGCGTGGAGGAAGTATATCAGTACCCTTTGTGATGTGTATTTTTCCTTCTCTCAGAGTTTTGTTTAATCTTACAATCTGGTAAAAACTCAGGTTTCCTTAAATAGGTGATAACAGTATTTCTTAAAAACATTAAGTCATTTTAAAGTAACCTCAGTATATAAAGTCTTTATTATATTTAGGACTATAGATTTATAAAGGATCTTACATATCATGAAGTCTTAATCTCCTTCACAGTTAAGAGTTTTGTCTGATGGATGACTATGTAAGTCCAGCTTAAATATATTCAGTGAAAGAGCATACCACCTCACAACATAACTTATTCCATTATTGGAGACAGCACTGTTTACTAGAAAATTCTCTTAATTTGAATTAAATCATGCCTTCCTGTTAATTCTATAGAGTTATAGGAAACAGGTTTCTGTATGAAAACCTTTTATAAATATGTGGAGACTACTATTCTGCATAGAAAATGACCTCTAGATTATTTATCTTATCATCCAGGACCTTTAGGATTTGTTAAATCCTCCAGAGGTAACACAGAATTGAATGGTTTAGATATGGTCTGATGATCTTGGAACTCTACATATACAGTTATTTTTGGTAATCTGGAAGGTTATTTATTTATAACATTTTGTTCCAAAATAGACTTAAGGCAGTAACTGAATACTGTTAATTATATGTGACTCATTAACTTTTTTAGCAGTTACATCAGCATTTAATTAATTAATTTATTTATTTATTTTTTTGCGGTACGCGGGCCTCTCACTGTTGTGGCCTCTCTTGTTGCGGAGCGCAGGCTCCGGACGCGCAGGCTCAGCGGCCATGGTTTACGGGCCTAGCCGCTCCGCGGCATGTGGGATCTTCCCGGACTGGGGCATGAACCCGTGTCCCCTGCATCAGCAGGTGGACTCTCAAGCACTGCGCCACCAGGGAAGCCCACATCAGCATTTTAGAATAAACATTTGTTCAGATTTTTTAAACTCTAGATCTTTTTTACACATGTGAAAAAATGTTTGATAAACTAATTCCTAAGTTGATTTTTATCCTATATGTTAAAAACCATAGAAAATAATCTCCAATAGGTTGAACATAATTAATCCTGTGTTTAACAGCTAATATACCAACATATCCTTAACATATGCCTATAACTAAGATTAGACCCTGCAGAAGAATTTATTCTTCCCTAGTAATTTCTGGGATAGCTGAACCCAAGTAAGTAAATCTTGTAATAGGTATTTAGCTATAGAAAATTAATATTTAATTCCAGTGATTTATATTTAAAGGTTTCTTATAAATGTTACTCAACATACCATATTTTATATATGATTTGTTTTAAAATAATTTCAGAGTTCATAGAAGCCAGAAATATATTTATTTATGCTAATTGTTTGTTAAATACCTGATAAATGCTCTGAACTGACCAGGTTGTCAGGGTATGTAAAGATGCACTCTTTTACTTCAAGGAATTTCTAGTAACAGAGATAAGGTAGAAAACATAGAGTTAAGACATATCATAAGAGAAATTCTGATTGTACTACAGGATTTTAGGTAGGGATTTTGTCCTAAGAAAATTAGTGGTGATTTAATGGATAAGGTGAAATAGGATCTGATTCATGAAGGATCAGAAAAGCTTTCCTTTTACAGGGGTTATAATCTGAGCCTTGAGTTAAAGGATACCCAGTGGCAACTTAGGATTTTCTAAGATTGAAATTGCGCTTGTATGTTCTCCACTTACATGTGTCAGGGCCTAAAATAGAACAGCTGCTGCTGTCACTGAGTGTTCAGAGAGGTATGGGATTTTCTTAAGCTCTAATTGGTTTGTAAAAGTTAAGATTTCCACGTTATAATGTCAGTGAGGATGTTAGCTTGAGGTAAGGGAATAAGTAGCACAGAGAGCCCTTAGCAAATACTCAATATTTATTTATTTATTTATTTTAAAATTATTTATTTATTTATTTGGCTGCACCGGTTCTTAGTTGCGGCCCGCGGGATCTTCTTTGCTGTGTGCAGGATCTTTAGTCGTGGCATGCGGGCTTGTACTTGTGGCATGCGAGATCTAGTTTCCCTGACCAGGAGTCGAATCCGGGCCCCCTGCATTGGGAATGTAGAACTTTAACTGCTGGACCACCAGAGGAGTCCCTCAATAATTTATTTTTGACGGCTGAACAGACAAGTGAATAAAGTCTTCCTAATTTTGTACCTGAAATATAATTTAGTCATTCAATACATACTTGTACAAACAACCTAAATGTCTTTCAGGGATGGAATACTATACAACAGCAGTTCTCAAAGTGCTGTCCAGAGATCCTGGGGAATCCCCAAGACTCAAGGGGTTCACATGGTCAAAACTATTTCTATAATACTAAGACATTGTGTTTTCAGTCTTATTCTCTCATAAATGTACAGTGGACTTTCCAAAGTCTACATGACATGTGATAAATAAAACATATTGGAAGCAGAAGCAGAAATGCGAATCTAGCTATCTCCTATTAAGCCACACACTAAAGAGATTTGCAAAAATGCAAATCAATGCTACTCTTCCTATTAGATATTTTTGTTTGTTTAGGAATACAGTAATTATTTTTCATTAAAAATGTTATTTGTCCTACATGTTGTGAGTTTATTGTTGTTTTAATAAAATAACAAATAGTTTTTAAATGTCTTAGTTTTCATTTGTAGTGTGGTAAATAGCAGTAAACATAAACCCTATATATCAGAAATACCAGAAACAAAAACTCTTTGGGGTCCTCAATAATTTTTAAGAGTATAAAGAGGTCCTGAGACCAAAAAGTTTGAGGATGCTATTTCTTTTAGAGGTAGAGGAGACAGAGAAATAGTTGTATGCTTCTTTAAAAGGAGCCAGTAATATGATTGCATACACTCTGTGATATGATATTTCCCAGAAAATCCCTCAAACCTTCGTGTAAGTGATCAGACTACAGAAATTATTTAGGCAGCTTGATGTGTGTGTGAAAGAAATTCATGAAGGGATTGGGCTAACGATTCAAAGGAAAGATGAAAATTCATGTGTCTAGTTTTAGTTGTTCTCAACATTGGTTGCATCTGTGGAGCTTTATAAATTAGACTGATGCTCTGGCTGCACTCCATTGCTACTGAACCAGAATCTGCAGAAGTAGGGCCTGGGTTTTTTTGTTTTTTTTTTCTTTTAAGCTCCATATGTCCTTCTCATACATGGCTAGTAGTGTTAAACTGCTGCTCTGGTGGAGCTGAAAATGTGAAAGGACCTTCATAGAGGTAGTAGTTGAAGTAATGAGAATGAAGGTACTCTAGAAAGACAAGAACTTTCTAAAGGGGCTGATTGGATGAAAACCAAGAAAAGACTATTGCATGAAACATGACAGTGACAGCGTGAAAAATACAACCATTGCTAAAACTGAGATAGAGCTAGTGAAGTTTGTTCAAAGATAGAAAAGGAGGAAGGAGGAAGGGATGATCTAGGCTTGTTAGAAAGTAGAGGATAAGAAGCCACTGGAAGGAAAGAAAGAAAAGATGGTAGAACAGGGCTTCCCTGGTGGCGCAGTGGTTGAGAGTCCGCCTGCCGATGCAGGGGACACGGGTTCGTGCCCCGGTGCGGGAAGATCCCACATGCCGCGGAGTGGCTGGGCCCGTGAGCCATGGCCGCTGAGCCTGCGCGTCCGGAACCTGTGCTCCGCGATGGGAGAGACCACAACAGTGAGAGGCCCGCGTACCGCAAAAAAAAAAAAAAAAAAGATGGTAGAACGGGTGATGAGTATGGGAACAATGACTATAACAGTCAGAAATAGAAGGCACCCAGGAATAGAATTCTATCCCATACTTGTCTCCTTTTATTCTTGTTTTTTTTTTTAAATTTTATTGAAGTATAGTTGATTTACAAGGCTGTGTTAATTGCTTCTGTACAGCAAAGTGACTCAGTTATAGATGGATAAATTCTTTTTCATATTCTTTCCATTATGGTTTATTATAGGATATTGAATATAGTTCCCTGTGCTATACAGTAGGACCTTGTTGTTTATCCATCCTATATATATACTAGTTTGTATCTGCTAATCCCAAACTCCCAATCCTTCCCTCTCCCTCCCCTTTTATTCTTGTTAATGAGATTTTCTCATGAGTCTTTTTCGTCAACGCCTCAAACTTTGGTATAATAATGGACTCCTCCTCTCTTTAAACTTTCTCTTTGTTCTACTAATTCATTCATTCTTTTGGAATACGTTCAAATTTCTTTGTTCCTTTCCCAGTCCCTTATCATGTTGTGTTTGAGTGTTGCGATAGCATCTGAAATGGTTTCACTGCCTTCTCTCTCTTTCTTCCATTCAGTATAACATACCGCTTCTAGACTGTTATAATCTGATCATGAATTCGGCGAGCCCCCCCTCAGTTCCCTTTCAAGTATAGTCTTTTTTTTTTCATCTTTATTGGCATATAATTGGTTTACAATGGTGTGTTAGTTTCTGCTTTATAACAAAGTGAATCAGCTATGCATATACATATATCCCCATATCTCTTCCCTCTTGCATCTCCCTCCCTCACACACTCCCTATCCCACCCCTCTAGGTGGTCACAAAGCACCAAGCTGATCCTCCTGTGCTATGCGGCTGCTTCCCACTAGCTATCGGTTTTACATTTGGTAGTGTATATATGTCCATGCCACTCTCTCACTTTGTCCCAGCTTAACCTTCCCCCTCCCCGTGACCTCAAGTCCATTCTCTAGTAGGTCTGCTTCTTTATTCCCATCCTGCCCCTAGGTTCTTCATGACCATTTTTTTTAGATTCCATATATATGTGTTAGCATACAGTATTTGTTTTCTTCTTTCTGACTTACTTCACTCTGTATGACAGACTCTAGGTCCATCCACCTCACTACAAATAACTCAGTTTCTTTTTATGGCTGAGTAATATTCCATTGTATATATGTGCCATATCTTCTTTATCCATTCATCTGTCGATGGACATTTAGGTTTCTTCTATGTCCTGGCTATTGTAAATAGAGCTGCAGTGAACATTTTGGTACATGACTCTTTTGGAATTATGGTTTTCTCAGAGTATATGCCCAGTAGTGGGATTGCTGGATCGTATGGTAGTTCTATTTTTAGTTTTTTAAGGAACCTTCATACTGTTCTCCATAGTGGCTGTATCAATTTACATTCCCACCAACAGTGCAAGAGGGTTCCCTTTTCTCCACACCCTCTCCAGCATTTATTGTTTGTAGATTTTTTGATGATGGCAATTCTGACTGGTGTGAGGTGATACCTCATTGTAGTTTTCCATTCACTTCTTATCCTTTTCTCTAGACTGTCTCTCAAATCACTGTGGTTGCCCATGTCTTTGTACTTGTCACTTTATGCCTCTCTCCCTATTCACATCTTGCCTGTTTTGTAATACCTAGCTCAGAGCCTGCTTTTTCTGTCATAGCTGTGTTTTTCTCTTTGGAAATGTACCATAGATTATATTCTACCTTTTATTATTCTTTAATTTTTATATATAACAGTTTGGAAAATGCTCAATTTTTCGAGCCACAGACTTGCACTTAGATCATGGCTCTGCCATTTTCTAACTGTGCCCTCTGGGTAGTCACTGTTCTTCGCCTCACTTTGCTCACTTGCAAAATTGAGATGTTAGCGTCAATTTCATCAAGTGCTCATTTAAATTAAGGTACTCAGAACAGTGCCTAGCACAGTGGTAGCTGCTTCATTATTTAATACAAATAAAAATAGCAAGTAGTTGTAGATTTAATTTGAATATACAGGTTTCCCCAACATGCTTAATCTTTGTTTGGTTGCAATTCTAGAAGGGAATCACACATAGAACAGCAATAATTTGATCCTAATATTTAAAAAAATTGTATCTTTATTGCTTTTTTGCTGATTATAAAAGTAATAAAATCAGCACCTTTAGTACTGAGGCAGAGCACCCAAAAAGGGAACAAATCTACAAGAACTCCTTACCACACTGAGTTGCCGTGCTGGTGGAATTCACTGGGAAGTGATCTATAGGGGTGATGCAGCTTTAATTCACTGGAGGATGAGCAGGGCCAGAATTAGAGTGATGCCTAGGACTAGATCTAGATAGATACCGAGGGCCTAATATTTAAGGTGTCACTCATTCTCAGATTTTATGCCCTAGGTGCCTCTCTTGCCTCACCATAGTCTCAGCTTTCAGGGGAGGGATAATGAGTGCCACTGGGTGTCCTATACCACAGGACCAAGCCTTGAGGTGCACACTGGAACTTAGAAGAGAAGCTCCTTCTTCTTCTAGAGTCCCTCCAGTGCCCTCTGCTGACAAAGCTTAACATCGTGCCAGCTGGTAAGAGATGTTCCAGTAACAGAAGTGGGACAGTAAAGAGTGAATTGAGAGCTGAAAGGCAATAAATTGGTAAATGGTTCAACCATCATAACATAACAGGTTTTTCTAACTGTCTAGTTGAATTCTGGTCTCAAAGTAGGTACACCATAAAAAAGCATTATGGAATTAGATAAATTCGACAGTGACATATACATGATTATGGCTTAAGAGATTCATCACACACAGTCCTGAGAAATCCTACAGTAAACTATTTTAACTTTGTTTAGTTTGACTATGAAACAGGTTGGTAGACCTGTTACCACATTGCAGGTGTATAGTATTATACAGGATTCCATTCTAAAGACATTCCCCCCCAAATTAGAATTAAGATAAGCATGCCCAATATCACAATTGTTACTTAGCATAGTTCTCTGGAATTTCTGGCCATTGCATTAAGAAGTAAAAGAATTTGAGGTATAATTATTGGAAGGAAGAAGGTAGTATCATTTGTGGGTAATACGATTGTCACTCAGAAATCCCAAGAAAATAATTTGAAAGACTATTAGAACTAATAAGTGAATTCAGTGGAATGGCTGATTAAAAGCTATTAATTAAAACCTCAGTAGCTTTCTGTAATCCCAAGAATGACAATATGAAGATTATTAATAGATAAGGGATCTTTTTTTGTGATTGACAACAAATGTATAAAATACCTAGTAATAAGCTTAACAAGAAATGTGCAGGACTTATGGGAGGAAAAGCTTGAAACTTTACTGAGCCAATTTAGTGACAGAAGAAGACTTGAATAAGTGGAAAGATGTAACGTGTTCCTGAATATTGTAAAATGTCGATTCTTGATAAATTAATTATAAATTTAAAGTAATTCTTCTATCAAAGCATCAAAGGAAATTAGAACTTGACCCTAGAAAACTGGTTTATGAACATGATAGTTTGTGAATGGAAGAATACAGATAGTCAAAAAACCCATGGAAAGTGTTCATTATTACTAGTAAACTACCAAATACAAGTTGTTTTTTTTTAATCTCAAACGCTAAATGATAAAGATTAAAAAGAATAATATTTAAAGTTGTCAATGATACGGAAAAAGTGGCACCCTTATGTTCCTGGGAATATAAATAAATATAGATGTTCTGGAGGGGATTTTTTACAATATGAATCAAAATCCTTTAGAATTTGCTTTACTCTTTGATACAGCATTTTGATCTTTGGAAATTTATATATTGAGGAAATATCATGGATGTGTATAAAAATGTTATCTGTAGTGTTATTGCAATGTTATTTATAATAGTGTAACATTAGAAGTAACTAAAATGATTAGTATGAATATTAAAGACATAGGATTAATATTCACAATACAGTGTTAATGTAGACTACAAAGTAGTGTATGGAGTAGTGAAATGTGGTTGCTGGAAGATTGACTCAGTCCATTTTCTGGGCACATGGTACTACAAAATTGTGAATTACCTCATGTGATAGTCTTTTGAGTTGCTTAAAGACAGTTGAAACTAAAAGTGTTAATTTGAGATGTATGTATACAAGTAAAAGACTAGAAAAATATAAAATGTTAGTAGTTGTCTCTAAGTGGTGGGCTAATGGTGGTGGCTTTTATATTCTTATTTGTACTTTATATGTTTTTAAGATTTCTGTACTGAGCACGTTTACTTTTTCATAATTAGAAAATAAGTATTTAAATAGGTAAGATACATAATGGAAAAGCAAAGTCAGTAATATCATATGCCGCAGAGATTAAAATATATATCCATTGGAGTTTACTGCAGACTTTAGCAAAAGCAGTTTGAATATAATAAGACTGAAAACAAAGAAGCCAGATTGCAACATCGTAAGAAAATAGGAGATGAGATAGTGATTCCACTCTGGATCAGTGCCATCCAACAAATAAAATATGAGCCACATATTAATAATATATTTTATTTAACCCAGAACATCTAAAATATCATTCTAACATATGATTAATATAAAATTATTAATGAAATATTATACATTCTTTTGTTACATCTCAATTCAGACTAGTCATATTTCAAGTACTCAATAACCACATGTGGTTAGTGGCTACCATGCTGCACAGGGAAAGTTGAGACTGTTCTGTTTGTTGAGAAAGTAATGCCAAAGAGAGGATAGCTGGGGGGAAATGTGAGAATCCTCTAGTCCTTTGCAGTCCATTACAGCAGCAGAACTCTTTCCAATAGCTTATTGCCTCTTTAAAAATGAAATATTTTATGTAATTTTAAAGAAGTTATATAAATAGTAATATAATAATAATATAAGAAATATTATATGAATAATAATAAATGAAAAAAACTCTCATATCCTCCACCGTACTTAAGAAATAGAATATCCTGTGACCTGTGTGTCACTCAGTTGCAGTCTTAGATTGATTTTTTTTTTTTTCCTCCTCTCCTCCAGGTTTTGGTAAGAATAGTCTGAGCCGTAGAGGAAGAGTGATGCCTGGAAAGAGACGTCCTTATGGAGTTATCACTGGCCTTGCAGCTAGGAAAGCAACTGGAATTCGAAAAGGAATTAGTCCTATGAATCGACCACCTCTAAGTGACAAGGTAGGATGATGGCTAATCCTGAGTCAGAAACTCTTTTCCTTACAAATGAGTCTGTATTCAAAACAGAAACAGACTCAACAGACATAGAAAACAAACTTACAGTTACCAAAGGGGATGGGGAGGGGGGAGGGATAAATTGGGAGTATGGGATTGACAGATACAAATTACTATACGTAAAATAGATAAGCAACAAGGATTTACTGTATTACCACAGGGAACTATATTCAGCATCTTATAATAACCTATAATGGAAAATAATCTGAAATATATATATATTTATGACTGAATCACTTTGCTCTACACCTGAAACGAACACAATATGTAAATCAACCATACTTCAATTAAAAAAAGAGAAAGAAACCCTTTTCCTTTATTCGTACTAATATTTCTGTGAATGAGCTTGAGAGAGCATTTTATTTGAATATTTTGGGTTTTTTTAATATAGTACTTTGGGGCTTATATAAAAAATTCAATAATTAAATAATAATTATTGTCATTCATGAAGAATACCTAAATTTCCACATTCTCAAATATAAGTTTTTTTAGAGGTTCTTGACTTTCCCTGTGTGTGTGTGTGTGTGTGTGTGTGTGTGTGCAGTTTTTAACGGGATAGTGTGTGTCTGCAGTTTTTAACAGGTTATTGATGTATAATTTTATACTATAAAATTCATTTGTTTTAAGTGTACAATTCAGTGAATTTTAGAAAATTTATAGAGTTGAACAATCATCACAATAATTAATTTTAGAACATTTCTATCACTCTAAAAAGAAATCTCAAGTCCATTCACAGTCATACCCTGTGATATGCCCCAGGCAACCACTAATCTGCTTGCTGTAGATATTTTATAAATTTGCCTTTCTGGCATATTTCATATACAGGCATACCTTGTTTTATTGTACTTCACTTTATTGTGCTTCACAGATACTGCGTCTTTTTACAAATTGAAGATTTTTGGCAACCCTGCACTGAGCAAGTCTGTTGGTGCCGTTGTTCCAACAGCATTTGCTCACTTTGTGTCTCTGTGTCACATTTTGGTAATTCTCGCAATATTTCAAACTCTTTCATCATTATATTTGTTATGGTGATCAGTGATCTTTGATGGTACTATTGCAAAAAGATCACAACTCGCTGAAGTCTGAGATGATGCGTAGCATTTTTAGCAATAAAGCATTTTTAGATTAAGGTATGTACGTTGTTTTTTTAGGCATAATGCTGTGGCACACTTAATAGACTACAGTATAGCATAAATATAAATTTTTATATATAGTGGGAAACCAAAAATTCATGTGACTCACTTTATTGTGATATTTGCTTTATTGCAGTGGTCTGGAACCAAATCCCCAGTAACTCCGAGGTATGCCTGTAAATGGAATCATACAATAGTATGTAGGCTGGCATTTAGCCATAATACTTTTGAGGTTCATCATGTTGTAGCATGTCTCAGTACTTCATCTCTTTTTATTAGTGAATAATATTTCATTGTATGAATATTTTGTTTACCCATTCACCAGTTGATGGACAACATTTTGGTTTTTTCCACTTTTTTGGGTATTGTGAATATGTTGCTGTGAACATTGCCTGTAAGTCTGTATGGACACAGGTTTTCATTTCTCTTGGGTGGATACCTATCTCCCCTAGTTGATACTTTTAATTAGAGTTACAATTATTTACCCACCATAAATTAACTACTTTTCAAATCTTAACTGAATTTTTAATTACATCTCAATGAGTAATTTTTGAATTGGCTGTATAAAGCATTACTTAAAATAGTTTCACAAATGGTTTTTCTTTAACTTCTTATGTTTAGTAAGTCTGAGCCACCAAGGAATTTAATGTTCCACCCTGTTGTTTTTTAACCCCTTTTGTTTCTCTGATTATGAAAGTAATACATATTTTAATACAAAAATTCAGGACATTCATTTCTTAAATTGTCTTAAGTATCTGTATTCTGGTTAACCACAACTGTCTTCACCCCTTAACTTTTCAATTCTGCTATCACCAGCAGCTATTCTCTAAAACTTTATTACAGAACTTGCTCCAGTAAAAATTTTAAGTTACCACATGTGGTAGTCTTTTGAGTTGTTTAAAAATAGTGAAAATTGAAAGAGAATGTGCTGAATTGTGAGATCCTTTTATTTAAAGTTTGAATGATTTTGGAAAAGGTATGGTTTGAAATTTGCTGTTTCTTAAGAACCTTTCTCTCAACCTGAATACAGATTAATGTCTCAACAGAATCGACTGTGGTACTTGTGAAGCAGATCATTTTCTAGCAGTTTAGAAAATTTTTTTTTACATATAAGTAACTTAAACCATCCTCTTCTATTCATTAAACAAATTACCTAAGTAAGTTAATTGTCCTTGAATTGCTGCATATACTTAGAAATTTTATACCATAAAAAAGTCCTGACCACAATTAGACTTTTTGTTACTTTTTCTCTTCCTTTCCACAGTTTATATGAATTAGTGAGATTTTATTTCAATAAAAATGTACATTTTCTTACCTATGAAGTGAATTACTAAGTGGGAAAGATAGCATACTCATTTACATTACTAGTAATTACTGGAGAGAGCAAATGGCTATGCCTGGAGGGGAATGGTTGTCTCTAAGAATGAATTTTCTTTTGTTTAGAGAAAGTCAGCTTAAAATATCTGCCAAGTAAAAGTTTGTAAGGGATTCTTCTACTGGAATATATAACCTTGTCAATGTCAATACTGTAACTTTTCTGTTTTAGGTTCACAGTTTCCTAAAACTGAGGGTATGTTATGTTTTGTAGAACTTTTAACTTGACTAATAATACTAAGCCATTTAGTACTTCTGTGAACTTAAAAAATTTTTGTTGTTGCTGCATATATAGCAGTTATCTTCTGCTAATGGGTAGTTTTGATCTTTTGTCTGATTTTGACAGTTTATAAATACCTTATCTTCATACTATGGAATTCTATTCAGCAATAAAAAAGGAATAAATGTTAATGCGCAAGACAGTGTGGGTACATCTCAAAACATCATGCTAAGCAAAAGAACACAAACACAAAACACTATGTACTATGATTCTGTTTATTTGAAATTGTAGAAAAGGCTAAACTATAGTGACAGATCAGTCATTGCCTGGGGTTAGAGTCAGGTGGGGGAAGGAAATTGACTGCAAAGGGGCACAGGGAAACTTTTAAGGGTAAGGGTACTGTTTTATATCTTAATTATGATGTGGTTCCATGATTACATGTAATTACCCAACTTCATCAAACTGTACACTTAAAATTTTATTGTATGTAAATATTACTTTAATAAAATAGCATTAAAAATAAACTACCTTAATTTCTTTCCTTCAAGGAATAATTTTTATCTCAAAATTCTGTAAGAAAAACTTATCCTTAGATATTTTTTATAAACACTTTTATACACATGTACAAACCTTAGATTCATGGAACACAAATTCCCCATATATTAAATGGATTGTTAAAGTTCTTGTCCATGTATTCATCATTTACTTCATGTTGACTGAATACTCAGTATGTCCTAGACGCAAGGGATTCTGCAGTAACCCAATAGAAAATCCCTGTCTTCATGGAGAACTCAAATAAATATTAAATAATTTATCACACAAATAACTATATGATTATAATATGGCAGGTATTTTGAAGGAAAACAACATGTGACAGTAGTATCATAGAAGGAACTTTTACATTTACCTATAAAATGAGCCTTGGTATTTTTATTAAAGACAAAATACAAAGCTCGGAATGGGCCATCATTAGTCTGATTTCATAGCATTTCTTCTGTACTCTTAATATTCTTTATTCCTCCATTTACTTCTTTTCCAAACATTCATGAAAATGAAGACTATCGTAATTTTTGTGGTTTTTAGTCAATCAATATTTATGTGATACTTCTCATATTCTTTTTTTTTTAACTTTTATTGGAGTATAGTTGCATTACAATGTTGTGTTAGTTTCTGCTGTACAGTAAAGTGAATCAGTTACAGGTATACATATCTCCACTGTTTTTTAGATTTCCTTCCCATTTAGGTCACCACAGATCATTGAGTAGAGGTCCCCTGTGCTAAACAGTAGGTTCTCATTAGTTATCTATTTTATACTTAGTGGTGTATATATGTCAATCCCAATCTCCCAATTTGTCCCATTCCCCCCTTCCCCTCCTTGGTAACCATAAGTTCTCTATATCTGGACTCTATTTCTGCTTTGCTGATAAGTTCATCTGTACCATTCTTCTAGATTCCACATATAAGGGATATTAAATGATGTTTGTTTTTCTTTTTCTGATTCACTTCACTCTGTATGACAGTCTCTGGGTCTACCCATGTCTCTGCAAATGGCACTATTTTGTTCCTTTTTATGGCTGAGTAATATTCTATTGTATATATATACCACATCTTCTTTATCCATTCCTCTGTCAGTGGACATTTACGTTGCTTCCATGTCCTGGCTATTGTAAATAGAGCTGCAGTGAACATTGTGGTACATGACTCTTTTTGAATTATGGTTTTCTCAGGTTATATGCCCAGTAGTGGGATTGCTGGGTCGTATGGTAGTTTTATTTTTTGTTTTTTAAGGAATCTCCATACTGTTCTCCATAGTGGCTGTATCAATTTACATTCCCACGAACAGTGCAGGAGGGTTCCCTTTTCTCCACACCTGCTCCAGCATTTATTGTTTGTAGATTTTTTGATGATGGCCATTCTGACTGGTGTGAGGTGATACCTCATTGTAGTTTTGATTTGCATTTCTCTAATAATTTGCGATGTTGAGCATCTTTTCATGTGCTTTTTGGCCATCTGTATGTCTTCTTTGGAGAATGTCTATTTAGATCTTCCCCCCAGTTATTGATTGGGTTATTTTTTTGATATTGAGCTACATGAGCTGTTTGTATATTTTGGAGATTAATCCCTTGTCAGATTCTCAAAATATAAGAGAATCTAGATTAAATAAAAGATATAGTCCATATTGTCAGAGACTTTAGAAAAGGCTTCATGGGAAATATGGAAACCTGAATTAGGCTTTAATGATGGACTGAATTTATATATGTAGAGGGAGAAAAAGTGGACATTTCCTGTGCTTATTTTCTATGACATTGAGTTTTCTTAATTCTTCTTTTTCTACTCAGACTTCTTTGCTATCACAACTTTTTTTCCTTCTCACACATTTGTTTTGGATCTTGGCTCTCTTATCTCTTCACTTGATATCAAAATCATATTTATATAAAAGATTCCCTAATTTACATTTCTGGCTCTCTAGAGGGTTCTTCTCTTGAGCTCCAGAGCCATGTTTCCTCATCACCTGTGAATCCCTCAGAATACCTCAAACTGAACATAACCAAAATAGAAAAAAATTCATTCTTCTGCTTGAATTCTTCTTTTGTTGCAAGTATTTTAAGTGTAATGTAGTTATCTTTTTCGTCACTTAGACAGGAAATATTCAAGTTGTTTTAGCACAACCTGTACATCTAAGCAGTGGTCAGTCCCTGTCCATTCTGCCTCAGAAATGTTTATTGTAGTAGGGTATAGAGCAAAAAGCAATCTAATTAACATAGTTTCTTGCTTTCTGAAAGAATATAGAGCGATATTTTCCAGCGTTAAAAAGGAAGGCAAACCTTCTGAGACAAAATGAAGTACAGAGAAAACCAGTTGCAGCTCTCAAGAGACCTAACCAGTTAAATAGAAAGTAAGTACTCAAATATAAGACAGTGTTATGTTATACATCATAAATAAAGATGGACTTCTTGCCCTGAGAGTTCAAAGAAATGAATTTGCAGTGATGTTTGTAGGTATCTAGTCATTTTCAAGACAGATATTGGGGATGTCTGTTTGAAAATCCAATATGGAAGTATTCAGTAATAGCTTCATTATCTCTTGGAACCAGTGTTATTGATGAATTTAACTGATTATAAACGTTTTAAAAAAGCATAACTCTGTGTCTTTCTCTTTCTTGACATATAGAGTAAAATTGCAAAAGGTGATCGTTTTGGTAAAAACACCTCTTCCAGAATTATTCAAAATTGAGAATTCTGAAAGCTGAATTTGTTATATAGTCTCAGTGGCTCTTAATAAAGCAGTGTATGTTATTTGTGGGAAAAACAAACCTGAAAGAATTTTGCATGAATGCTTCGTAAGCTGATATTATTTTTCTATTAATTTAAAAAAGATATAACAGGGCTTCCCTGGTGGCTTAGTGGTTAAGACTCCACACTGTCAATGCATGGGACCCGGGTTTGATCCCTGGTCAGGGAACTAGATCCCATATGCATGCCGCAACTCAGAGTTTGCATGCCACAACTAAGGAGCCCACCTGCCCAACTAAGACCTGGCACAACCAAATAAATAAATTTTAAAAAAAAAAGTATAACAAAACTTAAAAATTGTGGCCTATCGTTATGGTATTCTGTTCTCTGTAAGGATAAAGTAGTTGACAGGCTGCAAAGTTTTCTTATTATTTCAGTTTCAAATGCCTTTTATTCATCTTTTATAGAAGATAATTCAAAGCAAAAAACCCTGAAATGAAGTTTTTGTATAAGTGGAATGGCTACAATTGCAGCTTTATTCAACTGTCATCTCTTTTTCTTTTGGGAATCATTTCGGAGTACTTTTTTGGAAAAGGGAAACTTCTCAAATAAGAGCTTGTCAATTACATGAACCATTAATGAGCCCATGTTAACTGGGCTGGCAGGGAAATTTTGCATTTGAGCTTCTATAAGTTTGGAGGTAAGATTAGGTGACCTGTTAAACATTTATTTATAAAAATAAATAAGTAGACAGAAATGAAAATTTGTTTTCTCATGTTTTACCAACTTTCTATAGAAACTAGAAAGGAATTGGTGAAAGTCAAGTCAAACATATAATTAAGATTACAGTGTTCTAAGCAGGAGAGAGCAAACAGTGGAATAGTGTAAGTTTCTGTGTGATTTATATTAATATATGAAGGTTTCTGAGTGAAGGAGAGAAAATTGGAAAAGATGTTATATTTCAAGATTTTCTCTTCATTTTTTGTTTTCAGCGGTTTGACCATGATGTGCCTAGGTGTGCTTTTCTTTGTACTAATCCTGTTCATAAATCTGTACATTTATGTCTTTTACCAAATTTAGAAAGTAGCATTAACAATGTTATTTCAGTGTCTTCAGAAGAGACCTTATATGTCAGAATATTAGACAGTTGAATATTTGTAAGAAAAATTAGGTCAGAATTAACCACATTGTTATGTAGTCTGCTACAGAGGGAGGTATTTGTAAATCAGATCTCAATAGCTTCATGTAAACAAGGGTATAATTCAGAGTCTTTGTGTTTAGTGTACCTCAGATTTTCATCCTATGAATTTAAATATTTTTGTTTATCTTTTCAAGATGTTTGAAAGTTGTTAAGTGGCCCACACTATTCATGATGTACGTGTTTTTGTTGCAGAAATAACATTCCAGCCAATTTTACCAGGAGTGGAAATAAATTAAGTCATCAGAAAGACACTCGTCAGGCAACTTTTCTTTTCAGGAGAGGCCTGAAGGTATAAAAAACCCTTGGTAGTGTTTTCTTTTTACCCAAACAAAGGATCCTGAACATCCACCTTTAGTAATCCTCAATCATAGACATGGCCCATGATTGAGGTAGGGTTTGGGTTTAGAATATGGAGAACATGACATTAGATTAATTCCTTTTTTTTTTTCTATTTTCTCTTTTGTTGTCCTTAGTGGCAGTGTCTTATAAGAATTTAACATGTTATTTAGGAATAAACTTTTTACTACTTGTTCTGATACAGGAACCTGAACAAAGAGGTGTTGTTAGAATAGGCACATGCCCCTCTCCTGCATTCACACACCACACTGGGTTATAAAGTTACAGAGCAGGGTAGCTCTTTGGATTCAAATCCTCTGCTTTCTATGCGATCCTCTGCTTTCTATGGGATCTACTGCTTTTTTTTTCCCTTCAGGTTCAGGCCCAGTTGAACTCAGAACAACTGCTAGACGATGTAGTAGCAAAGAGAACTCGTCAGTAAGTTTCAATTTGTTTTTCAAGATGTCATTTCAAAACTCCCAGAATAGTAGTGACCCAAATTACTTTGTACCCCAGTCGAAAAGAAATTAAATGAGACCCAAAGTGAATTAACCATTGAGCCTGAAATAAATAAATCCTATGTTGTTTTTGTTGTTTTTTTCCCCAAAAACCTTTTTCATTTTCACATGTCAGTGTTGTAAGTTTTAGCACCAAATACATTACTCTGTATTTTAATTTTTTTCTTGCCTGTTTATTCCTTTTTAATGAAACAGCTCTTTATTTTTTTATAACTACTTTCATACAAATGAACCAATTCAGGGAATAAATAGAATAAAATCCAGTAGCGCTTTTAGAAAATTTATAGATTTTTAAAAACAATAGGATGTTTTCTTTTCACATATTGTTTTTTTCTCCTTACCCCATGAAGGTTTTTTTCAAGAATGTATTTTTGTCTGTTAGAATTGCACTCCCCAAGTGTGAGTTGTAACACTCCATCAATATGATCAGGTTTTAAAATTAAATCATTTAAAATTATGGCTACTTCTGTGAAAACAGAGCATATAAAACATGATCATTGTCCAGATATGATGCCATCTATAATGAGCATGATTTTGAGCAATTGGCGTGTCAGAAAGGCAACTATTTGAACTTGACGCTGGCAATATTCTTTTGCACAGGAGTCAGGCATTGGAAACCAAAAGAAAGGAAATAATGATCATGACCTATTTGCTTCTGCAATAAACAGTATTTACATAATTGTAATAATGTCAATGCAGCTTATTTGTTTTGAACTTTAAGAATCAATCTGTAGAAAAAAGCACAAAATACTTAATTTGGTAACAGTGTGATATAAATGTCAGATTTTGACCAACATAAATATAAAAGTAAAGCTGATAAAAAGTGAGAGGTACAAAATGGGTGAAGAGGTGGAGGGAAGGAATTAGAGATGCTACTGTCCGTTTATACAAAGTGGGTAGGGGATAATGTCAAGAGACACTACTAAAAAAAGAGATTTTAGTATATTTAAAGTTATAATGGAAGTAAAATAGTGATATAGCCATCAGAACGTTTAGAGGTAGGAAGAGAAACTAGAGGATAGTGTAATGAGCTGAATCCTTACCATAGCAAGATAGTATTACATATGCATTTTGTTTAGTGAACTGGAAGTAACTAACTAGCAAGCAGGAAAAACAGGAAAGGTTAAAAGTCCTGCCTCTGGGGAGCAGAAAGGGAGAATAGTGGGGTAAAGGACTGTTGTTTCTTATTAGAAGCCTTTCTGTATTATTTGATTTTTTTATGTGCATATATTTGTTACACTGAAAAATATTTAATAAATTCAGGTGTCTAGTTCTTACACCCAGGATGCTGATTAATTATATCATGGTGGGGCCCAGGTGTCTGTATATCCTAAAAAACTAAGAAAAAGTAATGGCTACTTTAAAATGTATGTTTTAATGTGGAATACACTATAGGATTCATAAACTGTCATTTTAATGAAATTTTTGGTTTTTTGAAACTAGGTGGCGGACTTCCACCACAAATGGAGGAATTTTGACTGTATCCATTGATAATCCAGGAGCAGTGCAGTGCCCAGTGTAAGTCTTTTTTAGATTTTGCAAAAATCATAACTTCTCTATATAAGATAATAGAGAAATATTTGACTTTTCTTCAGAGTATGATGGTCATGTTAGGATAAACTGAGACAAGGGTAAAAGTAATACTTGTGGTATAAAGTGGAAATAGTATAATATAAAATTAAAGGTAGGGGATTCCCTAGTGGTCCAGAGGTTAGGGCTCGGCAGGCGCTTTCACTGCTGAGGCCCAGGTTCAATCCTTGTTCAGGTGGAGAACTAAGATCCCTCAAGCTGCACAGGATGGCCCCCCAAAACAACAAACAAAAAAATCAAAAATAACAAAAAAAGTTAAAAGTAAAAGCTCCCTGATTCCTGGTTCTACAGCCCCAAAGTAACCACTTTTAACAATTTCATATATTTATTTAAAAATTGGTGCCCATATAACATACTATGTACATCTATTTCTTGTGTATAATCATAAATGAGATAATACCATGCATACTTGCTCCCTTCTCTCCCTCCCCCCAGTATGCTTTGGACTTCTTTACTTTTCATTACATACAGATCTACCTTCTTTTTAAAGGCTTCATAATGTATTCTTTTATCTAGATGACCTTAATTTAGTTAACCATTCCATTATATGTATTGCATTATAAACTTTCTAGGTTGAAGCCAGAAGTGATGTTGCCTAGGGATGGAGGGTGAACTGAACCCCGATTTGACAGGCAAGATGTGAGACTTAAAGCACAGGGCCGGAGGTCAAGGATGCATTTCATGAAAGTTCTAAAACCATATCATCAAATTCAGCCTGATAGTTGACCTAGCCATAGACCAGACCATAACTGGCACTCTTAAATTTTTCACATCAAAAAGTATCAGGAATGAAAATCTAAGCTCTATACTTAAAATTTAAAGTCCTGTATCAGCCAGTAGTCTAGCAGATTGGCTAGTTTCTTGGAAATTCTTGCAGACGTACTCAGGCTTCTAACACAGCAGAGGAAAATATCTCTGTGTTGATATTTTTCACATTATGTGTGTGACCCATTAGTAGGTTATGAAATCAGTTCTGTGAGATGTGATGAACATATTGTAAAAATAAAATAAAATAATAAAATTTTTTTTCAACTTTCTAGGTTTATGGAGTTCTGTTTTTAACTATCTAGCCATTTTAATGATTGAAATGAAAACCTAGGATGATTCTCTACGATTTTAGAGGTTGCTTTATTTTAGTAGAAGATCAAGACTTGGAAATCGCCAATCCTTCCAAATTGTTGAAAAGTTTGTAGTTCTACTTACAGAGGTATTCTGTGAGCGATTTATAAATTTTAGTCTCTAGATTAGTCAGTCAAGAACCAAGTATTTTTTTGAATTCAGCAAGGTTGCGGGATACAAGATCAATATTCAGAAATCTGTTGTGTTTCTATACACTATAATGAAAAGCAGAAAGAGAAAGTTAAAGAAAAAAAAATCCCATTTAAAATTACATTTTAAAAATACCTAGGAATAAACTTAACCAAGGAGGTGAAGGACCTATATGCTGAAAACTATAAAACGTTGATGAAGGAAATTGAAGATTATTCAAAGAAATGGAAAGATAATCCCATGCTCTTGGATTGGAAAAATTAATATTATTAAAATGACCATATTACCAAAAGCAATCTACAGGTTTAATGCAATCCCTATCAAAATACCCAGGACATTTTTCACAGAACTAGAACAAACAATCTTAAAATTTATATGGAACCCCGAAAGACCCCAAATTACCAAAGCACCTGCTGAGGAAAAAAGAACAAAGTTGGAGGTATGACCCTACCAGACTTCAGACTATACTACAATAGTCAAAACAGCATGATATTGGCACAAAAAAGGACACATAGATCAATGGATCAGAATAGAGAGAAATAAAAGCCATGTACCTATGGTCCATTAATCTATGAGAAAGGAGGTAAGAATGTGCAATGGAGAAAAGACAGTCTTTTCAACAAGTGGTGCTGGGAGAACTGGACAGCCACATGTAAAACAATGAAATTAGAACATTCCCTCACACCATATACAAAAATAAACTCATAATGGTCTAAAGACCTAAATGTAAGACATGAAACAATAAAAATCCTAGAAGAGAAAAAAGGGGAAACACCCTGACATAAATCATAGCAGTATTTTCTTGGATCAGTCTCCCAAGCCAAAAGAAATAAGAACAAAAGTAAACAGATGGGACCTAATTAAACTTAAAAGCTTTTGCACAGCAAATGAAACCATAAACAAGACCGAAGGACAACCCTCAGAATGGGAGAAAGTATTTGCAAACAAAGCAACTGACAAAGGATTAATGTCCAAAATATACAAGCAGCTCATGCAGCTCAATATGAAAAAAACAGCCCAATCCAAAAATGGCTAGAAGACCTAAATAGACATTTCTCCAAAGAAGATATACAGGTTGCCAACAAACACATGAAAGGATGCTCAAGATCACTAATCATTAGAGAAATGCAAATCAAAACTACAATGAGGTATCACCTCACACCAGTTAGAATGACCATCATCAAAAAATCTACAAACAATAAATGCTGGAGAGGGTGTGGAGAAAAGGAAACCCTCTTGCACTATTGGTGGGAATGTAAATTGTTACAGCCACTATGGAGAACAGTATGGTGGTTCCTTAAAAAACTAAAAATAGAACTACCATATGACCCAGCAATCCCACTACTGGGCATATACCCTGAGAAAACCATAATTCCAAAAGAGTCATGTGCCACAATGTTCATTGCAGCTCTATTTACAATAGCCAGGACATGGAAGCCACCTAAATGTCCATCGACAGGTGAATGGATAAAGAAGATGTGGCACATACATACAATGGAATATTACTCAGCCATAAAAAGAAACGAAATTGAGTTATTTGTAGTGAGGTGGTTGGACCTAGAGACTGTCATACAGAGTGAAGTAAGTCAGAAAGAGAAAAACAAATACCGTATGCTAACACATATATATGGAATCTTAAAAAAAAAAAAGTGGTTCTGAAGAACCTAGGGGCAGGGCAGGAATAAAGATGCAGACCTAGAGAATGGACTGGAGAACATGGGGAGGGGGAAGGGTAAGCTGGGATGAAGTGAGAGAGTGGCATTGATATATATATACTACCAAATGTAAAATAGATGGCTAGTGGGAAGCAGCCACATAGCACAGGGAGATCAGCTCTGTGCTTTGTGTCCACCTAGAGGGGTGGGATAGGGAGGCTGGGAGGGAGAGGCAAGATGGAGGACATAAGGGGATATATGTATATGCATAACTGATTCACTTTGTTATAACGCAGAAACTAACACACCATTGTAAAGCAATTATACTCTAATAAAGATGTTTAAAAAAAAAACACATAATGGTCTAAAGACCTAAATTTAAGACATGAAACAATAAAACTCCTAGAAGAGAAAAAAGGGAAAACACCCTGACATAAATCATCACAGTATTTTCTTGGATCAGTCTTCCAAGCCTAAATAAATAAGAACAAAAATAAACAAATGAGACCTAGTTTAACTTAAAAGCTTTTGCACAGCAAAGGAAGCCATCAACAAAATCAAAAGACAACCTACAGAATGCAAGAAAATATTTGCAAATGATGTGACTGACAACAGGTTAATATTCAAAATATACAAACAGTTCATACAACTCAATATCAAGAAAACAAACAATCCAGTCAAAAGGTGGGCAGAAGACCTGAGTAGACATTTTTCCAAAGAAGGTATACAGATGGCTAGCAGGCACATGAAAAGATGCTCAGCAGTGCTAATTGTTAGAGAGATGCAAATCAGAACTACAGTGAGGTATCACTTCACCTGTCAGAATGGCTGTCATCAAAAAGTCTACAAATAACAAATGTCGGGAAGGATGTGGAGAAAAGGAAACGGTTGGGATATTGTTGGTGAGAATGTAAATTGGTGCATCCACTGTGGAAAACAGTATAGAGGTTTCTTAAAAACTAAAAATAGGGACTTCCCTGGTGGGCCAGTGGTTAAGAATCTGCCTTCCAATGCAGGGGACGTGGGTTCGATCCCTGGTCAGGGAACTAAGATCCCACATGCTGTGGGGCAACTAAGCCCGAGCACACTGCAACTGCTGAGCACGTGAGCCACAACTAGAGAGCCCACATGCCGCAACTAGAAAGCTCACCCACTCTGGAGCCCACGCACCACAACTAGAGAGAGAAGCCCACACACTGCAACAAAAGATCCCATGTGCCGCAGTGAAGATCCCACATGTTGCAACTAAGACCCGATGCAGCCAAAAATAAAGTAAATTAAAAAAAAAAAAACTAAAAATAGAACTACCATATCCAGCAGTTCCACTCCTGGGTAGATAGCTGGAAAAAACAAAAACACTAAATCAAAAAGATATGTGCATCCCAATGTTCATAACAGCACTATTTACAGTAGTCAAGACATGAATGGATAAAGAAGATGTGGTGTGTGTGTGTATATATATATATATATATGTATATATGTATGTATGTATATATATCTACATACATGTATGTATGTATGTATATATGTATACAATGGAATATTAGCCATAAAAAAGAATGAAATGCTGTTATTTGCAGCAACCTGGATGGACCTAGAGAATGTTATGCTTAGAGAAATAAGTCAGAGAAAGACAAATACTATATGATATCATTTATATGTGGAATCTATTATAAAAAAATAATACAAATGAATGTATATACAATGCAGAAACAGACTCAAAAGGGGAGAGAGAAAGGAGAAGGAAAAAATTAGGTGTTTGGGATTAATGTACAAATTACTATATATAAAATAGATAAGCAATGAGGATTTACTATGTAGCACAGGGAATTATACCCATTATCTTGTAACAACGTATAATGGAATATAATCTGCAAATACTGAATCACTATGCTCTATACCTGAAACTAACACAATATTGTAAATAACTATACTTTAAAAAATAAAAAGAACCAGGTTTTTGGTTTTTTTTTTCTTTTGAGAATGTAAATAAAATAGCCTTCATACATTTGAACATGTGTACAAGTCAAGATGTCTTATGTACCAAATGATTTATTTTTCTTCTTTTGATTGTTAAACTGGTCTCTTTTTAATTTTTTTCTGGTAGAACTCAGAAACCACGATTAACTCGTACTGCTGTGCCCTCATTCTTGACAAAACGGGAGCAATCTGATGTAAAGAAAGTTCCTAAAGGTGTCCCCCTTCAATTTGACATAAATAGTGTTGGAAAACAGGTAAATTTTTTTTCCCTGTATTTCTCTGGGCTATTCACTGAAAACATTTTAATTAACAAAACAAATGTTGTATAATGAATTAAATAGGATATCCTAATGCTCCTCAACCCCAGGAAACCACTGGTCTATCTGTTTTCTGTCTCTAGATTTGCCTATTTCAGACATTTCATGTGAATGGGATCATATAATATGTGAACTTTTGTGATGGGCTTTTTTCATGGTTTATCCATAATGAATATCAGTTGTGTTTTTTTTTATTACTGAATAACATTCCACCATATGGATATACTGTGTTTTATTTATTTATCAGTTGATGGACATTTGGATTGTTTCCATTCTTTGTCTATTGTGAATAATGCTCCTCTGAACATTCATGTACATATGCTCACACAAAAACCTGTACATTCACATACATTTGTGTGTTTGTATATGAGTATATGTTTTTATTTCTCCTTGGTAAATACCTAAGAGTGGATTGCTAGTTCATATTGTAATTCTGTGTTTAACCTTTGAGGAAGTACCAGATTGTTTTCTGGAGAAGTAGCTGCAGAACCATTCCTACCAGCATGTAAGAGGGTTCTAAATATTTCCATGTCCTTGCCAACATTTGTTATTATCTATCATTTGATTTTAGACATTCAGATGCAGGTGAAGTGGTATATCTCACCATGGTTTTGACAGTTTTTGTATTAACCTTGTATCTCGTAATCTTGCTAAAATTCACTTACTACTTTTAGTAATTTTATAGATTACTTAGGATTTTAGAGTTTCTTTCCAGTCTTTAAACCTTTTCTTTTTCTTCTTTATTATAATGGCTAAGACCTTCAGTTCTGTGTTGAGAGCATGTTTGCTTGCCTTGTTCCCAGGCTTGAGGAGAAAGCATTAAGTTTTTCACCATTAAGCATGATGTTAGCAGTAGGTTGTTTTTATCAGATTGAGGAAGTTCCCTTCTATTTGTAATTTGCTGAGAATTTTTATTTGTTGCATTTTGTCATTGACATAAGAATCTTTGGAACTGAAGGTAAGAATTTCTGTATGGAAGGAAATTCGACCAAATTTATTTTGCTGATTTTTATTTTATTTTGTCACTTGTTACTTTCCTTTCAGAAATGAAGTATAATTGGGGTGCTTTTTCTGCTATTAATCAAAACCAGATTTTGATTTGAATTTGATTTAAGTATTTGTAATGAACTCAGAAATTAAAGAAAATTTGTTTCAAAATATTCACAAATCTAAATAACTTTTATCAGAGGCATCACTAGAGTTGGTGGCAGTGTTTGCAGACCCTAAAAATAATTCAAATAGAGAAATCTTTGGGTATATACTTGTAAGCATTACAGCGTATGTGTTTTATATAGTACATAATATTATAATGGTTAGGAGATAGGGTTTCTGAGTCAGTTTCAATTCTAAAGCTGCAAGTAGGCAACTTAACTAACTTCTCTAAACTTCACTAAATTCACCTATTTCATATGGTGTTTGTTAGAATTAAAGGAGTTCATACATATAAATATTCAGGAAATGTTAGCTGTTTTTACTATGAATCACCATTATGATCACATTATTTTTCCAAAGCAAATGTGGCTTACAGTCAAGTTGTTAATTTTTGTTTTGTTTCGTTTTCTCTAGACAGGGATGACTTTAAATGAGCGATTTGGGATCCTGAAGGAACAAAGAGCCACTCTCACTTTCAACAAAGGAGGAAGCCGCTTTGTAACTGTGGGATAGGTCCCATATCAAAGGGACTTTTGAGTGATGACTCTTTTAAAAATCGAATTCTTTGAAGAGTGCATCACAGAAATTCAAGAAACTTTATTTCAAAATATTCACAAGGCTAAATAACTCTTATTTTTTATTTTTGAAGTTGTTGTTTTTTTTAAACATGTATAAATAATGCCCTGAAAGAAAAACAGGGACTATACCTATATGTTCTTAAAGATTTCATGGTTGGCCCAGACAGAACAATTCTCTATTTGACTTCTTTGGTTTCTCATGCAGCAGAAAGAAGGCGGAAATATAGAAATTGATTATTTTTATGATAGTGGTATTTAGGATCTCATCACCTTTGCCCATTGTTTTACACTTTGCCATGGTAAATCTTGGTCTTCAGGATTTGAAGTAGGTCCCTTTGTTGCTGTCACTTATTCTTTAATAGTGTTGATGTAATAAGTGCAATTGACTTTTCTTCATTAGGGATATAAAAAAATTATTAGAATTCCAGTTTGGGGGTTTAAGGTTTATGGGAATATCTGAACTTGGTTCATTTTTCAAATGTTAGGTTAATCCTCCAGAGTTTAAGGATTAAGTAAATTAAGGATTAAGTAAATCCTTAATGCTGAACTTTTAACAAGAAATGTGACTCTAGGCATAGGCTCAGTTTAAAATGTTAGTGTTTTTAGTGTTTGAAAGCTATAAATGGGTGTTTACAAGGTTATCTGATAGAGAGCCTCCTCTGAGGAAAGTCTAGTGTAAAAATCTGATAATTTGTGTTTAGGAAATGAAGAAAGCATGAGAGGAAGTAGCAGGTGGAAGACAGGTAACTGAGGAGAAAAACTTTAAAACCTAGGTCACAGGTATACTGTTTGGATTTAGTGTAGTCTTGAGTCTAGTGTCCACAAAGAATTCTTCAAATGATATTTAGAATAATTATAATTTTAAAATGGAGTGAGTCCCTTAAATATTTTGATAGTAAAATTAGCCATAAAGCCCTAGACTTCTTTTTAGAGAAGTTAAACTTTAAGTTTGCTAAATTAAACAGTATACAGCTCTAAAAATAAAAATGTATATGTCACCAGGTAAAAAGTGCAAAATGATAATAGAGTTACATTATAACCTTGTTTTGTACCTTTGCTTCTGATTTCTTGTATAAAGTTCAGGTATTTAGGGTGAGAAGAGGGTTTTCCCCCCACACTCTGGAGGGTTAGGAGGAGTCAGTTCGTTGTGCCAAACTAGTGCTAAACGTCCTTAGATGGTTGTAAATTATAAGTTAGGGTATAATGCCAAAACGCAGCAAAATAGACTACACGTTACAAGTTTGGTCATTTTGAAGCTTAACTTTTTGGTTTGCTATAATGTTGAAACCTCTAAGTAGGTGTTAGTTTCCAAACAGTGTATTATTAGTGTTGATTTTCCCTGTTAAAAAAACACGAAACATTAAGTCATGGCTCCTGCCTGCTTTGCGGTGTGTACTAGACTTCATTGTTGTCTCTCATGCTCCTTGGGTTACTTGGTTTATGCTAGCCACGGAAAGCTATCAATAACAGTTTCCTGCTTATACCAAAGAATTAAATCTGATCCTTAATATCTGGTATTTTGCGTGTAAGTCTACTGATAAGGGATTATTGGAAGCCAGTCATACAATTTGAAAGTAAACTGTAGTCTCTCCATAGGCTGAGGACTCAGTGCAAAACGTTTTTGCAAGTATGAATGCTTAGATTCGATCTATGAACAATACATTTTAGACTGGTTGAGAATTACTGGTAACTTATTTTGAAGCAAAGGAAAAACAACTGAGCACGAGTTTGCTGTCTTTAGAACAGTTTGTGAAAATATGGTATAAAGATGTTTTCGTTTTCTTGTTATTTTAAATATTATTGTACAGAGCTATTATTAATGCCTTTTTTTAATCTTAAAAATTGCCCCAAATATTGATATTAAGTGTATCAAACAAAGTGTCTTTGGTATATTAAACTTTTGCTCTTCATGCATCTGTAATTCATTTTCTTTTTAAATACAGAATCTTGCCTTTGTTACAGCCAAATTAAAATTCTTGAGTGCTAACATGTATATAAACAAAAGAATATGCTTTTTTGGAGGAAAATTTTCCCTTCTTGGAATGTGGTTATAATTATCCTTTTTCAGTTCTTAAAGCTTTTTTTTGTTTTTTTAACAGGATGCAACTTAAATTTCCCTTTGCATCAAGGTGTATCCAAAACATTGATGCAGTGCATCACAAAATGAAAGTTTATATTTAATAAGGAGATGCTTTACACTGTACTTTTTGGCATTTTTTGGAAAAGTTGCATTTAGATTTATTCTGAAGCTGTTCATTTTTAACAAATAAAATATTACAGGTCTTACATGGTTTATTCTTAGCTATAAAGATTGAGTTGTGGTTTTTAGATTGTTCTGTGTTACAAAGAAGTTTGTAATGACTATAATTTTTAGGGTTTGAAAAGCTACCTACCAATTAAATTGGTAAATCAATCTAGACTCATATTGACCTCCCACTGACTACCTTTTGACTATTTCATTCATAGCTCCAATAGGAAGTAGCCAGGAGGAGTTAGAATAGAGAATTGAATTTACTTAGAATGCAGTATATTAGGCTGAATGAGCCTTTAGAGATCATCCAGCTTAACCCCTCTTTTTACATCTTGGTTCAGTGAGACCCAACTTTTCAAGACTTGTGTGTGGTAGAGTCACTTTTTAAGCTCAGATCTTTTAATTATCAGTTCATAATAAACTTCCTGTGAATTGAACACCCACAGAAAGTAGTGGAATTGTGTGCGGCTTGTCAGATACCTAAGAATTGGTAGTAGCCATGCTTTAGCCTTTGTAGCACTGTAAGTAAATACACTCGCCAGTGATGATTACGAGATTTCATCACTTTGGTATTCCAGTTAGGTAGACCTATTAGAAAAGGCCAGTGCTCCTAATCAAACATGTATTTTTTCCTAATAGGCATAAACTTTGCCACAATTTTAATTATAAATTATATGATTAATTATAATCATAAAATACTTCTGGGCTTCTCTGGTGGCGCAGCGGTTGAGAGTCCGCCTGCCGATGCAGGGGACACGGGTTCGTGCCCCGGTCCGGGAAGATCCCACATGCCGCGGAGCCTGCGCGTCCGGAGCCTGTGCTCCGCAACGGGAGAGGCCACAACAATGAGAGGCCCGCGTACCGAAAACAAAAAAACACTTCTAAGTATGAAGAAACTTAGACTTTATTGCCCAGTGGTTATTTTTTGTTATAATAGATACGTATATCATATTTTGCTGTCAATAGCTTTGTAATTCACACAGCATACACAGTGTCAGGGTAACTTTTGTTCTGATTTATATTACTCTAAGGAGATAAGAGGAGAGGAAATAGCTGACTTTGCACTACAGAGAATGAATACCATACATTCTGAATGCAGGCAGTATTAGAGCAGAAAATGATTCCTTTATTTGTGATCAGTCTACCTTCAAAGTTTCATCAGAATTACATGATTACTTGTTTTTTGCCACTGTAAAAAAAATGAAGCATGTGATTTAAGCTTTCCTTAAAATCAGGTTCTTTTTGCATAATCAGTTTGGAGTTAGCCCCTTTTTAGAAATGATAACAAAAAACCCAAAGCATTTACAACAAGAATTTTGGACTATTGCAGACCATTAATAGGGATTTAAAGATTTGTTTATAAATTGTTGGCTTCGAATGTTTCTTTTTTTCCCTGCCATTACAGTTTACTTTCTATCTGAAATCTATTCAGCTAAAAGCTTGATAAAACAAGGAAATGTGATACCATTCTGGAACTGAAATTCCTTTTTCTCAATGTATTTGGATGAGGTTTACTATTGTTTAAAGATGAATAGGAAAACTGTTTCCCTAGTGTGTATGTGTTTAATTTCTACTTCCACTTCTGTTTTCCTCTAAGAAGAAAATCACATTGTCTAAATTTTCTTGTATAAAGTTTTAAAAAGTCAACTATTAGTGATTCTTATTAAAGGAGTCAGAAAGGGTAAGACCAAACATTTATTGAATATATTCAACAAACCAGTTTCTGTGCTTTATATTTGAAGAGAATGGGATTGACCAAGATTTTAATCCTACTGCTTTGAGTTTATAAAGTGAGACCTTAAAGGAGTAGCCATAATATATTTCTAGTGAGTGAAGGTAGGGAAAGGACTTTATTTCTGCATGATGGGAGATGCAGAGCTGGAGAGAGTTACTGAGATTGGAGTGAAACTCTTGTCCCTAGTGTTCAATGAGTAAACTTTCAGCCTGTAAAATACACAAGAAGAAGCAGGGAAGTTCTCTATATTATTCCTAACATTCAGTAACCCCCATTGCCTATTTTTTCATCTCCTGCTTCCAGACCACAGAGCAGTAGTGGAATAAGTTATAAATCCTTGTATCCCTTTTGCTCACAGCCCTTTTTTTTTTTGCGGTACGCGGGCCTCTCACTGTTGTGGCCTCTCCCGTTGCAGAGTACAGGCTCCGGACGCGCAGGCTCAGCGGCCATGGCTCACGGGCCCAGCCGCTCTGCGGCATGTGGGATCTTCCCGGACCGGGGCACGAACCCGTGTCCCCTGCATCGGCAGGCGGACTCTCAACCACTGCGCCACCAGGGAAACTCCCTCACAGCCCTTTTGCAGCTGTTTCTCATCACTTCTTTTATTCATCACTAGACTCTGGTGAATGCCCTACAATGACTCCATTTCCTTTACCTCATTCTCACAAGATGATCTTGTCCCTTGCTTTATGTAGAATATTGAGGGAGTAGGATGAGAATTCCCTCATATTCTACCTTTACTTTGTAGATGAAACTACAAATCCTTAGAAGGCTCAAAATTAACTTCTTGATCTATCTTTTCTTCCAGCCTTTATGTAGGACTATTTCTCATATATTAATAATAGTATATATATAGCATCTTCATTTTTCTTGTATCCACAGGCCTCTGTTTTGGCCTTCAAATATCTACACACTTAATGTCTACAGATATTTTGGCCTTAATGAGACCCTGTTCTCAAAAATTGTAATTCTTTTTTCTCCTAACCTCCTCTGCTGTATTAGCACGTAAACTCCTATTGATACACTCAGTCTAGGATATGGAAGATAATTATATAGAGTTAAACATATTAAGGACCTTAAAATCTAATTGGCTAGACAAAGTGACAAAAGTCTATAAACATGGTCAGAAGTTCAGAGACCAGGATTAGCATGGTATGTTGTAATTACAATGAGATGTGCAGGTAGATAGGAAGAATGAGGCCATATTATAGAGAATTTGTCAGAAGAATTTGGTGTAAATGTGGAAGGTAATAGGTAATCAAATATAGATGACATCTGTGCATTTTAAATATCTGGCAACTTTCTATAGCATTGCAACATTAATATGGAATATATGGTTATGCTTTTAATTATTGTGGTTGAAATAGCTCTAAAAAAATATAAAATGAGGACCTGCTCTTTAAATAGCCTAAAGTCTTTCTAAGAGTAAAAGAACAATTTTAGGAGTCCAGAATAACAGAAACCAACTCATGCATTGGATAAATGTTACTTGCCAGGGATGACCATGTTCATAAGAGACATTGAATGAGGAACTTGTCGATAAGGAAACTAGAGCAGAGTATCAAGAATTCACAGAACAGGGCTTCCCTGGTGGCGCCGTGGTTAAGAATCTGCCCGCCAATGCAGGGGACACGGGTTCGAGCCCTGATCCAGAAGATCTCATATGCCGCGGAGCAACTAAGCCTGTGCGCCACAACTACTGAGACCTGTGCTCTAGAGCACGTGAGCCACAACTGCTGAGCCCGCATGCCACAACTACTGAAGCCCATGCACCTAGAGCCTGTGCTCCACAACAAGAGAAGCCACCGCAATGAGAAGCCTGCACATGGCAACAAAGAGTAGCCCCTGCTCGCCACAACTAGAGAAAGCCCACGCACAGCAACAAAGACCCAACGCAGCCAAAAATTAATTAATTAAAAAAAAAATTTCACAGAACAACTCTCCGAGCAACCAATACTAATCAGCTTTGGCACCGAGATTAAACATTTTTACAATCTTTTCCATGTAGGAGTTGGGTAAGTGCTAATCAAGGTTTCATTGAAGAGCCCGACCTTGAATAATGGGCAGGATCTCTCTAACCTTATTTTCTTTCACTCTCTGACATGAACTTTTTGGCCTGTGGCAATGTTCTCCACAAGAACCATTATAAATCATACCTGGATGTGTTCATGCTGATATTCCTTTAAATTTAGAGTATTGCTCTCACCTTCCAGCCTTTCTTCAGGTTTGTTTCAAAACCTCATTCGACGTACAAGATTGCTTTTCTCTGAATTCTGATGGCTAATACCCACCACTTCAACTTAGCCCTTTTTGTGGTTTTAATCTCTAATTGGCTTATTTGTCTGGATTTCATAATTACATAATAATCTAGGAAAAACTGACAGTCTATTTCCCACAGAAAATACTAGTTGATTGTAGGGGAAATTTACATCATTTAGCAGTAATGGCTTAAATGTGTGAAGGAAACAAGAATATGCTGAAGACTGGTTGCAGTATATGTAAGGTCTAATTGGTTTAAAATGAAGTGGTGGGAATTCCCTGGTGGTCCAGTGGTTAGGACTCCACTGTTTCACTGCAGAGGGTGCGGGTTCAATCCCTGATCGAGGAGCTAAAATCCTGCAAGCCACGTGGCGTGGGCAAAAAATTTTTTTAAATTTTTTAATCAAATGGAGTGGTATTTTCTACTTTTTCAGTAACTGAATGATTAAAAAAAAAAACTTCAGTTCTATATTTCCCACATGTAGATTATGATCAGATCATTTTCTCTTCCTTAATTTTGGTTCCAAACTAAAATTTTAGACTTCAATGCCGTTCACCCAGCTTTGTTCAACAAAATTTTGCTTAAAGAACAGGTACTATTTAGGGTGTTTGTTTTATTTTCCTTAAGAAGCTATTTTGTACAAGGAAGAAGGTTTATACAAACCTTTCAATGAGAATTATGAAGTTTGGGACCCAGGTTAACACTTCTTTTTCCCTCAGGCAATAATAATTAATAAATCCACACGTCTCCATTAGGATCATTTGGCTTATAGAATGACAGAAGTCGAACGTTTCTCCTCTCACTGCCAAAGTTTCTGGCAGCAAAGGTGTTAAGCCTTAATATTTACTCTAATCCTCCAGTGTTGAGGAAGGAAGGTAGAGAAATTCTGGTGAGAACAGTTGTCTGGAAGATTTTTTGTTGAGGCATGTTAGAAAGGCTGCTGGGAGCCTAGAGTAGGGAGCTGCTCCAGATTTGTGAGTTCCGTTTTAATTTCCCTTGGAAACCTCACGTGGGCGGAGGCCAGCGCCTGGTTGTGCGGGGCTGCACTGAAGCCCTGCCCATCAAGGGACCCGTCCGGGGTCTGTAAGCCCCTTTCCCCGCCCACCCATCATCTGGCCGCGCATGCGCTGAGCCGGCGGGCCGGAGAGTTGTCGGCTGGGAAATGGCGGCCGCGGGCTTGGTCGCTGTGGCTACTGCTGCTGAGTACTCTGGCCCAGTAGCGTCGGGAGGTAACCTCTCCGTTGTTAACTGCGGCCCGAACTCCGGGGCAGGCCCAGGTCCTGGCCCGGGCTCATGGAGCCGCTCCCTCGACCGAGCGCTGGAGGAGGCGGCGGTAACCGGGGTGCTGAGCCTGAGCGGCCGGAAACTGAGGGAGTTTCCCCGGGGAGCGGCCAACCACGACCTGACGGACACCACCCGGGCGGGTGAGTGGGGTGGGGGTATCCCTGCCAACAGGAGGCCCGGGGCGCGGTCGGAGGCCGCCGCAGCCGATGCGGAGAATCGCGGGTCGTTACGTTAACTGGTCCCATTACTCCTGGTCTGGACCCAGGTACCGGGGAGAAGCCGACTGCCCCAACCCACCCAGCCCTGGGGCCTGCGGGCCAGACCCCGAGCCTGGGGCGAGGCGGACAGCAGCATCTCTTGAGAAAGAGGGCCATAGGGGACTGATGGGGAGTGTTTTACTCTCTTAGAAAATTAACTTGTGCCGCTGCTGAGGTAGACCCTTGCTCCGCCCCGGTTTTTGCAGGCCCTTTCGTATTGGGGATGCCAAATTGACTTTACTAAGATTTAGGTTTGTAGCACGCTCTTAATCGGAGTTGCATTGGTCGCTGCATTGTCAGGAAAGCATGACTCCCGCATAGGCGTTTTTTTTCAAGAGTTGTTTTTAGTGTGAACCCGAACGCTTTAACTTTTCTTTCTCCCCTTCGTCTAGGTGACTTACCAAATGTACTTGCAAAAATAACGAGAGCCCACCTTCAGACTCTCACTCCTTTCCTCTTTCCTCAGGCCCCCTTAAAAAAAGTTGAAGGAAGAAAACTGTTTAGAAAAGATGCATAGGTTGCCTACCGTATCTGTATTTAATGCTTTTTAAAAACAAACATCAGTTTGCCTTATACATATTTTTTTAACACAGAAAAGAAAATAAATTAGGTAGTATTTGGTTTTCTTAGTTGTAGAGAACAATGTCTGGTTACTGAGGTGTTCAACATAATATGTTTCTCTTGTGTTTAAAATATAGCTTTCTCGGGGAGTAGATTAAAAACAGTCAATCCCCTTATATATAGTGTGGTATGATGTAATTATTTTCATATACCTTTCCTAAGGTGTTAACTTCTATGTTTGTGCACTCATTAAAGATTGCTAAGTATTACATATGATTCACTTATCTTAGAAAGATAAGCAAAACTGTTACACTACTTCAAGAAACTATTCTTTCCAAAGAAACTTTTGCTCTAGTGTAAAATGGAAGGAATCAAATACCTATTTGTTTAATCTTTTTGGAAACAGTTGTACTGAATATAGTTTGTATTTTTTAGTGAACGACATTACGATTAAATTTTCTTGCTGATGTAAATATGAGCAGCCACTTAGCTTTTGCATGTATTCTGAGAGACAACATCTAAAATTGTCATTCATACCCCAGATTTCGCGATTCTGTTCAGGAGATGGCTGTATGGCATATGACTGTTCAGGAGATGGATAGCATAGTGATTTCATATGGGCATGAGTCATTTCAGTATTAGTACATTAAGCGTGGAGTTAAAGAATACGTTGATCACAGGAGTTTATCTGGCTCACTATCTTACCTGCTTTTAAATAGTTCTAGGACCAGTGTGTTTCGCCTTTAAGAAATATTTTTTTAACTAACAAAACCCAAAGGCATTTATGAAGAATAATAAGTAATCTCAATGAATTTTTTTCCTTACTATGCCCTGAATTTTTAATTTGTTATTATCCACACTTATTTTTATTACTTTAATAGTTTCTTTATAAACCAAATTTTTTGTTGGCTGACATTTTATCTGGCCAGAAAAAGTGTAGAGGGGAAGAAAAAGATTACAAGGTACTTTATAACTTATTAGACTAGATTAATTTCTAGCATGTTAGAAATATCACTTATTAAGTGTAAGAAATTTTTGGCAGACCTTGGTGAGTACAAAAATACTGAAATATTCTCTGAATTATTTTAAAGAGGTGATTTGATGTGGATAACATCATTGATTGAGTTTTCACTGTTTACTATTCATTGGTAGGTGTTTAAAATACATTGCCTTGTTAAATGCTTAACAACCAATGGATTAAATATTATTATCCCTCATTTACACATGAGGAATCACTCAGAATTTACAGATGAGTCACTCAGAGAGAATCATATAAATAATATTAGTGGCAGAATTTCAGCCCGGTTCCATCTTACTCTTTTCTCTCCACCAAGCCACACGGCCTTTTTACGTACAGATAGATATTACCATTCCTATTTTTACAGATAGTGAAACCAAGGTTGGGAGAGAAAGATAATTTGCTCAAAGACCTGTAGCTAAAGGCCAAGGAAGGTGTTGTTAGCCGGGATTTGAGCCTAACTGAAATCCTGTTTGAGGTAACTCCAAAACCATAGACTACCTGTTACACAGGGTACTTTGAATTCAGACCCAACTTTTGTTAGCTAAAATGTTTTGTTTGGGCCCTATAGAAAAGTTAAAGCCAAAAAAATTATTTGAATGTTATATTAAACTTGCCACACGGTCTGTTCTTTCCTAATGTATAGAATGTATCTGGTAGAGCTGCTGTCCTTACATTTTAAGAAACAGCACATATTACCCATACCATTTATAACTTGACATGATTAGAATTCATCATGCAGCATTTTTTTGAGGTTTTCCCCTCCTGTTTGTTTTAAAAGGTAGATCTTTAGAAAAAGGGAAATATTTATTTGGGAATGAGTTACTTGATCCAGTGAACAAGGAAAATCTTAAAAGAAATCATGAAAGACTTTTGGGGGCAGAAAGGTTGTAGCTTGGATTTGGGGAGGCAGAAATGAGAAGGAAGGCCATTCCAGGCAGTGGAATGGGTCCCACCCCGACACAAGGGTGTGCACATAATTCAGGGTTAGCCAGTCAATGTAGTCCATTCCTCTGGCAACAGTGATGGTTCAGAGATAGGCACATTTTCCTGTCAGCACATGAGAGAGTTAATTTTTTATTGGAACTATTGAGAAAGAGGCATGCTTTGAACTCTGGGGTTGCTGAGAGAATAGAATGTGAACCTGGAGCTTGCCAATAAATTGAAAGCAGAGCCAAAAGATGGAAAGAGTGAGGCCAAGTTCTGATGGTAACCTTTGAACTTTTGGATCAATAGCCAGGCCTTAAGTTAGCGGTATCCTTGGACTTTCAAATTATGCAAGCTAATAAAATTCTTTTATTGCTTATTCTGAGTAGACTTTTTGAAACAAATTGGAGTCCTGACTGATACAGTGAGACTGCTCTTGATGAAGTTGTGGGGAGGTCAGCTTGATCAGAATAAATGGTTGGATTAGAGAATATGAGAGCTACCTTTTGCATTTGAGGCAGCTAGATTGATGATAGGTTTGGAGAGAGGGAGAGTAGTCAACAGTCATTCATTCAACAAACATTTATTGACTAAGGGATTTTCAGGTGTAGATATACAAAGAGGACCAAGACACTCCCTGTCCTCAAAGAACTTAAGGGATCTAATGAAATAGAATAAATAGATGTAAAGATTATTTGAATTGTCTAATAATAGCAAAACTTTATGTGTAAGGCATTATGCTAGATGATACAGTGGAAACAAAAACAAGAAGAGACTCTAACCTGTAAGCATTAAAAATCTAGTAATTTGTTTGGCCGGCTGCAATAACAATTCAGGAATGAAAAACAGAGATCACATTGGAAAATAAAAGTGTACAAATGCTGACTGAATTTATTTTTTTTAAAGAGACAGAATGCATCAAGTTGACTGAGCTATTAAACCTGTAGGACTAGGAAGGTGGTAATGCTACTGATAATAATAATAGTGAACATTTATTGAGCTGTTAGCATATTCCAGGTATTGTACTAAGCTGTATATATAAAATGCACATACAAAAACCATGAGTTGTAAGTACTAGTTTTAACCCCATTTTACATATGAAAAAATGTAGACTTGAGATTAATCTGATCAAGGTTACACAGCTAATAAATGACAGAACTGGGATTCAAATTCAGATACATCTGATCCTGAAACTTCTGTTTTTGATAACTAAGCCACTGACAAAGAAGTTTGCTACACAGTTTCTTTAGTTTGCCTGATAACTTTAAGTGTCTGGTAGCGCATCTAGTTAATCTTTAGCAGCAAATAGAAATGTAAATCTGGAACTTTTAAGAGTGAAGTTAGAACTATAGCATAAATTTGAGACAGTCATAATGAAGAGTTTATCTGATTCTTGGAGAAAGAGGGTCACTGGTAACCATGGGGTACACCAGCATTTAAAAAGGCAAGAAGAGGAATCAGCCTGAGAAAAAACCATAAACAAAGTTTTGTAACCAGGCCTGTACTAGAATTAGGAGAATCCTAAAGCCAAAGGAACCGTAGTAACCATCTTAAGTTATTTTACAGATGAGAAGCAGTCTCAAAGATTAAGACTTTGTTTAAGATTATATGTAGTGAAGTGGTGCTGTTTTACAGAAGGCAAATAGGGTCATAGTCGAAGGTGTAAGAAATCTTTTCTGAATGGAAGATCGAAAACAAGGAACCAAGGATTCAGCTTTGGGAAAAAGCCTGTGGTTGATGGCAGACGGGGAAGACTAAGATTACACAAAAAAAGGAAACAAATTGAGATGTAGTGGGTGAGCCAGGGTAACACAGTCTTATTGAAGCCGTGAGCGTTAAGGCTTTCAAGAATTGCGGGGGGTGGGGATGGGGGCAGAAAAAAAGAACTGGGTACTTATTTCCCATGTAAAGAAGAATGAGGAGTGCCTGAAGGCCATTTAATTTTTCAAAAAAGCAATCTGTAAACCACAAAATTATGGTTTTGTTAGTCTTGGAAATATGCACTGGAATGCCAGGTCTTAAGTGGAAATCATATTTTTCTTGGATCCTTATTTATGTATATTTTGTATCAACCACAGTATATGTACCGTGAATTTTTCTACAACAGTGCTGTCCAATATGGTAGCTACTAGCCATAAGTGGTTATTAAAATTAAAATAAGTTAAAATTTAAAAATTTTGTTCCTGGGCTTCCCTGGTGGTGCAGTGGTTAAGAATCTGGCTGCCAATGCAGGAGACATGGGATCAGGCCCTGGTCCAGGAAGATCCCACGTGCCGCAGGGCAACTAAGCCCGTGTGCCACAACTACTGAGCCTGCGCTCTAGAGCCCGTGAGCCACAACTACTGAGCCTGCGTGCTACAACCACTGAAGCCCACGCACCTAGAGCCCACGCTCTGCAATGAGGAGCCACCGCAATGAGAAGCCCGCGCACCGCAACGAAGAATAGCCCCCGCTCACCGCAACTAGAGAAAGCCTGTGCGCAACAATGAAGACCCAACGTAGCCAAAAATAAATAAATAAATAAAATAAATTTTTAAAAATTAAAAAAAAATTTGGTTCCTTAGTTGTACTAGCCACATTTCAGGTGCTTAGTAGCCACATGTGTCATATTGGACAGCACATTAGACAGACCTATTGTCTGTTATGTTGGACAGCACAAATAATAGAATTTTTTCATCACAGAAAGTTATATTGGACAGTGATGTTGGGGCATACTGCCCTGAATAGAATTGAAATTTTCTTCTGCATTATTTATTTTATAAGTCATACTTCTTTGGGCAGTGTCTTTCTATATCCGTGAATACAATAAGCCACCATGGTCACTAGAAATGAAAACACCTAAATATGTTTGAGAAGGCCAGAGGCAAAGGGAGGAGGTAGCAGCAAATGGGGGCTCAATCATAATTACAAGATCTTTGCTAGCATCTCAGGGCTGGGAGGGGATATATAATTTTTTCTTTTAGAAATATCTTGTTAAAGGCTGCTGTTAAAGCATGTCATCTTTGTTAATAGGGGCATTAACTATATATCTGACACATTTATCATCCACTGAGTATTATGTGTTCAAATCAGGAAGCTTCTAAGAGCCTTAGTAATAAGAGTAGAAAACACCAAAGCTAATTTTATTTGATTAATCAGACTTTCAATTTAGTATACTTAAAAATCATTCCTTCCGATATTAAGAGTTGTACATGCTCATTGTAGTACAAAAAGTTATAAAGAAGACACTAAAGATCATTTGTAATTCCACTTACCAGAGACAACTCGTAATGAAGCCTGGTTTGAAGTCTTCAAACTTTTTCTTCATGAAATATACATTCTCGGGGCTTCCCTGGTGGCGCAGTGGTTGAGAGTCCACCTGCCAATGCAGGGGACCACGGATTCGTGCCCCGGTCCGGGAAGATCTCACATGCCGCGGAGCGGCTGGGCCCATGAGCCATGGCCGCTGAGCCTGCGCGTCCGGAGCCTGTGCTCCGCAACGGGAGAGGCCACAACAGTGAGAGGCCCGTGTACAGCCAAAAAAAAAAAAAAAAAAAAAAATATATATATATATACACACACACACACACACACACACACACACACATTCTCACTTTTTAAAAACTAAAAATGGGATCATACAAAGGCTGTTTTATCATCTAATATTTTTTCACTACATGAGATACAATATCAGAAAATATAGATCTGTAGCATAATTTTTAATAGTAGTCCACTATAGATATACTGTCTTTTAATTGACCCTCGTGACATACTTCGGGATTGTTTAGACTCTCACCATTACAAATGATATTGCTGAGAGTAACTTAGTGCGTATGTCTTTGCAGACTTGTTTAATTATTTCCTTAGGATAAATTCCTAGAAATATAACTGATTGGTTAAAAGATGCATAGTTTTAGGGTTTTTTTAATACAGATTGTAAAATTGTGCTTCCAAAAGGGTTGTTCAGCTTAGATTTATACCAGTAGTACATGAGTTGTCTTTACTTTGCACCCACTGATTTTATTCTTTTTGATCTGTGTCCGTCTGATAGATGAGAGATAATATCTCCTTGTTCTGTATTCAGTGCATCTTGAGGAGTGTAATTTTTACTACAATAAGAAAGTAGTATATAAATACAAGGGGAAAATATTCTATTTTTTTCTATGTCCTTTTGTCATAGAACCAGCTGATGACAAACAATCAGAAGCTCTTTGTGCAAGTATATAAACTCCTGTATATTTAATTTGAATTCCTTTGTAATTGTAAGAGTAACACATATTTATTATAGAAAATTTAGAAAAACAAAATATACAAGGTAGAGAAAGGAAAAAAGGAATAATACTACTGCATAGATAAATCACTGTGAACATTTTGACATATTCTTCCAAGTTTTTTTTTTAATGCATGTATGTATATATTGAAAAACCTGGTATCAGCTTTTTGTGGTTTGCTTATTTCCACTTCATAGTATATTAGAAATATTGTCATATCTATTAACATTTTCTTATCATAGAAATGTAATGGTTGCAGAGTATTTAATTGTATCTTTGTACTTAACCAGATCCCTTTTATTGGGCATTTAGACTATTTCTAATTTTTTATTGTTATAAATAATACTATGAACACTTTATATATATAACTCTTTGCTTACATCTCTCATTATTATCTCTTATTGGATAAATTCCTAGAAGTGAAATTGTTCTAACAAATTATATGCAACTTTTAAAATGTTAAGTAAACATAATTTACAAACAAAATTACAAAAGCAGTTACTCATAGAAACAGTGTTGCATATTGTATGTAATTCAACTAGGTTTATAGGCCACCCACAAAAAAAGTAATTTTTTTCTAAACACGAAAGTCAGC
The DNA here is from genome assembly GCF_964270905.1 of Leucopleurus acutus. Taxonomy (NCBI): domain Eukaryota; kingdom Metazoa; phylum Chordata; class Mammalia; order Artiodactyla; family Delphinidae; genus Leucopleurus; species Leucopleurus acutus. The sequence continues at coordinate 71,516,281 of NC_139147.1, read as the reverse complement.
TTAACTCACATTTCATACCTCTTTATACCTAAAAACCGTGATCTCCCACATGTCTCTCTCTCTCTCTCTGTCTATGAAGAGTGTGTGTTAATGACACAAATTTTTATTGAAGTACCTCTAATCTCAGAGAAGATCTGGGGTATAGAACTTGAAGTTGCCTTAATAGGGAACTTGAAATTTGAAGGCTTGGAATTTTTTTAAGAATTCTACCCTATATTATATGTTCATGCTTGTTTTAATACAAATCTGTGGCTTCAAATTACCCACCATTAAGGAAGACCAAACCAAATAAGTTTCTATAATGTTATTCTGTTGCTTTCTGTAATCCACCTCTCCCCCCCCCACCCCCAGTATGCTAGTTCCACAAGTATAGATATAATATTGTATATACTACTACTCTTTATAACAAGGTTTCTGTGGAAATATGCATATTGAATTGCAATGTGGGATGCTAAGAACACATCTCAGGAAACAACATTTATAACTCCCCTCTTATAGCTTTACCTCCTGTTTGGAATGAGAAATCCTAAAGCTCTAATATAGTCTCATCCACATGCTTCTTCCTTTCTCTTCTGCTTGTGGAACAGCACAATTTTTATATTGTACTGACACAATGGAAGAGACTTAAAAAGATTACTTGTGTCCTTCCCCACCCCCACTCCCCTCCCCTCCTGCAACAGACACATGTTTTATAAAGAGAAGCAGAGACCATGGGGAAGATCATGGCTGTTGGGTATAAAGCCATCTGAAATAAGATTTAAATTTATCTTTGGGGAAAAATCTGACCTCAACTGTACTGGCATTGTTTTTTAAATAGGAAGGGTAAATAGTAGGATGGTGCCTTTAGGAGGGGTGAGAAGATGTGTTATAGATCATCACAAAATCAATGTTGAGACTAGAAGAATGGCAGCAGTGTTGGGGCCAAGGATTTGTTTCCTAGGGTTCATTTCCTTTTACCGTGGCTGTATTTGGGGGCTAGATGGTTAATATTATCGCATGTTATAACGTGAAATAGGACTTTTAAGTAGTAACATACGTGTTCATTATTTTTTCAGTTCATTTATGAAGCAGTTATTCCACTGAAGCTCGGAAGAAAATATATGGTTAATATGGTAATTCACAAAAGGAACATTATTTTGAGTTCCTAAAGTAGCCAGTGATATCAAATGCAATGCTACTAATTTTAGAATCATAAATCCAGTCCTAAAAATTTAAGGCATTTCCTTACTTTTAACTTTCTCCCTTGCTCCTGTAAATTTGTAGATTTTTATTATTTGAAGGAAATGTTAAACCAAGGATTTTAACTGGTTAAACATATTTCTTACAAAAACTAGGTAATTGAGTTTTTTCATTAAAAACGGGTTTTTAAAAATGACCTACAATCATAGAGAGTGAAAATATAAGGCACAGAGTAAGAGATTTCTAATAAATACAAAAAACAAATGCTATCCAGAATATGTATAGAATTTCTACAAACAAGAAGATAACACAATAGAAAACTGAGAAAACACTTCAACTGGTACTTCACTAAAGAGGAATTACAAATGGCCGATAAATATGTGAAAACCTGCTCAATCTCATTAGTAATCAAGGGAATGGAAAATAAAACCAAACTGAGGTACTTCTCACAGATTGACAGTACCAAGTACTAGAAAGAAAGTAGAGTTGTCCCTCAGTATCCTCAGGGGAATGGTTCCAGGACCCTCCACAGATACCAAAATCTACGGATGCTCAATTCTCTTATATAAAGAAGGCATAGTATTTGTATATAACCTATGCACATTCTCCCATATACTTTAATTCATCTCTAGGTTACTTGTAAGATTTAATACAATGTAAATGCTGTGTAAATAGTCGCTGGTGCATAGCAGATTCAAGTTTTGCTTTTTGGAACTTTCTGGAATTTTTTCCCCAAATATTTTCAATCCGAGGTTGGTTGAATCTGCAGATGCAGAACCCACAGTTACTGAGGGCCGACTATAGAGAATTGGGGGCACTCATACAGTGCCAGTGGGAGTTGAAACATACTTAGTAAAGTTGAAAATACACATACTTTGTAAGCCAGAAATTCCAGGCTCTGAGGTACATACCCCAGAGAAACTTGTAGAAGTACACCAAGACATATGTATAAGAATGTTCATAACATTGTTCGTATTTGACAAAATAGAAACAACCCAAATGATCATCAATAGAATGGGTAAATCAGTTATGGTATATTTATGTGATTTCACAGCAGTGAAAATGAATAAGCTACAACTGCATGTAATTACATAGATGAACCTTGGAAACATGTTGAGCAAGTGAAGTATATGACACTATATATGCAGCACAAATATATTTAAATAAAGTTCAAAAACAAGCATAATCATTCATAAGTGCTAAAACTAAAAGCGCAAGGAAATGATTGCCATAAAAGTTAGGATAATGGTTACTTGTAGGTGAAAGGGAAAACGTTAGAGGAAAGGAGGCAGTGGGTTAAAGGTGCGTGTATTTCTGAAGTACTGAAAATATTCTTTTTTTTTCCTTTATAACATTATTTTTTCTATGCCATTTACTTGTTGCTTTTTTTTATTATAAATTTATTTTTGGCTGCATTGGGTTTTTGTTGCTGCATGAGGGCTTTTCTCTAGTTGCAGCTAACGAGGGCTACTCTTCGTTGTGGTACACGGGCTTCTCATTTGCGATGGCTTCTCTTGTTGCAGAGCACGGGTTCTAGGTACGTGGGCTTCAGTAGTTGTGGCACGTGGGCTTCAGTAGTTGTGGCTCATGGGCTCAGTAGTTGTGGCTCATGGGCTCCCTAGAGCACAGGCTCAGTAGTTGTGGCGCACGGGGTTAGTTGCTCTGCGGCACGTGGGATCTTCCGCGACCAGGGCTTGAACCTGTGTCCCCTGCATTGGCAGGCAGATTCTTAACCACTGTGCCACCAGGGAAGCCCGAAAATACTCTCTTCTTTAACCTACATTCATCACCTATATGGTTGTTCACTGTATACTTATGTTAAAAATTGTATATTTATGGTCTATTTACTTTTTTCATGTACTTCTTTATTTAGGCTTACTTATTCATTCTTAACTTGTGTATTACTCATAGCACCTCTTCTTTTTTACCTTCTCTTTTTCCATCTCCTCTCTTTACCATCCCCCTTCCCCAGTCAGGCACTTTTCTTGCTTCACAAAGAACAGTATTTTTTACTGTCACAATGAACAATATTGTCTTTTTTCATACTAGATTGGGAGCTTCTTAAAGAAGGTATATTAGTTTTCTCTTGCTGAATAAAAAAATCATTATAGACTTAGCAGCTTAAAACAACATTCATTTATTACCTTACATCTCTTTAGGTCAGAAGACTGGACTTAGCTGAGTTATCTACTCATGGTCTTACAAGACCAAAATCAATGTGTTGGCCAGGCTGAACTCTTATCTGGAGTCTTAGGGGAAGAATTTCCCGGATCATTCAAATATTGGCAGAATTCAGTTCCTTGCAGTTATAAAATTGAGGTCCCCATTTCCTTGCTGGTTGTTTTGGGGCTGCTCTGAGGTTCTGGAAGCTATCCACATTCCTACAACATGGCCGCCTCCACCTTCAAGCCAACAGTGGTGTGTCCTGCTTGGAATCTCTGACTTCTGCTATCAGCCAGAGGACTTATTTGATGAGATTGGGTCTAGCCAGATTATCTCTCTTTTGTTTAATTCAGAGTCAGTTGATTAGTAATTACTTAATCATATCTGCAAAATCCCTTCTGCCACATAAGGAATGTAATCAGTGTATATTTCATATTAACAGTCCCAAGGATTAGGGTGGGAGATCTTGGGGGCCAATTCAGGATTCTTCCCACCATAGACGGTTCTGTCTCACTTTCTTTTTATTGTACATCACTTAGTACAATACCAAATATCCTTTGAGTGTTTATTGTTTGGATGCGTGGATGGATGGATGGGAGGGTGAGTGAATGAGAGGGCAAAAACAGGAAATGAAGAGCCTATTCTCTTTCTTAGTTTAGGAAAGAGTGACAACTGACTACTGTGTGACTGGGTTTAATGAGGACCCTTGGCGCTTCAATGATACAGTAGGATTCAATCAAAACATTCTCAAGCATAATACCAGTGAATATACTTCCCTTTTATGTCAAAAGTCAGGAATTCAGACCCTCTTTAATTGGTGTCTAGAGGATAAGAGTGATGATGTTATTGATACATGTGCTAAGAGTAAGTACCCCAAAATATAACCAGTAGCAATTGAGAATTTTTAGGTGTTTGAAAATTTTCAAAATAGGGCCTTGATTTGGTAATAAAAGAAGTAAAACAAATTTTAAACTCCTTACAGTGAAGTAGGCTTTCCATGTATATTCAGTATTTATAACTTTGATAATTACAAGTTTTTGTAAGGCTCAGATATCCAAGGAGACTCTTAGCCTGGTAAATATGTGATCCTTTTTCTAGATCAATAACATTGTGATTTCTGGTCATCTATTATCAAGTGACAGACCATACTCAAACTTCAGTGTGCATAAAATCCCCCATTGCAATTTTAAAAACATGTACATTCCTGAGTCCAGACCCTAGAGAGTCTTATTCAGGAGACCTGGGGTGGGGTCCATTAAGCTGCATTTTTAACAAGCAACCTGTTAGTTCTAGGTGCAGTTGGCCTAAGAGCTACCACTTAAGAAATTCTTCTATAGACTCTGCTACTTTACTCTAAAATTCATTTAGGAAAATAGTAATTTTTCACTTCCTAAAGATACCTTGATTAGGTAAGCCAAAGATTTTATTCAATTGAAAACAAATTTTTTTAAGTATAAAAATACAGACTTTATTTTGCAAAACTGGGTACTTTGATGTAGAATAAACACTTGAAAGGTTGGTTTATTTGTTTTAAAGGTAGTGTCACTGAAGAACTGTGTTGTTACAAATAGATAACCAATTTACATGAAGAAATAAACTATGAAAATTGAGCATGTATGGTTAGTCAGGGTCTTAGTTACGAGCAGCAGAAACCAGCTGTGGTTATGAGTAGCCCACGAAATCTCTGGGAGGACTGGAGAACCAGGCTGGAAGGATAAGTAACCAGGAATAATGCCCAAAATCATGTGCCAGAACTTATCCTGTGAAGACACCACAAGCATTGCCACCTGGGGACAGATACCTCAACTTGCACCACTAGCACCAGTGAATGATAATGGATAACTCTATACCAGCACTGGAGCATTTGCCACCACTACCTGTGAAAATTGGGATGTATTGTTTCCATTCTGCTTTCAGTTCAAGGTTAGGGGAGGATGTGTCTACTTGGGGGAACCTAGATCATGTGCCTGTGCCTCTAGCTGCAAGAGAGTTTGGGAAAGCAAGCATACTGTGTGGCATTTCTCAGCTTCTGTTGAGGTAAGAACTCTGTTTCAGAAAAGGAATAGTGTTTAGATCCTGGGCAGCCTAAAAAAATGGCATGTGTCTAACTACAAGTTGTATTTAATACTAAAATCAGGTAACCAGTCAGGCCTTTAGTGGAGTGTATAATTATCATAATGCACATAAGCAATATATATGATGTGACGATAGGTAGTTTACTGATTGTAATTAGTGTAACTTTTCTACAACTAAACGTTCTATTGCTTGGTTCAGTTGGGAGAGGAGGAAAAGATTATTAATTGACTCTTTTCAAGGGGTACCTTCAGTTTTCCTTTTTTTTTTTTTTTTTAATTCTGAGAGTACCTTCAGTGTCTTTTTAAGATCTGAAGGCTGCATTAATTTCAGAAGAAGGATGAACAGTGTTGCCTACCTCCTGTCCTTTCAATTGTCTGCTGTGTCCCAAATCCCAGTACCTAGGGACAGTATTCTATTGTCATTTTCGCCCCATAGTAAGAAATTTTTGACAACAAATGTTTATTTATATATTATGTGCATATACTAATATACTAAAATTATATGTATTATAAAATAGACATGAAACATAAAATTTAAAGGAGAACTTAAGCATAAGTAGAAATAAAAGTTCTAATGTTTTTCTTCCACACTCCAGTGGATCATTTGATGTAGCCCCTGGCTAGTAGGCTCACATTCCTCCTTTGAAGACTGCTGTGATTCAGACAGTGATTAGCCTCTTCATGATCTTTCAGTAGGAGAAAGGGAATTTTTTTTTTTTTTAATTTTTGGCTGTGTTGGGTTTTCGTTACTGCACGCAGCCTTTCTCTAGTTGCGGCGAGCAGTCTTCTCATTGCATGGGCTTCTCTTGTTGCGGAGCACGGGCTCTAGGCGTGCGGGCTTCAGTAGTTGTGGCGCATGGGCTTAGTTGCTCCGCGGTATGTGGGATCTTCCCGGACCAGGGCTTGAACCCGTGTCCCCTGCATTGGTAGGCAGATTCTTAACCACTGATCCACCAAGGAAGTCCTGGAGAAAGGGAATTTAATGTTAAATATCCGAAAGCACTCTAGGCCCTACTTTGAGGCAATATGGGAAATAAGAGACCGTCTGAAGTATGGAACCCAAGGGTAGAGAGCTGTGACCTCTTGAAAAGGAAGGATATTAGAAGACAGAGACTTAAGGAATTTCTTGAAGCGATGCTATAGATGACGAGGGATTCCTTTTATAGCATGTACAAAACAAACCATTGTGTATATGAAGTGGGCTGAGCTGCTCCCATGGATTTGAAGGGGTGGGGTTGAGTAGGGTAGGGGCAATGTTACTTTGGGAGTAAGAAGATGTTTCTTCTCTGACTGCTTTTAAGATTGTTTTCCCTTTGTCTTTGATTTTCTGCAGCTTGATTATGATGTGGCTTTCTTTTTTTTTTAATATTTATTTGGCTGCGTTGGGTCTTTAGTCGCAGCACGCGGGATCTTTCGTTGCCGCGTACAGGCTCTTCATTGTGGAATGGGGGCTTCTCTCTAGTTGTGGCACGTGGGCTGTAGAGTGTGCAGGCTCAGTAGTTGCGGTGCGCGGGCTTAGTTGCCCCGCAGCATGTGGGATCTTAGTTCCCCAATCAGAAATCGAACTTGCATCCCCTGCATCGGAAGACGGATTCTTAACCACTGGACCACCAGGGAAGTCCCTGATGTGGCTTTCCTTATGTGTCCTACTTGAGGTTTGCAGAGCCTCTTGCATATGTGGATTGAAAAATTCTTGGTTGTTATTTGGTTTCAGTAACACAAGTTTTTCTGTTTTCTTGGTTGACAAATACTATCCAAAGTCATAATTACTCTTTTTGTTATGACTTGCTTTTCCTAGGGTACTATTATTACATAGTATCTTCTTTTGAAATTTTCAAGTATGATCTATGGGTCTATAAAGTTTTGTTATTCAGAGTGTGGTTTATGGGCCAGCAGTGTGGCATCACTTAGGACTGTGGTCCCCAACCTTTTTGGCACCAGGGACCAGTTTCATGGAAGACAATTTTTCCATAGACCGGGGGGTGGTGTGGTGGGGTGGGGGTGGTTTAGGTGGTAATGTGAGCCATGGGGAACCATGGGGAGCGGCAGATGAACCTTTGTTTGCTCGCTACTCGCCTCCTGCTGTGCAGCCTGATTCCTAACAGGTCACAGACCAGTACCGGTCCACAGCCCGGGGGTTGAGGACCCCTGACTTAGGATTTTATGAGAAATGCAGAATTTCAGGCTCCATCCCAGAATTAGAGTCTGCATCTTAATAAGACCCCCAGGTGCTTATGAGAACATTACAGTTTTGAGAAGCACTGCTCTACAGGTAATCAGGTAATTGAGGTTGCTCTTCTTTTCCCAGAGGGTCTCTGAGCTTAGTAAGTAGTTGACCCCAGTTATTCTAACCCCATGCCATAGAGGTCAACCAAATTGAGCACCCTCAACACCAGTCTGTTAAAAAAAAAAAGGGGAAAGGTGCACTAGGCAAAGAAGAAAGTTATGCCACCAGTTACTTTGTTCCAGGATATGATATGCTCATGATCTGGACATATCGTGGATATGTATATGGCTAGAATTAAATGTGATGTTAACAAGTCCTTTTGGACTGTGCCTTGGCTCAGCTGGGCCACTGCCAAAGTTATGCTCAAAAGGTAAAAAAAAGCCTTAGTATGTCATCCTATAGGTGTAGTAAGGATGCCAGCTTGTGCAGAAACCCCAACCTGTGTCCACAGCTCAATCTTCTTGTGTTTTTTGGTCCCCACTTCTATTATGAGGATTGGGGCTTTCTACCCAAAATTGTTATACCGTAAGCAGGTTTTTATTTCTCATTGGATATTTGTTTCTCGTATTTGCTTTTAGAAGCCTAATTATTACTGGTTCAGTTGTTTATCTTGCTTATGAAGACACTGTTTAGTAACAATAGAAACAATATTCTTGAGGTCAGATCAGCAGCAACCAGCATAAGTTTATTTTTGCTGTCTTATCATAGTGCTTGCAATTTGTAAACACTTCTTTATTTTCCAACATAACATAATGACAAACACAGCTTAAAGACTTACTTTCTATAGAATCTGTATCTTGATTATCCTCTCCTTTTGTCACAAAAGAAAGACAGTTTTTCATAATAGGTATAGATTTCTTCACAGCACCCTTTATGTTATCTCTGCTTTTTAGGATCCTTCTGGACTTAAGGATTTCTTAGAGATTCAAGAAGTTTATAACTGGCTCTATCTGTTGTGTTCCATACTCGCATGTCACTGCCTAAACCCTTCCCATGTGGGAGCCCTCCTCTTGAGCAAGCCTTTCCCCGTCCCAGCATTGCTGCTGAGAACTTGAAAATTGCATTCCAAGAACAAAAAGATTTTCTAGATCCATCTTGTTTCCCCCCTTCCCCCAAATAAAGCATTTGTTATCTTTAAGCAGTCTTGGTTCCTTCTAGTGAGCAATAGGATACAAGATTACGATCTGTCTACTGGAGCCTCCTTTTATATCATTTCACATGACAGCTGATACCAGACAGGATGGCATCAGGAACAACTTAGATACTTTATGTGAAGGAGTAGGAACCTTTCAAAGTCATGAATGTGGATAATTTTAACTCCTATTTGACCAAATTCTTTTCTTACTCTAGTATTAAAGCTCTTCAGTTGAGTCTCACTTATGTTCTAATCTGAGTTACCAGCTTTTCCTTTCCTTCATACCAGTATAGTCATATTTTATGTACCGTGTTACTATATATTGTTATACCAAGCTATATTTTGAGTGAAAGTATTATCAAAAGCTTCAGAAATATTGACATTTAAATGTCACCTTGTGACTGCTCATTTTCAATAAATCTCATGTATATGGTGCCACTGAACCCATATTTTTGAAGGCTCCTGAATTTAACTTCCTTAGTGTCCTCAGTGTAGTTAGTCTGATTTCCTATGTGTATCCAGTAGATTAATCAGGACCAATTTCACCAAAGATTTATTTTCTTTCTTTAAACAAAGGAATATTTCATATGAGTAATGACTTTCTAGCAAAATGTATTTAAACTAACATACTAAGTAATTTAACAACCATTACTTAAGTTCAATGTAAAATAATATTATGATCAAGAATAAATAGTATTGAATTATTTCATGTACTCTGTGCCTCAGCAAGTGATGGTTTTTGCGGAATACAGTATATTCTTTGCTGTCTTACATTATGCTGCCTTGTCAAAAAGATAATTTTTTACTTTGCCAGGGTTCTTGGTATGACTCAGAACTTTCCATTTTTCTTTAACTTGTTGTGTTACTGTTATCATTAGAGTACGTATCAACTATTATCCTTAGAGTACGTATCAAAAGTTTGAGTTATTTCTTCCTCCAGTTTCTTCTGGAGGAAGAAACCTTACAGCAACATAAATATATCGCAGTTGCAACTTCATAGTAATATAGTGTTCAAGTTTCTTAGTATATTTTCCAAATGCGGACAAACACAGAAACAGAGATAATTACAGAATACCAATCATTTAGCTTCTCTGAGAAAATAGAAAGAAGAAAAATCATATTGCTCTTAGTTGCAAACATTCAAATTATTGTCTTGGACTAGAAATCCTAGCCCTGCTCTACCAATACACCAGTCTGTTGGATTTACCCTAGCTTCCCGTAGAGCGCCGGTTGTCAAAGTGTGGTTCCTAGACTAGCAGCAACAGCATCACATGGGAAATTGTTAGAAATACATATTATTGTGTCTCACCCCAGACCTATAGTATCAGAAATTCTTGGGATAGGGCCTTGCAATCTGTGTCATAACGTACCCTCCACGTCAACCTGATGCATGCTAAAGTTTGATAGGCATTGCCATGGAACATAGAAAATCTCATAGTAATTATATAATTATTTCTAAAACTTCTCTATTAAATTCAGAGCATCAGTTATTTTTAACAGTTCACAAACTAAAGAATTTATCTAAATTCTAAAGTTCCAATTTTGAAGGGCCAATATTTTAAAATCTTTGTGGTTACAACTCTGCATAGGAAGTCCTAGTGCATTGCTTGCTGCTATATGGAAACTTTGTTATATCATTCCCCCACCATACTTATTGTTAAAACTGGAAAACTGCCTTTTGCTTTTTAGAAACCATTGAGTGGTGGGGGAGGAGTAAAGCTTTGATCACAATATAAAAACATTTTATTAAAAGTTTTATTAAATACCTCTTAAAATTTATAATAATCCCTTCCCCCCCAATGTAAAGGAATAAAAATTCCAACAGATACTGAAAAGCAGGCCAGGGAGCATGAGTAAGACTTAGAAAAGTAACCCCTATCGCTTCCCGTTATAATTTTCAGCCTTCCTATTTTAAGATGTGAAGGAAAATCCAGTCCAGTGACACAGCAGGGTATAAGTATACTGTAGTTATATAATCTATAATCCCTATGGATCTTAAAGGTAATATTTAGTAAGAGTCTCTGTCTGAAGAAGTAATTTAATGGTGCTGTATGATATCTTTTATGTATTAAATGGTATCTCTTTAAAAATCCTGATTTTCACTAGCTTAATGGTGTTGCCTATTAATCGTATGCCTGTTTTTCAGCAGTTTAAAATAGTAATTTATAGTATGATAATGTTTTGTGTAAGTATATTTATGCATGGGCTTTGAATTCAGAGATATCTAGGTTTGAATTTCAATTCATTCACTTACTAACTTTGTGTGACCCATAGGCATGTTTCCTAACCTTCCTAATGGCAGTTTCCTCATCAGGACAATGCCTGCCTCTGTAAGGATATTTTTGTGGATTAAACAAGATTATAGCCGTATGGAACAATTAACAAATGTTCTAGTGCTTATATGTGCTCAGCAAAAGTTAGCTTCCTTTCTTTTTCTCCTTTCTTTCCCCTGTTTAATTCAGTGCCATATTTATTTGGTAAGAATGTATTTTGTGCCTATGTCTCAGGCACTCTTTTAGGAATGGATATAGGTTTTTTTCCCCGTGTTTTTTTTTGTTTGTTTGTTTGTTTTAATATTTATTTATTTGGTTGCACCAGGTCTTATTTGCGGCGCGCTGGATATTCATTGCCACTTGCAAGATATTCATTGCAGCATGCGGGATCTTTTTAGTTGCAGCATGCGGGATCTCTTAGTTGTGGCATGTGGGATCTAGTTCCCCAACCAGGGGTCAAACCTGGGCCCCCTGCATTGAGAGCACGGAGTCTTAACCATTGGACCACCAGGGAAGTCCCTAGTTTTTTGAAATATATAGAGATTGTTTTTTAAATATATATTGAATCTAAAATAAACCAACCCCAGTTTGTTACAAAATGTTTTCAATTTTTTCAGTCTTATTTTACATTTCATTATGGAGTCATAAAATATATATAACAAGATTAAATTGATACATTGTACTGCCATGGTTCTAAACGGACATGTGGCCCCCAATATAGAAGATAAAGATGGTTGATTGGTTACTACTGGTAATTGGTATCATGTTTTCCCAGAGTTTTTTGTTGAAGTCATTTTTTTTAATGTATGATTTAGTTTCCTTCTGATTGTACTTTAAAAGTTTCATTTTACTTTGACTTTTTGGATTATCATTTTAAGGATTTCTTTTAAAATTTCTGGAGAAATTCTTTATTTTAGTTATCTTTAGATTTTATATTACTTAAAGTAAGAAGCTATCAAATAAAAATATTATGTTTGGCTGCAAATTTTCCATCATTAATAATGATATTTGTAAAATATATACAATGTCCTTTTTCAAAAAACAGAGTTCTCATCCTTTTTCATTACACAATTTTCACATTTCAAAATAAGGTGACTTTATCATCCCAGTGCAGCATATGTCACCAACAAAAGAAGATTAGAACCCAGGTCTCCAGACTACAAAGATAATTCTCTTAACTAAGTTAAATTAGAGTTCTAAGTTTGATTTAATTTTTCACCCTTCTTGTTAAATTTCTTTAATATTTTTATCATAGCCCAGCTTTAGAAATATGTACCAAAATTTTATCAACCTACATACATTTTTCAGCTTCCCACACTCCTAGGATATGTGGAAAACAAAAATGGCGGGGGGAGCTATTTTTCCAAATCATTCAGTATACATTATTGCTTTTCCTGGGTAATATGTATGCAAAGTGGTAAAGCATGGTGTGTAGGCCTTCTTAAACTTCAGCATCCTTGATAGCTTTTCCAGTAAGACTTTTTTTTTTTTGGTTTATTCAGCGCTCAGTTCCAAACTGACTGCCCTGGAGCCTCTCCAGGCAGTGGACAGAGGGTGGATAGAAGGGCTGGAAAAAATTCAATGTATCATGGTGTTATAGAAATGAGACCTTTACTCTGGAAATAGGAATTCACGTTTCAAAAGCTGATGATTGTCAAGCTCATCTAAAAGACTTTATGAGAATGCAGAAATAGTTGCTGCTTTTTTAAAACTTGGCCATTTCTAAAACAAAATTTGTTTTTGCTCTAAATAGCCTTCATATTAATAAGCAAAGTATGTAGTTGGTTATTTTTGAATTAGTTCTCTTCTTTAAAATGTGTTGGGAGACAGCATTCCAAGCAGGAGAGAAAAAGGGGCAACTGTATCATAGTTTAAATGAAAATATAGAGTGTTGCAATGAAAACTAAAAATCCATTTACCTAGATTTAGTTGTGCTAAAAATACATGGCATTGCTCTTGTCAGTAATTAAAAGTTAAGTACTAATTTGGGGTTAGGGGGAGCCTCTTGAGATAGTAAAAAAAAAAATCTCAGACAGTTGCTAGAAACATCTTGTTTTAAGTTGTGAAGAAATAATGATCAACAAAAGCATTTACATAAAATCGGTATTTAGCAATTTTACACATATTCTGTAAAATAAAAGTTTGGGATTTGAACATTCAAGTATTAACAATGAGACCAAATTGCTATCCAGTAGGAGGCTAGGAAACTTTGGTCATCATTAGTGAGCTAAAGTATAGAAGATTACCAGTGCAAAGAAGTCCAGGATCAAGGTATCAACATGGTTGCTTCCTTCTGAGGGTCAAGAGAGAAACTGTTCCATGCCTCTGCCCTAGCTTCTGCTGGTTTGCTGGCAGTCTTTAGTGTTCCTTAGCTTTAGAAGCATCACTTTGATCTCTGCCTTCATTGGCATGTGGTGTTTTCCCAGAGAGTGCATGTCAGTGTCCAATTTTCCCCTTGAGGTAACAACATGGATCAATTGGATTAGGATTCACCCTAATGACCTCATTTCAACTTGATTCCCTCTGTAAAGAGCCTGTCTTCAAATAAGGTCATATTCTGAGGTACTGGGGGATTCGAACTGTAACATATCTTTTTGGAAAGACAAAATTCAATCCACAACAAGTGTTAAGTTCAGTTAAAGAGAAATAAAGTTCTAATTTTGCACACCTGAAAAAGAAAAAGATTACCAGTGCGATATTTAAAAACTGCATTAAGACTATAATTGGTTTTATGGAATGACTGAATTGGAGAATAAAAAGGTTGTTTGAGTATCACTTTGTCTTCATCCTTTTGGTGAATAAAATAACCTGTTATTTTTACCAGTAAATCCTCAATTTGATTTAACAATTACACTATGAAGAAACCATTTCTGGAAAGCTGATTAAAATTTTAAATAGGGTAATGATAATACACTTGGCCATAATTTAAATTCCGCATACATTTTGCAGAGAATTTTACAAGAATGTTAAGTTTTAAACAAGTGCTATTTCATGCTTTTAAAAATAAATTTAGGCTAAGCACTTAAAAAAAGAAAGACAAATACATGTTCAAAGTAAATACTAAGTCAGTAAAGGGATTCCATTGTGAAAGAAGGCTGATGATACATCTCAAGTACTGACAGAAATTAACCCCACCATAGTAAATTATAAATTCAAAGTTGAAATTCTTTCATTACACTGAAATTGTCAAAAATTTTTGAATAAACAGTCAACTGAATATTTTCATTTTATGGTATTTGTTGAGGATATAATATACCTAATAAGACGTTTCTGTGAAATTAAGTATAAATATGGGCCTGGAAGTAGGTTTAAACATTTCAATAGAGATCAAAAATTAAACCCCATACACTTTAAAAATATTAGCAGTTTATTAGGAGTTCTTCCCTTTCTCACTTGTACTAGTAACAAGTTACTGGTCTCAGTATTTTAATCTAGACAATTGGTCAATCTGTATAACTACAACAAAAAAAAAATAGGCATTAATCTTTTAATGAAAAAGGAATAATATATAGAAACCCTTAGGTTTTGGAATACATAGAAACTCTTAGATTTCTATATTTTACCTTTTCAGGTTTATATATGCAAGTCTTATATTAATAGTCATATATTTTAAGATGGGAAAACAAGTTACTTCTAACAATTTTTTTTTCTAGTAGCATGTTACTATGTTAAAAAGATTTGACAGTGCATTCATTTAACCTGGTGATCTTCTATTAACAACAAATTAAACCTTATTGTAAAGAAATTCTTTATAGTACCATGGCCAGATTTCCTAATTTTAGGGAAGGCCAGACATGCTGCAGTTAAAGTTTGTTGTGATGAGATTATAATAAATTTGTTCAAAGAGTTTATGAAGTTTTAACTTTTAAGGTGCTAGAGAGAAACATAATAAGATATCACTGTATCATCTAAAAATTTGACTGTTTTGATCATAATCTATACTTTAAATTTTGTAACTGATTAAAACCAAGATCTGCCTCATAATAAGGCTCATTTTGGCATCTCTGTAAATGCTGCTGTGTGAAAGTAAAAATAAGGAAAATAAGTTGTGATAGTCACATTCATAACTTTCATTAAAAAATATGTATTCCCTGAATTAGTCATATCAGGTGGTCATCATTCAGTATGAATTCCAATGTTATAAACAAAAATAAGACATTAATGGATTTTCTCTACTTATTTTTAACAGTCTACTTCATTTTTGCTGATTATCAACATCCCTATTATTGAATTCCTGGGCCCTTCTAGTTCACATTGCTTTTGACTTTGGGGATTGTTAATTATAGAGATTGGATCTTATTAAAGTATTTGCTTCACTCAGAAGTCAGATAGGTCAGTGGCACTCCCTCTTAAAACGTGCCTAATCTTTTTTTCTTAGTAATGACACCATTCATGGTGGTCTGAATTTTTATACTCTAATGTAGAAATTAAAATTAGCATCGTGTTGAGATTTTGAAATTTTTTCAGTCCTTGAAGTTTTTGCTACATACCCTATACACTTCCCATTATTTTCTTCCTCTAAGGAATCAAGAGATTTCTTCAAGGTCCTTGCTTTCTGAAAAGGAAGAGCAATCTTATGACAGACCATTTGTTTTTTTCTTTCTCCCTCTCCAACAGGTGGGCAGTGGTCAGAGTCCTGACTCTCCTAGTCCTTCTCTGACCTCACGCCAGCAGGAAGGCAGAGGGCTCCTCGTTACTGTTGGTTAGAGGTGGAAGTCCAGGCTCCCCATAATGTCTCCACTGATCCCACATGATGGGGAGTGGGGCCACATTACCTTCTAGTAGGCATATAAGTCCCGGCTCCTTCCTTGACCCTCTTTGACACCACACCAGTGGAGACTGGTGGGGAGCCACTAAAATGTTAAGTTACAGTTCTGCAAGGGTGGAAGTTTAGGCTCCCAGTTAGCCTTTGTTCCATGGGTGGGATGAGGCCACAATTTTTTTGTGAGATGTTTGGCTGAAGTAGGGTGGTTACTGTCTAAAAGTTTTCTGTCTTGTTAAGTTGCCCCTTTCCTGGTCCTTTGGACAGAGAAAGCAGGCTTTTGTTGGTTTGTTTGTTTGTTTGTTTGTTTTTGTCTCTTCCCATTGGTGTTTCTGGATTGCCAACTTGGAGATGTCAGCTCCAAGTCTAGGATACATGAGGCAAAAAGAAAACCCAGGGAACTGATCACCATGTCATTCCTTGGGTCTTGAAGTCCTTAGTTGTCTTGTTTTAACCCTTTAGAATCTTATGTTTTGGGGGTTTTTTTTTTTGAGGTATGCGGGCCTCTTACTGTTGTGGCCTCTCCCGTTGCGGAGCACAGGCTCCAGACGCGCAGGCTCAGCGGCCATGGCTCACGGGCCCAGCTGCCCCGCGGCATGTGGGATCTTCCCGGGCCGGGGCACAAACCCGTGCCCCCCTGCATCGGCAGACGGACTCTCAACCACTGCACCACCAGGGAAGCCCTAGAATCTTATGTTTGTTTTAGATGTGATTGCCAGGGTTTTTAGTTTAGTAATAGGGAAAAGTACATCTGCTTTATCTTCCTGGAAGCAGAAGTCACTGATTGGCATTTAAAATTATATAAATTTACTACCTTTAGCTAAAAACAATTTAAAAAGAATATCCATATGTAAGTAATATGACTTTAAAATGAAAAGCATTAGATCTAGTATTCTCATTTCTGACCTTTCTGGGTTATATAATTAATAGCTAAAATAAAATGATTTTTATTGCATTCTCTCAAAATTTTCATGTCAATGGCATAGTGGTTGAAAGCATAAAGGAAATAACTAAATATAGAGTGTTTTTTGGATTTAAAATTTTGGAGCAAATTTAAAGAGAAAGTTTAAAAAGTGTAACAAACTTTTATCAGCCATCACAGTATCTTCATTTAATGGGCAAATGTTTATGTTCTTTCTCCTTGGTATTTGTTAGCCTGTGGGAAGCACCCTAAACAGTATCATTGGGATTTGTTAAATAGTTACCAAATCATATTTTAAGTTATTACTTTTATATAATTCTTTAGGGACTTGATCTTCCTTAAGAACTTTAGTTTTTATTTCTTACTGTATTATTTCATATTGAATGTGTATTTTAGAAACTTTTAATAATTTGTATTTACCATTTCTTTATGTGTTAAAGGATATTATCCCTATAATATTCTTCTGAAGTTTGTATAGCTTAGTGTTAAAAATCTCTTATACAGAATATTTGTCATAATCTCAGGCCCTTTTAACATTCACAACAGTGACTGTTCTCATACAAAGTGATAGTACTGTATATGTGGGTATTGCATAATGGGCTTTATTTGGTAAGGATGATGTCATTGCGTGGGATGGCCTGAAGGAGTTATTAGAAGAACATAAGACTTTTAACTTTTAACTACTAGCATTTCTTAATAAATGCCATACAGTTGAAAACATTAATTTGTGTTTGGACTGGCTTAGCTTTAGAGATTTAAAGAAATAAGTTCTACTGTTATAATTACAAAGCTGAATAGAATGAAATATCAAACACTTTTTTTTTCCCTGGGAAAGAGAAATGGAGTTAGGAAGGAAAGAGATAATAAACAATTTACATTTTTTTTTACACAGTTATGAAGCTAACTTTTTGAGATTTGGGATTACAGAATACTTTCTGTGGTTTGGGTTTTTTTTTAAAGATTTATTTATTATTTATTTTTCTTTATTTTTGGCTGCTCCGGGTCTTAGTTGCGGCACACGGGATCTTCATTGAGGCATGCAGGATCTTTTGTTGCAATGCACGGGCTTCTCTCTAGTTGTGGCGTGCGGGTTTTCTCTCTCTAGTTGTGATGTGCAGGCTCCAGGGCTCATGGGCCCTGTAGTTGTGGCGTGTGGGTTCCAGAGTGCATGAGCTCTGTAGTCTTGTGGCATGCAGGCTCTCCAGTTGAGGTGTGCAAGCTCAGTAGTTACAGCACATGGGCCTAGTTGCCCCATGGCATGTGGTATCTTAGTTCCCTGACCAGGAATTGAACCTGCGCCCCCTGCATTGTAAGGTGGGTTCTTTACCATTGGACCACCAGGGAAGTCCCCAGAATACTTTGAATTTTTGTTTCTTTAATTTCTGTATTATTTGGTTTATTGCCAAGGTATAAGATACGGCTTTTAGAAAAGTCCATAATTTTGGAGGAAGATTTTTAACGTACATATCATTAAAAAGAGGTAGATTACATTTATTTTCTACTTTGAGTACTATACATTTTTTATTGTGATAAAATATAGGTAACAAAATTTACCATTTAAATCATTTTTAAGCGTACTGTTCAGTGGCATTGAGTAGATTCACATTGTTGTGCAACCATCACCACTGTATCCATCTGCATAACCTTTTCATCATCCCAGAGTGAAACTATATTAAACAGTATCTCTCCATTACCTCTTCTCTCTACGACCGGTAACCATTCTACTTTCTGTCTCTGAATTTGAGTATTCTAGGTGTCTCATATAAGTGGAATCATACAATATTTATCCTTTTGTGTCTGTTTTGTTTCACTTAACATAGTGTTTTCAAGGTTCATCCGTGTTGTAGCATGTATCAGAATTTCATTACTTTTTAAGGCTGAAGAGTATTTTGTTCTATACATATACCACATTTTGTTTATCCATTCATCTGTTAATGGACGTTTGGACTGTTCATTGGGTTGTTTCCACCTTTTGCCTATTGTGAATAACGTAGCTGTAATATTGGTAGACAAATACCTGTTCGAGTCCCTACTTTCAGTTCTTTTGGGTATATACTCAGAAGTGTAGTTGTTGGATCATAAACATAATTTCATGTTTAATTTTTTGAAGAACCACTCTACTGTTTTCTATAGCAATTGTACCACTTTACATTCTCACCAGCAATGCACAGGGGTTCCATTATTCTATATCCTCACCAACTCTTGTTATTTTCTGGCTTTCGCTTTTAATAATGGCCATCCTTGGGCTTCCCTGGTGGCACAGTGGTTAAGAATCTGCCTGCCAATGCAGGGGACACAGGTTCGAGCCCTGGTTGGGGAAGATCCCATATGCTGCGGAGCAACTAAGCCCGTGCGCCACAACTACTGAAGCCCGCGCACCTAGAGTCCATGCTCTGCAACAAGAGAAGCCACCGCAATGAGAACCCCTCGCACTGCAACAAAGAATAGCCCCCGCTCGACGCAACTAGAGAAAGCCCACGCACAGCAACAAAGACCCCACGCAGTAAAAAATAAATAAATAAAATTTATTTAAAAAAAAAAAAATAATGGCCATCCTCATTGATATGAAGTGGTATCTCATTGTGGTTTTGATTTGCATTTCCTTAGTGATTAGTGATGTTGAGTGTTTTTCCATGTTCCTTTTAGCCATTTGTATATCTTCTCCGGAAAAATGTCTGTTCAAGTCCTTTGCCCATTTTTTAATTGGGTTGTTTGTTTTTTGGTGTTGAGTGTTATATATATATATGTGTGTGTGTGTGTGTGTGTGTGTATAATATTCATTCTGGATATTAATCTATCATTGATTTACCCATTTTATTTTTAATTCATGTTGCAGAGGATTGGTGGTGGTGTGGGTGTAATCTGACCTGGTCTGTAGGTATCTCTCCTATATTTCCTCAACTGCTATTAAGGATCTTTTCTTATGATTTCCTTCATGGAGCCCGCATTTTAAAGATTAATTAATTATCTACCAAACTTTGTTTATTCAGAAATAATTAATTTTCCAATTTTTAATTTAAAAATAGCTGATTAGAGAGTTGAACAGCATGATATATCCAGTGTTGGCACACTGAATTAACTTAATTCTAGCAAATAAACTTGACCTTTTAATAAGTCAGATATTGTGTTAGATGCTAAAGACACAAAGCTCTTGGTCTCAAGGAACTTAAAATCTAATGAAGAATTACCCTGCTGTGTGATAATTGCTACACTAGAGTAATAGAAACACAGTGGGCAAATCCTTTGAGTGCCTAGACAAGTCAAGGGAAGTATGAGATTATGCTTGAGATGGCTCTTAAAGGAGGGGCAGGAGTTTACCAGGGTATCAAGAATGAGGAGAGCCCTGGAATTCAGTGTTACTTCCTTTGAGAGGGTTCCCAGGGTAAATGTTACTGGTATATATGACTCTGAAAAGCTGGGAGGGAAGGAGAGCCAGCCCCTGTGGATGAAAGGGAGAAATTAAGAACATTGTGAGCTGAGCAAACATCCTAAAGATGTCTCACTATATATGTACATTTATGATAATAAGCAATACACAATGGCTAAAACATCTATTTTTTTAAATGAGAGATTTGGCCCCTTTTTCCTGTGTGCTTTAGGTAACCTGCACATGCATAAGAGCTGGAAACACTGAAGAACACTATATGTCAGTAGAAATGAATAAGTACAATTATTTAAGTTTTAATTTAAAACATTTGCATTAATTGGTTGAATGAATTTAACTTATTTTGGGTGTGATTCAAATAGGTGGTTCCTTTTAATGGAAATGTCACCACATTTTTTCTTCTGATAGCTTACATGAGAATAGGGAGAAGAATAGACAGGTAGAGGAGAGTACGATATTAGATCTGATGGGTCAAAGGAAATGATCTCAGGCACCTTATTATAAAAGTCAGACACTGGTCTGAAAAAAAAGAAGGGTGCCTCCTGCAGCACTAAGGAGAATCAAGAATGGTGATTGGGCTTCCCTGGTGGCACAGTGGTTGAGAGTCCGCCTGCCGATGCAGGGCACACGGGTTCGTGCCCCGGTCCGGGAAGATCCCACATGCCGCGGAGCGGCTGGGCCCGTGAGCCATGGCCGCTAAGCCTGCGCGTCCAGAGCCTGTGCTCCGCAACAGGAGAGGCCACAACAGTGAGAGGCCCGCGTACCGCAAAAAAAAAAAAAAAAAAGAAGAAGAATGGTGATTGTAACAGTTTGACTGTATCTGAAAGAAGGGGCAAAATTGAGCAGAGAGCAAAGAATGAATTTGTTGAACTAAACACAGAAACACTACTTAGATATTTATAATTATTTTCTTTTAAGAGATTTAATTTATAAAATTATTTAAGTTATTGACAAGTTTTTGTGTTATAAAGAATTAGGGTTTTCTTTTTCTTTTTGCCAGCTTATGAGGAGTGAGCAATATCATATTAGTAAAATAATTATATTATTTTTCTGGACCTTGTGACCTTCACAGCCTCAAACAGAAATAGGAAGTCAGAAAGTTAGCTGGGAGGAAAATGTCACATCAGTTAAATAAGTGTTTCCCAAAAACTTTTTTCAAGTTTAAGAAGCTACATTACTGTCATCTTTGGGCTCCAGGTTTGTCCCCCGAAAGTAGGAATCAACTACTCCTAATTCATAAAATCATAAAGTTATTGAGCAGTTAATGGGAGAAATAGACTTAAGAAAAAAGTACCTTTTAACATGCTTTTTACCTGAAAAAAAAAAAAGTAAAATAATTGAAAACATCTCAGTGAAAGTGTTAGAGAAAAAGATTCTGAAATGTTGTAGAGCTTAAGATATATATAATAAATGGTAGAGCTAGGGCTGAAGTCTGGCTATATCTTAGGTCTCATTTAAGATAATAGTTTTTCTCTAAATTGCATTGTTTTGGGGTGTAGTTTTGAAAACTTTTATTGGCAGGGTATGTAATGAGCCATATTTCAAGATGAAAGAAAATATTATGAGAATTGGATAACACTTGTAAGGATGGTCTTTGTAAACTCTAAAATTGAGTTTATTTTCCAATATTATCTAAAACCAGAATCCATTCTAGGCAGAAATTCATGTTCTTTCCTGTGTGAGCAAAGAGAGTCTTTTAAGTTGGTTGACTTTTTTAATCTTCTCTGCATTATTTGAAAAGGAAAACTATGTAATACATTTGAATGATATGTAAAAATAAGTGAGGGGAGAAAAATTTAATTAGAAAATTACAGGAATATATACACATATGTATGTGTGTAAATATATACATGCCCTTTCTTATCAAGATTTAAGATTAATACTTAGTGATCTTTATTGTCATATACCTCTTCAACTAACATGTTTCACTACAGATAGCCACATGTATTTATGGTGATTTAAATCCTTTAGATAATCTGTACCTATCATGATATGGCAGGTTATAGTTTTCTTTAATTGTTCTGCCAGAGCAGAACTAGGGTGCCCTTTTCTCCAGCCTTCAATAGCATTTTTTTTTTCCACTGCCCTCCAGCCTCCACTAACAGGCACTGGGAGGCCCCTTAGGGCCACTGCCTGCTGCCTCATTTTAAGCCAGTGCCAGATGTTTTATTGTTACACACCACTTCCAGGTACCAATTTCTGTTTTGTTTTTCAGTTGCTGTATAACAGACCGCTACAAAGCTTAGTGGCTTACAAAAAAAGCCCAACGGTCATTAATTCTGAAACTTCCCTTGGGATTGGTGGTTTTCCCTTTTGCCCCCTACCCCACAAATCTAATGCCACAGATGTTGCTGTTACACGAGGGTGAAAAATAGCTGATTCTAGAACTGGGGCACAGAAGTTGCAAGATAAGCCTGGAACATCTTGCTGTGTCAGAATATAAGAAAATGCTAGGGACTTCCCTGGTGTCTCAGTGGTTAAGAATCCGCCTGCCAATGCAGGGGACATGGGTTCAAGCCCTGGTCCGGGAAGATCCCACATGCCGCGGGGCAACTAAGCCTGTGTACCACAACTACTGAACCTGCGCTCTAGAGCCCGTGAGCCACAACTGCTGAGCCCGCATGCCACAACTACTGAAGCCCACATGCCTAGAGCCCATGCTCTGCAACAAAGAAAAGCCACTGCAATGAGAAGCCCATGCACTGCAATGAAGAGTAGCCCCCACTCACCACAACTAGAGAAAGCCCATGCACAGCACCAAAGACCCAGCGTAGCCAAAAAATAAATAAATAAAATTAAAAAAAAACGAAATGTGAAAAAAAATGAAGATGGCGTATCAAAAAGCTATAGGAGCTAGTTTAAAGGGGAGATCTCCTAATCAGGTCTGGGTCATAATGGATTATAACATTGAATAAAATGAAAATCCATGAGTCTATGCAGCAAACAAGTCAATAAATCAATGTACATCTATTTTTTAAAATAGGTAGGTATAAATTAAAAACATTTTGTACTTCAAAATGGAAAAAAGTTTCAACGTCATTTTTGTTTTTAATAAATTTATTTTTTTGATTTTTGTCTGCGTTGGGTCTTCGTTGCTGTGCACGGGCTTTCTCTAGTTGTGGTGAGTGAGGGCTATTCTTTGTTGTGGTGCACAGGCTTCTCATTGTGGTGGCCCCTCCTGTTGCAGAGCACGGGCTTTAGGAGCACGGGCTTCAGTAGTTGTGGCACACAGGCTCAGTAGTTGTGGCTCGCAGGCTCTAGAGCGCAGGCTCAGTAGTTGCGGTGCATGGGCTTAGTTGCTCCGTGGCATGTGGGATCTTCCCAGACCAGGACTCGAACCCGTGTCCCCTGCATTGACAGGCAGATTCCTAACCACTGCGCCACCAGGGAAGCCTCCCGATGTCATTTTTTATATACCGTAACCACTCTTTCTTATGGTTGTAACCTATCTCAGCTTTTTTTTTAACTATAAATACTTATCTATGGTTTGATACACATAATAGTTTTTCCCTCAAGAGTTGGCTTTGATTCATTTTATCTAACGCTTTCTTTTTTGGAAATAAATTTTCAATCCAGGTTATGTAGTATTTTTAAAAAAATCATAAAGGTAAAATTGTGATTTGGTCCTTTATCAGTATATTAATTACGTTATTAGTCTTACCTTAGATGAAGCTGTATAAGATGGAGGACAGGATTCTTACTCATTTCTGATTCTGGAGTTTTTGTTTCATTCATTTATTTGATCTTTTTTTTAAATAAATATTTTATTGAGTACCTACTATGTGCTATGTACTATGGCACTACTAAGTGCCAACTATACAGGGTTGAACAAAACAGACATAGTCCCTACTCAGTGAATATTTGCTATGTGAATCTAGAGTGATCATTCTTGTGCACCCCCCATTAATATTAAAGATTCTTTTTACTATTTTTTTAGACTTTTCTCTTTAGACATATTATTTTTAAACTTAAACTAGATCTAAGATGAGTTTAACTTTGAGGGTAACTTTTTTGTAAATTAGGAAAATAATCAGGCATTTGATTGCAAACAAAATGTCTTAAAACTTTTTCCATTGAAATATTTCTTTCAGTTAATTGAAACTTCCATGGTACATTTTTTAGCGAAAATTTTTCTCATATTTTTATCAGGCCAAAATAGGCTTTTTCTGCTTTGTTCAACTGAATAATACATTCAAGGGCTATGCCAGAGTGGTATAGTTGTTGGCTCATATTACTAGCATTAGCAGAAAAGATAATGGCTGGTGCAAGACCAAGGCCACATTCAGGATATGATACATAGAAGTAACTTAATAGCTTAATTGCATAGTTGCTTATTATCCAGTTTGTGGCTGGTTACAATACTTGGCAAATCTCAGTTGAGCTTGCAATCTGGAAAACAGCCTACAACTGACTACACTGACACAGAGATGGAAATTTAGGGGGCTTGTGTGGCAATAACTAGTCTTACCTGTATGTGTGAAAGCAAGTTTACTCTAGTGACACAAAGATACAGTAACCTCTCTGCTTATTTAACCTCACTGAAAGATAAGGAAACTATTTTAAACATTTTAATGTAAATCTTTAAATAAATGTTTTCTACCTTTTTTGCCTTTTAAAAGTAGAGTATACTGAAAGCAATATTCTTTTTGGTGACCAAAGATCATAAATTATTGTATTGTACTCTGTAATATTTTATTGCAGAGTACAATACCCTGAAATTAGGGGGATGGGTGTTATTTGTTTTTGCTGTATGGCTGTCAGCCTTTTGAAACTGGCTTTATGCGTGTGTGCCTCTTCGCATTTTACAGTATATGAAGTAATTTTCCATGCATTGTTTGATTTGATTCTTAGAACAATTCTAAGAAGCAGTGACAAAGAGATGAAGAGAAACGGAGAGGCCCAAGATATATTTGGACCAAGAAACTGACAATGTTTGTTAATAGAATTAGATTGGGGAAAAAAAGAAAGGTGTCAGGATGCTTCCAGAATTCTGACTTAAGCAACTGGATAGACAAAAGCATCATGTACTGAGACAGGAAATACTGGAAAAAGAATATATTTGCAAATATATAACATTGGCATTGGCATTGGCATTGTGTGTGAAGTTAGCCCTCAACAGCTAAGAAGTCTTTTTTCCCTCTATGGAAAAACATGAGGTAGTTTCAAAGCATTCAGTTTACATACAAACTCAGGACACTGGCTATAAATGAGAATTTCCTACATCAATTTAGTTACCAGGACAAATATGGTTAAATTTTATATCAGTCTTTATTTCCTTTGTTTGAACTTTAATGATTAATAAAATTGGAAATATCAGTCAGTGGTCTAGCTGAGCCCTTTGCTGTTCTCAACACAATTGAGATTCTGATAGTAAGAAGGAAGGAAAGAGCATAGATATTCAAAGGGCAATGAACTACATTTGTCATAAATAACATGACCTTTTAAAAAGTCCAAATATATTGGGTAATTATGTAAAATATAGAGTGCTTCAGTTAAAAGATTAAGATTGTCAGACAATGAAAAGAAAGCAAAATCTACCTATGTGCTGTTTATAAGAAACACATTCAAAGTGTAATGATCCAGAAAGGTCGAAATTAAAGAATAGGAAAAGGTACTCTGTAGAAATATTGACTGTGTTAGTTTTCTATGCTGTATAACAAGTTACACAAACTTAGCAGCTTAAGGAACTTCATGGTTTCTTTGAATCAGGAGTCTAGGCACAGTTTAGACTAGTCTGCTGCAAGGCTTCAGTCAAGGTGTTGATCAGGCCTGAGTCCTCATCTCGAGGTGTGACGGGGGAAGGATCTGCTTCCAGTCTCCCTCAGGTTGTTGGCAGAATTTATTTCCTTGCAACTGTAGAATTCACAGCAGCTTATTTCTTCAAATTTGGCAACAGAGATAGGACAGATCAGATAGACAGTCCTAACCACAGGAATGACATCACATCATCTTTGCAGTATTCTATTGGTTAGGAGCAAGTTAGTTACTTTTGAAGTCCCACCTACACTCAAGTGGAGGAGGGGGTATTATACAAGGGTGTAAAAAGGGATCATGGGAGTCACATTAAAGTAAGTCCACCAAACCAACCAAAAGAAGAGATTTCAAAGCAAATTACAGTACTGGGAATGGAAGAAGTAACTTAAGAATTATAAAAAGTTTGATTTATCAGGAAGGTAATAATTTAAAATTTGGGGGACTTCCCTGGCGGTCCAGTGGTTAAGACTCCATGCTTCCACTGCAGGGGGCACGGATTTGATCCCTGGTGGGGGAACTAAGATCCCACATGCCACACGGCATGGCCAAAAAAAAAAATTGATAATAATAATAATTTAAAATTTTGTAGGTACCTAATAACAAAAGTTCAAAATACATAAAGAAAGGGTTAAAGAATTAAAGAGAGAAATAGATACATAGCAATAAAAATGAAAGACTAATATACCCCTCTCCACATAGCAATAAAAATGAAAGACTAATATACCCCTCTCTCTCAGCAGTTGATAGAAAAAACTGACCAAAAAAAAATCAGTAAGGACGAGCCTTGAACAATGCAGTTAAACAAATGTGACCTAGTAGACATAACTAGAACATTATGCCAATGTAGAATAAATATTCTTGTCAGACTCACATAGAATATGTATAAAAATGGACCATGTGCTGGACCGTAAAGAAAATAAACAAACGAGAGGATTGAAATCACATAAAGCATGTTCTTTTACCATATACAGTTGTTAGAAATCATTAACAAAAAAGATAAGTAGAATATCATTATATGTTCAGAAATTAAGGAATTCATTTCTAACAGAATGAGATGAAATCATAACGGAAATTAGGAAATATTTTCTAATTGAATATTCTAATTTAAAAATGTATATATAAAGACTCATGAGATACAGCTAAGGCAGCACTTAAAGGGAATTTTATAAAAGCTTTAAGTGCATATTTTTGGAAAGAAATAAGTCTAAAAATTATTGAGCTAAGCCTCCATCTCTATAAATTAGGAAAAGAATAGCACAACCCCTCTCCCCCAATGAAAGGAAGATGATAAAGGTAAGAACAGAAATTAACAAAATAAAAACTGTACAATGAATAGGGTTAACAAAGCCAGAATGGATACTTTGAAAACACTAATGATATTTTCAAATCTCTGATGAGATTGCTCAAGAAAGAAATAAGGTACAAAAACCGAAGTCAGAAATGAAAATAGAGCCATCCCCACAGATGCTGTAAACATTAAAAAAATAAAGAAGATATTATGAACAACTTTATGCTAATAAAATGGAAAATTCTGATGAAAATAGCAAACTCCTAGACTGTAATAACTGAAAACTGGTTCAAGAAAATATATATAAAACTTTAATAGTCTTATTAATATTAAAGAAATTCAGTCAATAGTGAAAAATCTTCCTTTAGGGAAAACGTAGGCCCAGGTGGCTTCACCAGTGAATTCTAAGAAACTTTTAAAATGAAATCATTTGAAAGCTGTATAAATCCTTTCAGTCAATAGAAAAAGAGGGAATACCCCCAAACTAATACATCATGACTAAATTTATTTTATCCCAGGAATACAAGATTTAACATTAGAAAGTAAATTTAATATCATACTGATAGAATAAAGTTTTAATAAGGAAAAAAATCAGTTCTACACTAATGGAATAAATAATAGTGGAATAAAGAGTAAAATTCGATATTAATGTAGTAAAAGATTAAAATCCTATGATCATCTCAATAGATGGAGAAAAAGAGATTGATAAATATGACATTTGTTACTGATAAAAAACTCCTAGCAAACTAGGAATAGAAAGGAATTTCCTTAATCTGATAAACAATATCTACAGAAAACCTTTGAAATTGGGAACAAGACAAGAATACCTTCAATTACTGCTTTTATTCAACATTATACTAGAGGTCCTAGCCAGCACTGTAAGGGAATTAAATGGTAGATAGATAGATAGATAGATAGATAGATAGATAGATAGATAGGTAGGTACGTACGTACGTACATACGTACGTACGTACGTACATATCAGAAAGGAAGAAACAAGCTTTCATTATTCACAGAACTAGGTAATCGTGGATTTGGAGCTATCCAAATGAATCTACAGATAAATTTTATAGACTAATAAGAAGATTTATCAAAGTTGCCAGGTACAAAATCAATATATTGAAATCAATTTTATTTCTATGAGTAACTAATGGTTAGAAAATAAAACTTGAAAAATATATATCATTTATAAAATCATAAGGACCTGTGAATAAATCAAGTAAAGGTGTCATTTTTTCCCAAATTGATGTTTGATTCAGTGCAATCTCAGTAAAAGTTCGAACAAGTGTTTTTATGAGATATAACAGGCTCATTCTAAAACTTACAAGGAAATGCAAAGGACCTAGAAAGCCAAGACACACTTGAAGAACTACAAAGAGGAAGGAATACCTGTCCTACTAGAAGTGATGTAGGAGTACATCACTCTACTAGATTTCAGGAATCATTGTAAGCTATAGTAATTAAGATTGTGTAATATTGACATAAGAATATATAAGTAGTGCAATGGAACAGATTAGAGAAGCCCCCAAACAGGCCCATACAAATGTAGGCACCTGATATATGACAGGTGTTATAGGGAAATAGTTGGGGGGGGGGAGGTGATGATCTTTTCAATAACTGTCACTGGGATAAATGGGTATCCCTGTAGGAAAACATGAAATTGGCCTCCTACCTCACATCATACTAGAAAATAAATTCCTGGGAGATTAAATGTCAGACTCTAAAACCTTTAGAAAAGAATATCTTTGTGACCTTGGAGTAGGGAAGGATTTCTTTTAAAACTGCAAATACCACTAACCATAAAGGAAAGGATTAATGAAACATTTTACTCTATTAAAATTAAAGACTTTCATCAGAAGACACCACAGAGACTGTGAAACTTCAAACTACAGAGTGGGAGAACATATTTGCAACACATATAACTGATAACAGTCTCATATTCAGAATTTATAAAGATGTCCAACAAACCAAAAGACTTGAGCTGGTACTTTACAAAAAGAGAAATCTAGATGGCTAATAAACATATGAAAAGCTGTTGTACCTCATTGATAATCAGGGAAATGAAAATCACAATGAAATGCCACTGTATAAAAATCTTTAAAACATAATAAATATTAAAACATCTCAATAACAAGTATTAGCAAGGATATGAAGCCACAAGAACTCTTTGTACATTGCTGGTAAATGTGTAAATTGGTACAACCTCTTTGGAAAACAATTTGGCATGCTCTTTTGAAGTTGATGATACATAAATCTTATTACACAGCATTTTCTCTCCTAGTTCAGTGTGTAATCGAAATGTTCATCAGTAGTAGAATGAGTAAATAAATTGTAGCACGTTCATATAGAATAGTATGAAGACAGTGAAAATGAAGGAACTACTGCAGTATGCAACTACATGAATGAATCTCAAATGTTGAGAGAAGGTCACAAAAGAAAACACAAAAAGTATGCTTCTACTTTTAGAAAGTTGAGAGGTGTGCTAGGCAGAATTATGTTCCCCCCACCTTAGGATGTAGGGTGTAGGGATTAGTCTACATCCTAATCCCTATAACCTATGAATATGTTGCACTACATGGCAAAGGGGAATTAAGGTTGCTCATCAGCTGTTCTTCAAATAGGAAGATTATCGTTGATTATTTGGGAGCAGGGAGAGATAGGCAAATCAAAGGATCCTTAAAAGTGGAAGAAGGAGGCAGAAGAGGGAGACCCACAGAGATGGCAGCATCAGAAGGACTCCACCTGATATTGCTGACTTGAAGATGGAGGAATGGGGCCATGAGCCAAAGAATGTGGACAGACTCTAGAAGCTGGGAAAAAGAAGAAGACATTTTCTCCTAGAAGCTCCAGAAAGAATGAAGTTCTGCTGACACTTTTTTTTAAATAAATTTATTTATTTTATTTTATTATTTATTTTTGGCCTCATTGGATGTTCGTTGCTGTGTGTGGGCTTTCTCTAGTTGTGGCGAGTGGGGGCTACTCTTCATTGCGGTGCATAGGCTTGTCATTGCGGTGGCTTCTCTTGTGGAGCACGGGCTCTAGGCGCCTGGGCTTCAGTAGTTCTGGCACACAGGCTCAGTAGTTGTGGCGCACAGGCTCAGTAGTTGTGGCGCACAGGCTTAGTTGCTCCTTGGCATGTGGGATCTTCCCAGACCAGAGATCAAACCCGTGTCCCGTGCATTGGCAAGCAGATTCTCAACCACTGTGCCACCAGGGAAGTCCCTAAGGAGCAGTTTGTAATTGAAATTAATTTCTTTCATTTCTTCAGTTTTTAAAATCATACTAACAGAATTTAAATAGGAATTTATAAAATAATTTTTGTTGTATTTTGTATTAAATAAGTTATTTACCATGTGATTCTGTAGGAATTTTTTATTTTTTAAGGGAGGGCAGCAAGCGTGGGTGACAGTTTACAGCTGCATCTTTTTTTTTTAAGCAGAGGTCTTCTTAGAAGCCCAAATGATTTAAATTTATTTATTTATTTATTTACGGCTGTGTTGGGTCTTCATTTCTGTGCGACGGCTTTCTTTAGTTGTGGCAAGCAGGGGCCACTCTTCATTGCGGTGCACGGGCATCTTACTATCGCGGCCTCTCTTGTTGCGGAGCACAGTCTCCAGACGCGCAGGCTCAGTAATTGTGGCTCACGGGCCCAGGTGCTCTGCGGCATGTGGGATCTTCCCAGACCAGGGCTCAAACCCGTGTCCCCTGCATTGGCAGGCAGATTCTCAACCACTGCGCCACCAGAGAAGCCCTGTAGGAAATTTTTATTTGTAAATATTTGATGCCCTCTGTTACCTGGGCTTTAACTTTTTCCTAATGAGTACAATATGGGGAGGCATTTTGGTAAGATGGTGGTCTTTCCCAACTTCAATTACTAACTACTACTACTACTACTACTTCAGAGTGAAGCAACTTGGAGGCTCACAGGCTGGTGGGACCTGTAGGGAATATGTGAGTCTGGGGGATATACTGGGATCCAAATGAAAATAAGAGACAAAAACCTATGGCAGTTATCAAAACTTTTGAGTTCTCAGGAAGAACTGTGCCCCAGAGGGGAAGCTTAGTTCCAGTGCATCATGGAGCTTGCTTCCACTGTTTTGATGTTGAATGCCATTCATGGTACTCTAGCAGCTTGATCTGAGCTCCAAAGATGAGGCAAGCCATGAATTGGCAAAGGAAGATAATTCATTTAAAGGAACTCCAGCAGCCAGAGAGGATGAACACGGATTACATCTAGAAGTGACTTCAATGAAATAGAACTATTCGAAGAGATAGATGACAAATTTAACAAATAAAACAAAACAGAATGTTCCAGTAATCCCGCTCCTGGGCATATATCCAGAGAAAACTCTAATTCGAAAAGATACATGCATGCACTCCAGCGTGCATAGCAACACTATTTATAATAGCCAAGACATGGAAGCAACATAAATGTCTATTGACAGATGACTGGATAAAGATGTGGTGTGTGTGTATGTATGTATGTGTGCGTGTGTGTGCACACACACGCGCACACACACACAGTGGAATATTACTCAGCCATAAAAAAGAATGAAATAATGCCATTGCAACAACATGGATGGACCTAGAGATTATCATACTAAGTGAAGTAAGACAGAGAAAGACAAATATCATATGATATCACTTATATGTGGAATCTAAAAAAGTGATACAAATGAACTTGCTTACAAAACAGAAACAGACTCACAAACGTAGAAAACAAACTTATGGTTACCGAAGGAGAAAGGGGAGGGAAGGGATAAATTAGGAGTTTGAGATTAGCAGATACGAACAGCAAGGTCTTACTATATAGCACAGGGAACTATATTCAATATCCTGTAACAAACTCTAACGGAAAAGAATCTGAAAAAGTATATATATATCAAGTTTTATGAATCACTTTTCTATTCACCAGAAACTAACACAGCATTGTAAATCAACTATGCTTCAATTAAAACAAAACAAAACTAAACTAAATTATCCTGAGATTCTCAAGAGAAACAGGGTGACATGCTTCTAATCATAGCATGAAAGAATTAAAAAGTGAGGGGAAAAACTTTTCTATATATTAATTTAAGGAGAGAATGATTACTGTTGAGACTCAGATTCGTGGTTTGGAACATTAAGTGGAAGAGTATATCAAAACAGAAAAAAAATATAAAGAAGGAGAAGGAGCAAATGGAGGAGATGCAACAACTAAAGGTATAATAGAGGAGAATTTCTCTGGTTTAAAGAAGGATTGAAAGAACCAACTGAGTTCTGGACCAGAGTGTTAATTTAAGGGTGGAGGGAGACAAAGAACAAGCTGCTTACAAAGGAAAAATAATCAGATATGTGCTGGACTACTCAGTGTGACACTGGAAACTAGAAGATAGTAAAATAACGTCTACAGATTACCAAGAAAAGAACTGTCTATATATACCTAGCTGAAATATCATTCACTTGTTATGGTGAAAGCAAGGTACTTGCAGATGTGCAGGAATTCAGATCCTCCATCTAGGGAAAGTTAAAGGATTCTCACCAAATAATTCTCAACAGAGAATTTAAGAGGCAGAAGAAGAGAGAAAACGGTAGAGATCAAATGAATCTCACAGTGTATTTAATTAAATCTAAATGGTTAATGATAGAGTGACTGTATTTCAGCATACATCTTTGTCCTCTTCATTTTCTGAAAGTTTGCAGCTGATGGAAAAGCTTGATTTGACTCAGGTTCTGTCCCTTTGGCAAGACCATAAATGATGTTCTGTTCTTCTAATGGGGGGCATATACTTTCTGATTATCTTTTTGTAAAGATAACATCATTAATACTCAATTCTGGATCCATTAATTCATTGAGAGTTGCAAAATGCTATATTCTAGCATTATTTTTCATTTATAGCTAGAACACTTATATAAAGATGCTTCCCTTTATCTATTTGGTTACTCAGTGATACAGTTCACATAGGGAAGGCAAGGTAAATGTTTGCTTCCCCCCCCCTTTATCAGCTTACAAGGTAATTAATTGGTTCTTTATCATCTTTTGGGGAGGATAAATTCAGTAATATGTGATAGATTTCAATTCGCTGCAATTATTATTATTGTTTTTCGCTGCAATTATTATCTTTATTGAAGCTCAGATTATCTCATCTTTAGCCAGTGGGAGCAAAGATGGTTCCTGAGTCCTTTTGACATGACAGTGATACTTTTTTGTTTTTGCGGTACGCGGGCCTCTCACTGTTGCGGCCTCTCCCGTTGCGGAGCACAGGCTCCGGACACGCAGGCTCAGCGGCCATGGCTCACAGGCCTAGCTGCTCCGTAAAGAAAGGGACAATATTTTTTTTTGTTTCGTTTTGCTTCGCTTTTCTGAAAACCTTAGAATGTTGTCTGAGCTTTTGGGAAGGTGGATTTTACGGATCCATTTGTTTTCTAGGATATTTGGTACTTAGCATGATCTGTGATGTAATTTTTAAGCTGGTATTCCTTGCAATTTATGTTACTTGCAAAGAATAATGGTTTTATTTTTTAGTATGTGTAGAGACCCAAAAGGAATCAGCGTTTCCCAGCAACAGGTATAGAGGCATATGTTAAAATGGTTTATTCAATCATTCAATATTTGAATATTTAATCTGGACCAGTCTCCACAATAGGAGCTCTAGGAAATTCAAACAATTATGAAACCTGCTTTTTTATTTAAAATTTCAGTAAAATAAGTTCCAAGGATTGATTTTAAACTTAATTTATTTTTTCTTTCAGATCTGTCACGAAATCGCCTCTCAGAAATTCCCATAGAAGCATGTCACTTCGTTTCTCTTGAGAATCTCAATTTATACCAAAATTGTATTCGGTATATACCAGAGGCAATTCTAAACTTGCAAGCTCTAACGTTCTTAAATATTAGGTAAGGATTTTTTCTTTTTAATTTTTAGTTTTGTGTGATCTTTTCAATTTTCCTCTTCCCTTTCACTAAAATTTACATTATCTGGGGAATTCCGTGGCGGTCCAGTGGTTAGGACTCCATGCTTCCACTGCAGAGGGCACGGGTTCAATCCCTGGTTGGGAAGCTAAGATCCCACATGCCATGCGGCCAAAAAATAAAAATAATAATTAAAAAAAAATTTATATTGTCTGTTTATATCAGGAGTATCTCGACATATTCTTAGACTAAATTAGCAGTATTTTCTATATCCCTCTAGTTTCTCCCTTTGTCTTTGTGTTTGTAATAATTAACAAACTCTAAGAGACATTAGCCTAATAGACTTGGAGCAGTCTCGTAGCAGTGGTTTTCCGATTACATTTTCAAGTAAGCTTCATCAAATGAGAATAGTACATCTGAAATTACTTTGTTTGGTTTTTGTGATTATGTATTTTTGTGTACTAAGTTCTGAATATATAAATGCATTTATTCAACTCACCTACTCCATTTTTTCACATCTTACAAGAATTCTTTTGTTATTTTATTTCATTATAAAAGTTATAAATGTTGACTGGAGAAGATAAACAAATGTAGAAAAGTAAAGGAAATTCATCAAAATGTTGTGTCTGAGTTATATAATTATAGGTGAACTTCTACTTTTTTGTAGGCTTTTAGTCAAATTTTTAAATGAGTTTTTCCCCTTCTCATTAAATATCCTTTGGAAATATTTTTATATGTAATCATTTTAATGTACAGTTTATATGTTTCTGAAACTCATTTTCCCTCTCGGATATTTATTCTCTCAGTTTTTTCCCATGATCAAAGTAGCACTAGTAGACAGTTTTGTATGTGAATGTCTAATTATTAGATTTTAAAAGTTGTAAAGGCTTATGATCTGTGTTAGTAAAATCATCAAAGATCTTGAAAAGGGGGGGCAATTGTTACTAAGGATTAAGATGTTAAATCTGCATAAGTAAAATTTTAACTTATTTTTATCCTAATGATAGATGTGTTTTTTACTTTCAGTTCTGATTTGTATATTTTTGTATAAATAAAAATTCCTTACCTATCCTTCAGTTAATATGATATATTTGAAATCACAATCTGTCCCTTATTTCCCATAGAATTATATTTGGGTCGTTTATGTACATTTGGTTATAATAATGTAATGATGAGGGAAGTAAATTACAGACACTTTGTATATAACTCTTCGGAAGGAAGAGGAGAGGATGTTAGTTATCTACCCTATTTTAAAATCATTTTTTCCTATATAAATTTAATAAAATAATAATATGTTTTGTTTATATGGCACTTCATTATTTACAAAGGAGTTTTGTGGTGCAAGAGTCCTGTAAGCCCTGTGATTTACAGCTGAGGAATCTGTGTAGGATGCAGATAAATTAAATGCTGTGCCTAAAAACACAAAAGCTGACAAGTGAGGAAATGAAGACTTGAACTCAAATCTAATATCCTGTTTGTTCCTTGCAAGACTTAACTTTGTTAGTATACTTAGTATAGAATGAGAAAGATGGCAGTTTTTTTCCTTGAGTGGTGGGCTCTGACTTTTCTCTTTTTCTACTTACCCATTTAGTCGAAACCAGCTGTCAACATTGCCAGTACACTTGTGTGATTTACCATTGAAAGTCTTAATTGCTAGTAATAACAAATTGGTCTCACTTCCAGAAGAAATTGGACATCTCAGACATTTAACAGAACTTGTAAGTTAATATTTCATTTTTTGATTGTTTTGTATATATGTGTGTGTGTGTGTGTATATATATATATATATACACACACACACACACATACACATACTCTTTTGTGTTTTTGAGTTATTTTCAAGTACTGATAATGAAGTTTTACTGATTGATGAGCTCTCAAGTGCTTCAACACAGAATTAGGAAAGAACTGAAAGTACAAGTCTTATCAAAGTCTAATCAGGTTCTAATGAATATTAAGTGATTTCTATGTTATTAAACTTTTGAGACATAATTTAATAAAGGGTTTGAATTTTTTTAATTAAATCTTGTTAATAGCATCAATATTCTGATTTTTGGTTAGTGCCTATAGGGAATGGGCAGTACAAAGGTCAGGTTTACTTTTTTACCTTATAGGCTATCTTTAGAACCTAGCTCCCACTCTAAAGTGAGCTATTCTTTATATTTTCTAAGAAGCTTAACCTTCACCTACCACTTCTTGTTATTCGTGAGTGCTTTTGTTCTGGGCATGGGAATAAGACTTTTCTTATTTAATCACCACAATAACATTATGAATTGTTATCATCATATTATAGGTGAGGAAACCAGCACTCAAGATAGGTTAAGTAATTTGCCAAAGGTTCCAAAGGTTCCATAACTGAAGTAGAATTTGAAACCACTCTACCTTAACTCCAGAACCTATGATTCCTATTTCTGAAATGGTCAAATACAATTATGTCCATTGAGATTTGGGAGTATAATTCCATGTAGGTTTATTAACAAAGATGTATGTACATCATAAAAAATAAATACAGTTGGCCTTCTGCTTTTGTAGGTTCTGCATCTGTGGATTCAACCAACGGTGAATCAAAAATATTTTTTAAAAAAATTTCCTGGGAATTCCATGGTGGTCCAGTGGTTAGAACTCTGCACTTTCACTGCCAAGGGCGTGGGTTCGATCCCTGGTCGGGGAACTAAGATCCCACAAGCCATGCAGCATGGCCAAAAAAAAAGAAATAAATTTTTTTTTCTAGAAATCTCTAAAAAGGAAAGTTTGAATTTGCCGTGTGTGACAATTATTTACATAGTGTTTACCTTGTATCAGGTATTATAAGTAATCTAGAAATGGTTGAAAGCATACAGGAGGATGTATGTAGGTTATACGCAAATTATGCACCATTTTATATGACACTCGAGCATCCATGGATTTTGGTATCCTCGGAGCCAATCCCTTGCAGATACTGAGGGACAACTGACTGTACACATAAAAGTCTAATTGGACCACATGTTGGGTCACTTTTTTTTTTTTCAGGTGGATTATGAATATAAAAGGTCACATATAAGAACTCACAAATATATTAAATTTAGAGTCTAGATACTAGACCACTATTTAAACTTTCTGTTTCTAGTTATTGAATCCTAAATGCTTTAAAGATAGATATGTCTCACAGAAGGTGCTTTTAGCTTTCTATGAAAGAAGTGAGTTGATACTTCAGTCATAAAAAACAGCTTGTGGCAGAGTAAAAATTAATAATTGTAATGCTCCTGATTCCCTCGTGGGTCTTTCTGCAGCATCCTTATTGCTTCTTTCCTTTTTTTTTCTCCTTTTTTTTTTTTAGTGGAAGTAAACTGCTGTCTTTCAACATACATATTTTCTGAGAGAGATATTATAGATTGCTATTCCCTTCTGGTTCAGACTCAATCTTCCTATCCTTTCGACTTCTTTATTTATTTATTTTTTGGCTGCATTGGGTCTTTGTTGCTGCACACGGGCTTTCTCTAGTTGCAGCAAGCAGGGGCTACTCTTCATTGCAGTGCAGTCTCTTGTTGTGGAGCATGGGCTCTAGGCATGCGGGCTTCAGTAGTTGTGGTGCACGGGCTTAGTTGCTTCGTGGCATGTGGGATCTTCCTGGACCAGGGCTCGAACCCATGTCCCCTGCATTGGCAGGTGGATTCTTAACCAGTGATCCCTTGACTTCTTTTAGAACCCGTTTAGCTTTGATACCTAGAGCACTGGGCTAAGAAGTCTAGCTTCTGATTCTACTTCAATCATGAATGGGTAGGAAAGGTAAAAATAGTATTATTTCTTTTTGAGAATATTTTGGGAAAATTTAAAAATAATGTCTGAAGCTTATTGAAGTTTTTTGTAAGTGGTCTTTTCTAATAACAAGTCTCAGTATTTTCTTTTTATTTATGTATTGGAGGAATTTTAAGTGTTACTGTGGCATCTTAGAGCTTTTATTAACCTAGACAGCTTCTTGTTGCTATGCATGGGTTTACAAATTCTGGCTTGTCTCAGAATTATGGAATCCTGAAATTATCAGTCTTGGAACCTTGGAGTCAGTCTCTTCAGAACCAGTGGAATCAAGCTATTTGCCAAGATACCAGAAGGCCTACCTAATATATGTATTAGAATCAGGTTGATGAGCTGCTAATAGGATAGTATCTACTTTTTCCATAGCCTTTGAGTTATATGTACTTTATTATTTTTCCCTCATGTTCAGTTTGATAAAGAATGATTTGAGTCATCTTCAGTGCATTTTTATTTTATATTCTTGAATAGTTGAACTTGTATTTTGAGAATGGGATTTCCTTTCAAATAATTTTATCATTATAATTTTTATCATAGTTTTGTTTTTTCTTCTAGTTTCTTTAGAACAATATAAAATAAAAATATTGTCCTAAAGATCTGTTTTAATACCTTTTTTTTTAACCTTTTCACCAACATTTTCATTTGATCTGATATTCTAGGCCTCCTGTCCACATCTTAAGTCATTTAATTTTAGTTCTGCTCACAAAATTAATGTAGATCTATATACAGTGTATGGAGTCAGTCAAAAGCCTATACATTTTAAAAATTAAATGCTATTGCAAACTATGGGATTATTCTTGGACACAGAATCATAGTATTTTTTACAACAAGAGGGGTACTATCTTGTCCAACCTCATTTTACAGATAGTTTAAAGCATGCAAGTTTGTAATATTAGTACAATTCTTTACTTTGTATCTTTTTGAAATAGGATGTGAGCTGCAATGAAATTCAAACAATCCCTTCCCAAATTGGTAATTTGGAGGCCTTGCGAGACCTTAATGTAAGAAGAAATCACTTAGTACGTTTGCCTGAAGGTAAGAAATTGTGAAATAGTTTTTTTTGTTTTGTTTTGTTTCTTGCCTTTTTATTTTAAAGATCTCTCAGACTGATGGGCACTTCAAAAATGTATAAAAGTTACAGCCAGTATTTGAAATGTAATGGTTTCTTTAATATGTGCTATCTGTTCCGTTGTGGATTTTAAAAGCTAGACTCTTCAGTGAAGAGCTCCAATAACTATTTAACAGTGATTGTAATTTTAGATCCTGTTAACTGATATAATCAATAACTCAGGGTAAGATCACTGGAAATTTCAGTTGGCATAACTACTTAGGAGAAACATAACATGTTTTTGATAAGGGGATAGTTTAGTATAATGAAAACATTCCTGCAGTTAGCACTGACTGACTTAAAATGGACTTGATTTGAATTTAATAATTTTATCCTTCACTGGAAATGTTCAGATAGAGGCTAATTAACTGTGTGGAGGTGATGTGTAAAATGAATAATGAATGGAGTGAGAGACTGCACTAGGAGACTGGTTGTCTTAGGCTGACTATAAGTTCTGGTACATGTATTTGAATGATAAAAATGATTAAACAAATTAATTAGGTATAATTGATCAATCGTTCAAAAATATAAATTCATGAAAGAGAAAGCTACAAGAGAAAGTGAAAATGGTGAAAATCATTATTTTATTAAATCAGAATATATATTTCTTTAATTTTATTATGTAAAATTTCATATCTAAATGAGAGCAATGAATCACCCAACTACATCAGTCATTAGCTCATGGAAGTTCTTGTTTCAGCTCTACTCCCGTCCTCTTTCTCTTGCTCTGTCCTCTACATTAACTTGAAACAACTTCCAAAAATTCATCTATAAACATTTCAGAATGTCTGTCTCAAAGATAAGGAATCTTTAGAAGATGTTTTCATGACAGTGATTATCTAGGTTCTTCTACAAAATACGACTTTTAATGTACAGTAAATATTGAATTAACTAATGATGCTTTTGCTGCATTGTAGAATCCAGATGTTTATACCAATTTGATCCTGTATGATATGAGTTCTAATATACTAGTGTGTGTAGCTTTGACATTTTTTGATCCCGAGTAAGCGTCTCAGAAAGTGATTTTCATTCCACTTTCATACATTTACTGCAACCATACTACCCAAAATCCTGCATATCTTTCCCCTCAGTAGGCTTGTCCAGTAACCTTTATACCTTTTGTCCTCAGAGCCTTCCTCATTTCCTCCTGGTTCTGCCTTCTACCACCTCAGCAGGGGGAATGCAGGCCATTAGCAGGACCGACCAAAATCATGACTGACATATAACTCAAAATTTCTATCAGGATTACCCCTCTACTCAGGACCCACCTACTGTGGTTGATCTTTAAAGGCTTACTAATACAATAATACTGACTTAATATGAAATTAAATAATCAAAACAATTGAGGTTTTGGTGAAAATGAAAATCCGGGATTTCAGATGATGATTGCAGTCTGATAGTTTTATCATCTAATTTATTTCTCTATCTTATTTTGAATGCATATTACCAAGAAAATTGTCACACAGATAGTTTCAAATTTTTTTTGTAGACTTATCTTGTAATCTCAGCATACTCAGTTAAACTGAGATGACAGGAAAGCTTCATCCAACACCTACACAAGTTAGTGTGAAAGTTCATGTTCCTTGGTGATCTCTAACATATTACAGTTTGGTAGATAAAGATATTACATCTTTTGGTATATTGTCATTTTGATTTTAAATTAATTTTAATTTTTATCAAATACATTATTCAAAAAGTCAAATAGTAATAAAAAGCTTAAAATAAATAATAGCATTCTCCTGCCTCAGTCATTCCTCTCTCCAGTTTCAATGGCCAGAAGCATATACCTTCAAGTCCTTTGACTCTTTCCACTATTTGCTGACACATTTCTAAGTGATCTGCTTTTACAGCTATTGCTGGATTTATCAACTTTGACATTTTGTTTTTATTGTTGTTTTTCTAGAGTTAGTCCTTTTTAAAAAAATTTACTTAGCTTTTTATGTACCTGTGGCTAATTCCTCCCTCGTTTTCCAGCAGCCTTATTAGTCAAACCAATCAGATTATGTATCTTTCTTTTTTTCCCCTGAATATCTCCCTCATTGAACCTTTTTTCTTTCTCTTCCAGTCTGGACTGGTTGTTCTCTGTTATTTTCTGCCTAGCTTTTCTTCTTCTTCGCTGAACTCTTATTCCTCTTATTCCTGGACTTCATGTCTTCTTTCTTACTTTTTTTTTTTTTAATTTCAGCTTTATTGAGGTATAACTGACAAATAATTCCTCTTTCTTACTTTACTCCCTTGTTTTGCTAAAAGGGCATCTTCTAGTAATTTCCTGAGAACATGTCATAGGAAAACATTTTTTGAGATTTCACTTGAAAAGAAATATCTCTATTCTGTGCTCACTGTTGATTAATAATTTGGTTATAAATTCTCGGTTGAAAATTATTGTGTCAAATGATTTTCAAGTCTTTTTTCGCTTTTAGCTTTCAATTTTAAAAATTAATGGTTGAGGGACTTCCCTGGCAGTCCAGGGGTTAAGACTTAACACTGCAGGAGGCATGGGTTCAATCCCTGGTCAGGGCACTAAGATCCCACATGCTGCATGGCACGGCCCAAAAAAAAAAAAAAAAAAATGGTGGAAAGTTTGATGCCATTCCTATTTCCAGTCCATTGTTTGTTACCAGTTTTTTCCTCTGGAATATTTTAAGGTCTTCCTTTTTTTTTCCCTACCGCTCTGAAGTTTTATGATGATGTGCCATAGTATGAGTTGTTTTAATTCAATAAACTGGATACTTGGTGGGCTTCTATCTAAACCAGAGATTCACATCCTTCGTTTAGATAGATCCTTCTATCTAAACCAGAGATTCACATCCTTCGTTATAAACCAGAGATTCACATCCTTCGATTTACATCCTTTGATATAAGATATAAGAAATTGTCTTATATCTCTTTTTTGATAATTTCCTATCTTCCGATTTCTCTGTTTTCTCTTTCTAGAATTTTTGTGAATTAGATATTGGACTCCTTTAATTGATCCTATGGTTTTCTTATCTTTTTTATTGTCCATTTCTTCATTTTGTTTAACCAGGTGGTAAACAGTTCCAACCGTTTATACTCTAACCATTCTTCTGAATTTTTAATTTCTGCCATCGTATTTTTCATCTCTAAGAACCCTTGTTTTTCTCAGATTTTTTATTTTTATTTATTTATTTGCGGAACGCGGGCCTCTCACTGTTGTGGCCTCTCCCGCTGCGGAGCAACAGGCTCCGGACGCGCAGGCTCAGCGGCCATGGCTCACGGGCACAGCTGCTCCGCGGCATGTGGGATCTTCCCGGACCTGGGCACGAACCCATGTCCCCTGCATCGGCAGGCGGACTCTCAACCACTGCGCCACCAGGGAAGCCCTTTCTCTGATTTTTTAAAAAAACATTCCTTTCTTGTTTCAGTAATTTAGTATTTTATCTCTCTGAAATTAGAGACATTAATTCTAGTTTTTTGTTTCTTTTTTTTTTTTGCGGTACGCGGGCCTCTCACTGTTATGGCCTCTCCCGTTGCGGAGCACAGGCTCCAGATGCGCAGGCTCAGCGGCCATGGCTCACGGGCCCAGCCGCTCCGCAGCATGTGGGATCTTCCCGGACCGGGGCACGAACCCATGTCTCCTGCATCGGCAGGCAGACTCTCAACCACTGTGCCACCAGGGAAGCCCAATTATAGTTTTTAAAAGTTTTCTTTTATTTTCTATATATTACCTATTTTTTCAGAGCTCTTTTTTTCGATTGGCTTGCGTGTTTTGATTTCTGTCTTACAGGTTGGAGGCTCTTCTAATTGTCTGTGGATCATGTACTGTCTGTATAGAGCTAATTAGAAATTCCAGGTATACTGAGCAGGAATTGTATAATAGTAGTTAAGCAGTAAGCTGGATATTTTATTGGGGGAAACTCCCTATCAATATCTAAAGGCCTTTTATATGGAACAATATAGTTTCTCCAGAGAAAGATGTTTTCCTTCTTCTACAGTGTTGTGTATGTTCCTAACTACTGCCAGTCAGGAGCTGGGGATGGGGTAAGGTTGGGGAGGAAAGTGCTAAGGTCTTGTGGTCAAGTTTGTAGACTTTTACTTAAATCCTCCATTTTCAGCAGGGAACTCATCCTGACTTTCCATTGTGCCTGCGGTCCTTGAGTTCAGAGCTTTTCAATTCAGCTCCTGTCATGATTGGAAAGGAGTAGTTACCTAGCTGCATGAGTTGGGATTGAAGATCTAGGCATCTAACCTGTTCTTTATACAGATTATCATGTAATCCTTGTGTTGGTCACACCTTTCTGTGGTATCAGACCTAGTTTCTAAGACTTTCTGTTGTTCTATAAGGGGTCAAATAGTTTGCTTTTCATTAATATTACCATCCCTAAGCAACTAGATTTCATTTTATGCCACTTTGCTGTATATCAGTTAACCACTAAGAAAGAATGGAAGTGAATACTTATGTTAAATCCATTATATTTAGCTAGAAGCTCCTGAAAAAAGTTGTCTAGTTTTGAAATTATCATTAACTGTTTATTTCCACCTTATCTCCCTGCAGAGCTAGCAGAGTTGCCTTTGATACGGTTAGACTTTTCCTGCAATAAAATTACAACAATCCCTGTTTGTTATCGGAATCTCAGGCACCTACAGATGATCACCCTAGATAATAATCCACTACAATCTCCTCCTGCACAGGTAAACCATAGTTGACTTGAAGTATGTTATGAACTTTTTTGACAAAAGATGAAGTTTAAAAGTTATAAGTTATATGTATTTATCTTTTTTTTTAGAAATTAAGTTCTTTTAAAATAAATTCACAACTTATATGTATTCTTTAGAAGCCTTGAATAAATGGGATGGAAGATAGGTAATATTCCAAAAATGTTTTTCCTTTCACTAAATTGACTTCTTTTTAATTTGAAGGAGACTTAAAGTTTTTTTCTAATAAAATTTGAGTTATTTCTTTCTAGTAAAACTTAAATGTAGACAATGTAAATGCTAAAGACAAAATACTCAGCTTATAGAACTAAAGATCATCAATGTATCTCTCATGACCATTGTTTTTGTACTTTCCTATTTTCTAAATCTTAAGTTCCTCGTTTAGTCAGTTTGGTCATTTGTTTATCAGTGACTGAAATGAAACTACTTAATAAAGTTATTATAAGGTAGCTTTACAAATAGATTCTAGACATTCTGTAGTCTAAAAAGTGTTGACCAGCTTGTATTTTTCACTGTAGCTTTCCTTACTCTGCAATTAATTGATGGTCTTGTACAAGCCTCTGTATGGCAACTGTTAAACTTTATGAGTAAACTTCATAACTATAGAAAGGCCTCATAATCCTAAAGAATTTGTGTGTTGACTGTGGGACAGAAGTCAGTAGGTAGCAACAGAAGTATATATAACTTTTTTAATCATTTCCTGCTTTTCTCTCTTACAGGAAGTAAGATTGAAAACGTAATTGTGCATGATTGTTGGATTCCTAAAAACAAAAGTTACCAATATAATCCATGGGGAGCAATGCTTTAAATCCCTGACTATGCCTAACCAATCAATATAAGTTTACTTGGTATTCTAACAGTGTTTATAATCATAAATTATTTATTTTATATGTTACTGAAACTTATTAGTGACTAGAAAACAAAAACCTAC
This sequence comes from Leucopleurus acutus, assembly GCF_964270905.1. NCBI lineage: Eukaryota > Metazoa > Chordata > Mammalia > Artiodactyla > Delphinidae > Leucopleurus > Leucopleurus acutus. The sequence continues at coordinate 71,471,724 of NC_139147.1, read as the reverse complement.
ATTTCTATCACTTAAACGCCTAAAGTAACAAATGATATAATGTTATAATCAGTACATTTTTTAATATTACTGTATATACTTGATAGAAATGCCTTCTATTTCCAATATACATTAAGTAAAAATGTGTTTTTATTTTAAAATGCTAGGGGACACATATATTTCAGATGAGTAATAATTTGGTTGTATTTATATGTTACTTTGTTTAGATATGTATAAAAGGCAAAATCCACATATTTAAATACCTGAACATACAGGCTTGTAAGATTGCTCCAGATCTGCCAGATTATGATAGAAGACCCATGGGTTTTGGCTCCTGGTGAGTATGTTGTATTCTTTTATTATTATATTCCATCTCACAGAGAATCAAATAAACTGAACCTTTAAATTTACCTGACTCTTTGTTTGACCAAAGGGAAATATCCTAGTCTGACACAATTTTTCTCAGAATGCTTATATTAAGTAAAAGTTGATTACATAGATGTGACAAAGTGTAGTCCTAAGTCAGGGTTTCTCAGCCTCAGCACTGTTGATATTTTGAACTAGACAATTCTTTGTGGTGAGCTGTCCTATACATTGGAAGGTGTTTATCAGCATCCCTGGCATCTGTAGCACCTTCCAAAGTGACAAACAAAACTGTCTCCAGTAATTGCCAAATATCCTCTGAGGGGTCCCCAGTTGAAAACTACTGGTCTAAGTGACTTGAATACTAACTTTGGCTCTCCTGTTAACTAGCTCTGTGACTTAAGGCAAGTCATTCAAACTTTTTGGGCTTCATTTTTCCCAGAGGGAGTGAAGGGGTTGGATTTGATGACCATTAATGTCACTTCACGATCTTTTAAGTCTGTGAATCCCTCAGCTACGTATAACACCTGACTTTTACAAAGTTACTTTTTGGCATTCCCAACCAATGGAACAATCTTAAATAGCAGGAATTAAATTCAAAAAGCCTTTTAACAGGCAAAATTGATGTCTCAGTGAAGGTGCAGTAATATTCATAGACTTTACTCAAAAGAGAACGCTTTAGGCCTTCTCTTGGAACTTGTCACATTTACGTAAAAGCACAGTCCTAACCTTCTCAGTGTCCTAGTCTAAAACAGATTAACAAACTTCTATTTTGGTAGAGTTAAGTTAACAAACTTCTATTTTAGTAGAGTTTCTAAAAGCAGGCAGTAAAAATACAAAAATAATTTGAAGGAAAAAAAAACTGTAAAAAGCAGATGCATAGGGAATTCCCTGGTGGTCCAGTAGTTAGGACTTCTCACTTCTAGTGCAGGGGGCCTGGGTTTGATCCCTGGTCAGGGAACTGAGATCCTGCAAGCTGTGTGGCACAGCCAAAAAAAAAACAAAAACAAAACAAAAAAGCAGATGCATATTCAAGTTAGTGATAAACTCTGAAAGGGAGGAAGATTCTGTGTGAATGAGGCATAAGGGGGCTTCTCATTGGAGTGGCTTCTCTTGTTGCGCAGCAGGTGCTCTAGGCGCACAGGCTTCAGTAGTTGCAGTGCACGGGCTCAGCTGCAACTGGAGAAAGCCCACGCACAGCAACGAAGACCCAACATAGCCGATAGATAGATAGATAGATAGATAGATAGATAGATAGATAGATAGATAGATAAACCCTTTTAACTCTGAGAGGACTGAAAGCACATATGTGGTGTTAAGGAGGACATAAAAGGTTTTGCCAGATGGTAGGGATTAGGTCTTACACAATGTGCTAATCTAGACCTCTCTTAGAGGAAGGATTTTGGCAGTGGGGGTGGATATGAGGAGACCCAGACCACTAATACCAAGAATTTAAAATTTTCTCCATTATCTCCTTTTCATTTCTTTTTCCTCCTCCCTCAGTTCATTACTTATAATATGGAACTCTTGTTTCTTATTTATAGAAGAAAGTTTTGTTTTTCCTATTTAAATATTTCTAAAAGTTTCTACTCCTGTACTCTTAAAATAGATGTACAACAAATAAAAGTAGGTTTTCTTTTATATATACACTAATTTATTTTCTCCCTTGGAGTTAGTAATCCTTGGGAAGGAAAAGTATTCCTCTCCAGAAATAGCAGAGTAGGAACATTAAACTGCTACTGTTGCCTTTGAGGTTTGTGTGTAAGATATGAATAATGATTACTGGGTATGTGTATATGAGGGTATGCCTGAAGAAACCAAGGAGGAAGCATCATTACCTGTATGAACAGTGAGCTTTGGTTGAGGGCTGCAGTGCTAATTGCAGAACCTATTTCTCTCTGTGACTCTATCCTTAGTTTTGAAGACTAATTAGTCTTGGCCTAATTTTTTTTTAAATATAGCAACTTCATTATTTTACTTTAAAAACATATCAAGAAATCCTGGGAAGAGACTTGTGTGTATTTGCTAAGAGATACAGGAAGGCTTGAGTCAATAGAGAAACCTTTCCTAAATGGGAAGTCTAAATAGCATAAACATGTCATGTTTCTCCAAAGGAATTAGTAATTATAGATCTAATATATTCCATTCCCTATAATAATCCCTAATTATGCTCCCTAGGTTAATCTGTCTTCTGCATTTTCCATTTTTTCCAGAGTTATGTTACTTATATATATATATATATATATATATATATATATATATAACAAAAATATTTCCTTCAACTCCTCATGCACCAGCAAATGAGACATCATACTTTCATGTCTTTCTCACTAAGGTACAGATTAGTAAGACTGCATTGTAGTTAGCAGTGCATTTATTCAAAATGCAGTCATGGAGTCAGAAGGCCTTAGTTCTAGCTCTGGATCTCTGTACTATTAGGCAGTTCACTTAACCTCTCTGACCCTTGGTTTCTTCAATGTGATCTTTACCCTGTTTATATTTCTAACAGTAGTTGTGAGGATCAAATGATCTGTGTTTGAAAGTGCTTTGCTGACCATAAAGCCCTATATGAATATTAGGCATTAGAGTTATTAGCTGTCTACTGTGATCTTGGACAAATTTAGTCTAAGAGTTCTGTTTTGCTAAAGAGAATTTTTATTAATCCTGTAGCTCTTCAGGTATTCAGTACAAGTTACTGCTGTGGTAATTTCAATCCTTAGTTGCAACTTTCTAACTACTTTTGTGTAGCATAAAAACAACACACAGTCTTTCTTAAATCATTTTATAAAGGTCACAAATGTTTTTACTCATTTTCAGTTGTAAATGTTTCCAACTCCTTTAGCAATTTACACTGTTGTGATAACTTTCTTATTTTATACAATGGCACACATTTTTTAAAATAGTGATCTAAAGTGAACTATGCCTTTTTGCTGTGATGATTTTAAGCAGCTTTAGACTAAATGTATTTATTTATGATGACGTGGCAGTGAGCCAAAACTAAGGAACAGCTAAGCCACTGGTAAGAAAAGTCCTGCCTCTGTAACCCCGGTAGTGGAATTAATTCTCTACAACAAGCCTGAGCTTGTGAAAGCAGTGGCCATCCTTTATTCATATTTATATTCTAAGCAGCTGGAAAACTGCCTGGCATTCAATAAATGTTTGGTGAACTAAACTCAAATGAAGCAGATTTGGTGACTCTCTCTTAAGGACACATTCTTCATAGAATGATAACTTTTATTTAATGCTTTGTGCAGGTCCTTAGCTTATATTTTCTCAAGTAATCTTTATAGCAACTCTGTGAGATAGGTGTTGTTAATCTTTTTTTTTTTTAAACTTATGAGAAAACAGAGGTTGAAAGAGGTAAAACAGGTTAATTAAAGTCACATAGCTAAGAAATGATGGTGCCAAGTTATCAGTCCAGATCTGTTAAATTATTTGAAAAAAGCCATATTTTAAACTCCTTACTGCACTATACTGATTCACAGTTCATCTCCCTGCCACACAGAGTAACATAAGCATTTGAATCCATTTTATGCTAGGTAGTTTACTAAAGAGACTGGACTTTCTAATAGGACATAGCTGGAGCCTGGCTGGCACAACTCTTCCTGGCCTCACAAAGGCCATATTTATACATAGGGTGACCATCTGTCCTAGTTTACCTGTGACTAAGGAGTTTTCTGGGACATAGGACTTTAGTGCTAAAACCAGGAAAATCCTGAACAAACCTGGAGGGTTGGTTAACCTATGTCTCACTTTAATCTTATCAGTCTAATTTCTGAGAAAGAGCAAATATGTGGAGAAGCTAAAGGTAACTGAATAAAGAAGATAAAATAATAGCTTAGGGCAAAGATTCTATTCTCTTGATGTTGCCCACTTATAAAATAGCACAGTAAAATTAGGCTTACCTTGATTGGTCACTTCACAGAAAATACATTATATAAAACAGTATCCTCTAGAAATCTGAAAATCTTTACTTGAAAATTTTACATAATATTAAAAAGTACTGTTCAGTAAATCCTGAAATACATGTATTTCTTTTGGCATCTGCAAAAAAGAATTCTTTAAGTATGACTTAAATATATATTTCATCAGAAAGCTTTTAAAATTAGGTACCTTGGCCTGACTTTGCTGTGATAAAACACACACAGTACCTGTCCTTAAGATCTGGACTCTTAAACAGGCATAAAAGCAGACATGTCATGTAGACAGTACACATAAAACATTTTACTTAAATGCTAACAATTGGGAGATCTAGATGAAGGGCAAATAGATATCATTGTATTACTCTCCCAACTCTTGTGTAGATATGAATGTTTTCAAGATAAGAAGTTGGGGGAAATTCACTACTTTTTTTTGGAGAGAAGTAATTTTGGAATTATACTGAGACACTTATTTTGCTAAATGATCTTTGTAGTGGAGGGTAGGAAAATGAGTTAGATAGCTGGAAAATACCTATATTTTTGGATCTTTATAATCAGAGCATGTTTAGCACATTGGACAAATAGGTCTGTATATTACTAAATACATACAAAGTAAGATCTTTATCAGTAAAAATAACTGACAAGTTATAAAAATGTCTTACATTTACATAGGGTTTTGTTTCTGTTCTTTTGTTTTTACTTAACACCTTTTACTTTATGTGAAGGCGTATGAGTAAGAATGTTTAACCTCATTTTACAAAGGTTAAGTGACTTCTTTGAGCTAATAGTTGGTTGGATTATCTGTGAAATCCAAATACATTGCTCCTTCCCTGTACCTTAGGTTCTGATTCATTGTGACAGCATGACACAATAATTTTTTTAAAGTTATGTACACAAACTTAGAATACATGGAATAAAAAATCTGATACCAGAAGAACACTACATATTTTAAATTTGTACCATTGAAAGTTGTTTTCAACCTAGGCAGTCTTACTAAATGAAATGCTAATAGACCAATTTTTAACAGAGTCCTTATCATGTTTTAGACTTCAAATTAAGCTAACTTTTAAAACTATGTTTAAAAACAAGTAAAAACTAAAGCTATAAACAAGTAAAAACTAAAGCTATAAAACTTTTAGAGGAAAATATGGAAGAATATCTTTGTGACTTGGGGTGGGCAAGGATTTCTGAGGACACAGAAACGAATAACCATTAAAAAATGATAAACTAAATTTAATGAAAATTAAATACATCTATTTACGAAAAGAAAATATTAAGAAAACAAATAGGCAAACCACAGACTGGGGGAAGATATTTACAAAATACATATATGACAAAAGACTTCTATCCAGAATATCTAAAGAATACCTGCTTATACTTAATGTTAAAAAGACAAACAACCCAGATCTGGGAGAAGATGGCGGAAGAGTAAGACGCGGAGATCACCTTCCTCCCCACGGATACATTAGAAATACATCTACACGTGGAACTGCTCCTATAGAACACATACTGAGCGCTGGCAGAAGACCTCAGACCTCCCAAAAGGCAAGAAACTCCCCACGTACCTGGGTAGGGCAAAAGAAAAAAGAAAAAACAGAGACAAAAGAATAGGGATGGGACCTGCACCAGTGGGAGGGAGCTGTGAAGGAGGAAAGGTTTCCACACACTAGGAAGCCCCTTCGCGGGCGGAGACTGTGGGTGGCGGGGTGGGGAGCGTCGGAGCCGTGGAGGAGAGCACAGCAACAGGGGTGCAGAGGGCAAAGCAGAGAGATTCCTGCACAGAGGATCGGTGCCGACCAGCACTCACCAGCTCGAGAGGCTTCTCTGCTCACCCGCCGGGGCGGGTGGGGGCTGGGAGCTGAGGCTTGGGCTTCGCTCGGATCGCAGGGAGAGGACTGGGGTTGGTGGCGTGAACACAGCCTGAAGGGGGCTAGTGCACCACAGCTAGCTGGCAGGGAGTCCGAGAAAAAGTCTGGACCTGCCGAAGAGGCAAGAGAGTTTTTCTTCCCTCTTTGTTTCCTGGTGCATGAGGAGAGGGGATTAAAAGTGCTGTTTAAAGGAGCTCCATAGACGGGCGCGAGCCGCAGCTATCAGCATGGACCCCAGAGACGGGCATGAGATTCTAAGGCTGCTGCTGCAGCCACCAAGAAGCCTGTGTGCGAGCATAGGTCACTGTTCCCACCTCCCCTCCCGGGAGCCTGTGCAGCCCGCCACTGCCAGGGTCCCGTGATCCAGGGATCCAGGGACAACTTCCACGGGAGAACGCACGGCGCACCTCAGGCTGGTGAAACATCACACTGGCCTCTGCCGCCACAGGCTCACCCCGCATCCGTACCCTTCCCTCCCCCGGCCTGAGTGAGCCAGAGCCCCTGAATCCGCTGCTCCTTTAACCCCATCCTGTCTGAGCGAAGAACAGATGCCCTCAGGCGACTTACACGCAGAGGTGGGGCCAAATCCAAAGCTGAACCCCGGGAGCTGTGCGAACAAAGAAGAGAAAGGGAAATCTCTCGCAGCAGCCTCAGAAGCAGTGGATTAAAGCTCCACAATCAATTTGTTGTACCCTGCATCTGTGGAATACCTGAATACACAACGAATCATCCCAAATTGAGGAGGTGGACTTTGGGAGCAAGATATATTATTCTTTCCCCTTTTCCTCTTTTTGTGAGTGTGTATGTGTGTGCTTCTGTGTGAGATATTGTCTGTATAGCTTTGCTTTCACCATTTGTCCAGGATTCAGTCCATCCGTTCTTTTTTTTTTTTTTTTTACTTTTTTAGTTTTAAATATTTTTTCATAATAATTATTTTTTATTTCAATAACTTTATTTTATTTTATCCTACTGTATTTGATTTTATTTTATCCTCTTTCTTTCTTTCCATTTTTTCTCCCTTTTATTCTGAGCCGTGTGCATGAAAGGCTCTTGGTGCTCCAGCCAGGAGTCAGTGCTGTGCCTCTGAGGTGGGAGAGCCAACTTCAGGACACTGGTCCACAAGAGACCTCCCAGCTCCACGTAATATCAAACAGCGAAAATCTCCCAGAGATCTCCATCTCAACACCAAGACCCAGCTTCCCTCAACGACCAGCAAGCTACAGTGCTGGACACCCTATGCCAAACAACTAGCAAGACAGGAACACAGCCCCATCCATTAGAGAGAGGCTGCCTAAAATCATAATAAGACCACAGACACCCGAAAACACACCACTAGATGTGGACCTGTCCACCAGAAAGACAAGATCCAGCCTCATCCACCAGAACACAGGCACTAGTCCCCTCCACCAGGAAGCCTACACAGCCCACTGAACGAACCTTAGCCACTGGGGACAGACACCAAAAACAGTGGGAACTACGAACCTGCAACCTGTGAAAAGGAGACCCCAAACCCAATAAATTAAGCAAAATGAGAAGACAGAAAACACACAGCAGATGAAGGAGCAAGATAAAAACCCACCAGACCTAACAAATGAAGAGGAAGTAGGCAGTCTACCTGAAAAAGAACTTAGAATAATGGTAGTAAAGATGATCCAAAATCTTGGAAATAGAATAGAGAAGATGCAAGAAACATTTAACAAGGACCTAGAAGAACTAAAGAGGAAACAAGCAATGATGAACAACACAATAAATGAAATTAAAAATACTCTAGAAGGGATCAATAGCAGAATAACTGAGGCAGAAGAATGGATAAGTGACCTGGAAGATAAAATAGTGGAAATAACTACTGCAGAGCAGAATAAAGAAAAAAGAATGAAAAGAACTGAGGACAGTCTCAGAAACCTCTGGGACAACATTAACCAACATTCGAATTATAAGGGTCCCAGAAGAAGAAGAGAAAAAGAAACGGACTGAGAAAATATTTGAAGAGATTATAGTTGAAAACTTCCCTAATATGGGAAAGGAAATACTTAATCAAGTCCAGGAAGCACAGAGAGTCCCATACAGGATAAATCCAAGGAAAAACACACCAAGACACATATTAATCAAACTATCAAAAATTAAATACAAAGAAAATATATTAAAAGCAGCAAGAGAAAAACAACACATAACACACAAGGGAATCACCATAAGGTTAACAGCTGATCTTCCAGCAGAAACTCTGCAAGCCAGAAGGGAGTGGCAGCACATATTTAAAGTGATGAAGGAGAAAAACCTGCAACCAAGATTACTCTACCCAGCAAGGATGTCATTCAGATTTGATGGAGAAATTAAAACCTTTACAAACAAGCAAAAGCTGAGAGAGTTCAGCACCACCAAACCAGCTTTACAACAAATGCTAAAGGAACTTCTCTAGGCAAGAAACACAAGAGAAGGAAAAGACTTACAATAACAAACCCAAAACAATTAAGAAAATGGGAATAGGAACATACATATCGATAATTACCTTAAATGTAAATGGATTAAATGCTCCCACCAAAAGACACAGACTGGCTGAACGGATACAAAAACAAGACCGTATATATGCTGTCTACAAGAGACCCACTTCAGACCTAGGGACACATACAGACTGAAAGTGAGGGGATGGAAAAAGATATTCCATGCAAAAGGAAATCAAAAGAAAGCTGGAGTAGCAATTCTCATATCAGACGAAATAGACTTTAAAATAAACAATATTACAAGAGACAAAGAAGGACACTACATAATGATCAAGGGATCGATCCAAGAAGAAGATATAACAATTGTAAATATTTATGCACCCCAAATAGCAGTACCTCAATACATAAGGCAAATGCTAACAGCCATAAAAGGGGAAAACAACAGTAACACAACCATAGTATGGGACTTTAACACCCAACTTTCACCAATGGACAGATCATCCAAAATGAAAATAAATAAGGAAACACAACCTTTAAATTATACATTAAACAAGATGGACTTAATTGATATTTATAGGACATTCCATCCAAAAACAACAGAATACACTATCTTCTCAAGTGCTCATGGAACATTCTCCAGAATAGATCATATCTTGTTGGGTCACAAATGAAGCCTTGGTAAAATTAAGAAAACTGAAGTCATATCAAGTATCTTGTCCAACCACAACGCTATGCGACTCGACATCAATTACAGGAAAAGATCTGTAAAAAATACAAACAAATGGAGGCTAAACAATACATTAATAACCAAGAGATCACTGAAGAAATCAAAGAGGAAATAAAAAAATACCTAGAAACAAATGACAATGAAATCACGATGACCCAAAACCTATGGGATGCAGCAAAAGCAGTTCTAAGAGGGAAGTTTATAGCAATACAATCCTACCTTAAGAAACAGGAAACATCTCGAATAAACAACCTAACCTTGCACCTAAAGCAATTAGAGAAAGAAGAACAAAAAAACCCCAAAGTTAGCAGAAGGAAAGAAATCATAAAGATCAGATCAGAAATAAATGGAAAAGAAATGAAGGAAATGATAGCAAAGATCAATAAAACTAACAGCTGGTTCTTTGAGAAGATAAACAAAATTGATAAACCATTAGCCAGATGCATCAAGAAAAAAAGAGAGAAGGCTCAAATCAATAGAATTAGAAATGAAAAAGGAGAAGTAACAACTGACACTGCAGAAATACAAAGGATCGTGAGAGATTACTAAAAACAACTCTATGCCAATAAAATGTACAACCTGGAAAAAATGGACAAATTCTTAGAAATGCACAATCTGCCAAGACTGAACCAGGAAGAAATAGAAAATATGAACAGGCCAATCAGAAACACTAAAATTGAAACTGTGATTAAAAGTCTTCCAGCAAACAAAAACCCAGGACCTGATGGCTTCACAGGAGAATTCTATCAAACATTTAGAGAATAGTTAACACCTATCCTTCTCAAACTCTTCCAAAATATAGCAGAGGGAGGAACACTCCCAAACTCATTCTACGAGGCCACCATCACCCTGATACCAAAACCAGACAAAGATGTCACAAAGAAGGAAAACTACAGGCCAATATCATTGATGAACATAGATGCAAAAATCCTCAACAAAATGCTAGCAAACAGAATCCAACAGCACATTAAAAGGATCATACACCATGATCAAGTGGGGTTTATTCCAGGAATGCAAGGATTCTTCAATATACGCAAATCAATCAACGTGATACACCATAATAACAAATTGAAGGAGAAAAACCATATGATCATCTCAATAGATGCAGAGAAAGCTTTCAACAAAATTCAACACCCATTTATGATAAAAACCCTGCAGAGAGTAGGCATAGAGGGATATCGTCCTCAATGTTGAAAAATTGTAACCATTTCCACTAAGATCAGGAACAAGATAAGGTTGCCCACTCTCACCACTAGTATTCCACATAGTTTTGGAAGTTTTAGCCACAGCAGTCTGAGAAGAAAAATAAAAGGAATCCAAATCGGAAAAGAAGAAGTAAAGCTGTCACTGTTTGCAGATGACACAATACTATACATAGAGAATCCTAAAGATGCTACCAGAAAACTACTAGAGCTAATTAATGAATTTGGTAAAGTAGCAGGATACAAAATTAATGCACAGAAATCTCTGGCATCCTATACACTAATGATGAAAAATCTGAAAGTGAAAGTAAGAAAACACTCCATTTACCATTGCAACAAAAAGAATAAAATATCTAGGAATAAACCTACCTGTATGCAGAAAATTCTAAGACACTGATGAAAGAAATTAAAGATGATACAAATAGATGGAGAGATATACCATGTTCTTGGATTGGAAGAATCAACATTGTGAAAATGACTCCACTACCCAAAGCAATCTACAGATTCAATGCAATCCCTGTCAAACTACCACTGGCATTTTTCACAGAACTAGAACAAAAAATTTCACAATTTGTATGGCAACACAGAAGAACCTGAATTGCCAAAGCAATCTTGAGAATGAAAAACAGAGCTGGAGGAATCAGGCTCTCTGACTTCAGACTATACTACAAAGCTACAGTAATCAAGGCAGTATGGTACAGGCACAAAAACAAATATAGATCAATGGAACAGGATAGAAAGCCCAGAGATAAACCCACGCACATATGGATACCTTATCTTTGATAACGGAGGCAAGAATATACAATGGCGAAAAGACAGCCTCTTCAATAAGTGGTGCTGGGAAAACTGGACAGGTACTTGTAAAAGTATGAAATTAGAACACTCCCTAACACCATACACAAAAATAAACTCAAAATGGATTAAAGACCTAAATGTAAGGTCAGACACTATTGCACTTTTAGAGGAAAACATAGAACACTCTATGACATAAATCACAGCAAGATCCTTTTTGACCCATCTCCTAGAGAAATGGAAATAAGAACATAAATAAACAAATGGGACCTAATGAAACTTCAAAGCTTTTGCACAGCAAAGGAAACCATAAACAAGACCAAAAGACAATCCTCAGAATGGCAGAAAATATTTGCAAATGAAGCAACTGACAAAGGATTAATCTCCAAAATTTACAAGCAGCTCATGCAACTCAATAACAAAAAAACAAACAACCCAATCCAAAAATGGGCAGAAGACCTAAATAGACATTTCTCCAAAGAAGATATACAGACTGCCAACAAACACATGAAAGAATGCTCAACATCATTAATCATTAGAGAAATGCAAATCAAAACTACAATGAGATATCATCTCACACCGGTCAGAATGGCCATCATCAAAAACTCTAGAAACAATAAATGCTGGAGAGGGTATGGAGAAAAGGGAACCCTCTTGCACTGTTGGTGGGAATGCAAATTGATACAGCCACTATGGAGAACAGTATGGAGGTTCCTTAAAAACCTAAAAATAGAACTACCATACGATCCAGCAATCCCACTACTGGGCATATACCCTGAGAAAACCATAATTCAAAAAGAGTCATGTACCAAAATATTCTTTGCAGCTCTATTTACAATAGCCCTGACATGGAAGCAACCTAAGTGTCCATCGACAGATAAGTGGATAAAGAAGATGTGGCACATATATACAATGGAATATTACTCAAGCCATAAAAAGAAATGAAATTGAGTTATTTGTAGTGTGATGGATGGACCTAGAGTCTGTCATACAGAATGAAGTCAGTCAGCAAGAGAAAAGCAAATACCGAATGATAACACATATATATGGAATCTAAGAAAAAAAAAAAAGGTCATGAAGAACCTATGGGTAAGACGGGAATAAAGACACAGACCTACTAGAGCATGGACCTGGGGGTATGGGGAGGGGGAAGGGTAAGCTGGGACAAAGTGAGAGAGTGGCATCACATATATACACTACCAAATGTAAAATATATAGCTAGTGAGAAGCAGCCACATAGCACAGGGAGATCAGCTCAGTGGTTTGTGACTACCTAGAATGGTGGGATAGGGAGGGTGGGAGGGAGGGAGACTCAAGAGGGAAAAGATATGGGAATATATGTATATGTATAACAGATTCACTTTGTTATAAAGCAGAAACACAGCATTGTAAAGCAATTATTCCAATAAAGATGTTAATTTAATAAAAGACAACCCCGTTGAAAAATGGACAAAAGGCTTGAATAGACTTTACGAAGAAAGATATATAAATGACTAATAAGCACACAAAAAGGTGCTTATCACTAGTCATCATCGAAATGTAATGAGATACCACTGCACATCTACAAGAAGGAATAAAATTAAGACTGAGAACACCAAATGTTAGGATGTGGAACAACCAGTGCTCTCATATTGCTTATGTAATACAATATGTAAAAAGTAAAACTGGAACATCCATTTTGGAAAAATGGATTGGCACTTTTTTTTAACAGCTTTATTGAGATAAAATTTACAAATAATAAAATTTACCCATTTTAATGTGCAATTCAGTGAGTTTTAGTACGTGAATACAGTCACAAAACTACCAACACAATCACGATATATATTTTTTTATCACCCTCAGCCCCAGGCAATCACTGATCTGCTTTCTGTCAGTATAGTTTTGCATTTTCTAGAATTTCATAGAAATGAAATTGAACATTATGTAGCATTTTGTCTGGCCTCTTTTACTTAGCAAAATATTTTTAAGGTTATTGATGTTGCATTTTTTAATGGGCAAAAGATTTGAACAGACATTTCTCAAAAGAAGATAAATGAACGGCCAATAAGCACATACAAAGGTATTAAATATCACTGATGTTAATTATCACTAGTCATCAGAGAAATACAAATTAACACCACATTTTATACCCATCAGAATAATAACTAAAATTAATGACTGGGAATACAGTGTTGGCAGCTGGAACTCCAATACATTGCTGGTGGGGATGCAAAGTGATACAGCTACTTTCAAAAACAGGTTGGCAGGGTTTTTTTGTTTTTGTTTTTTAAGTTAAATCTATGCTTACCATACAATTCATCCATTCTACTCCAAGGTATTAAAAACGTCAAGAATTTCACTGACATGATGCTGAGTAGAAAAAGAGTACATATACCATTTTTATGCATTCTGGAATAAGCAGAACTAATTGTATTACTTTTCTATTGTTACCACTCCAAACTTAGAGGCGTAAACAACACAGATTTATTATTTTATGGTTGTGTAGGTCAGAAGTCTAAATCGTGGTCTCATTGAGCTAAAATTAAGATGATGGCAGAGCTGCATTCTTTTCTGTAGGTTTTGAGTAGGATGTATTTCCTTGCCTTTTTCAACTTCTAGAGGCTGTCTTCTTACCTTGGTTCTTGGTCCCCTCCCTCCATCTTCAAGCCAGCATTGAATCCTCCTCTTCTATTTCCCTCTTCCATGTTTAAGGAACCTTGTGATTACATCGAGCCCATTCAGATAATTCAGGATAATCTCCCTAATTTAAGGTCCTCTGATTAGCAACCTTACTTCTATCTGCAACCTTAATTCCCATTTGCAATGTAAAGTAACATATTTATGGGTTCCAGGAATTAGATCTTGGACAGCTTTGAGGATGTTCTGTACTAATTCAGGTGAAAAAAATTTGAATGGTAGTTGCCTCTTAGGAGCACATAGTGGTGAGGTAAAGGAAGTTGACTGGGAAGGGATGTGTGGAAATTTTCTGGCAAAGTAGAAATGTCCTATATCATGATAGGTGTGTATGTTACAAAGATGTTTTCATTTGTCAAAGGTTTGTGCATTTAAATGTATGTAAATTTCACTTTAAGAAAAAGAGTACTGTTAAAAATAAAAATAATTGAGGGGGGCATTGGGAATGGCTGGAGGAATAGATGAAGTCAGAATGTGGATATTTTTAGAGCTGGATAATGAGTACATGGGAGTTCATTATACTAGTCTATCTACTTTCTTTGAATTTGGAATTTTTCATATTAAAAAGTTAAACGAATATTCATTTCATTCTAAATAGTTAAGTCCCTGAATGCCGTGAAAATGTTTATTAGTAAAATTGCATCTGATTTATTTCAAATGTTAATTTTTAAAATCTCAAACTTCACATTAACAACTAAAGTTTCTTTTTGGCAGCCATGAAGAATTATACTCAGGTCGCCCCTATGGAGCCCTTGATTCAGGTTTCAATAGTGTGGACAGTGGTGATAAGAGATGGTCAGGGAATGAAGTAAGTGTTTCTTCTATTCTGCATGTTATAACTTAAGGAAAAATAAAATGATGAAAATGGTTAAGTGTCTTAACTGGACTCAATTTCTTGTTATATAAAATATAGAATAGCCAAGGGAGGAGTAAAAATCCCACATAATCCTACCATCAGAAATGATATTATGTTTCTTTACCATCTTTTACCATGTGTGTTTTACATGTTTGTTACCTCATTGTGTTGTATAAATAATTTTATATCCTGGACGGTCAAATGGGAACTGAGCCAGTTACAACTGAGACCTGAACGTTGAGGGCCTGTATAATCTTGAGCAGAGGTGGTAGAAAGGGTACTGTAAGGTGAGAAAGTAGAACTGTAGGCTGATGGGTAATGAGATGGGAACCTTAGTGAAGAGTATCCACATGCTCAAGATAAATAAGTAACTTTCTCAGTTAATTATATCATTTTTCTCTCTCTCTCTTTTTTTTGGCTGTGTTTGGGTTTTCGTTGTGGTGCGTGGGCTTCTCATTGCGGTGGCTTCTCTTGTTGCAGAGCCCGGGCTCTAGGCGCGCGGGCTTCAGTGGTTGCAGCACACGGGCTCAGTAGTTGCAGTGTGCAGGCCCTACAGCATGCAGGCTTCAGTAGTTGCAGCACGTGGGCTCAGTAGTTGTGACATGTAGGCTTTAGGGTGCACGGGCTTAGTTGCTCCTCAGCATGTGGGATCTTCCCAGACCAGGGATCGAACCCGTGTCCCCTGCATTGGCAGGTGGATTCTTAACCACTGCACCACCAGGGAAGTCCCTCATTTTTCTCTTTTAATTATCAGCATTATGTTTTCTCTCTTCTTTTTAAATTACTAAGGTATAATATTTTAGCTATAAATTAGGTTAAATGATTAAGGTTTTGTTTAGCAAGACTAGTAATATACCATTTGTAACATTGTTTTATTGGGAGTCTAAAGCAAATTAATTTTGGAGTACAGCCCATTTGTTATTTGTAATTGCTTGGGTATTTGTGCGTGGGTGGGTGTGTACATGATTGTGGCTATATCAATACAGATACATTTATGTCAATACTTTAAATTCATATGTGTATGTATATAGAGTCATATATACCCTATTTTTTAAAGTTGTGGTGAAATACATATAAAATTTACCATTTTAACCATTTTTAAGAGTGGTTTCAGTGGCATTAAGTACATTCGTATTGTTGGATAATATGTGCATCTCTAGATGCATCTGTAAAACTACTTTGCTATTTCTTCTTAAATATAAGTTCTAATGAATATATATATATATAATATATATATAATATATATATAATATATATAATAATATATTATATCTGTGCTTTAAGTACCATGTTGTCTTAAAACTTGAAATGATTTATTTTAATGTTTCTGCTATTTATTTAAGCCTACAGATGAATTTTCAGATCTGCCTCTTCGAGTAGCAGAAATTACTAAAGAACAAAGACTACGAAGAGAAAGCCAGTACCAGGAGAATCGCAGCAGTATAATAGTAACAAATGGTGGAGGTAAACATGATTCCTGATGACATCCAAAGTCTTTATAATCTCTCTATTAGGGTTAAATTTCAGTTTCTCTGTTTCACACTTGCAATTAAAATACAATGTTTTTCCCTTATTCTTATTTTGGGAGGAAACTTTACTAAAGACAGTTTACCTGGAATAGATCTTTTTTAATCTTGATTTAACCATGATCTTCTTTGAAGTACTATTCTCCTTTTTTTTTTTTTTGCGGTACGCAGGCCTCTCACTGTTGTGGCCTCTCCCATTGCGGAGCACAGGCTCCTCACGCGCAGGCTCAGCGGCCATGGCTCACGGGCCCAGCCGCTCCGCGGCATGTGGGATCTTCCCAGACCGGGGCACGAACCCGTGTCCCCTGCATCGGCAGGCGGACTCTCAACCACTGTGCCACCAGGGAAGCCCTACTATTCTCCTTTTTAAAGATTCTCTTTGTGGTCATTATTTGTCCTCTTTTAGGAATTCAGTGCATTCCTTGATGTCTACCTTTTCTTTCATCTGGAATTGTGCTCTTCATGGACATCTGAATCCAAGTTTTCCTTATTCTGGTATTTTAAATTTTGTAATTTAAATTAAAAAATTTTTTTAAATTTATTTTTATAGTTCATTAACAAACGGAGCTCTTTCTGCTTTCTTGTGCTTCTGAAGCAGACTCTTGATTTTAGCATTCCATTCAATATTGCTTTAGTCTGAATTACCAAATCCTAATGTTTAAATTTTAAGGGCCAGCTATAAGGGAGAAATGACTTTGATTTTCCAGAAATCTATTATATTATCTAAGAAGACTTTTCATCTCTCAATGATGAGTTCAATTAAATGGTTTGCCCCGCCTTTTTTTCCTTACCATCTTATATTCTTTTTTTACTCCTGTCACTTACCATTTCAGTACTTTTCATTTTAATCTTGCTTTTGTATGAGATATCTTTCCCATTGGTTCATTTCGGACTTAAAATAATCTCTAGATCTGTGCCAGTAGCCACATGTGGTTATTGAGCATTTGAAATGTGGTTTTTCTGAATTGAGCTGTACTATAAATATAAAACACACATCAGATTTTGAAGCCATTGCATGAGAAAGAGAATGTAAAACATCAATAATACTTTATATTGATTATATGTTATAATAATATTTTAAATATATTGAACAAAGTAAAATATATTATTAAAATTAATGTCACCTTTTCTTTTGACTTTTTTATGTGGCTACTAGATAATTTAAAATTACATGTGTTGTTCACTTTCATAGCTTACATTCTATTTCTCTTGGATAGCACTGCTCTAGACAGTATGAAAAAGTGATGCTGCTTTCTTGGGAGATAGTTATAAAATGAACTGTTGATTTAGTCACACAAGTTGTAGCACATTCGAAAAATGCATTTATGTACCTGGTTTCTAACATGGATGTAGACTTAAAACCTTTTCAGCCTTTTATCTATTTACATAATTATGGTAAGTCAATTCATTTTTATATTAACTGCTGTTATGGAATTATTTAGAAATAATTGAGTCAGAAAACTAAATTAAGAAATAGACTTCTTCAAATTTACTATTCCCAGCAACTGCAATTTTTAGGCAGCCTGTAGACCACCATACGATAATGGCTGGGAGTTAATACATCTCTGGAGAAACCGTCTTAGTAGTAAGTTTTTTTTTTTCCTAGTGTGCCATTTAAAGTGGCTTTTAAAAATAGTTACTTTTTAAACTTAAAAACAAATTAATGGGGTGCACCCAACTGTGTTAGAAGAAATAATGATGTGGCTATATGTTATTTATGTTCTCCTCACCCCAGAGCATTTTGAGAAGCAAAAATTCCTCAAATGATTTCCTTCCATCCACAAACTGCTACAAAATATCTGCAATACTGACCTCTAGAAAATAATTTTCTAAATAGGAAAATAAATCTTTTTCTAGTATGGACAACAGTTACAGGAAAGGGAACAGTCGTCAGTATCTACTTCTTTATCACCAAGTCCACTTTCCTCCTGTCTTTTCACTTTTATTTTGAGTTGGTTGTGTTAGGTTTTCTGCCTCCCAGCTCTTTAAAGAGGTATGATTAAGCCCCAAACCTAAAACATGCAAAAAAAGAAAAACTAAAAGAATATATATTTTCCAATTTTAAAAAATTATTCTTATCTGTCTCACAAACTCAAACTGTCTTGTTTAAAATAGTCAAGAGCTGTCCAAAGAAAAGAGAAATATTAGAGGTCTGTTTTCCAATAATTACCATCAATTACTGCATTCTTTATAGTGAATTAGGACTAAGATTTTTTCTTTAGCCTATTTTTGTGAGTGGCCATGGACTAAATAATAAAGGCTTATTAAATTTAAACTTATTCCTCCCAGTTTCAGAATAGAAAATGTTACAGAAAAGGAAAGAATGCAATTCATTGTTTTTGTTGGCTATCTAATTTGAATGTTTTTTCTGATGTCTGTGTGTGTATGTGTCGTATGAACAGTGGAACATGATCTGGATCAGATTGACTATATTGACAGCTGTACTGCAGAGGAAGAAGAGGAAGAAGTGAGACCACCCAAGGGCCTGGACTCAGACAGCCTCAGTTCACAGTTTATGGCATATATTGAACAACGGCGAATCTCTCATGAGGTAGTATACACACTTAAGCTTAAATTTTTTGCTGTCCCCTAGTAAAAACAGTTTATGACAGTATAAGTTTCTGTCATAGCAGTGATTTGTTGGTTTAGGCTTAATTATTTGTTTTATTATATTTAGTTCCAATTTTATTACTGAGTTTTTCAGATTTATTTTTAAAATCAGACAATACTCTCAAGTAAAGTTTAGGTTTATTTTTCAAATAAAAATACAGATTTCAGAATTTTGAAGAAGGAATAAAAGAAGTCCTAAGAGTATCCTATGCCTTGGAAGAAAATGCAGAGGAATATGATGCTTTTCATTGTTGTTCTTATTGTTTTTTTATTGTTATTAACTGGTAAATCATAGTTTGATCAGTAATTAAGAACTGAACCAAACTGCTGACTTTTGGGGCAACATACAAACTTAACCATAGAATTTTTATGATGAGCTTAATTATATTGGCGCTTTTATGTGAAGTCACACAGAATATAAATTGTTTGCCATTAAAATTCTTGGATGTCTCTTGTAGTGGAGCATTGAGTTGCCTTAGAAAACAAATGAGCATTCAGCCCACTGCAAAATCTCTGCCAATTCCCCAAGGGTCTCAAGTAGAAATAGCATTCTTCAGTGTATCTAGTCAGCATAATAAAATGGCTGCACTTCAGTGTGTGTGATGTTAATGTCTGGAGTTGGTCCCAGGCTTTGAGCAGGGATTATTTGAGAAACACTTGGGGCCTTTTTGGAGAATGATGTATTTAGTCTTTTAGAAATAGCGAATAGTCACTTCAAGTGGGACATGTTATAGAGTGTTATTATCATTCTTTAAAAAAAAAAAAAACCCTTGGTCTTCCTGTCTGAAGGCTTTTGAACACAGTATTTTTTGTTGGTGTTCAAATGACATTCTTGTATTTAAAGCTGGATAAAGTTATGTACAGTAAGTATTCCCCCCACTCCATATCCACAGGGTGTACATTCTAAGACCCCTAGTGGATGGTTGCCTGAAACCACGGATGGTACTGAGCCCTATATGTACTATGTTTTTTTCTTATACATACACACCTATGATAAAGTTTAATTTATAAATTAGTCACAGTAAGAGATTAAGAATAATAACTAATAATAAAATAGAAAAATTATAACAATATACTGTAACAAGTTATATGAATGTTGTTTCTCTCGAAATATTTCATTGTACAAATTTAATGCCTTTTCCATCTTAACTAAGCATTCATTTATCACATGCTGTGACTGTAACTTTTGCAGTTTGAGCTGCAACAGCAAAACTAGCATGTAGGGCTTCCCTGGTGGCGCAGAGGTTGAGAGTCCACCTGCCGATACAGGGGACAAGGGTTCGTGCCCCGGTCCGGGAAGATCCCACATGCCGCGGAGTGGCTGGGCCCGTGAGCCACGGCCACTGAGCCTGCGCGTCCGGAGCCTGTGCTCCGCAACGGGAGAGGTCACAACAGTGAGAGGCCCGCGTACCGCAAAACAAAACAAAAAAACAAAAACAAAAACTGTACTATGCTATTAATTAAAATACATTATATAAAAAAAAAAACTAGCATGTATGTCTTTTTCCTTCACAATTTCACAGATAGAAGATTTCTTCTTACTATAGATCTTACCTCAGCATACAATTTCTTTTCTTTCCTTATTAATTCAAGAACTTTCACCTTTTCACTTAAAGGAGGCACTTTATGACTTCTCTTTGGCATATTCGAATTGCCAACATCACTACTTTTGCACTTGGGGCCATTATTTAGTAAAATAGGCACTGCTATACTGCGACAGTCAATCTGTTAACCAAGAGAGACTAACTGAGCCGGCTACTAACGGACTAACAGGCAGTATACTCTGGACAAAGAGACGCTTTACAGCCCAGGTGGGATGGAGCAGGACAGCTTGAGATTTCATCAGAACAGCATGCAATTTAAAACTTATGAATTGTTTATTTCTGAAGTTATCCGTTTAATATTTTTGGAACATGGTTGACTGTGGGTGACTGAAACCTTGAAAAGTGAAACCAGAAGATAAAGTGAACTACTGTAAATCAAAGTCCTGCAGCCTACAGATAGCAGTGTGTACCTGTGATTAATGAAACTACTTGTGGTTCAGGCTATAAGCACTTCTGCTAGAGCAGAGGGCAACTACTTTGCAATAAAGCTTAAGTTAACAATGCACATTATAATCTAAAAGGGAATCCTTTTTCTTGTGGTCTTTCTCTTTGACCATTTTATTGTTAATTAGGCTGTGTAGATGAGGTGTTTCTACTAAAAGTGAAAATGCACGTTATGCTACTGATGAAAAATTGTATTATCATTTCTTTAATCCATTGGCTAATTTGTAATAAGTTTTTTGATTCCATCTACCTACTATATATAGTAGTTTTTATGATTCTGTCATAAGGCTCTTTATGACTTCTGTGTCATAAGGCTTTCTAAAGTTTGGCACCTATAAAAATAAAATAAAGCAGTATTATTTTAAATGGTTTAATAACCAGTGAAGAAATACTTTTTTATATTCTTGGATACTACCTAAACATGGGTTGTTAAAAACAATTTGAGATTTTAAACACTCTGCTATTGTTTAATTTTATCATAATGCCTGTCACATACACAGTGATACTGTGATAAATAAGGTATGACTTATATTTATAGACTATGACATATTTATTTTTTAAATTAAACCAATGTTACATTCATTTTGTCATGAAAATTTCATGTACCCCTTGCAATAATTTTAGGTAATTGCAGTATTGTAAAACCAGGGTGATAAGTCACTGATGTTAACATACTAGGAGAGATTTTTGTTCACTTAAAAAGTAATACTCACTGAAATTAGAGTAATTATTCTCTCATCAAGATTCTAGAATTGTATCTCATTTAATACGATCATTATGCCCAGACTTTACGGGAGTCAGCTTTAGCCCTTTGGAGTAAGTCACCAAGGAAGATTTTCTAGTTATTTGTGATGTACCTATTCCTTGGAGATAGACTATAAATAGTTTTACATTTGATTTTTAGGGTTTTTTTTTTTTTTTGGGTAAGTTTTTTTTTCCCCCTTCCAGAATACCCATTTTGATGATTATTTTTGGTGTTGAAGTAAGATTATATTATTTTTATAGATTCTCATTTGACAAAATATGTGGTGTGATATCCCATGAGCCTCTACCTTTGATTTATAATTTTACTTTTCAGTATATAGTCCATATAACTTAAGCCAGTTTAATTTTCTTTGGTAATGTTTTTTGAAATGACCTTTACCCTTCAGTTTATAAATAAATTGCCACTATTTCTCTTTTAATTAATATCATATTTTACCATAAATAGAAATTACTTTTTGCATTATCTTGGTATTCCACCAGCATCCCCAGGACTATTTGTCTGACTAACATAAGTAACAATTTATGATGATGAAGAAGTAAAGAAATGTAATCTCCCCAGTGAACTTCCTATTACTAGAAATATTCAAGAGAGGCTGAGCAAAAGTCACGGTAGGGTTGGTAGGAATTCCTGTTCTAGATGGAAGTTTGTACTAGATGATCTCTAAGATCCTTTTCAACTTTCACATCTTATCATCTAGTAAATATTACTATGTGGTCATTATAATTCATAAAATACAGTGTGAAGAAAATCTGCTCTTTTTAAAATAAATGTTTTTGGATTGTGAACAGTTTTGTGCTTTACCAAAGCAGTAATACAGCCTATAATGCTTTTAAATATGAAAATTCACATTTGAAGTTTCTGTTAAAATATTTTTAGTGTAATATACAGATCCCTAAATGCCAAGTTGAATATGAGCTGTGTAATTACACTTTTCTGGATACATGTGGATACATGTGTTAAATTGATCTATTTTTCTTTTTTTGGCCTAGGGTTCACCAGTAAAGCCAGTACCCATGAGGGAATTTCAAAAAACAGAAGACACGAGAAGATATTCACATCAAAACAGGTTTGAAAAACCAATTCTACTTATTTCTTTCTGTCTTAAAACTCAGTAATTAGGTAATGAAATGATTTTGGTTTTGTGTAGATCTATGTATAATGAAGATGTTTAGATACTATGTGTTTTAAATATGGTGTATTTAGAGCTAAGTGAAATATACCTTTGTGCTTATGTAATAGAAAAAGAAGTAAAATTGATTTATTCATTCTAAATTCAGATCACCTAAACCATTACCTGTATAATTATTTGATTTGAAGATACTTAATAGCAGTGAGATTTTATAGTGATATGTCTGGATTTATGCATAAAGAGGGCTAAGTGAATTTCCAGAGTCCTGCAATTATTTTACTTAAACTTTTGATTAGAAACAGAGCCACAGACAGAGACAGCAATATATTCCTCATTCCTATCTCAATTGAAGTGATCTTTTATCTACAATTAGTGCCTTACACAATATTTCTAGACTTAGCTTGGCCATTTAGAGTACTGCTTCTTCTTTTTTTTTCAAGAGTACTGCTTCTTATCCTTGAATTCCAAAGTTTCTTGTCATCAACTGCATGACAGTAGTTGAAAAATTCCCAGCCTTTGGTTTTATTGCTTCCTTTCTGTTTTTATGAAATCTTAAAGTGGTAGACTTGATATGCCTATTCTTAAACAACAGTAAATTTACCGTGTAGATAGTGTCATACATCATTCTTTACTTACACTTGACAGGATATTGAAGTTCTTTAGGAGACTGAAATATAGATGGATAAAGAAAATGTAGGGAGAATAATGAAAGAAGTCTTATAACTTGGACTTTTTAGTCTTATTGGTTAGTTCATGGCGATTTAGTTACATTTCATATCTTTGAAATTTATCTCAAAATAGCTTTTTAGTTACCATGTGTCCTTATATTGAAAGTGTGGTCATTTGAGATTCCAGTGTCATGCAAGGATTTCTTGTTACATTTCCCTGTAGTGGGGGGACCTCAGCTTTATCTTTTGTCCTTCCTGCCTCCTGTATCCATCATAAGTAAAGCCTAAGATTCCTAGGATATGATACACCCACCCTCAAGGTGAAAGCCAGCTTTTTTTTTTTAACATCTTTATTGGAGTATAATTGCTTTACAATTTTGTGTTAGTTTCTGCTATATAACAAAGTGAATCAGTTATATATATACATATATCCCCATATTCCCTCCCTCTTGCATCTCCCTGCCATTCTCCCTATCCCACCCCTCTAGGTGGTCACAAAGCAGCAAGCTGATCTCCCTGTGCTATGCAGCTGCTTGCCACTAGCTACCTGTTTTACATTTGGTAGTGTATATATGTCAGTGTCAATGCTACTCTCTCACTTTGTCCCATCTTCCCCTTCCCACCCCCCAACTCCCATGTCCTCAAGTCCATTCTCTACGTCTGCATCTTTATTCCTGTTTTTTAGTTTTTTAAGGAACCTCCTTACTGTTCTCCATAGTGGCTGTATCAATTTACATTCCCACCAACAGTGCAAGAGGGTTCCCTTTTCTCTACACCCTGTCCAGCATTTATTGTTTGTAGTTTTTTTTTTTTTAATTTATTTATTTTTGGCTGCATTGGGTCTTCGTTGCTACACGTGGGCTTTCTCTAGTTGCAGCGAGTGTGGGCTACTCTTCGTTGCAGTGTGTGGGCTTCTCATGGCAATGGCTTCTTTTGTTGCAGAGCACAGGCTATAGGTGTGCAGGCTTCAGTAGTTGTGGCACGCAGGCTCAGTAGTTGTGGCTTGCGTGCTGTAGAGCACAGGCTCAGTAGTTGTGATGCACGGGCTTAGTTTCTCCGCGGCATGTGGGATCTTCCTGGACCAGGGCTCGAACCCGTGTCCCCTGCATTGGCAGGTGTATTCTTAACCACTGCACCACCAGGGAAGCCCCTGTAGTTTTTTTTGATAATGGCCATTCTGACTGGTGTGAGATGATACCTCATTGTAGTTTTGATTTGCATTTCTCTAATGATTAGTGATGTTGAGCATCCTTTCATGTGTTTGTTGGCAACCTGTATATCTTCTTTGGAGAAATGTCTATTTAGGTCTTCCGCATATCTTTGGACTGGGCTTTTTGTTTTTATGAAATTGAGCTGTATGACCTGCTTGTATGTTTGGGAGATTAATCTTTTGTCAGTTGCTTCATTTGCAAATATTTTCTCCCATTCTGAGGGTTGTCTTTTCATCTTGTTTGTAGTTTCCTTTGCTTTGCAAAAGGTTTTAAGTTTCATTAGGTCCCATTTGTTTATTTTTGTTTTTATTTCCATTACTCTAGGAGGTGGGTCAAAAAAGATCTTGCTGTGATTTATGTCATAGTCTTCTGCCTATGTTTTCCTCTAAGAGTTTTATAGTGTCTGGCCTTACATTTAGGTCTTTAATCCATTTTGAGTTTATTTTTGTGTATGGTGTTAGGAAGTGTTCTAATTTCATTCTTTTACATGTAGCTGTCCAGTTTTCCCAGCACAATTTATTGAAGAGACTGTCTTTTCTCCATTGTATATTCTTTCCTTCTTTGTCAAAGATAAGGTGACCATATGTGTGTGGGATTATCTCTTGGCCTTCTTTCCTGTTCCATTGATCTATATTTCTGTTTTTGTGCTGGTTGCCATACTGTCTTAATTAATGTAGCTTTGTAGTATAGTCTGAAATCAGGGAGCCTGATTCTTCCAGCTCTGTTTTTCTTTCTTAAGATTGCTTTGGCTATTCGGGGTCTTTTGTGTTTCCATACAAATTGTAAAATTTTCTGTTCTAGTTCTGTGAAAAATGCCATTGGTAGTTTGATAGGGATTGCACTGAATCTGTAGATTGCCTTGGGTAGTATAGTCATTTTCACAGTATTGATTCTTCCAATCCAATAACATGGTATATCTCTCCAACTGTTTGTATTGTCTTTGATTTCTTTCATCAGTGTCTTATAGTTTTCTGCATACACGTCTTTTGTCTCCTTAGGTAGGTTTATTCCTAGGTATTTTATTCTTTTTGTTGCAATGGTAAATTGAAGTGTTTCCTTAGTTTCTCTTTCAGATTTTTCATTGTTAGTGTATAGGAATGCAAGAGATTTCTGTGCATTAATTTTGTATCCTGCTACTTTACCAAATTCATTGATTAGCTCTAGTAGTTTTCTGGTAGCATCTTTAGGATTCTCTATGCATAGCATCATGTCATCTGCAAAAGTGACAGTTTTACTTCTTCTTTTCTGATTTGGATTACTTTTACTTTTATTTCTTTTTCTTCTCTAATTGCCATGGCTAAAACTTCCCAAGCTATGTTGAATAATAGTGGTGAGAGTGGGCACCCTTGTCTTGTTCCTGATCTTAGAGGAAATGGTTTGTTTTTCACCATTGAGAATGATGTTGACTGTGGGTTAGTCATATATGGCCTTTATTATGTTGAGGTAGTTTCCCTCTATGCCCACCTTCTGGAGAGTTTTTATCATAAATGGGTGTTGAATTTTGTGAAAAGCCTTTTCTGCATCTGTTGAGTTTATCATATGGTTTTTATCCATCAATTTGTTAATGTGGTGTATCACATTGATTTATTTGTGTATACTGAAGAATCCTTACATTCCTGGGATAAACCCCACTTGATCATGGTGTATGATCCTTTTAATGTGCTGTTGGATTCTGTTTGCTAGTATTTTGTTGAGGATTTTTTGCATCTATATTCATCAGTGTTATTGGTCTGTAATTTTCTTTTTTTGTAGTATCTTTGTCTGGTTTTGGTATCAGGGTGATGGTGGCCTCGTAGAATGAGTTTGAGAGTGTTCTTCCCTCTGCTATATTTTGGAAGAGTTTGAGAAGGATAGGTGTTAGCTCTTCTCTAAATGTTTGATAGAATTCACCTGTGAAGCCATCTCATCCTGAGCTTTTGTTTGTTGGAAGATTTTTAATCACAGTTTCACTTTTAGTGTTTGTGATTGGTCTTTTCATATTTTCTGTTTCTTCCTGTTCAGTCTTGGAAGGTTGTACTTTTCTAAGAATTTGTCCATTTCTTCCAGGTTGTCCTATTTTTATTGGCATATAGTTGTTTGTAGTCATCTCTCATGATCCTTTGTATTTCTGCAGTGTTGTTACTTCTTTTTCATTTCTGATTCTGTTGATTGAGTCTTCCTTGTTTTCTTGATGAGTCTGTCTAATGGTTTATCAATTTTGTTTATCTTCTCAAAGAACAGCTTTTAGTTTTATTGATCTTTGCTATTGTTTCCTTCATTTCTTTTTCATTTATTTCTGATCTGATCTTTATGATTTCTTTCCTTCTGCTAACTTTGGGTTTTTTTCATTCTTCTCTCTCTAATTGCTTTAGGTGTAAGGTTAGTTTGTTTATTTGAGATTTTTCTTGTTTCTTGAGGTAGGATTGTATTGCTATAAACTTCCCTCTTAGAACTGCTTTTGCTGCACCCCGTAGGTTTTGGGTCGTCGTGCTTTCATTGTCATTTGTTTCTAGGTACTTTTTGATTTCCTCTTTGATTTCTTCAGCGATCTCTTGGTTATTTAGTAGCATATTGTTTAGCCTCCACGTGTTTGTATTTTTTACAGTTTTTTCCTGTAATTGCTATCTATTCTCATAGTGTTGTGGTCAGATGAGATACTTGATACGATTTCAGTTTTCTTAAATTTACTGACTGAAAGCCAGCTTTTTGCTCAGTTGCCTTATATATTAGTTTTCTAGTGCTGGTATAACAAATTACCACAAATTTAGTAGCTTAAAACATACCTATTTATTATATTACAGTTGTGAGAAATAGAAGTCTGGGCAGGCTTCTCTTGTTTCTCTGCTTACGGCCTCACAAGGCCAAAGTCAAGGTGTTGGATGGCCTGGATTCTTATCTGGAGAACCCTGGAGGAGAATCCACTTCCTGGCTTATATAGGTTGCTGGCAGAATTCAGTTCCATGCAGTTATTGACTGATGCAATTAGTGTCACACATACTGCTGGTAGGTTCAGTAAGGTGAGGGCTGAGAAATTAACTATTGGATTTGGACATGTAAAGCCTCAGACTTGAAGAGAGCAGTTTTCAGTGAAGTTGTGAGGACAGATCCAGATTGGTGTGGGTTCAAAATAAAATGGGATGAAATGAAGTAGAAACAATGGATTTAACCAGCTTTTTAAAGAGGTTTTGGTATAAAAAGAGAGTAAAGAAATGGGAGTAGAAAGAAGGTGTATATTAAAAGGTTTTGCTTGAAAAACATTATTAAAACATAGTGTTCAAATCAGGGCACATAAACCCACTTGAGATGGGTTTACATGGTCCTTTCGGGGTTTTTTGGTGTAGTTTATCTACAGATGGCCAATAAAAGCTATAGGAAATGTTAACAGTGAAATTAGTAGTTTGGGACAAATTTGCAGTTAATGCCAGTTATTCTTCTCCCAGACTAGTATATAGTACTGGAGTCACTCATCTCACATTAGTGGTTATATCCCAGTTAAAAGTCTTACCTACCAACCCACTCTCCTCCTCTTATCTTGTCAGACTTGTGACTGAGGATGCACTGATTAGGAATGCTAGGATAAAGGTTGACAAGGATTAGTAGAAAGTTAAAGAAGCTTTTCCCTAGCTTTAACGTTATTTTAAACCTTGTATAGGAAGTTATTATTAAGTAATTTATTTGGTAGTTATTTATTCCGTTCCTTTTAAAAATTATAAACATAATTTATTCTGTCAAAAGTTTTTTTAATGGCTAGAAATTTTTTTTAAAAAAGAATTTTGTGAAAACTTCAAAGATTTGGAACGAATATAAGAAAAAATCGTGGCATGAAAGAGTATAGTAGAATAGCTTAAGTTTTTGGTTTCTTACATATTATATTTTTAAAATTCAGGAATTACAACAGGGAATATATATCAAAGTATAAGAGTTAGCACTGATAAAACTGAGAAGCAAGTTTTACTGTTTTTTTTTAAGCATCAAATCAGGTTTCATGTTTTTCTAAAAGATAAAAATCAACAAAATCTTTACTTTTGTTGTTAAAATTGCTCCTTCAATTAAAATGGGAGTAGGAGTGCTTTAAACGTGCAGTTACAGGTTCTGTAGTATTCCAGATTTCTGCTGATAAAATGGCTTTGTGTATAAACCATCTCCATTTACACGTATCTTGTTTCAGTCATGATAGTAAAGAAGATTGTAGTACTTAGTGTGCTGTAAAGAAAGGATATTGTTTGAGAAGTGATCTCAAATAACCGTATTGTCAGCACTGGCTGACATAGACAGTTGTTAGCTATCTGTAGCTTCATCAGTGATATCATCACGTGAAATGTGAGTTGGAGACATCAGGTGTTCCTGTAGCTTAATTTAGTGACTTGGGCTCAAGTTTACAAAATGCAATTGGTCTTTCAGTGCTGACCAGACAGTTTGCCTGCTGATTAATAGAAAGCTGCATTAACAATAAAATTCCACTTGTCTTTTATCTATCTGTCTGTCTTATCAAAGAGTTTTTTCTTTCCTTTTTTTCTTTTTTGGGTCAGGGTTCCAGCTGAGCCATCTTCCCTCTTATCACTATCACCAAGTCATAATCAGGTAAAAACATTTTTTTCAGTTTTAGTTTGTGGGGTTTTTTAAATTAAGATGGTTTTCTTCTTTTATAATACTTAAATTACAGTTAATTGCCAAATATCTATAAATTTCATTACCTGTCTCTTCAATCTACAGTTAATATAATATGTGCACCTTATGCTGGTAACAGTGTTTTTAGACACCAGACAGAAAATAAGTCTTTATAATACATGTAAGAACACAGTGCAAAGATGGGAAAAGATTAGCAATAAACACATCTGAAGAAATGCTTGGTGACTGCAAAGTAAAAGTTGCTTGGGTCAGCAGTAGTTTCCTAAATTGATAAAGAATATTGGTAAGTTGATCTTTATCGCTACTTGCATATGCAAAATGATACTTTTGTTCTAGTTTTCACATGCAGACTTGGAACTTCATCGGAGAAGAGAACAATTAATAGAACGTACTCGGAGAGAGGCACAACTTGCTGCCCTACAGTATGAGGAAGAGAAAATAAGGACCAAGCAGGTTCAAAGAGATGCTGTCCTGGACTTTGTCAAGGTGAGCCCTTTGGATTCATTGAATGATATTGCTAACGTTTCTTAGAAGTAAGTGCTTATTTGTTTTCCTGAGGATGTCAGATTTTATTGTCTTAATAAAAAAAAAAAAGAGTTGATATCTTAATTATAAGAATTCTCGAGTAAATAGTATAACTGTCTCCTGCTTGTGATTAGATTAATTGTCCTCATATGTAGATAGGCTTGAGGACAATCAGAAGTGATTGATCTTGCTTTTAGGACAGTGATAGTCTCTACTCTTAACTACTTATCTGTCGTTAGACATATCACTTTACTATCCAGCTGCCATTTCCTAAATCTCTAGTGCATCAGGAAAGTGAAAATGCTATATGTAAACTGTAAAGTGCCATGCAAATATAAACTATTGTTATCTGAACCTATCACTGACTTCCTTACCTCTAGGGAATACCAAAAATTTGCAAGGCTCACAGGTTTAATACTTCAGTCATCTTTGATTCTTTACTTTCTGTTTTCTCCACATCTACTCAATTAACAACCCCTGTTAACACTTCTTTTTTTAATCAGCCTCTGTAGTTGCCTCTAAACCTGGTTCAGTTTTTTGCCTGTGTTACTTGTCTTTTTGTTCTGAAATCACCTTGGAATTTTTTCTTTATAGTTAAATAATTATTTATATTTTTGCTTGTTTAATATCTGTCTCTCCCAGGAATTATCTGGTGGTCCAATGGTTAGGACTCCACGTTCTCACTGCGAAGGGCCTGGGTTTGATCCCTGGTCGGGGAACTAAAATCCCACAAGCCACGTGGTGTGGCCAAAAACATACACACACACGCACACACACACACACACACACACGTGACATATCTGTCTCTCCCATTTATCCGTAAACTCCATGAAGACAGGGACCATGTCTGTCATG
Organism: Leucopleurus acutus; assembly: GCF_964270905.1. NCBI lineage: Eukaryota > Metazoa > Chordata > Mammalia > Artiodactyla > Delphinidae > Leucopleurus > Leucopleurus acutus. The sequence continues at coordinate 71,440,960 of NC_139147.1, read as the reverse complement.
TTTATTCACTGCTATATCGCTAGATTTAAGCAGGTCTTAGCCCCTAGTAAAGCTCAATAAATATTTTTTAAATGAATGATTGAACAAATGAATCACTCATCTTCTAGCTGCTTTCTCTCTTGTTTCATAACTCTAGCCAAAGTATATCTTCTTTAAGTACCATACACATAATAAATTCTCTTATATTTTTTCAAATGTATCAAGCCTGTGATGATGATCTCTGATGCTCAGGGAGGATAACAATTTTCCTAAGGTTAAATACTCAGCTAGTAAGTGGCAGAGCAAAGATTCTAATCAAGACAGGCTGAACAGAAAATGGAAATAAAACTGATGGAAAATAAACAGTTTCTTTAAAAAAAAAAAGTCTAGATGGTAACTAGACTTATCATGGTGATCACCTTGTAATATATAGAAATATCAAATCACTGTCTTTTGCACCAGGAACTAACATAGTGTTGTAGGTCAGTTATACTTCAAAAACAAACAAACAGACAAGCTAATAGCAAAAGAGGTCAGAATTGTGGTTACCAGAGACAGGGCATGGGGGAAGGAGAATTGGCTGAAGGTGGCCAAAAGGTACAAACTTCCAGTTATAAGATAAATAAGAGTTAGGGATGCAATGTACAAAATATATGTTAAATGTGAAAGTTGTTAAGAGAGAAAATCCTAAGAGTTCTCATCATTTCATCATTTTTTTTCTTTTTCTTTTGTTATCTTTACGAAATGGTGGATGTTCACTAAACTTATTGTGGTAATCATTTCATCATGTATGTAAGTCAGATCATTATGCTATTACACCTTAAACTTATACAGTGCTGTATGTCAATTACATTTCAATAAAACTGGAAAGAAAAAAAAAAAAAAAGGACAGGCTGGCTCCAAACCCTGGTCTATGACCAGAATGCTATACTGATTCTCAGTAAATGATAATGGCTAACACATACTATGTCCTAAGTGTTGTTCTATGCATTTTACATAAATTAACTCATTTAGCTTGCCTTCTGTAGAAGTCATATAACTAGTAAGAGATAATTACATTGTAGATAGCCTTGATTAAATGTCAAGTTAGAGTTTGATCTTGAACAATTAGGCAGAAAAGAACAATTTTAGTTCTTAAGCAGGAGAAAAGACAGGGAAGGTACTTCTGAAAAACTAATCTACTCATGTTAGAATATGTTAGAAAGAGATGAGGAAAGAAGGAAAATGAAATAGAGAGTAATTGCAATAATTAGATTAGGGTACAAAATGAAGGCATAAGACTAGATGATTTCTAATTTTCCTAAGGAAAGGCAGTGTCGTCCTGTGGTAAGGGCTTAGAATCGGAAATATCTGAATTTGAATCCAGCTTTGCTACTTGGTATGTGCTTGACTTTTGGAAAGTTACTGAGCCATTCTGTGCCTTTATTTTCTTCATATGTTTAATGTTTAACTATTAAGTATTAATTATTTCAGAATTATTATGACTTCACCTATTTACTAGTATGGTGTATGCTGCACCCCCTACTACCACAAAGGGTTTTATAAATTAACTATAAGAGAGATTTCAAGAGAAGCATCATTATGTCTTACATAGATGTGTAGTGAATGTTAAATAAATCACTGAAAATGAGTGAAAAAAAAGGTTCCAAAGCAAGGGTTTGAGGCTAAAAGAATGGTTTTAATGGGAGTTAGCTTTGTGGAAAGAATGTTGGATTTGGGGTCAGAAGGCATAGGTGCAGATCTCAATTATGCTACTTACTAACTTTGTAACCTTGCACATATCATATAACCTCTCTATCCTCAAGTTTCTCATCTTTAAAAGAATATGATTATGATGTTTGCTTATCTCACAGAGTAAGAAGAATCACTTGAGATACTGTGTATAAGAACACATTGTAAAACACTCACTATACAGATACTGTGATATTATTAATTGACATAATAACAGAAATTAGCAAATTGGGGGGAAATACCCAGTTAGTATGGGAAATTGAGGGGTTTTTTTTGGTTATGTTGAACAGGAGATGACTGGGGTTTCTAAGTAGAGAGTGTCCACAGGCATTTGAAAATGCGAGCCTGGAATTTGGCTGATAGGAGAGAGCTAAAGCTGTTAGCATTAGAGTGATATTTGAAGCCATTAAAGAAAGAGGATGATTTCATTGAGAGAATTTAGTGAGTGATTACCTCTCTATGAATGTGTTTATATCCATGTACATATAAAAAACATAGTTTTTAAAAATTTCTGTTTATATAGATGCTTATAGACACAGGAAAATACTGTTTGTCAGCTTATTTTTGCTTTTCCTCATTTAAATTGTAAGCTATTTACGGGAAAGGGCAGCGTCTTCTAACCAGTAGATCTAGAAAAACACCATACACGAGAGATACAGAGATTAATGTGAGTGATCATTTTAGTAAATAGCATTTTTCATTCCCAGTGTTCTAGATTCTGACCAGCTTCCCTTTTTTGGGGGGTGTGGGGTTATATAGCAAAAAACGTCACAAAGTCCACAAAAACAACACCCCCCCTTAGACGGTGAGGTAAGTTTATATAATCACCTTTCTTTGGAACTTTTTATTATTGCAATGAAAATGAAATGTTTTGCATGTGATTATCATATGTTTTCAGTGATCAAAATGTTGCCATTTTCTTTTTTCCCCTCACAAAATTCTCCTTACTAGGGAGAAAAAGACACAGGCCAGGAAGTTTATCAGAATCTATAGATTGGGGTTTTTTAAATCTATACACATCCGTCTGGAGATTATTTCCCTCCTCCCATCCCCAACAGAGTTATCATCTCCCTCATCCATTTTCAGAGCTACTGTGTAATGAGAGATGGTCCTGAGAGCTGTATCTGGCACACGTGAATGGTGTCGGTATTAAACAAAAAACTCTACATAGTATTTCAGCTTCAGTGCTCATTTCCTAAGTGTGTATATTATTGATTATACTTTGTACACATTAGTTTTATAATATTAAGTAGTACATTTTCGTTTCAAAGTAACATGTAATATGTAAGATTAATTATTAACCTTTTAAAAATCTATGCACCTAGATTCTGTATTATAATGATGTCCTATGCAAAAAGAAAAAAATAAACTAGATTGTAAATTTTATTGTTTTAACATGTGTGCACGTTTAGTGACATTTACATTTTGAAATAAAATTTATGATTCATTATTTTTTAAAAAATCTGTGTACCTATTTTGACCTGTTAAAATGAAGCTTATTACTAAATGAATATTTTATTGTACTTGGCTTTTTCATTAGCTATTTTCCTTTATCTTTGCCTTCTTATTTTTTCAATTTATGATCATTACTTCCTTAAAAAATGCATAAAGGCATTATTTCATGTGAGTGTTGACTTTGATTTTTGTAAAATAAGTTATTTGAAAACCTAATACATGGGGCTTTACAAGCATCAATCTTCAGCACAATGTTTTCAAAGCACAAGTGTTTCTGGAATGGTAAGATGTATTGTTTGAAATGTTTTAAATTATCCATTATAAAGTTTTTTTTAATCTTATTGGACATATAATAACTATTTTTGGTTATTTATTTGAGAGCTTATGCATTGGTATAGTACCTGAAAGATTCACTCAAGCACTTTCCAGTTGTCTTTTCTTCACATGGTAATAACTCTGTACAAACCTTTGGCAGTCAAAGTTTGATAAGTTAATACACGCTTTCTTTTTTACCCAACATTTCCTTACTGGTCATTCTGGAGTAATTCATTATCTGAAAACTAAAGCTCCTCAGGAAAATAACATGTATAGTTTTAAAATTTCCAGTTGTACCCTTGTTTTGTCTGAGAAAGGTAGTGAAGAGATGCCTAGACTAGAAATCATGACTCTTGGGTTTATTGTTTTAAATTTGTCACTGGCTCACTAAATGACCACAAATTCTTTATGTTACTGCTACATCTTCAGCTTTCTCTTCTCAGAACAGAGAATAATTCCTATTCCCCTCCTTGCTTTAGAAAGTTTTTATGCAATAAGATCATATTTGCAGTTGTTTAAGTTCTTTGGGAGAAAATCGTTACTCAGAAACAACTTATTAGCTATTTTAATGCATGAACTCTGAATGATTGTGAATGTGGTCCTGTATGTCAGCATCTTCACAAGTATGTGTTAATATGTCTCTTTGCTTGTGTATTTGTGAAACTCGTCATGTGTGTGCATAGCTTGTTTTTGACATTGCTTCATTTTTCTCCACCTCTCCAGTGTCCCTTCCCATCCAGAAGGTCTCAGCACACTGATGATAGTGCCTTGTTAGTGGTAAGAACCTTGCACAAAATGGAATTTTACATTGCTTTGTCTAGAGATTTGGGGAATAGCTACTGTACTTTTCATTCTGAATTGATCTAAATACCATAAAACATGATGAGCATCATTACTAAATGCTTTACAAATAGCTAGAACTGTCTCCCTACATTACTTTTCATGATTTACCCAGTGTTCCAAGTGTTCTGCAGATGTGATTCAAATATCTTTGTTAGTGTTTCCAAAAGTAAAACATTTGCATTGAGAACCATATTGGCTTTGTATGTGTGTTTGGAGGAGAGGGAATAATATATTCATTTTTTAAATGTTTCTAATTCCAGGTGAACTTTATTAATCACTGTTTTGTCTTATAAGTCACCTGTATGATGAATGGTTCCCTTACTTCATGATGCTAATTATACAAATGTATATTTGGCATCCTATTTTATTATCTGTTTTAACCTACTGAAAATCCCAAACTTTGAGATCTCAAGATTATCCCTCCATACCCATTTTATATCTTAAACTCAGGGAAACATTAACTTGGAATGCTGTCTACTGATTTTTTTTTTTTTTTTTTTTTGCGCGGGCCTCTCACTGTTGTGGCCTCTCCCGTTGCGGAGCAGAGGCTCCGGACGCGCAGGCTTAGCGGCCATGGCTCACAGGCCCAGCCACTCTGCGGCATGTGGGATCTTCCTGGACCGGGGCACGAACCCGTGTCCCCTGCATCGGCAGGCAGACTCTCAACCACTGCACCACCAAGGAAGCCCCACTACTGATCATTTTTAATATTGGTTTACTTTTTTTTTTAATTTTGTATTTGATTTTATTGGACACATGCAAATTTAGAAGATACATTAAAACACACTGGTTTACTTTTATTGCCTGTTTCATCAGCTGAAAATGAGTATAACTTCAGAGCTTTATTGAGAGTCTTACTTTGTCAGCTTTGCAGGAGAATTCTAACCATGTACATAATTGCTTTTCCCATCATGTTTTATGTTATTTTTTTCACCATAGTATTGAAGACTAGCAATTCAAAAGCCTATTGTCTGTAGCAATTCCTGTCTTAGGAGCTAGTAACTGCTGCCATTGTGCATACTACTGCATGAACTGCATACTTGAGCATGAGATTTCTATTACATAAACTTTCATTGTCAGAATTTCTGTGTTCTGTAATCATCATTTCCTTTAAGATGGCTATAGCACATTTTAACTGGCAGTCTTATAAAGAAATAAGCCTCTGGAGTTTTAGTCAAAGTTAATTGGCATGAGAAGCAAATAACAATTTAATGTAGAAAAATATTGAGAGCCTATGGTGATCCAGACACTTTACCAGAATTATCTCATTCACTCCTCACAGCAGCCTTAAGAGTTAAGGTTAAACTTATCACCATTTTACAAATGATTACTGAGGCACCAAATGTTTTGTCCAGAATGTGACTTCTCCAAGGTCACAGCTAGTAAGTACAAGGCTGGGTTCAAATCTAGATCCAGGTGACTTGAGAACGTATATGAACACTGTGCTATATTGCCTCCTGTACTGTAATTGAAAACACTTTGAAACACTTTAGGAAACTGAAGATGAGATTTAATAACACATATAGTAAGTGCTGAATGCCCAGGCGTTTTTGTCAAGGAAAAAGTGGAATTTGGAAAAACAATAAAATCCCCTTAGCGTGAAATTTGTAATTTCAGCCATTTTCAAAATATATACACTTATATTTTACTTAACAGTATTCATGTCTGGCCTAAATTAGATGGCCTTTAAAAACAAGAACCATGGCTCACATATTTTTGCATGCCAAATAGTGTCCAACATGTATTACAAAAATAGTCATTTTTTTAAATCATACCTCTGATCTTCTCAAAACTACTTTTCAGTGCCTTCATATAGTAGAATAAAGTCCATATAGTTTTTTTTTAGATTTATTATTTATTTTATTTATTTTTTTGGCTGCGTCAGGTCTTAGTTGCAGCATGTGAGCTTCTCTCTAGTTGTGGCGTGAGCGTTTTCTCTAGTTGTGGCGCGCAGACTCCAGAGCACATGGGCTCTGTAGTTGTGGTGCGCAGGTTCCAGAGCCTGTGGACTCTGTGGTTTGCAGCACACAGGCTCTCTTGTTAAGGTGCGTGAGCTCAGTAGCTGTGGCGTGCACATTTAGTTGCCCCGCGGCATGTGGGATCTTAGTTCCCCGACCAGGGATTGAACTAGTGTCCCCTGCACTGGAAGGCAGATTCTTTACCACTGGACCACCAGGAAAGTTCCAAAATCATATACTTCTTAACACAGCCTACAAACCCTTTAGAGTAGGTTCCAAACTTCTTAACATGGCCCATAAGCTCCTGTGTACTCTGGGTACTATGTATCTCTCATCTCTGGGGTCATGCTATATCAGCATTTTTTCAGCTCTGAAAATATGGCAAGCCCTTTCCCACCTCAGGATCTTTGCAAATGCTCCTCCCTCTGCATGGAATGCCTCTCATTCCCTGCATATACCCCTTGGTTAATTCCTACTGATCTATCTGGTATCAGCTTAAATATCACACCCTTAAAATGGCTTTTCTGCAACACCCCTACCCCCAAATCAAATTTGTCTCCACTGTTTTTTTTTTTCTTCATAGCACTTTTAGGTGGGTGTTTATTGTTTTGTATCTCCCCCTCTCCCCCACCCCCAATAGACTACTAGACTATAAGCTTCATGGGCACAGGGATATTCTCTGTTGCACTTACCTATGTATACTCAATCCCTACCATAATTCCTGGGATATATTAGTTGCTTAATAAATAATTCCTGAGTGAATAATTCCTGATGTATTCTGTACATCTAATAATTGCTCATTAGGGGAGTTCCCTGGTGGTCTAGTGGTTAGGATTCGGCATTTTCACTGCAGTGGCCCCAGTTCAATCCGTGGTTGGGGAGCTGAGATCCCACAAGCTGTATGGTGTGGCCAAAATAAAAAAATAAAAAATAAAATCACAATCAGAAAAAAAAAATCTCAAAAAAAATTGTTTCAAGATAAGTTCTGATGATATAGCAAGTAAATGTTGGATTTGATTTAAAGACCTTGAAATATGGGATTTGAAATAACTGTTGGTAATGTTTAATATCAGTTACACTAACATTCTCTTAGGATTGACCTTCAGGCTTCTGTTGCTTTCATATATGTCCCATATGTATCTACATCCCATCTCTAGACACTAGAAAGGATCTAGGCTCATTTCACTTCCTCTTCTTCCATCCTTTTTTCCTTCTTTGCCAGCATAGTGGCTTTTAGCCTTTTTTTTTTTTTTTTTTTTTTTGCGGTACGCGGGCCTCTCACTGTTGTGGCCTCTCCCGTTGCGGAGCACAGGCTCCGGGCGCGCAGGCTCAGCGGCCATGGCTCACAGGCCCAGCCGCTTCGCAGCATGTGGTATCCTCCCAGACCGGGGCACGAACCCGTGTCCCCTGCATCGGCAGGTGGACTCTCAACCACTGCGCCACCAGGGAAGCCCTAGCCTTTTTATATTTGAGATTGACAGTAATTCAAGTCCATTTGATCGTAAGGAGGCCCAGGAAATCTAAACAGGTGAAGGCATATACAATGTAAGACTGCTGTCACAGCCTTGTTCTTTGGTATATTTCTTTCCTCACTTTCTTCTGCCTTAAGATAATGTTGCAGTGTGTGTTACATGCTTTGTTTTGCACACACGAAAAAGACATTGCTATCTGTCAACTCATTAAAAATATAGTTGTATTTATCATATTGACCATCCTACTCACTTTTCCTAAACACCACATGTGTTCTTGTTCATTTATCCCATGATTCAGATATTTGTGATTGTAGTTTAAATTTTTGAAAATTATTTAACTTATAAAGACTTTAATATCTTTAAGCCTTTGGCATTTTTAATAGATACAATCTTACTCAACGCCCTTTGTGAAAGTTCTGTCTTCTCTGATTTCCACTCCCCACCAAATGAAAAAATTGTCATGTTTTGAGCAGCTTTTATCTGTAATAAAAATTCTGTACAATGGTAAAGGATTCAAAGAAAAGGAAAATTGTACTTAACTTCTCAGAGGTCATTTGGACTTTCACAGAAGCAGAAATGAAATGCTGGTTCATCCTTAAGGTGTGATGCAAAATCCTCATGTCCTGGCTTCTCACATCAGAGCCATTAAACTGAATTATAATAAATCTAATTTGGATTAATATTGAAAAGATGTTGCTCTTATTCATGCCAATTCTGATCAGTTAAAATGAGCTCTTTGACTGGATTTGTTTCCCCTGTCATAGGAACAGCACAGGACTCATTTGTTTCTAAGGCTATTTTGCTAAAAAAATTTGATGTACTCAGTTTTATTTCTATATAAAATCATGTTTAATAAGTCATGCCTTTCATTTCTTGATTTATGTGGTATGAGGTATTGAAATAATTTGAATTAAACAGGTGGAAAACTGTGTTTAATAAATTATAGGGTTTTCCCCCCCCCAACTATTCTCTTTCTGCCCTATCAATATCTTAGTAAACCATTTGAAAGTTTGTCAGTGACCTTTCCTTTGCTAATTTTACTGACAAGATCTGCCTGCCTGCCTGTCTGACGTTTTGCTAACATAAATGCTGCCTTCTGTTTCTTCTCTTTCTCTTTTGCCATTTAGTCGCTGTCAGGTGTGAATCAAGTGGGCTGTGCTGCTACCCTGCCTCATTCTTCTGCCTTCAGGCCTCTTAAGGTATATCTTGTTATTGTAATTTACCAGGAACTTTGAGGAGGGGATTTGCCCGGGAGGTCTTAAATTTCCCAATGGATTGGTCTAACAACAGTCTGAAATCTAGAATTGTATGAAATATAACTAAGCTTATGAAGCTAAGTTTAACATTAATTTCACTTGAAATTTTTTGGAAGTTTTATTATGCCAGAAACATAGAGCCTTTGTTAATTCTTTATATTGAGATTTTTGTTTGAAATGTCCTTCTAATTTTCTTATCAAAGGGTTGGGGTTTTTTTGTCATGAGTTACTATGTTACTTTGGTTAATATATGATATTGAGTTAACTCTGTTGTCTAATGTGCATGCAAAATAATTTGAGTATCAGTCCCCCAAAGTGTCACTGCCAAAACCCTATTACAGTAGAGGTCAGCAAGCTATGGTCCCTAGGCCACCTGTTTCTGTAAATAGTTTTAGTGACATACAGCCACGCCCATTTGTCTGTGGCTGCTTTTGCACTTAAAAGCAGAGTAGGAATAGTTACAATGGAGATCACATGGCCTGGAAGTCTAAATTAAAAACCTGTGGTGTTTTATTTTTTAAAGACCTCTAGGGATGGTAATTCCATACTTATTATCATATGATACCTAAGAAATGATTCATAATCCTGACTGTCAACAAGGTCCTCTCCTTGTCTAACTTATATCTGTCCTCCTGTGGTTTACACCTATTTCTTCTTTTCTTTCCAGAGTGGAGATTTTCTAGTTACTTAGCAGTCCTTATGTGGAGAATCTTTATATTTGAAAACTGTTATGATGCCACCCGTGTCTTCTCCGTAAATAAGCTTTGGCCCTTTTATGTGCCTTTCCTAGCCTGTTTGTCCTTATGAACTTTCACAAGTTCTCTGCCCTCCATTTTGGCTTCACAGTTCCCAACTAGAAATATATCCCTCATTAGAGCCCACGTAGTACTGAGCATGAAACAAGGGTTATTCACGTCTTATGCTGAGCATTAGGTTGGCTTTTTCCATTTTGGTATTCATTTTGCTGTGTATCCATTGTAATTCTCAGATGTTTTAGTTATATTCCTAAATGATAATTAATTTCTAAACTTTGTATCTTTTGTTTTCCTAAATAGTTATTTTATTTTTTTTTTTTTTTTTTTTTTTTTTTTTTTGCGGTACGAGGGCCTCTCACTGCTGTGGCCTCTCCCGTTGCGGAGCACAGGCTCCGGACGCGCAGGCCCAGCGGCCACGGCTCATGGGCCCAGCCGCTCCACGGCACGTGGGATCCTCCCGGACAGGGGCACGAACCCGTGTACCCTGCATCAGCAGGCGGACTCTCAACCACTGCGCCACCAGGGAAGCCCCCCCTAAATATTTAATTTTGCTTTTCGAACATTTAAAATTTTCTGATTTCCTGGAATATTTTCAAATTCTTGCATCATGTCCTTCTAAATGCTGACTCCAACTTTATAACATCTGTAAACCTGATAAACCTTCTCTCTGGTTATTATTGAAGCTACACATACCTGGATGACACCTGATAAAACTTTATAATTCTCTTCTATATTAACCTTTTGCTAGCCTTTCTCAGCTAGGTTCGTTATTTGAACTACAAAGAAAATTATTTGAGGGACTGTTTTCAAAATTTCTTCAAGGAAGGTATATAACTAGTACCATTCTAGGTATATAGGAGAAAAGTTAATTCGTTACACTCAATGGATACCTTAGGGCATTGGGGCTTATCCTCCCCTAGAATTTTAGTTGAGTAAGGCCAAATCTGAATGTGCCAGAAGTTGTGTAATGTCTAACAGTCTTCCTGTCAGACCTGCTGCACTGTCAAATGATTAGTTTAAAAATATTTATTCTTTTTTTTTTGGTATCTCAGTTACTCTGCAGCAGGTATATACTATATTTAGGCATGATTTTATTTCTTTTGTTGCTTAACTAGGCACTAAAAGTTGACTTTGTATCAGTTTCCATTTTTTGCTCTCCAGTTCTCCAAAAGTTCTCAGATATACCAGTCAATGGCCTCAGCGTGATTTGAACTAATTATTCCAGTATCCTAGAATGTAAGCAGTTAGATTTATAGTTTGAATAAAAATATATTTTTAAAATCACCATTTTGTAAGTCCCCTCTTTTCTGGCTTTGTTTTTCATTACACCCAACTGTATGTTATCTTTTGGTATTTCTGGAGGTAGAGAACATTTGCTGCCATTCAGTGGAATGTGTTTCAGCTCTTCCTTCTAATCTAATAGAGTTGTCTAATAACTTTATTGTTTATTCCTAAATATGTTAAAGTTTCTAGTCTATCTCACTGTAATAGGCCTTTTTAAATTTAAAATTTTTTTCCTCTGTATCTGGAATAATCTCTACTTTTTATGTTTTTCTGTTTGTACCATTGGTCCTAGCTTTCTCCTTCTACCTCATCTTCCTTGAAAATAAGGATAGTATTTTGTTTCCTTAAAAAGATATCCAGCTTTTGCCTCATTGGCCCATTTATTCCTTTTACTAGTGCCTGTTGTTCTTATTTTAAATTAAATTTGTTATTTAAATTTTCATTTCTTCTCAGCATCCTAAACTTAGTTTATTGGCATCTTTAAACTTGATGAGCATGTTGTCTTTTTCACTAATGAAGATGTAATACATTGCTTCACTCAGGAGCGCAGCTTACTTTTTAAGTCTTAATTCTCGGTCTAAGAGTATCAAACCAAGGAAACATTACCACAGAATTGTCTTTCAGATCAGTCCAAGAATTTTCTCAACAGCATGGCTTCTGTTTATTTACTTATTTATAGCAGTTAAGATTTCCTGTCATCATTAATCTCACCTGACCCAACTCCAACTTCAAATAAAAGATTTCTGAAAATATTGAAAACCAAAAGGGAGAAAAAAACATGGGAGTGTGTATGTGTGTCTGTATTTTATCTGTGTGTGTGTTTTAAAGTCATTCTGTTCAAAAATGTGTCTCAGTTATCATATATTATTGAGTACAACTCAATGGTTATTGAATATAACTAGCTATCAAGGCCTGAAAACCTGTTGTTATTCTAGCTTTTCTCGATTCTACTCCTCTGCCAAGTCTTCAATATTTTTAACCCAGCTAACCAACACTTCCTTTTAAATTAGCTTAACTCTGTTCCCTTTTTTTAGGTACACTCTATACCAGTTGAGCTAGTTCTTCCTCCTTCTTTACAGTTCCTTCGATCAATAAATTAAAAACATCTTGGATTCAAATACTAGTCTCGAAATACAACTATCATCTTTAAATACCTCATTTCCTAACTGAAATGAAGCAACCTTCATCACTCTTTCTTAAAACATTACTCAAGGAGGGGGGTAGGAATACTTTAGAAAGTATGTCAGAAAAATACTATTATAAAATAAAATTTTATTCTCTTCTATACATTCCCCAATAAAATTTTCTGCCTTAGGATGATTTCATTTTTCACAGTCATAGGAAAGGTCTGTTATATAATAGGACTATCTTTAGAGAATGCATTACATAAATCTTATATTCTCTAGAACTAAATAAAGTTTGGCCTTGGGGGGGGTGGGATGAATTGGGAGATTGGGATTGACATATATACACTATTGATACTATGTATAAAATACATAACTAATGAGAACCTACTGTATAGCACAGGGAACTCTACTCAGTGCTTTGTGGTGACCTAAATGAGAAGGAAATCCAAAAAAGAGGGGATATATGTATACATATAGTTGATTTACTTTGCTGTACAGTAGAAACTAACACGACATTGTAAAGCAACTGTACTCCAATAAAAATTAATTTTAAAAAAACTTTGGCCTGGGCTTCCCTGGTGGCACAGTTGTTGAGAGTCCGCCTGCCGATGCAGGAGACACGGGTTCGTGCCCCGGTCCGGGAAGATCCCACATGCTGCGGAGTGGCTGGGCCCGTGAGCCATGGCCGCTGAGCCTGCGCATCCGGAGTCTGTGCTCCGCAACAGAAGAGGCCACAACAGTGAGAGGCCCGCATACAGAAAAAAAAAAAGAAAAAAAAAAAAAACAACTTTGGCCTTAAAAAATATTCAGAATTATGATACAAATTCTCATTTCTAGACTTAATTTTGGAGGAGAGTTGCATGTTTTTTTTTCTTTTATTGATATAATCCCAAATGTGGAAAGAGGTACTTTCCATAAATGTGGAAAGTACCTCTTCTTGAATTATAATTATTGATGTATCTATGTTTCTCCACAGAATGATCACAGATCTAATGCTATATCAAGTTCACCTACAACAGAAACAGGTAATAGACACAAAAGTGCAATTAACCACTTCCCAATTATAATTCTTTACCAGGATTTTCCTGATAAATTGCTCCTTAGATGGCTGTGGCTTCCTTTTCTGAAATGAGAAATCAGGCACAAAATTGGGAACTCTGCACATTTTTCACTTTTTAATTCAACTAGTCGTTCAACCACTCAGCCATTTGATATGAAAAAATGAGCAAGAGCTAGCAGGGCTGTATGTTTGCAAGAGACTATATTTAATATATTAACATTCATTTTGCCTTTATTGAATACCAAAAGTAACATGACAATTAAAAATACATACAAACAGGGATTTCCCTGGTAGTGTAGTGGTTAGGATTCCAGGCTTTTAGTGCCATGGCCTAGGTTCAATCCCTTGTTGGGAAACTGAGATCCCACAAGCTGTGCAGCCCAGCCCCCCAAAAAATAAAAATAAAAATACATACAAGCAGCCCTCCCACTTTCAGGGTTACTTTTCTTTTCTTCTTTTTTTAAGTATTTATTTATTTGGCTGCTCCAGGTCTGAGTTGCGGCATGTGGGATTTTTAGTTGCGGTATGCAGGATATTTTAGTTGTGGCATGCGGGATGTAGTTCCCTGACCAGGGATCGAACCTGGGCCCCCTGCATTGGGAGCGTGGAGTCTTAACCTTTAGCTCATGAGGGAAGTCCTGGAGGTTACTTTCCTATACCAGATTTTCTATTAATAAACAAAATTATCATTTTATATCATTGCAATATTTAACTTTTTTCTTCCTTTGCCATTTATTGAACTTTTGTCATGTGTCTGTTATTATATTTAATTTTTTCCATCTTCTTTAATCTTATTTTGCTTTTCCATGCTGATTCAGTTCATCATTCCCCTGCATATTCTTTTCCTGCTGCTATTCAGAGAAACCAGGCCCAGCGCCCTGAAAGTTTCCTTTTCAGAGGAGCTGTCAGGGCAGAAACAAATAAAGGTAGGTGGCAGTGCTAAAAGGGGCATTGGGGGGGGTTGGGGATGGTGGTTATACAATGACATTATACATTACATGCTTTTAAACTTCTACCCTGGGAATTCCCTGGCAGGCCAGTGGTTAGGACCCTGCGCAGTCACTGCCGGGGCCCTGGTTCAACCCTGAGTCAGGGAACTAAGATCCCGCAAGCCGCGCGGTGAGGCCAGACAAACAAACAAATAAATAAATAAACTTCTACCCTGAGATGTCACCAAGGCAAAAGTTTTAAACTCTGTGTTTGTCTGTGATCTCACTGATATTAAAGGAAGAGAATCTTAATCTTGTTTGAAATCATTTTGGTCAGAAAGTTTCTCAGTACCACCTAAAAGCAGGTTATAGTGTTTGAACAAAAAAATTACTCTTTCAGGGCTTCAGGGAATGTCCCTTCTCTCTGTAATGTGCTCTTTTTCAGATTTTTCTGTTGGTAAAAGCTGTTTTCTGTGTTGTTAAAGAAATGAATCAGTAATTTTTAAAAAACCAAACTATTTAGTCTCATGGTTTTTAGTTAATGTGGCAGATTTCTGCCTGACCCCCAAAGAAGTTACCTAGAAGTGGAAACAGACAGACATTTCACTCCGAAAATAACTATTTTTAACATAACTGATAGATACACTCACAGTGAGATTTAAACTCAAACCAGAAACGCACTGCTGGTGGGATTGTTAATTAGCATGGAAAACTGTTTACATTATCTGCTAATGGTGAACCCTTGTATATCCTATAACTAGTAATTTTGCTTTCTGAAATATGTACACATCTGTACCAAAAGATATGTCCAAATTATTCATAGCAACATTATTCATAATAGCCCCAAACTGAATGTCCATCAACAATAGAATGGATAAATAATTGTGTATATTTGTACAATGGGATACTAAATAAGCAATGAATATGAACACATTAATATACATAACAACATGGATAAATCTTATAATGTTGATCAAAAGAAGCCAAACATAAAAACATACACACATATAATACGGTTTTATATGTAGAAAGTTTAAAAATGGACAAAACTAATCTGTGGTGTTAGAAGCCAGGAGGTACATAGTTAGAACCTGTGGTACTAGAAATAACTGTTGGGTACTGATACTGATGGGCAGGGAACATGAGAGGGTCTCCTGGGTGTTGGTAATGTTGCATTTATTGACTTGCTTGTGTCTGCTTTGTGATGATAATTTATTCAGCTGTTTGCTTATGATTTGTCTAATTTTTTGCATGCAATATTTTTCAATAGAAACGTTTTTAAATGGATGTAATCAAACACACAAAGTAGTTGAGCCAAATGGGTAATGGACATTTGGTAGTTTTTCATACTATTCTCCCTATTATTGTGCATATTTTTAAATTTCCATAATAAAAACTTTTTTTAAAAGGTCACTCCAGAAGTAGAAAGTGCTGTACTTTCAAGGAAACTGTGATCAGGTGGATCTGAGTATTTTTGCAGCACTGGCAGTCACTTTCTATCTTATGTACCAATATTTTTTAGGTCATGCGTCACCCCTTCTTTCATCTTCTGCACCTACCACTGATTTTAAAGATCCAGTAACAAGACAGAATTCAAGACAGAGAGAAGAAGAGCTGGAATTAATAGATCAACTACGGAAAGTATGTACATTGCCTTTGAATTACATTTTTCAGTGATACTGGTGTAGCCCATAATCCTGGCATCACTTGTTCATTTGACTTATAATTTTTAATAGAATCAACAAGTGTCCATTGTGTGCTGTGATGCCCGTTGTGTGATGAGTTTTTTCACTTGTTTACTAGGAAAATGAGATGGGTTATTCCATAAAGCTCAACCCCTGACCCTACTCATTTAAAATTTTTTTCTGCCTCATGATTTAAAGAAATCTTGTTAGAGTAATAATAATTCATATGTATGTACACATATACATATATTGATACATACCACACTTACATCATACGTAGTGTTTATTTTACAATTGGATCTAGTTGTTTTTTGTTTTTTAGTCAGAAAATTGTAAATGAATTCTGTTGTGGAACTTTGCAGCACTGTCGCCTGGCTGCCATACATATGTATATATATATGATCTCCTTAAGTTATTGACTTAGGATAGAAAGATAAAATAGAGATTGTGGTACTTAAGTTATTTGCTTTTTAACTTGATTTCTATTTAAAAATATTCCATTGTGACTCCATTATGTCCTGTGTGTCAGCCACTCTTGAATTAATATATTTCACATTTTCCTGTTCTTTTAGCATATTGAGTACCGGTTAAAAGTATCTCTGCCTTGTGATCTTGGAGCAGCTCTAACCGATGGTGTTGTTCTTTGCCATTTGGCCAATCATGTGCGGCCTCGATCTGTCCCAAGCATTCACGTTCCCTCACCAGCTGTAGTAAGTTTATAATGCTTAAAAAAAAGTTGGCTCTTCATCAGACATTTGTTAAGTACAGAGGCAGGCACTGTGCAGAATGCTAAGGGTACAAATATGAATAGAGTCCAGCCCCTGCCTTCCGGGTCTCACTTATACTAGAGAAAAAGTAGGCATGTAAACAATAACTTACAGCTGTGTGTGATGTTATAAAAGAGGTATGTAAGAAGTGTGCTATGGGAATACGAAAAAGGGGCCACTTCAACTCTGCCTGGAAAGTTCAGGAAAGCCTTCCCAGAGGAGGTAAAATTTGAACTAATTCTTGATGTATGAGTAGGAATTTGCCAGCAGTACAGACAGGGAGAACAGCATTCTGGGCATAGTATTTCTAGACTAAAAAGCTAAGGAAGATCATGGCATATTCAAGGATTTCTTAAGTTGTTCAGAATAGATCATTCACAAGGTGTTGGTGTAAATGGCAAAGGATGTAGCTAGAGAGGTAAGCTAAGGGCCATGTGACAAGGACCTCATGTTCCATGTCAGGAAGATAGAAGTTTATCTTAGTGTAGACAATCAGGAAACACAGAAAGAATTTGAGAGGAATAATGTGATTATAATTGCAGTTTAGAATGATGAATATTTCAGGGGTAGAAGTGACATGATTGAGGGACCAACCTCAGGTGGAAAATGAGGCAGAATATGCATTCAAGATGACTGGCAGGTTTTTTTTAGACTGCTGGTTAGATATGGACATCAGTATCAGGATGGCAACCCACAAGAGAAAGAGCAAGTTTTAGATTGACACAACTCTCCTTTTTCTTCCTTCAAAATTTTTAATATTTTTTCCATTCTTTTTTATTCATTTATTTGGCTGCATCAGGTCTTCGTTGCAGCACGCAAGATCTTTATTGCAGCAGGCAGCTCTTTCATTGTGGCAGGGGTTCTCTTCATTGCAGGCTTCTTTCTAGTTGTGGCGTGTGGCCTCAGTAGTTGCGGCACACACCTTCAAGTTTTTATTAAGATTTCAAACCTTCAGAAAAACTGAAAGAATAACACAAAGAATACCCTTAAAGCCTCCAGCTAGAGCTGACATTCATTGCATCTTGCCATCTTGCTTTGTCTATATTTATGCGTGTTCATGTGTGTGTGTATTTTAATTGCACCATTTAAAAGTTGGAGATATTATAACACCTTACCCCCTAAATATTTCTGAGAATTTTCCTAGGCCACCTTGCTCTTACCCATAGCCTGAAGCCAGGGAGGAACAATGTGGTGGCTGAGCCCTGTTCCTCAAGGTGGGAGTGTGATGTGATTCATTCACAGGGCTCCCTATGGGATCGGGCTGAAACTGAGAAGGGACAGCTCTGAGCCCTTAGCAGCCAGCAGGGAGTCAGGGTAGGAAATGAGGATGGATGCACAGGCTAAGTAAAGAGACATTGGGTGAGGCGCCAATAGCATCCACAAGTTATATTCAGATTTCCCCAGTTGTTCCAAGAATATCTTTCATGGCTGCTCTGCTCCTCTCCCCTCGCTCGTATGCACACACAACAGGATGTAATCAAGGTTTCCACATTGCATTTGATTATTATTTGATGTTGTGACAGCTCTTTTGATGAGTCTGAATGGATATTGTGCATCTGTAACATGCTTAGCAGTGTCTAACCTTTTCAAAGGTTTTGCCCTCATCTTATTTTCTGGTCATTTGTTGTTATTTAGCACATACTTCCTGATGCAAATCCTTCACTCAAATTGCAGTTGTATCTAGACCTATAGATTGCCACTCTGGACATTCATCTTGCTGCCTCCCCAGATGCAAATCATTTAAACCTCCCAAGGACCTTTGATTCTAATTATAAAAGCTGCTTTGTTACCAAGGTCCCAAGAGGCTGATATGGCCCTTTCCCCTCTAGCATATCCAAAAACAGAGTCATGCATTTGCTTCTAAAGAAAATAGGTAGCCATTTTTTATTTAGTGACCTCAGAAAGCAGGCATTCAGCTTTGTGTAGAAAAGGCAGAGAGGAACAGTAGCACTACCAAATCAACTATGCCCCCAAAGACTTGAAAGACTTGGTTTTGCTCCTAAAGGTGGTGATTAAGAGAACAGGAATTGACATGCTATTTGGCAATGCCAGAAGGGGAAGGGCTTATTCATACTTTGCATTCTTCCCAGTTTCTGTCAACTGAATTAAGAAAAATAAATTTTTTAGTAATAAAAAAAGACAAATCTATCATTCTTCATTTTCAGGGGAAATACTTAGGAAGTAGCAAGGAGCTCATGTAGAAAGTGGAATATGAGAGCAAGGGTGACTGAGGTTCTTTATCTTCATCAACCAAACATAGTGCCTTTCATTTAAGAATGTAAAATATTTACATACAGGAAAAATAGAACTATTTTATCAATGTTAAACCACTTAGAGACATAAAACACATGGACCTTCTTGTCAAAGAAACATGATATAACATGAAATTAGAGCATTTAAAACTTGCTAATGAAATCAACAACAACATTTAGTCATATTTATTGAGCAGCTAGTCAGTGGTAGGCATTCAGAATAGGATGAAAGGTACAGAGATGAGTTACAAGTGGTCCATTCTCTCAAGAACATGAATTCCTCTTAAAAAGTAAAATAAATAAAAGAGGTCTTTCCTGAAATAGTATCCTCGACACTTAAAAGCAAGTAGGCCTGGGGCTTCCCTGGTGGTGCAGTGGTTGAGAGTCTGCCTGATGATGCAGGGGACACGGGTTCGTGCCCCGGTCCGGGAAGATCCCACATGCCGCAGAGCGGCTGGGCCCGTGAGCCATGGCCGCTGAGCCTGCGCGTCCAGAGCCTGTGCTCCACAACGGGAGAGGCCACAACAGTGAGAGGCCCGCGTACCGCAAAAAAAAAAGCAAGTAGGCCTACTAAATAAAATTGTTTAAGAGGATATCTTTTGGGTTAATAAATGACCTATAAAGTTGAGAAACACCTCAGTATGTAAAAATTCCCAAATTATAACATTTCGGGGTGGAAAAATGGACTTTGAGTCAACCAGATGAAAACCATCCAGTATTTTAATTAAAAGCAAAAAAAAAAAAAAACCCCTCGCTTTTAAATTATGATACTGATTATTATGAATAAGTCAATATTGCTTTAATGGGGATACTGTTACAGTACTAGATTTCAGTATAAATATTTATTATCTATTTTTCCTTCATACTGAATTGCTCTCCCTCATATTAGACTATTTCTCCCCTTATTTTGTTCTTCTGACCATACAGAGAGCTTTGTAACTTACTTTCTTAGAGATTTTTCCTGATGAGAATATAAAATTAAAGCCAAATACAAATGAAAAACCGTAGCAGTTTCTTTGTGGCTACATTAACACATAGTGATTTATTGTAATTCTTTGAAAACCTGCTAATTAGATCTGAGTGTAACTTAAAAAACACTTTCATGATGTACTGTATGAACCAGGCTTTTTTCCCCCCCAGTTCAAGAAATGGTCCCTCATTGTAAGGGGAGGTCATAAGTCCAGGTATTTCGAAAGAAACTCAGAAGGGCACTTGTGCTTGTAACCATTAGGTTATAATTCATCTTTCTTTGTTATTGGGGGAGGATCTATGATGTATGATAAACTGCTGTTTGGTTGTTCAATAGGCATAGGTTTTAAGTAGTACAGTTCACATTGTTAGAAGTGCACTATTGAATCATATAAAAAAATCATTACAAATATTGTGATGTGACAACTCATTGAAAGAACCATAACACCAAGGAAGATGACCTGAAAAAATGCTGAATCATTTCAATTTTCAAATAGCAAAATCATTTATTTCTTGTTCCTTTCAGTCTAGTTCCTTTCCTCTTGCTGAAATTATTTACTTTCTTCCCCAAAAACTCACATAAGATTTCTTATTCAGATCGGGCTGTACATTACAGAAATGAAACAGGCTCTACATGGCTATCCAAAACCATGTTTTATGTCATCCGAAGTTCTGGAAAAGCTTTTGGGGATAGCAGGTTCCTCTGATATTTGACTTAAGGCAAAATCATGAGTCCTTCTACACTCCAGAGTGATAGGGAGTCTACACCCCTGGGTCCTTTTAACTAGCCATTCCATTGGACACATACAGAGCGGGGATGTGTAGCCTGGGATTCATGCACTCCTAGGGCTTCCAGCACTCGTTGAACTCCCTAAAATTGTATGCATGTGTATTCTTCCAAAGAGTAGATTCACAGCTTTCATCAGACTAGAAGAAGGAGTTGTATCCCAATTATGAAACACTGACCTACATCCCTGGGATTTAGACAAATGCTAAGAGAAGGAATAACTGGAGACAGATGATGGTTCCCCACTCCATTTCCCCTTCATCAGTCAGAAATCTGCTCTTTGTAGGGGAAATCTCAAAGGAATCTTTTTATTCTACTCCTTAACCCCCGACCCACACACATTTAGGGTGCTAGTACTCCTCATAGAGATAATGCTGAGTTGGACACCAGGATCACTATTCTGAGCTTTCTTTTCTTTTTGTCTGAAATGGTGGTGACTCTTGGACCAGTTTCTTACTTAGCAACATGAACTCTATCTTTTTATCCTTTCTTTTGCACAGAAGGAAACTTGTTTTTCTGCCTATGCAGTAAGACCTATTTCACTCTGTCCTTCTGACATCTAAGGGAGATGTTTCAGAAATGTAGGGGTCCTTCTTTTATAGAACAAAATGCCCAGGTCCCCTTCTTTTGTTAGAGTCTCACATTCATGATCCACCTGTGCACACGATGCCCCTAGCCTTCTCTCCCAAACTCAGATCAAGATCCTGGTCTGCTTAGCTAAGGTCCCTTCAGAATAAGGGAAGCTAGTTGCATTGATTCTGCTTCCATTTCTACTGGTATATGGAGAGGGAGTTTCTAGCTAATGAAAAATTCTTCTAAGTGAAAAGCAGTTGTCCTGTGTTTTCTTTGCCCAGTTTCTCTTAAAGTTAAGCCCATGTCCCAATAGCCTTCACCACAGTGACTTTCCTATTACGCCTCAATTCACCTTACCTCCCTCTTAACTAGCAAGGAGTTAAAACCACAGCATCAATCCTACCGTGAAAACCCGCTCTTTCACATGTAAAAAGTCTAAGAGAAGGAGCCCAGCTCCAGCGTGAATTAGCAAGTGTGAACCCCTATGATTGTTCTTCTCCTTCTGTTAAGATTCTGATTCTATTTATGTTTCACATTTGGGTTTTTTTTGTTTTTTTTTTACTTTTTTACCTCAGTTATAGAAGAACTTGGCATAGGCAAGAAGGGGTGTTCTCCATGGAAACCTGTTATCTTCTTTCTGGACTTAATTTTGAAAGCTTTTCACTTTCAAATTTTAAAATTATTATTACTCTCCTTCCATCTCAGTTGTCACCTTTTATAAAACTTTCATGATAAAGCCAATCCTAGTGTCTGCTAGGTTTCTCAGGCCAAGATTATAGTACGTTCAACCATTACTATGTAGTTATCTTGTTTCCCGTCTTCTTGGCAACAGTATGATATTCCGTCTTTGAAGAAAACCCAGATATTCACAAGTGAAACCGTTTTTTTTCTAGAGATGGTACAGGCTTTCATCTGCTTTGTAAAAACCATAGGTCAGATTTCCTGCAAATGTTTGGCTTCCATGCCTGATACTTAAACCAACAGATGAATTTGAACAATTGAGTTTGTTAATCACTTTGGGAAATGAGATTCAGATTTCTTTCTTACATGATAACCCACTTGGCAAAAAATTTTATCACTTTAGGTCATGTGATACAACTATGTTCTAGTCATCAGAGATCTTTTCAGAAAAGCAAGCTTACTAGTTAGTGACTAGGGAAATTTCCTATGGGAAATTTTCACCCTTTGGAAAATGGTTCTTTAATCCAATCTTTTAAAATTCAGATGTTTAAAAAATTTTAAATATAACCATTGAGTAGAGACATGATGCATCTGCAACATATTTATGAGCAAAGGCCATTGTTTTTTTAATTATTATTACTGTTTTCTTTAAAAAGACTGAAAGGAAATGAACCAAAGTGTTAATACCTATGATTATATTTGAATGACTGAGCTGTGGGTAATTAATTTTCTTGTTATTCCTCCAAATTTTCTTTGGTGTATATTGCTTTAAAGTGGAAAAAAATTAAATCATCCTCCTAAAATTTCTCTATTTAGCACTTGCCTTACAAAAATCAAAGCCCAATGTCTAAAGTAGGGGGTGGCAAACTATGGGCCACAGGCCAGTACCTATTTTTGTAAATAAAGTTTTATTAGAACACAGTCACTCTTATTTGTTTATATATTGTCTGTGGTTGCTTTCAAGGTCTTAGCAGGTTTGAGTACTTGCAACAGATCATATGGCCGTGAGGCCTAACATCTTTATTATCTGATTCTTTAAGAAAAAGTTTGCTGACCCTCTGGTCTAGAACATTCAGTTTATGAAGCAGTTGGCAAGAGTGTTTTTAGTTAGCAAATTTTTTTAAACTTTGCTAATAACACCATGTTTTCTCTCCTTTGCAGCCTAAATTAACAATGGCAAAATGCAGACGAAATGTGGAGAATTTCCTCGAAGCCTGCAGAAAAATTGGTGTACCTCAGGTAATAAATTTATCATATTTTATGTTGCTAAATAAATGTGGGTATTATTTTCTTAAAATCTTTTAGAAATGCAGGTATCTAAAATCTTACAGGGTAGTTCTGAGCTAAGTTGATAATTACTAACATGATTTTGTGTTACTAGAGTCAGTCATTATATTTTGAGCAGTTTCCCTTAATTATTTCCAAGGACCAAGCAAAGAAATCATATACACATGAATTTCAATATGTTGTAGTAAGTAATTAATGCTAAGTAATCAGAAATAGTTATTCTGATATTTTCCTAAATATCCCCACTTGCTGATTGACTTGTGTACAACTTCATACACAGTAGAGTCTGTGCTTCAGAACAAGTGCATCTCAGACTAAGAATGCTTCAGTTGGCTTCAGTTTTTTAACACTTGCTTTAATACTTTTAAAAAATGTTTATTTTGAAATAATTTTAGGCTTTGAGAAATGTTGCAAAAATATCAGAGAGAGATACTGTATACACTTCACCTAGGTTCCTGGACTGTTAACATCTAACATAAATGTAAACATAGTATGTCATCCAAACTAATAAACACATAGACAGTGCTGTTGACTAAATTGCAGACTTTATTCAGACTTTACCAGTTTTCCACTAAGCTCTTTGGAACTGAACACACAAGAGGCCATTTCTAGTCACTTGTCCTGCTCTTGAGATTTTTTGCCTCCAGATTCCTCAGTTAGAGCTTTATTGCCCTTTAATAGTACAAATAGTTAAACTTTTACCCTTTAAAAAACAATTATGTTAAGTGTGGCACTCTTAAAAAATATTATATATAGTGACATATATAGATAAATGTAAAGAGATAAAAACTGGTGCCATTTGATACTTTTTTCATTAACTACAACCATTACAGTTCTTGTCACCATATTTTGTCCAGCGTTCAAGGAGAAAAACATGATACTTTTCTATCACCTTCTTAATTAGCTGTCAGAAACCCGGTACTGGCCCCTGGACTCAACAAGTCCACTATTTCTCTCAAAGTTAAGCCCTTGTCCCAAGGGCTTTTCCTGACAATGACTCATTTTACCCAGTTCACCATTCCTCTCTTTAACTAACATGAGTTGAGAAGGTCAAAGCATCATTTGTCCAATGAACACCTTTCCCTTTCAGCTCTTTCACAAAGTGGAAGGGAGCCCAGCTCCACAGAGCAGCTGCACTAGCCAGTGTTAATTCCCATGAGTGTTTTTTCTCCTTTTATTAAGTAGATTGTGATTCTACTACTTATTTTTTACTTTTTTCTTTTGCATTTTTTTAAGCTGAGTTATAAAATAACTGAAATTTACATTTAGTGGTAGTTAGCAAGGATCTTTTTTGTTCCTGTGGACAAATTCAAAGCAAATGTATTGCCTTTATATCATATTGTTTTCTGAAGGCTCATCATCTCTTTTAGAACTAACCATTTTTAAACATATTGAGAGCATTAATAAGGTTTCTAGATAAATAGCATACATTTCTCATATTAAACAGGCAGGTTCTAATATTCACATGTACACTCTAACATTCAGTGTTTCCCTTATGCCTACTTGAGATGATCCTACCTGACCATCACAAGCATGCCCAGTACCTGCCCCAGTTCCATAACAGTGTCTTTGAACAAGAGAATGTGGCATGGGTTGGTGCAGGTAATGGGACCAGAGGAAAAATATGAGTGATTAAAAAGAGGCACCACATACCTAGAGAGAAGAGTGTTGAAAACAGCCCCACACGGCAAGACATGCTGGCACACTTAGCCTATGTCAAACCTGTAAAGGACTTCTTACAGTCATTGTACATGTACTCTGGGCTTTACAGAACTGTCATCTGTCTCAGATTTAAAGTCTATACACTGAAATTCTTTTAGAGTATAACCGCCATCAGTCAACAAAATCAAAAACAGTGCGCCTTTTAAAGCATGCATTTTATTCCACCATTTGCCAAGCAATGGTTAACAGTATTTATTTGAAGGCAGGAGATAGAAAAAATACAATTTTAAAAGACTAGGTACTAAAAAAAAAAAGACTGGGTATTTTTCCAGGGTGGCTTTAGACTGGAGTTCTTGACACATCCTCCTTCCCCTCCCTTTCCCCCTACCAGAAAGAGTAAATGGACATTCCACATGGGCCACCTCTTCCTTCTCCACTCCTGCCTTCCACCCAAGTCTCACCACCACCATCACTAACACTTTTAGATGCGTTCCTGTTATGCTCCTACTTCTGCTAAAACAGTTGATCATTTGCCTAAAACAAAATGAAGGAAAATGAATAAATACAAACTCGTAGGTTTAAACTAGCATTCTCAGGTCCCTCTGCCATGGAAGGGAAGAAGAAACCTATACCTCTTCTTCCTTTGTTCTCCCCTACTTCTGGGCATTATGACCTTTACCTAAACATGACCACCTGCTATGTTTCACTTGTAAATAAAATCAGGGATGTTAATAATGATCACTTTTGAAAACAGATAACATAAAACTTAATATTGAAAAATTTGTCAGATCTTCTGTCCAGAAAACATATATAAAGGTGAATGATTTCCCTTCTCAGTATAACTTTTTAAATGTTTACAAGTTAAATTATGAATGAAACACTGAAGAATAAAGTGATTGTTAAAAACCTCCAATAAGGTTGGGCATATGGATAGTCTCTTTATTATTATGCTTTTATTAAATATATGTTACAGTCAAAAAACTATAGTTGGTGATAAAAACTTCTGAATCCAATATCTTATGTTCTGGAGTTATTATATGTTACGTGTGAAAGAATATTTTCCTGTTATCAAGTCCAGTAATGCTTTTATTTAATTTCTTAATCTGTGAACTGGAGGGTTTGGATGATTTCTAAGGCCCATTACAACTTTAGATTTATTTTGTACAATTAGTAAACAAGACTTAGTTAAGATGGACTTGATTTTTAGAGGAACACCAAGTCATTCAGTACACCTGACTTCCAGGTAATAAATTTCCCCTGATTATTATGCTTTCTTCATTCTTTGAACCTCCTTGACTCACCTGGCTTTCTCCAAAAAATTCCCTCTCCTCAGCCCACCCCCAGGTTTTGTCCTTGCTTTCTGGCCTATTTTTGTTAATAGGGAAGAATGAGTCGAGAAAGAGGTTGCCTCACCCACTCAACCACTCTCAGGCCTCACATAACCCTAAGTCAGCATCCACCTCTGTTCATTTTATCCTGAATGTTCATACTAATCACCAACAATTTTATTCTGCTATTTAGTAGTAAAATCAAGCTGAGAACATAGAGGATTCTTTGTGGTTTTGTTTTTCAGCATTTTGATTCATCATAATAAAAAATGTTATGGGATATGTTTCTTTGAATATGACTGAGATGATCATATTGAATTCTATACTCAAATCTGTGTTTCTGATCCACTGACTTTATTTTTCTGTTTTCCTTTCCTGCTCACACTTTGGACAGGACAATCTTTGTTCCCCTTCTGACATCCTTCAGCTAAACCTCAGCGTAAAAAGAACTGTTGAAACACTACTTTCTCTTGGGGCACATTCAGAAGAATCCAGTTTTGTCTCTCTGTCTATCCAGCTTTTGGGTTTTGTGGCATTTTATTGTGCTTTAATGTTAACTCTCTGTCTGCTTTATTACTGGATCTTCCCCCTCTAGCCGAACGTGCATTCCAGTGATTTTTCCACCTCATTCCTGTGCTTGGTAAAGGAGGTTTGTTTCTCATTCAAAAGTATTTACATATGTGCGTTTTTTTTAATTGGTTAGCCAGCAAAGAGCTAACCAATAAAGTAGATAACTTCTTTCCTCGTGTGTCCAGATGAGCAGCTCATCACATTAGGAAGCATTTATGATTGCTAACAAAGAGCAGAAAGACCAGTATATTTTCTTCTGCTCATTTGTCCATTCTCCTGGCCTATATGTGGCCTTGTTTCTCTTATCATAAATGCTGAGCAGGGTCTACTAATACAATCCTGAGCCTGTTGTTAGAATATGACTTAGGACTTTATTTCCAAATGGCATAATAAAATTTCCATCTGGCCTTCTTTCCATGCCTCAATACAACTTAAGTGTTGAAATTGTGAGAAGTATTAAAATTATGAGTTGCTGAACTTTTCAACAGCTGTTCATGAGGAAACAGTTGTACCCCTTCTGTTCTGGGGAGCACCTGGTCACTTATATCTCTGCATTGAGCTGTGCCCTGAAATCCTGAAATCTGTCTTTATTGGTAGGCACAAGTCCACCTAATAAGCATCTGCTCTCTGGACATCTGGAAGGCACTGGCCATTTAATCTTAATAATTTTAATTTGATCAGAATGTTCAGTCCAAAGATAATGTAGGTTCCCTAGATTGCTATTCTGAGCCCATTGTGTACATTGGAAACAGTACACAGCAAATTATCTGGAGCTGACCTTTCAGGGGTAGGCACCTGTCTGCACATTTATTATGTTTGTTATCTTTAACTTCACTTCTAGAATCCTATTTAGAATTTAAAATTGGAATTTATATAATTTCCAATATATTTGAACCATCTTAATAGGTGAACTTATATTTGATAGGCTGTTGAGGAGATTTTATCTGAACAGTAGCAGGTAAAGAATTAGGCAGCAATCTCTGTTCTGTACCCAAGGTGATGAATGCCTCTTTCAGAATGCTTAGTATATTAGCTGCTAGCCTTAATGCTTGAAAGTACTTTATAATTGCATTCAGATTCTGGTTCTCATAAATAGTGTTTCTGAACATTCAGGAATCTCTGAACTCTGTTAAGAAAATTGGACAACTGAACTCATGTATGAAGGCAGATTGTGAGGAACCATATCATGTTGTAGAAGTCAATCTGAGGATCTGATTGCTTTGGTTTTCTTTCATATTAAATGGGAAAATTATTTAACACATTAAAAACCTTTTATTTTTAATGCTGAAACATTGAACACTGTGTTGAAAACAGCAGTAGTGCCTTTTGGAGTTGGGGGGAGGTTTTTTTTGTTTTTAAGATGTCTCTGAGTCAGAGATCATTCAGTTTTGTGAAGTTCTGTCCCTTTAAAAAAACACATGGTGTTTTATGTGGTTTTGGGGGAGTAATGGTGCATTCTTTTCAGAACAGAGTTTGCTCTAAGCCAGCTAGAAAGTAAATGTGCATCTGGAAAGCATAAGCCACTGAGGGAATGTGTAAGCCATGGGCTTACGGGTCGCAGGGCACCCCTGGAAACAGAGATCAAGGAATCGACCTCAGAGGAAATATGTCTCCCTCCAGAGTAAAACACCCTGCAGGTTCATTTTAAGTATAGTTAATCTGTACTTCAATTGTACTCAGAAGATTTATACAAAGTTGCTAGTTTCTTAAGATCAAAAGATTGCATTTACCTTGTTTTATCAAGGTAAGTATTAAATAAAAAGAAAGTGATTAAGAAGCACAAGTACCAATAACGGTTCATAAAACATACTTGTTATATTTTTTATTGCAACTGGTTTTGTAAAACTTCCTAATAATATATTAAGTGCCAATGAAAAGCTGAGAAAAATCCAGTTATCTTCTTTAATAAGTATGTATAGTCTTTTTCAGTAGAACCAGAATTCCACTTTCATTCAAGAGTAACCTCTTCTTTCTTTCATCTAATCAATGATAGATGTTATTCTTATGATATGCCTTTTTGTCTTAAAAGAAAGGATTAACCAAACACATTAATGAGGTAATAAACAAGATAGAAGTAATTTAACTTGCTTAAGCAAACATGTAAATGCTTTTCAAATATATGTTAATTAATGTGTTCCTGACTAAGCTCACATCATAGTTCTCCAGCATAATTTAATCCATTAAATACCTTAAATACCAGGATATAAAATACTTTTTCAAATATGATTTCTTTATTTAAGTTCTGTAATTCAAGTTTTTAAGTAATTCAAACTGGGCCTTCCGTGAATTATCCAGTGTAGGGGACATTTTCTCAAATACTTCTAAATCTCAAGGATATACTTCAGTTTCTTCCCATGATCCCTGCCTGAGATCCCAGGTCTGAGAACCCTGATTTTCATAGTCAGGACTATAACGTAGAGAGCATTCCTCTCTCATGCAGTCTGAGTTATGGCATGAAACTATCTTGCATTCCTATGGTTTGTAATTTCCAAAGCACTTTCTCCTACAATGTTATATCTTTAGGCTTCAGCCATCCGGTAACTTGGAACTGTTTTTCTATTTTCACCTGCCTCATTTTACTGATCTGCATTGCTCTTTTATTTATCAGGGGTGAAGGATGCTGCTCTTACTCCATAGTAGTATGTTTATCTTCTGTTGTATGTAAAAGTGTATGTAACTTGTCCATTTTCTCATATTCAAAATGATCTGGATGTACTTTTAGATGTATTAATAAAAAAAAAAGTGACGAGTGTCAGGTACCATCTCTGTGTAACTCATATTAACAGAGGTCAGATTCTCAGGTACTGACTTCTCGTATCTCAGTTCATTATTATGAGGGAGAGAAGAGATGCTTATTTTTTCTTTTCAGTTCTGTGATGTTCATCCTCTTTTCTCTTCTGTTTGTTTTTATGTTACATTGTCCCATTTCAGGAGCAATTATGTTTGCCTCTCCACATTTTAGAAGAGAAAGGTTTGAGCCAGGTTGCGCTGACGGTCCAGGCTCTCCTGGAACTTGCCCCGCCCAAGCAGCAGCAGCACCAGTTATCTGCTGTGTAAGGACTCCCAGCACCATGGGCGTTGGCCTGGCCAAAACGAAACAGGACAGCGTGACTGCTGCTGTGAGCCGTCTGCTTAACAAAGCGCTTATGTGTTCTTGAAAGGGACTGTTTCCATGATTCCTAACAGGAATATTTTGCTTCATTTCTCCATTTTAGGGGAGGTTATATCCATTTGCATTGAATTGTTTATGAAGACACGGTTGGTTTTCACAAATGAAACTTAATTCTGTCATTATTGAGAACCCAACACTGAAGCCTAACCTGGCTGTGCTTGTCTAGAGAGTAGGCTCTTTCACATACTGAAGACTATCTTCTCAGAAGGATATTTGTCTCTCTTGAAGGCACAGCCATGCTGTTATCTTTCCCTGTTTCCAAGCCCTCTGGAATCCACTAGTTTCTAAACGTGGTTGTTCATTAGAATCTCCTGGAGAATTTGTTAAAGTACAGATTCTCACTCGGTTGGTCTAGAGTGAGGCCTGGGTATCTGCATTTCAACAAACATTCCAGGTGTTTCATATAGTGGAAACCATTGTTCCAAGCTAGATATTTGTATAATTTGGGGGGAGTAATGACTTCACCGTGTTTTTCAGCTCTATTATGACTACTTGGACTGTTCTGTCCAAGGTAAAATAAAAATAATGTAGAAGGTCTAGATTTTGCATAGTAAAACAATGAAACAGATACTGTTGCATTTAAGGCCAGTGTCCTAGACCTCCCCCCAGCTCCAGTCCACCACTACTTAGAGGATGGTTCTATGTATCATCCCACTGTTATCTAAATATTATAATCAAGCACTCTACACACAGGGTCCAGATCTTTAGGCTGGTAGCTTGTGACACTCTGCATCCTGTGTGTTGACTTCACTGAGCTCACCCCTTCTCCCCTGCAAGCTGCTCCCGGGATACCTGGACCTGCGAACACCTTCCAGTCACAGCAGATGCACTTCCAGCTCCCCAAATAACCGAAGATTATGAAAATAAAGGAAGAGCCAAGCTTCTTACATTTCTTTCAGCTAACTGCCAATTTCTGTAGCTGAGTTAAAGCACTTGTGGCATTTTAAAAACAGCTTGCTGTCTTTTCATCTAGCCATCTAGCTCCCCCACCAGTGCCTTATTTACTCAATTATGGGTGCAGTAAAAGGGCCCAAGGGCTCAGACAGCACAAAACCAGGAGCCCTAATTCAAGTCTAAGCCACTTGGGTCTTTCTTCCCCTATATTTTGAGACCTTTTTAGTTGTCAGTGATATCTTCTGGTATTCACTGCCTTTGTAAACCAAGTAAAGAGAGTAAGTGAAGATACTAGTTATCTAGGTTTTTTCCTGTTGTTAACTGTTCTGGGGTTTCTTTACCAGTACATACATTTAAGAATAATGTTCTCTTGTTTTATCATGTAGCAGCATCTAAAAGTAACTCTGGATAAAATCATGTTGAGTATCTGGCCAAAATAATGTTTTCTCCTTGTTGTCACAGGTTTAAACTTATATAACACAAAACATCTGAGCTCAAAGCCCAATCCTTCAGGGTCCTTATGAAACAAAAGTAAAATGTGTTTTAACTGCTTAGAGCCAGACCCCATTATATTTACAGTTCCAAACAGACCCACCAGTCATAGGACTTGTTTAGAATTTAGCTGTGTATATTTTTAAACTCTAGGTATTTTTACTTCTAGTCAACATTAAACCTCAGTACAATCTCCAAATTATAGACAGCCATTTGAAATGAAACTCAGCAAAGGACAGGACTGTTTGTCACATAGTTGCAAGGAATAATCCCAGTCAGCATACATAATGCAACATTTGGAACATTTGTGACTAATTTTCCCATAGGAATAATTGGAATTTTCAACGTATTTCAAATTTTATACATAGCATGAAACTTTATTCATATATTTTTATCAGACTAATTCAAATTTATATTTGAATAGTTAGAAAATATTTGTTTACAGCTTTGGTTGATAATGAAAGAAAAATATATTGAATGTCTTTTCTATGTCAAGATGCAAAACAAGTCATGATGTTTTTGTTGGAAAATTTTTGTACTCAGTGTTTTGTATATACCTTTCTTTTTTTTAACTGGAAAGAAAATTTAATATTTAGCCTTGCTAGACTCTAACATAAGATAAAGATGATTTTGTTACAGTTCCACCTGACCATTTATGAACTTCCTACTGAAGGAGTGACCTTCCCAGCGCTGAAGAGTGAATGAAGAAAAGGCTAAGTGCCTGCCCACCAGGGCCCCTGCTAACGGTGGAGATTTTAAGTCAGCAGGTTTCTGGGCTTTCAATCTCATACTTGCTTAGCACTCCAAACCAATTTTCTCTGGAAACAGCTCATGGGAGAAAGGGCCTTTGTATTTGGCTAGAATAGAATAGGACACTTAGTAGTAGTAGGTCACTTTCCTTAATAGCTTTTGAAAATACAGCCTCATAGCTAATCAAGGAGTCTGATTTCTCTACTTGATAAAAGTCCAGCAGTGACTAATGATGTATGACTACGCTGATGAGTATGATGAATTTTTTAAAACTAAGCGCTTAAATGGTTATAGAAATGAAGGAGAACATGGATATTCAGAAACGTTTTTATATACATATTGCAGTAAGGTGGTTTACAGCAGATTTCATTTTATTTCTGAAAATGTTGTAAACATGTAATTAGTAAAAGATTTTGTAAAACATTGTCCTATATTTGTATGTCTGTAAATATAATGCATAAGTTCTAAGAATAAATATGTCAGTATCATGTAATTTTAAATTGCCTGTATGCCACTTTACACATTGACATTAAAATAAAAGACAGCACTTCAATAGCATGAAATAAAGGCTGATTTGAAAATGTTCATACCTAAAGCATGGTTTCCTTGGCAAAAACAAAAGGGTAAATTCTTTGATGGAATATCAGTAGAAACTGGGTCCTCATAATGGTCCCTTGAGATCAAAATATACTTTTTTAAGGAAGTATACATATCAGTAGTGTCCTGTATTTGGAGTTAGATATAAGGCTTAATTTTGAAATATATGTGACCCATTTGAAAGACTTTTCTCAGAAATTACCAACTATGCTATAGGGA
This sequence comes from Leucopleurus acutus, assembly GCF_964270905.1. Classification (NCBI taxonomy): domain Eukaryota; kingdom Metazoa; phylum Chordata; class Mammalia; order Artiodactyla; family Delphinidae; genus Leucopleurus; species Leucopleurus acutus. The sequence continues at coordinate 71,408,111 of NC_139147.1, read as the reverse complement.
GAGCTTTAGCATTCCAAGACATTCTATCCTGATCAATCAAGGCAAGAATGACCCAATGGGCTCATTCTCTTTTAGCGGGAGAGAGAGAATGACAATCAGCTTTATGTGCCAGTCACAGATTAGGTATTTTCACATGCTTTACCTCTTTTAGTCTTAATACCCCATAAGGTGAGAGTTATTGAGTAAGCAAAGCAGGTATAGGCCCTACTGTCTCACATCTCAGCAATATCTCCAGACTCATCTCCCCACTGACCTGTGTCCCCTGTCTTTCCTATGTGTGGGCTGTATGTTCTGACATCTCACTTCTATCTTGTATTTATCATTTATATCCCTACCTACTTCCCAGAAAAGGAGCTGAAGCAGCTTATAATAAGATATATGTTCCATGTGACACCCCACCCCATAAAAACAGTAAAGTGATAATAAATTTAAAAGGCAGGCAGGAACCAAACTTTATTAAAACTTTATTGTGTATGTAATATTCTAGACACTTGATAAACATCATCTTGTAGTTCCTACTGAACACCACTTTTGCTCATAAGAGTGTCATTTATTACACTAGAAGGAATCAATAGCAGAATAACTGAGACAGAAGAATGGATAAGTGCCCTGGAAAACAGGATGGTGGAATTCACTGCCATGGAACAGAATAAAGAAAAAAGAATGAAAAGAAATGAAGACAGCCTAAGAGACCTCTGGGACAACATTAAACACACCAAAATTCACATTATAGAAGTCCCAGAAAGAAAAGAGAGAAGGGACCCAAGAAAATATTTGAAGACATTATAGTTGGAAACTTCCCTAACACGGGAAAGGAAATAGCCACCCAAGTCCAGGAAGTGCAGAGAGTCCCAGGAAGCATAAACCCAAGGAGAAACATGCTGGGACATACAGTAATCAAATTGACAAAAATTATTAAAAGCACCAAGGGGAAAACAAACAAGGGAAATCCCATAAGGTTAACAGGTGATGTCTCAGCAGAAACTACAAGGCAGAAGGGAGTGGCATGATAAAGTGATGAAAGGGAAGAACCTACAACCAAGATCACTCTACCTGGCAAGGATCTCATTCAGATTTGATGGAGAAATCAAAAGCTTTACATACAAGCAAAATCTAAGAGAATTCGGCACCACCAACCCAGCTCTACAACAAATGATAAAGGAACTTCTCTAAGTGGGAAACACAAGAGAAGAAAATGTCCTACCAAAAACAAACCCATAACAATGAAGAAAATGGTAATAGAAACATAAATATCGATAATTACCTTACACATGAATGGATTAAATGCTCCAACCAAAAGACACAGGCTCACTGAATGGATACAGAAACAAGACCCATATATATGCTGTCTACAAGAGACCCACTTCAGGCCAAGGGACACATACAGACTGAAAGCAAGGGGATGGAAAAAGATATTCCATGCAAATGGAAATCAAAAGAAAGCTGGAGTAGCAATACTTGTATCAGATAAAATAGACTTTAAAATAAAGAATGTTACAAGAGACAAGGAGGGACACTATATAATGATCAAGGGATCAATCTAAGAAGAAGATATAACAATTACAAATATATATGCACCCAACATAGGAGCACCTCAATACATAAGGCAACTGCTAACAGCTATAAAAGAGGAAATCAACAGTAACACAATAATAGTGGGGGACATTAACACTTCACTTACACCAATGGACAGATCATCCACACAGAAAATTAATAAGGAAACACAAGCTGTAAATGACACAATAGACAAGAGAAATTTAATTGATATTTACAGGACATTCCATCCAAAAACAGCAGATTACACTTTCTTCTCAAGTGCACACGGAACATTCTCCAGGATAGATCACACCTTGTGTCACAAATCAAGCCTTGGTAAATTTAAGAAAACTGAAATCATATCAAGCATCTTTTCCGACCACACGCTATGAGATTAGAAATCAATTACAGGGAAAAAACAATAAAAACACAAACACATGGAGGCTAAACAATACGTTACTAAATAACCAAGAGATCACTGAAGAAATCAGAGGAAATCAAAAAATACCTAGAGACAAATGACAACAAAAACACGACAATCCAAAACCTATGGGATGCAGCAAAAGCAGTTATAAGATGTACGTTTATAGTAATACAATCCTACCTCAATAAACAAGAAAAATCTCAATCTGACCTTACACCTAAAGGAACTAGAGAAAGAAGGACAAACAAAACCCAAAGTAAGTAGAAGGAAAGAAATCATAAACATCAGAGCAGAAACAAATGAAATAGAAACAAAACAATAGCAAAGATCAATGAAACTAAAAGCTGGTTCTTTGAGAAGATAAACAAAATTGATAAAGCTTTAGCCAGACTCATCAAGAAAAAGAGGGGGAGGACTCAATAAAAATTAGAAATGAAAAAGGAGAAGTTACAACGGACACCGCAGAAATACAAAGCATCATAAGAGACTACTACAAGCAACTCTATGCCAATAAAATAGACAACCTGGAAGAAATGGACAAATTCTTAGAAACGTATAACCTTCCAAGACTGAACCAGGAAGAAATAGAAAATATGAACAGACCAATCACAAGTAATGAAGTTGAAACTCTGATTAAAAATCCTCCAACAAACAGAAGTCCAGGACCAGCTGGCTTCACAGGTGAATTCTATCAAAGATTTAGAAAAGAGCTAACACCCATCTTCCAAAAAATTGCAAAGGAAGGAACACTCCCAAACTCATTCTATGAAGCTACCATCACCCTGATACCAAAACCAGACAAAGCTACTACAAAAAGAGAAAATTATAGACCAATATCACTGAGGAGTATAGATGCAAAAATCCTCAATAAATACTAGCAAACAGAGTCCAGCAACACATTAAAAGGATCATACACCATGATCAACTGGGATTTATCCCAGTGATGCAAGGATTCTTCAATATACACAAATCAATCAATGTGATACACCATATTAACATATTGAAGAATAAAAACCATATGATCATCTCAACAGATGCAGAAAAAGCTTTTGACAAAATTCAACACCCATTTATGATAACTATCCAAAAAGTGGGCATAGAGGGAACCTACCTGAACATAATAAAGGCCATATATGACAAACCCACAGCAAACATCATTCTCAATGGTGAAAAACTGAAACCATTTCTGCTAAGATCAGGAACAAGACAAGGTTGTCCACTCTCACCACTATTATTCAACATAGTTTTTGGAAGTTTTAGCCACAGCAATCAGAGAAGAAAAAGAAATAAAGGGAATCCAAGTCGGAAAAGAAGAAGTAAAACTGTCACTGCAGATGACATGATACCATACATAGAGAATCCTAAAGATGCCACTAGAAAACTACTAGAGCTAATCAATGAATTTGGTAAAGTTGCAGGATACAAAATTAATGCACAGAAATCTCTTGCATTCCTATACACTAATGATGAAAAATCTGAAAGAGAAATTAAGGAAACACTCCCATTTACCATTGCAACAAAAAGAATAAAATATCTAGGAATAAACCTACAAAGGAGGTAAAAGACCTGTACTCAGAAAACTATACACTGATGAAAGAAATCAAAGATGACACAAACAGGTGGAGAGATATACCATGTTCTCGGATTGGAAGAATCAATATTGTGAAAATGACTATACTACTCAAAGCAATCTACAGATTCAGTGGATTCCCTATCAAATTACCAATGGCATTTTTTACAGAACTAGAACAAAAAATCTTAACATTTGTATGCAGACACAAAAAACCCTGAATAGCTAAAGCAATCTTGAGGGGAAAAAACGGAGCTGGAGGAATCAGACTCCCTGACTTTGGGCTATACTACAAAGTTACAGTAATTAAGACCATATGGTACTGGCACAAAAACAGAAATATAGATCAATGGAACAGGATAGAAAGCCCAGAGATAAACCCACACACCTATGGTTACCTAATCTATGACAAAGGAGGCAAGGATATACAATGGAGAGAAAACAGCCTCTTCAATAAATGGTGATGGGAAAACTGGACAGCTACATGTAAAAGAATGAAGTTAGAACACTCCCTAACACCATACACAAAAATAAACTCAAAATGGATTAAAGACCTAAATGTAAGACCGGACACTATAAAACTCTTAGAGGAAAACATAGGAAGAACACTCTTTGACATAAATCACAGCAAGATCTTTTTTGACCCACCTCCTAGAGTAATGGAAATAAAAACAAATAAACAAATGGGACCTAATGAAACTTAAAAGCTTTTGCACAGCAAAGGAAACTATAAACAAGAAGAAAAGATAACCCTCAGAATGGGAGAAAATATTTGCAAAACGAATCAACGGACAAAGGATTAATCTCCAAAATGTATAAACAGCTCGTGCAGCTCAGTATTAAAAAAAACAGGGGCTTCCCTGGTGGCACAGTGGTTGAGAGTCTGCCTGCCAATGCAGGGGACACGGGTTCGTGCCCCGGCCTGGGAAGATCCCACATGCCGCGGAGCGGCTGGGCCCATGAGCCATGGCCACTGAGCCTGCACGTCTGGAGCCTCTGCTCCACAAAGGGAGAGGCCATAACAGTGAGAGACCCGCGTACCACAAAAAAAAACAATCAAAAAATGGGCAGAAGACCTAAATAGACATTTCTCCAAAGAAGGTACACAGATTGCCAACAAACATGAAAAGCTGCCCAACATCACTAATTATTAGAGAAACGCAAATCAAAACTACAGTGAGGTATCACCTCACACTGGTTAGAATGGGCATCATCAGAAAATCTACAGACAACAAATGCTGGAGAGGGTGTGGAGAAAAGGGAACACTCTTGCACTGTTGGTGGGAATGTAAATTGATACAGCCACTATGGAGAACAGGATGGAGGTTCCTTAAAAAACTAAAAATAGAATTACCATATGACCCAGCAATCCCACTACTGGGCATATACCCAGAGAAAACCATAATTCAAAAAGACACATGCACCCCAGTGTTCACTGCAGCACTACTTTCAATAGCCAGGACATGGAAGCAACCTAAATGCCCATCGACAGACAAATGGATAAAGAAGATGTGGTACATATATACAATGGAATATTATTCAGACATAAAAAGAAATGAAATTGGGTCATTTTTGGAAACGTGGATGGACCTAGAGACTGTCATACAGAGTGAAGTCAGAAAGAGAAAAACAAATATTGTATATTAACGCATATATGTGGAACCTAGAAAAATGGTACAGATGAACCGGTTTGCAGGGCAGAAATAGAGAAACAGATGTAGAGCACAAATGTATGGACACCAAGGGGAGAGAGTGGCAGGGGGTGGTGGTGTGATGAATTGGGAGGTTGGGATTGACATGTATACACTAATATATATATAATAGATAAGTAATAAGAACATGCTGTATAAAAAAATAAATGAGATGCCAAAAAAAGTGTCATTTATGACACTCTTTGCTCCTAAGTGCCATTTTTCACTATAGGCAAGTTGAATAAAGTCAGAATCAGAGACATTACAGGAACTACTGAAGTTTTAATGTATCACTTTAACTAGGATTATGTACTTTTTTTCTGGTGAGAAAGAGTGAGAGGAATCTTCACAAGACTCCTAGAAATATTTCTTCCCAGGAATTTTTTTTTCAAGTTATGAAGAAGCTCTGAATCCACAGTATAATCCTAATTCAGGGTTTGAAAACTAGTGTAACAGTCAAGGTGACCTAGTATAACTAGGCCTCACCTGAGAATGTCCAAATAAGAAACAACCTGTAGATGAGTTATCTGTGATGGTAAAAGATGTTTCTTACTCCCTTCAGGTCCTCCTTCCGACTTCCAAAACACCAGCAGAAAACACAGAAAATAACTTGGTCACTTCTTGCCTCTCCGCTTGTCCTTGTCTTTGCCTTTACCTTTACCTTTTGAATCCTTGCCATCATCTTTGCCCTTCTTGGGCATTTTGAAACCACCAATTTCCTTCCGCACCACAGTGCCTCGCCACCAGGCCTGGAGCTGGAAGAGGACAGGGAAGCGGGTACAATTTGCAGTATGCCTGACAAGCTGCATTCTTTCTACATAAGGGGATTGTTTCTTCATAAACTAACTTCTGTGAAGATGGTCTCTGAGACACAGAAGTGGCCAAGCATGCTATCCTTGAGCAGTGCTTGCCTGTTGTGCAGGACTCAGAGCTTAAGCCCTGGACTCTAAAGTTTTCAAGGAGTAAAACTAAAGAAAAGGGATCTGATTAGGCCTATATTTCCTTTACACTTAGAAACCTGAGTCCCTTGTACTGCTACTCTTTATGAACTTCCAAGTTCCCCACATCTAACAACCATTTGATCCAAAAGCAATGCTAGTTACCTGGACCACAGGCAAAAGCAAGCACTCAGTCAAAAATGTGCAGATAATCTAGTGATTTCAGTAGGTTTCCTGGTGCATTTCAATCTCTAATGATTGATGAAAGGATCAAAACTCCCCTTCAAAAAGGATTTATTTAGCTCCCTTGAATATCTTAGTCATTAGACACAACTGTTCTAAATACAGTCTGGTCTACTTTCAAATCAGATTAAGCTTCAAAGACTGGGAGCAAATCCACTAATGAAAAGAAAACAAAAATGGTCTTCAGCTACCTCTTACCGTTTTGCTCTAAATCGAGGAATCCTGACAAATAGAAAACACCAGAGAAGCTCAATAAATACTTGCTAACTATACATCTGACTCCTAATGGAAAGCTCAAGTTTGGGTTTAAATACCTGGTCCCGAATGTACTTCAAAGTTTACTGTCTTAATACACCCCCTAATATACATCCCAAACCACAGCTTGCACACTGTAGGGTCTCAGCAGATACTCCTCTTTCAGAGAGAACAGCAATTGTCAAAACTACAGTTTTAGTCCAGCTGATGTTATTCTTGCTTGAAAATATTTCCCAGAATCTGACTTGCCAGTTTCATCATCACTAATATACACAAGTTCATATAAAACTCTCTCTCTTTTTTTCTGAACTGCTACTTAATCACCTTCACCTTTTTTGAAAACAGCTCTTGATCTGAACCTAGCAGATAGCCTGGACTGACTTATAAATAGGATTTTAAGCAGTAGTAGTATATTAAAAAGAATTCCTTTAGGAGATGTTTTGGTTAGAACTAGTATTCATAAGTTTGACCTCTGGGCACAAGTTATAGGTTTTGCTTCCACTGCTAACCACCTCTTCCTTCCTGGATTAAAAATTGGGGGCATGTCCTTTTCTCTTAACTGTCTCCCTGCACCACGGGCCATGTGTTGGCAAAGCCCAATTTTTAGGCCATGCTTCCTCACAGATTTCCTGTTCCACGTGTGAGAATAAACGAGAGATGCTCTGCATTCTTCAGTGTTTGGCCAGCTACAGAATTGAAAAAGCCCCAAGATGACAATTACTAAGGTGCCAGTTTTCTACCTTTATGCTGCTCTCTAATTCCAAGTGATCCCGTTCTATCTTCTTCCGGGTCTTCTCCTTTTCTATACGATCTTCAATGATGACTTGTTCATATTCCCTTATCTGCAAAAGTAGACATCAATCATATGTTACAGGACTTGCTCACTAAGCTGTGGCCCAGCCAGCCCAGGTGTTTTGTGTTCTTTTTTTTGTCTGCACCACATGACTTGTGGGATCTCAGTTTCCCAACCAGGGATTGAACCCCAGCCATGGCAGTGAAAGCCTGGAATTTTAACCACTAGACCACCAGGGAACTCCCCAGCCCTGCATTTTTAATATAAAACTGTAAAATGAACCATACCAGGACTTCCCTGGTGGCACAATTGTTAAGAATCCACCTGCCAATGCAGGGGACACAGGTTCGAGCCCTGGTCGGGGAAGATCCCACATGCTGCGGAGCAACTAAGCCCGTGCACCACAACTACTGAGCCTGCGCTCTACAGCCCATAAGCCACAACTACTGAAGTCCGCACGCCACAACTACTGAAGACCGCGCGCCTAGACCCCGTGCTGTGCAACAAGAGAAGCCACCGCAATGAGAAACCCACGCACCACAATGAAGAGTGGACCCTGCTCGCCGCAACTAGAGAAAGCCCACACGCAGCAACGAAGACCAATGCAACAAACAATTAATTAATTAATTAATTTAAAAAATTGCCCTCTTCTTTAAAAAAAAAAGAAATACTAACTTGATGTGTGGCTAATGACATCAAAACAATTAATTAAAAAAAACTAATAGAATGTATACCTACAAAAAGAGAAATTTGAGAAGTTCTACATTTGTTCAATGATGAAACCACAATCAGAAGCTTTTTATAAATCATCATTTATAAATTATCTTCAGAGGTCATAAAGTAGAAATAAAAACAGTATCTAGCTCAAGGAGTTTGGGGAGGGTTAAATAAGTTATACATGTAAAATACTAGAAAAGTGCCCGGGACAGATTAAGCAATATAAAGTGTCGGCTGCTGCTATTATTGTCCCCATCAATGAGGACGTCATCATCATCATCAAGAAAGAATCCTAGTGGTTTACAGGCATACCACGTTGTGACCAAAAAGAGTATCCCCCAGGTACTGTTGCTTAGCTACCACCCACTCCTCAGTGCTCTCTGCCTTACAGTATTAAGTCTCTGCTTCCTTACCGTCTTTGCAAGTTCTTGAAGGTGTGCTAAGTCACTGGCCTTAGCAGCTTTGAGAGCATTTAGTTCATTCTGTTTCATTTCTGTGTCCTTATCAAATTTCTCCATCCAGAACTCCAGCTTCTCCTCAAGTCTCTACTTGGAAAAAAACATTAAAATATGGCTCTACCAGACACAAAACAGTATATACTGTATGAAGTCATTTATATAAGGTAGAAGAACAAGCACAACTTTTCTATAGTGACAGAAGTCAGAATAATGGTTACTTTTGGGGGGAGGGTTAGTTTATTGATTGGGAATGGGGCAGGAGGGAGACTTCTGGGATGCTGTAAATGTGCTCTATGTCTCTCTCTGGATGGTGGTTACAGGGGTGCTTAGCCATATTCATCAAACTATATACTTAATATTTGTGTACTTTGTGTGTGTTATTATCAATTTAAAAACAGGTGGGGGGACTTCCCTGGTGGTCCAGTGGGTAAGACTCTACACTCCCAATGCAGGGGGCCTGGGTTTGATCCCTGGTCAAGGAACTAGATCCTGCATGCATGCCGCAACTAAGAGTTTGCATGCTGCAACTAAGAGTCCACATGCTGCAACTAAGAAGTCCACATGCCACAACTAAAGATCCCACATGCTGCAACCATGTTCCCGCATGCCGCAAAATAAATAAATATTTAAATATTTTTTAAAATAAAATAAATAAATAAAACGGGGGAAAAGGGCCTTCCACGTGTCTGGATAAGAGAAGTTGCAGTGAAGAGGAAAGGAATAAAGGGTAGGTAGAAATTCTGAAGAGTAGGAATGGCATCAGTCATCTCTTTGATTGCCAAGACTAAATAATAGTCGAGAAGTGTACAAGGTTTTCAAAATTCTAAAAGACAATAAATGTGAATTTAAGATTCTATTCCTAGCCAGCCTCACATTCAAATGTGAGGGGAAGAAAGAAATATACCTGGTCTTTCTGAAAGAGTTACTCAAGGATATACTTTATTTTTTAAATATATTTATTTAAATAATTTATTTGGTTGCTCCAGGTCTTAGTTGCAGCTTGCGGGCTTTTTAGTTGAGGCTCGCCACCTGCTTAGTTGCAGCTCACCGGCTCCTTAGTTGTGGCATGTGAACTCTTAGTTGCGGCATGCATGTGGGATCTAGTTCCCTGACCAGGGATCAAACCTGGGCCCCCTGCATTGGGAGCAAGGAGTCTTATCCACTGCACCACCAGGGAAGTCCCTCAAGGATATACTTTAGCAAAATAAAATGAAAGAGATATGAATAAGAAATAGTAAAATGTATATTTAAGCTATATGTCATAAATTTTTAGTAACAAATCATAATCTGGAACTAAATCCCAAATTAGGCAGTATAGTCTAGTGGAAAGAGCACAGGCTCTGAAGGCAGATTGCCTAGGCTCAACTCCCAACCTTGGCACTCAAACAAGTTTACTCAACTCTCCAAAGCCTCAGTTCTATCATCTGTAAAATAGAAGTATATAATGAATGATTTCAACATGGGATGTAGGAGAGGAAGAGAAGAGGTAAGTAAAAGCTTTGCCTTAATAAAGGCAAGTAGATAGAGATATTGATTAGATTTAATAGAAAGAACAAAGCTAAATGTCTAAGGGTTACCACTGCAAGAAAAGAATGTATGACAAACTCCTGAAGCATGTACCTCAAGAATGAGACATCAAGAGGAGCCTTTAGATGGTACGTAAACATGATATTTTAAAAAATCAATCACAATCCATGATTCTGATAAACTTAGAGCCTGTCCGTTTGCTGCAATCATGTCTTCAACATCTTTCTAAATCTTAACACTTTCATTTTCTTTTAATCAAAAAAAAGAGAACAGGCTCCAGGCAGGCAAGAGGAGCTGGCTGAAATGTAATAACATCATCTGATGTTTCTTGCACTTCTATTTACATTAATTTCTATTTACAGCAAATGATACTGGCTTTCCTTTTATAGCAATAATATTATCTTAACTGAAAATAAATTGATATAGTTGTTTAGGTGAATAACTAACTAGAAAATAGTAGTAATACAGGTAGTATGCAGATATTACAAAACCAGGAAAGCGGTATGCAAATAGTTGAAGTTTGCACTAGAAAGCTGGAAATCAAGAAATAAAAATTCGATCAATTCCACTATTGGATGAGAATCTGCCTTCCAATGTAGGGGACACGGGTTCGATCCCTGGTTGGGGGACTAAGATCCCACATGCCGTGGGGCAAATAAACCTGCGCACCACAACTACTGAGCCCACGTACTCTGTAGCCCACGTGCCACAACTAGAGAAGCCCTCACGACACAACAAAGAAGAACCCACGTGCCACAACAAAGACCCAGCACAGCCAAAAAAAATAATAAATAAAATAAAATAATTTAAAAAAGGAGAGCAACAACTAGAAAGCTTGAAAAGCAGGAAACATAAAATAATATGGAAACAGGACTTCCCTGGTGGCGCAGTGGTTGGGAGTCTGCCTGCCGATGCGGGGGACGCGGGTTCGTGCCCCGGTCCGGGAGAATCCTCCATGCCGCGGAGCGGCTAGGCCAGTGAGCCATGGACGCTGAGCCTGCGCATCCGGAGCCTGTGCTCCGCAGCGGGGGAGGCCACAACAGTGAGAGGCCCACGTACCGCAAAAAAAAAAAAAAATATATATATATATATATATATATATATATATATATATATATATGGAAACATTAAGTATAAACAAATGAAAAATCACAATAAAATTAACTGGAGTAAATTCCCCCATCAAAAAAAAACCTCTCAGGTTTTTTTAATCCAACTATGAGCTATTTTTAAAAACCACAGTTAATATAATCAAAGCAAAAAGAAAGCAGGTTTGGCAATTAATATCTGGCAAAACAGAACTCAAGCCAAGAATAATTAAATGAGACAAAAAGGGATATTTTAAACAGATAAAAGGCAAGCTTTATTAAGAAGATATTACAGTTATAAAGTTTTATATTCTAATAACATATTTTTGGAATATATAAAGCAAAAAATTAGAAATGTAAGAAATTGACAGATCCACAATCATCTTAGGAGACTATCACACCTCTCTGAAAGTAATAGCTCACGTAGACCAAACTAAATAACAATATGAAGAATTTGACAGCTAGACTAATAGACAATTCCACAACTTTGTACCTAACAGAGAAAACATTCTTTTAAAATACCCATGCAATATTCATATAATGTGAGCATATATGAAGCCCAAGTAAGAGCTCTACAAATTCCAATAAGCATAACTCTTATATTTCACATTCCTAGACCATAATGGAAGACAGTAAGAGTGTAAAGGTCAAAGCATTGCTGTGAGCAATAGAAAGAGAGCCTACACTCTTTCTTCTCCAACCTTAATTACTTGGACATTTAAAAAACACCCTATTAATAAGGGGAGGGGGAAGGGTAAGCTGGGACAAAGTGAGAGAGTGGCATGGACATACATATACTACCAAACATAAAATAGATAGCTAGTGGGAAGCAGCTGCATAGCACAGGGAGATCAGCTCGGTGCTTTGTGACCACCTAGAGGGGTGGGATAGGGAGGGTGGGAGGGAGGGAGACACAAGAGGGAAGAGATATGGGGACATATGTATATGTATAACTGATTCACTTTGTTACAAAGCAGAAAGTAACACACCATTGTAAAGCAATTATACTCCAATAAAGACGTTAAAAAAAAACCCTATTAAATAACTAGGGTTAAAAAGGAAATAACAAATAATAATAACAACAACAAAAGGAAATAACAAATTGTAAACTAAAAATTATGATGCCTACAATTTACTTTTAAAGGTCCAAAAAAGGTAAGATGGATTAATGGAGGAAGGATGTATAGACGTGATAAAGCAAGAATAATAAAATGTGAATGGTAGAATCATAACTAGAAGATGGGCTTTGGGGCATTCACTGTAAAATTCAATTTTGTGTATATTTGGAAACACTCATAATAAAACGTTGGGGAAAAATAAATAAATTTCAAATTATTTGGAAAGGAATGACAATGTAAGCATTATTTATTAAAACTTCAGACTGTACTCAGAAAAGTGTTGGTTTATATGCATTTACAAGAAAATAAGGGACTTCCCTTGTGGCTCAGTGGTTAAGAATCTGCCTGCCAAATGCAGGGGACATGGGTTCAATCTCTGGTCCAGGAAGATCCCATATGCCGTGGAGCAACTAAGCCCACAAGCCACAACTACTGAGCCCGCGTGCTGCAACTACTGAAGCCCATGCACCAACAGCCCGTGCTCCAAAACAAGAGAAGTCACTGCAATGAGATGCCCACGCACCGCAATGAAGAGTAGCCCCACTCACTGCAACTACAGAAAGCCCGTGCGCAGCAACAAAGACCCAACGCAGGCAAAAATTTTTTAAAAGAAAATAGTAAAATTTGAAAATAAATGAATTGAGTACTTAAGAAACTAGACAAAGATTAGCAATATAAGCTCAAAGAAAATAATTATACATAATTATAGTAATTATATAATTAAATAATTATAAATAATACATGAACATAATTACTCAAAATTAAAGAAAAAACCAATGTGACAGGGAACAAAACAGATTTGCTCAATAAAACCAAAAGATGGATTTTATGAAGACCAATAAAATGGTCAAACCTTTGACAAAGCTCAGCAAGAAAATGGGAGAGAAGACACAAATTTTTGAAAGTAAAGGATGGAAAAGATAACTTCAGAAATAAGAGAAAAATTTAAACTGTAAGAGACTATAGATCACGTTTATACTAATAAATTTGAAATGAATGTTTTAATGAAATGGATTATTTTCTAGGAAGATATGTTACCAAAAATCACTCAAAAAGAGTTTTTTTTTAAGTAAAGACATCAGTAATCATTTAAAAAAATGGAAAAGGGAGCCAAATATCTCCTTTAAAATGATACCCAGCAAGACTGTTTATAGCTGAATTTACCAGTTTCAAGGAACAAATAGTAATCTATTTTGTTCTATTTTTATTTTGTAGGTTTCAGAGTATAAAAAGATGAAAAGCTTCCCAATTCAAACTGCCAAGCTAGCATAACTGATCACAATACAACAAAGAAGCACCAAAACATGAATCTATAGGTTAATCTCATTTATAGAATATATAAATACAAAATAAAAATCTACAATTCTAACTGCCTAGTAAAAGAATAATAAATTATGAACAAGTAGGATTTATTCCCCAAATTTAAGATGAGTCAACATCAACAAATGTATTAATGTGTTTTAATTTATTAACATATTAAAAGAGAAAAAGATCATATCATCTCAATGGATTAAAAAAAATCTATCTCATAAATCTGAATGCTCATTCCCGATTAAGAAGAGAAAAAAAACTTAATATATAACTAAAAGGAAACTTTATTAACTTGATAAGGTTTACCTCCCATAAACCTACAGTGCAAACGTCATACGATCCCCATTTGTGCCAATTATCAAATCACCATCCTCTCAGCTCCAAATCATCCTTCACTGACCCACTTTGTGAAACTTGGTGCTTGCAGTAAACATTTGTTTTGCAAGCTTGCAAAATGTGAAGCTTTGTCAGTAGAGGGCGCCAGAGGGACATGACAGAAGAGCTTCTCTCCTTGGTTCCAGTGTGCTTCCTCTTTTGTTTCAGGGGCACAGCTCACTGTGGCATGGGTGTGGGACATTCAGTGGCACTTGTTCACCAAGTTTTGCTGACACAGCAGAAGGATTCTTGCTTGCCAAACACAGTCCGCAGTTCCCTGCTTGCCAGCTTTACCCTACTAGCTGTAAACCAGCTCTGACCCAGGGCAACAAAGCAAACATCCTTCCTTGCATACTGTCCTTTAGCCCTAGAGTTTTCTTTTATCCCTCCTTTGTAGCCAATTCCTTATTACCAGTTAATAATTCTTTTGTTAAGTGTTCTCTGCTCAAATTACTGATGTGGCTTCTGTCACCTAACTGGACCATAATGATATAGAATTAGTACCAAAAATAGAGTCTGTCGGGCTTCCCTGGTGGCGCAGTGGTTGAGAGTTCACCTGCCGATGCAGGGGACGCGGGTTCGTGCCCCGGTCCGGGAAGATCCCACATGCCGCGGAGCGGCTGGGTCGTGAGCCATGGCCGCTGAGCCTGCGCGTCCGGAGCCTGTGCTCCGCAACGGGAGAGGCCACAACAGTGAGAGGCCCGCGTACCACAAAAAAAAAAAAAAAAAAAAAAATAGAGTTTGTCTTCCCACCTTCTAATTCACATCTGACTAAGGCATCTAAAATCCTTGCTTCTTCTGTTCATCAGATACAATCACCATAATGCAGTGAACATAATGTAGTGAACATATGTTTCACTGCATAATGCAGTGAAACATATGATGTTTTGTGGAAAGTCAAAGCAGGCAATATCTCTGCAGACCATAATATGGCAGAGAAAGGAGAAATGACATAGCCCTGATGCGAGACTGTAAGGGTGTACTGTTGGCCCTGTCAGGTAAAAGCAAACTGCTTCTGAAGTTTTTTTCGAAAATAGTTTGGAGACAGGGACCTTAGTCAAGTTAATAGCTGCCTACCAAGTGCCAGTGGCCATTGAAGATTTTCTCCAGTAAAGATACTACATCTCGAACAGTAGCTGCAATTTGAATCACCACCTGATTACATTTACATTAGTCCACAGTCACTCTTCAAGATCATTCAACTGCACAGGCCAAACAGCTGAGTTAAAAGGGGATGTGACAAGTGTCACTACCTCCACCTTGAAGCCTTTGATGTTGGCACTAATTTCTACAATTACACCAGTGGTACAGCACTGCTTATGATTTACTATCTTGGTAGGGATGGGAAGTTCCAGAGACTTCTACTAGGCCCTTACTACCATAAAGGCCCTCACTCCATGAATCAGAGAGCCAATGTAGAAATTTTGTCTGTTATCAAGTATGTCTATTCCAATCCTATGTTCAGTAACTGGGGAAAATAACCACAGAGTGTATCCACAGAACAGGTGGGCCCAGAGCCAATCAGACTTAAGTCGCCATCTATCACCTGACCACCATAATCCCCCATTTTGAAGAGGGGCCACAGTGTTGTTTTGAGTCCCTAGGAATTAGCATCAATTCAGAGCCAATGTTTAGTAATCTCAAAAGGTCTGGATATTTCCTTTTTTCCAGTGCATAGTCACTCTAATAAGTAGCCACATGTCCCTTGGGTAAGGCTTGGAGGAAGATTCACTTGTATTATTTGCAGCAGTGCTGCAGAGTTCATCTTCAGGGGGACCTGCTCCCTTCAATCAAGGTGCTCTGGGTCTGTGAATTTACTTAGTCTGTAAAGTGGATGAGAGGTCTTGACTCTTCATTGTGGTGACTCAAATCAGGTTTTTGGCAACTAGACTTGGACCTTTTTCTGTTATATAGATCAAGTAATGCTTTATCAGGCTGCCCATCAATTTTGTTCCTAGAGATACCACAATTAATTAGTCATTGCCAAACATCCCTGTGGGCAAAGGCTTTCTGATTACCAGTACCTCTCTGCTGCACTCCATGGCAATCGTGTCCACCTTCGCTTTGGTAGTTAAGTGCTGCCACATGTCCTCTGGCACTCCATGAGCCCATCATCCCCACCAGGTGTTCCCATTCTAAGTTGCAGGGTCCTATTCTTTACCAAGGAACCCTAACCTGCACATGAGAAACTTGGCATGACTATGAATTCATGTGTAATAGTGCTATGCTCCACCTTCCTTGGTCTAACACCCTTAGAAGCCATTCCCATACATATCCCCTGGGTTTCCGTCAATATATATCAGTAAAGTCTTGTAATTCTTTTGGAGTGTAAGCTATTTCCTTCTGAGTTACCTATCAACCTGAAATCTGCTGAGATTTGACCCTAGTGATGGATCCAGGGACAAAAGGGGTGATTGCAGTCGGTCTTGAGAATAAGCATCCCTTTTCAAGGCATCTGCCTCAGATGAAGTTATTATCACAGGGTTTTCAGGAAAAGGAAGACTAATCTCAGACATAGGAGGGCAGGCTAATTCCACTGGCAAGAGAGGCTTACAGTGACTTGGGGGTTCAAGACTGTCAATTACATAAATCTGAGTCCAACCAGGTATTCCCATTCTAAGTTGCAGGGTCTTATTCTTCCCCAAGGAGCCCTAACTTGCACATGAGAAACTTGGCATGACTATGAATTCATGTGTAATATTGACTGAAACATCATTAAAACCAAGTATAGAAAAACAGTGCCACATTATTATTACTACTACTACAAAACATTACACTTGCCACTCTATCTGTACAATAAGCCAAAAAATGGAAATAGACATATAAATAATGAAAGGGAAAATATAAAATTGTTATTATCTATAGTCAATAAGATTTTCTACCTAGAATATCCAAATGAATCAACTGAAAAACCATTAAAACTAATATGAGAGGACATAAGGAATCTAGAACAATATTACAAAAATGAATAGAATTTCCATATACCATGCACTTAGAGACATGTCCACTGACAGAAGGATGGTTACCTAAATTTTGGTATAACCCCCTCATGGCATGTTATATAGCAATTGTACTGCCTTAGAAAACATTAAAGACAGGGACTTCCCTGGTGCTACAGTGGTTAAGAATCTGCCTGCCAGGCTTCCCTGGTGGAGCAGTGGTTGGGGGTCCGCCTGCCGATGCAGGGGACTCGGGTTCGTGCCCTGGTCTGGGAGGATCCCGCATGCTGTGGAGCGTCTGGGCCCGTGGGCCATGGCCTCTGGGCCTGCGTGTCCAGAACCTGTGCTCCGCGGCGGGAGAGGCCACGGCAGTGAGAGGCCCGCGTACCGCAAAAAAAAAAAAAGAATCTGCCTGCCAATGCAAGGGACACAGGTTCAAGCCCTGGCCGGGGAAGATCCCACATGCCGCAGAGCAACTAAGCCCGTGCGCCACAACTACTAAGCCTGATCTCTAGAGCCTGCGAACTACAACTACTGAGCCCACGTACCACAACTACTGAAGCCCACATGCCTAGAGCTTGTGCTCCACAACAAGAGAAGCCACCGCAATGAGAAGCCCGTGCGCCACAACGAAGAGTAGCCCCCCGCTCGCCATAACTAGAGGAAGCCCATGAGCAGCAATGAAGACCCAACACAGCCAAAAATAAATAAATAAATCTATTTTTTAAAAAAAGAAAACATTAAAGACAAAGTAAATTCTTTTAAAAAACTGAGTCTGGGGCTTCCCTGGTGGCGCGGTGGTTGGGAGTCCGCCTGCCGATGCAGGGGACACGGGTTCGTGCCCCGGTCCGGGAGGATCCCACATGCCGCGGAGCGGCTGGGCCCGTGAGCCATGGCTGCTAAGCCTGCGCGTCCGGAGCCTGTGCTCCACAACGGGAGAGGCCGCAACAGTGAGAGCCCCGCGTACCGCAAAAAAAAAAAAAAAAAAACTGAGTCTGGAAAAACATATATAGTATGATCCCATTTATGTCAAAAACAAATATAAATAAATACTAAAAACAAGTATTTAGGTACATACACAAATATGTACATGAAAGGAAAAGAATATGGAAGAAATCTTTGGAAAGGGAAGTGATTAAGAAAGCTTTCGCTTTTTGAAAATCTATGTATTTCTGTACTGTTTCCAATTTTACATTAAAAAGTATTTGTGTATCACTTGTGTTATTAGGCCGAAGATGTGAGGAACACTAACTTCATGCATCCAACATCCATTTATCCACCCACTCATCTGATTGTCATCAAATACCTGCTATACTTCTAACATCTGAAACAGGTAACATGATACATAATCCTGAAATTACAGGAGTACAGGTTCTAATAGCCTACTGATGTATTTTTCAGTAAAGACCTGTGAGATAGCATCTAGAAATTATTTTCTTTAACCACAGATTTAGAATTATTTGCTGAAAATTCATCCAGTTTCTCAAAGGCAGGCTATATCATGAGTAAGCTGGAAATTTTTTCCTTATTCATCCAACAAGGATATTTTGAAAGGTTCCATCAGCTTGGTTTGTTATTAGTATTGGAAATACTAATTAAAACCATTCAGTCATATATAATTCAGACAAGAAGAAATGAAATAAGTAAATAAATACATGGAAAAATGGTCAATTCTATTAGTAAGCAAAAATGCAAAATAAGACAATTCATTAAATTAGTAGACTTTTAAAAATATCTAAAACATTGCGGTACCCTGTGGGACAGGACCAAAGATGGATGGAGTGATAGAATTGAGGAATGTTAAGTCCTCTGTCATAAAGCAGACCAGTGCCTTTGTAGAAGGAGTGAACATGCGCATTTATAAGCCCCTAATGGATCATCCTAAATGCCAAGGATTAGAATCCCGGATCCAGCATTTTGTATGTAGGGGATGCACGGAGCACCCACATTTATTCCCTGAGGAAGAAACAAAAGCCAAAAGGGACTGTAATGACACACTAGAGGAAGAAAATACTATTTTGGAGAAACCAACAAAGACAGTTTGTGTTGATACAGAAATTAAAAGCATCATTTAACCACAGAAAACTCACCAAGATCTAGGAGGCAACAAAAGACTATTAGGCTAAAGAAGTTCTTGGTTGAATAAGAAAGAATTTAAACATTCTTTCATTCCTGTCCAAAAGAATTAGAGATGGAAGAAGCAAAAAGCAATTTTAAAATGGACATATATTTACATACACCTGGAAAACTGTGCCTTGTGTTCAAATTCATTAAAGCCAGATCCTGCAAGTAAAAAAAAAAAAAAAAAAAAAAATCGAAAACGGCTACTTCTATTGAGGATACCTTGAAATTAGTGCTTGCATAAATTGCTGATGTCAGTGTAAAACAGAAAGTACTAGCATTATTTACCAAAAGTCACAAAATAACAGACTCTCTGAATTAATAATCTCATGCTTGAGATTTACTTTTAGTAAGTAATCGCAATGAATAAAACAGTTATTTGGACAAAGCTTTCATTACTGAATTATTTATAATAATGAAACTTTGGAAATAATCTAAATATCCAAAACAAAAGAGTAACAAATTATGGAATAACCATTCAATGGAACATTATAAAACCACTTAAAATTATTTTATGAAGAGACTGCAATAAAATGGAAAAATGAGTAAAAAACCAACTGACAAATTTTAAAAAATTAATTAATTTATTTTTGGCTGTGTTGGGTCTTCATTGCTACATGCAGGCTTTCTCTAGTTGTGGTGAGTGGGGGCTACTCTTCATTGCAGTGCACAGGCTTCTCATTTCAGTGGCTTCTCCTGTTGCGGAGCATGGGCTCTAGGCATGTGGGCTTCAGTAGTTGTGGCATGTGGGTTCAGTAGTTGTGGTGCATGGGCTTAGTTGCTCCATGGCACGTAGGATCTTCCCAGACCAGGGTTTGAACCCGTGTCCCCTGCATTAGCAGGCGGACTCTTAACCACTGCGCCACCAGGGAAGTCCCCAATTGGCAATTTTTAAAAAAATCTTCCCTCAACTAAGAATATGCTATTTTTATAATTTTAAGAAATCA
Source organism: Leucopleurus acutus (assembly GCF_964270905.1). Lineage (NCBI taxonomy): Eukaryota > Metazoa > Chordata > Mammalia > Artiodactyla > Delphinidae > Leucopleurus > Leucopleurus acutus. The sequence continues at coordinate 71,388,060 of NC_139147.1, read as the reverse complement.
GGAAATTTTAGTTTTAAATTATGACTATGAAGCAATATAGGAACAAGAAAAATTTCTTATATAGTGCCAAATGATAAAGGTAGAAGACAAAATTTTACCTGTACTCAAATTACAGCTTTATAAAATATTTATCCAGATGGATAACTTTTAAAGAAAAGTGGGCTATACAGCTCATTTATTACGCTGGTAGAATCATGGTTGATTTTTCGTTCCTTAAATTTTTTTTGCTGTCCTTGGTATTTTATAAGCAGGACACAAACATGTCAGAGGATAAGAAAGTTTTGGGGACCCACCTGCTGCTCCTTTCTAAGGAATATTTCAATCTCTGCATGAATCCGGTTCTCTTCTTCAGTTTTCAGCCTTAGTTTCTGTGAGAACAACAAACCAATGTCAGGAATTCTTCCCAATGGAGCTGGAAGTGAGTTCTCAAGATCAGGGGTGTAGCTGTGACAGTAGAACAGGTCTTCTCTACCAGCTGGGATCCTAAGATTCCGAGATATTGCTCCAGAGCAGCAATTCCGTTCCCTCCAACTCAATTCGTGTTCACAACATGGCTGAGCCATGTCTGGCACTGTGCTAGACACAGGCAGCTGCCCAGAGCAAAAGGGCCATAATCCTGTGGCCTGGAAACTGGTGTCCATTTAAGGAGAGAAACAATGCTTCAAGGGCACAAGCTTCTCAGGCCTACAGAAGGAAATTCCAGAGTGCAAGAAAAAAGTTTGTTGTCATAGTCTTAAGCCACACTTGGGAAGTAAGCTTTCAAGTGAGTCAGAGAAAGGAGTCGCCTCCTGCACACAGGTGATACGCTCTACTGATGTTTGCTCCTTCTCGCCGACCACTTGTTCTTTTAGCCATTTAGTCTTCCTCCTCTAATGAGGGTCTACCCTTGTTTCTTTCTCCTGACATTTTTCACTGTGACTTCTCATTTCTATAAATGCAGGTTTGCATGAAGTTCAGCCCTCTAGATTTTGTATTTCTTAATGGAGGGATGAAAGGTACTGGTTGAGTGAGAAAAGTAGCAGCAAAAACCTGCAGTTACTGAACATCTTGTTTTGCCCTCTCCCTATAATTACCAGGAGAAATGGCAAGTGGTTTTATAGAGTAAGGATAAAGTGACCAAGAGAAGAAAGTACAACCAATTTTCAAAGTCATTACAAAAAGCCAGGAGATGTAAGCTACAGCCCATCAGAATCTCTGCCTGCAAAAAAGCAAGTCCTCATTCCTTTTTTGTTTTTAACCTCAAATGTTAGGGTTGCTGGAGAGAGAGAGCAAAGATTGGGAAAGTCTCCCTCGCTCTCCTCCTTTGTCAGCTGAGGCAAATCAGGAGCGACAGCTTGACTGCCAGCTACCTGATTCATTTCTAATTAACAGTGATTACCTCAATCTCTTCCAGCAAGAGCTCCTCTGTTTTGCTACATTTTTTCTTGGTCTGGGAAATCTGCAGCTCAGTGTTTCTCTTCATATAGCGATTCTCCATGTTGGTTTTTGCCTTCATCTCTTGCAACTCGTTCTTAAGGTGAGCAATATATTCATGCCGACTCTGTAAAGGTAAGACCAAGTTTCTAAATTAAAATACATTCTACCTCCATTCAGCTCAGTCAGTGGCTTAAGCTTACCTTTTGTTCTTTTTTTATATATATAATTTAAGATTTTGTATTTCCTTACAAGAGGAACGTTTTAACAAATTTTACAGGTGTCAATCAACCCTTGTTCAAATTGGGCACACATCAAATCTAGCATTATGGGAGTTTTATTTGGAAGTGAACTTTTAACTATCAATACAAGTGCCAAGATACTACACAAAACATCCACAGGAACTTTTTTCATCTTTTTTTGAATTGTTCACAAACATTTCCTACATAATCCAACATACAACAGAGAAATGGTACATTTTTTCTTTCAATTTGCATACAATGGAAAAACAAGAATATATATATATATTTTTTACAAAGTTTAACTAATAGATACTACCAAGCTGACAGTTTAAGTCTATAAGTGAGAAATTATCTAATAAAAAATAATCAGAATTTATTTAGCATCAGTCACTTATATAACCAAGTATTATTCTGATTAATAAAACTTGCCACTATTAGGCTTCTGGTATATACTTATACCAACTACTCCATCTGTTGTATTGCTTCCCACCTTGGTTCTTCACAACTACAAACAGAAAATCGTTGCAAAGTAGAGGCAAGCATTTGCAAAAACAAAGAAAAATCTCCAGCTTATTAGAAGCATGAATGTGTGGTGGAATTTCCTCCCAAGCAATGGACTTTCAAATCACTTAAGAAATCACCAGAACTGAATGTGTCAAGATATTTGCCTAAGTCCAAGAAGAGATGCATTTATTTATATCCAAAAGAGGAGTGAAAATTAAACTTAGTGTTTAGTTTGGGGGCAGGTTGGGGGAATTCAGCCATTTAAAAAATGACCATCTTAAAAAAAAATGACCACTGGTGGCGCAGTGGTTGAGAGTCCGCCTGCCGATGCAGGGGACGCGGGTTCGTGCCCCGGTCCGGGAAGATCCCACATGCCGCGGAGCGGCTAGGCCCGTGAGCTATGGCAGCTGAGCCTGCGCCTCCGGAGCCTGTGCTCCGCAACGCGAGCGGCCACAACAGTGAGGGGCCTGCGTACCGCAAGAAAAAAAAGTCACTCACTCTGCTGCTGTTTCAAAATTTCAATGTTCGTTTTTGCACACCCTCCCCCAACCCCCAAGCCTGTTTGTAAGGAACTAAAACATTACATCTGGTGAACAGCAAAGATTTCACTACACCTCAAATGCAGAACACCTATGAAGCAGAGGAATGTTGGCTTTTTAAACAGTAGCAGATAAAAAAAAAAAAAAGATGCAGGACCCCTACAGTTCTTCACTAGACTTAGAAAAACTTTCCAGAATACTGCTTCACACTGTTCTGCAGCAAATACTGAGTATTCTGTATCTGGGCCTGTGTTCCTGTAATGGTAATAATCTGATCTTTGGACCCTTCTAAAGGCTCATCAATTTTGATCGAAGCTCCTGACTCATGATGGATTTGTTTAATCTGCTGACCACCTTTGCCAATAATAGATCCAGCCAGATCTTTGGGAATAGTTACTTGTGTAGTAATAATAGGTCCACCAAGATCACCGTATGAGCCACGACCCCCTGCATAGGAATAATCATATCCAGGGCCACCCTGTGGTTCATAAGCCATCTGCCACTCTGACGGGCTCCATGTATCTACTGCAGAGTCCCAGATTTCATCAGCACTGAAACTAACCAAACCATCATAACGGTCTCCAGGTCTCCCTCTTCTGTCATAGGCCATTAGCTCTCCTCCTCTAGGTGGTGGTGGTGGAGGAAGAGGAAGATTCCGAGCTCTGCCACCACCCGGGCCCCCTCGTCCAGGAGGAGGTGGAGGAGGTCCTCGACGAGGGCTCATATCATCATAATCCCTTCTGGATGGAGGCATGGGACACCCACCCCGACCAGGGGGCATTCTGTCCAAACCACCTCTTCCCGGCATGGGAAATCCCACGGGACGTCCACGTCGGTCATCAAATATCATTGTAAAACCACCATAATCATAGGTTTCATCGTAAACATTAGGATCATAAGGCTGAGCATGTCCTTTGATGGGAGACTCTGATATAAGATCAAGGATGATCTTTATGCACTCTACAACCCTATCAGGTTTTCCTCCAATAAGAACAACTCTGTCAGAGTGGATTGAGGACAACATTCCTGGAAAAGCTTGATTGTTGTCTGAGTGTTCTCTCAAAGTTCTTTGATTTTAGCACCTTTGACCCCAATAAGCTATGGCAGCTGAGCCTGCGCCTCCAGCCAGACTCTGATGAATCAACAGTCTCAACTCGCAGTCAAAGTCGCTTCCTTTATAGTGTTGGTAATTTAAGCATTCCACAGCATCAGATTCGAGCGGGAGCTGGCTGGTTGCAGTGGGTGATGGCAACTGCAGGCCCTCTTCCAAGATAGGGATGATTTTCTTCAGAATTTCTCCAATTGTTTCAGTACCGGCACTGTTACTCAATATGCACTCGGGGCCACTGCTGTCTGGGACTGAAACACTCATTGTAGTCTGTACGGAGAGCCTTAATATTCTTGCCTTCTTTTCCAATCACTGCCCCAGCATTCTTGCTCTGAAGCAGAAGGCGTAATTCAACCATCTCATCAGTGTTTCTAGATCTTTTAAAAGCTTGTTTGTCTTCCATATCTTCAGCAGGGCGTTTACCTAATTCACCATTGGTTTTGGTGTTGGGAAAGGTTTCCTCTGGCTGTTCAATTTCTATTTTCTTGTATTAAAGGGGCACACCAATCAGTTATTTAATATATCTTTGCAGGGCAGAACTGAAGTGTTCTGGGCGGGACCAATTGACACCCTTGCGCTGCAGTAGCCGGGCAAGGCTACCGGCCCTATGCTGCTGTGCAGCCTCAGCCGGTCACAGCTAGACAGAGAACCTACCTTTTGTTCTTATATTTCAACAAGGAACTGGATCTATTTTTCTGCTCTCACACTATGGGAAATTTACCCAATAATCATGGATGGTATAATTGATAATCAGCATCAGGACTGTGAGATTCTTTCCTAGGCACACTATTTGGGTACTCTGTATCCACACAAATTTCCCATTACTATCTCATTTTGGTGGAAAGAGCACTGAACTAAATGATCAAAAGACCTAACTTTCCACCCAAGCCCCACCAGCTGTGTGAATTTGGCCACATCAGTTAAACTCTCTAAGTCTTACCTTCTTTAAAATAGAAACATTAATATCTACCCTGCCTGCAATATCTTAGCAAGTAATTATAAGGATTAATTGACAATATGTGTGAAAACTCTTCACAGGTTCCAAAGTGCTTGGCAATTTCGTTTCTTTCTTTAATTGAGTTAACATTGGTTTATAATATTACGTAAGATTCATGTGTACATTATATTTCAACTTCTGTATACATTACAATGTGCTCACCACCAAAAGTTTAGTTTCCATCTGTCACCATACAGTTGACCCCCTTTACCCATTTCCCACCCCTAATCCTTTCCCCTTCTGGTAACCACTACTCTGTTCTACATGTTTGTTTTTGTTTGGTTTGTTCATCTATTTTTGTTTTGTTTGTTTGTTTTAGATTCCACATGAGTGAAATTATATGTTATTTATCTTTCTCTGTCTGACTTATTTCACTTAGCATGATAATCTCAGTGTCCATCCATGTTGTCACAAATAGCAAGACTTCATCCTTTTATGGCTGAGTAGTATTCCATTGTATATATACTGTGTATATATATATACACCATATCTTCTTTATCCATTCATCTGTCAGTGGGCACTTAGGTTGTTTTCTTATCTTGGCTATTGTGGACAATGCTGCAATGAACATAGGGGTACGTATATCTTTCTGAATTAGTGTTTTCATGTTCTTTGGATAAATACCCAGAAGTGGAATAAATGAATGATATGGTAGTTTTATTCTTAATTCTTTGAGGAATCTCCATACTGTTTTCCATAGTGACTGCACCAATTTACTTTCCCACCAACAGTACACGAGGGTTCCCTTTTCTCCACATCCTTGCCAACACTTGTAATATCAGGCCTTTTTGATAATAAGTGCTTGGCAATTTAATGGCCTTGGTATTCATTTTTAAAATATGTATTATGTATCAGGCATTGGACTAGACTCTAGGTAAATAGTAAAGGCCTAAATAGACATGGTCCTTGCCCTCATAGAGCTTACAATCTAGTGGGAAAGATGTAACTAAAAGGAAACTTTTAGTTTTAAACTTTTTAAAATGTGCAATATGCTATGAAAGAAAAGGTTATGAGAGAAAATAACAAGAGAGACCTATGTTAGATTGGATAGTCCAAGAAAGGATTCTCTGAGAAAGGAATGTTTACTCTGACACCTGAAGAGTAAGAAAAGTGGGTTGTGCTTCCCTGGTGGTGCAGTGGATAAGAATCTGCCTGACAAAGCAGGGGACACGGGTTCGAGCCCTGGTCGAGGAAGATCCCACATGCTGCGGAACAACTAAGCCCGTGTGCCACAACTACTGAGCTCGTGAGCCACAACTACTGAGCCCATGTGCCACAACTACTGAAGCCCACGCACCTAGAGCCTGTACTCCGCAACAAAAGAGGCCACCACAATGAGAAGCCCACACACCTCAATGAACAGTAGTCCCCGCCCCCGCCCTGCTCTCCGCGCCCCTCCCGGGCGCCGGGGCGTCGGGGCCGTCGGCCTGCTGCCCTCAGTGCGTCCGCGCGTGCGCCCGAGGGCGGTCCCGCGTCCGCCGCTCGCGGCTCGGCGCGCGACACGGAGGCCAAGCGGGGGCAGGGGGCTGCCCGCCATGACCCCCTGGAGCGCGGCGTGAGGGGATCGAGGTGAGCGCTGGCAGGGGCGCGGCAGGCGGGCGCGCTCGGGCGTCTCCGCGGCCTTTGTGTGTCTGCTCCCGGCCGGCCTGGGCCGCCCCCGGCTCTCCGTCTCTCCCGCGTCTGCGTGTCAGCGCCGCTGCCTCCCGCGGGCCTACCTTCTGCTCGTGTCCGTGTCTCTTTCGGCGTTTTTGCAAAGCATTTGTCACCGTGTGTCTGTCCCAGTCTCGTTCTGCCTTTCTTGTCACGTTTCGGCGTCAGAGGGTCCGGATTAATGTTGGTGTCTCCGTTCGCCAGGTGTCTCTAGTCTCTGTGCATCTCTCCCCGCCGTCTTCCCATCTCATTTTTGTCCTGGTACCCGTGCCCTCAAAGCCCGAATCCCTCTCCGCGGGTCTGTCGCTTGGTCTAGGGTCTGCCCCTTACCCCAGGTTCTTGAGTTAGTTTTGGTGAAGAACCCGGCTCTGGAAACAGAGGCCCACTTTTTGCGAGCCTGTAAGATTTGTCAGGTGATTTATCACCAAACCTTAGTTTCCTAGTCTTTAAAATTAGTGTGTTTATGTTTCCTGCGTAATAGGGCAGCTTTGCCTAATAACAGAGGTGATGCTTTTAAGTGCCTAACCCTGGCGCGTAGTAAGTGTGTAGTTAACTGCTGGGAGCTCTGGTTTCCATTATTATTTGTAGATTTTTTTGTTCCACACAGATGACCTTTGATATCGTTTGATATCTGACTACCCCTTGGAGAAATTTGCCGTATGATTTGTCTTTTATTCGATCTAGTAATTCTCTTTGGGCTAAGCAATTTTGAAAAACGCAGTCTTGTTTTAAGCAGTATCTGTGAAGTTTTAGTTTTGCTGTGAAGGTTGAATATATCTTCTAATGCCCGTTAATATAAACACACGGTGTTAAGATAGCACATTTTCTGATGGCCACCCTTTTAGAAATAGTTCTGTTTTTTCTCTGACAATAATAGTAGCCAACGTCATTGAACTACTACCAACGGGGCGCAGTGCCAAGAACTTTATGTATCCATTGTATTTAATCAACAGTTCTGACGGGTGGAATCTTTTCCTTCATTTCAGAGTTGAGCAAACTGAATCTCAAACCCAGATTTCGTGTTCTTCTCCATTTTTCTTGTCTCTTATTTCCCTGTCCCAGGTTACTGCCTCTTTTCGTTTCAGGGTCGCCGTCTTTTCTCGTTGCCCGCCTGCCTCACTCTCTTCCCATGTTTCTTTATCTGTTTCTCTTGTCTTTGCCCAGCTCTCTCTGTGCCTCTTTTTCTTCTTCTCTCTCTTTCCCTTTCCTTTCAGTCTCCTACTGTTAGTTGTCAGATCAGCTCTTCGTCTTTGTGTGTCTGGCTGGGTCTGTCTTGGCACCCATGCCATCTCTTTTCAGCTGTTCACATCTGTCTCCAAGTGCGTGCTCTCCTGTGTTCAAGGCAGGGGCCAGCCACCTCCCCGGGGACTCAGGTTGTAGGAGATCTCCGTAGGTCTCTGCCTGTGGCTAGCGTGCTGGAAAGGTTGTAGACGGTGTGGTCAGAGCCTGCTCTGCAACCGGGCTGCTCCGGATATGCGGTGACCTGCCAGTCCCTGCCACGGCCTCCCTCCTCCCGCCACCCTGTCTCTGCACGCCCTGGGGGGCCAGCCCCCCTCCCCACTGCCAGCCACCATGTCGACCTCCTCACTGCGGCGCCAGATGAAGAACATCGTCCACAACTACTCGGAGGCTGAGATCAAGGTTCGGGAGGCCACGAGCAACGACCCCTGGGGCCCGTCCAGCTCCCTCATGTCTGAGATTGCCGACCTCACCTACAATGTCGTCGCCTTCTCGGAGATCAAGAGCATGATCTGGAAGCGGCTCAACGACCACGGCAAGAACTGGCTGCACGTCTACAAGGCCATGACGCTGATGGAGTACCTCATCAAGACGGGCTCGGAGCGCGTGTCAGAGCAGTGCAAGGAGAACATGTATGCCGTGCAGACGCTGAAGGACTTCCAGTACGTGGACCGCGACGGCAAGGACCAGGGTGTGAACATGCGCGAGAAGGCCAAGCAGCTGGTGGCCCTGCTGCGCCACGAGGACTTGCTGCGGGAGGAGCGTGCCCACGCGCTCAAGACCAAGGAGAAGCTGGCGCAGACCGCCACGGCCTCCTCCGCAGCCGTGGGCTCTGGGCCCCCGCCCGAGGCAGAGCAGGCCTGGCCGCAGAGCAGCAGGGAGGAGGAGCTGTAGCTCCAGCTGGCCCTGGCCATGAGCAAGGAGGAGGCCGACCAGCCCCCGTCCTGAGGCCCTGAGCATGACGTCCAGCTGGCCCTTAGTTTGAGCTGTGAGGAGCACGAAAAGGAGAAGCAGATCCCCCGTGGGGACGACCTGCCGCTGCAGATGGCCACAGAGGAGAGCAAGAGGGAGACCGTGGGCCAGGAGGAGGGGAGCTGGAGCTGCTCGCCGGAGAGGTACCCGCTCGCAGTCCCGGTGCCTTTGACATGAGCGGGGTCGGGGGCCCTCTGGCCAAGGCTGTGGGGAGCCCCCCCACCTGCAGCCGCCCCGACGCCCACGCCGCCCACGCGCAAGACCCCTGAGTCGTTCCTGGGGCCCAATGCCGCCCTGGTGGACCTGGACTCGCTGGTGAGCCGGCCAGGCCCCACGCCGCCAGGAGCCAAGGCCTCCAACCCCTTCCTGCCGAGCGGAGCCTCGGCCACCGGCCCCTCCATCACCAAACCCCTTCCAGCCTGCGCCCCCGGCGACACTCACCCTGAACCAGCTCCGGCTCAGCCCTGTGCCCCCGGTCACTGGAGCGCTGCCGACGTACATCTCTCCCCTTGGCAGGGGCCCTGGCCGGCCCCCCCATGATGCCCCAGGGATCTCTGGCCCCCAACACTAAACCCTTCCTCCTATAATCCAGGGCCGGAGGGGGCTTCCCCCATTCCTGCTCCCTGGGCGACCAGTGTTGTGAGTACATGTGAAGCGGGGGACCCCTGCCCCCACCCCAGCGTCCTTTCCCCTCCTGGGGCCCACTCACACTACACCCTCTCCCCACCATCCCCGACCCTGCCTCCCTCCCCGGAGAGAAACTGGACCTGGGGATGGGGAGGGATGCGGCCGGAGGGGGACCCCTGCCCACGGCATTAGAAGGGGGAGGGACAACGGGGGGGGTCTCCCCACCCATCTCCCTCCCTCCCAACTCCTGACTGGCCCCTCAATCAGTGTTTGAGCCTCCTCGTCCCCTCATGCACCCCTCGGTGAATCCTTGGTGATGATTTTGGCAACTTCGGGAATAAATGGCAATTCTTATGAGGAAAAAAAAAAAAAAGAGTAGCCCCCGCTCGCCGCAACTAGAGAAAGCCCGCGTGCAGCAATGAAGACCCAACACAGCCAAAAATAAAGTAAAATTAAAAAAAAAAGTGGGGTCGAGGGGAATTCTAAGAAAAAGGAAAAATGTATGCCAAAGTCCTGAGGCAGCAATAATGCCTGATTTTATGCTGATCTAGAGTTTCTTAAAGCAGTTTGCCCTTACCTCATCCTGTTGACTCCAGCATGTATAATAAACATTTCCAATGCTGGAGCTGCCACGGAGGTATATAGCACTGGGGAGATGTTCTCAGAATAGGATTCCAAGAAGGAGTTATTTCCCCACTGGGCCTAGGGATTCTCATTTCCCTTAAATTTTGAGTGCTGGAAAACTGGAAGTAGAGATAGGTAGATAACATACATACATATAGAGATACATCTTATGTAAGCTAGAAGCCTGAGCCTTCAAGGAGAAGGTCGGCTGTTAAAGAAGAGTCCTTCACTTACCTCAGCTTTGCCATGATTATTGAGGTTAGATGCCGTAACCATGAAGGATATGAACCCGCCCCTACTCATTTTGACCGGTTATAAAAGGAGTCAAAGGCCACAAGCTGGATGTCCTAGAACCCTAAAATCTTAACGGCAGTATTGAGAGGGATCTTCTTAATGGTGCTCAGTTATTTTGAGTACAAACTCTTGCCTTTGACCCTCATAGTGACCATCTATTCTACGGCTGGATGAAGAGCATTTTGTACCTCTTCCTTAGCAGGAGTTAATCATGAAAATTTGTTTCTTACACCTGGGTTCACACGAATGTCTAGATTGGATAGCCCGACATCAACTACAGTCCTACCGATTTCTCATCCTTTTGTTCTTCACTCAGCAACCCCATTGCCATCCATGGTCACTGACTGCACTTTGGAAAGCTCTGTGCTATCTTGGAAGCTTTGCATGATATCTTAAAACATCCCTGAACTGCTCCACACTCCAAGCCATACTTTGTGTTTTCTCTGGCCACACTATTACTAATTTTCACATGTTACCTCGCTCTTTTCTTCACTCATCCCCTCAGCTTTTTGCATTCTTTAATGACTAATTTCCTTTTGGGGGGCCAGAAAGAGTACCAAAGAGAATAGGTTGACATGATGATGATGAACTCTAGGCTTCAAAATGGATTAAAGAATTAAATACAGATATAGAAAACATGCTTGTTAAATTTGCAAACAACTCAAAGCTGGTATATGATACATAAGAGACATTAGAATTCAAAACCCTGTTGATTATTAGAACTCTGGACTGACTCCAAGAAGAAGCAAAGATGAAAGTAAAGTCCTGATTTTGGTCAGAAGAATCTTGTAAGTTGAGAATTGTGAAGACCTAACTTGTCTTCCAACACTTTCATTAGAGGCTTACCCAGCTTCTAACATGAGAACCTGAGGTTAGGGCCCCACCACTGGTTGTTGTAATAGCAGCACTGTAAAAAGGTGCCTCCCTTCCCTTGTATTCTTTAGATTTCTCACAGTCTTCCTTTCACTGTGCTTCTTCTAATGGTTTGTCCTCAGAATCTTCACAATCATGAAAGAATATTGCCATACAATATTGTGAAAAGCATTTGGAGTGCTTCCTCTTTGTTTATATTACCGCAATTTGTGGCACTGTATACTGTTTATATAACAGGGAAAAAATTCTCCCCTATCCTCTGTTGTGGTTAGACATCTATAATAGTGTACAGTTTTAGGCATCACATTTTTTTTAACATCTTTATTGGAGTATATAGTTATCACATTTAAGAAGTTTACTCAGAAGAGATTATCCAAGACAGTGAAGTGTGCGAAAATTTTAGTACAAAAGGAAAGAAAAGAGGAAATTGGTGTGATTGGAAAGGTAATAGTTCAAGTGGAAATGAAAGCAGTGGGTGGAATTGGAGCCTGAAACTTTAGAAGTTCTGACTTGATCATGCTTCATCTGCATTTTAGAACGGGAGACTATTTGACTCAGTTTATTCATAGACTCTCATAGAATCAGCCAGTATTCTTAGTTACAGACGGACAGGCAAATATAAATGTTAATTTAATACAGAACTCTATTTTTTTCCCGTGGCTTTTATCACTTTAATAGACCACATTTCCATTTTCCTTTTTCCATCCAACCAAAGAGGCAGCCTGAGGTATAAGACAAGTTCCATCTTCTCCAGCTCCCCAAAATTTCAGGAACCAGTACTCTCCTTCCTACTTTGTGTTCAATTATGAAAACAGACACTACCATTAAAAGCCTCTGGGGGAATTCCCTGGCTGTCCAGTGGTTAGGACTCAGTGCTTTAACTGACATGGGCCTGGGTTCAATGATCCCTGGTCGAGGAACTAAGATCCCACAAGCCCCACGCTGTGGCTGGGGGAAAAAAAAGACTTCTGCTCACAATATTGTGGCAGCCATCGGAGCGTTATTAACTCTAATTGGCTGACAGCTTCTTTCCATTACTAAAGCCTCTCTGAATTCAAATAACAAGTCCAGAAGTCTAGATCTGAAGGCAGTTTGGGGATTTGGAAGTCAAGTTTGGTCTGCTTTGAAAACCCACAAATATGCTGCATCAGTCCATGATTGGTCATGGAGAAAGCTCTAGACACCATGGACAACCAGGGTTATGATAATGGGTTATGGTGAAGGCAGATCTCCTCTTAGTGAGAATCTTAAAAGGAATTCATACAACTGAAGATCCTTGGCCTATAACTCAGTATTTCTATGCTGGATCTTTATTGCATATTGGAAGATGAAGAAACGGCATGACACTTGGGTTCACTTATTAGTATGACTTAATCATGGTTTTACAATCATAGCCTGTAAGCATTTTATATCTTCCTCTGTTTCCACACTGTCAACATGGAAGGCAGTAAGTTTGTGCAGAACAGCTGTACAGAGAAGAACCAGAGTAATCAGAGGCCCATGGCAATAGCGTTAAAACTAGATGCCTTTGACTTGGCACAGGGTAATTGAAGACAAATGTTATATAACCTTTTAAATAGTTACATAATATAATAACTTCTTTTTTCTTTTACTTATTTATTTTTTATTATTATTTTTAAGTTGTGTTGGGTCTTCATTGCTGCGCGCAGGCTTTCTCTAGTTGCGGCAAGCGGGGGCTACTCTTGGTTGTGGTGCGCGGGCTTCTCATTGCGGTGGCTTCTCTTGTTGCAGAGCACGGGCTCTAGGCGTGTGGCCTTCAGTAGTTGTGTTATGTGGGCTCTAGAGTGCAGGCTCAGTAGTTGTGGCGCATGGGCCCAGTTGCTCCGCGGCATGTGGGATCCTCCCGGCCCAGGGGTTGAACCAGCGTCCCCCGCACCAGCAGGCAGACTCTTAGCTGCTGCGCCACCAGGGAAGTCCCACAAGTTCTCTTTAATGGTGTCTTGACTATTTTTGGTCCTTGGCATTTCAATATAAATTTTAGAATCAGTTTGTCAAGTCTCACAAAAATGAGTAAATAAGTAATTAAATTAAATCCAATCAAGATTCTGATTGGGATTGAATTCAATGTATCAATCAATTTTGGAAGAATCCACATCTTTTTAATATGGAGTCTTCCAATCCATAAACATAAACATAGTATATCCCTCCAATTATTTAAATATTATTTAATTTTTCAGTACTGTTTTATAGTTTTCTGTAAAGAAGTCCTGCACGTTTTGTTGTTGCCACTGGATTCATTGCTAGATATTTGATATTGTAAATATATATATTTCAATCTCTTTTTCTAAGTCTGCTGCTGATATATGGAAAAGATACATTAATTTTTATATATTGACCTTGGGTCTCTCTTTTCTCCCCTTTAGTTTCATGAAAACACTGCTCCACTTATCTGGCTTCGTGTACCGATGTTCAGAAGTCTAACAGCAACCTGATTTTTTTCCTTTGTGACTTTGTCGTTTTGCCTGGGATCCCAGTAGGAAGCTTCGGAAGGCAATTGCTCCCTCACATTCCAGTGATCTCCAGACATACTTTCACACACTCAAACCTGCCATCCTAATTACTGTCATCATTTTCTGACCCACAGGTCTCTAATATCCATGTACTTCCTAACTGTCTTCTTGTTTTCCAACCTTGACTTGACCACTGGTTTTTTAGTAACTCTAGGGATTTAACTTGATTTCATCTTGATAGCTTTTTTTTTGGCGGTATGCGGGCCTCTCACTGTTGTGGCCTCCCCCGTTGCGGAGCACAGGCTCCAGATGTGCAGGCTCAGCGGCCATGGCTCACGGGCCCAGCCACTCCACGGCATGTGGGATCTCCCCGGACCGGGGCACAAACCCGTGTCCCCTGCATCGGCAGGCGGACTCTCAACCACTGCGCCACCAGGGAAGCACTTGATAGCTGGTTTTTATTCAAGGTTTGCCTTGCATCTTCTAGTTCTGGTTTATCTACTCCTTTTCTGATGATCAAAATAGCTGAGTGATATTCTACTTTAGTTTTACTGTGTCTGAATGTAACAGCTGAGACTGTAATCCAAGAAGGTAAGTTTCACAACCTAGTACTACCTGTTGTCTGGAAAATTATACTGTCAACAATATATTGCTTTTTTAAAGTCTTTATTGAATTTGTTACAATATTGCTTCTGTTTCATGGTTTTTTTGGCTGTGAGGCATGTGGGATCCTAGCTCTGCCACCAGGGATCAAACCTGCACCCCCTGCATTCACAGGGGAAGTCTTAACCACTGGACGACCAGGGAAGTCCCCAACAATATAATTTAAAATGTTTAAAGAAAGAGAAAAACAGTGGCTGTGATAGTAGCAAAGGGGAGTTGATTGGCAGAGTGCCAACGCTGAGGTCTCTTTTGATACTATTTGGTTTGGAGCCTTAAAAGGACATTGCTACAAATATCTTCTTTTTTAATAGTTAAGAAATAAAAGAGGAAGTTTTAAATAATGGTAGAACTTTTGAGGGAAAAAAGGCCAGGAAACCTCTGAAAAAGTCTATTCATTAGAGAGAAAACCTAAGTGCACACCAGTTTTAATGAAGCCTTTGTGGGGGAGGGTGGCGCAGAAATGGTTTTCAGGGGACTTCCCCGGTGGTCCAGTGGTAAAGAATCCACCTTCCAAAGCAGAGGACGCGGGTTGTCACATGCCGCAGGGCAACTAAGCCCGTGCGCCAGAACTACTGAGCCTGCGTGCCACAACTAGAGAGCCCACGTGCTGCAAACTACAGAGCCCACGCACTCTGGAGCCCTCACCCCACAACCAGAAAGAGAAAACCCACATACCACAATTAGAGAGAAGCCCATGCACTGCAACAAAGATCCCTCGTGCTGCAACTAAGACCCGATGCAGCCAAAAATAAATAAATAAAAATTAAAAAAGAAATGGCTTTCTAAAAATGTAGGCTATAAATGTAGGATAATGAAGTGAAAATCAATACCAAAGGTAGTTTAAAATTGATAATAGAAAATGAGAGATAATAGAACAAATAAACGGACCTTTAGGTCAGAAGACCTAAAGATAGTATCTCAGAAGAAAGGCTAGTGACCTTTTTTAGACAATTCTTCCGAATATATTTTTCAAATATTATTCTAACTTCTATGTAGAGAATGATGAAGATTCCCTGATCGGAAGCATAAACTTGTCCAATTAGCTAGGCAGTGAAAAGCTGATATTAGGCCATACTTTGTAACTTTCTAAACTGCTAATAGTGTTAGTCATCCTAATGGTACTAATTGCTAACTGTCTAGGTTGTAGCCCAATCAGTGTTTTGCAAGTCACTTGCTTAAAACTCAGGATGCATTTTCTTATAGAGATTAGACATAAGGTTAGGCCCTAATGACCACAGAAGCTCAATAAATCCACTCTGTACTTGAAATATAATGCAAATGACATTATTAACCCTAACCATCAGGTGTAAGGAGGTATGTAATGTGCTTAATGTCCTACCTAGGACTATAGTCTCCCATCTGGGATCTTGGCATACAAGAGACTGCCTGAGACATGGTCTCCTGGAGGGAAGGAGTGGGTCATGTGGTTGGATCGGTTGGGAGGGGTAAGAACAGGCTTAGAGCTCCAGAGGGTTAGGGTCTCCCAGAGGTTGATTCTGGACATAATTGTACATTCCAGGCCAAACATCTAATTACTGTCTTTATATTTTTAATAGTTTAGGCACCCCAGGAGAAACAACAATTTCCTACACATAACTTCTTTTTTTTTTTTGCTTGAGAAAGATGACTTCTGTTTAGTTGTTTTAGCTCAGTAACTTTTGGTGTTGCCCGGGTAGTTCTTACCTGTACTTCAGCTTGCCTTTCTCTTTTGACATTAAGCAGCTGTTTTTGAAGAGATTTTATCTTTTTTCTTCCATTTTTCTCCCTAGGAGAAATAAGAATAATTTGTGTTTAGAGTAGTGCTTCTCAAACTTTAGTGTGCACAGGGTTCGCCTAGAAGCTAAGAAAGAGATTCCTGGGCTCTACCCCAGAGATTCTCATTCATTTGGTCTGGGTTGGGGGCCCTGGAATTTGTTTCTCTACCAAGTTCCCAGGTGATGCTAATGGTGCTGGTCCATGGAGCAAACTTTCAGTAACACTTTAAAAAAAGACCGTGTTATATCTAAAATAGCTGCTGCTGAGAAAAGGCTAAGAAGAGGAAGAGGAAGAGGAAAAAGAAGACTCCTTTCTATTCTGAGCACTTCTCAATAACCTTATGTGGTAGTCTTTATCATTACCCCTATTTTACAGATGAGGAAAATGCATGTAGAATGCTGAGGTAACTTGCTGTGGAGGACATGAGAATGTTCCTCACCGACCTCCAAGTACAGGCAATGTAAGCAAGTAAGGGTCCCAGCTCTAGGCTCTGAACTCCTTCACTGTGTGTGCTAGAACAAGAGAAGCCACTGCAATCAGAAGCCCATGTACTGCAATGAAGAGTAGCTCCTGCTCAACGCAACTAGAGAAAGCCCGTGAGCAGCAATGAAGACCCAATGCAGTCAAAAATAAATAACTAAAATAAATAAATTTATAAAAAAAGAAAGCATGAACTTAACTAGAATCTTGAGATTGTCATTGCCAAAACAAACCATAGATTATGCACTACCCATTTATAGTACATATATTGTACTTTATGTATTGTAGACACAGATAACTGAAGCCCAGAAATTGAGTTATGTTACCAGCAGAACTAGGAATAAAACCCAAATTTCTGACTTCTAGTTATCTTCATTCAAAAGCAAAAATTTGATTTGCTTTAGAAATCTAAGACTTCCAGTAAGAATTTTATAGAATTTTAAAATGCAGCAAAGCAAATAAAACTAAAATTACTCTGACCTGGCAATGATATTATAGAAATGCATTTTGTTTTCCCTCTCTTTGCCCAAAGCTTTCAGGAGATTGGTGAAAGTGCCTGAATCTTGCAACTCCTGCATGGTTTCTGTAATTACATCACTGAAAAATTGCCTGTAAAGAGAAACAAAAAAGATGAATCAATAAGATATATTTCCCTACATTCCCAAAGGGCTACAGAAATCACACAAGTTAAGACCCAGAAGGAACATCATAACTAAGTTATGGAATTATTCTTGGAATGCAAAAATAGTTTAGTATTAGAAAACCTACTAATGGAATTCATCACATTAATAAAGACAAAAGGAGAAAAAAGCCATATGATCATCACATCATTTAAAAACAAACAACAGGGACTTCCCTGGTGGCGCAGTGGTTAAGAATCTGCCTGCCAATGCAGGGGACACGGGTTTGAGCCCTGGTCTGGGAAGATTCCACATGCCGCAGAGCAACTAAGCCCATGCGCCACAACTACTGAGCCTGCGCTCTAGAGCCCACGAGCCACAACTACTGAGCCCACGTGCCACAGCTACTGAAGCCTGCGTACCTAGAGCCTGTGCTCCACAAGGAGAAGCCACCGCAATGAGAAGCCCATGCACTGCAACAAAGAGTAGCCCCTGCTCACCACAACTAGAGAAAGACGGTGTGCAGCAACAAAGACCCAACACAGCCATAAATAAATAAATAAATAAATTTATTAAATAAATAAATGAGAATAATGATAGCAACTTTGCAACATTAATGTAAGTATTAGCAGGAAGGTTCAGCCAAATGCTTGACACAAATTGGTAGCTATTGTGGTACTTTATCCATTAGTAAGAGACAGACACTGTCAAAGTAGCCAAATTTTAAACTGCTTTAATCCTGAGGGTTTCTTAAAAGCAGTCTCAATTTTCATTGTCTCATTATTCAGTTTTTTGCTGTCAACTGGCTTGCTGACAAAGAAACCTGTTAAGTTAAAAGAGGGTATAACCTTACGGTAAGAATTTTTGGTACATAAGGGTTTGTAGCAATTACCCAGAGCCATTAGCCAAATCCAGCCTGTAGTCTATTTTTGAAAATAAGTTTTATTGGAATACAACGTTGCCCGTTTGTTTACATATCATCTATGGCTGTTTTCATGGGATAACAGCAGAGTTGAGTGGTTTCAACAGAGAGTTTATGTCCTGCAAAACCAAAAATATTTACTGTTTGTCCCCTTACAGAAAAACTTGCTGACCCCTGCTTTAGGCCCTCACCAGAAGGCTTCTCATGGCGGTGGCTTCTCTTGTTGTGGAGCACGGGCTCTTGGAGCGCGGGCTTCAGTAGCTGTGGCACACGGGCTCAGTAGTAGTGGCTTGCAGGCTTAGTTGCTCCGCGGCATGTGGGATCTTCCCAGACCAGGGCTCGAACCCAGGTCCCCTGCACTGGCAGGCAGATTCCTAACCACTGCGCCACCAGGGAAGCCCCATTATTCTCATTTTTAAAAACTGTAAACAAAGGCTCAATAACTTACCCAACCATACAGCCACCATACTTTCAACTGTACCACACTTGCCCTAGGTAGTCTGGCTAATCCTATTATCTGCAGTCACTCGGATACAATGACCAACCCATAGAAGAAGAGAGCAGTGAGCCACCCCTGACCCACTCTTCAGCCATCTAGAAATACATTATCACATTTCCAAATATGCTCTCGTTCCTTACCTATCAATCTGAATTTTCTTCAGTGTCTCTGTATTCATTATGATCTGCCTTGTAGGTTCTTTGAAGATAAGATCTTGCACTTTGTTAAACTGGCCTCCTTGTCTGATTTCTGGTAACTTGGGCTCTTCTTTATGTATGAATGGACCAGATAGTTTTGAGGGTTTTGAGACCGGTGAAAGTTTTTCTAAGCTTTTTCCTTCTAAATTTATTTCTTTGTTATTCTTCTAAAAGCAATAAATGATGTTTCACGTTAAGACAGATTTTTAAAACATAAAGAAACAACGCTATATGAGGGCCTCTGCCTACATTTTGAACCTCTTATAATATTACCACCAGAAAATTACCCTTTTCTTCAGCCACATCAAACTACATGCTCTGCTGTTTTGTGTCCTCCTGACTTTATACGTTCCCACTCTCTGTCATTCCCCAACCTGGTAAACTTTATGACCAAAGGTAAAGTTCTCTGTGAAACATCTCTATTAGCAGACATTTACCATTTGTAATTATTTGTATAAATATCTCCATTAGATTGTAAATTCTATGAGGGAAGGGACAGTGTCTTAGAGATCTTGGTGCACCTCAAATTCTTTTTCGAACAAGATTGGATATTAAATAAATGTGGCCATCTTTATAATCCCATTGTTTAGAAGAATGTCTACAGTACAGTAAAGACTCAAATGTTCACTGAACACATGAATTTTAAATACAGTTGTCCCTTGGTATCTGTGGAGGACAGATACCCCCCGCCCCTCAAGGAGACCAAAATCCACAGATGCTGATGGCCCTTATATAAAATGGCATAGTATTTGTTTATAACCTATGCACATCCTCTCATGTACTTTAAATCATCTCTAGGTTACTTATAATAACTAATACAATGTAAATACTATGTAAATAGCTGCCAGCACACAGCAAATTCAAGTTTTGCTTTTTGGAACTTTCCGGAATTTTTTTCTGAATATTTTCAATCCATGGTTGCTTGAATCCGCAGATGTGGAACCCGCGGATATGGAGGGCCCACTGTATAAAGAATGAAAGGAGAATCATACCAAAGAGTAGGAGTTGATAGTATATTTAGTGGTGTGATACAGATTTCGAAGTTCATGTGGGGAATTTTCAAACCCAAACTTGAATACTAAGGGGTAAGCATTACCATAGGAACAGGATATGTCTTTCAATTGATGATTCCTATTTAATCTGTGGCTAAAATCTTCAGCCAATGGGAAGCCATATAACACAGCAATTATGCTGTGCATATGGACTCTGAAACCAGACTTCCTTGTTTAAATCCTGGCCCTATCTGTTACTTTAAACAGATAAACCACATTGACTTTAGGCAACTATTTAACATCTCTATGCCTCCATCTTCCCATTGATAAAATAGGGATAAGAATAGTACTTGCCCTCCAGTAGTTATTATGAGGATGGAAGGATGGAAGGAAGGAAGGAAGGGAGGGAGGGAGGGAGGGAGGAGAGAAATAAGAGAGAAAGGGAGAAAGAAAAAGAAAGAAAGAAAGAAAAGAAACAAAGAAACAAAGAAAGTATTTAGAACAGTACACAGAACTATGCAAGTTCAGCATTTGATATGATTACTTAAATTTTTGTGCTGATCCTATGCACAGAAGAGTTTCATATGTATATTGATACTTAAAAGCCTAGGTCTGGGCTTCCCTGGTGGCACAGTGGTTGAGAGTCTGCCTGCTGATGCAGGGGACACGGGTTCGTGCCCCGGTCCGGGAAGATCCCACATGCCACAGAGTGGCTAGGCGCGTGAGCCATGGCTGCTGAGCCTGTGCGTCCGGAGCCTGTGCTCCACAACGGGAGAGGCCACAACAGTGAGAGGCCCAGGTACTGCAAAAAAAAAAAAAAGCCTAGGTCTTCCTTAGCTAAACTTCAATTAGACCAGAAATGTTAAAAAAAAAAAAAGAAAAAACTATCCATAAAAGTTAATAAACACAGACTCAACAGCATTTTTCCTTATATCAACCATAAGCAAAGATTCAGATCTGAGGAAAACATTTGTAGGCAAGTACAAAACAAAATGCTGCCTTAAATAAGAATTAAATTTTAAAATACTCCTTTAAATTAAAATTTATATGATTGACTACAAAGAGAACAGACGCCATAGAATTTCAACAGTTAAACTGAAACTTATCTGTACATAAGGAAAATGTTAAGTACGTGGATGGTTATTACTCTAGAGTTTGTCTAGGGAGGGAATGGGAAATGTAAGGCCTGGAAAGCTTGTTTTTTCTGATCACCCTAACCATTGTTCCTCTACCTTTGTGCTTGGGCATCTGGAAAAGGAAGCAAATGTGTTAAACAGCTTGATGTACTGATTACCAGAAATAAATATGAATTTTCAGAGGAGAACTTAAAGGAACTGGCTAAATATTCTGGTCCATTCACTTCCTTGTACAGTAGGGTATTAGATCCTAAGGGAAAAGATAAGAAAAACAGTATTCCGGGCAGGGGAGCTCTTTCCAAACTTTGGACCAATTACTCCCACTTCTGGTAGAACTTGGTACATTAGTATATTTTTCATCATTCCATTCCATGATTCTAATGAATGAAAAACTCTTTGGAAATATCTTTAGCTATAAAAATGGTGTGAAAGAGGGATAATGCTAACTAAACTTTCATCCCAGGGTTGTTATTGTAAGGCTCAACAATGTGAAGCTTTTGGAGAAAGAAAGCATTCACATTCATACTAAGGTTTTTAATTATATATCATATGCCCTATAGGGCAATGGTACTATAAAAATTTATGAGTTAGAACTATAGTACTATAAAGTAAAAAAACAAAAAGTTATTTTAAGGGTCACAATTTTTAAAAGTTATAGAACTAACATTGAGAAAGGGGCTTTTAAGCTGCTATTAATCAACATAAGAGTACAAACCGTTACTCTTTTTTTTTTTTTTTTTTTTTTGCGGTATGCGGGCCTCTCTGTTGTGGCCTCTCCCGTTGCGGAGCACAGGCTCCGGACGCGCAGGCTCAGCGGCCATAGCTCGTCGGCCTAGCCGCTCCGCGGCACGTGGGATCCTCCCGGACCGGGGCACGAACCCATGTCACCTGCATCGGCAGGCGGACTCTCAACCACTGCGCCACCAGGGAAGCCCCCGTTACTCTTTATACTTCTATAAAATCATAAGTAGGGCCTCTGTTAAGTCAGAAAATTTTGTGGGTGAAGATCATAAACAGAATAAAACTGCAAAAGTTTTGTTCTTTTGTTTACTGGAGTGGTGACCACTACTGAATGTTGTTTATAAATTTGGGTTTTTCCTTCTCTGTTGAGTTTCTATGATGGAAAATTACCCTTTTTTAAAGCCTGACAGTAAATATCATTGATAAAACTTTATCTTGTTAACTGAATATCTTCCCTCTTTATTTTTGATTCTTACTGAAGGAGACAATAGAAAGGAAACACTAGTCTCTTTTGTACTATTTGTTAACTAGTTTAATTTAAGAATTAGACTCATTTTAAAAGCATTGAAAGGCTTAGTTCTTGGGTTTCCAATATCTTTGCTTTTCATAAGTTAATAAGGAAACTAATTCCTATAATACCCATTAATGTCTTAAAAGTACCTCAAAACTCATAGAATGTTAGTATTAGAAGGGATCATTTAGTTAAAACTCCATCACACTACTGAAGCCCACGTGCCTAGAGCCTGTGCTCCACAAGAGAAGCCACTGCAATGAGAAGCCCATGCACTGCAACAAAAAATAGCCCCTGCTTGCTGCTGGCTGCAACTAGAGAAAGCCCACTCACAGCAACGAAGATCCAACACAGCCAAAAAATAAATAAAATTAAAAAAAAAACTCTATCACAATTTACAAATGAGAAAACTAAGACCAAGAAAGCGAAATGAATTGCCCATAGCACACAATTAAACCATAAAGGTCCCCAACTCCAAATCCAGTGTTCTATTAAAATTTTGTATAAACTTTTATAAAAGCTGTATAAACCCAGGTTATACATATAATAATAACTTTAAAATCGTAAGGGCCGGGCTTCCCTGGTGGCGCAGTGGTTAAGAATCCGCCAGCCAATGCAGGGGACACAGGTTTGAGCCCTGGTCCGGGAAGATCCCACATGCCACGGAGCAGCAAAGCCCGTGCGCCACAACTGCTGAGCCTGCGCTCTAGAGCCCTCAAGCTACAACTACTGAAGCACGCACGCCTGAACCCATGCTCCGCAACAAGAGAAGCCACCGCAATGAAAAGCCCACGCACTACAACGAAGAGTAGCCACCGCTTGCCGCAACTAGAGAAAGCCTGCGCGCAGCAACAAAGACCCAATACAGCCAAAAATAAATAAAAATAAAATCAATTTAAAATCATAAGGGGCAATTAAAGGGAAATTTAATTTTCTAATCACAATACATATGGACTTCTTTTCTGTTAGACATGAAAATCAATTTACCCTCTCATTTTTATAGCAATTTTCATTTATCATAGAATCAGAAATAAGAATATATTCTGTACAAATTATATAATGTAATTTTGTTAAACGTAATAAATATGTATTTGTATTTATAAATTGTTTCTATTTTATATCTACAACCCAAGTTATTAAAACTTACAAGAGCTTAAGAATTCATAAAGATTTTGCCCACTACCAAGCTGAGTTTTTTGATAACTCAGTGGTCCTTTGAGGAGGAGTCCATAACATCATTGAAAATGTAATGGCTGACACAATGATGTGGCTGGATATTTAAAAAGGCAGATTGCAAGATATTTAGCAATAACAAAGTCATTTTAGATGAAAGCAATATTGACAGGGTCCAGTTGAATTTCCTCCCTCTAGTGTTCAGTTAGCTTTTAGCAGCTGAGAAATACAAGATAGGTAAGACAACACAATTACTTGTTCCATCTCCTCAGTATATATATTGTATTTATACTGATTTATCTATAGGCCTTTTAGAATAATGCCAATATATTGGAAGAAAAGGATATTCTGATTGGTAATGTACCTTGAGCTATGTCTATTTCACTCCATTAATTGAGAGTACATATCTCAGTAATTATTGTAGCCCTTTATCTGATATGAAGGTGCTATTTCCCAAGTTAAATTGAATGGCATAGGTACTGACAATGATGGAGAAATAAAAAGAAAAGAAAGCAAAAATTAAGTAATGCTGAATGTATATACCACGCTGATATTTTTTCTTTTTTCATACTGAACTGGCATGATATAGTTTAGAATAGAGAGCTGGTCTATGGTGTCCTCCAGAACTGCAGAGATCCTCAGTACATCTAGAAGGGAGAGTGGCTCCATGACTTCTGGGATGATTTCTACGGCTGTTTCTTTGGCTGTTTCTTCATTTTCTTCTACAGCAGTAGGTGGTTCACCTGTCACTGACACTCTCACCTCAGAATGCCAGATTTTTGGAGGAAGATTTGAGGCTTCCAGCTGACCTCTAAGAATGGAGGAAAAAATAAGTCAGCCACCAAATGTTTAAAAATTACTTAAACTCAGAAGCAGAGGCAGCATGTAGATTGGCTCCTACAAAGTCCATTTTGTCATATAATATAACCAAGATAATGAACAAAAGTAGTTTGCAGATGATTCTGCTAAATACCTCCCAGTAACATTCTGACCTTCCAAAGAAAAGCAACTTACTGGTTAATAAAGATATGTAGCCTGGGCTATTTGGCTATGCTTAACCAATTTGAACTTGGGCTAAAATAAACTTTTTTCTAGCAACATCTTTAGATGCCAACCAAAACTGTCTCATGGTTAGTGAAAAATAGAACGTAGTAGCCATTCTCCAAGATGGACCATATGATTCTCACCTTCTTGTACTCTTGCCCTTTGGTAGTCTTCCCCACATTGAATAGGACTAACCTATGTAACCAAAAGAATATTGTGGTTTCCAAGGCTAGGTGAATTTGAGACATTAAAGCTTCTCCATTATTCTCTCATATCTCTCACTCTGTGGGGATCCAGATGCCTTGTCACAAGGACACTTAAGGAGCCCTGTGAAAAGGTTCATGAGGGTGAGGAACTAAGGCCTCTTGCCAACAGCCAGCATCAACTTGCCAGCTCTGTAAATGAGCCATCTTGGAAGTGGATCCTCTAGCCCCAGTCAACTCTTCAGATGATTGGCCAACTTTGACTTATGAGAAATCCCCAGACAGAACCATACAGTTAAGCTGCTCCCAAATTCTTAAACCATCCAACCAAGCTACGCCTAAATTCCTGACCCACAGAAATTGTGTGAAATAATAAATGTTTATATTTTAAATCACTAAGTTTTGGGGTAATTTGTTACACAGCCATAGGTAAACAATACACGGAAATTTAACATAAGGCATTTCATATATATTTTTTTATATATATATACATATGAATATATAATAAATTGGAACTTGGAACATACTCTTCCATTCTTCTTGAGTTAGTTTTGTTAACCTCCTTGGTACATTTATAATCTCACAAAAATGCAGTCACCTAAAGTGGGAAGAAAACATTGAGATTAGTTTAAGGGAATGTTGAATGACATTTAAGTTATTTCTATACTCTTCCATTAAGAGAAAAAGAATTACAAGTGCTGTGGCTTATCCCCCCTTTTGGCTTAGCAGAGCGGTCCCGGAGGTGGAAGAACCACCGCCACCGTGTGGCACAGGTGTATTAAGTAGTCAGCTTAATTATTGGCAGATAAATATAATCTTCGAGTTTCTTAAGGTAAATTAGTGTCCAGCATGGCTTTTGTATGTTTTTTAATTATATTCTGAGTATTAATTGGCAATCTTTATATAAGAAATTTACTTTTCTGTTATTCTGATTACTAAATTATTTAATTTGATGGCTCCATTTCCCTGATCTGCCAGATTAACAGAATTTATTGCACCCAGACTTAAAAAAAAACTGAGATCGCACTTAGAAAAACTGTATTTATCCTGAAAATCAGTTTAACACTGCTGTTAAGATGTTACCCTTCCTCAGTAAACCAAAGTCCTTTCTGGTTAAATAAGCTTTACAATGAGAACACCCTCTGGAGATTTTTGCTCTATACCTAATGAATAATGAATGGTAAGTTTCCAGTGTGATTTTGTCCACAGTAAAGTGATCCTGAGGAGGGCGGTTACAAGTATGTCTCATGCAACAAACATCTCATATGCAAAAATTAAAGAATCTTTATGTAAACTGAAAACAAGATACTCCAAACTAGCCAAATTTTCTGGTTCAAGGACAGTCTTAGCAGGAAATAGCATGGTGTTAAGATTTTGGTTTTTTGCTGTGTTGTTGTTTCTTTATTTTTCCATTTTTTAGGCCTGGGGCATAGGTAAGTGTGCCTCACATAGGTAAGATGGGACTATGCTTATGTAGAATCCAGTGCTTTCGTTCTGTTATGGCTTCTCATTCCTCAATACTAGAAACTCAGGAGTCATTTCTGCTGCCATCCTGACATCAGCATTCCCCCAATTCAAACCACCATGAGGTCCTGTGGATTTTACCTTCAATTTCTATCTCCCCCAACACCATGCTGAATATAGCTGTTGTTTCTTGCCTGAACTACTCTAACAGCTTCCAAAGTTTTTAAAATTAATTAATTATTTTTGGCTGCATTGGGTCTTTCTCTAGTTGCAGAGAGCAGGGCCTAGTTTTCGTTGCAGTGTGCGGGCTTCTCATTGCAGTGGCTTCTCTTGTTGCAGAGCATGGGCTCTAGGCGCACAGGCTTCAGTTGTTGTGGTGTGCAGGCTCACTAGTTGCGGCGCACGGGCTTAGTTGCTCTGCGGCATGTGGGATCTTCCCAGACCAGGGCTCGAACCCGTGTCCCCTGCATTGGCAGGCCGATCTTAACCACTGCGCCACCAGGGAAGCCCCACAGCTTCCAAATTAAAAGTGATCTTTTTGAAATGAAGAACTCATCTTTTAAAGTTGAAAATCTCATCATGTCTCTCCTTAGAACCCTTCAATGGTTTCTCACTAACTTGGGAAAAAAAGTAAAATTCTTAACTTGGACCATAGGGCCTGCATGATCTGGGCTCCTCTTCCTCTCCAGATGCATCTGGCACTGCACTTTTATTGCTCTCATGGCTCCAGCTTCAATGGGCTTCTTTTCCCTATGGAATCATGCTCCCTTCCAACTCAGGGTCTTTGCATATGCTATTCTTTCAAGTTGAACGACTCTTCCCCTCACCTCTTCACCACTGGTCCATCAGGTACTAGCTTAAATCAGTGGCATATTTCTAGGTATCTGCCATTTGCCCCATCTGGAGCCAATCTCCAGAGGGAAAAATTTTTCTCACATTACCTTCTAATGTGCCATATATTTTACTCGCTCATTGTCTTGCTCCGCCTACTAGGATGTAAGCTCCATGAGGGCAGAGCTTTCTGTTGTTCTGTTTACTGCAGCCTCCTCCGAGCCAAGAACAAAATTTCGTACATGGTAGTCAGTCATTCAACAAACTGCTGACAAAAGGAATGAATCCATAGGGCAACACATAAATGTGCAATAGTTAGGAAATGTAAATCTCTCATGTCCACTAAGCTATCCCATTCTAGTCTACGAATATTTACTGAAGACCTATGGCACGTGACCACGGTGCTGCGCGCCGCCAGAGTTTGGCAGCTGAATGACTTCTCCTTAAAAGGCAACAAAGCCTTTTCAGGACAGTGCTGTTCACCCTCCGAGTCAAAATGAAGACTGGCGGTAAGAACTTAAGTCACTTCTGGAAAGAGATAAAGGAGCAGAAGGAGGGGAGTATGAGGGTGTGGGGGACAAAAGGAGTATAAGGAGTATAAGGAGTATAAGGAGTATGAGGGTGGTGGGGGACAAAAGATAAAGAGAAGGAAGAGCTCTCTTCTCCTGCCTTTGTGTTCGCAGTCTTTCTCTTCCTGGCTAGGATCCGAGAGTTTCCGTTCGCCCTACTGCTATGTGGTAAGAAGGAAAGATACCCACTTGTTGGCGAATCAAATCTGGGGTATTCGAGGCGGGGGTAGTCCTCCAGTCGGGCTTCACTTTTCCCGCTACAGCACCCGACGCCGCTGGAACCAAGCTAAGGTGTTTCTATGGCAACGCAGAGCTTTGGAGGACCTGTTCTTCTCCTTTAGCTGGCTACCATTTTGCCTCCCTCTGTTCCAAAGTATATAGTACATGTTGCAGTTTACAAAGATAAAAAACTTAGGGAAAGAATTGTACGAGTGCTCTTGAACGTGGCTTATTTCAGTCAGAAGACGATTTCTGAAGCTTATTTTTTTGGCGGTGGCGGGAGATACCCAAATGGGGGGGCGGGGCGGAGAGGTGTTTACCCACGAGGCCACGCGGCGGGGCCTTCTGTTTCTTTTTCAGCCATCTTGGACCCTGTGGAGGTGTGTGGCGTTTCCGCGGCTGAACTTTGGGGGCAAATAAGTGGGGTCGGCTCGGCTATATGCCTCTCATGAGATGCTGGTGCAGCTCCGAGGCTCTACCAGCTAATGATTTCTATGGATTCCAGCAACAGGGAGGACAGGATGGAGGAGATACGGGACTGATGGTGCTGGTCCCCTGACCTCCGAGAATGGGTGCTCCGGTAACTGGAGTTGCTTGCGGTCCCTAGCGGAGTAAAATATAAAATAGATGCATTTTGTCTGGCAGCAGTGGCACTTTTAGGCAGGGTTCTTTGTTCATTTACTCCCACCTCAA
Source organism: Leucopleurus acutus (assembly GCF_964270905.1). Classification (NCBI taxonomy): domain Eukaryota; kingdom Metazoa; phylum Chordata; class Mammalia; order Artiodactyla; family Delphinidae; genus Leucopleurus; species Leucopleurus acutus. The sequence goes on along the minus strand of NC_139147.1, from coordinate 71,359,795 downwards.
ACCTGGCTTTGCCTGTTTACTATGTCTTTCCTTAGCTTTTCTTTCCCATTCAGTGTTTAAAAGTCTTGTTCTCTGCGTGCTTCTCTCGCTCCTTGATCTTTTTTTTTCCCATGATCGTGGCGTGAACTTTATTAAGGCTTTCTTTTGGGGTTTCTAGGAGTTACTTTCTGTAGTGTACTGTCTTGCTACTTTAGGTTTTGTCTTCCTTTTGGAATTTGCTTAGTTATCAGGTATTCTCTGAGTTTGGGGCGCTATTCCAGAGGAGGCTAGGTGGGAAACGCGCGTTGCAAGATTTTAAACTGATTTATTTTTGTTTTAAGGCCTGCTGGGAACAGGACTTCTAAAACGACAAATATGTCTGGAAGGTATGCGTTTTAAATATCATTGCTTTGTACTTGTAGTTTATTAGGCGTGAGCCTACATGTGAGTTTAAAACTGGTGGGGAAAAAATTTAGATGTTTGCTATATAGGTAACTTCTAGGTGGTTGTCATTACAAGTCAACTCATACCTGTGGTTTGTTGAAGTTAAGTGAGATCTTTTAACAGCTTATGATTAACAGTATATTTTGTCTTAGGCTGTGGTCCAAGGCCATTTTTGCTGGCTATAAGCGGGGTCTACGCAACCAGAGGGAGCACACAGCTCTCCTGAAAATTGAAGGTGTATATGCTCGAGATGAAACTGAATTCTATCTAGGCAAGAGATGTGCTTACGTGTACAAAGCAAAGAAGTAAGTTGATAGTATTGTGCTTTTTGAGTTTTCACTTGATTGGTCTCATTTGAAGTTAGTTAAGTAAATGGTACTGTTGTGGTTTCTACTTTGGGAGTTCAAGGAAATTCACGGTTAGTGTTGGATATAGGTGTCTTCTGCACTTAGAAAAATTACAGCTATTGTTTTAAGGATGGCGTCAGGTCCTTGTATTATGATCTTAAGGTTTTATAGAGCATTTTTCATATGGCTTAATTCATTTTGTTGATCTCTTGAAGTTACAATTTTATAGATGTTTAAAGATGTTATCTCTAGAGCATTGGTTCTTAAACCCATTCCAGATCAATTAAAATCTCTGGGATAGAGGTGGGGGCGGGGGTAGAAGCAATGGGTGGACTATTGTGTATTTAAATTGGTTTTAAAAAGATCTTTGGGAACATGTTTTCATCTCCCCCATCCCCCTTTCCTCCTGCAACCAGAGTGATCCTTTAAATTTTTTAATTTTTTTCCCACTCGTGGTTTGCGGGATCTTTAGTTCCCTGACCAGGGATTGAACCCGGGCCCTTGGCAGTGAAAGCGTGGAGTCTTAATCACTGGACCACCAGGGATTTCCCAATCCTTTAAAATTATAAGTCAAATCATCTGTACATTGCTCAAATTCCAACTCTTCCTCATCTCATTTAGTAAAAGCTAAAGTCATTAAGGAGCTTCTAAGACCGTATGCATTCAGGGCTCCCTCTGTCCTCTCTTAACCCAGCTAGGATTCATCTCTTGGCATCGTTTGCCTTTCCACAAGCCAGGGACACAACCTCAGTTTTTAACACAAGCTGTTCCCTTACCTTCGAATCTTTTTTCTGGTGTTAGCTTCTTAGTAAGGCCTTCCCTGGCTATTTAAAATTACAAACAAGTTCCTCTCTCCCTACACTCAAAATGTCCTCACATTTCTTGTCCCCCCCTTCCCTGCCCCCTCCGCATATTACAGCTATTACCGTTTAAGCTAGGGTTGAGGGCGACTGGTCTAGAAGTCACCTTGATTTTGTACCACACTATACTGGTTGTCTGGGTTCTCATGCCTTTTTTAATCTTCTTTTAAAATCAGCAATACAGTAACTCCTGGTGGAAAACCTAACAAAACCAGAGTAATCTGGGGAAAGATAACTCGTGCTCATGGAAACAGTGGCATGGTTCGTGCCAAATTCCGAAGCAACCTTCCTGCTAAGGCCATTGGACACAGAATCCGTGTGGTAAGTACATTATTAGCAACGTGGCACCTTTTGAATCAAACTAAGCTCACGGTGTTTGGCTTTGACTATTAAGGACTATTGTGATTATAAAATGTCACCAATAGATCATGCTGTAAAATTAGGGGCTACTGTGTAAGTGTATTATGGGACATTTTCTTGGCATTATAAGAAAAGTGAAGGCAAAGGGTTCAAATGGATTGTGCCTAGATTTCAGGTAATTGCTAAAGCTGCCTGGGGGTGGTGGGGAATAGCACAGTTGACCCTTGAACAATGCAGAGGTTAGGGGCACTGTGAGAAATCCACATACAACTTTACAGTTGGCTTCTTCATCTGGATTCAGTCAACTGCGGATTGTGCAGTATGCATTTACTGGAAAAAAATCTGTATATAAGTGGACCCGCACAGTTCAAACTTGTGTTGTTCGAGGGTCACCTATTTAAATGAACAATTTTATGGCAAATATATTTATTGGGCTCTGAAGTAATTGCTAGAAAATAAAAATTCAACATACCTTTTCCTGGCATAATTAATATTTCCGATCTCTTCATTGTGACAGTCTTGTTCAAATAGGTATTAGTTTTATTTTATAGAGGAAAACCAATGCTCATGTCCCAGGACTTCAACTACAGATTCTGTGATATTTTTAACAGGATAGCTCCTGTTTTCTTCAGTTAGGATCTATTTTTATTTTATTTTATTTTATTTTATTTTGCGGTATGCGGGCCTCTCACTGTTGTGGCCTCTCCCTTTGCGGAGCACAGGCTCCAGACACGCAGGCTCAGCGGCCATGGCTCACGGGCCTCGCTGCTCCGTGGTATGCGGGATCTTCCCATACTGGGGCACGAACCCATATCCCCTGCATCGGCAGGCGGGCTCTCAACCACTGCGCCACCAGGGAAGCCCTAGGATCTATTTTTAATAGACATGGCTACATCCTTGGGGTCACAGGGTACTTTTGAACCCTGCTGAGCAGTTGAGATTTCTCATCAGAGGAGGCTTTTACTATCATTAGAGGAAGCAAAATTAAATGGACTCTCAGGTTCCCAGTACTGGTTCTTAGTTAAAGAATGTTAACCTAGAAACTGAAGGCTCTAAAAATTTAGTTCCCTTCCCAGTAGGCTATAAGTCATTGGGTGCCTTTCAGAGATGGGTAATGGGACAATGGGAGATTTATTCATGTTGTGGTATTCAATAACTGTTTGTATATAACATGCACTTAATGACATTATGTTCTTTCCCCCCACACCAGATGCTGTACCCTTCAAGGATTTAAACTTACTGAAAAGTAAATAAATAAAAGTGTGGATTTGTTCCCTTGTATTTTTGTTAACACGGCTTAAAAAATTCTTTGCCCTGAATTCAGTTGCGAAGTGCTTAAATGGTGGTGGTTATCGGGCGTTTTCAGAGTATACGGGAGCCCAGAGAATATGGCAATTACAGAGATTTAGACAACAGGAGGGTTTTGATGAGGATAGGATGTATCTTAATATAAGACCTTAAATGTTGGCGGGAAGGTTACAAGTAAGCTTTATTTGGGGACGGTGGAAAGGAGTATCTTGGAAGGTTTACAGTGATGGAGTGCTGGAACCTAGCCTATGAAAAGTTTTTGGACAAGTGGAGATACCCGCAGGAAGGATAGAAGTCAGTTTTTAGCCAGTATTGATATACACCATGAAATTTTTCCAGATTTCCACATCAAATGGATCTATAACTTTTCCCCTTATTTCAGCTATGGTACTGGTAACTGCCTCCCTCATTAAATTGAAAGAAACTGAAAATATCTTAACTTCCTAAAGTACCTTGTAGTAGCATGCACTTGCTTAATATAGATTGGTTGGGAAACTTGGGGCTTAAAAATGGTAGTTGGGAGAAATTTGAATGAGGATTATATTGATGGTATTTGGCAGCTCATTTAGATGAGATATCCTTGGGATTTGTGACTGGGCAAAGCATCCAGTATATAACGCTTGACTGGGAATAATGTCTAAGTTGAAAGTGTCCCTAAATTGCCACATACCTTAAAAAATCTTGGTGGGAGGTGGTCAGGATGCCTGGACAGGGTTGCTGTCCTTTACTCCATGTTTTAATAGTAAAGTGCAGGATTGAGACGTTTTGGCATGATACAAAGGCAACTAAGCAGGGCTGCAGAATATTTTTAAATCTCAGAATGTGCTGAATACAAGTTTGAACCAAGGCATCAGTTCGAGTATGGTGGATTTAGGTGTTTGATGCAGTAGCAGGTACTCCTTTTATTAACCAACAGATCTTGACATTCCACTGAAAATACCAACAGAAAACTGGGAGTTTACCAAACAGCACCCCTTTTAACAGATTTTAATTGTATTTGTTTTCTCTAAGAAGCAGATTCTAAAAAATTATTAGCATGAAGGCGCGCAGCAGTTCTACGGTTTGCTTAGTTTAATGGCGGCCCTGAAGCCAAAATTGCTGTTGGAAGTCACCGAAAAGGGGCTTGTGTTTGTACTGCCAGTCTTATTTGTCTGGCAGCAACCCTCCGGAGCCATGGCCTCAAGACAAATGAGGTGGATGGTAAGGAGAAGCAGGTTGGAGTCATTGCTCAATTATGCTCTCTTCGTGGGATCTAAGCAGTTCATTTCATGGCCCCACAACTTGAAATTTGGTTAGGGGACTTCCCTGATGGTCCAATGGTAAAGAATACGCCTACCAATGCAGGGGATGCAGGTTTGATCCCTGGTCGCGGAACTAAGATCACACATGCCGCGGGGCAAGTAAGCTCGCGTGCCACAACTAGAGAGAAGCGTGTGAACCACAAGGAAGAGCCTGCACTAAGACCCGACACAACCAAAAGACATATTAAAATATAAGGGGGGTGGTGGTGCTTCTTTGGTTGCACAGTGGTTAAGACTGCCTGTGCAGGGGACATGGGTTCAAGCCCTGGATCGGGAAGATCCCATATGCTGCGGAGCAACTAAGCCCGTGTGCCACAACTACTGAGCTTGCACTCTAGAGCTCATGCTCTGCAACAAGAGAAGCCACCGCAATGAGAAGACCGCGCACTGCAACTAGAGAAAGACTGTGAGCAGCAACAAAGACCCAACGGAGCCAAAACATAATTTAAAAAAAAACAGCCAACATAAACTAAAGGTTAACTACTTTGTTGTGCCAGTTAAATAGCTGTACTCTTGGGGATCTTCGAATAGAGGAAGAGATACTTGGGGGTGGTACTTCAAAAAAGGGAAATGGCACAAACATTGCGAAACCAGAAGGCACTTGAACAATTTAACTGGGTTATGTAGTGTGACTGAAACCAATTGGAAGTAATTGGAAGGTAAGTCTAGAAAACTACCAGGTGCCAGGATTTTAGACAGTAGTCTTTTTTTCTTTTTAGCGGTACGTGGGCCTTTCACTGTTGTGGCCTCTCCCGTTGCGGAGCACAGGCTCAGTGGCCATGGCTTACGGGCCCAGCCGCTCCGTGGTATGTGGGATCTTCCCGGACCGGGGCACGAACCCGCATCCCCTGCATCGGCAGGCAGATTCTCAACCACTGCGCCACCAGGGAAGCCCTAGTCTTTATTTTTTTGGCTACACTGCCCATGACATGTCGGGGATCTTAGTTCCCCGACCAGGGATGGAACCCTTCCCCCCTGCATTGGAAACACTGAGTCTTAACCACTGTACTGCCAGGGAAGTTCTAACAATATTCTTGTATTAGAGTGTCACTGAAGAGCTTGAGTGACAGGTGACAAGATTCATATTTTAGAAAGATCCCTGTGGCAACCCAGCATAAACTGAAGGAAGGGAAAACCAGGTAGGCTTTGTAGTCTTAATTGAAATATTTGAGTACTTTAATAGAGCAGACTAAACATTAACCGAATGTTAAAACCAATTGATTGTAGAGAGGAGTCTTCAAAACTTAACTTCCTAGCTTTGGTTGCTGAGCGGGTAACAGTGCATTTACAAAGTTGGGGGACTAGGAGACGGTTGGGTGGGGGGAGTGAGAGCCTGTATTACGCTTTTCTGCACCCATAGCGAGGTTTGGTCAGTGCAAAGGCAGTCCTCAAGCCAAAGCTACATTGGAGGAGTTGAATGTTTCACAGAAATGAACTTAAAACGGCTAGCAGCTTGTCCTTTAGACTATTGAAACTGCCCCTCCACAAGCATGACACTGCCTTTACCTCTAGGAAACTGAGATAACCGGTATCATTCTTTACTCACAATCCGCAATTTCTTTGTGGTTTTGTGTAGAGAGTACGTTATAAAGTGATACATTTTGTTTGAAATCCCAGCTTCCACTAGTTGTGGGATGATAGACACATCTAATGAGTCTACTGGTAAAATGCCCCAACCATTTTTTCTTTTTTCTTTTTTAAAGTACATTGTCTTCACCAATGAATTGTAAATTCTTGGGGATTTTCTGCCCTTTTTTTTTTTTTCTACTACAGTTCCTAGCATAGTAATTTACAATATTCAGTTCCTGGAATGACTGTTAAAGCTCGGTGCTTTCAGTCCCTGGTTTTAATTCTTTGTTTTGTGGGCCACAAGGAGATTTGTCCCAACTTACAATTTCTTATAGTTCCTCACGGCTCAATTTTTAAGGTAGTTGCCTTAATGGCAAAGATCTACCTAGTCTCCGGGGTTAATGCAGTTGCAATTCTTACATTCATAGAAGTTAAGGGATGGGCTTGAATAGTAAAGAACACATTTGATTTTACAGAAAATGACTTTCATTAAGTGGGTCTAACACGATATTGTAAATCAACTAAAATTTTTTTAAAAAGTAGGTCTAGAATTGGTGACTCAGGATAAGTAAAAATGAAAATTACATTCCACTTACCTTTTATACAGAGAGCTAACCATAAAAGATTTTGCATGTGTCTAAGCACCTGGCACCTAGTAAGTGCATATCTTTTCGGTGAATAACTGAATTAAAAAGTGAAAAACTGCCTCAGTAAGGACACCGACGTATCAACATCCCATTACCAACTGCACCCACTAGTCTTCCCACAGCTCAGCTCACGTGGGCCGCCAAGTGGCTTTTATTGGCTGGTTTCGCGCGAATGAGACGCGATGGACGTGATGCAACTCAGCGTCTTCCGCGGTGAACTTCTTATGGGTGACGCTAGCCAATCAAAAAGCACCTTTCCACCGCCAAGTCCCTCCACCTGCCTCGAGAGGCGAGGGGCGGGGCTGGCGCTGGGCGCGGAGCCGTCACGTACTCCATGGTAACGATGCTCGGCCTGAAGATGGCGGCCGAGACGAGTGGAAGAGCGGGCTCCTCAGCTTCAGGCCGGGGCCCGAGCCGGTGGCACTGGAGCGGTTCTTTATGGGTCCGAGGCGTTTTACTCCTGTTGGGCGGGCTCTGGGCAAGCGCTACATCTATTCCTGTCTCCTTGGGCAGTTCTTCTCCCTGCCGGCACCACGTCCCCTCTGAGTCTGAGGTAGGGCGACAGAGGGGCCCTGTGAGGGTAAAGTAATACGGGAGGCGATGGCATAGAGGATGGTGATTGGAACAAGCGGTACTGGAGGAGAAAGCGAGATTGGGCCAGAGACTGAACTCTTAGAGGGCTGGGACCTGGTATCAACTCCCTTCCTGCACCCAGCAAAGTGGCTCAGTTAGGCGCTCAGAACGTCATCAGGTTCCTGCGCGGAGGGTTGTGCTTATCAGGTAGTCCTAGAGCAATCGTTTTCAAACTTGAACGGGCCGTCAGAATCACCTGAAAGACTTGTTCAAACACAGATTGCCGCTCCATTCCCTCCCTCTGCCCACTTCTGACTCATTAGATCTGGGATGGGGCCTCAGAATTTGCAGTTGAAGTTCCCAGATAGTTGATGATGCTGCTTGTCCAAGGACCTCACTTTGGGAACCACTGATCTAAAGGTTTGAGAAGAAATTGATAGGAGAGCTAGACAAAGGCATTGAGAGGATACTGGGGATTCTCTGGAGACAAAATTCAGGTTGATTTTCAAGTTACTTCATCACATTGCTTGCTTTACCCTGTTCTCCTGTCCTGGAAGTGCCTGCCTCCCTCCCATTACATTTTTATTCCTGTCTAAATTCTTTCATTCTGAGTTCCTTAACCTCAAGGCAGCCTGCTGAAACCACCCCCAGTAGAATGTTCTTTCCATTTCACAGTACGTCTTATCTGTACTCTCTTCTGGCACTTAACCAAGTATCGCTGTGTGGTGATGGTTTGTACCTTTGTAGTTAAATTGTAATTTTCCTTGGGATAAGGTTTGTGTCTTATACTTTAATTTCTCCACAGTACTTAAATCAGAGGAGGGCCCACAATAATCAGTATTCTTTGAGGAAAGAAGACACAGTACCTGGGTCAGGGCTGCATGTTGTGATTGATTTTATAATTTGTCTTATTACTTTAACAAGAAAGATTAATCTAGAAATTTTCAGGTCAGCCCAGAAATCTAAGACCATTCATTTTTGTGATAATTTCCAAAAATTTCTATGCATGCTGTTCATAACCATATATGCCAGAATACTAAGTTTGGGGTTTGTGGCTGTATTACAGCTTTTATCATGACACTGCATTCTGGCTGAATTATTTTATTTTATTTTATTTAGTCTCTTAGCAACTTGTAAGTTTATAATACAGTATTGTTGTCTATAATCACTATGTTGTACGTTAGATATCTGGGACTTATCTACTAGTTGCAAGTTTGTACCCTTAAACATCTCCTCAGTTCCCCCCACCCACCTAGTGAATTCTTTTTAAAAGACATTCCCACAAAGCCCTGCACTTCTCTCTTTGAATTTAGATCAAAAGAAGAGAAAATAGTTCAGAGAACTGCAAAATCTCTGTACTAGAAGGAACCTTAATAGCTGTTTTCTTCTTGTGATTGTTGCCAGTGTACAAATCTCCTACTAATATTTGAACATTTCCACAAATAGGGAAGTTATCTCCAAAGGCAGCCCCTTTGCTTTTTGGAGAGATCATTGTTCTTTCTATAGAGCTGAAAATACAGACGTTCCTGCTGGTCCAGTGGTTAAGACTCCGTCCGAGCTTCCACTGCAGGGGGCATGGGTTCAGTCCCTGGCGGGGAACTAAGATCCCGCATGCCGCATGACACGGCCAGATATGATAACAATATAGATCTGATAACTGTTCCTGAAACTTCCATCCACTGTTTTTATTTATGGCTCTTGATTGAACAAACTAAATAGTGGTAGTGCTTCAGATATTCAAAGCAAGCTATTAAATTCTTGAGAGTTCATATTCCTAATAAGTTTTACTAGTTATTCATAGAGTATGTAGGAGCAAGTCCTCCTAACCAATCTCTTCGCTTTAGCTTGGACACAAAGTATAAGCAAGTACTATTCATTGTACTACTAGTGACTGTACCTCTGTTAATTGCAACAGGAAATTACAGTAACTTTTTATTGGTAATGGTGAGGAACTACGAAACATTTTGACTCATATATCTTCTTCTCAACTAAAAACTCTACGTTTTGTTTTGTTTTTATTATGTAAATTAAAGCAAACCCCCAAACAGAATAGTATAATGAACTCCCATGACCCTTCACCCAGCTTCAGCACTTACCAGTATTCTCTTAATTCTGTTTCATATACTTCTACCCATTCCCCATCTTCCCACTGTTATTGTTACTTAAAAAATTTTTTTTGTAAGGTTTATATATACTGAAATGTAGCAAATGCAATCATGTATATTCATGTAAAACCCACAACTCTATCACAATATAGAACATTTTCAAGTCTCCAGAAAGTTCCTTCCTGTCCTGTGCCAGTCAGTCTCTCCCATTCACCCAAGGCTACTATTGTTCCTTTTTTCTTTTGGTATTAGATTTAGATTTCATATCAAATTAGTTTTGCCTATTCTAGAACTAAGCTTATATCAATGGAATTATATAATGTGTAGTGTGATATGGTATATCACATTGGATTTTCCAATAGTAAATCAATCTTGCATTTTTGGAATAGATGCTACTTGGTTATTATGTATTATCCTTTTAATACACTTACGAATTCAATTTGCTCATAGATTAAGGACTTTTGCATCTATGTTTATGAGTGATGTTGGTTTATAGTTTCCTTTCTTAGTGAAGTTTTTGTTAGTTTTTTTTTTGAATTTTTGAATTTTATTTTATTTATTTATTTATACAGCAGGTTCTTATTAGTTATCTATTTTATACATATTAGTGTATATATGTCAATCCCAATCTCCTAATTCATCCCACCACCCCACCCCCTGCCACTTTCCCCCCTTGGTGTCCATACGTTTGTTCTCTACATCTGTGTCTCTATTTCTGCCCTGCAAACTGGTTCATCTGTACCATTTTTCGAGGTTCCATATATACGCATTGATATACGATATTTGTTTTCTCTTTCTGACTTACTTCACTCTGTAAAACAGTCTGTAGATCCATCCACATCTCAACAAATGACCCAATTCCGTTCCTTTTTATGGCTGAGTAATATTCCATTGTATATATGTACCATATCTTCTTTATTCATTCATCTGTTGATGGACACTTAGGTTGCTTGCATAACCTGGCTATTGTAAATAGTGCTGCAATGAACACTGGGGTGCATGTGTCTTTTTGAATTATGGTTTTCTCTGGGTATATGCCCAGTAGTGGGATTGCTGGGTCATATGGTAATTCTAATTTTAGTTTTTTAAGGAACCTCCATACTGTTCTCCATAGTGGCTGTACTGATTTACATTCCCACCAACAGTGCAAGAGGGTTCCCTTTTCTCCACACCCTCTCCAGCATTTGTTGTTTGTAGATTTTCTGATGGTGCCCATTCTGACTGGTGTAAGGTGATACCTCCTTGTAGTTTTGATTTGCATTTCTCTAATGATTAGTGATGTTGAGCTTCTTGGCCATGTGTATGTCTTCTTTGGAGAAATGTCTATTTAGGTCTTCTGCCCATTTTTGGATTGGGTTGTTTGTTTTTTTAATATTGAGCTGCTTGACCTGTTTATATATTTTGGAGATTAATCCTTTGTCCATTGATTTGTTTGCAGATATTTTCTCCCATTCTGAGGGTTGTCTTTTCATCTTGTTTGCTGTTTCCTTTGCTTTGCAAAAGCTTTTAAGTTTCATAAGGTCCCATTTGTTTATTTTTATTTCCTTTACTCTAGGAGGTGGATCTGAAAAGATCTTGCTGTGATTTATGTCAGTGCTCTTCCTGTTTTCCTCTAAGAGTTTTATAGTGTCCAGTCTTACATTTAGGTCTCTAATCCATTTTGAGTTTATTTTTGTGTATGGTGTTAGGGAGTGTTCTAATTTCATTCTTTTACATGTAGCTGTCCACTTTTCCCAGCACCACTTATTGAAGAGACTGTCTTTTCTTTATTGTATATCCTTGCCTCCTTTGTCATAGATTAGTTGACCATTGGTGTGTGGGTTTATCTCTGGGCTTTCTATCCTGTTCCATTGATCTATATTTCTGTTTTTGTGCGAATACCATATTGTCTTGATTACTGTAGCTTTGTATTATAGTCTGAAGTCAGGGAGTCTGATTCCTCCAGCTCTGTTTTTTTCCCTCAAGACTGCTTTGGCTATTCAGGGTCTTTTGTGTCTCCATACAGATTTTAAGATTTTTTGTTCTAGTTCTGTAAAAGATGCCACTGGTAATTTGATAGGAATTGCATTGAATCTGTAGATTGCTTTGAGTAGTATAGTCTTCTTCAGAATATTGATTCTTCCAATCCAAGAACATGGTGTATCTGTCCATCTGTTTGTGTCATCTTTGATTTCTTTCATCAGTGTCTTGCAGTTTCTGAGTACAGGTCTTTTACCTTCTTAGGTAGGTTTATTCCTAGGTATTTTATTCTTTCTGTTGCAGTGGTGAATGGGACTGTTTCTTTAATTTCTCTTTCTGAGCTTTCGTTGATAGTGTATAAAAATGCAAGAGATTTCTGTGCATTAATCTTGTATCTTGCAACTTTACCAAATTCATTGATTAGCTCTAGTAGTTTTCTGGTGGCATCTTTAGGATTCTCTATGTGTAGTATCATGTCACCTGCAAACAGTGACAGTTTTACTTCTTTTCCAGTTTGTATTCCTTTTATTTCTTTTTCTTCTCTGATTGCTGTGGCTAGGACTTCCAAAACTATGTTGAATAATAGTGACAAGAGTGGCCATCCTTGTCATGTTCCTGATCTTAGAGGAAATGCTTTCAGTTTTTCACCATTGAGAATGATGTTTGATGTGGGTTTGTCGTATATGGCCTTAATGATGTTGAGGTAGGTTGCCTCTATGCCCACTTTCGGGAGAGTTTTTATCATAAATGGTGTTGAATTTTGTCAAAAGCGTTTTCTACATCTATTGAGATGATCATATGGTTTTTATTCTTCAGTTTGTTAAAATGGTGTATCACATTGATTGATTTGCGTATATTGAAGATGCCTTGCATCCCTGGGATAAATGCCACTTGATCATGGTGTTTGATCCTTTTAATGTGTTGTTAGATTCTGTGCTATATTTTATTGAGGATTTTTGCATCTATATTCATCAGTGATATTGGTCTGTAAATTTTCTTTTTTTGTAGTATCTTTGTCTGGTTTTGGTATCAGGGTGGTGGTGGCCTCATACAATGAGTTTGGGAGTGGTCCTTCCTCTGCAATTTTTTGGAAGAGTTTGAGAAGGATGGGTATTAGCTCTTCTCTAAATGTTTGATAGAATTCACCTGTGAAGCCATCTGATCCTGGACTTTTGTTTGTTGGAAGATTTTTAATCACAGTTTCAATTTCATTACTTGTGATTGGTCTGTTCATATTTTCTATTTCTTCCTGGTTCAGTCTTGGAAGGTTATATCTTTCTAACAATTTGTCCATTTCTTCCAGATTGTGCATTTTATTGGCATAGAGTTGCTTGTAGTAGTCTGTTATGATGCTTTGTATTTCTGCGGTGTCCACTGTAACTTCTTCTTTTTCATTTCTAATTTTATTGATTTGAGTCCTCTCCCTCTTTTTCTTGATGTGTCTGGCTAAAGGTTTATCAGTTTTGTTTATCTTCTCAAAGAACCAGCTTTTAGTTTCCTTGACCTTTGCTCTTGTTTTCTTTGTTTCTCTTTCATTTATTTCTGCTCTGATGTTTATGATTTCTTTCTTTCTACTAACTTTGGGTTTTGTTTGTTCTTCTTTCTCTATTTCCTTTAGGTGTAAGGTTAGATTGTTTATTTGAGATTGTTCTTGTTTCTTGAGGTAGGCTTGTATTGCTATAAACCTCCCTCTTAGAACTGCTTTTGCTGCATCCCATAGGTTTTGGATCATTGTGTTTTCATTGTCATTTGTCTCTAAGTATTTTTTGATTTCCTCTTTGATTTCTTCAGTGATCTCTTGGTTACTTAGTAACGTATTGTTTAGCCTCCATGTGTTTCTGTTTTTTACGTTTTTTTCCCTATAATTGATTTCTAATCTCATAGCATTGTCAGAAAAGATGCTTGACATGATTTCAGTTTTCTTAAATTTACTGAGGCTTTATTTGTGACCCAAGGTGTGATCTATCCTGGAGAATGTTCTGTGTGCACTTGAGAAGAAAGTGTAATCTGCTGTTTTTGGATGGAATGTCCTATAAATATCAATTAAATTTATCTGGTCTATTGTGTCATTTACATATGTGTTTCCTTATTAATTTTCTGTGTGGATGATCTGTCCATTGGTGTAAGTGAAGTGTTACAGTCCCCCACTATTATTCTGTTACTGTCTATTTCCTCTTTTATAGCTGTTAGCAGTTGCCTTATGTATTGAGGTGCTCCTATGTTGGGTGCATATATATTGATAATTCTTATATCTTCTTCTTGGATTGTTCCCTTGATCGTTATGTAGTATCCTTCCTTGTCTCTTGTAACATTCTTTATTTTAAAGTCCATTTTATATGATATGGGTATTGCTACCCCAGCTTTCTTTTGATTCCCATTTGTATGGAATATCTTTTTCCATCCCCTCACTTTCAGTCTGTATGTGTCCCTAGGTCTGAAGTGGGTCTCTTGTAGACAGCATATACATGGGTCTTATTTGTATCCATTCAGTGAGCCTGTGTCTTTTAGTCGGAGCATTTAATCCATTTACGTTTAAGGTAATTATCGATATGTATGTTCCTGTGACCGTTTTCTTAATTGTTTTGGGTTTGTTTTTTTAGATCCTTTTCTTCTCTTGTGTTTCCCACTTAGAGAAGTTCCTTTAGCATTTGTTGTACAGCTGGTTTGGTGGTGCTGAATTCCCTTAGTTTTTGCTTGTCTGTAAAGCTTTTGATTTCTCCATCGAATCTGAATGAGATCCTTGCCGGGTAGAGTAATCTTGGTTGTAGGTTCTTCCCTTTCATCACTTTAAATATATCATGCCACTCCCTTCTGGCTTGTAGAGTTTCTGCTGAGAAATCAGCTGTTAACCTTATGGGAGTTCCCTTGTATGTTATTTGTCATTTTTCCCTTGTTGCTTTCAGTAATTTTTCTTTGTCTTTAATTTTTGTCAGTTTGATTACTGTGTGTCTCTGTGTGTTTCTCCTTGGATTTACCCTGCCTGGGACTCTCTGTGCTTCCTGGACTTGGGTGGCTATTTCCTTTCCCATGTTAGGGATGTTTTCGACTATAATCTCTTCAGATATTTTCTCGGGTCCTTTCTCTCTCTCTTCTCCTTCTGGGACCCCTATAATGCAAATGTTGTTGCATTTAATGTTGTCCCAGAGATGTCTTAGGCTGTCTTCATTCTTTTTTCTTTATTCTGTTCTACGGTAGCGAATTCTGCCATTCTGTCTTCCAGGTCACTTATCCGTTCTTCTGCCCCAGTTATTCTGCTATCAATTACTTATAGTGTATTTTTCATTTCAGTTATTGTATTGTTCATCTCTGATTGTTTGTTCTTTAATTCTTCTAGGTGTTTGTTCTTTAATTCTTCTAGGTCTTTATTAAACATTTCCTGCATCTTCTCGATCTTTGCCTCCGTTCTTTTTCCGAGGTCCTGGATCATCTTCACTATCATTATTCTGAATTCTTTTTGTGGAAGGTTGCCTATCTCCACTTGTTAGTTGTTTTTCTGGGGTTTTATCTTGTTCCTTCATCTGGTACAAAGTCCTCTGCCTTTTCATTTTGTATATCTCTCTGTAAATGTGGTTTTCCTTCCATAGGTTGCAGAATTGTAGTTCTTCTTGCTTCTGCTGTCTGCCCTCTGGTGGATGAGCCTATCTAAGAGGCTTGTGCAAGCTTCCTGATGGGAGGGACTGGTGGTGGGTAGAGCTGGTTGTTGCTCTGGTGGGCAGAGCTTAGTAAAACTTTAATCCACTTGTCTGCTGATGGGTGGGGTTGGGTTCCCTCCCTGTTGGTTGTTTGACCTGAGGCGATCTAGCACTGGAGCCTACCCGGCTCTTTGGTGGGGCTAATGGCAGACTCTGGGAGGGCTCACGCCAAGGAGTACTTCCCAGAACTTCTGCTGCCAGTGTCCTTGTCCCCATGGTGAGCCACAGCCACACCCCGCCTCTGCAGGAGACCCTCCAACACTAGCTGGTAGGTCTCATTTAGTCTCCCATGGCGTCACTGCTCCTTCCCCTGGGTCCTGATGCACACACTACTTTGTGTGTGCCCTCCAAGAGTGGAGTCTTTGTTTACCCCAGTCCTGTCAAAGTCCCGCAGTCAAGTTCCGCTAGCCTTCAAAGTCTGATTCTCTAGGAATTCCTCCTCCCATTGCCGTACCCCCAGGTTGGGAAACCTGACATAGGGCTCAGAACCTTCACTCCAGTTGGTGGGCTTCTGTGGCATAAGTGTTCTCCAGTTTGTGAGTCACCCACCCAGCAGTTATGAGGTTTGATTTTTTTGTGATTATGCCCCTCCTACTGTCTCATTGCAGCTTCTCCTTTGTCTTCGGATGTGGGGTATCTTTTTTGGTGAGTTCCAGTGTCTTCCTGTCGATGATTGTTCAGTGGTTACTTGTGATTCTGGTGCTCTCACAAGAGGGAGTGAGTGCTCGTCCTTCTACTCTGCCATCTTCTTTGTTAGCTTTTAAAAATATTTATCTATCTATCTATCTATCTGTCTTTGGCTAGAATGGGTCTTTGTTGCTGAGCACAGGCTTTCTCTAGTTGCTGTGAGTGGGGGCTACTTTTTGTTGTGGTGCGCGGGCTTATCATTGCGGTGGCTTCTCTGTTGCAGAGCACAGGCTCTAGGCATGCGGGCCTCAGTAGTTGTGGTTCGTGGGCTCTAGAGCTCAGGCTCAGTAGTTGTGGCTCATGGGCTTAGTTGCTCTGCGGCATGTGGGATCTTCCCAGACCAGGGCTTGAACCCGTGTCCCCTGCATTGGCAGGCAGGTTCTTAACCACTGCGCCACCAGGGAAGTCCCTTTGTTAGCTTTTAATAGCAGAATTATACTGGTCTTACCTAATGAGTTGGGAAATTCTATCATGTATTTTCTAAAAGAAAATTTCTTCCTTAAATGTCTGGTATAATTCATAACTGAAACTGTCTGGATCTAGTGTTTGCTTTGTAGAGAGTTGTTTTTTAAATACTTTTATTGAGCTATAATTTATATGCCATAAAATTCACCCACTTAAGTGTCCAATTAAGTGATTTTTATAAATTTACAAATCTACAGAACCATCACCACAGTCCAGTTTTAGAACATTTCCATCACCCCAGAAAGATCCCTTGTGCTCATTTGCAGAAAACCCATGTTTTCACTCTGGCCCCAAGAAACCACTATGTAGGGATAGATAAATCCAGTTTCTCTCATACAAGTCTATTCATAGTATCCATTTGATCTTATGTCAGTCTTGGTAACTTGTGTTTTTGAAGGACTTTATTTCATCTGAATTGTTAAATGTATTGACATAAAATTGTTCATAATAATTTATCCTTTTGTTGTCTGTAGAATCTGAGTGATAGGCATGCTTTCATTTCTAATGTGGTAATTTGGGTTTATTCTGTTTTTTTGTAGTCCATTCTTTCTAAGGGCTTATTAAGTTTATTAATCATTTTATTTTATTTACAAATTTATTTATTTATTTATTTTTGACTGCATTGGGTCTTCGTTTCTGCACATGGGCTTTCTGTAGTTGCGGTGACCGGGGGCTACTCTTTGTTGCAGTGTGTGGGCTTCTCATTGTGGTGGCCTCTCTTATTGTGGAGCACGGGCTTGAGGCATGCAGGCTTCAGTAGTTGTGGCACGCAGGCTCAGTAGTTGTGGCTCATGGGCTTAGTTGCTCTGCGATATGTGGGATATTCCTGGACCAGGGCTGGAACCCGTGTCCTCTGCATTGGCAGGCAGATTCTTAACCACTGTGCACCACCAGGGAAGTCCCTATTAATCATTTTAAATAGCCAACTGTTAGCTTTGGTAGTTTTCTTTAATTATTGTTTTCTATTTCATTGTTTCCTGTTCTTTATTATTTTTCCTTTCTACTTACTGTGGATTTACTTTGTTCATATTGTTAGGTGGAAACTTAGATCATTGTTTGTTTTTGTTTGTCTTTTTTGTTTTTAATGTTTATTTATTTATTCATTTATTTGGTTGCACCAGATCTTTGTTGTGGCAGGCAGGCTCCTTAGTTGTGACTCATGGGATCCTTAGTTGCGGCTCCCGGGCTCCTTAGTTGTGGCACGTGGGCTTCTTAGTTGCAGCTTGCAGGCTCCTTAGTTACGGCAACTCTTAGTTGCAGCATGCATGTAGGATCTAGTTCCCCGACCAGGGATCGAACCTGGGCCCCCTGCATTGGGAGCATGGAGTCTTATCCACTGTGCCACCAGGGAAGTCCCAGATCATTGTTTTTTAGCCTTTTCTTTCTTCTCTACCATAAACATTTAATGACCTGTATTTCTCTCAAAGTACAACTGTAGCTACATTCCACAGATTTTGACACATTGTATTTTAATTAACACTTCATTCAAAGTGATAATTCATTTTTATTTTCCCTGGTAATTTTTTCTTTGATCCCTGGATTATTAAAAATGTTTAAAATATAATTTCTAAATATGTGGTCCTTTTCTAGATATCTTATAGTTATTGATTTCTAATTTAGAGGTACCTTCTGTAAGATTTCAGTTCTTTGAAATTTGAGATTGTTTTATTTATACCTCAGCATATGCTCTATCCTGCTAAACTTTTCTGTGTACTAGTAAAGAATATATATTCTATAGGTATTGAGTATAGCTTTCTATTCATGTCAAAAAGGTGAGGCGATTGATGGTACACTTCAGATTTCTATATTCTTTTTTTATACAATTTTAAAGGTTATATTCCATTTACAGTTATTATAAAATATTGGCTACAGATTTGTATATTCTTAAAATGTTTTGTCTAAGAGAGTCTTTAAAAATTTCTAAGATTATAAATGTCTTTTTTCTTCCTTTAGTTCTGTCAGCTTTTGCTTCATGGATTTTGAATCTATTGTTAGGTACATTCACAGTTGTAATTATGTATTTCTGAGGTATTAACCCCTTATTATTATAAAATATTACTCTTTATTTCTGGTGATACTCTCTGTCTTGAAGTCTGCTTTGCTGATATTAGTATAGCCATTTCACCTTGCTTACGATTAGAATTTTCCATCCTTTTATCGATACATTTCACTTGTCTGTGGGGTTCGTGCGCATGCTGCGTGTGTGTGTGTGTGTGTGTGTTTGCTTTAGGGATTACAATATGTATCTTTTGCTTATTACAAATATTTAATGTTAATATTGCCTTATCATACTGACTAGGACCTTCATTATAATATTGAATACAAGTGGTGAGAGTAGACATCTTTCCATTGTTCTTGATCTTAGAGGGAAAACATTCAGTCTTTCACTATTAAGAGTATTAGTTGCATGGAACACTACTCCGCTTTAAAAAAGAACAAAATTTTTCCATTATCAGCAACATGGAGGAACTTGGAGGGCATTATGCTAAGAGAAATAAGTCAGACAGAGAAAGGCAAATACTGTATGATATCACTTATATGTGGAATCTAGAAAATGCAACAAACTAGTGAATATAACAAAAAGGAAGCAGACTCACAGATACAGAGAACAAACTAGTGGTTACCAGTGAGGGGGGTGAGAGGGGAGAACTACAAACTACTGAGTATAAGATAGGCTTAAGGATGTATTGTACAACACAGGGACTATAGCCAATATTTTATAATAATTGTAAATTGAAAGTAACCTTTCAAAATTGTATTAAAAATTTTTTTTTCTTTTTTGCTGCGTTGGGTCTTCACTGCTGCGCGTGGGCTTTCTCTAGTTGCGGTGAGCAGGGACTACTCTTCGTTGCAGTATGCGGGCTTCTCATTGAGGTGACTTCTCTTGTTGTGGAGCATGGGCTCTAGTTGCACGGGCTTCAGTAGTTGTGGCACACGGGTCCTAGAGCACGCGGGCTTCAGTAGTTGCAGCGTGTGGGTTCAGTAGTTGCAGCACATGAGCTTCAGTAGTTGTGGCACGTGGGCTTAGTTGCTTCGCAGCATGTGGGATCTTCCTGGACCAGGGATCGAACCTGTGTCCCCTGTATTGGCAGGTGGATTCTTAACCACTGTGCCACAGGGAAGTCCCTATAAAAAATTTTAATGCAAAGAAAAGTATTAGTTTGTAGATTTTTGGTAGATGTGCCTTATCAGGTTAAGAAAATTACTTTTTGTTTCTAGTCTGCTGACAGTTTTTGTCATGAATGGGTGTTTAATTTTATTAAATGTCTTTTCTGTATCAATTGTTATAATCATGTAGCTTTTCTTCTTTATTCTTTTGATATTGTGAGTTACATTGATTGATTTTTTGAATGATGAACTAGGCTTGCATCCCCTTGATCATGATGTATTACCCTTTTTACATTTTGCTGGATTTCATTTGCTAGTGTTTTTTTGATGATTTTGCATATGTATTCATTAAGGATATTGGTTTGTAGTTGTTTTTTTTTTCCTTCTGTAGCTTTGTTGGGATTGGTATTAGGGTAATGCTGGCCTTATAGAATGAATTGGGAAATATTTCTTCCTCTTCTACTTTCAGAAAGAGTTTGTATACAAGCAGTATTGTTTCTTCCTTAAATGTTTAGTAGAATTCATGAATGGAGATATCTCAGCCTGGAATTTTCTTTATTGGAGTGTTATAAACTATGAACTTATTTTCTTTAATAGATATTGGACTATTGAGGTTATCTATTTCTTCTTGATTGTGTTTTGGTAAGTCATATCTTTCAAAGAATTTCATTTCATCAAAGTTGTCAAATTTATGGAAATACAGTTTTCTTAATGTTCCCATTTGATCTTTTAAATGTCTGTAAAGGGTTCTGAGTTACCAATTCTAATGTGTCAAGGGTTTTCCATACATCACCAAGCCACCCTCCAACATCAGGTGAGTGTCCCACAATTCAACTTAATTCTGACACTGTCTACCCAGAGATAGCATCGGATTCCACAGGTTAAGAGTTCAGACCTACAGCATTGCCCCTTCTCCCCCATTTGATCCAATGTAAGTCCAGGGGGTTACCTGTGCTTCTGACCAACCAGCTATCGGAAGTTCCAACAACCCTTTCTTTGGTTCTGATTAATTTGCTAAAGAGGCTCACAGAACTCAGAGAAAATGTTTACTTACTAGATTACTGGTTTATTATAAGAGAATGTAGCTCAAGAACAGTCAGGTGGAAGAGATGTATAGGGCAACGTATGGAGAAAGGGCACAGAGCTTCTGTGCTTTCTGAACATGTCACTCTCCCGGAATCTCCATGTGTTCACCACCCTGGAAGCTCTCCAAACCCCATCATTTTGGGTTTTAGGTAGGCATTACATAGATATAATTGATTAAATCATTGGGCATTGGTGGTTGAACTTGATCTCCAGCCCCTCTCCTCTCCTCAGAGGTTAGAGGGGGTGGAAAGGACTGAAAGTTCCAATCTTTTATTCACATACTTGGCTCCACTGGTAACCAGTCTCCACCCTTAGATGCTTCCAAAAGTTACCTCATTAACATGACAAAAGACACCTGATCACTTTTATCATTTAGGAAATTCCAGAGGTCTTAGGAAATTCCAAAAATGTGACAAAGACCAAATATATATATTTTTATTATAAATCACAATATCACAGTGTGTAAAGTCTATAGTGATATGCCCTGTTTCATTCTTGATATTGGTAATTGGTATCTGCTCTCTTAGTCTGCTTAGAGATATATCAATTGTATTGATCTTCTCAAAGAACCGCCACTGGGTTTCATTGATTTTTCTCTATCATTTTTCTGTTTTCCTTTTAATTGATTTCTGTTCTTTATTATTTACTTTCTTCTGCTTTCTTTGAGTTTAATTTGCCCTTCATTTTCTAATTTCTTAAGATGGAAGCTTAGGTCATTAATTTGAGATTATTTTTTCTAATATAAGTATTTAAAGTTATAAATTTCTAAACACTAATTACATTACACAAATATTAATTGCTGGGCTTCTCTGGTGGCCCAGTGGTTGAGAATCTGCCTGCCAATGCAGGGGACACGGGTTCAATCCCTGGTCTGGGAAGATCCCACATGCCGCGGAGCAACTAAGCCCATGCGCCACAACTACTGAACCTGTGCTCTAGAGCCCATGAGCCACAACTACTGAGCCCTTGTGCTGCAACTACTGAAGCCCGCGTGCCTAGAGCCCATGCTCTACAATGAGAGAAGCCACAGCATTGAGAAGCCTGCACCGCAAAGAAGAGTAGCTCCTGCTCGCTGCAACTAGAGGAAGCCCGCGCGCAGCAACAAAGACCCAACACAGCCAAAAATAAATAAATAAATTTATTTTAAAAAATATTAATTGCTTATAATCTTATCATCATTCAATTAAAAATATTTTCTGATCTCCTTTGTGACTTCATCTTCAACCTAATGATAATTTAAAAGTTTGTTGTTCAGGAATTCCCTGGCGGTTATGGCTCTGAGTTTTCACTACAGGGGGCACAGTGAATCCCTTGTCAGGGAACTAAGGTCCCGAAGGCCTCATGGTGCGGCACAAAAAAAAAAAGTTTGATTTTCTAATATTTGGAGATTTCCCAGTTATCTTTACCTAATTGCATTTTAGTTTAATTTAGTTATGGATAGCAAACATCCTTTGTATGATTTCAGTTTTTTTGTATTTCTTAAGGATTGTTTTATAGTAAAATATGTTTTATAGCCAAAAATCTAACCAGGTTAACGTTCTGTGTGTACTTGAGAAGAATGTACATTCTGCTGATGTTGGGGCAGGTGGTTCTATAAATATCATTTAGGTCAAGTTAGTTATAGTGCTGCTCAGGTCTCCCATGTCCTTACTGATTTTCTGTCTACTTGTGTTGATTACTGAGATAGGAATGTTGAAGTCACCAGCTATAATTGTGGATTTGTTTACTTCTCCTTTCAGTTTTCAGTTTTTGCTTCACGTATTTTGCAGCTCTGCTGTTAGGTGTTTACACATTTTACATTGTTATTTTTTTGTGAATTGACCCATTTAGCATTACATACTGCCCCTCTCTTTATTCCTGGTAATTAATACTCCTTGTTTTGAAATATACTTTGTCTAATACTAATATAGCCACTCTGGCTTTCTTTTGATTAGTGTTTACATGATGTGTGTTTTTCCATCCTTATACTCTCTATTTCTCTGTGTCTTTATCGTTAAAATGGGCTTCTTATAGATAGCAAATAGTTGCATCTTGCTCTCTCTAGTCTGACAGTCTCTGCTTTCTAACAAGAATGTTCAGTCCTTTTACATTTAATGTTTACATTTAATGTGATTTTTGACATGGTTGAGTTTGGATTGGCAGTTTAGCTATTTTTTTCTCTTTGTTTCACTTGACTGTTTGTGCCTTCTGTTTTTTAGTATTCTATTTTAATTCCTTTGTTTACTTTTTAGCTGTATCTCTTTGCTTTACTTTTTAAATTGAGGTGTAATTAACCAACAGTAAAATGCAATATATTTTTGAATGTTTGCTCTATTGATTATAATATGTATCTTGAATTTATGACATCTACTTAAAGTTTATAGTCATGTTAAATACGGGAACTTTTCAACAGTATAGTGTCACTATTTCCTTGTCCTTTTGCTATTACCATAATATATAATAACTCTACATATAACTCTCACAATTACAATTTTATAATTTTAGTTTTAAACAGTTAATGTCTCTAAAGAAATGAAAAGAAGAAAAGAAATATGTGTATAATTGTGTTGAAGGTCTCCAAACCACCCCAGGTTTGGTGATTTGCTGGAAGGACTCATAGGACTCAGCATATAGTTGTACTCACAGCTAAGATTTATTACAGTGAAAGGATACATATCAAGCACAATCAGTAAAAAGAAATGGCTCCCGGAGCAAAAACTGAAGGAAACCGGACACAAGCTTCTGATGAAATAAAATGTGTATTTTAAGGCAGGACAAGAAAATTTAAACATAAAGTTCTGTCTCTGTGTCCGTTTGGGCCTCCTCCCTCCCTCCTTGTGTGCATCTGAATTACACATTAACCAGACCTCCTCAAAGATGGGAATGCCTGCTGGATCATAAAGATCGATTTTTTTCCCCTTTTTTCTGGCACTAGCAATGTAATTTTTTAAAAGAATACCATTCTTTCCCAACTCTGTAGCGGGCCGTAGTGACTTACTGTTGTTCTCTTTGCCTTTGTACGTGCTTACCTGGACTATATATCTTTGGTGAACTTTATGTAAAATATCAGTATGTCACTTTGATGTATGATTCTTTGTCTTGAGAATGTATATGACTGTGCCTTTGACTTCTAACGGGCATAACAGTTCTCAGAACTTCTGAGAGTCTATCTCCCAGGTTATAATCCTCAGTTTGGCCCAAATTAAATACCCTTTTCTCTTCTTAACTTGATTGTTAGTTGAATTTTTGTTGACATTTCCAAGAATCCTCTCCTAGTGGAGTCACATAGGACATGCTTAATCCGTTTAGCAGTAACTTGTAAGAACAAGCACAAATTGTTGTCTACAGGGAAGCTCGTCTGAGTCTAGGAGTCCAGGGTTTTTATTGGAGACGGTTCATGTAGGCACAATTTCAGTCACTAACATTCCTGACTCTGAGAAGTAAACAGATGTTCAGCATAAACTGTATTATTTCTTTTAACAGTTTGGGCACAATGAGACTGCCTTATTGCTTAGGGAAGTTTTATGTCAGTGTAGGGACAGTTTACCATTCAAATTCTGGGACCAGTGAAAAGTCAAACTTGCAAGCAGGTCTTTCTAAAGATAGTAGTCTTAGGCCTGCTATGTTAACTGTTTTCTACACAATAGACTTTTGTATTTATTTATCTAACATTTCCACTTGTCCACATTCCTTCCTACAGATCTTGTATATAGTGAATGTGTTCCCTCAAAATTCATATGTTGAAAGGCTAACTCTCAATATAATGGTTAGGAGATGGGGTCTTTGGTAGATGATTAGGTCATGAGGGCAGAGCCCTTATGAATGAGATTAATACCCTTATGAAAGAGCTCCTTGCCCCTTCTGCCAGAGGATACAACCAGACTACGGCCTTAAGAAACAAGAAGTGAGCCTTCACCAGGCACCCAGTCTTCTGGCGCCTTGATCTTGGACTTGTCAGCCTCCAGAACTGTGAGAAGTAAATTTCTGTTGTTTGTTAGCCACCCAGTTTATGGTATTCTGTTATAGAAGCCTGAACTAAGACAAGATCCAAGTTACCCTCTAGTGTTATTTCCATTACCATGAAGAACTTCCTTTAGTGTTTCCTGTAGTGGAGGTCTGCTGGTGATGAATTCTCTCAATTTTTGTTTATCTGAAATATCTTTATTTCCTCTTCATTTTTGAAGGGTAGTTTCATTGGAGATACACTTCAGTATTGAATATCTTTCTTTTAGTGCTTTAACTATTTGTTCCATTGTCTTCTCATCTTCATTTTTTTAAATTAAAGACTATTATTTATTTATTTATTTTGGCTGTGTTGGGTCTTCGTTGCTGCACACGGGCTTTCTGTAGTTGTGGCGAGTGGGGGCTACTCTTCATTGAGGTGCGCAGGCTTCTCATTGTGGTGGCTTCTCTTGTCGTGGAGCAGGGGTTCTGGGCACATGGGCTTCAGTAGTTGTGGCTTGCGGGCTCTAGAGTGCAAGCTCAGTAGTTGTGGCTCACGGACTTAGTTGCTCCGCAGCATGTGGGATCTTCCTGGACCAGGGCTCGAACCTGTGTCCCCTGCATTGGCAGGCAGATTCTTAACCACTGTACCACCAGGGAAGCCCTTAAAGACTATTTTTTAAAGGCAGTTTTAGATTCACTGCAAAATTGTGAAGAAGGTACAGAGATTTCCCAAATACTTTGTTCCTCCTCACATGCATAGGCTCCCCTATTATCAACATCCCCAACCAGAGTGGTATGTTTGTCATAATTGATGAAACTATATTGACATATCATAGTCACCCAAAGTCCATAGTTTACATTAGGATTTACTCTTTGTGTTGTACATTCTATGTGTTTGGACAAATGTATAATACAAATGTATAACGACATGTAGCCATCATTACAGTATCATACAGGTCCACTGCCCTCAAAATCCTCTGTGCTCTATTAATCCCTCACCCCTCTATCCCTGGCAAACAGTGATCTTTTTACTGTGTCCATAGTTTTGCCTTTTCCAGAATGTCATATAGTTGGAATCATATAGTATGTAACCTTTTCAGATTGGCTTATTTCACTTACTGATATGCATTTAAGGTTCCTCCATGTCTTTTCCTGGCTTAATAGCTCATCTTTTTAGCTCTGAATAATATTCCATTGTCTGGATGTACCACTGTTTATTTATCCACTCACCTCTTGAAGAACATCCTGGCTGCTTCTAAGTTGTAACAATTATGAATAAAGCTGCTATAAACATCCATGAACAGGTTTTTGTTTGGATATAAGTTTGTAACTCATTTGTGTAAATACCAAAGAGCATGATTGCTGGGTGGTTATGGTAAAAGTATGTTTAGTTTTGTAAGAAACTGCCAAACTGTCTTCCAAGGTAGCTGTACATTTTGCATTCCCACCAGCAATGAATGAGAGTTCTGTTGCTCCACATCCTTGGCAGCATTTGGTATAGTATGTGTTCCAGATTTGGGCCATTCTAATAGGTATATAGTGATATTTTGTTGTTTTAATTTGCATTTCCCTGATGACATATAATGTGAAACGTCTCTTTGTATGTTTATTGGCCGTCTATATACCTTCTTTGGTGAGGTGTCTATTAAGGTTTTTGGCCCATGTTTTACTTGGATTGTTCATTTTCTTTTTCTTTCTTTTGGCTGCGCTGGGCATGGCATGTGGGATCTTAGTTCCCCGAAAAGGGATCGAACCCGGGCCCTCTGCATTGGAAGCGCAGAGTCTTAACCACTGGACCGCCAGGGAAGTCTCTCATTTTCTTACTGTTGAGTTTTAAGAGTTCTTTGTATATTTTGGATAATAGTCCTTTATCAGATTTGTCTTTTGCAAATATTTTCTCCCAGTCTATGGCTTGTCTTCTTATTCTCTTGATGTTAACCCTCATTGAGCAGAAGTTTTTAATTTTAATAAAGTTGAAATTATCAGTTATTTCATTCATGGATCGTACCTTTAGTGTTATATCTAAAAAGTCATCACTATATCCAAGGACATCTGGTTTTTCTCCTATGGTATCTTCTAAGAGTTTTATATAGTTTTGTGTTTTACATTTTAGGTCTATATTCCATTTTGAGTTAATTTTTCTGAAAGATGTAAGGTCTGTCTCCAGATTCATTTTTTTTTCCCATGTGAATATCCAGTTGTTCCAGCACCATTTGTTGAAAAGACCATCTTTGTTCCATTGTATTGCTTTTTTTCCTTTGTCAAAGATCTGTTGAATGTACTTATGTGGGCCTATTTCTGGGCTCTCTATTCTGTTCCATTGGTCTATTTGTTTCTTCTTTTGCCAGTACCACACTGTCTTGATAATGTAACTTTATAGTAAATCTTGAAGTCAGGTAGTGTCAGTCCTCCAACTTTGTTTTTTTCTTCAACATTTTGTTGGCTATTCTTGGTCTTTTGCCATCTATATAAACTTTGGAATTAGTTTGTTGATATGCACAATGTAACTTGCTGGGATTTTGATTGGGATTGCATTGAATCTATAGATGAAGTTGGGAAGAACTGACATCTTGATAATTTTGAGTCTTCCTATCCATGAGCATGAACTGTCTCTCAATTTATTTAGTTCTTGTATTTTTTTCTGGGTATTACACTTGAAATTTAGTTTACTAATTTTAAGTTGGGACCTCAATTAACTAATCTATACATTTTTTTCAAATCTGTTCCTTTTTTTTAGGTCATAAATAAGGTCCATCTTAAGGCAAATCATATTATAAAGAGAGATGTTAATGAACATTTAAGAATCAAGACTGTCTACGATAAAAGTATTGAAGAGTAAGTACATCATTATTTGTCATCTTTTTTTTTTTTTTTTTTTTGCAGTACGCAGGCCTCTCACTGTTGTGGCCTCTCCCATTGCGGAGCACAGGCTCCAGACATTTAGGCCCAGCAGCCATGGCTCACAGGCCCAGCCGCTCCGCGGCATGTGGGATCCTCCCGGACCGGGGCACGAACCCATGTCCCCTGCATTGGCAGGCGGACTCCCAACCACTGCGCCACCAGGGAAGCCCCTGTCATCTTTTTTTATTAAGAATCAAACTATTGAAAATATTTTCATCTGTTACCTGGAGTTCTATAAATGGAAGTAGATGCTAGTGTACCCTCAAAATGGAATTAAGCTAAATATGCTTTTTAGTTTAGAAAGATGAAGGCCATGGGATATGATTTAAATCTATACATCATGAATAATTTAAGCACACCAGTGTATGTCTACTTATGTGGTCAATAACAGACCTGGAAGGCACTTAAGTACTTGGAGGAACAATAAGACAAAATACTAATATATACAATAGTAAGAACATTTACAAAATTATTAACCAGAGAGATGATATAGCCTAATTTTTAATTTAGAGTTAGAGGGTGTCCAGAAAAGAGATAAATTATGAATCTGTAGTAGTTTATGAAGAGCTATTGGGAGTAGGTGATGTCTTTCCCTATCTTTAACTTCCCAAATGAATGAGACAGTATGTGATCAACTCTTAAATGCTCATTGAGATTTAGAGGGACTGATATGGCATGCTTCCACAAAGCATTCCTTGGGACTCCTGCCAGTTGTATTCTGAACAAAAATGAGATAGTGGTTTGCCCTCAGCATGGCAATCTTTATGTTTTATGTCATCATTTTCAGGTTGCTCCCTGAGAAAAGACACCTTGTAAAGGTATGTAATAAATACTAATAGCTTGAATTGGACACTTAAAATGGTGCATTTTATTGTATGTAAATTTTACTTCAGTAATGAAAAACATACACATAACTATTCTGTGAATGACTGAATAAAAGGTGTTGGTAGTGAATGTATTTCTATTATCACCAAGGTGTTTTTATGATGCACTCACCAAAACTTTGTTCATATTTGATATTAAGTTAGTCTTCTCATTTTATAATTTGATATTAAATCATTCTCATATTTTTACTTGTCCTCTTAAGTTTTAGGGGAGCAGAGCATGCTTCAGATAGGATGAAAAAGATGATGTTTTAAAAACATTGAGAACACTATTCTCTTGGTGGAAATGCTCATTCTCATGAAGATTAATTGGCCTGATAGTATGAAATGCCAAGGTCATTTATAGAGGTGCTAGCCTCATAAGTTTTTTAACTGTTACAGAGGCACACACACACATTAAGCCACTTCATTATGGGGTCACAGAAATGGGTGAGGCTAAAGTAGATCTTCTAAATATACGATTTTCTTAACATAAACTACCTTCATGTTGGAATAATCTAAATCAGTCTCAAATTTAAAGTAATATTAATAGTTGTGATTTATGTTTTATAATATTCTATTTAAATGGGGTAGGGAAGGAACTTTCCTCCAAACTAAACTAGTAAATGAGGAAATTCCTTTGCTCCTAGACTCAATCTTTCCCTAGCCATAGTCACACAACTTTTGACTAGTACCTATATTCCAGAATTATAAGGCTTTTTCCTTCTTTCCCCTTAGTCATTAATATCCTATGCTTACTTGTTTTAAATATAGTTTATCTTTTAGCTGTAATTCTGACTGGTTTTTTTTTCCAACTTTTATTTAGACCAAACTTTTTCCACAAGCTGTTTCTTATTTAGAGAAGACTTTTCAGGTTCGTAGACCTGCGGGCACCATATTACTTAGTAGGTATGTCACATTACACACAGGTCATTTTCTTCAGTTGTTTAGTACTCTGCCCACCCCATTCTGTCAGTATGGCAAATTGTGAGTTTTATACTGGAGTATTTTATTATGCTGGTTCCTGGAGACCAAACTGTAAGATATTTAAAAAGAATAAAAGAGCATCTGTTGGGTAATCATTCTTTCCCCGATTTTCCATTATGAGGTGACCCACTGGATCTTTTCCTTGGGTATAGTTGTACCCTTTTTCCCATATCCCCTTCCTTCATGTGTACAGTATTGGCTTTTGAAGTATTTGAGTGTTTGAAAACCCAGATCAGAAGAATTTGCCATGGAACCAAAATTCTTTATTAGACTACTTTTCTAACTAAAATAGTAACTATTATAAATGAAATAAACATAGCAGCTACTAGTTTTTTACAATGTTTTAACTGCTGTGAACTCATCTTTATTTTTTTTTTGTAATTAAACTTTGATGTACGAATGAACTGAAGACAATGTGCAACAAACCAATACCAATACCTACGGAAGGAAAATGATCACCATAGATGCTGTACTGGGGAATGTGCAGAGCATACAAGATGTGGCCCCGTTATAGTGCCTGAGGAGCACCTCCAGGTATTTCACCCTGCTCTTAGCAACGTTCTTATTCTTTAGGATAAACTTATGACAGATTTTCAATCTGTGATTGTCACTAAGAAGATTTTACAGACTTAAGTTCAAAAGCTTCATTCTCTACCAAAAGTAATCACAGTTAGGTGTGCTGATTTTATTCTTTCATTGGTTTTCAAGTGAATTTAATTATTTTTTTCTTTTTTCAATTTATCTCTGAGGCTGCTGAATCGTTTCTGCTTAGGACTTTATCTTTGCCCTCCAAAACATCTTTTAGCAGCTATATACCTCAGAATTTTTAAAGGGCAATTTAACATTATCTCTTCAAATAAAAATAATGTGTATGCTTTAACCCAACCTGGAAATGTATTTCATAAAAATACTTATAACTATGTAATATATGTTCAAGGATATTCTTTGCAAAACTATAAATATGCCTATATTAATATTACTTAAGTTATGGCATAACCACATAATGGAGCACTACACAGCTGTTAAAGAATGAAGTAGAAGGACTTCCCTGGTGGTCCAGCGGGTAAGACTCTTTGCTCCCAATGCACGGGGCCCAGGTTCAATCCCTGGTTGGGGAACTAGATCCCACATGCATGCCGCAACTAAGAGTCTGCATGCCACAACTAAGATCCGGTGCAGCCAAAATAAATGAACAATATTAAAAAAAAAAAAAGAACAAAATAGATCTTTATATACTGATTTGGAAAGATAGTTAAGCTTTTAAATGGAAAAAAAAGTTGTAAATCAGTATGGGTAGTTAGTCTATTTCATTTAAAAATTAAAAATTATCATCAATTATTCAGCTTTCAGTAAAGCTGAAATAAAAGCATAAAAAATAAGAAGTGTATACACACATAAAAAATTATGAAGTAATCTGGAGGTATACATATATTAAAAAATCTGGAGACACATAAAATTTTAATGGTTTTCATTGAGTTGGATTATGGAGGGCTTTTATTTGTTAACTTATACATTTTTGTAATGTTCTGATTTTTCATATTAAGCATCTATTATTTGTATCAGAAAAAATATAAAAAGTTTAAATGTGTAAACCAAAAAGCCAATTTATTTATACCTATATTTTGGAAAATATGATTATTGCTTTAG
The DNA here is from genome assembly GCF_964270905.1 of Leucopleurus acutus. Lineage (NCBI taxonomy): Eukaryota > Metazoa > Chordata > Mammalia > Artiodactyla > Delphinidae > Leucopleurus > Leucopleurus acutus. Next base: position 71,328,983 of record NC_139147.1, on the reverse strand, counting down.
CTGCTTTTCTCTATTGAGCTGTGTTCTCTCATTACTTTTAGAAAATGAATACATTATTAAACATTGACTTTGTAAGCAAAATTAAGCATATAGTTGAAGTTTACTTTATAATTTTTTTCTCAGAGTATTTGAAGCTCACTAAAGGCTTTTAGAACCCTGTATATTGGCACTAATACAGCTAACTTACTCAGCTTCCATTTCTTTTATCAAATTTCTTGAAAGCATAGAGGGTTTGGGGAACATGTTTAAAAATTGAAACAACCTGTTAATTACATATTTATCTCTTTTCCTGAGACATTTAGAGATATTTCCTAGACATTTTAAGGCATATTTCTTTGCTTTTTTTCTAAGGTATTTTTGTTTTTAATTCTTTTGGCTTTTTCAAATTCTGCTTTCTACTTATCTTCTTGGGGGTCCTGATTTTTTTTTTTAAATAAATGAGAGATCATGTAAAGAATGCTATTAAATCACAGCTTTTCTTAATATCAACTATTAACAGATTAAAGTAATTGAATTTTAAAATTATAAATACATGTATTAGAGAAGCAAGAGTAAACAATGTAATGAAATGAGAATTTCTGTCTTTTCTCTCTCTACAAGCATCACCTATGCCTTAAAAAAAACACCATTTACTGATTTTCCTATTTATAATTTGGAGATTATGATTGTTTAGGAACTTTGATAGAAGAAGTTCTCTAAAAAACGTATGTTAAAAGGGCAAAGTTTGCTTAGAAAACTAGAAACAAAGGTAATATTACAAGATGACTTTAACTTTTTACCTTATATACTTTTGTATTATCTGAATTTTTAACAAGATACATGAATTACTTATAATAGGAAAATACTTCCAGTAAATAAAGTTTTTTATTAATTAGTTTTGAAGTAACTATAGATTCATGGGAAATTGCTAAAAAAAATGTGTACAAGAAGGTCCCTTGTAATTTTCACCTAGTTTCAGGGTTTAATAAAACCTTTTCTATTGCTGTCCTTTTTGTACCCTGGTTGCATGCCCTTTATAAATAGCAATTGTTTGTTTTAATTAATATTATACATTTATGATTATAGTATATAAAGTAGAAATTTTAATAAAATAAATTTAAAATTAGAGATAGGAAGTGAGTAGAGAGAGGTATGGATTTTGATAAAAGCTGAAGGATAATAAATAAAAATTAAATCATACATATTTAGAGTCTGGATTCATTATAAATTAAAAGTCCTGATAGCTAACCTCATCTCTGGTCTGTTTTTCCGTTGTTGTCCCCCATGGGCATAGCAATGCAGAGTCTGCTGTGGGGGTAAGTGGCCCTGTGGAGCAGTGGGTGTGCCAGACCAAGAGGGAGTCCGGGATGCAGACTTTGTTCTTTATGTTGGTGCTCTGGCCACTGAGAGGTGCAGCCATGAAAACATCATCTCTTATGCAGCCTATTGTCAGCAGGAAGCAAAAATGGACAGGTAAACTTTCCCCTGAGACTTATTTCCCAAGATCTAAAATAAGAACTCTTAAAACATATTCTAAGTGTTGAGAGTACAAGAAGTTTGCATTTGCGAGATTACCTCCAGTAGTAAGAAATGGCGTACTGCCTGGATTGGGGTGTGGTGGGGGAACCAGGTTATACAACTGCTATGCATATGGTAGTATAAGTACCAATTCCAAAGGAAAAGTCTACTGTCAATAGAATTTTCTTTGAAAGTGATGACACCTCTCTAAGGAAACAATTTGAACTTTAATTTTAGCACTTCTGTGCTGAACTGTAAGATGTTCAAAATAACTGTTCATCTAATTGTCATATCATTATGTCCTTCACTTAGCTTAATTGTCTCTAAAAAATTTAGAGTCCCAGAACTTCCCTGGCGGTCCAGTGGTTAAGTCTCCACACTTCCATTGCAGGAGGAGCCACTTCAGTCCCTGGTTGGACTAAGATCCCACATGTTGCTTGGCCAAAAAAAAAAAAAAAAAAAGGACTCTTTTTTTTTTTTTTTTTTTTTTTTTTTGGCGTACGCGGGCCTCTCACTGTTGTGGCCTCTCCCGTTGCGGAGCACAGGCTCCGGACACGCAGGCTCAGCGGCCATGGCTCATGGGCCTAGCCGCTCCCTCTTTTTTATTTAAAAAATATTACAAAAATTTTTTCTCAGTGAAGCAGCCTTGAAATAAAGTTGTTATGCATACAGAAGATTGCCTGTTACACACCAGACAAATCAGTTAAAGGCAGTAGAAACTGGTATGTCTCAGTATAGTTTGTATGTGACATTCTCAAATCTAGGAGAGTTAAAGTGACCACATTCAATGATCCAGTGAATGTAAGGACTGTTGCTGAGTTCCTGAACATTCATCTACCTATCAAAATACTAGCTGACTTTAAAGAGCTGTTTCAGTTCTATTGATAGCTAATTAATTTAAGGAAAAAATGAAATTATTAGTAGGACCAAGTATCCAATACAAAGGAAACACTAATATATGCTTCAGAATTATACTGTCAATACTGAAGGTGTTAAGGAGGTCAAAATCAGCATCATGGATTATGAAAGCAGTCTGTTAGCATGTTACTATATAATTATTGATCCATGAAGTAAACTCAAAAATCTTTAGCTTCTGAATGTTGAGAATGCATCGAGTCAAATATTTAATATATTACTGAAGAAGGAAGTGCTATATGGTTTTGAAGATGTATATGTACTATTGTTTAGTAAAAAGGATATATGTATTTAATAGATTGTTCCTTTTTTCCTGAGAAGCTGTCATTAAATTTATGAAATTTTATAATTACTGGTGTCTCAATATCAAGGAAATATGGTATTTGAAGTGCTAAATGAATGACAAGTTACTTGATAAAATGAGATACTTCTTAAAGTAGGTGTCTTTGAGAAATATACCTTCATAATAGCAGTGCTGTAAAATCATGGCTCTTTATCTTAATTTGACCTAAACCATATGGATTGTGCACACACACAATCTCATTTTTAATATACTGTTGAGTGTCAGAAGAACATTGCAAAACAGTGTACATAATACGATTTCATACTTGTTTTAAAAATCTGTGTATGGGGCTTCCCTGGTGGCACAGTGGTTGAGAGTCCGCCTGCTGATGCAGGGGACACGGGTTCATGCCCCGGTCCGGGAGGATCCCACATGCCGCGGAGCAGCTGGGCCCTTGAGCCATGGCAGCTGAGCCTGTGCGTCCCGAGCCTGTGCTCTGCAATGGGAGAGGCCACAGCAGTGAGAGGCCCGCGTACCGCAAAAAACAAAAAAAAAACAAACAAAAATTCTGTGTATGGACTTGAATGTGCTAAGGTAAAAGTCAAAAATAATTAGGATTACCCACTATCCGAATTTTCTCGGGAGTACCCTTGGTTTAGCCCTGAAAGTCCCATATCTCGGGAAATCCCTCAGTCCTAGGCAAACCAGGATGGCTGGTCACTCTAAAAAATAAAGCACCCCAATTGTTGATAGCAGTTACCTGTGATAGTGGAATTTAGTGGTGGTAGTTTGTAAAATAGGGAATTTTTACTTTTTTCTTCATACATTTCTATATGTTTGGATATATAGCTTTTTCCAATGAGCTTTAATTACTTTTTTAAACAAAAGACATGTTAAAGTGAACCTTATGTATTAGGAACAGAATGGCTTCCCTGGGGAAGTAGGGAGAGGGATATAAAATCCCATGCTGAGATGGGTCTGGATTAGTTCAGCTCCTTTCAGCATCTGATAATACTGAAGGTACTTAAAGTATCTAATTGTCTTTTGGGGAGAGAATCCAACATAGGAGTTATCACACAGATGAGAATCCCATAGCCCAGAGATGCATCTCACTTTCTTTTCACTGCTATTATATTTCTTTAAGGCACTTGAACATTTGGTTCACTTTAGGTGTGAATGACTAGCTGAAAGAATAAATGTTCCTCGTGTCAGTGAATCTGAAGCTACTCATGTATGTATTCTCATACATGGGGAAAATTTTGATTGCTTATGAGGAGAATGTTGATGTTAGAAGAGCAATATCTTAAGTTGTTCTTTTTGAATCTTTTTAGTAGAAGTGAAACTTTCCTTCAAAACTGCTATATTGCGTTAATTCATTCCATAAATATTTGAGTGCTTAATATGTTGCCAGCAGACTAGGTGAACAAAATAGACACGTGTACCTGTCTCATGGAACTTACAAATTACAGAGGGAGTCAGATGTTAGTTAAATACTGATACAAATAGACATGTGACTTCAAATATGATAAATACTTTGTAGAAAAAGACAGGGTGTTGCAACATAAAAGAGAACAAAAGCGGGAAACATAATTTAGATCACTGGGCAAAAAAGGCCTCTTTGAAAAAGTGAAACTTTAGATATAACCTGAAAATCGATAGGCTTCAGCCAAATAAAGAGCTGGAGAAAGAGCTTATGTTAGGAAAATGCTGTGTCTACCTGTTGCTCTTAGAAGCCACTCCAGTGGAAACTGTGCTTGAGGATGAGAGCTTTAGGGGATGCATTGGAGGGAGAAGTAGACAGGGCTGTTTCATTCTAAATGCAGTAGGGGGCTTCCCTGGTGGCTCAGTGGTTGTGAGTCCGCCTGCCGATGCAGGGGACGCGGGTTCGTGCCCCGGTCCGGGAAGATCCCACATGCCGCGGAGCGGCTGGGCCCATGAGCCATGGCCACTGAGCCTGTGCGTCCGGAGCCTGTGCTCCGCGGCGGGAGAGGCCACAGTGGTGAGAGGCCCACGTACTGTGGAAAAAATAAAAAAATAATAAATGCAGTAGGAAGTTCCTGACAGGGTTTAAGCCTGATAGTGACGTTTATTTTATATCTTAGAGGTCACTGTGGCAATATTTTGGTAAGTGAATTATACTCATACTTTTCTAAGTGCAAGTCTGTTGTTTTCAAGTATGAAGAAAGTGCACTGTATGTTTTTTTAACTAAATAAGGCAAATGTTACTCTGTAAATAGGCCATCACCATTTGGGGAGGTTTGTGGTATTTCTATGGTAAAATGTTGAGGTAGTGTTGGGAGAAATACCTTGGGGTTCCTTACTGTTTGTCACAGCTTTTGAAAGGCAGGTGGGTGCGTGGTGAAACTGATTGAATTACTGTGGGTCCTCGTGAGCTCTTGGACTCTCAAGTTCTAGGCTCAGAAAGAGATATAGAATTCTGTAGATTCTAGAAGGTATAGAATACTGTATGAAAGAAGATAATAGGAAGATAAAAAACTTTATGTTGGGCTTCCCTGGTGGCAGTGGTTAAGAATCCACCTGCCAATGCAGGGGACATGGGTTCAAGCCCTGGTCCGGGAAGATCCCACATGCCGCAGAGCGACTAAACTCATGCGCCACAACTACTGAGCCTGCGCTCTAGAGCCCACGAGCCACAACTACTGAAGCCCGCGTGCCTAGAGCCCGTGCTCTGCAACAAGAGAAGCCACCGCAGTGAGAAGCCTGCGCACCGCAGCGAAGAGTAACCCCCGCTCACGACACTAGAAGAAAGCCCATGTGCAGCAACAAAGACCCAACACAGCCAAAAATAAATAAAATTTAAAAAAATTATGTTAATGAAGGCATTATTGGGACAGGAGAAAGGGAATAGTGAAATGGAAATCAGAAGGTTCAGCAACTTGCAGCAACCTGAATGATTTGCTTATTGTCCTCTTTTGTACCTACTTTTCCTCTCTACCTACTTGTCTGTCCCTGTGCCTATATATATAGTGAAATGCTGAAGTCAGAAATGAATTTTGCAAGAAAAATAGTGTTATAATTAAAATTTTTTAGTTCATTCCCTTTTTTGGTACATATTGACATACTTTACAAATTCACACTGAAGTATAATTAACTGACTCTATCCTCTTGAGGGAACAGCTGCTGATTAGCAATGTCATAGGAGAACACAGGTATATGTCTGGAAAGTAAAAGACAGTGAAAGTTAGATGTTATGTTGTAAAATGACATTTGATATTTCACAAAGATTTTTCTGACCTTGATCAGTTTTTGATAGAAAAATATAGGTTAATAAGTATAATACATATTGTCCTGGAATATAATTACAAATTTAATGTCTGTTTTAACAGGCCAATTGCAGGATATGCTAACCTGTGTCCAAATATGATCTCTACCCAGCCTCAGGAGTTTGTTGGGATGCTGTCTACAGTGAAACATGAGATTATTCATGCCCTGGTAAATTTTGCTGTTAACTATTGTTCTCTCCTTCATGCCTTGATTTTCTGATTATACTCTCATTTTGATGTATATGTTAAAATTTAAGATTTTGTGGCTTCTTAGATCGTGTTCAGTAAAACCTAGTTGAATAGACCTCTGCCAGTAGACAATTTTTAATGATTAGGATAGCAGCTCGGTTGACTTATACTACCTAAAATAATGAAACAAGTAAATCTATTGGGCAAATAGGAGTTTTGAAAAAATGATTAAGCTTCTTAAGAAGAAACTTAGTAATTAAAAAAAAATTCACTTTCATCTAAAATGATAGCTGATATGTTAATTATAGATCTTTCTTATCTCTTACAGAGATCTCATTTCTAAAAGTGTTCTTGGTCTATTTAGACTTTCTGAATTTTATATATATTAACTGATTCAGAACTTTGCTTTTCCCCAATTGGTCCAAAGTAGTAAACTTTTACAGTATGTCTGGGGAATTAAATAAAGTTGCCTAAAACCTAGGAAATGTCCTCCTGATGTCATTCATGTGTTTAGAAAATAGATGGGAGTAAAATGCAGTGATTAAGAGAGAGAATGGGACTTCCCTGGTGGTGCAGTGGTTAAGAATCTGCCTGCCAGTGCAGGGGGCACAGGTTCAATCCCTGGTCTGGGAAGATCCCACATGCCACGGAGCAACTAAGCCTGTGCACCACAACTACTTAGCCTGTGCCCTAGAGCCCGCGAGCCACAACTATTGAGCCCACATGCCACAACTACTGAAGCCCACGTGCCTAGAGCAGGTGCTCCACAACAAGATAAGCCACCGCAATGAGAAGCCTGCACACCCCAACGAAGAGTAGCCCCCGCTCACCGCAACTAGAGAAAGCCCTCATGCAGCAACGAAGACCCAACGCAGCCAAAAATAAATAAATAAATTTATAAAAAACAAAAATTTTTTTAAAATGGTAGCACCCACTATAGAGTACATTATTAAAAAAAGAGAGAGGGAGAGAATGGATCACGCAGATCTAGGTGTGAATCTCCTTAGCTTTACTGCTAAAAATCTTTGGGATCTATTACAAATTATTTAGCCTTTGTAAGCCTCTGTTTCATCTATAAAATGAATATAGTAGTACATACTACAATGGATTTTTTTCTTGAAGATTAAATAAGACGAAACATAAATGGCTTAGCACCATGCTCTACATAGTAAGGTATAATAAAATTAGTGACTATCATTTATTAGTCTTATTTCATGAGCTATTATGTATGACCTCAGTCTTTAAATCAGCAAATACCTTGGATAATTCAGTGAAACTCTAGTGTATCCAGATAGCACTTCTGGTCTTCAAGTAAGGAGATTCTAAAATGAATCATCTCTTTTCCTTTTATTAAAAAAGTAAGTTAAACCTGCTATTGTGATGAAAGATAAGCATCATTCTAAGTAACATTTTAAGCTTTAAGCTCCAAAAACAATAGATACTTGATGTTGAGAGAACCAGAAAAAAACAGCAGGTTTTAAGTCTAGTATATAAGTGAACATGAATGCAGAGGTCCCAGATATGAGGTAAATTAGGTTATGAACAGGCAGGTCACAAAAGAAAAGGTCCAATTGGCCAAGAAGTATATGAGAACATACTCAGATTTACTTTAGCAATCAGGGAATCTCAAATTAAAGTCAGACACCATTGAATATAAAAACATGTGTGAGAGTTACTATGTACATTGACTTTAAGGTAGTGATTACCCCTGGGAAAAGTGGGAAGAGAAAGGGTGAAGGTAATGGGCCTTCAACGGTATTTATTCTGCAGTGTTTTATTTCTTAAAAAAAAGTCTGAAGAAGATCTGGCAAAACGAATATCTTAAATCCTCTTAAGGAGTATACCTAAGTTTCTATTAGATTTTTAAACTTTTTTGTGTATTTGAATTATTTAAAAAATTGTAAAAACCTAGGAAATTTAAAATATTAGTTTGTCTCAAAAACCATCCTGGAGGATGCTAAGAATTAAATGTTTAACAAATACACTTATTCCCTATAAAGTTATATATTGCTCTAGCTATCAAATACAGTCATTCCTGGTTCTTTCAATACCAGATAAGCCTTCTGAAATGTGAGTGCTTAGAAAAATTTTCAAATTGATATTGTGGAAAAAAATGTGTATTTAGAATATTATGAAAGATGAGGCACAGCATACTATTTTAAGCTTTATATAACTTCAGTGAATTGTATATTAAAAACTGTTTAGATTTTCTTACCTGACTCCATTAAATGTTCTTTGCATCTTCAGAGATTAAAAAAGAAGAAATGTAGGAATAAAAGAATACTCTGGATTCCATTAATCATTTTGGCAAGCCTTGAATGACACAGGTCACAGTTATGTAAGCAAAGACATTTGCCAAAGAATTAAGTGATCATTTGTGATTGTTAGTTATTTGGATATAAACTATAGCATAGTCCCAGTGTATAAAACATGCTTAAGGGCTTCCCTGGTGGCACAGTGGTTGAGAGTCCGCCTGCCGATGCAGGGGACATGGGTTCGTGCCCCATCCGGGAAGATCCCACATGCCGCGGAGCTGCTGGGCCCCTGAGCCATGGCCGCTGAGCCTGCGCATCCGGAGCCTGTGCTCAGCAGCGGGAGAGGCCACGACAGTGAGAGGCCCGTGTACCGCAAAAAAAAAAGGAAAGAAAAAAAAACCATACTTAAATTAGTAGTTACAAAAGCACTTTGTTTTAGTTATTAGGTTAGGAAAGAAAGTAAGAAAAGAAATCTCACTAATGAAATAGGAGATATCAAATGTCAGTAATTTTTTTTTTTGCCCATTTTCTCATCTTATTTGGGAGAGGGGATAGAGAATGGGAATTTGAATACCTTTATGTGAAGTAGCTACTATCTTATTAAAATTGAAGACTTCTTTAAAATACTGTCTAAAAATGTGATTATAAACACACAAATTCACATTGTAAAAAACTTTTAGAAATACAGATGATTTTACACATTACTCTACCACCAAAAGAACCACAGCTAACATTTCGATATATGTTTCCAATCTTTTTTCCGAAGTATACACCCCCGCACATAAACACACATTTATAGTCTTTTTTATTTTAGATATAGATATATATTAAATATGGACTTTGGTATCAAAGACTTTGAATTTTTATGAGTGATCTTACTAGCACACCCCCCTGCTCTAAACTGTATTGTTAATTGTTGTTAATAGTAACATTTCCCTGGTTGCAATTGTAGAGTTTGTTAGTAAGTTCATGTGAAGAGGACCAACTATTATAAACACGTCTTTAAACAAATAAATGCATTGTCTATACCAACCAAAGAATGTCTTTGTTACTATTACTTTTGGTTTCCTCACTTAGAATTATCTCAAGTAATTGAAATTTAAAATTCATAATATGAAACACTTAATTTCAGTCCAATTCCAGTATATGGCAAGTTCCTGTAGAAATATTGGCCTGACACTTTTATGTGGTTGTATCAGTGTTCTCTTTTGATAGTGGCATGTTGTGATATCTATAGTCAGATTTGATATTTTTCACTGTAAGACATTTTGAACTTTTTCTTACAGGGTTTCTCTGCTGGGCTATTTGCATTCTACCATGATAAAGATGGAAATCCTCTAACTTCAAGATTTGCAGATGGTCTCCCACCTTTTAACTATAGGTATTTGGTTTTTTTTGTTCTTGTTCTTCTCTTTTAGGAGAGTGCTAAGACTAGCAGCTGAGAATCATAGCATGTTAAGTTCCATAAATAATAGTGGCTTTATGGTTAGCCTAAGAAGATTGTATGTCCTATCTTATTAAAACAAGATAGGATATAAGGGTGGGATGAATTGGGAGATTAGGATTGACATGTATACACTACCATGTGTAAAATAGCTAGCTAGTGGGAACCTGCTGTATAGCACAGGGAGGTCAGCTTAGTGCTCTGTGATGACCTAGATGGATGGGATGGGGGTGCAGGGTGGGAGGGAGGTCCAAGAGGGATGGGATATATGTATACACATAGCTGATTCACTTCATTGTACAGCAGAAACTAACACAACATTATAAAACAATTATACTCCAATAAAAAAAAAGAGTTCATTTAGCTTCACCTTTTCATTTTACAGATGAAACAATTGAGATGGAGAAAACTTAAGTGATTTATCCAAAGAACCAGGACTCTTTGCCAGGCAGAGCTCTTTTCCACAACTCTGTAGCTTGTATTACTTTATAGGAGAGTCAGGCCATGGGAAAATATGGGTTGGTTATAGTTTGGTTTTTTAATAATTATTGCCTGTACATGGCAATATTTACATGTTAACTGGTATTTTATTTAGCTCATCATATTAACAGTGACCTAGAGGTTCAGGACCTAAAAGAAATAATACCAAGAATTACTAAAAAAAATTATCAAGAATTTTATATAGAATATCAGTCACAGAACTATAACCATTTGCATGCATTTATATAAAAAATAAATCTCTAAATTAAGAGCACATGTCCACAAAAAGACATGAAAATGAATGTTCATGGCAGTTTTGTTATTAATAAACAAAAAATGGAAACCACCCAAAGGTCCATCAATAGAAGAATGGATAAATAAATCGTGATATATTCCTATAACCAAAAACTACAAGGCACTAAAAAGAACACATTATTGCTGCATGCAGTAAAGTGTATGAATATCACAGTTACAAGTTTCAATAAAAGAAGTCGTAGTCCAGGGACTTCCCTGGTGGCGCGGTGGTTAAGAATCCACCTGCATGGGCTTCCCTGGTGGTGCAGTGGTTGAGAGTCCGCCTGCCGATGCAGGGGACACGGGTTCGTGCCCCAGTACGGGAAGATCCCACATGCCGCGGAGCGGCTAGACCCGTGAGCCATGGCCGCTGAGCCTGCGCGTCCGGAGCCTGTGCTCCGCAGCGGGAGAGGCCACAACAGTGAAAGACCCGCGTACCGCAAAAAAAAAAAAAAAGAGAGAATCCACCTGCTAATGCAGGGGACACAGGTTCGATCCCTGGTCTGGGAAGATCCCTCATGCTGCAGAGCAACTAAGCCAGTGTGCCACAACTACTGAGCCTGTGCTCTAAAGCCCGTGAGCCACAACTACTGAGCCCGTGTGCCACAACTACTGAAGCCCACGCACCTAGAGCCCGTGCTCCACAACAAGAGAAGCCACCACAGTGAGAAGCCTGCGCACCGCAATGACGAGTAGCCCCCACTCGTAGCAACTGGAGAAAGCCCGTGCACAGCAACAAAGACCCAACGCAGCCAAAAAAAAAAAAAAAAAGTCATAGTTCAGTTGTATGGAGTTTAAAAACAGTCAACGGTAAAAGACAGATTAGTAGTTTTACTTGAAGTCGCAGGCTATTAAATGCCATACAAGTTGAACAGATTGAGAGGGGGCATAAAGAAACCTTCTCGGGGTGCTGACACTCTTTCATCTCTTTATCAGAGTAGTGGTATATGGATGTAGAATACAAAATTAATTCTCACACAAAGATCTCCATTTAGGTAGCTAGAAGTAAATATTAAAACAGATAGTACTTTATTCATCATAGTATTTTTTTAGAGTACATGTGAAGAAACAATTCTAATGTAGAAATACATGTTTTACTTCCTAGATTGTGTTCGTTTGGTGGTATGGGAGAAGTCTGGTCTTTCCTAAGAATTGTGGTCTTTATGGGAAACACATAAATAGTGAGATAGGCAACATCTACACAGTGATGTAGGTAAGGAGGAGAGAGATTACTACACACAAGAACCATTGTTAAGCTGATAATTTGCAGTGCTTTCTTACATTCGGGATATTCCTCAAAAGCAGGAAGTCTTACAGTATAAATGGACATAATATAATAATATGAAATTCAGGTGTTAGACATAGAAAGAGTCGGATTTGGCCCTAACCTATTTATTTGGAGAAACCATTAATCTTGAAATGTGAATGATGAAGAGGATATTGGAGTTATTAATGAGGTAAAAACTGATTATTTTCTTGTTGGCTTTGTTCACTATTTATGTTTAAACATTGCCTTGCCACGGAAAAAGGAAAGGAATTAATAATCTTTCTAAGGCATGGGCATAAAAGGCATTTAATCCTTTTACGTTCAACCTATTTGTATCCTTGACTCTGAACCGTGTCTCTTGTAGACATAGTTGGATCATGTTTTTTTTTAATGCATTCTGCCAGTCAACCCCCTTCTGTTCCCTCTGGCTTCCAGATTGCTGGTTTTCACCATGATTGTGGGCTGTTGGTTTTCAAAGCTGCCACAAAGCTGGAGAGAGGGCATGGGAAAACGCCACAAAGCTTGCTGTTCTTACTGAGATTCATCCATTTTTCTTAAAGAAGTGCTTCCTGGATTACTACAAGCCTTTGGTTAATTTCCAGAGTTCTGAAAAAGTTCATTTGGCCAATTTTGATACTTTCCCCATTGCTTTCACAAAGTTCAGGGGTCCTTACTCTGCCGTTTTTACTGACATTTGTCTGGAATTTATTTCTGTATATGGAGTAAAATAGGGATTTAACTTTGTTTTTCCTAGTAGGATAAACAGTTTTACAGCACAGTTATTAAGTAAATTATGCTTTCCCACTAAATTAAAATGTCACCTTTTGTTAAGTTTTGTTATGTGCAGTACTAGGATATGTCTCTAGACATGCTTTTGTTTTATCCAGTAAATTTGTTAAGAGGAAGTAATTCATTGTCATCTTAGCCAAAAATTAGCTATTTGAATTTGAGCAAGTTACTTCATCTCTCTAAGCTTGTCTCTTTACCTGCAAAATAGTGATGATAATCTCATAAAGTTATTGAAAAGATTAAATTAGAAAATGCTATCAAGTCTTTGCTTGCACTTGGTGTATAGTAAGCTCAAATATTTTAATTTCATATTGATATTCATAAACACTTTTACACTTAAAGTGGTGGTGAATTTGCAAAAAGGACTGTCTTTTTATTCTTTAATTGCAGTCTTGGATTATATCAATGGAGTGATAAAGTAGTTCGAAAAGTGGAGAGATTGTGGGATATTCGAGATAATAAGAGAGTTCCTCACACTGTGTATCTTCTAGTAACACCTCGTGTTGTTGTGAGTATCACTGAACTTCATGTCTCATGAGCCATCTGCTCTTTTCGTTCATTATGGTCCCTTCTTTACTAATCATTATTGTTTAAGATCTAATGATTAAATTTCAAAGCCTGTAGTAGGAAACATAATATAAAGGCAGTACAGTAAAGCTACAGGCCAAGCACAATCTGAGGAAACAGAAATTTGGCGATGACTCTTATGGCTGCATTCTACCCACTGCTTTAAGTTGTGATACCAGTGGTCTGTTGTGATACCTCTTAGGATCCCTGGTACTACATGCATAATTGCTGGTCGTTTCATTTGGAGTCTGTTTTAGTCAGGGTTCTCCAGAAAAACAGAAGCAACAGGATGTGTTGAGAGAGAAAAAGATAAAGAAATTTATTTTAAGTAATTGGCTGGTCCAAAATCTGATGAGGTGGGCTGACAACCTGAAGACTCAGGGAACAGTTGTAGTTTGAGTCCAGAAGAAGTCAGCTGGCAAAATTCCTTCTTGCTCAGGGGTAAAGTCAGCCTTTGTTCTATGAAGGCCTTCAACTGAGTGGCCCATTTATGTTACAGAGTGATCGGCTTTACTTAAAGCCCACTAATTTAAATGTTAATCTCATCCAAAAACACCTTCACAGAAACATTCAGAATAATGTTTGATCAGCTATCTGTGGCCCAGCCAAGTTGACACATAAAATTAATCATCACACCCTCTTGTTTAATGACAGAAACCTATTCTCCCTTCTCCCCCTTCCTTGACTACACACAGCTCCTTCTGACCTCTGAACTTTTGCACTGCTCTTGGGATATTTCCCATCCCTGGAAATCTCTAACTGAAGGACAGACGAAACCAAATGAACAAAATTGTTTTCTAATGAACAACTTATTTTTCTTACAAAAACTATATCCATAATAAGAGCAGTTTATACCTGCATTAAAATCATTGTTGACATAACAGTTGCAAATGGCAATCATACCAGTCTATAACTTTTTTGAAATACATGACTTAAAGCCAAAATCTTCAAATAGAGGAAAAAATATTAAGAGAAATAGTAGTTCAATAGCAAAGAAAAGTGTGACAGTATCAAAATATTTAATTATATTAAAAACTATATTTTTAGGGCTTCCCTGGTGGCGCAGTGATTGAGAGTCCGCCTGCCAATGCAGGGGACATGGGTTCGTGCCCCGGTCTGGGAAGATCCCACATGCCGTGGAGTGGCTGGGCCCGTGAGCCCTGGCCGCTGAGCCTGCGTGTCCGGAGCCTATGCTCTGCAACAGGAGAGGCCACAACAGTGAGAGGCCCGCGTACCGCAAAAAACAAAAACAAACAAAAAAAAAACTATATTTTTAAAAGACATTCTCTCTTCTCACCAAAGTAATTCTTTAATGACTACTTTATTATATCCAGTGTGGTAAGGAGTTTGCCGTTATGTTGTACTTTTGTAGGGTTTATTTATTTATTTTTTTCTGATTATTAGGATGAAGCACGAAAACATTTTAACTGTCCAATTCTGGAGGGAATGGAACTTGAAAATCAAGGTGGTATGGGCACTGAGCTCAACCATTGGGAAAAGCGATTATTAGAGGTCAGTTTATTTTAGAATTTTACTAGACATATTTTTTCTTTAATAAAAGAATTCGTACTCAACTTATTCAAACATATAATAGGTTATAAAGTAAAAAAAATTAAAAAGTCCCTTTCCCCTTTAGCTTTCCAGATCCACTTTCCAGATGTAATCACTATTTAAGTTTTTTAAATATCCTTCCAGAAATGTTAGATAGATAGACAGAAACACTGACACACAGTTTTTTTTTAATAGGTTCATACATTTATGCAACTTTTTTCATTTAACAATATATCTTAGACATCTTTCCAAGGCAGTATAAGTGCTTCTGCTATCATACAATGTATGCTTTCCTAAGGAACCTCTTTCTTCAAAATCGAACACTAAAAGTAACAAGGATTGTAGGAAACACAAATACCAGGTTATTAACAAAAGCAATAAGTCATAATAAAAGTACTAGCTCAGTCTGAAAAGACATCATATTTCCAATAAATAAACTCCTGTATTTACTCTAGTATTTCTTTACCTTAAACAGTAGCAAAAGGCAATGGTAGATAGATGGGAGACTATAAATCTGAATAATGGGGACAAGAGTAAAATGTACAAAGGTAAGAGAACAATGCAACAAACACTTCGAAGACAAAGCCTCTGGCCATACTGAGCCAGTTGGAAGAACATGGAGTGAATGAGCATCATACACAGCACAGCACTCCTCTGTTGCTGTGTTCTGCTCTCTTAGTGTATTTTGGTTTTTTGTTTGTTTTTTAATTTTTATTTTATATTGGAACATAGTTGATTAACAATGTTGTATTAGTTTCAGGTGTACAGCAAAGTGATTAATTTAGCTGCTATTGCTCCATTGCACAAAACATTAAAATCCAGAGAGGAATCATTATGAACCAACATGATTCCATCTTATACTGATGTCATTCCCTTATTTACTAGTCTCACATGAGCTCATTTACATTACAAAAATACATGCATTAGTAGAATAGACTGTATACATGGATCTACTTATTTTTAAACAGCTACATAATATTATATGAATGTAAAAACAGTCCTTTTTAATGAATAATTATGTTTTATATTTTTTGTCTTAAAAATGTTGTAATGAGCAATTTATTTATATCTTCAGTGCCTTACAGGAGTGGCATTCCAGTAGGTGTTCTTTGGTTCAACTAAACAGTCAGTCAAACCTATAAGACCTAAACAGGTCACATTCAAAAACCATTAGAAGGATACAAGAAAGAAAGTACAGCATGCCAGCATGTCAGAGTCAGGCATTTCTCTAGTGCTCTACACAGTAGTCTAACGGCTGTCATCCATGCCTCTCTCCCTCTCCCTCCAGCTCAAATACCATAAGCACAAGACCATAATAGAGGGGTGCAAGAACCAGCCTGGCTTAGAAGTACCATGTCCCAAATAAGAACCAATATCTTTTTTTAACAATTTCATAGACATAACTTCCAGATGCCTGTAAGGGACATACCCATAAGAATCACTGCACACAGAGAAGTCCAAAACTGTGGTTTACCAACAGGTATTCATGTTCATTTATAGTAATCCCAAGTCTAGAGGCATAACAGGTGGTGTTTTTTCCTTAAGTCCCGTTGCCTAGTAACACAGTTGACATTCCACCCTTATTAGGTTTCCAGGGGAGCAGAACTAGAAAGTTAATGCAAGATCAGATTTGTTTATATAGAAAAAGGAAGGATAAATCCCTGGAAATGGAATTTCTGGGTCAAAGGGTGTATATGTGTGTATGGGTATGTGTGTGTGTGTATTTTTTTTTTAGACATCTGTTTAAATAATTAAATAGTTGCAGGTTACATACACCATGATCCAAGTTAGCAAAATTATGAAAAGAGTGAAATTAATGCTTGTGCTGACTGTTCTTATCTAGGTGACCACAAAGTAACAGTGATAAAAACTTACGGAAGACACGTACACTTATTTCTCACATGGGAATAAGTTTATTTTCCTTAAGCAGTTTTCTCAAGTGATTCCCTTTAGAAAGCTGTAGATTGTCCAGAAATGAAAATTTACTTAGTTTTCAATAGAAAACTTGAGAGTAGTCATTTTATTAGTTTCATTAACTGCTGCCTTTCCTCTGAAATCAACTTTGTGTCCTTGAACTATTTTTTTTAAAAGATGATATTAAAGTACTTGAGATGGCCATCCAGTGTTCAACATAAAGATTAGCAGAATACGGGAATTCCCTGGAGTCCAGTGGTTAGGACTCCATGCTTTCGCTGCTGATCAAATCATGGGTTTGATCCCTGGTCTGGGAACTTAGATCCTGCAAGCCGTACAGGCGCCCCCCTGCCCAAAAAAAGGAATAATCAGAGCTTCCCAAAGATAGAATATGCTTCCTTGAGAGACAGTGAAGTCCTTACCATTAGGTGACCTCCTGGTAGGAATTTTATTATACAAATTAAGACACTGGAAAAAAAAAAAAAAGACATTGGGTAGTTAGTAGACCTTGATATTTTGGTTCCCTCAGGCAACTCCTTTGATCCTATGATTCTGTGATACTTGTTTTGCATATTAATATGTGATCGCAAAGTATAGAAAGTTGGTTATAAAAGCATTTTCTTTGTAATTCAGGCAAGTATTCCATTCCCCACTCCATTATCTGGGCATCTGTCTCAACCACCCACTTTACTTTGCCTGAATAGTGTAATGTTTTTACAGTATTTCTGTTTCCATATATTTATCTTCATTTTTATCACAGAGTTCTAAATGCTAGTTATCTATCATTACAGGGAAATTGTATACACTATAGACATTTGAGGCAGAAAGTAGATTTTGCTTTAAGCTTCAGTCTTGTCATCTTAAAGACGACTTATGTATTCCACTATTTTAAGTCAATATTTTGTCAGCCCTCACACTTGCAACATTTTAAATATACATCAAAGCACTCACGGAAATTATTGGGACTTGCAAGGAGTCCAGTCTTCTAATTAAAATCTGTTGGTGATTTTCAGAATGAAGCAATGACTGGTTCTCACACCCAGAACCGAGTCCTCTCTCGAATCACTCTGGCGTTAATGGAGGACACTGGGTAAGACAGCTGTGAGAATTTTATATGAATTGTTTATTAAAATGAAATGAATATTAAGATTACTATTAAGATGAAATAAACATTAGCTTAAGAAAATACTGACATTTTACACTGAAGTAAAATGTACCTATTTTTAAAATTTTGTGCAGTTAGCTATCCATTACCTGTACCACCTCCATTCATTCATTCAGTAAATGTTTGAGACCCTGAGGTGTATAGTAATGAATAGAAATAAATCCCTGGCATTATGAGATTTTTTAATAAGTAGAGGCCATGCGGATATGAAGGAAAAGCTTACCTAAACAATTTTTTTTAATTGTAAGTGAAATTGGTTTATGTATAGATTCCTGGTTTTTAAGGCAGTAGAACTTTCTTGTAAAGCAATAGAACACCGTTTTTAAATGACTCCGGTGGGAGTCTTTTTCACTGTGGGTTCCTGGGTTTTTTTTTTTAACAAGTCTCAGTTTTTGATAGCTTCCTTGCTTTTTGGTATAGCAGGATGTACTAGGCTGATCTGCACATACCCTGTATCATCCTACATCTGGCATTAGCCAGTCTTCCAAGGAGCACTGGAATGTTCCTTTTGATGGAGAATAGCTTTTAGAAACCACAATCTAGGGACTGTGTTCATTTCTGCTGGGTTGTCATTGCTTCTCATCATTTTCAGTGGACCAAGTAGGGAAATTTTTTTTTTTTTTTTTTTTTTGCAGTATGTGGGCCTCCCACTGTCGTGGCCTCCCCCGCCGCGGGGAACAGGCTCCGGACACGCAGGCTCAACGGCCACGGCTCATGGGCCCAGCCGCTCCGCGGCGTGTGGGATCTTCCCAGACCAGGGCACGAACTCATGTCCCCTGCATCGGCAGGCGGACTCTCAACCACTGCGCCACCAGGGAAGCCCGGGAAATTAGTAGTTTTGAAAAGAAAAAAAAAATGCTGGATTCCTTTTAGTGCCATTATAGCTCTTTCCCATTTATCTCTAAAAAGCAATGGCCAACAAAAGTGGTCCTGCTGCTCTGTTTAACAACCTATTTATAGCCCTTCTGTAAATAATGCTAGTTTCTTTAAGATACCAGTAGGATATAAAAGCACTGTGGAGTGTGTGAGTGACTAGTGAAACCATGGCACTGGTGAATTTTAAAGCATTTCTTCCTTTTTCTGTTGCAAGAGAAAAATGAGCCAGATGTTTCTAAGTATCTGGCAGTAATTTTAAATTGTAGATGTGGAAATTAATTTTCATAAATCCATAAGACTTCAGTGTAGATTAGCTAAGTTTCTTCTCCCAGTAAAAGACATTATCATGTTTCCATCCAGAAACCTGGGAATCATCCTTGACAACTCCCTCTCCCTACCTCTCACATCTAATCAATCATAAATCTTGCTTAATTTTTAGCTCTTCAGTATCCCAGGAGTCTGTCTACTTTTTGGGTCACATTTATCAAGGCCACCATTATCTTTTCCTTGGATTACTATAGTTGCCTTTTTTTAATGTCTCCCTGCATCTCAGGTGGTCCTTTCTACTGCCCAAAGCCCTTCACACATTCTGCAAAATGTTGTTTAGAAGTTTTTTAGGCATGGTGTCTCACACAGTGAGAAATGCATCACGACCAAAGTACACACATACATATATAATGGTTAAGAGTAAAGATGTTGACGAGGGTGCCAAAACCATTTAATGGGGAAAGAATAGTTTTTTCAACAAATGGTGTTGGGACAACTGGATATCCATATACAAAAGAATGAACCCCTACCACACATGATATATAAAAATTAACTCAAAATGGATTGAAGACCTAAATATAAGGCTAAAACTATACAACTCTTAGAAGGAAATATTGCTGTAAATCTTCATGATACTAGATTAGGCAGTGATTTCTTAGATATGACACCAAAAGCACAAGCAACCAAAGAAAAAATAGATAAATTGGACTTCATCAAAATTAAATACTTGTACTTCAAAGGGCACTATCAAGAAAGTGGAAAGAACTCACAAAAGGAGAAAATATTTGCCAATTATCTATCTGATAAGGATCTAGTACCCAGAATATATAAAGAACTCTTACAACTCGAAATAAAAAGACAACTCAATTTAAAAATTGGTGAGGGGGCTTCCCTGGTGGTGCAGTGGTTGAGAGTCCACCTGCCGATGCAGGGGACACGGTTCGTGCCCCGGTCCGGGAAGATCCCACATGCCGTGGAGCGGCTGGGCCCGTGAGCCATGGCCGCTGAGCCTGCGCGTCTGGAGCCTGTGCTCCGCAATGGGAGAGGCCACAACAGTGAGAGGCCCGCGTACAAACAAACAAATAAATAAATAAATAAATAAAATTGGTGAGGGATTTCAATAGATATTTCTCTAAAGATATACAAATGATTAATAAGCACATGAAATGATTCTCAGCATCATTGGGGAAATGCAAATGAAAACCACAGTGCTACTTCACACCCACTAGGATGGCTATAATAAAAAAGACAATGGCAGGGAATTCAGTGGTTAGGACTCCGTGCTTTCACTGCTGAGGGTGCAGGTTCAGACCCTGGTGAGGGAACTGAGATCCTACAAGCCATGCAGCAAGCCCAAAAAAAGAAAAAAAAAAAGACAATGGCAAATATTGATGTGGGAAAATTGGAACCCTCATACATTGCTGATGGGAATATAAAATGATACAGCCACTTTGGAAAATAGTTTGGCATTGATTTACAAAACCAGACATACTCATACCATAGCAACCCAGCAATTATGCTACTTGGTATTTAATCAAACGGATTAAAAACTTATGCCTACAAAAAAACCTCTATACAGAGGTTTATAGCAGCTTTATTCATAATTGCCAAAACGTGGAAGCAACCAAGTTGTCCTTCAATATGTGAATGGATAAATAAATTGTGGTACATCCAGACAATGGAATATTATTCAGAGCTAAAAAGAAATGAGCTGTCGAGCCATAAAAGGACATGAAGGAACCTTAAATGCATATTGCTAAGTGAAAGAAGCCAATCTGAAAAGGCTACATACTGTATGATTCCAACTATATGACATCCTGGAAAAGGCAAAACTATGGAGTGAGTAAAAAGATCAGTGTTTGCCAGGGGTTAAGGGAAAGGAGGGATGAACAAGCAGACCACAGAGGGTTTTAAGGGCAATGAAATTATTCTGTATGATACTTTACAGAATAATGATGGCTACATGTCATTATACATTTGTCCAAACTCATTGAATGTACAACACCAACAGAAAACCCTAATATAAACTATGGATTTTAGGTGATGATGACGTGTCAATGTAGGTTTATTGATTGTAACAAATGTAGCACTCTGTTGCAGTATATTGATAGTAGGGGGAGGGTATGTGTGTTGCAGGGCAGGGGGTGTATGGGAACTCTGTACTGGCCACTCAGTTTTGCTGTGTACCTAAAACTGCTCTAAAAATGTTTTAAAAAAGGAATGAAGTACTAATACATGCTACGAGACGTATGAACCTTGAAAATATTATGCCAAGTGAAAGAAGCCAGACGCAAAGGACCACACTCCATTTCTATGAAAGGTCCACAATACGCTAACCTACAAAGACAGGCAATAGACTAGTGGTTGCCAGGGACTAAGGAGTGACTGCTAATGGGTACATAGTTTTTTTGGGGGTGATGAAAATGTTCTGAAATTAGATCGTGGTAATGGTTGCACAACCTTGTGAATATACTAAAAACATTGAATTGTACACGTTATGAGGGTAAATTTTATGATATGTGAATTATATTTCCTTTTTTTTTAAAAGTTCAAAAACATTGAAGCCAGAACCCTCGATTCAAATCCCAGCTCTGCCATTTACTAGTTGTATCCTTGCCTCAGTTCTTTCCTCTATAAAATAGGGATAAAAAGTGATATCTACCTCATAGAGTTTTATGAGCCTTGAATGAGTTGATACATGTAAACTCCTTAATAGAGTACTTGGCACATTATAAGGGTCAATTAAGTATTAGCTATTACATGTAAAACTGAATCATTCAGGACTGCCCTGGTGGCGCAGTGGTTGAGAATCTGCCTGCCAATGCAGGGGACATGGGTTCAATCCCTGGTCCGGGAAGATCCCACATGCTGCAGAGCAACTAAGCCTGTGCGCCACAACTAGCGCTCTAGAGCTCGTGAGCCACAGCTACTGAGCCCGCAGGCCACAACTACTGAAGCCCGCACGCCACAACTACTGAAGCCCGCACGCCTAGAGCCCGTGCTCCACAACAAGAGAAGCCACTGCCGTGAGAAGTCCTCACACCACGATGAAGAGTAGCCCCCATTCACCACAACTAGAGAAAGCCCACGGGTAGCAAGAAAGACCCAGTGCAGCCCAAAATTAATTAATTAAAAACAACGAAAACTGAATCATTCAAAGTTTCACGAAACAATATTTACCCTTACTATCTACAATGTAGTCCTCTTTTCTATTGATATTATTTTTTAATCTTTTATTTTAATATGTAATTTTTTTTACAGATGTATTCTATTGATTTTAAAAGAGAGAGAGAAAGAAACGTTGATTAAGATCCACTAAATTGATTTCACAACCCACTAATGCCACCAAGAAATCTTGTTTCTAATTGCTCCCTCAGCTAACTTGTGCTCACCCTTCTAGGTTTAGCTTAAAGTTGCTTCCTCAGAAAAACCTTTCCTAATTCCCCAGACTAGCTTAGGTTTCCCTATCAATGTGCTCCTATTATCACCTTGTACTTAGCCCCTGTCCTACTTATCACACTTGTAATTTTCTTTTTGGTATCTGCCTTCCCCACTAGATTATATTGTTCACAAGGGCAGAAAGTGTTTATTCACTACTGTAGCCTTAGCTACACTTAGCAAAGTGCCTAGCACATAAGAAGTGCTTAATAACTGTTGACTAATAGTACAGGAAGAACTGCAAAGAAAACATGAAGGAGGTTTCAAGAAATGTAGCTGGAGTGCCTAGCAGATGATTTAATGACAGTGTTGATACTATGCTTTGCACTCATCAACCTACACTAGATATGGTAATTCCTAAGGGAGTCTAATTACATTATATTTTATCCTTTGGGAGAAGGACTTCCTTACTTAGGCACTGCTAAAATACTTGCTAGTGTGCAAGATTGAGGGCACCTGTTACTATCTGGGCAGCTTGACCTGCTGTGATACCAAGTTAGCTAATTAAGGTGACTTACACTGTAGCTGCAGAGGTTTCAGGCATTTTGGTATTGGAGTGCCAGGCTTTATTTCTTCAGTTTCTCTCTCAGTGTTCTGTTCTTTGAAAGGGGAGAAGGTTTTGAAAGATGCTATGTTGCATATTTCTGCTGCTGTTAGATTTTGTGGGAAGTGCTAGAGTGGAGGGGATGATTCTTATCATTCCCTCAACTTTTGAGCCTGTGTACTTATTACTGTTTTGGTAATTCTAAGGGGAGAAGATATAATACAAGCATGAAAGAAGCTATTTTGTATAGCTTTATAACTTGTAAACTAATCTTGTCATTAAGAATAAAGAAGAAAAACTAAAAGTAGGTTCATTGCCTTTGATTAATTTTGCCAGGAAAGTATCGATAAATCACTGGTTTTTCTCTGAAATTGGAACATTTTTAATGTATTGGCCATAGTATTCATTTGTCTTATTATAATGGTGTAATGTTTAGTCACAAGCAGGAGCCGTATTGATAGAATATCACAAATTCAAGGCCAGGGAAGCAAGAAACTAGGGCCAACTGGATCAGATTAGGTAAAGGCTAGACAACTAGTAATTCTACTTTTCTTCTTCAATTTACTCCCTTCTCTTTTTCTCTCATTCTCTTTGTTTCTTTGCCCTTTATTCTCCTTGTCTCACACCTTAATCATTTTCTCCTCTGTGACTTATATCATCTTTGAAAATTACAATGGGAACACGGTTTGGTTTGGTTTGGTTTTTTTCAAATGTAAAAGCACCCTCGAGTACTCATGTTTTCCTCAAGACTAAAATTTCACAGTCCCTGCTGCAGTGATCCTGTGCAGCAAGGACTTTGTTTGTAAATGCTCATCTGTGGGGATGGTCACCAAAGTCCTTTTTGAGGTTCTAGTTTGCTTATTGTTGAGATTTGTAATTGGTATGCTGGAGTTGTTTTTTAAATGACAGTAATATAAAATGCTTTGTTTCAATTATTTCCACAGCTGGTATAAAGCTAATTACAGCATGGCTGAGAAGTTAGACTGGGGCCGAGGATTGGGCTGTGACTTTGTCAGGAGGAGCTGTAAATTCTGGATTGATCAGCAGAGACAAAAGTAAGGATGCATTTCCTCCTAATGTCTTTGATGACACAGTTTATTCCTGATTTTGTTCTCTATCCAGAGCCTATAGTGTCCCTATTTTCAAAATGTGGTCTAAACAGTTCAATTTCAAAATGTGTAGAAAACCATCTACAGTTTTTTATGATAATATCATAATAAGTAGCCACAGTATTGTTTTAAAGCATATACCAAAAGAATCTACAGTGTGAGTGCCAGAGCCATAAAACATTTCTGTTTACCTTGTAATTCATAAATATATATATTGCAAAATTTTGCATACTCTAGCATTCTTATTTGTTTTCTTCAGAGAATGCACTCATAAACATAGATGCAACTATTGATTCAGTATCAAAAACATAAAGCAACATTTGAATAGTGGTTCTCTAATCTGGATCCATCTCATAATTACCTAGCAAGCTTTTTAAAAAATACAGTCTCCAATTTTGGGGGAAACGCACACACACATGCACTCATTTATTTACAAATGTATAGATTTTTAAACTTTTTGAGGTAATTGTAGATTCATATACAGTTGTAGAAAAAATAGAGATCTCATGTGTACTTTATCCAGTTTCCTTGATTGGTAACATCTTGCAAAACTGTAGTACATATCACACCCAGGATATTGACATTGATACAGTCAGATACAAAATATTTGGATCACCACAGGGATCCCTCCTATTGACCTTTTGTAACCATACCCACTTCCCTCCCACCCCTGGAAACTACTGATCTGTCCTGCATTTCTGTAATTTTGTCATTTCAAGTATGTTATATAAATGGACTCATAACAGTATATACCCTTTTAGGACTGGCTTTTTTCACTCAGCATAATTTTCTGAGGATTCACCCAGTTGTTGTGTATATAAAAACTTTGCTCATTTTTATGGCAGAATAATATTCCATGATATGGATATACCACAGTTTGTTTAACCATTCACATGTTGACATCTGGGTTGTTTCTAGTTTTTGGCTATTGTGAATAAAGCTGATATAAACTTTTGTGTACAGGATTTTGTGTGAACATAAATCTTCATTTTTCTAGAATAAGTGCCTAGGAGTGCAATCACTGTGTAATACGGTAGTTGCAAGTTTAGTGCTGTAAGAAACTGCCAAACTCTTTTCCAGAATGGCTATACCATTTTATATTCCAACCAGCGATGTATGAGGAATAACAGTTTCTCCACATGCTCACCAGCATTTGGTATTGTCTTTTTTTTTTTAACATCTTTATTGGAGTATAATTGCTTTACAATGTTGTGTTAGTTTCTGCTGTATAACAAAGTGAATCAGCTATATGTATACGTATATCCACATATTCCCTTCCTCTTGCGTCTCCCTCACACCCTCCTTATCCCACCCCTCTAGGTGGTCACAAAGCACCGAGCTGATCTCCCTGTGCTATGCGGCTGCTTCCCACTAGCCATCTGTTTTACATTTGGTAGTGTATATATGTCAGTGCTGCTCTCTCACTTCGTCCCAGCTTACCCTTCCCCCTCCCCATGTCCTCAAGTCCATTCTCTATGTCTGTGTCTTTATTCCTGTCCTGCCCCTAGGTTCTTCAGAACCATTTTTTTTTTAGATTCCATATATATGTATTAGCATACGGTATTAGTTTTTCTCTTTCTGACTCACTCTGTATGACAGACTCTAGGTCTGTCCACCTCACTACAAATAACTCAATTTTGTTTCTTTTTATGGCTTGAGTAATATTCCATTATATATATGTGCCACATCTTCTTTATCCATTCACCTGTTGATGGACACTTAGGTTGCTTCCATGTCCTGGCTATTGTAAATAGAGCTGCAGTGAACATTGTGGTACATGACTCTTTTTGAATTATGGTTTTCTCAGGGTATATGCCCAGTAGTGGGTTTTCTAGGACATTTGGTAGTTCTATTTTTAGTTTTTTAAGGACCTCTATATTGTTCTCCATAGTGGCTGTATCAATTTACATTCCCACCAAGAGTGCAAGAGTGTTCCCTTTTCTCCACACCCTCTCCAGCATTTATTGTTTGTAGATTTTTTGATGATGGCCATTCTGACTGGTGTGAGGTGATACCTCATTGTAGTTTTGATGTACATTTCTCTAATGATTAGTGATGTTGAGCAGCTTTTCACTTGTTTGTTGGCAATCTGTATATCTTCTTTGGAGTAATGTCTATTTAGGTCTTCTGCCCATTTTTGGATTGGGTTGTTTGCTTTTGGATATTGAGCTGCATGAGCTGCTTATATATTTTGGAGATTAATCCTTTGTCAGTTGATTCATTTGCAAATATTTTCTCCCATTCTGAGAGTTGTCTTTCATCTTGTTTATGGTTTCCTTTGCTGTGCAAAAGCTTTTAAGTTTCATTAGGTCCCATTTGTTTATTTTGGGTTTTATTTCCATTTCTCTAGGAGGTGGGTCAAAAAGGATCTTGCTGTGAT
The DNA here is from genome assembly GCF_964270905.1 of Leucopleurus acutus. Classification (NCBI taxonomy): domain Eukaryota; kingdom Metazoa; phylum Chordata; class Mammalia; order Artiodactyla; family Delphinidae; genus Leucopleurus; species Leucopleurus acutus. Next base: position 71,302,475 of record NC_139147.1, on the reverse strand, counting down.
TTATGTCATAGAGTGTTCTGCCTGTGTTTTCCTCTAAGAGTTTTACAGTGTCTGGCCTTACATTTAGGTCTTTAATCCATTTTGAGTTTATTTTTGTGTATGGTGTTAGGAAGTGTTCTAATTTCATTCTTTTAAATGTAGCTGTCCAGTTTTCCCAGCACCACTTGTTGAAGAGACTGTCTTTTCTCCATTGTATATTCTTACCTCCTTTATCAAAAATAAGGTGACCATATGTGCGTGGGTTTATCTCTGTGCTTTCTATCGTGTTCCACTGATCTATATTTCTGTTTTTTTTTTAACATCTTTATTGGAGTATAATTGCTTTACAGTGATGTGTTATTTTCTGCTTTACAACAAAATGAATCAGTTATATATATACATATGTTCCCATATCTCTTCCCTCTTGCGTCTCCCTCCCTCCCACCCTCCCTATCCCACCCTTCCAGGCGATCACAAAGCACCGAGCTGATCTCCCTGTGCTATGCGGCTGCTTCCCACTAGCTATCTACCTTACATTTGGTAGTGTATATATGTCCATGCCTCTCTCTCGCTTTGTCACAGCTTACCCTTCCCCCTCCCCATGTCCTCAAGTCATTCTCTAGTAGGTCTGTGTCTTTATTCCTGTCTTACCCCTAGGTTCTTCATGACATTTTTTTTTTCTTAAATTCCATACGTATGTGTTAGCATACGGTATTTGTCTCTCTCTTTCTGACTTACTTCACTCTGTATGACAGACTCTAGGTCTATCCACCTCATTACAAATAGCTCAATTTCATTTCTCTTTATCGCTGAATAATATTCCATTGTATATATGTGCCACATCTTCTTTATCCATTCATCCGATGATGGACACTTAGGTTGTTTCCATCTCCGGGCTATTGTAAATAGAGCTGCAATGAACATTTTGGTACATGACTCTTTTTGAATTATGGTTTTCTCAGGGTATATGCCCAGTAGTGGGATTGCTGGGTCATATGGTAGTTCTATTTGTAGTTTTTTAAGGAACCTCCATACTGTTCTCCACTGTGGCTGTATCAATTTACATTCCCACCAACAGTGCAAGAGGGTTCCCTTTTCTCCACACCCTCTCCAGCATTTAGTGTTTGTAGATTTTTTGATGATGGCCATTCTGACTGGTGTGAGATGATATCTCATTGTAGTTTTGACTTGCATTTCTCTAATGATTAGTGATGTTGAGCATTCTTTCATGTGTTTGTTGGCAATCTGTATATCTTCTTTGGAGAAATGTCTATTTAGGTCTTCTGCCCATTTTTGGATTGGGTTGTTTGTTTTTTTTGTTTTTAAGCTGCATGAGCTGCTTATAAATTTTGTAGATTAATCCTTTTTCAGTTGCTTCATTTGCAAATATTTTCTGCCATTCTGAGGGTTGTCTTTTGGTCTTGTTTATGGTTTCCTTTGCTGTGCAAAAGCTTTGAAGTTTCATTAGTCCCATTTGTTTATTTTTGTTTTTATTTCCATTTCTCTAGGAGGTGGGTCGAAAAGGATCTTGCTGTGATTTATGTCATAGTGTCCTGCCTATGTTTTCCTCTAAGAGTTTGATAGTTTCTGGCCTTACATTTAGGTCTTTAATTCATTTTGAGCTTATTTTTGTGTATGGTGTTAGGGAGTGATCTAATCTCATACTTTTACATGTACCTGTCCAGTTTTCCCAGCACCACTTATTGAAGAGGCTGTCCTTTCTCCACTGTACATTCCTGCCTGCTTTATCAAAGATAAGGTGACCATATGTGCATGGGTTTATTTCTGGGCTTTCTATCCTGTTCCATTGATCTATCTTTCTGTTTTTGTGCCAGTACCATATTGTCTTGATTACTACAGCTTTGTAGTATAGTCTGAAGTCAGGGAGCCTGATTCCTCCAGCTCCGTTTTTCGTTCTCAAGATTGCTTTGGCTATTTGGGGTCTTTTGTGTTTCCATACAAATTGTGCAATTTTTTATTCTAGTTCTGTGAAAAATGCCATTGGTAGTTTGATAGGGATTGCATTGAATCTGTATATTGCTTTGGGTAGTAGAGTCATTTTCACAATATTGATTCTTCCAATCCAGGCACATAGTATATCTCTCCATCTGTTTGTATCATCTTTAATTTCTTTCATCAGTGTCTTATAGTTTTCTGCATACAGGTCTTTAGTCTCCTTTGGTAGGTTTATTCCTAGGTATTTTATTCTTTTTGTTGCAGTGGTAAATAGGAGTGTTTCCTTAATTTCTCTTTCAGATTTTTCATCATTAGTGTATAGGAATGCAAAAGATTTCTGTGCATTAATTTTGTATCCTTCTACTCTACCAAATTCATTGATTAGCTCTAGTAGTTTTCTGGTAGCATCTTTAGGATTCTCTATGTATAGTATCCTGTCATCTGCAAACAGTGACAGTTTTACTTCTTCTTTTCCGATTTGGATTCCTTTTATTTCTTTTTCTTCTCTGATTGCCGTGGCTAAAACTTCCAAAACTATGTTGAATAATAGTGGTGAGAGTGGGCAACCTTGTCTTTTTCCTGATCTTAGAGGAAATGGTTTTAGTTTTTCACCATTGACAACGATGTTGGCTGTGGGTCTGTCATATATGGCCTTTATTATGTTGAAGTTGGTTCCCTCTCTGCCTACTTCCTGGAGATTTTTTATCATAAATGGGTGTTGAATTTTGTCAAAAGCTTTTTCTGCATCTATTGAGATGATCATATGGTTTTTATCCTTCAATTTGTTAATATGGTATATCACATTAATTGATTTGCATATCTTGAAGAGTCCTTGCATTGCTGGGATAAACTCCACTTGATCATGATGTATGATCCTATTAATGTACTGTTGGATTCTGTTTGCTAGTATTTTGTTGAGGATTTTTGCATCGATGTATTGGCCTGTAGTTTTCTTTTCTTTTTTTTCTTTGCAGTACGCGGGCCTCTCACTGCTGTGGCCTCTCCCGTTGCGGAGCACAGGCTCCAGACGCGCAGGCTCAGCAGCCATGGCTCACGGGCCCAGCCGCTCTGCGGCATACGGGATCCCCCTGGACCGGGGCACGAACCCGTGTCCCCTGCATCGGCAGGCAGACTCTCAACAACTGCACCACCAGGGAAGCCCTGTAGTTTTCTTTTTTTGTGACATCTTTGCTGGTTTTGGTATCAGGATGATGGTGGCCTCATAGAATGAGTTTGGTACTGTTCCTCCCTCTGCTATATTTTGGAAGAGTTTGAGAAGGATAGGTGTTAGCTCTTCTCTGAATGTTTGATAGAATTTGCCTGTGAAGCCATCTGTTCCTGGACTTTTGTTTGTTGGAAGATTTTTAATCACAGTCTCAATTTCAGTGCTTGTAATTGGCCTCTTTATATTTTCTATTTCTTCCTGGTTCAGTCTTACAAGGTTATACCTTTCTAAGAATTTGTCCATTTCTTCCAGGTTGTCCATTTTATTGGCATATGCTTTTAATAATCTCTCATGATCCTTTGTATTTCTGCAGTGTCAGTTGTTACTTCTTTTTCATTTCTAATTCTATTGATTTGAGTCTTCCCCCTTTTTTTCTTGCTGAGTCTGGCTAATGGTTTATCAATTTTGTTTATCTTCTCAAAGAACCAGCTTTTAGTTTTGTTGATCTTTGCTATCGTTTTTTTCATTTCTTTTCCATTTATTTCTGATCTGATTTTTATGATTTCTTTCCTTCTGCTAACTTTGGGGTTTTTTTGTTCTTCTTTCTCTAATTGCTTTAGGTGTAATGTTAGGTTGTTTATTTGAGATGTTTCCTGTTTCTTAAGGTAGGATTGTATAGCTATAAACTCCCCTCTTAGAACTGCTTTTGCTGTATCCCATAGGTTTTGGGTTGTCGTGTTTTCATTGTCATTTGTTTCTAGGTATTTTTTGATTTCCTCTTTGATTTCTTCAGTGATCACTTGGTTATTTAGTAGTGTATTGTTTAACCTCCATGTGTTTATATATTTTACAGTTTTTTTCCTGTAATTGATGTCTAGTCTCATTGTTGTGGTCAGAAAAGATACTTGATATGATTTCAATTTTCTTAAATTTACCAAGGCTTGATTTGTGACCCAAGATATGATCTGTCCTGGAGAATGTTCCATGTGCACTTGAGAAGAAAGTGTATTTTGTTGTTTTTGGATGGAATGTCCTATAAATATCAGTTAAATCCATCTTGTTTAATGTGTCATTTAAAGTTTGTGTTTCCTTATTTATTTTCATTTTGGATGATCTGTCCATTGGTGAAAGTGGGGTGTTAAAGTCCCCTACTATGATTGTGTTACTGTCGATTTCCCCTTTTATGGCTGTTAGCATTTGCCTTATGTATTGAGGTGCTCCTATGTTGGGTGCATAAATATTTACAATTGTTATAGCTTCTTCTTGGATTGATCCCTTGATCATTGTGTAGTGTCCTTCGTTGTCTCTTGTAATAGTCTTTATTTTAAAGTTTATTTTGTCTGATATGAGTATTGCTACTCCAGCTTTCTTTTGATTTCCATTTACATGGAATATCTTTTTCCATCCCCTCACTTTCAGTCTGTATGTGTCCCTAGGTCTGAAGTGCGTCTCTTGTAGACAGCATATATATGGGTCTTGTTTTTGTATCCATTCAGCCAGTCTATGTCTTTTCATTGGAGCATATAATCCATTTACATTTAAGGTAATTATCGATATGTATGTTCCTATTACCATTTTCTTAACTGTTTTGGGTTTGTTATTGTAGGCCTTTTCCTTCTCTTGTGTTTCCTGCCTAGAGAAGTTCCTTTAGCACTTGTTGTAAAGCTGGTTTGGTGGTGCTGAACTCTCTCAGCTTTTGCTTGTCTGTAAAGGTTTTAATTTCTCCATCGAATCTGAATGAGATCCTTGCTGGGTAGAGTAATCTTGGTTGTAGGTTTTTCCCTTTCATCACTTTAAATATGTCCTGCCACTTCCTTCTGGTTTGCAGAGTTTCTGCTGAAAAAGCAGTTGTTAACCTTATGGGGATTCCCTTGTATGTTATTTGTTGCTTTTCCCTTGCTGCTTTTAATATATTTTCTTTGTATTTAATTTTTGATAGTTTGGTTAATATGTGTCTTGGATGTTTCTCCTTGGATTTATCCTGTATGGGACTCTCTGTGCTTCCTGGACTTGATTGACTATTTCTTTGCCATGTTAGGGAAGTTTTTGACTATAATCTCTTCAAATATTTTCTCAGACCATTTCTTTTTCTCTTCTTCTTCTGGGATCCCTATAATTCAAATGTTGGTGCATTTAATGTTGTCCCAGAGGTCTCTGAGACTGTCCTCAATTCTTTTCATTCTGTTTTCTTTATTCTGCTCCCTGGCAGTTATTTCCACCATTTTATCTTCCAGCTCACGTATCCATTCTTCTGCCTCAGTTATTCTGTTACTGATTCCTTCTAGAGTATTTGTAGTTTTCGTAATTGTGTTGTTCATCACTGTTTGCTTGCTCTTTAGTTCTTTTAGATCCTTGATAAATGTTTCTTGTATTTTCTCCATTCTGTTTCCGAGATTTTGGATTATCTTTACTGTCATTACTCTGAATTCTTTTTCAGGTAGGTTTCCTATTTCTTCTTCGTTTATTTGGTCTTGTAGGTTTTCACCTTGCTCCTTCGTCTGTAACATATTTTTTTTGTCGTTTCTTTTTTTTTTTTTTTTTGATGGATGGTGCTTATTCCTGTCTTACTGGTTGTTTGGCCTGAGACGTTCAGCACTGGAGTTTGCAGGCAGTTAGACAGAGCTGGGTCTTGGTGCTGAGATGAGGACCTTCTGGAGGCCTCACTCTGATTGATATTCCCTGGGGTCTGAGGTTCTCTGTTAGTCCAGCAGTTTGGACTCAGAGCTCCCACCCGACCTCTGGCCTGGGAACCAAGATCCCGCAAGCTTCATGGCACAGTAAAAAAAAAAAAAAAAGAGGAAGAAAGAAAGAAAAAAAGGAACAGTACAATATTAAAGAATAAAATACAAAATAAAATTAGAAAGATAAAAATACATCAGGAAAAATAAAACTATAATTGAAACAACTGCAACAAGGTAAAATAAAACCATAGCAAAAAAAAAGAAGAAAAAGGGAAGGGGGCAACAAGCCAAAAGGAGAGGTCACTAACAAAGTATAAAGAATAAAATAAAATTAGAAAAATAAAAGCTTTATTAGGAAAAATATAAAAGAATCAACAACAGTGAATCAACAAGGTAAAACAGAACCCCAATCTAAAAGAGGAAAAAAAAAAGCCTTGGCTATGGGGGCACAGTTTAGGCTGGGGGGGTGGAGGTGGAACTTAGGCAGAGGCGGGGTTTAGAGTGGGGCAGGACCTAGGCGGGTGGGGGGTGAAATTTGAGCATGGGGCGGGGCCTCTGCTTAGGACCCGCCCAGAAGGGGAGAGGCAGCACGTTGAAAGGAGGACTTCTGGAGCGTGGGGTTCCGGAGTTTGGACCTCGGGCCCTGCGTGAGGGTGTGTGGGTGGGGTTTAGGCCCAGCGCCGTTGGAGGGGGTCTCGGAGGGGGTCTCCGAGTGTAGAGGTGGGGCCCTGGGTGGGGGTGTAGGGGCGGGGCTTGGGCTCTGTGTGGCAGGAGGGACGCTCCAAGGGCAGAGGATTAGGCCTGGGAGCCCAGCAGGCTTCCCGGTGCCTAAGTGGACAGGGAAAGCACTGGCCCCGTTTCCTTCTGTTTCTTTGCACCCCTCCCCCACTGTCTCCCCCAGGCTGTCCACCATCGGGCTGGACCCCTAACTGTGGGTGGGTCCCGATGGGTGTAGGAACTCCTTCCCCTCCCCCATCCACCCCTCAGGGCTGCCTGTCCTGTAGGTCCAGCCTTTACTTTTGCTCCCCCTTCCCTCCCTCCCACTCCCTCAGGACCCTTGTGGCTGGAGGGGGCCTAGGTGGGCAGAGGATCAGGCCTGGGTTCTCAACAGGTTCCTGGGGGTCCAGGTGGGCAGGGGAAACCTGGCCACCCTCCCTTTTGATCCTCTGCCCTCCCAGTGGTTCCCGTTTCCCCCTTGGGGCGTGGGAATCCCTTCCCCTTCCCCAGCCGCCCGTCAGGGGTGCCAGTCCCATCCCACCTCCACTTCTCCTCCCCCGTCACTCCCCCCACGCCCCACATCCTACCCAGTCACTGGGGTTTCTTCCCATACCCTTAGGTCTCCATGGTGCCCCACGGGAGCCTGGTAGGTGCCCTAGTTGTGAGGAGACGAAAATTCCGCATCCTCCTAGTACACCATCTTGACTCTGCCCCCGTCACCGTTTTTTATTTAAGCTATTCTGAAAGGTAGTGTGATATATCATTGTGGTTTTAATTTGCATTTCCCTAATGGCTAATGATGTTGAACATCTTTTCATGTACTTATTTGCTATCTACGTATCCTCTTTGGTGAGATGTCTCTTTGTGTCTTATGCCAATATGACTTTTAGTTCTCTTAATATGGTTTTTGTGGAGCAGAAGTTTTTTAATTTTGATGAATTTCAAATTATCAGTTTGTCCTTTTATGAGTCATACTAATGCCTGATTCCTGCCTTCAGACATTCTGATTCAATTGGTATGGGGTGCAAGGTGGGCATGGAGACTTTAAAAATCTCTCTAGATGATTCTAATGTGCAGCAAAATTTGGGAACAGCTACACTGGCAGATCAGGTTGTAGTGCTGGAGTTAACCAGCTGTCCCCAAAGTAACTGCAGTGCTTCCTGCTACTGCTTAGGAGCAGCTTTTCTCACAGCAGGCTTATAACTCAGACGTCAGACTCCTTAGTAGAAACTCTGAGTGATTTAAACTGCTTTGAGGCCTAGCCCAGATGACAAAAGATAAGAATAACATCTTTAACACAAGTACCCATCACCAGGTACTTCTGTGATGAGCAAGGCACTGGCCTTGGAGAGAGAGATTGAAGTCTCAGCTCTGTCCTTCACCAGCTGAATGATCTTGGGCAAGCTAATTGTCTCAAACTTTTTACTTATCAGTAAAATGAAGATACTGCGTCTACTTTGGAGGGTTCCTTTTAGAAATAATGAGATTATATACTATTTGAAAGTTCTATTAATCATAAAATGCCAAATAAAAGGTGTATGGTCAGGCCACTCAAGATGCTGTCCTCTTGCTCTCTGTTCATCTGCTCGACCAGTCCCTGCTTCATTCACATGACTATCCAATTCTCTGAATTATAGGGCTTAATCAGTAACTGCCTACGTGCTTGCCCCCACCCCAGCTGCTGGCTTCCCTGGTAACTGATGAGCCCACCTGACATCAGTTCCCCCATAAATGGTAGCCCCTTTCTCCCCTGAGTAGGGAAGATTGCTGCCATGTCCCGCCTGCAGTCTGCCATGCACAGTGGGGTATCACGCCAGGATGCTTTTGTTTCAGATGTGTAAGAATAAACCATTGATGTCTTTGTCACTGTCTCTGCGCTCTTTCTTCAGTCTGGAGGCTGGGCATCTACCAGGCTTTCAAGCCTGCGGGATACAACATCATATTATTCCCCAACATAGTTCCTTAGTCTGAATGCATCACAATCACCTGGGGAATTTTTTTATGGTGCCATGTGCAGCTTGCAGGATCTCAGTTCCCCGACCAGGGATTGAACCTGGACCATGGCAGTGAAAACCCAGAATCCTAACCACTAGGCCACCAGGGAACTCCCCCGGGAAAACTTTTTTTTTTAATAATATAAAAATACAAGTCCTGCTTCCATTTCTGGGAAGATGTAGATGTACTCTTTCCTATTCCTCCTTCTAAGTACAACTAAAACCCCTAGACATTATAAATAAAGCAAACGTAAGAAGACTCTGAAAGGTAGAGAGAAGAAGGGAGACTGGTTAGGGACCTTGGGACTCCATTTTATGGCAAAAGTGGAGAAAGAGATAAATAGGACCTTATTTAATAACAGTGAAATAGTCATATATCTAGCATTAATCCTCACACCTACATTAAGCATTTCCTTTATGCTTTGAAAAGTAAGTTTATAACTTACAACTGGTTTAGCAATTAGTTTTAAGGTATTAAAACATATTGAAATTGTAATGGAAAAGACAACTCTAGAATAGACTTATAATATCTTCTTCAGAGTTTGATACCATGGTGTTTTATCTTTGTATACAGGAGACAAATGCTGAGCCCTTACTGTAACACGCTCAGAAGTAATCCATTGCAGTTAACTTGCAGACAGGACCAGAGAGCAGTTGCAGTGTGTAATTTGCAGAAGTTTCCGAAACCTTTACCTCAGGAGTACCAGGTAACACTTATTTGGGGCACAGTTTCAGGAATCAACCTTTTAAAAAGAAGTCTCCATTTTGAATTACAAGAGTGAATTCTCTTAAGTTTTTCAATTTATAAGCCCCCATTTGTTTTCTGTAAGTTAGAAAAAACCGAAGAATTCTTCCATTTCTTTATAACCAACGTGTTAATTGATAGCAGTTAATTAATATCTAGCAATGTCTTGTAGTAATGGTAAGAGACATTTAGAATATTTATTTTGATCTATTTTAAAATATATATATATATATATATATATATTTTATTTGTCTGCACCGGGTCTTAGTTGTGGCTTGTGGGATCTGACCAGGGTTCGAACTCGGGCTCCCTGCATTGGGAGCGTGGAGTCTTAACCACTAGACCACTGGGCAAGTCCCTATTTTGATCTATTTTTTATAAATTGTTTGTATTTTCTTTTTAATTATTTCCAAAGTCTTCGTCTTTAATTTATATCAAAAACAAGGTTCTTTAAAGAAAGAAACTAACCGAAGAAGACAAATATATCACTTATATGTGGAATCTTTAAAAAATGATATAACTAAACTTATTTACAAAACAGAAACAGACTCACAGACTTAGAGAACGAACTTATGGTTACCAGGGGGAAAGGGGGAGGGGGAGGGATAGATTGGGAGTTTGGGATTGACATGTACACACTGATATATTTAAAATAGATAACCAATAAAGACCTATACTGTATATCACAGGGAACTCTGCTGAATACTCTGTAATAACTAAATGGAAAAAGAATTTGAAAAACAATAGATACATGTATAACTGAATCACTTTGCTGTACACCTGAAACTAACACAACATTATTAATCAACTACACCCATTATAAAATAAAAAAATTTTTTAAAAAGGAAATAAAATAGAGTAACTAAGGTACTATAGTCCAGTTAATTAGAAGACTTGGAAATTCTGCTTTAGAAAAGTTTGCCTAATGAGATCTGAAAGGTGAAGGAAATGGTCCCATGTATCCAGTCTGAATCTCTGATTTGACCTTTAAGTTTTTTGTTGAAGTGGCTATTTCTAAAAAAAAGCCTCAGCTCTGCCTGCCATTGACAAAGGATCCATTAGTCAGAAACGATATCTCAGAAGTGAATTTAAAGTGACTGTTGCTAAATTTTGAGCTTCCTACATACGTTTATGACCACACTGAGTGCTTTAGACACCAGAAGATGGCGACTGTATATTTCTACTCTTAGTAATATAATTTAAAATGTGAAATCTTTAAAATTTATCTGGTACCTTGTTCCTTTGGTGTTCAAAGTATTTTATATATATGATCTCATTCATTTTCTTATGGTTTTTTCAGGTTTGTCAAAACAACATATAAATTCTCCTAAAAACACTTGAAGTACATTAAATTTAAAACATCTTAATTCTATGCATTAGTTTTGTGTTTTGTCAGCTCTTAAAACTCTTCCTATTCATGCTTTTAAAACATTAGTCAAATTTGTCATCTAATAAAAAACAGACTAATTTACTTACCTTGCTTATTTCTAAAACTACAACAACCTCAAAATACCCCTCAGGTAGTATATTAACTATCTTTGTGTTGTACTATGTATGTAAAAAATAGATTAATATCTTCTTTGTGTTATACAGCATTAATTGGTTGCTATAAATTGCCTGTGGGCTTTGTTTTGATTATATAGAATGTTTCTTACTCTCCTGCCTGCCTAATATTTTTTTCTTTGTAGTACTTTGATGAACTCAGTGGAGTACCTGCAGAAGATCTGCCTTATTACGGTGGTTCAGTAGAAATTGCTGACTACTGCCCTTTCAGTCAGGAATTCAGTTGGCATTTAAGTGGTGAATATCAGCGCAGCTCAGATTGTAGAGTATTGGAAAATCAACCAGGTTAGTAGTTTAGTGAAATTAAATGTTATATACATATTAAAAGTATATATCAGCAATACAAAATAGTGGTTAAGGATACAGACCCTGGAGCCAGATTGTCTGAGTTTATGTTGTGGTTCCACTGCTATCCACCTGTTCAAAGTAACTTCTCTGTGCCTCAGTTTTCTCCTCTGTACAAAAGAGATAATACCTGTCTCATAGAGTTGTGACAGTAAGTGCTTAGAATTACGACACATAGAAAGGATTGTTAGCTATTAGATACACTTGCACATGTGTGTACACACACTACCGTTTAGTAATACCTTATATTTGCATGACACTTTTCATTTGCAAAACAATTTCACTTTTATCATTTCATTTTGTTCTTCTAAAAACCTGACAAGAGACATAGAGAAGATATTATCGAATTTCACAGATGAGGGAAGAGCTACTAAGTAATACATTTAATTGATGTCAGTGCAAGATCCTCCAATGCAGAACTCTTTTTATTAAATCATATTAGGTATCCTATTCTTTCCTCTCCTGAGGAGTGTGCATTTTATGTAATTTAGACATAACGTGTCATTCTCCAGATATCAGAATAATACTATTGTCCCATGGCTAGTAAGATGTATTGCCATCTTATTTATTCCCATTTAGTATATTTAAATGAACAGGCCATCAAGGAAATAAACAGTATGGCAATTGGATATTCAGCAATAGTAGTTATAGCTCATACTAACCACCTTTGTAAACAAAATGTTCTCACATCTGATTTGTTAATCAAGAGCAATAAGTAGTTTTTCTGCCTGTGGTCATCAAAATTTTCAACCTGGTCCTTTCCTCCTCGCCCCCATTCCATACTTTATTTCAGACTAAATCATTTAAAATTAAAATTTCCATAATTGTTTTCCTTTTATTCTTAAACCTGGCAGATGTAACTGGATTTGTAAGTCATTTTTTTCCCCATCACTTACCTACTTAATAAATGTCTAATGACATAACTACGCAGCAGTTGCATGTTACAGCAAAAGAAATGCACATATTTGTCAATTATGGGTTTGCCAAAGATACCACATTTTAATGTTTTAGAGCTGGAGTTGGCAAATATTTATTATAAAAAGCAAGATAGTAAATATTTTAGGCTTTATGGGTCATGCAGTCTCTGTTGCAACTTTTCAGCTCTGCTGTTAAGTGTGAAAGCAGTTACAGATAATATGTAAGTGAATGAGTATAGCTGTGTTCCAATAAAAATTTCTTTATAAAAACAGGTATTTCTCAGGATTTGACCTGAGGGATTGGCTGACCCCTCTTTTCTTTTTCTGGACAATGATCACTATGTGTTTTGAAGACTTTGAAATATTAATAAATAAAGAAACATAAAGTTCTGTTTTATTGTTTTACATTTTCTTTCTTAGCTTATACAATTAAGATTTTTTAAACTGACATAAAATTTTTATCTTTATAATATTTCAAAATGGGCTAATTGAACTCTGCTTTCAAAAGGTGAAACTTGTATTAAGTGTAGAGAGAAAATTATTCCTAGGCTTTTTTTTTTTTTTTTTTTAATTCCTAGGCTTTTTTTTTTTTTTTTTTTTAAATTCCTAGGCTTTAAGGATTTCACTCCTTTGTCCATTAGCTAGTTAGGGGTCATTTAGTTTGCCCCATACCTCTGCAGGTTTGTGCTTAGTCTAAGACTAGCTCAACCTGTCATTTATTGACTTCCAGGAGATGGCATAAGTTGAAAATACAAGAACGTCTTGCAAAAGTTGCAGCACTCCAAAAAAATCTTCATTATATAAATCACTTGACCTCATCTATCTGGGTCACTTGGAAAGTGACTCCTATTTAGGACACCATTGAAGGTGATTCTTAGTGCCATTTCCTCTATATATTTAACTTGGTTGCTTTAGGCCCAATTTTATCTCTTGTTTCTGATATAATAATTCTCCTACCAATTGCTTTATTGAGAATCCAGTTTGAGTTTGGAACCCTCTCTCTTGATTTTTTTTAATTGAAAATTTCCATGAAACATGTTTTATTTTTAAAGCAACTTTTAATTATAAGAGTGGAATACTTCAATTTCTTATTCTTTGAGCCCAAAGTCAATTTTTAATAAAGAAAACTTTTCTGGTTTGCTTCAGACCTTTTTAAAAACTATGGTGCTGAAAAGTATGGACCTCATTCAGTTTGTCTAATTCAGAAATCAGCATTTGTCATGGAAAAGTGTGAAAGGAAGCTGAGTTACCCAGACTGGGGGAGTGGATGCTATCAGGTAAACCATATGATTGTTAATAACTGTACCAAATATTACATAATTGTATCTCATTATATGGTTTTTATATTTTCAAATACATTTTATATCTTTTATTTCTACTGATTAATACTTTAACTTATTCATTGTAAATATTAGTTTGTATATTTGTGTTTTGTCAAAATATTGTCATTTCTTTGAGAGAAATTGCCTTTCTCTGTTTAAAAATTATATATAGTTGCTATATATCAGCAAGTTTTATAACAATTTTGCTTCTGGGCATAGATCCTAAGGAAATGTTAGGAAACATGTAATTTTGTTCTTTTTTTTTACATTTATTTATTTATTTATTTTTGGTTGCATTGGGTCTTCGCTGCTTGCGTGTGGGCTTCTTATTGTGGTGGCTTCTCCTTGTTGCAAAGTGGGCTTCAGTAGTTGTGACACACAGGTTCAGTAGTTGTGGTGCACAGGCTTAGTTGCTCCGCGGCATGTGGGATCTTCCCGGACCAGGGATCAAACCCATGTCCCCTGCATTGCAGGCGGATTCTTAACCACTGTGCCACCAGGGAAGTTCTGTAATTTTGTTCTTTAAAACTACTTTGTAATGGAAAAAAAACTATAATTTATTTTGTAAAATCTGAAGAAAGCATGTATTTAAGAATTAATAAATCAACTACTGATTAATAGTAGATTTTTTTCCTTTGAAATTAGAAATCCAAAGAGAGCAAACTACTATTTTCTTAATTTATTATTTGCATGTCTGATATTAAATGACTGCATCACCATAGAACTTACTAAGATACAGGCATTCTGTAACTTACGAGCATCAAACCTAATGAATATTCCATAACCTACTAATGGACATCAGGGAGGAGAGTGTGATCTTGAAAACTGAAACATAAGAATTTGTTGTGCCATCTCACCTACAAGAGCTAAATGGACTAATGTAGCTGACAATTTAACTTACTATTTTTAAAGTTTCTTTAAAATTAACTCTTGTGTTTGGTAACTGCTTTATTGAGGTATAACTCACACACCATACAATTCCTGTAAAATGACCTTTGAAACCTTATAAAAGACAATGAAAAATAAACACTTTCCAGCTATAATCCTATAATCTGACAACTATAATCCAACAACCATTTTCTGATGAATTCATTCCATTAAAGATTATGTATTACTTAAATACATAGTTTTGATCTAGTTGTAATCAGAATACATAATTTTGTTTTAGTGACTTTACTTAGTACTTTTTTTTTTTTTTTTTTTTGCGGTACGTGGGCCTCTCACTGCTGTGGCCTCTCCCGTTGCGGAGTACAGGCTCCGGACGCGCAGGCTCAGCGGCCACGGCTCACGGGCCCAGCCGCTCCATGGCATGTGGGATCCTCCCGGACCAGGGCATGAACCCGCGTCCCCTGCATCGGCAGGCGGACTCTCAACCACTGCGCCACCGGGGAAGCCCCAACTTAGTACTTTTTATACAGACCAAGATACCTTTTCCAAGTTCTCCCAATCATAATACTTACTGTTCTTCATAGCTGTAGAACATTGCATCATTTTAAAGTATCATAATTAGGGAAGTCATTTTCCTGTGAGATATTGAATTAATTTTCACTTTTCACTATATAAAAATGCTTTTGTAAGTATATTTACATCCTTTACCTTTTTATTAGAATAAAGGGGATAAAGCTGGAACAGTGTGAACTATAATAGGAGGATAACCTTTTCAGCCTGTTTTAATGTCTTCTCTACACCGCCACCACCACCACAAAGGGATTACGTAATACCATCTACAAAGACTGAATGTACTTGGCTTCCCTGTAGTACCTAGTGTTGTCAGTTAATTTTGCTAATTTAATACTCACAACCATTTATATGGGAAAATGTGCATGATTTCCAAACAATTAGCATTTGGATTAGCTGTTTTGTTTTCTGTTGTTCTTTGTTTTACTTATTTTGACAGAGAAGTTGCAAGAATGGTACAAAAATATGGGTCATTTAAGTGCAAATTGCTGACAGTCTGCCCCTTCACCCCTAAATACTTTAATGTCTATTCCTTATAAACAAGGACATCCTCCTATATGACCACAGTACTACCAAAAAAATCAGGAAATAACACTGATACATCTAATTCTTGGACCCCGTTCAAGTTTTGCCAATTGTCCCAATAATGTCCGTGTAGTAATAGGATCTGCACTGATATCACATATTGAGTAGTTGTCACATCTCTGGTCTCCTTCAATCTGGAACAGTTCCTCAGTCTTTTCTTGACTTTCATCACCTTGACACTTTTAAAGATTACAAGCCAGTTCTTATCTATGATGTGTCTCCATTTGGGTTTGTCTGATGTTTCCTCATGATTAAATTCATGTAATATGTTTTGGGCAGTAATATCACAGAAGTGATGCTTGTGTTTTTTTGGTGGTACACTTTTTTTTTTTAAATATTTATTTATTTTGGCTGCATCAGGTCTTAGTTTTGGCACGCAGGACCTTTCGTTGCAGTGCGCGGGCTTCTCTCTAGTTGTGGTGTGCGGGCTCATTAGTTGCGGCACGTGGGCTCTCTAGTTGTGGTGCACGGGCTTAGTTGCCCCATGGCATGTGGGATCCCACTTCCCCAGCTAGGGATCAAACCAGCATCCTCTGCATTGCAAGACAATTCTTAACCCCTGGACCACTAGGGAAGTCCCTGGTGGTGCACTCTTGATTTGTCCCTTTGCTGGTCATGTTAACTTGCTGATATCTACCAGGCTTCTCCACTGTCAAGTTACTGTTTTTCTCTTTTAATTAATTCCCTTTTTAATTAGTAAGTATTTGGGGGGAAAAGTACTATATCGATAACTTATTTCTTATCATACCTTCATTTTATTAATTTATGCATTTAAATCTGTATTGACTCACAGATTGCATTTTATTCAGTGGGTATTACCATTACTATCATTATTTATTTGGATATTTAAGTTGCCCCAGATTTAGCCAAAGGGAGGGAGCCCTTCAGGTTGGTTCCTGTGTCCTTTTGGCTGTCCTATCTTTTTAACTATTTCCTTGCTTTCTAGCACAAGATATTCTAGGCTCATCTTCACTTTCTTTGCCCCAGCCCTGGAATTAATCATTTCTCCAAGGAGCTCTTGTTTCTTTTAGTGGAGTGAGGTATTTAGAGACTAAAGTCTGGGTGCTAGGGACTTCCCTGGTGGCACAGTGGTTAAGAATCCGCCTGCCAATGCAGGGGACAGGGGTTTGAGCCGTGGTCCGGGAAGACCCCACATTGCTGCAGAGCAACTGAGCCCCTGTGCCACAACCACTGAGCCTGTGCTCTGGAGGCCACGAGCCACAACTACTGAGCCTGCATGCCATAACTACTGGAGCCCACGCACCTAGATCCCGTGCTCTGCAACAAGAGAACCCACCTCAACGAGAAGCCCAAGCACCACAACAAAGAGTAGCCCCCACCTGCCGCATCTAGAGACAGCCTGTGCACAGCAACAAAGACCCAATGCAGCCAAAAATAAATAAATAAATTTATTTAAAAAATAAAGTCTGGGTGCTAGATGTATTGTTCATTGCTGTTGGGATACAGCTGCTCCCCAGGCCTTCTTGGTGAACAGAGCTAGGAAATATATGTGTGTATGTAATTTTATATATACTCGTACATGTGCATATATATAACCATGAGTTTGTACCAGTATCTTTGATTCCAGTTTAACACCAAATAATTCATTTTAGTTTTCTCCCTTCCCATATTTGTAACTCTTCTTTCAAGCAGTAGCAGTGAGAAATCTGGCTCTCTTTGTCCTTAATATGCTTGTTATTTGATCTGTCCACTCCTTTCTATCTTCATCCACCCCTACGCGGTTACTCTCCTCACCTACTTGGACTCTGACACAGCCCACCAGCTCACAACATGTCTCCCTCACTGTGATGCAAACCCTGTGCACATCTTTAGAATATAAATGCTTTCTTCCATGAAACTTTCTAATCTTTGTTCTTTTTCTTATTTATTGCCTCTTTATCATAAAACAGTCTGACACAGTTAATTTTGGGGGGAAATTTGTATATCCTACCCTTCTCTCCTCAATTAAAGCTGCTAGAGGTCAGGCACTGTGTCATGGACTTCTTTGGTATCCTTTTCAGCACCAAGCACAATACCCAGTCAATTCTCACTTAAAAGAATGATTACATTGCATTGCAGCTGTGGTAATGCTTACTGGGTGTGGGTCATTGAATGACAGACTTATAGAAGAGTTTACACTTTGTTGTTTATTTTCTTGATAGCTTATTATAACTTAAATTTCCAAATGAATGTTATATTTAAACTTAATTGATGAAAAGAGTTGTTTTTAAAATGACTCCATTGTTGAAAAACACTTTTGGACCTCCTTTTTAAATTACTTTTAGAGATAGTTTAATAGCCATCTAAGAAGTCAATTTCAGTATTTTACATCATACCTATGTTGACCTAGTCTTAACCAGTGTAGTCAACTGCCTTTACCAGACTTGGATCTGGGCAAGTTTTGGGTATTTCCAAAAATTACATCTACTTGCAAAGTAAAAATTTGCCACCATCAAACATACTCAGAACCATGCACTTTTTTGAAGATAGTTCCAGGAGAGAAGATCCAGAAATATTTAAGGTGAAGTAGCATAATGTAAAGTCTTTTTAGAAAACAACTTTGAGGGCTTCCCTGGTGGCACAGTGGTTGGGAGTCCACCTGCCAATGCAAGGGATGAGAGTTCAAGCCCTGGTCTGGGAGGATCCCACATGCCACGGAGTGGCTAAGCCTGTGCGCCACAGCTGCTGAGCTTGCACTCTGGAGCCCACGAGCCAGAACTGCTTCGCCCGCATGCCACAGCTACTGAGGCCTGCACACCTAGAGCCTGTGTTCCACAATGGGAGCGGCTACTACAATGAGACGCCTGTGCACTGCGATGAGGAGTGGCCCCCATTCTCAGCAACTAGAGAAAGCCCGTGCGCAGGAGCGAGGACCCAACTCAACCAGAATGAATGAATGAATGAATAAATAAATAAATAAAATTTATTTAAAAAAAAGAAAACAACTTTGAAGACAACACAGTCATTATAAATTTTCTTAAAGTTAACTTTAATATGTTTGTTTTTTAAAATTGATTTCATTAGTTACCCCTTGTATATGAGATATGAATCCTGCTTTTAAAGATGTTACCAGTTGTATAAAATCACTGTGACCATTTTCATCTCTGAGCAGAGGATCTGGGATAGAGATAATGAATAACAAACTTTTACTATGTCATTTCTATACAGTGTGCTTTTTTTTTTTTACAATGAGCATATATTGTTTTTATAATTTATTTTATTTACTTTTGGCTGCGTTGGGTCTTCGTTGCTACGCATGGGCTTTTTCTAGTTGCGGAGAGCGGGGGCTGCTCTTCGTTGCAGTGTGCGGGCTTCTCATTGTGGTGGCTTCTCTTGTTGCAGAGCACGGACTCTAGGCACACAGGCTTCAGTAGTTGTGGCTTGCGGACTCTAGAGCGCAGGCTCAGTAGTTGTGGCATGCAGGCTTAGTTGGATGCACTTAGTTGGGTGCGGCATGTAGGATCTTCCCGGACCACAACTCGAACCTGTGTCCCTTGCATCAGCAGGCGGATTCTTAACCACTGCACCACCAGGGAAGCCCTATTTTTATAATTTAAAACAACTAAAAAAATTTGAGTTACAAAATTTAGCAACTTGTAGAAAAAGTGACATGATTCATGGCTCTTTGACAGACATTTAACCTGAATTATAGGAGGATACTAGAATCTACAGAAATGTTATTATTGATAACTTGGCTTCAGGGGTCTGTGAATCCAAATTGTATGTAAAGCTGTATGTTACCTTGTTTTTTTCAGGAAGGGTCCATAGCTTTCATTAGATTTTTTAAAAGGTTCTAGACAAAAAGTCTAAGAACTACTACTACCACAGAGTGAAATTCTTTTAGAACATGGATAACTTAACCCTCTTTATATGAAATTAAAATAGGCCCACATTCCAAATTGTCTTTTATAGCCAGCATTTTTAGTAAATTCTGCCATATTTTCCTACAGTTGAGGGAGAAGGCTCACATACTAGAATCTTACTGATCTGATTTTTTTTTTTTTTTCACTTTTTGAAGGTTTCTTGTTCTCCACAAGGTCTGAAGGTTTGGGTTCAGGATACTTCATATTTGTGTAGTCGGGCCGGGCAGGTCCTCCCCGTCAGTATTCAGATGAATGGCTGGATTCACGATGGAAACTTGCTCTGCCCATCATGTTGGGACTTCTGTGAGCTCTGTCCCCCAGAAACAGATCCTCCAACTACTAACTTGACCCGAGCTCTACCCCTAGGTGAGTAGCCTCTGTGGTTGGAGTATAGAGAAGGACTTTTCTTACAAGATGTTGAAAATGCCCTGCAAGGAAGCTCTAAAACAGGTTGCGCGTCTTCTCTTCTAATTGCAGTTTTATGGGAAGATCGCCTTCCCTCCATGGTTAGAAATTGAAGGTAGGTAGACTTGACACCTCTCTTCAGTAAGAGTGAGGGTGAGGAAACTTTCGATATGTGAAGAACCTCTGACTTGCACAAAAACATTCATTGAAGGTTACAAAAAGTTAATGTTTCAGCCATTCGTTTTGAAAGTAAGAGTAAAAATTCTGTTCATGAATACAAAAAGCAATTAAATATATTTTAGTTATATTATAACTAGGTGAGGCGAAAGAGCGGGAAAGTCACTGGAAAAGATGCTCAAAGAAGGGATTGACATGCCCACAAAGAAGAGAAAGGTGCAGGGAGATGCAAATATACACAGTGAGATAGAAAGACAGGCTGGCAAAGACAGTGGTTTTCACTGAGAGATATATTACTCATTCTGTGAGACTCCAGAGAGTAGGACTGAGAACAATGAATTAAAGTTGTAGGGAGACAGATTCCAGTAAAATCCTTTAGAACCAGGAGAAGAGTGCATTCCCTGTTGATGAAGATGTGCAAACTGAGGCTGATGACCCATTTCTAAGTTTTAAAAGCAGAACTCATGAACTCTCAATGAAAGCTTTGACCTATGGTCCATGATATTTTAATTAAATGACCTATGAGATTTTATGACAGTTTGATATTTTGGAATAGGCCATGTTTCATTTTCTCAACTGGAGGTATTTTTTAAATGGAACTGTATAGCCCTTTGCTTGCTCCACGGTCTGGTTGAAAACAAAGGGCTACGTTCACTTTATAGCTCAAAGTTTCTTCACCTCTAAAATTTAATTCCCTTTCTTTCCCACATTCTGGGTCCTTTATCAAGACATGGGCTATAAGTAGAGGGTGAATTTGGGGAGATTAATACTTGTGTTAGGGGTGCCTAAGACCACCCCCAGATTTCATGACTCTCTAGGACTCAAAGGACTCAGCCTCTAGTTGTACTTACGGCTAAGCTTTGTTAGAGCAAAAAGATACAAAGCAGAATCAGCAAAGGGAAAGGGGACAGTGGGTGAAGTCTGGAAGAAACCACTTCCCAGACACCAGCTAAAGGCCGTCCTTGCAAACAGGACTTTCAAATGATGACCATCTCAGGCCTGCTGTGTTAACTCTTTTCACTTAACTTCTGTGAGCCAGCTGAGTTTTCTGCGGTTATAATAGTAATGCACAATGAATTAAAAGATCTTAGGTCCTTTTGATATGGTATATAATAAATGTAGTGTTAAATATTCTTAGTTAACTTTCATATGAAGTGATAGGATGACTTGATTTTGTTATTGTTAAATTGCTTTGGCTAGAATTAAAGGGCTGCTAGTCTACAAATAGGTGGTTCTGATGGAGTTCCCATGCTCAGGCCTAATCTCAGAGTTAACTATAAGAAATATCATCATTTCAATGTCCAAGAGATGAGCATTGATTCAGCCATTAGCAGTTAGAGTTGAGTTAAAGAGAGAGTTACTCCAGCTGGTTCAGGGGTAAGAATCTTAGGAGTACAGTAAAAAAATGTGTAGAAATGAGGAGAAAGCCAGACTAGTTCAAGGATCTGTGAAGTGATTAGTTCCTGTCCTTGGAGCATGGCAAAGACAAGTGAATCTGTTGAAAGGAGGTGGGGAGTAGAGATTACAAATGACCCCACCCCCTCCACCAACCTGTGCCCTAGACTTGACTTCTTATCCAGCTCCCTCTTTGTAGTCACCCTTCTGATACTGTGGTGCTATGTTGTGATTTCTTCCCCGTTAACCAGTTCTATGAGGAAGCATGCTCAAAAAAGGATTGTAACCTCCGAATCACTACCACACTTTTGAGAAATGTATAAAATATTACAAGAATAGATGCCTTTTAGAAAAAAAAAAAGGAATAGATACCTTTTAGGCATAATTTCCATTAGTGAATATGAAAGATTTATTTCTAAATTTTCTGATCTCTTCAGATTGTGAAGGTTATTTTGTTTCTATTTATTAAATGCTAGACACTTTGCTGAGTGCTTTATGTCTATATCATTGTATTTAATCATCACAAAACCTAATGAGGTAGGAATTATCATTTTACACATGAGAAAACTAAGGTATAAAGAGATTAAGTGATATAGTCACTGTCACAGCTAATGAGGTTCAGATCAAAACCCAGATCTGATCGTCTCTGATTCATTTTGAAACACGCTCTTTGTATCTTTCCTTTTTAAAGAGTACTGTCACAGAAAGTGCAGTGTTTTTGAAGGACAACAAATGTTCTAGAGCGGCCATTAATATTTTAATAGCTTGTTAAATGTTAGTACCAACAGTAGATAAACAACAGTTAGTTCAGTTCCCCTCCTATTTCCTTTGTGCCAAATTGAGAATCGGGAGATAAAGGGATATGCCTGTGTTATTAGTGACTCCAGGGTCTATTCCTTATTCCAGCCAAGACCACTCTACCTGATGTTGTAGGCCAAAACGTATCCAGTAGACCTTTCTGGGGTGATGGAAATGTTGTATAATCTGTGCTGTCCCATACAATAGTCATTAGCCACATGTGACTATTAAACATGTGAAATGTGGCTACTGTGACAGAGGAACTAAATATTTCATCTCATTTTGGTTAATTTAAATTTAAATAGCACATATAGCTAATGGCTGCCATATTGGACATTGCAGCTCGAGCTCAGAAGTTCTCAAACTTTAGCATGCATCAGAATCATGTTAAAACACAGATTGCTACGACTCACCCCCAGAGTTTCTGATTCAGAAGATCTGGGTTGGAGCCTGAGAAGTTCCCAGGTGATGCTGATGTTGTTGACTCAGGTACCATGCTTTGAGAAGGATTGATTTTTCTAACATTTAACGATTGCCAGCTGGTTCCATTGGGGAAGAATATAAGTTCTCCATGGTTTACTTGTATTACATACAGTGAAATAATTTTTTAAAATACTTATTCCACACTGTATAGTTCTCAGAAGAACAAGCTCCAGTGCCTTAACATTATCATTTTATTAATTCTATAGCTGAAAAACCAGTCCTTTTTTTCTTACCTTTTAAGCAAGTCAGACTTGAAGCTTGGTTGGTTCTTTATTGGTCAAAATAGTAGAAAGGACAACTCATCCTGAAATAAAGTCAGGTTGACCTGGTCTCTTGACTGCTAAAAAATGTACTCCATTCTGAGAATTGTTTGGGGGAAATAGTTTTAGCTGTTAGAACAACTCTTAGATAAATTAAAATATACTCCTACTGCCCAAAACTCATAGAATCTTCTGCTGTTTCCAAATCAAGCCTGGGGTGATATGGATAGATGGGTAGATATTTAGAGATTGGGGAACGTATGTCCTGTTTTGCCTGGGACAGTCCACGTGCCTATTGTCCTGGTATGATTACTAATAATTTCCTTGTGTTAAAATTATCAAAGAGAACAATTTAGTTGATCAAAGCAAATTTTATTTCACACAGGCAGTCTCTACTCTCAGGAGTCCAGAGAGCTGTAAAATAAGGGAAAAGGGCTACAAGCAGGAAACAAGGAAGAAGTACTCAGCTTAGGTTGATGGGCCGGGGTTAAGTATCTAACCTTATTTAGAAAGATCAAGGAACAAAGAAATAAGTATAGAGCCCACACTGGCTCGGCGGTTGGAGGTTGGCTGACTGGATATTCTGTGGTTCTGGTCAAGTGGAGCATTTACACAAACATGAAAGTTATCTAAGTTTTAATTTGCTGATGTGACGCCATGGGCAGGAGAGGCTCCATCTTAAGACTAGAAATTTATTTCAACGCTTATCTCAAAATGTCCTGATATGGGATGATAAATTATAGGGTCACCCTACTTAGAAGGGACAAGGTAGAATAGAAGAGAGTCCAGCATCCCATGTCAGAATAGCCAAGAATTTCATTTACTTTCCTGTGTAGCATCTTTAGCTTTGCCAGGATACTACCCTGTCTTTTCTTGGGTGCTGATTTTGAACCTTGATATGGTAGGTACATCTTCTTTTCTCCTACATAAATATTTTGTTCTTTTTCTATAAATATAAAAAAAGACTTTGCATATATGGATTTCAGGAAGTCACTCTTGATTCTACTCTTGAAGGTAGTCCTTCCTCACCTTTTAATAATTACCTCTACTCATCTGTCAACATTTTGTTGGTATAATTTTTTCCAAAAATGTCTGTGGAAAGTCAATTTTTTGTTTTCAACCCTAGATCTCTGTTCCTGTTCCTCTAGCCCAGTGGTTACACTTTGGCTTCTGCTAGGCAATCTATTTCCTCTGCTGGCTGGATTTCTTCTGTGCGTATGGCATTAGGAATGGAAAAGTGAATTCTGAAGACATTCCTTTGTGTCATGTTCCTCTGAACAAAGCACAAAATCTGGGCGAGTGCCAGCCTATACAGATGGCAGAAGTGGCATTCCTGACTTTGGCTTGGAAGTGTTGACCATAATCAGATCTTGAAGCAGAGCTTCACAGCAATCACACCTCATCAGCAACCCAACAGCCTCAAAGTTTGGAGAAGGAGGAGGAATTCCAAATCACCAAGTCTCTTTATTTTTCAGGATAAATACTCTTCCTGAAGTTTTCCTTTGAAAATGGGATAATAGGTGAAAAATTCAGTTATTGCATACCTCAGCATCTTCATTAACCTAAAACAATGGGAAAGTTCATCACTGCTGCAATAATTTAAAGAACAGCTAATCATTGCAAGGTTATAAGTTGTGGACGCTGTCCTCAAAAGTATAAATTGTCCTTTGACTTACAGAAAATAACTTGAATTGGGATTTCTACATCACTATTATACCTATTTTGAATTTAATGACTGTATATGGTACACCTAAATCATTGTTCTCGTTTTTTTTTTAAATTATGTTTTGCTAAATCTTATGATTTAACCATGCTAGCCTTTTCAAACCAGCTGTGTGGCAGTTTCCTGCTGAACCATTAGGTGTTGGTAGCTGTATCTGTACTCATTGATCTTCAGAGAGTAGCTTCCAGTTGTATTCTCCATTAGTTTAATAATGACTTGAAAAACTGGGAAGCAGAGAGAGAATAATTCTCTGCCCTGTGAAAACATTGAAGACATGCAAATAAAAGAAAACCTAATTGTATGTTTTTCAGATAATAGTTATGACAACTGCAATCCAACAAAAATAGAACTTTCCTTTTTGACCAATGAAGATAAAAAGAAATTCTGGTATAGACAGGTATGCAGTATTTTCAAGTGGGCTTAGGAGTTGTTACAGAAGAATTTGACTATCTGAAAATTATTTTATGTGTAAGAAGAAAAGATATAAGTCAAAACAAGATGGTCTGAATTGTTTATAGCAAAGTGTAGGTTTGGTGTAGGGCCTATCCAATAGGGTCCACTTTACCACACAGGGTATGGCTTAGTCCACAGAAGTCAGAAGGTTGCCTTTGCTTTAAAAGGAGGTAATGTCTTTTACCTCTTGTATTTGACACTCTTTCTGTCACCCATAGATTCTGGTCCCCAGAAGCAATTCTGCTCTTGTACTAGAGCTGACCAACCCTACTTAGTAAACCCAATTAGAAAATCTTTAAAGATGAATGATGCCCAGTTTTTCTCTCTAAAGCTAATGAAGTCCTGTGGCATTAGAAACATAGCCCCTTGGACATGCATTCATTCATTCACTGGTTGGCCCTTTAATTCAGCATACAGTTATTGAGCACTCAGTTTAAGAAACTGCTAAGTGAACAAACAGCATAATTACTAAGGAGTAATTCCAACTTATTGTTTGGCACTGGAGCCAAACAGCAACTCCAGCATAGAGGAAAGTCACCTTTTTTTAAAAAAATGCATACATATAAAATACTTATTTGCCTACAATTTTAAATTGGAGGTATTTGTCATTGTGAAAAGCTGGGGGTCTCTAGCATAGCCAGCCTCAGCTGAAGAAAATCTAATACCAATGGTGTTTCTGCCTACGTTCTGCATGCTTTAAATCATGAAAAGTCAGAGAAAAATGTAGAGTATATTTTTAAAGAAAGTTATAAAAATCTAAACTTATATACCCAATGTGATTATGAATCATCCTGCAAAGTTGTACAAAGAATTTCACCAAAAATAATATGGATTCATAATATATTTGAGACTCACAGTGATAGGTTCAATTATATTTTGACTGTTGTGCAGTAATGCCATTTAGGTAGTATTGTTTCTGAGCATGGTGCTTTTTATACTTGAAATATATTTTTGCTTTACTTTTTATTGATATAATTATATTTGCACTAATGACTTTCTGAAGAAAATATTATAGATGACATTTTTTCTATATATATATTTGTTAAGCTTGGAATCTGGTAGCCCAGTGTTTTCTCTGCACAAACGTAGAACCTGGTAAAGTATGGTGTTAAGAAATCTTGAGTTTTTGAGGGTAACTAACAGTGCTGGTGTCTTCCTTCCTCTTCAACAAGTCTTGAAAGTGGTTGCTTATCACTGATTCTGCATAGTGTACTCAGTGAGGATTTAGAAGGCCACTGATAAAATTCTAAGTTTCTAAAAAGAAGGATTTTTAAAATCTGAAATTTCAATGCAGAATTAGCAGGCTAGAATTAAGTTTTGAACTGAAGAACTTGAGATGACCTAAATTTCAATATCCTGTGGCAGGTAATGCTCTTTATGTTCACAAAACCAGTTCACTGAGAAAGAGACCATGCAGACTGCAGCCATGGTGGGAGTGAGGTGGGGCAGGGAAGGGGAATGGGGATAGCTGATTTGAGGATAGTAGACTGAAGTCCCTTTCTGACTCAAAAGGGTCAAGTCCTTATAAAAACTGACTACCTCAGTTTTCAGTTCAGACTTAGGTTCATTTTGATAGTATTTTTTTTCAATTTAAATAGTATATCAATTTTATTTTTTTTTACATCTCTATGGCTTTACAATGGTGTGTTAGTTTCTGCTTTATAAAAAAGTGAATCAGTTATACATATGTTCCCATATCTCTTCCCTCTTGCGCCTCCCTCCCTCTCACCCTCCCTATCCCACCCCTCCAGGTGGTCACAAAGCACCGAGCTGATCTCCCTGTGCTATGTGGCTGCTTCCCACTAGCTATCTACCTTACATTTGGTAGTGTATATATGTCCATGCCTCTCTCTCGCTTTGTCACAGCTCACCCTTCCTCCTCCCCCCCCAATGTCAAAATTAACAAGTGAATTTGTCTCTCAGGTTTTCAAGAACAGAATTTACAGGAAGGAAGCAAAAGCCTTGTCACTAGACTTGAGCTGATAGCTTTAAAGAAACTGTAAAGCAGTTAGGTAGTCTTAATGTAGATCCCTCTGTATTCTCCTGAAAAACATCCTTTTCCCTTACTTATTTCTTAAGGATACTTATTTTTGTTAAGATCAACTAAGCATTCTAAAAATGTTATAAATTATGCTTAAAATTAGTTTCAGCCTAATATGTTGGTTTAGAGTTTATCAATATTTGAAAGTGAAACATTAATGAAGTTTAAATAGTTTTAGGAAGATACATAAATAAGTATACCAGAGTATTCCATAAAATTTTATCAATATTCTCTTCAGTAGTAGAAGACTCACTGATTGAGACCATCTGTAAAATGACTAGATGCTTTCTCAGAATCTTTCCAGCTCTAATATTCTGTGACTAATGTTCATGAATATTCAGAATATTCTAATATTCTGCATGACTAATTCATGCAGAATTGCTAGGTCACTGCTGGCTCTGACCCACCTCCTGGTGTATGCCAGCTTACACACCATGTTCATCACAGTGTCTTGTGCTCAGTGCCTTAGCGCTGTCCTTGTCCTTGGACACTGAATGGAGAGAGAAGAGCCCATTTCTGCGGGCATTTGAGTAGTCCTGGCAGGAGGAGGTGGACTTCAGTCACAGCCCCACAGACCTGTTTCACAGTTGGCACCAGTCATCCGTGCCATGTCCCTGCAGCCCACGAGGACTAACATATTTTAATAAGGTCTTTGCTACTCGTTCTGAAGAAAGAACTTACCTGAAAGGATGACCTTTTTTTTTTTTTGATACATTTAGTCAGGGTTGGGGAGGGAGTGGTGAATTATTTTCTTTTTGTTTACATTTTTAATAAATAAAATAGATTTAAGAACTAATCTTTATTTATGGTATTTAACTTTAAGTGTAATGTATTACTTAGAAAAAACACAGCTTTAATAAAAATGGAAACTAATCTGCATCTTTTCTTTACTTAATTAACACCATCAATTTTTTTAAACCTGGATGAGGGATACAAACACAGCCATGCACTCTATATGGGGACGATGAGGTGTTCATTATGAAACATAATTCAATTTTTACTTTAAGTGGAGTAAAATTGTCCTACTTAAAGAATAGGGACAGGTCTTATGTAAAGCTACAGGGAATA
The DNA here is from genome assembly GCF_964270905.1 of Leucopleurus acutus. Classification (NCBI taxonomy): domain Eukaryota; kingdom Metazoa; phylum Chordata; class Mammalia; order Artiodactyla; family Delphinidae; genus Leucopleurus; species Leucopleurus acutus. Next base: position 71,274,382 of record NC_139147.1, on the reverse strand, counting down.
ACCCTTCTCAAATAGTTAAGCAGGAAAGACAGCTGACTAAAACAATTTAGGGCAGCTGTCTCTGGCTGAAGATTATTCCTGTCCCATTTGTTCTGTGCTGTGGGCCAGGAGTCTCACCGCAGGACCGCTCTGCACATTCAAGTACCACACCCCATTTGGTAGCGGCAAGTAAATTGTGGCTGTGGAGTGTGGAGCGTGATTCTTCCTCATAAACTGACTGTAGTTTGAGAGAACGTACCTGGGGCGTGCCTTCACCATGTGCACTCAGAGCCATCCTGCCCTGTGGCCTGGAGCCAAGCACTGTGAAATGGACTGAGCACAGCTTCTGTGACCTACTTGCTGAGCTGAGATCTTTGTGGGAAATTTTAATGATAATATTTAGATATTTTAAATATTTCATGTAAGTAGCTAAAACTATGTACAATAAATTACTTCAAGTAGTTGAATAAATTCAATATTATTTGTACGGTATACTGAAGACAAAGTGTCTATGTCTCATACATTACCTGTTTATACTACCGTTTGGTATGTTCATAGAATATATCTTATTTAATAGGCGCCAATACATAAACGAGTCTTTTGTCAACAACTCTCTGGTAGATACGTTGAAATGGAGCGGTTTATTTAAGTCAGCTTGTTAGTGTTCTGCCAGAAGTTTGTTCCTTAATGTTTGAAATAAACTGGACTTGTTTGGAGATAGAAGTCCAAATACACCATCTGATGTTCTGGTAGATGACCAATACCATTCTCATTTTTTTTTCTTTTAATAAATTTATTTATTTATTTATTTATTTATTTTAGGCTGTGTTGGGTTTTCATTGCTGTGCATGGTCTTTCTCTAGTTGCGGCGAGCGGGGGCTACTCTTTGTTGTGGCACGTGGGCTTCTTATTGTGGTGACTTCTCTTCGTGCGGAGCATGGGCTATAGGCGCGTGGGCTTCAGTAGTTGTGGCACACGGGCTCAATAGTTGTGGCTCGCGAGTTCTAGAGTGCAGGCTCAGTAGTTGTGGCGCATGGGCTTAGTTGCTTCATGGCATGTGTGATCTTCCCAGACCAGGGCTCGAGCCCGTGTCCACTGCATTGGCAGGTGGATTCTTAACCACTGTGCCACCAGGGAAGTCCCCATTCTCATTTTATATGTATAGAAATGTTTTTTTCTGCCTATAGACATTAGTATATCTTAGATTCGATGCCATTTTAACACTCAGTGCCACTAACAATTTTTTCAATTTCAACAGAAACAGTAACTCAACTTTCTGACATTGTCTCATTTGAAAATATTCAAATCACAATATCTGAACATCTCCTGGCTCCCCCCTCACCCCACCCCATTAGGTCTCCTAATGACATTTTAAGAAGGCTACAGGTTGACTGAAAGAGATTTCACATGTGCTTACACACATGAGTGCTCATTAGTGTTTACATAGTGAAGACTTTGATATATTTGGTTGAGGGTCTGAAAATTTAATGGAAGTGAGGTAGCTACAGAGAATAGAACAAATGTCGTGCGCCTCAGCACAACTTGCCAGACCAGCCCCAGAGCCTCGAATCTTAACAGAGGTCAGATAAAACAGGTTATGCCACTGTTCTAAAATGATTTGGTTAGTTGTAAAGCTTTATGCTTGTTACTAAGTAAATAAAATGTGTAAAGTCTGCATTTCTTACAATAGGTTTGACAGAGGAGTAAAGAGGGAGGCTGTAAGTGCTATATAGGTGTTAAATAATCTTTAGGGATAAGCATCATGGTGATGAAGAGAAAAGTGAAGAAGGGAAATATCTGAGGCAAATCAGTCCTCAGCCTGATTGAGGTGAGTCTGTGGCTTTGCCACTCTGGGATTTTGCCCCAGAACCCCGGCACCAGCAGTGTGCCCCATGCTGGATCTCCATGGATGGGGTTTTTTCCTCCTTTTTTTTTTTCTAACTTATCCTCTCACAGCTGCCCTCCACCCCAGGCTCTGACCATTCCTCCTCCTGTCTCCCCATTACCATTTTAAAACAGCCCAGTTTTCTGAAGTATATATGCATATCTATTTGGTGGTATTATTAACTGGGGGTGGTGGTGAGGGGGTCTTACCCCTCCATTTCTCAAGGATTGATTTGGAGGGAGGGAGCCAGCAGTTCTCACTAATTTATTAATTTGGCAGAAACTCCCCTCCCCCTACATATACAGAAACTCCCCTCCCCTCCCCCTACATAACAGCTCCTGCTGTTTTATAATTTTCATACCACCATTCAATTCCAGGTCGGGAATGACAATGCCTGGTGTGGCTGCCATGCACTGTGGCCCAGGAGCATGGTGGTGAAAATGAGCAGACTGGAGTCTATTGAGCTGAGGAACCGCAGCAGTTCAGCTCCAGGGAGGGCAGGCACCGGTCCGGGTGTGGCATTCAGCTGCTAAAAGTAAGCCAAAGGCATAGATCCAGAACTTATTAGTGCCCAGAGGAAGAAACAGATAGTGAAGGTAAGTCTAAATACAAGGGAGAATGAAGACCTAAGAATTGGGTACTAAGAAATGAGTCAAAGACGAGGGAGACAGAAAGGGCCAGGGGAGCAAGAATGTGCATGCAGAATGACCAGACCTTGTAATGCTGGATGGGGAGGGGCTGCCTTTTGTACTTGCCTCCAGGGTGTAAGTGCACTTGAGAGTGCCTTCTGACACTTAGCACAGTGGAGCTACTGAATCTAGTGACTGAACACTGAAGAAGTATTTGTTGCGTACTTACTATATTCAACGTGTATTTAGCACCAACTGTGGCAGGCACTCTGCTGGGCCATAGGAACACAAGAAACAGACAGATATGGTCTTTGTCCTGGAGTCAGTGAAGGAGGAGGACAATTAAGCGATTATTTACGGTAAAGTTTAGACTTGAAATTGATGGGATAATACATATAGCATGCTGATAAGAAAGAGTGGAGAGAACAAAGGCTTAAGATAAAAGACAGATGCCCAATCAAGTCAGGCTCTGAGATGTTAGAAGGTGGGAGCAGAGCACGAGGAATGCACTGCACCTTCCACTGTGAGTAGGACATGGAGGGAAGCGGGAGCACGTTTGTTAGGTTTGGTGGCTGTCGCTGAGTTCCCAGTCCTGAAAGGGAAGTCACCATTGTCTGAGGTGAATAGGGTCTGAGATCTGAAGAGCACAGTTGGCCCTGGCCCTCCATATTTGCATAAATTCTGTCCCCAGTTGGTTGAATCGCAGATATGGAACTGCAGATGCAGACAGCCTACTGTATTCTGCCATTTTATATAAAGGACTTGAGCCTCCACAGATTGTGGTATCTGCAGGGGATCCTGGAACCAATCCTCCTGCGGCTTCTGAGGGATGAATGTATTAAAGGTTTAAGCTTCTGTAAACAGATATGTTTTGGTGACAACTGTTCTGGGTCTATTTTTCCTGGAAGGCAGTGTGTACCTTTTTATTCCATAGATCCAAGTCTAAAAATTTCAAATAATTTTTTCGAATTTTACCTTAATTTACTATTTTCAGTTTTACTCTTTAGGAATGTCAGTTATGTATAAGCTTGTCCTCAATTACTATCACTTTTTCTCTAATCCTTTATTTTTTTAAAATTTTTATTGGGTTATAGTTGATTTACAATGTTGTGTTAGTTTCAGGTGTACAGCAAAGTGAATCAGTCATATATATCCATCCATTCTTTTTCAGATTCTTTTCCCATATAGGTTATTACAGAATATTGAGTAGAGTTCCCTGTGTCATACAGTAGGTCCTTGTTAGTTATCTATTTTATATATAGTAGTGTGTATATGTTAATCCTAATTTCCTAATTTATCACTTCTCCCCATGTTTCCCCTTTGGAAATCAAACCAAAAGTTTGATTTCGAGAGCTGTGAGTCTGTTTCTGTTTTGTAAATAAGTTCATTTGTATCATTTTTTATTAGATTCCACATATAAGTGATATATTTGTCTTTCTGTCTGACTTACTTCACTTAGTATGATAATCTCTAGGCCCATCCATGTTGCTGCAAGTGGCATTATTTTTTTCTTTTTTAGGGTTGAGTAATATTTCATTGTATATATATACCACATCTTGTTTATCCATTCCTCCATTGATGGACATGTAGGTTCCTTCCTTGTCTTGGCTACTGTAAACAGTGCTGCAATGAACATTGGGGTGCATGTATCTTTTCAAATTATAGTTTTCTCCGGGTGTATGCCCAGGAATGGGATTGCTGAGTAACGTGGCAACTCTATTTTTAGTTTCCTGAGGAACCTCCATATTGTTTTCCATAGTGGCTGCACCAATTTACATTCCCACCAACAGTGTAGGAGCATTCCCTTTTCTCCAAACCCTCTCTAGTATTTGTTATTTGTAGACTTTTTAATGATGGCCATTATTGAATGATGGCCAGTGTGAAATGGTATCTCATTGTAGTTTCCTTTTTTCTTAAATTACTTTTTTTATTGAGAAAAAATACACCTAACATAAAATTCACCATTTAACCATTTGAAGGTGTTTCTTTAGTAAATTCATGATGTGATGCAACCCTTCATTCCTAATTCTAAACCGTCTCAGACTTTTCAGCTTGTTGCACCTGAACAGGTGCGGTGCTCCTAACACCTAGTGGGCAGGGGCCAGAAATGCTGCTAAAGTCCCAGAAGAGAGAATTATCTGTCTCCCAAAGTGTTGAGGCTGAGAGACCCCACTCTACACCATTAGAGCACCACATCACATCCAAGGAAATAAACAGCCATTCAGTCGTGTCATCCCTACTGGTCTCAAGAATGTCTTTACAGCATTTTTATTTCAGTTCAGAGGCAAGGTTCACATGTTTGGTTGCTAGGTCTTTTTAGCCTCTTTTAATATAGAAGAGTATTCTCTGCCCCATGCTCAGCCTTTTTGTCTGATTATATTTTGTAAGAGTTCAGGCCAGTTTTAGCACTGCATTCTGTTTCCATATTTTATTATTACCTTTTTTTATTGAAGTGTAGTTGATTTACAGTGTTGTGCCAGTCTCTGCTGTACAGCAAAGTGACTCAGTTATACACAGAGACATTCTTTTTAAAAAAAATTTTAAATTTTATTTATATTTTATACAGCAGTTTCTTATTAGTTGTCCATTTTATACATATTAGTGTATACATATCAATCCCAATTTCCCAATTCATCCCACCACCACCCCCTCACCGCCACTTTCCCCCCTTGGTGTCCATACGTTTTTTCTGTACATCTGTGTCTTTATTTCTGCTCTGCAAGCTGGTTCATCTGTACCATTTTTCTAGGTTCCACATATATGCGTTAATATACGATATTTGTCTTTCTCTTTCTGACTTACTTCACTCTGTATGACAGTCTCTAGATCCATCCACATCTCTACAAATGACCCAATTTCGTTCCTTTTTATGTCTGAGTAATATTCCATTGTATATATGTGCCACATCTTCTTTATCCATTCGTCTGTCGATGGACATTTAGGTTGCTTCCATGACCTGGCTATTGTAAATAGTGCTGCAATGAATATTGGGGTGCATGTGTCTTTTTGAATTATGGTTTTCTCAGGGTATATGCCCAGTGGTGGGATTGCTGGGTCATATGGTAATTCTATTTTTAGTTTTTTAAGGAACCTCCATACTGTCCTCCATAGTGGCTGTATCAATTTACATTCCCACCAACAGTGCAAAAGGGTTCCCTTTTCTCCACACCCTCTTGATCATTTGTTGTTTGTAGATTTTCTGATGATGCCCATCCTAAGTGGTGTAAGGTGATACCTCATTGTAGTTTTGATTTGCATTTCTCTAATGATTAGTGATGTTGAGCAGATTTTCATGTGCTGCTTGGCCATTTGTATGTCTTCTTTGGAGAAATGTCTATTTAGGTCTTCTGCCCATTTTTGGATTGGGTTGTTTGTTTTCTTGATATTGAGGTGCATGAGCTGTTTATATATTTTTGAGGTTAATCCTTTGTCCATTGATTCGTTTGCAAATATTTTCTCCCATTCTGAGGGTTGTCTTTTCATCTTCTTTGTAGTTTCCTTTGCTTTGCAAAAGCTTTTAAGTTTCATTAGGTCCCATTTGTTTATTTTTGTTTTTATTTCCATTACTGTAGGAGGTGGAACAAAAAAGATCTTGCTGTGCTTTATGTCAAAGAATGTTACTCCTATGTTTTCCTCTAAGAGTTTTATAGTGTCCAGTCTTACATTTAGGTCTCTAATCCATTTTGAGTTTATTTTTGTGTATGGTGTTAGGGAGTGTTCTCATTTCATTCTTTTACATGTAGCTCTCTGGTTTTCCCATCACCATTTATTGAAGAGACTGTCTTTTCTCCATTGTATTATCCTTGCCTCCTTTGTTGTAGATTAGTTGACCATAGGTGCATGGGTTTCTCTCTGAGCTTTCTATCCTGTTCCATTGATCTATATTTCTGTTTTTGTGCCAGTACCATATTGTCTTGTTTACTGTAGCTTTGTAGTATAGTCTGAAGTCAGGGAGTCTGATTCCTCCAGCTCTGTTTTATTCCCTCAAGACTGCTTTGGCTATTCAGGCTCTTTTGTGTCTCCATACAAATTTTATGATTTTTTGTTCTAGTTCTGTAAAATATGCTACAGGTAATTTGATAGGGATTGCATTGAATCTGTAGATTGCTTTGGGTACTAGAGTCATTTTCACAATATTGATTCTTCAAATCCAAGAACATGGTATATCTGTCTATCTGTTTGCGTCATCTTTAATTTCTTTCATCAGTGTCTTATAGTTTTCTGAATACAGGTCTTTTGTCTCCTTGGGTAGGTTTATTCCTAGGTATTTTATTCTTTCTGTTGCAGTGGTGAATGGGATTGTTTCTTTAATTTCTCTTTCTGATCTTTCGTTGTTAGTGTATAGGAATGCAAGAGATTTCTGTGCATTAATCTTGTATCCTTCTACTCTGCCAAATTCATTGATTAGCTCTAGTAGTTTTCTGTTGTCATCTTTAGGATTCTCTATGTATAGTAGCATGTCACCTACAAACAGTGACAGTTTTACTTCTTCTTTTCCAATTTGTATTTCTTTTTCTTCTCTGATTGCCGTGGCTAGGACTTCCAAAAATGTGTTGAATAATAGTGGTGAGAGTGGACATCCTTGTCTTGTTCCTGCTCTTAGAGGAAATACTTTCAGTTTTTCACCATTGAGAATGATGTTTGCTGTGGGTTTGTCGTATATGGCCTTTATTATGTTGAGGTAGCTTCCCTCTATGTCCATTTTCTGGAGAGTTTTTTATCATAAACGGGTGTTGAATTTTGTCGAAAGCTTTATCTGCATCTATTGAGATGATCATATTCATTCTTTAGTTTGTTAAAATGGTGTATCACATTGACTGATTTGCATATATTGAAGAATCCTTGCATCCCTGGGATAAATCCCACCTGGTCATGGTGTATGATCCTTTTAATGTGTTGTTGGATTCTATTTGCTAGTATTTTGTTGAGGATCTTTGCATCTATATTCATCAGTGATATTGGTCTGTAACTTTCTTTTTTGTAGTATCTTTGTCTGGTTTCGGTATCAGGGTGATCATGGCCTCGTAGAATGAGTTTGGGAGCATTCCTTCCTCAGCAATTTTTTGGAAGAGTTTGAGAAGGATGGGTATTAGCTCTTCTCTAAATGTTTCATAGAATTCACCTGTGAAGCCATTTGGTCCTGGACTTTTGTTTGTTGGAAGATTTTTAATCACAGTCTCAATTTCATTACTTGTGATTGGTCTGTTCATATTATCTGTTTCTTCCTGGTTCAGTCTTGGAAGGTTATACCTTTCTAAGAATTTGTCCATTTCTTCCAGATTGTGCATTTTATTGGCATAGAGTTGCTTGTAGTAGTCTGTTATGATGCTTTGTATTTCTGTGGTGTCCACTGTAACAACTTCTTTTTCATTTCTAATTTTATTGATTCGAGTCCTCTCCCTCTTTTTCTTGATAAGTCTGGCTAGAGGTTTATCAGTTTTGTTTATCTTCTCAAAGAACTACATTTTTGTTTTATTGATCTTTGCTATTGTTTTCTTTGTTTCTATTTCATTTATTTCTGCTCTGATGTTTATGATTTCTTTCCTTCTGCTAACTTTGGGTTTTGTTTGTTCTTCTTTCTCTATTTCCTTTAGGTGTAAGGTTAGATTATTTATTTGAGATTTTTCTTGTTTCTTGAGGTAGGCTTGTTTTGCTATAAACTTCCTTCTTAGGACTGCTTTTGCTGCATTCCATACGTTTTGAATCATTGTGTTTTCATTGTAATTTGTCTCTAGGTATTTTTTGATTTCCTCTTTGATTTATTCAGTGATCTCTTGGTTATTTAGTAACGTATTGTTTAGCCTCCATGTGTTTGTGTTTTTTATGGTTTTTTTCCCTGTAATTGATTTCTAATCTCATAGTGTTGTTGTCAGAAAAGATGCTTGATATGATTTCAGTTTTCTTAAATTCACCAAGGCTTGATTTGTGACCCAAGGTGTGATCTATCCTGGAGAATGTTCTGTGTGCACTTGAGAAGAAAGTGTAATCTGCTGTTTTTGGATGGAATGTCCTATAAATATCAATTAAATCTCTCTGGTCTATTGTGTCATTTACAGCTTGTGTTTCCTTATTAATTTTCTGTGTGGATGATCTGTCCATTGGTGTAAGTGAAGTGTTAATGTCCCCCACTATTATTGTGTTACTGTTGATTTCCTCTTTTATAGCTGTTAACAGTTGCCTTATGTATTGAGGTGCTCCTATGTTGGGTGCATATATATTTATAATTGTTATATCTTCTTCTTGGATTGATCCCTTGATCATTATGTAGTGTCCTTGTCTCTTGTAACATTCTTTATTTTAAAGTCTATTTTATCTGATACGAGTATTGCCACTCCAGCTTTCTTTTGATTTCCATTTACATGGAATATCTTTTTCCATCCCCTCGCTTTCAGTCTGTACGTGTCCCTTGGTCTGAAGTGGGTCTCTTGTAGACAGCATATGGGTCTTGTTTCTGTATGCATTCAGCAAGCCTGTGTCTTTTGGTTGGAGCATTTAATCCATTCATGTGTAAGGCAATTATCGATATTTATGTTCCTATTACCATTTTCTTAATTGTTTTGGGTTTGTTTTTGTAGGTCCTTTTCTTCGCTTGTGTTTCCCACTTAGAGAAGTTCCTTTAGCATTTGTTGTAGAGCTGGTTTGGTGGTGCTCAATTCTCTTAGCTTTTGCTTGTCTGTAAAGCTTTTGATTTCTGTCAAATCCAAATGAGATCCTTGCCGGGTAGCGTTATCTTGGTTGTAGGTTCTTCCCTTTCATCACTTTAAATATATGGTGCCACTCCCTTCTGACTTGTAGAGTTTCTGCTGAGAAATCAGCTGTTAACCTTATGGGAGTTCTCTTGTATGTTACTTGTCATTTTTCCCTGGCTGCTTTCAGTAATTTTTCTTTGTCTTTAATTTTTGTCAATTTGATTACTTTGTGTCTCAGCGTGTTTCTCCTTCGGTTTATCCTGCCTGGGACTCTCTGCACTTCCTGGACTTGGGTGGCTATTTCCTTACCCATGTTAGGGAAGTTTTTGACTATAATCTCTTCAAATATTTTCTCGAGTCCTTTCTCTCTCTCTTCTCCTTCTGGGACCCCTATAATGTGAATGTTGTTGCATTTAATGTTGTCCCAGAGGTCCCTTAGGCTGTCTTCATTTGTTTTCATTCTTTTTTCTTTATTCTGTTCCACAGCAGTGAATTCCACCATTCTGTCTTCCAGGTCACTTATCCGTTCTTCTGCCTCAGTTATTCTGCTATTGATTCCTTCTAGTGTATTTTTCATTTTAGTTATTGTATTGTTATCTCTGTTTGTTCTTTAATTCTTCTAGACCTTTGTTAAACATTTCTTGCATTTTCTCGATGTTTGCTTCCATTCTTTTTCCGAGGTCCTGGATCATCTTCACTATCATTATTCTGAATTCTTTTTGTGGAAGGTTGCCTATCTCCACTTCATTTAGTTGTTTTTCTGGGGTTTTATCTTGTTCCTTCATCTGGTACAAAGTCTTTTGCCTTTTCATTTTGTCTATCTTTCTGTGAATGTCTCAGTGTAGTTTTGATTTGCATTTCTCTGATAATTAGCAGTATTGAGCATCTTTTTATGTGCCTGTTGGCCATCTGTACATCTTCTTTGGAGAAATGTCTAGTTGGGTCTTCTGTCCATTTTTTGATTGGGTTATTTTGTTGTTGTTGCATTGTATGAGCTATTTGTAAATTTTGGAAATTGTAAGTCCAGCATGTTACATATATGTATATACTTACTAAAATCTAGATCCTTTTCATTAAAGGCCACATTCCTTGAAGAGCTGGTTAAAATGTGTTATTCCATGACATAGCTAAGGATTTAGAAAGGACTTGGTAGTGAAGATTCCTGTGGGGAATATTTTGGCTCCTGAAGAGCTTCACCTGGAAACAAAATCTTAGCTACTTTCCTCATTTCACCCAGCTTTCCTTCTTTGGATTTTCCCAATTCCTAACCTTCTCAGAGGGAAGAAAAACTAGTTAATTTGGATGCTTTCCCTGGAACAGTTTTTACCAGTCACAGGCTTTTCCCCTTCACTTCTGCACCTCTGTGGCAGTGTTGCCTCCATCAGTGCATTTGTTTTCATGCCCAGCTTCCCATAGATCAGACTGGACACCAGAGTTTTCAGAAATTCCCTGGTTAAAAGGAGGCAGATGCCAGCATTAGAGGAAAGACAGGAACAGTACATAGTCCAAAATTAGAGGAAAGAAAAGCTAGAAGGAAGTAGAACAGCTAACCGTTTGGAGGGAGCCATCACAGTCTTCTGCTCACTGTGAAGACAAGGAATACAAACTTTCTTTCTTATACCCTCTGTGCCCCCTCAGCCTCCTCCATCCTTACTCTCCCCCCTTATCTACATTAGATCTCATGTTCTCCCGTTTCAGTCTACTGCAGTGGATCTCAAAGTATGGTCCCCTGGACCAGCTGCATTCATGAGAAATGCAATTATTTTTTTTTTTTTCTGGCCACGCCTCACAGCTTGGGGATCATAGTTCCCTGACTAGGGATCAAACCTGGCCCCCTGGCAGTGAAAGCCTGGAATCCTAACCACTGGACCACCAGGGAATTCCCATAGAAATGCAGATTCTTGGGCCCCATTCTATATCTCCTGAATCAAAAACTCTAGGGGTGGGGCTTCCCTGGTGGCGCAGTGGTTAAGAATCCGCCTACCAATGTAGGGGACACGGGTTTGAGCCCTGGTCCGGGAAGATCCCACATGCCGCAGTGCAACTAAGCCTGTGTGCCGCAACTACTGAGCCTGCACTCTAGAGCCCACGAGCCACAACTGCTGAAGCCTACGTGCCTAGAGCCCGTACTCTGAAACAAAAGAAGCCACCACAATGAGAAGCCCGCTCACCACCACGAAGAGTAGCCCCTGCTCAGTGCAACTAGAGAAAGCCCATGAGCAGCAAAAAAGACCCAGCGCAGCCAAAAATAAATAAATTAGTAAATTAATTTTTTAAAAAAACCAAAACTCTAGGGGTAGGGCCCTGCAATCTGTGTTCTATCAAGTCCTCTAAGTGATGCTCTTGAAAACTCAAATTTGCAAACTACTGCCCTAAACTGTCTTGTGCTTCTTACCAAGATCCACTTGGTAAGATTCCAACTTTGGATGAACTCAGTTATCAGCCTTGGCCTTAACTTATACCTGGGCAGTTGAGCCCTGCTAGGGTGAAGTACTCAGTTGAATGTGTGTACACTCAAGTGGGTTCTGCACAGCAATCTTATCTTTCTCTAATCACTTTCTCTCCCACCCTTAGGGTTGCCAGAATTAGCAAAGAAAAACCAAAAACAGGACACACAAATTTTAATTTCAAATAATGATATACTAAGAAATTATTTGTTGTTTATCTGAAATTCACATTTCACTGAGCAACTTGTATTTTTATTTGCTAAATCTATCAACCCTAACTAGGAGATATATATAGTCAATAGACAGGCAGTTGGAAAGAGAGCCTGGATGTAAAGTGGAAGAGAGCAAACACAGGATGGAGCCCACAATAAAACCATGTCAGTCCTTGTTGCCTCTGACCTTGATGGTACAGATGTCCTGGAGAAGCTGGGACCCTTCATCACAGAACTAAACACACACACCTGGTCCAAAAGCCAGAGATTCTGTAGGAGGATCCAAAGGAAGATAGCGCAGTTGTAGGCCTGGCTGATGCCTCACACCAGCAAGGTGAGCCAGCAAATAAATAACAATGTGTGTGAACTGCAGAATGGCTGTTGCTTTACTTCTGCCCTCAGTGTCCAGCAAGAATGTCTCTGTGAACAATCCTAACTGGAAATACACAGGGAAGGGAATTTTGGGAAAAGTAGCTTAACCTAGCCAAGGTGACACATTACAATCCACCACGCCCATTCTCCAATTTAGAAAGAGGCTTGATATTAAGTGCCAGGGACAGATGAAAATTTGCCCAGGAAGAAATAGCTACCCTTTGGGAGAGCAACATGGTAGAAGAAGATACCGTCTTTGTCTTTCCCCTTCAATCTACAACCAGTAAAACATCCACAACTCAACAAGGTGCCTCTGTTCAACATACCAGGATGCCAGAGAATTCCACACATCTGTACAACTAAGGGTGGGTGGACTGGAACACATAGAGGAGGTAGAACTGGGGGAACAGCAGAGGCAGTGCCTACAGTCCTGGCCCTCTGGCTGTGGCAGTTGAGCCCAAAGCCCCAGAGAACCCATTAGCAGCAGGAGAGGCAGTGCACACCACTCCAGCCTCTTGGCCACAGTGGCACTCATGGCCACAGGTAACTGGGCAGCAGTGATAGTGGGGCCTCGGACCCTGTCCCTCCAGCTGTGGAAGCACCCATGACTCCAGCACCCTACACCACAGTGGCAATGGCAGAGCCCAGGGACCTAACACCAGACACAGCAGAGGTGCCTTAATGAATGACCTTGGCTCCCCTCTCCACCCTGCCCCTCCGCTGAGAGCCACAGAGCCTGCAACTCATAAGATGAGTTTCAGAGGAAGCACCCACCATCCTGGTGCTTCAGATGGTCACTGGCAGCAGCAAAGGCACCAACAACCCTGGAGGCAAAAGCAGGGATAAGGACCACATGGGCCCACACCTCTGATGGAGGCAGTGGAGGGTGAAAAGTTCTATCTCTTATCTGAGGCAGCTCAGACAAGAGAAACCAAAAACTTGTGCTATGGCGCCACCTACTGGAAAAGAAAAGAAAGGCCTCTAATTTCTAATCTGTTGAATTGTTAGAATCAAATAGAAAGGTGCTCCCTGTTTCACATGCACTGGCAGAGGGGCTGAATAGACATTTTCCCAAAGAACACATACAGACAACCAACACGAACATGAAAAGATGTTTAACGTCACTAATCATTAGGCAAATGCAAATCAGAACCACAATGAGATATCTCCTCACACCTGTCAGAATGGTTATTATCAAAAAGGCAAGAAATAACAAGTGTTGGTGAGGATGTGGAGAAAAGGCAACTTACATATAAATGGAAAACTATTTCGTGCTCATAGATTGAAAGAATTAACATTGTTAAAATGTCTATATTACCTAAAGCAATCTACAGATTCATTGTAATCCCTATCAATATCCCAAGGACATTGGTGACATATACTGTTGGTAGGGATATAAATTGGCACAGCTACTGTGGAGTACAGAATGGAAGCTCCTCAAAAACTGAAGACTAGAACTACCATATGATCTAGCTATCGCACTTCTGGGTATTTATCCAAAGAATATGAAAACACTAATTTGAAAAGATATATGCACCCTTATGTTCATTGCAGCATTATTTACAATAACCAAGATATGGAAACAACCTAAGTACCCATCAATGGATGAATGGATAAAGAATATGTGATATATAGATGTATATAAAATGGAATATTACCCAGGCTTAAGAAAGGTGAAATCTTGCCATTTGTGACAACATGGAGGGACCTTGAGAGCATTATGCTAAGTGAAATAAGTCACATAGAGAAAGACAAATATCATGTGATTTCATTCATAAATGGAATATTTAAAAATAAAAATAAATGAACAAACCAAACCAAACAAAAATACACACAGAATATAGAGAACAGAGTAGTGGTTACCAGAGAGGAAGAGGCCAGGGGGAAGGCAAAATGAATAAAGGGGATCAACTGTATGGTGATGGAAGCAAACTGAATTTTTGGTGGTGAGCATGCTGTAGTGAATACAGAAGTAGAAATGCAGTGTTGTATACATGAAATATGTAATGTTATAAACCTCAATAAAATATAAAAAATCATGAAAAGACATATAATAAAGTACAAGAGAAGACCAAAAAAAAGAAAAGAAATAGCTACATTTTGTCGAATGCTTGCTATTTTAGCACTTCTCATACTCTTTTTTATTAAAGTACAGTTGATTTACAATATTATATTAGTTTCAGGTGTGCGACATAGTGATTCGATATTTTTATAGATTATACTCCATTTAAAGTCATTATACAATATTGGCTTTATTCCCTCTGTTGTACAATACATCCTTGTATCTTTTTTTTTTTTTTTTTTGCGTTACGCGGGCCTCTCACTGTTGTGGCTTCTCCCGTTGCGGACCACAGGCTCCGGACGCGCAGGCTCAGCGGCCATGGCTCACGAGCCCAGCCGCTCCGCGGCACATGGGATTTTCCCGGACCGGGGCACGAACCCGTGTCCCCTGCATCAGCAGGCGGACTCTCAACCACTGCACCACCAGGGAAGCCCCCTTGTATCTTATTTATTTTATACCTAGTAGGTTGTACCTCTAAATCCCCTACCCCATTTTGCCCCTCCCCCATCTGGTAACCACTAGTTTATTGTCTGTGAGTCTGTTTCTGTTTTGTTATATTCATGTGTTTGTTTTATTTTTTAGATTCCACTATAACTACTCCTTATACACATTTTACTTACATGGATATGTGAATACATCCATTACAAACATGATCTCATTTAGTCCTTATAACAATGCTATAAAATTGGTATTACTAATACCATTTCACAGGTGAAGAAACTAAGGTTAGAGACATTTTCCCATGAACATACATCAAGCAAGGGGCAGAGCTTGATTGAAGCCAGATCTCTCTAAAGCCTGTGTTCCTAACCATTAAGTTCTGTGCTACCCAGCCTCCCAATAAACTGTGGACTTTGTTATTTCATAAGCACTAAATCTGCACTCAGTCTACAGACCACCTGGGAAACCTTCATGCCCTAGTGCTCGGTGACTGACCCTTGACACTAGTTTGGGGAAAAGTTCCTGAGGCACTCATCACACTCCCTGAGAAGTCACCTGAGTTGGATTCCCAGCCCTTTCAACTTAGTAATTGGGTGGCCTTGGGCAAGTTACTTCACCTTTTACTCTCCTCATGAAGGCAGTAATTCCCACCTTACAAAACTGTAAAGCTAGGTAATGCTAATCCTAGGAGAACATCTGGCACAGCCTGATCATCCTAGACAAATGGGAGTCTCCGCCTTCATCTCTGCCTTCATGCCCAAATGGGAGTTCTCCGCCTTTCTCAATGGACTAGCTACTATTGCCTATGTCTAGGCTAAAGACCTTTTAATCTATACCTTCAATCCTAATCTCTTATTCTTCCTCTAGATCTGTATTTCCTGTTTCCCACCGGGAAGCATAACCAACTCCAAATCATCTTACACTTGAGCAATTATTCCCAGTTTTTCAATACCGAATACCATCAGTGCCATCTTCAATATCATCTTTCTGGTCCTTGAGCTCACTTCTTTAAAATTACCGCCATCTCTCTCTCCTTCTACCTTGTCAGACATTATGTGTGCAGCATAACTACTCTTTCCCAAGAAAAAATATTTCAACTCCTAGTGCCATATTTTAAAAAGTATATTAGCAAATTATGTTTGATAGTTGCCAAGAGGGTAGATCTTAAAAGTTCTCATCACAAGAAAAAAAATGTTTTTGTAACTATGTATGGTGACAGATGTTAACTAGACTTATTGTGGTGATCATTTCACAATATATACAAATATCAAATCATTATTTTATCATCTGAAACTAATATAATGTTATATGTCAATTATACCTCATTTAAAAAATCATACTGTGAAAAAAAAGTACATTGGCAAACTTGAGTAAATCAGAACAAAATGATCATGATGATGGGGGCCTGGAAACTGGCATACTAGAATGAACATATGTATATCAAGGAAATAGGGAGCTTCCTCCATTAGAACAGAAGCCTAAGGGTTGTCATTGGGAAGAGAAAGTTCTTTCTCTGTGGGCTTCAAAGTACAGACCTGATCCATAGGAAGTGAATTTCTGCTCAACACAAGGAAATTTTGAGGACTTGAGTCTCTGCCACTGAGATGGGTTATGGCCATTTGGGGTTCTCTGTCTCTGTTTCATCTGCTTGCTCCTTCCATTCTCTGCGGGGAGGAGGAAGATTTAAGCAAAAAAGACATAGTCACCTTCTGCTGTAAGAATCTTACGGAAAGAGCTTGCTAAGTTTCAAGTATGTGCATACCAGCACCTCTGCTGAATGATTTTAGACACACTGGCATCATATGCTACCCATTTGGGGCCTGTTTGAAACCTGGCTTCCACTGCGCCACCAGGGAAGCCCTCTTTTCATTTTTATATTGGTTAATGCCTTCTCATTCCCATTTGCTGAGAAATTCCCTTTAGGGAATGCACATTAAAATTTTAAAAGTGCTATGTGTAGAAGACATTGACGGACATTGTTAATTTTTTTCTCCCTCTCTCCACCCTCAATAGCATTATCAGCTCTATGACAACAGACCCTTTACCCATTTAAGCTCACCCTTACACCCCTAGTACCTAGAGAGCATTTGGCACAGAGTGAGTGATTAATAAATAATTATGCAAGAAAGTTTAGAAATTAACCAAACTCTTCTCCTTAAGTTCTGTGTCTTCACTCTGGAGTGAGCAGCAGACTCTCAGGGTGGACTCTGGCAACTCTTAACATTACAAGGGTGAGTCTTGTGGGTGTGGAAAGGAAGGCCCCCTGTGGAGCTGATTTCTTGGTTCAGCTTTGCAAGTGCAAGGAGGGTGATCTGAAAAAGTCTGGGAGTGATAGTTGGCCTATAGGCTTGTAAAAGGTTGGCCATATTATGCCTCAAACCCTAAGCTCAGTCAAAGTGAAACTTGTGTTATAGTCTTGGTGATAACAGTACTATTCAGTCAATGAGAACAGCAAGCAGTTAAAAAAAAAAAAAAAAAAAGGATGCTAGACAATTGTGGATAATCTCAAACCCACAGTAGCCTGCTTCCCCATCGTATGCCTGCTCTGCAAGGTAGCTCAAAATGAGTATATGACAAGTCTCAAATGTTTTTTCCCACTCTACCTCTGTAGCAGGACAGGCAGAGACAGAAACATTGTGAAGAATGTCATGGGGCTCACCCCTTCCTATTAGAATGTAAGCTCTCTGAGGCACAGATTTCTTTTATTCTCATTGATGTCTTCCAGAGCTGAAAACATTTCCAGCCAATAGTAGATATTCAATAAATAATTCTTGAACTTTTGGGGGAAAAAAAAAATGAGCAAGATGCTCTTGTTTTATGATGCCTGTTCTCAACGACCAATACCTTCTAGAATTGATCTACCCCCCTAGTCCAGTCTTTTGAGAGCATCCTGGGTGCTAGGAAAGACTCCACTGTGAACCTAGGATTCTGTTTGTGTCTGAGCCTGGTGCCCAAGACCTTAATCCCCAGGGCAGCTCCTTAATCTTCTCTTAACCATGGGAGGCTGGGTTCCGAGGCCTGAAGCAGTAGCGTAAGACTTGATAAACCAGCTAGGAATAGGGGCAAGGCACCAGCATGAGGACATGAAGAGTTTCACCCTAGCTGCCCAAGGATGCTTTTACCCAAGAGTCTTTTGATTTCTCATTGGAATTTTCCCCTCTGATCTCACTGAGAAGCTCAAAAAACAGGTACTAACCAAGTACATAGAAATTGGCATGGGGATTTACTTAACAGTCTTTGGAGAAGGGTTGATGTTGTCTTAGGGTTTGCAAAGCAGCGTTCTCTCCCTAGTTCCCAAAACACACCTCACCAAAATTGTGTGCAATCACAGTTACCACTCAGTTTAGCAAAGCAAGAGCAAATCTTGACTACCAAAGGCTCCAGGCCTCACATGAGTCATCATTCAGCTCTGTGCATACAGCCCAGATGTAATTCACACAGGCATATAGCTGTTGGCTATGTTCTTGTACACATATGGACCTGCTTCCTGGAATCAGAAAAAGCAGGCTTTACCTGTGACTTCTGCCAGGTTACCCTTCCCCATCCCCCCCTGCCCCCCAATATGAAACCTGGCTGGAAGTATTTCCTTGGTACTCTGAAGTTGGGCTAGGGATTGGGAACCTAGCTCCTCACTTGCCAGGGTCACAGGTACACTGTGCTTAATTGACTGAGCTTCTGCCTCAGCTTCTCTATGAGGGTTCTTAATCACAGAACCCATTCCAAGCTCATTGCATTCAGCCCCTTACCTCCTGGCAGCTCACGGCTAAATAATCCAAGAGAAACATTTAGATATCTCCATTACCAGAGATCCCCAGAGATATTTTATACAACATACAAGCTTATGGAATCATTTTACTGATTTATATTTTTTCTCCCACATAAACAAAATTCCTCTTGGAAAAACTAAATCTTATTATTCGCCACAGTTCTTTAGTCAGCAGTGAGTTCTAGGTCCAGCTCAGAGTTTCAGTTTTTCCCTTTTCTTTTTAGTCTGCTTCTCCAAGTACTTCATCTCTGGGTAAGAGTGTCACACATCCCTGAATCCCCCTTGTCTCACAGACAAAAAGTTCACCTCTTTGTCCGACATGTTTCTATCATGATTGCTGCCCAATTTTCTCATCTCTGCTTGCTTCTGCCCCCAAATCAGTGGCATCCATCATAAAGCCTAGTGCTTCTGAATTTTTTCTTTCTTCACACATCTTCCCCTCAGGGCAAGCTTTCTCTCTTTTGCCTACGAATGTTTTGGTTAGTCAGTGCATGCCACAGTGTACTTTCATTCCCTCCTCCTGTAATGGGCATCACTTAAGTTGCTTCCATATCTTGACTATTGTAAATAATGCTGCTATGAACATTGAGGTGGTTATATCTTTTTGAATTAGTGTTTTCATTTTTTTCAGATATATACTCAGGAGTGGAATTGCTGGGTAATAAGGTAGTTCTATTTCTAGTTTTTTGAGGAAACTCCATACTATTTTCCATAGTGGCTGCACCGATTTATATTCCCACCAACAGTTTACAAATGTTCCCTTTCCTCCACATCCTCGCCAGCATTTGTGGCCTGTAGCCCCCCCTCGCTGCAACTAGAGAGAGCCTGAGCACAGCAACAAAGACCCAATGCAGCCAAAGATAAATAAATAAATAAATATTTAAAAACAACAACAACCACATGGTACTGGCACAGAAACACACATGTAGATCAATGGAACAGAAAAAAACACATGCACCTATGGTCAATTAATCTACGACAAAGGAGGCAAGGATATACAATGGAGAAAAGACAGTCTCTTCAACAAATGGTGATGGGAAAACTGGACAGCCACATGTAAAACAATGAAATTAGAACATTTCCTCACACCATATACAAAAATAAACTCAAAATGGATTAGAGACCTAAATGTAAGACTGGACACTATAAAACTCTTAGAGGAAAATGTAGGAAGAACACTCTTTGACATAAATCACAGCAAGATCTTTTTTGGTCCACCTCCTAGACTAATGGAACTAAAAACAAATGGGACCTAATGAAACTTTTGTTTCATTTTGCTTTTCTAAAAGCTTTTGTAAAGCAAAGGAAACTACAAATAAGATGAAAAGACAACCCTCAGAATGGGAGAAAATATTTGCAAATGAATCAATGGACAAAGGATTAATCTCCAAAATATATAAACAGCTCAAGCAGCTCAATATTAAAAAAACAAACAACTCAATCCAAAAATGGGCAGAAGACCTAAATAGGCATTTCTCCAAAGAAGACATACAGATGGCCAAGCAGCACATGAAAAGCTGCTCAACATCACTAGTTATTAGAGAAATGCAAATCAAAACTACAATGAGGTATCACCTCACACCAGTTAGAATGGGCATCATCAGAAAATCTGCAAACAACAAAAGCTGGAGAGGGTGTGGAGAAAAGGGAACCCTCTTGCACTGTTGGTGGGAATGTAAATTGATACAGCCACTATGGAAGACAGTATGGTGGTTGCTTAAAAAACTAAAAATAAGGACTTCCCTGGTGGCACAGTGGTTAAGAATCCGCCTGCCAATGCAAGGGACAAGGGTTCAAGCCCTGGTCAGATCCCACATGCTGTGAAGCAATTAAGCCCATGCGCCACAACTACTAAGCCTGCGCTCTAGAGCCCTAAGCCACAACTACTGAAGCCCACATGCCTAGAGCCTGTACTCCACAACAAGAGAAGCCACCACGACGAGAAGCCCACGTACCGCAACGAAGAGTAGCCCCCACTTGCCGCAACTAGAGAAAGCCCACGCGCAGCAACAAAGACCCAACGCAGCCAAAAAAAACCTAAAAATAGAATTACCATGTGACCCAGCAATCCCACTACTGGGCATATACCCAGAGAAAACCATAATTCAAAAAGACATATGCACCCCAATGTTCATTGCAGCACTATTTACAATAGCCAGGTCATGGAAGCAACCTACATGCCCATCGACAGACGAATGGATAAAGAAGTTGTGGTACATATATACAATGGAATATTACTCAGCCATAAAAAGGAATGAAATTGGGCCATTTGCAGAGACGTGGATGGATCTAGAGACTGTCATACAGAGTGAAGTAAGTCAGAAAGAGAAAAACATATCATATATTTATGCATATATGTGGAACCTAGAAAAATGGTACAGATCTGGTTTGCAGAGCATAAATAGAGACACAGATGTAGAGAACAAACGTATGGACACCAAAGGGGGATAGTGGTGGGAGGGGTGGTGGTGGTGGGATGAATTGGGAGATTGGGATTGACATGTATACACTGATGTGTGTAAAATGGCTAACTAATAAGAACCTGCTGTATAAAAAATAAATAAAAATTAAAAAAATAAGAGTAGAAAAAAAATAAAGAAATCAGAACATTTCCTCACACCATATACAAAAATAAACTCAAAATGGATTAAAGACCTAAGTGTAAGACCTGAAACCATAAAACTCCTAGAAGAAAACGTAGGCAGAACACTTTTTTGACATAAGTCATAGCAATATTTTTTTTGGCTCTATCTCCTAAGGCAAAAGAAATAAGAGCAAAAACACAGTTTCCATTTTAAAGAACCAGATATTTCAGAAAGAACTGGTCCTGGAGGCAGTGTGGTATTCCAATGCCCATGGTATGGCTGAAGCTCCGGGGACAAACTGGAGACCACCCCACCCTTCTAAGGGCGCAGCTGCCTCTCAGCACCCGTCCTGTTTCCAGGAAAGGCTGTGGACCCAGTTTTGACAGATCTTCCAGTTTTTCAAGAGAAGCTATAAAACATAATTTGATATAAAATCTTTTTATTTTTAAATATTAGCAACTTTTTTTTTTTTTGGCCACACCACGTGGCTTGCAGGACCTTAGTTCCCTGACGGGGGATTGAACTCGGGTCATGGCAGTGAAAGCACTGAGTCCTAACCACTGGACCTCCAGGGAATTCCCATTAGCAACTAATTTAAACACTGCATAGACCAAATATATCTGGTGGTTCCATGGCTTTGAACTCTTTTATGATTACATGTTAACATTTTCTGTATATAATTGGTTCTATTGTTTGCCTTAAAGACCTTTGCAATTCTTTTTGCCACATCCTCATCAAAATTCCCCCTTTGTACTTTCTAATATGTCCTATCATCACAAGTACACTCTGTTCCCACTGTCTTAAATCCCAGGCAGATGGAAGATACAACACCTGCCAATTCTTGTCTTTCCTGCTTTGTTTCGGTAAACCCTAAAATCAGCATATTGTTAAACAACTTCACATATATCAGTCCCAGGTCTTTCCCTAAGGCTGATAAGATTTGATAAAACTAGTTTAGCTGCACCCTATGTTATACTACAAAGGCCTCAGAGTATTTGTCTCCCCCAAGCCCCGGTAATTAAACATTTGTCCTTTATGAATCTTGGGATTTATAGAACTTATGCTTTTTTCTTTTTAATTAATTAATTTAATTTATTTATTTTTGACTGCATTAGGTCTTCGTTGCTGCGTTAGGTCTTCATTGTGGCCCGCAGGCTTTCTCTAGTTGCGGTGAGCGGGGACTACTCTTCGTTGCAGTGCGTGTGCTCCTCATTGGGGTGGCTTCTCTTGTTGCGGAGCATGGGCTATAGGCGTGTGGGCTTCACTAGTTGTGGCGTGCAGGCTTCAGTAGTTGTGGCACACGGGCTCTAGAGTGCAGGCTCAGTAGTTGAGGTGCACGGGCTTAGTTGTTCCACGGCGTGTGGGATCTTCCCAGACCAGGGATCGAACCTGTGTCCCCTGCATTGGCAGGCAGATTCTTAACCACTGCGCCACTAGGGGAGTCCCCTTATACTTTTTTTTAATTTTTATTTTATATTGGAGTATAGTTGATTTACAATGTTGTGTTAGTTTCAGGTGTACAGCAAAGTGATTCAGTTATACATATAAATATATCTATTCTTTTTCAGATTCTTTTCCCATATAGGTTATTACAGAGCATTGAGTAGAGTTTCCTGTGCTATACAGTAGGTCCTTGTTGATTATCTATTTTATATACAGTAGTGTGTATATGTTAATGACAACCTCCTAATTTATCCCTCCCCCGTCACCTTTCCCCTTTGGTAACCATAATTTTGTTTTCTAAGTCTGAGGACTGATGCTTTTTACACTGTGGCAGTGTTGTTTCACTGAAAGCTCTTCTTTCCCTGACAGAAAATGTTCATGGTTTCTTCATGTATTTACTTTTTACTTTTTTTTTTTTTTTTGCGGTATGCGGGCCTCTCACTGTTGTGGCCTCTCCCGTTGCGGAGCACAGGCTCCGGACACGCAAGCTCAGTGGCCATGGCTCATGGGCCCAGCCGCTCCGCGGCATGTGGGATCTTCCCGGACCGGGGCACGAACCCGTGTCCCCTGCATTGGCAGGCAGACTCCCAACTACTGTGCCACCAGGGAAGCCCTTTTTACTATTTTTTTTAAAAATTGTGGTAAAATATGTATATCCTCAGTTTTGTCATTTTAAATATTTTTATGTGTACAGTTCAGTGGCATTAAGTGTATTCACAATGTTGTGCAACCATCACCACTATCTGTTTCCAAAATTTTTCATCTCCCCAAAAAGAAATTCTGTACCCATTAAACAGTAATTCCCTTTCCCTACTCCCCCAGCCCCTGGTAACTTCTAATCTACTTTCTGTCTTTATGAATTTGCCTATTCTAGTTATTTCATATAAGTGAAATCATACAATATATGTTATTTTGTGTCTGGCTTATTTCACTTAGTATAATGTTTTCAAGGTTCACCAATACTGTGGCATGTGTCAGAAGTTCATTCGTTTTTATGGCTGTAAGATATTTAATTGTATATCACATTAAATGTATATATCACATTTTGTTAATCCATTCGTTTGTTAATGAACATTTGGATTGTTTCTACGTTTTGACTATTGTGAATAATGCTGCTATGAACATTGGCACTGAGTCCCTGATTTCAATTCTTATGGGTTTATACTTAGGAATGGAATTACTGGGCCATATGATACTTCTATGTTTAACTTTTCAAGGAATCGCCGAACTGTTTTCCACAGCAGCTGTACCATTTTACATTCCCAGCAATACATGAGGTTTCCACTTTCTCCACATCTTCCCTGACATTTATTTTTTATAATTTTTTTTGTTTTTCGGTACGTGGGCCTCTCACTGTTGTGGCCTCTCCCGTTGCGGAGCACAGGCTCCAGACGCACAGGCTCAGTGGCCATGGCTCACGGGCCCAGCCACTCCGCGGCATGTGGGATCTTCCCAGACCGGGGCATGAACCCGTGTCCCCTGCATCAGCAGGCAGACTCTCAACCACTGCGCCACCAGGGAAGCCCTATTTTTTTAAATTTCATTGTAGCACTTCTAATGGATATAAAGTGATATCTCATTGACATTTTGATTTGTAGTTCTTGATGGCTAATGATGTTGAGCATCTTTTCATTTGTTTATTGGTCATTTGTCTATCTTCTTTGGAGAAATGTCTATTCAAGTCCTTTGATCATTTTAAAATCGGGTTGTTTGTTTGTGGTTTATTTTGAACTTAAGGGTTTTGAAGGCCTCACCGCTGTAGGTCACAGGCAGTCAGTCTGCACTTTGAAGAGTTTATTTACAACCTAGAGTTACTCGCAACCTAAGAAGATAGACTGTGGTATCAAGGTTTGTCCATTTTTAAATTCGGGGCTCACTGGAGGAACTGATCGCTCAGCCATAGAGTTTGTCCCTCTGGTCCTATCATATCATAAGATAGATGAACCAAAAGTAAAATTAAAATAAAAACAAACAGGGAATTCCCTGGTGGTCCAGTGGTTAGGACTCTGCTTACACTGCCGGGGGCCCGGGTTCAATCCCTGGTCGGGGAACTAAGATCCTGCAAGCAGCGTGGCATGGCCAATAAATAAATAAATAAATAAAAATAAAATATAAAAGCAGACAGAAGCAGAGGATAGGATTTGAAATTAGTCTATTTTACTGTTCCTCATTCATCAGTTTAACAAATATTTCTTGAGCACTTTATAAGCAACAAGCAGTGTGCTAGGTACTGGGGGTACAGTGGTCAGTGACACAGATGTGGGTCATGTGGGAGGCAGGATAATGGTCCCCAAAGCTGTCCACATCCTAATCCTGGAACCTGTGAAATATGTCACCTTACATGGCAAAAGGGACTTTGCAGATGTGATTAAGTTAAGGATTTTGAGGTGAAGAGATTATTCTGAATTATCTTGGTGGGCCCAGTGTAATTATAAGTGTCCTTAGAAGAGAGAGGCAGGAGGATCAGAGTGAGAGAAGATGGAAGCAGAGTTAGAGATTCGAAGACACAATGCTGCTGGCTTTGAAGATGGAAGAAGAGGCCATGAGCCAAGGAATGCAAGGTAGCTTATCAAAGCTGGAAAAGGCAAGGAAGCACATTCTCCCAGAGCCTCTGGAAGGAATGCAGTCCTGCCAACCCCTTGACTTTAGGACTTCTGACTTCTAGAACTGTAAGATAACGGATTTGCCTTTTTCTAGGCACTAAGTTTGTAATAATTTGTTATAGCAGCAGTAGGAAGCTGACACAGTTCCCCATACAGGACACTGAGGTGTGGTGGGCAGCAATCAGCACACCTGGGTCTGACTCGTGTCAGTGTCTAGTAGCCATGTGACTTGGGGGAAAGTTCCTTTATCACACTGAGACTCATTTTCCATGTCTATAAAATGGGGATAGCAATGTCTGCCTCACAAAGTTGTTGTAAGAAGTAGAGATAAGTTACGT
This sequence comes from Leucopleurus acutus, assembly GCF_964270905.1. Classification (NCBI taxonomy): domain Eukaryota; kingdom Metazoa; phylum Chordata; class Mammalia; order Artiodactyla; family Delphinidae; genus Leucopleurus; species Leucopleurus acutus. Next base: position 71,248,931 of record NC_139147.1, on the reverse strand, counting down.
AAAACAGTGGGCATTTAGTAGGCTCTTTGTAAGCGGAAGCTATTATTTTTGCCATCACTGTTTATTTTCTTTTAAATGCTTTCCTTTTTTTTTTTTGCGCTATGTGGGCCTCTCACTGCTGTGGCCTCTCCTGTTGCGGAGCACAGGCTCCGGACGCGCAGGCTCAGCGGCCATGGCTTACAGGCCCAGCCGCTCCCCGGCATGTGGGATCTTCCCAGACCGGGGCACGAACCTGTGTCCCCTGCATCGGCAGGCAGACTCTTAACCACTGTGCCACCAGGGAAGCCCCAAATGCTTTCCTTTAATTAGGGAAGAAGATGGGAAATCAAAGACATGGACCTTATTTAGAATTAGGATGTTGGAAGGGGAAGGGATTACAAAATGCTTACGTGGGAGTAATTAGGGGAGCTTCTCTTCTAGGGAGCAAGGCAGTGGCCCCAGCTGCCCTTCCTGCTCGCTTTTCCTCTCTCTTAGTGACACTATCCTGCTGCTCTGCCTCCAGGTATCATACACAAGGATTCTCTTCATCCCATTTTTTTTTTTTACTGCCATCAAACCCTGCTTCCTTTTCTCCATCTAAACCCACCCACAAGGCAGGCCCTTGTTTTGTTTATCCTTCTCAGTCATGATTCAGGTCATTTTGGTTATATTTGTTCATATTTGGCCATGTTTGCTTTCTTTATGCCGTGTTGATACACAGTCCAGATTGATCTCCAGTCCTTGGTCATAAATTGTAATGAGTGTGTCTTCCTTCTCATAAAGGACAGGCTCCAGCAGCCAGTTCTGCACTGGGTATCTCATTTTCTCTGCCTATAGTAGCTCACTGGACAGGATGGACACCTTACCCAAGCCAGGAATTAGAATTTGTGATCTAATCAGCCCTGACTCAGAACTAATTGGAACCATACCCATCAATCACTCTCTCAGGAGAGTGGTAACAGCTATATAACACCAGGGGAGGGGGAGGGGAGGAGAGAAGAGCTCAACAGACATGCAAGATGGTCCAATGCCTCTGCAGTTTCGTCTTCTACAGCTTTACTGTATTTCTGTCTTCAGATTCCATAAGAAAGGACTATACGTATCCTTATACATTATACATAGTGTACATGCATAGAATATACATATACATAAATACGCATATCCATGAACATGTATATAGCATATACAAATACATATTGAAATAAATTTCTAGGCCACTCCTTCCCAGGGTACCATGTCAGCAAACGGAAATTTAGATAACTTTCATGGCCCCGTAAATGCTCCATGTGATCAGAAATGCAGCATATCCAGTCAGCCAACCCCCAAGTGCCAATCCAGCTCTGGGCTCTATACTTATTTTCTTCTTCCTTCTCACCCTGAACAAGGTTGACTGTGTGGCCCCAGTTCATCAGATATTTTCTATTTTTCTCTTCTTTGTTCTTTATGCTATGAAAGTTATCTGCCTTCTGCCCCGTTTTGCAGTTCTCTGGACCCTTGGGAATGGAGGCTGCCTGCTTCATGAAGTGTTAAATAAGGTTTGTTTGTATCACCTAAATTGTCTTCTTTAATCATTTTTAATATATATTTCTCATTTTTCCCTTCAGCCAACTTTAAATGAATTCTGTTATGGCAACCAAAGTGTTTCAGCTAATTTAAAAGTAAAGATCTTTGGGGACAGTGAGCTCTAGAATTAATCCTAGAGGAAAACCATGTATAAATGCTGCCATACATCCTCATCTTATTTTATTGCTGAGACAGAAGCCTAAAAACTTTAATGGCCAATGTCCTCCATCATCAAATGCCTTCATCCAAGAGAAAATCTTTGGAAAACCACACAATGCAGTCATTACCAACATCGAACACTGGTAAAAGCATTTTATCGCTTCTTGAAATGTATAAAGAGATAAGATGAGTTCAGGATGTCCACAGCCCCGGCCAACTGATCTCAATTTCTCTGTGTGTGGAAAAAAAAGAAGCAATAAAAATGACGCATTCAAAGTTTCCTTCTTTCTTTCTTTCCCTTCCTCCCTTCCTTCTTTCTTTCCTTCTTTCCTTCTTTCTTTCTTTCTCTATTCTTTCAGGCCCAAGTTAGTCTGAAAAGAGGCACTTTTGAACGAAGATCCCCTCCATGGGTGCAGACATTAATGTTTCGAATACCTTGTAGGTTTGATTTTTCACACTAAGCTAACTCACCAAACCAGGCAAGTCCTACCGTGTGTTTGTGCAGCCAATACCTCCTGTAGGAAAGATCCAAAGATTGAGTGGGAATATGCTGAATGCCTGCCTTGGGCCAGGCATCTGACTTCTATTCATTCCTCACAGTTATCCAGTGAGGAGGGTGGTGTTTTTTTCCATATTACAGGTAAAGAGCTGAGGTTCAGGGTGGTCAAGTAATCTGTTCAGGATCTCACAGATAAAATGTGGTGAATTCCATCTAAGTCTAGGGCCTGCAAAATTTTTTTTTAATATATATGTATTTATTTATTTGGTTGCATCAGGTCCTAGTTGTGGCAGGTCTGCAATTCTTAGTATACTAAGCACAACTTGAGAAGGACCTCATTCCCAGGAAAAGAGTTGTAGAGTTTTCCCACTAGGTCTGGAACAGAGCTCACGCTATATAGCCTGTGTCAGGAAAGTACTCTGAACATATATCCAATGGACTTCCTATGGTTCTGTTGCTATGGATTCTAGGTGTTAACCTAAAACAATAAAACTGCTGGTTATTTTACCAGCAAAACAAGTTTATTCAGGAACAGCAAAGAATTGCAATTTGGGAAATGCAACTATGGTGAACCACATGTAAGTCCTGTAAAGCGAAGGAGAGGAAACTCTTTTATAGAGGAGAAGGGAAGTTGAGAGGGACTATTAAAAACAAAAAGCCCATTGGAAGAAACTTGGTGTTCTAAGTATAGTGGCTTTTCATTGGCTGACTTGTTGCCATGCAAGGAGAAAATCTTCCTCCTAATGGTGGTACTAAAGTAGTGTAACTTCCTGCCTGAGATGCAAGGTACGTCTCTTCCTGTTAGGATCTGTGTTGATGTCGAGTGGAACACGCACAAGAACTCCCCTTTCTGGCCTCCCAACTCCATTTTATTGAGGTTCCCCTTTATTAATTCTCACAAGGGTTCTACTTTCAGAGCTTATTATAACTGCCTTCTGAAGTGGTCAGTGAGAGCGTGAAGGGTTAGATGGACAAGGCCTTGGGCTGGGGAGCAACCCAGTGTGGGGTTCTCATCTCTGCTTCTGATTCCTGTGCCTTTGATTCCAAGTCCATAACAAGGAAATAATAATAATTGTCCATTCTACCTCACAAAGGACAAAGAGGAGGAGAAGTCACTGCCAAGAGTGAGCCCCCCAGTGGGCCAGCACACTGAGGTCCAATGTCCAAGGTCCCCTCTTACCCTTAGCAAGATCCCTGTGATGGCAGAAAAAAATGTGGCAGATTAGAAAACTCAAGCAGATGCCTCCTCTAATGTCTATGTGCTTCTCCTAGGCCTACATACTATAAGAGCTGCCCTTCCCTGGGGCAGGGGAGGGACCTAGCAAGACAAGCAAAAATGTCCAAGCCTTATCTAGGTCACCTTGAAGCAAGACAAGCAGGGCTTCAACTGTATTTCCTTGAACACAGAATAAAAGGACAGGGATGAGATTAAGTAGCAGGGAAAAATTAATTGCTCCCCTCCCCTGTGGCCTCCCATAAATGCTATTATAGCACTTATAACTATCTATCTTATTGTTTATTTTCATGCCTGTCTCCCTCTGATAGTGAGCAACTTGTAGTCAGGGATCTTTTCATGTTACACAAGAAAAATGTGAATGCATTTTCTGTGTTAAATAAAAATAAAAACATTATAGAGAAGCCTGAGGTCCTCTTTGACCCTCTTTTTGTTTAACATCCCCAATCCCAGTCCTCTCCTGGGGAGTAACCTTACTTAGCAGGATGAGTGTAGGTATTTTTCTATGTATTTCACCGAATGAGTGACATACACATATGTAGCTTACACAAGTTCAATTTCAGCCAAAACAGAACAAAACAAATAAAACTCTGAGAGAGACATTGTGATTTAACTAGTACCATTCCACACACTGAGTCAATGGCCTGGAGAAGTGTGGGATGAATGACAGAATCCCTCAGTTAAACTCAGGTCCCTCAGCTGTCCTGGTGCTTCTCGTAGTGTGACCATTTCACCACCCTTGGGGATGATTTTAAATATTTTCAAGGGTATTTCTGATAATACTTGATTTTTGCCTTAGACATTAACTTTTGGACCCAATCCCTATAAGAGTTGTACTACATACACCCACGCGGGCTCCGTGACATACCATGGTGCCCAGTGCAAAATCTGTAATACAGCCATAAAGTTAATTCCTCTATCGGGACCCACAAAATGGAGGCAGCCCAGTGCCCGCCCCACCCCCACCCCACCCCCTCACAGCCAAATCTAAACCTAAGTCAGCAGCACTTACGGGAAATACCTCACTGTCAAGGAAGCCTAACACCAATCTCAGTCCTCCAGCTCAGCTTTATCTGGTTTACCTGACCCTAGAAAATAGGGCCTCCTAGCCAGTCATGCCCTGTTTCGTGTTGCCACTTCTAATGCAAAACTTGCTCTTGCCCAAAATCCCTGGGAAGAGCAGTCCACTGCTGGTGAGGCCCTGTACTTCCCCAGTCCATGGACTGCTTTCCCTGGAATAAAGAGCATCACACTAAATTGTTTTAGTTTTGTCATATGACTCTAGGATGAATGCTCTGTAACTTTTTAGGACAGAGGAAAGGAAAGAAGGAACGATCTTGGAGTGGTGGTACCTTACGAAAGAAGAAAATCCTGGCTACAGATTATTCTGAGTAATGGTATTTCTGACTTTGCCGAGATGATATCCAGAGGGAACCACCATTCTGCTTATGTGTAATGTGAGTCTTAAAGAGGGGCCATTTGGGGGCTACCCTTCAGAGCAGCAAGTGTAGGCTTTCTGTTCTGAACATGACGTCACGCTAATAGGGCCTCCATCAGCAGGAAATACCAATGACCCCTGTCCACATGAACTCTGTGATTCCAAAATCTGACTTCAGCCAGATGTACTTTTATTTATTTATTTTTAAATTTATTTAATTAATTTATTTTTGGCTGCATTGGGTCTTTGCTGCTGCACGTGGGCTTTCTCTAGTTGTGGCGAGTGGGGGCTACTCTTTGTTACGGAGCACGGGCTCTAGGCACACAGGCTTCAGTAGTTGTGGCACATGGGCTCAGTAGTTGTGGCTCGTGGGCTCTAGAGCACAGGCTCAGTAGTTGTGGTGCACAGGCTTAGTTGCTCCGCAGCATGTGGGATCTTCCCGGACCAGGGCTTGAACCCATGTCCCCTGCACTGGCAGGTGGATTCTTAACTACTGCGCCACCAGGGAAGCCCAGCCAGATGTACTTTTAAACGGAACCAGTTTGGCTATATTTTCTCTCAAGACCAGGGGAACTTTGGGCCTTACTCTCCTCACTACATTCTCGGGGATCTGGTCCCCTGGCAGATACTTGGGGTTTTTAGGGTCCTGGTTGATGATTGCTATCAAATCTCTCCTACCCACCAGCTCCTCCTTAACCCAGAGTTTCACTTTACTGTCAAATTTATTGTTTTCTGGATATTCGGGGCAATGATTCCTGCAATGGGGAATTCCTTGCAAAGCAGAAGAAAAGTGGATGGCTGATTCTTACAATGTTAAAGATTGTCCCAGAAAAAAAATAAATAAAAAGGTCATCCTGGAATTGGCACAGCCAGCTCAGAATTGCCAGATAATTTCCCATCAGATCTGGCCTTCCACAGGAAACAGCTGCATTAAGGGAACATCGTAGGTCCTGCCCAGCTGTTCCGGGGGGTGGGGCAGAGCAGAACTGAAAGCATGTAGCTAAGTACTCATTGTGTAAGCCTTTTAGCCCAGCAAAGGTATCAAAACCAGAGTTGTTCAGCCCTTCTGAGCAGGATAGAAAATGGGGATTAGAAGGGCTGCTAGAAATAATCTAATCCAGACATGTCATTTTAGATTTTTTTTTCAATCCATTCAATTTACAAATGAGGAATTTGAGGCTCCAAAAGGGGAAGTGTCTGGTTCAAGATCACACGTTTGCATTATTGGCAGAGGGGAAATGAGAACTCAAGTCTTCTGACTTCTAATTCAGTATTAATTCCTCAACACTGAGCTTTGGAAACACTGAGTGAAACAAAATTAAACTTCGTTCTTTATCGCCAGACATCTGAGCCTTTAATATGCTAATAAAGTCTTCAGACTTTCCCAACAGTACGCAGGGCCTCTCACTGTTGTGGCCTCTCCCTTTGCAGAGCACAGGACGCGCAGGCTCAGCAGCCATGGCTCACGGGCCCAGCCGCTCCGCGGCATGTGGGATCTTCCCGGACCAGGGCACAAACCGCGTTCCCTGCATCGGCAGGCGGACTCTCAACCACTGCGCCACCAGGGAAGCCCAGGATTACTGTTTTAATACAGTGTCTATTTACATTCTCCAAAAGAGGATTAGAGGATTCCTCATAACAATTTAGGAAATGCTACCTATGCCGTGCCATTATTGCTAAGTGCTACAGAAAGTAATTATTTACACATAATCCCTACAATTAACATTTTGCAGCACTGATGCTGAAACACAGGATAATCAACCCGTGGCAAACATCACCTGTCATTCTAAAGCTCAGCCATGAGCTGTGCATCTGAAAATGCGTAAGTGTATGTGTTGGGGGAGGGGGAATGTGGGCAAGACCAGGGCTAATGGTCAGCTCTTCGCCGAGGTGCAGTCCTTCCAGCATATGGGATTTAGGGCTGGTGAGCCTCCATTCAACATGCATTGGTTGTGCTTCTGAGACATGTCCTAGATCCTTGCTGTCAAGGAGATCACAGTCTAGTAGGGGAGCCAGCACATAAAGGAGAACTGTGATGATGTAATGACAGGGACATGTACAAGGCAAAGTTAAAGGTACTGAGGAGAGAGAGTGAAGTTAGGCCTGGAGAAGGGGTTCAGGGGCAGTGGCTAGAAAACTTCCCAGAGGGGTCTTTCCACCGGGTGTTAAAGGCCAAGTAGAATTCACTAGATGGCTGAATGGGGTGAGGAAAAGACTATATACAAAGGCAGAGAGGGGAGAAACAACATGGGTTTGGGGGCAGCTAGGTAACTGAGTACTGCTGGTGAAAGGAGGGGCGTCACAGGGATATCTGGCAGGGAGCTGAGTATGAAGAGCCTTCTGCACTGTGCTGAGGTGTTTGGACTTCATCTGTGCATAAGTGAAGGCGTTAGCCCAGTCTCTCTCCATAAATACCGACCATTCTGTGACTATGCAGAGAGTCAGCTATCTCCTCAGGTCAGACTAAGATTCCAAACTGCCTTGTGAACAGATGGCATTGTGAGTGTGGAGCTTCAGAGAGAGACGCTGGCTGGGGCTGAGTTTCACAATATCCTCTTCTACCACGCACAGTTTTAAAATGGAAACTACCCGCAACTTAGAGATGCTGTTCGAGATTGAAGAATTTAGAGTCAAATCTATCCTTATAGCTCTTTTTATGGTTAAGATAACTTAGACTCTGAGAAGGGAGGTGATATAGCCAAAGATATCAGCAGTAGAACCAGGATGAGAACTTGTGTGTCCTGCACCCAAGATCAGGGCTTTTTTTTTTAGCTTGCAGTTAAGTTATCCAAACCAAGAGGAGTTTCTCATCAAGCTTGTGCCCATTCATTTAGTCAACATCATTTATTCACTCTCTTCTGTAAATTTGGTTTTAGAGACTGAGGATTCATGGATGACAAAAACCTGGTACCTGTCCTGGAGGAGCCCAAGTCAAAGGTGAGGATATTAGGCCATGGGAGGCCCTGGTGGCTCTGGGGACTGACAGCATGGTGAGTGAAACAGGATGGTCCTTACGTAGCTAGCTTCAGATGATCATTGTGTGAATATAGGCTCCAGGTTGCCTCTATAGAGAGAAGCCAGAAATCTAGATTTTTGAGTAAAATGTTCTGATTTTTAAAACACGGTAAGGGCCAAACAAGATAGATCTGCAAGTGAGTTTGATCTATGGCTGCCATTTTGTGATTCCTGTTCTAGGCAATTGTTTTATATATATATACACACACATATATATATGCATACACACACACACACACACACATATATAAAGGATCTTCCAGTGGGCTTGTTAAAAATACAGAATTCTTGGCTATATTCCAACGTATTTGGAATCGATAGGCCTGGGTTGGGACCCTTTAATCTCCACTCAACAGAAACACTTCTGATGCAGGTGGTCCACAGACCACACTTTGGGAAACTCTGATCTAGCTGTTGTGTTTCCCACTTAGAAGCTTTCATCTCATCCTCTTAATCTTGGGTCCCAGAGGATTCATGCCACTGATTTGACTGTACTGCAGTTCAGTTAGGAAACGCTGTTGTGGAGGCCAAGCCTTATACATTCAGTTCATGTCAGTGATGACAAGCACCCCATGCAAGCTCAAAGAAGGAACAGCAAAGACAAACACAGGAAAAGGGCAGAGGTGTATAGATAGTTTGTAGGAGGATGGAGACAGAGAGAAAGCCAGGGTGGGAGGGGAGAGGTCGAAGTTAACTGCTGCATCGCAACAATTCACTGAGGGTGTGGGCTTCAGAGGAGTCACCCACTGTTACACAGTGACTCTAATCTCTGTCCCTAGCTCTTCAATTGCTTATCTGGCTAGATATGTGATCTGCTAAGAAATGGCCCAGGAGCCTCCTAGAGGAGAAATGATTCTCTGGGTTGCAGCAACACCCTCCCTCCCAGTAGACTATCTGATTTAAACTTTCACCTAAGAGTAACTGTTTGGGGCCATTTTAATTTAATTTAATTAATTAATTTATTTATTTATTTTGGCTGCACCGTGTGGCACGCAGGATCTTAGTTCCCCAACCAGGGATCGAACCCGTGCCCCCTGCAGTGGAAGTGTGGAGTTTTAACCACTGGACCACCAGGGAAGTCCCTGGGGCCATTTCTGGATTCTCAGCAGGGGACAGGCTTCTTCACAGAGCATAAGTTTCAAGGGGAAGAGTATAGGTCATTGGAAAAGCAAAACTACAGGGACAACCTTGACCTGGCCCCTGCTTACCATGCCAGCCCCATCTCCACACCTACACTAGTCCAGCAATCCCCACATTTGTGGATCTCACACTTACTGCTGTTTCTCATCTCCATGCTTTTGCTTGTGCTGCCCCCTCCCAATGCCTGGGATGCAGTCTGTCCCTTTTTAACCCTCCTTCACCAGTTCAGTGCTTACTCTTTCATCATCTAAGACCCTCCTGACGACCAGGCTGGTCGAGTTCCTCTATCTATGCTCCCGTGATGCCCTTTCCTTACAGTTATCACTCCTTTACTACATTTGATTATATAATCCATTTGGAGATCCATCTTTGTCTTTGGACTGGGAGCTCTTGAGTGCAGGGCTACTTCTTATTCATTTCAGTATTTCTAGAGTTTATTCCAGTGCCTGGCAACAAGCAGGGGCTCAACAAACATTTACTGAATAAATGAGGTTTAACCACTTGGGAACTATGCAATCTTAGCAAATCACTTAACCTTCTGGAGTCTAAGATTTTATCTGTACAGTAAGGTAATGATACCTCCCCCCTACAGCTGTTATGAGAATTAAGTGAGATAATGTACATAAAAGCATTTAGCATAGCACCTGGCTAAGAGGAAGTGACCAATAATATTTTTTAAGTTAAAGAAGATTGAAGAAGTCATCTGTTCCAGCTTCTTGCTTTCATTAAGCCTGTCTCCTCATGCTGCAGGATCTAAATACCATTTTAGTTTAAAGGAAGAAGATGGTAACCACATGCCTCCTTCTAGGGATACACACTAAATTGGGTTTCAAAGAACAACACTCTGAAGGGCAAGTTTTCCAGACTGCACTGTGCCTGGGTCACACCTAAGTAGATGAGCAGGGTTTGCATATGAAACCAAGTCAAATACTCCTTTTACCCAGACTCTCATGGAACAATAAACATTCCAGACTTCTACTACTCTTTAAATCAGGAAGGAAAAATGAAACAGAATCAATGGTCCCAGGCTGACTATGTTCCACAGATAGGATGTTACTTCCAAACTCTAACCCATCAGTCCTTCTTACTTCCCACACTTAAGATAGCATCCATTTGCCTTTGTAATTGGGAGTGGAGGAAGAGTGAGTAGGCATAGTGGAGAGGAAGATAAATTGGCTGGATAAACTGGCTGTTGTTTCATTGTAGTGACTGAAGTAAAATAAAATCAACATATCTTGTTTGTATCACTTTTACACTTAAATTTGCCCTTGAAATAAGGGTGGAGGCTATAGAAGGTCTTAACATATGGACATATGAGCCTCCCCAAGTCTCATTTAGGACTAGAAGTTTGCCTTTTTTAAGGCAAACAGAAGGAAGCTGCCCAAATCCAGAGTGCAGAGGACCTATCCTCAGGGTGCAAGTCTTTGGACAGCTTGATTCAATGTAATTCAACGCATATTTACTACCTACTTTGGGCCAGGCACTGTGCTAAGAGCTGGGGAGACAGATACCAATAAGATGTGGCACCTGCCCTACAGGAGCTCCCAGGCTGGGGCCCCCTTCCTAATGATATCCAGGTCTATCAGTGGATGTGCCGAGTGGGAATGACATATGCCATCTCCCCGCCTGTGCCTACACTCATTCCCATTCAGCTCCAATGCAGTCTCAGAATTGTTCTCAACATAGCACATCTGATTGACCACCTGGCCAGGAGTTGAATCTATCCCTACAGCTGGTAAAGTATGTGCTTTGGAAACAGGCTACTCTAAATTCAAACCCCAGCTCCAGCACATACTAATTGTGTGGTCTTGGGAAAATTCCTTACCGTTCCTTGAGCTTCAATTTTCTCGTCTGTAGAATGGGACAGGCTTCACAACAACACTGTGAGGTTGGCACTATTACTGTCCCCATTTTAAAGATGAGAAAACTGAGGCACAGATAGGGTAAATAACTTGCCGAAGATCAAAAATAGAAAGAAGGAGAGCCAGAATTCAAAGCCAGAGGTCTATTTCAGATCCTGTTCTGGTAGCTGCTGGGCTGCTCTCCTCTTAGGCTGGTCAAATACTCTCTAGGTGCCAAGAAGCACAGAACTGCCAGACTCGGATGAAATATTCAGTAGAGGGTTTATTAAGGGCAATATTGCATTGGCTGAGACATTAGCTCTGGTTGGAGACAGCTTCTTTTGTCTTCAAATAAAAAAGGCTGTGATGGAGAGGCCTGCTGGATTTGCGAATATAAAGGCTCACGTCATATTTAAACTATGTGGCAGAGTCTGACTCTTGAAAACAATTCACCTGATAACAGAAATATGAGAGTCAGAGATCACTTGACACAGTAGTCCAAGCCCATCTGACTAAAACATGTGCCTCTGGGGAACATTGTTAAAAGTCACCACCCATTTCTAAGACGAATCCACGGTGATCAAGGCACAAGTTTAAAAGTAAAAAAGAAAATAAGGCAAAACTTAACTCAGGACTGAGCCATATTAAGTGGGCTGATATTTGTAGAACTCTAGAACAGTGCCTGGCACCTAGTAAACATGAAGTGTTTTGTAAATAAATGAAATACAAACGTGGGCGTGGAGGAAGACCTAGTCAAAAGCACCCATGATGGGGTGGCAATTGGTCTTTTTTTCACACCCTTCCCCACTGACCTTAGAAAAAATCTTTCACTTCTGAACCTCAGTTTTCTTGCTTGTTAAATGAAATTATAACAATTACAAATTCAATAGACTTGTAAGAACCAAATGAGACCAGTGAGATATAAGGATGAAAATATGTCGTTTGTAAATCATAAAGCACCATACAAATGTCATTATTATTACTATTATTGAAGGACTAGAATGAGAGTCAAATTTCTGGCGCTGGTGCCCAGGGTTTTCTGCCCTTCTCCCCAGCCCCCTCCCTGGCACAGCCCAACCCCTAGCTGAGGGCCCAGCCAAGTAGGGAGTAAGGGAGAGCTGTGTCCCTGGCACCTGGGGCTGGAACACAGAGTGCCCTCTCTCCTCTTGCAGAGTCAAGGACGTACAGAGTTATTGGGAGTAGCTGCATCTTGTGCTCTAGGCCAGCAACATTCAGGGTTAGATAGACTTTTGTGGACTGCCCTGAGAACCCAGTGACCCAGGGTAACCTCATTCCTGTGGGCACTGGCATTGTGAGTTTTAAATGACTGGCTTTGTAATTACACTTCACAATACATAACCTATTCCAGAAGAGGGGACTGCTTATGCAGAACCAAATCGAACTGCTTGAACTATGGTGTGTCCATCAGAAAAAAGTACAAAGCCATGGCATTACCATAAACTGTGAGAATTACCGCACAGAAAATTCCCTTTTCTTTCTCTCTCGCTCTCTCTCTCTCTTTTTTTTTTTTTTTTCCATTTTCTTTTACTGTTCAGGAGAGAACCATAGTTACCTATTGATTTGTCTCTAAGGTTAAATCAAGGGGAAAAAACCAAAGTGACTCATCAGGAATATGTGAAAGACAAAAACTCCATGGATGCCGTGTGTAGGATTTAGCTACCACGAAGGGCAAAAAGCAATATAAAGCCACCAAGGAAAGATGCAACTGCAAGGTAATAAGGAGGAAGTCCGATATGGCCCATGAATTTAAGAGGGAAGCAGAAACCCCCAGGTTGATGGCAACTCTGTAAATACAGCTTTTAAGCTACTTTCCAGTACGCCATCAATAGCAGAGGTCAATGATTTCTGTCTAGAAATATTTAGACAGGTTTCTTTACCTGAAATAGAAGGTAATTAACATCAGATGTGAGAAGGTAATTAACATCAGATGTTATTTCATTTACACTCCCTGAAACTCCAGCAGGTAAGTATTAATAACCCACTGTTAATAGGTTAAAGAACTGATTCCTAGGGATGGTGTATAGTTTGCCCAAGGTCATACAACTATAAAATGGTAGAGCTCTGGCTAAAGAATTGTCTGCCTTTAGTCAGTGGTCTTTTAATCATGCCATGTTGTCTCCACCGTGTAGCCCTGTGATAGAGATCTCACACTACCAAACTTGCAAACGGTAGACAGGAAGAGGATCAGTCTGGAAAGTAAAATTTGGTTCTCATACATATAGTAGGGAGTTAAGTCCACCTTGGAATAATGCCTTTAGCTATCTGACAACTGATGGGTATTTAATCTGGGAGATGCTGTTCTATCTGGTTCACTTATTCATAGAGGAATCATTTGTTTATTCAACATACATTTATTGTACCAAGCATTTTTCTAGGCAGTAGGGATAGAAAGATAAGAAATAGTGCTATGCTCCATAACTTACATGTATGTTATATATATTCTTTTCTGTGTATCAATAATTATGGAAAAAATGAACCTACTTGCCCTGTGGAACTTCCTTTCCAGTGAGGCTGTACAGGACCAATCGTTAAGTGCACTATAAGTGCTGTACTACAAGCGTGGGGTGCTTTGAGAGGTCAGTGCTTTTGTCAGTGTCAGCAATTATTCCTAAGGCAAATTCACACACATATGCAAATAAGCCATCTTGGGGAATTCATTTTTACTATGTTTGGAATACTTTCAGACTTCAAAATTGTTCTGGCAACAGGTTTGGACAATAAACACCCCTAAGGAATTCCCTGGAGGTCCAATGGTTAGGACTCCGCACTTTCACTGCTGAGGGTACGGGTTCAATCCTAGTCTGGGAACTAAGATCCTGCAAGCCTCAAGGCGTGGCCAAAGAAAAAGAAGGACCCCCATACCTGTGCTGTCCTGGCACAAAAAAACCAAATGAGTGGCGTAGGCTAAGTTTGGCTCAAATCCTAAGATGATTCTGATCCCCCCAAAGACATAGTGTATCCCAGCTAAGTCCCCAAATGTGTTCCAAGTGTCACAGAAGACTTTGGGTAGCTAAGGATCACAAATGAGCTTTCTTGTTGTGAGCAGGGACATCTGTCAGAGGGTTTGAGGCTGAGAATGAACACTTTGCATGGGACCTCTCTTTCCCCAGCCCAATACTTTTATATATGTGAACATGATTTAAAAAATTGGGTATAGCCTAAAACAAACACCAGGAATTAATAGATATAAGCACTAGAAGAATCATACACTTGTTCATTCATTAATGTCTTCATTCATTCAATATTTAGCGTCCAACAGGGCCTGTGCTTCAGTGGGGAATATGAGATGAACACACCTCTCAGCTCCCAAGAGCACGCACTCTAGAGGGGCAGGCGAATCGTGAACACGGACACTTTGTGCAGAGCGAGCTAAGAGCCCATAGTGGCTGTTGGAACAGGTGGGCTTCTTTTTCTGAGAGTAGAGCAGGACGTTATGTTAGAATTTGATTTTGGAGAAGGAGGAGGAAGGTACTAAAAGCAGAGAGCAGAGGGACTTCCCTGGTGGCACAGTGGTTAAGAATCTGCCTGCCAAGGCAGGGGACATGGGTTAGACCCCTGGTCCGGGAAGATCCTACATGCCACGGAGCAACTAAGCCCATGCACCACAACTACTGAAGTCTGCACGCCTAGAGCCCGTGCTCTGCAACAAGAGAAGCCACCGCAATGAGAAGCACATGCACCGCAACGAAGAGTGGCACCCGCTCGCGGCAACTAGAGAAAGCCCATGCACAGCAACGAAGACCCAACACAGCCAAAAAATAAATAAATAAATAAATAAAATTTATTTTTTAAAAAAGAGCAAGAGTAAGTGCAAAGCCATGTAGCTGTGAAAGAAACTGATGCGTTCAGGGATGGCGACAAGTCATGTGTGGTAGGAAAAGCAGAGCACAGGCACAGGAGCCGAGGCTGCAGAGGAGAGCAGGGACAGATCATGAGGGCTCTTACACTGAGGAGCTCGGAACGTGATGGGTAGACAAAGAGGCACAAACCGTAAGAAATGTTTAAGCCCAGGAGTTCCACAGTCACATTTGCATTTTAATCACTGAAGAAGCAGTGAGAACGATTACAAAGGGCGAGAACAAAGGTAGGGGACCACTTAGAAGGCTACAGCAATGACTTGACACAAGTAATATGAAAGCATTTTCATTCTCAAAAATTTAAATGTTACAGAAGCTCTTCCAGGAACAACACATTATCCTACTAATGGATATTTAGGCTGTTACTAATTTTCTTATTATAAACTATGAACATGCTTGTACAGATAGTTGTTCAATAAATTGCTTATGAAAAACACTGTGTCTTTAAAAAGCTAGATAACCATCATCTTGTCATGGCTAAACTGATTTTTCCAGGAATTAAGGGATGTATAAGATGGTAAAGTAACTCTTTAAGATTACTTCAGGACTGAGACCAGGATTATGGAGAACAATACTCAGTCCATCAGAATCCAGTTTGATGTAGGGAAGAACTCTCACAGCTCTGATTCTGGTCTGAATGCTTGTGTCTTCCTCAAATTCATATGTTTAAATCCTGACCCCCAATGTGATGATATTAGGAGGCTGGGCCTTTGGGAGGTGATTAGGTCTTGAGGATGGAGCCCTCATGAATGGGATTAGTGTCCTTATAAAAGGGACTGCAGAGCTCTCTTGCCCTTTCCACCATGTGAGGGCACAGCAAGAAAGAAGCTGGTGTCTATGAACCAGGAAGAGAGCTCTCACCAGACACTGAATCTTGGACTTCCAGCCTCTAGAACTGTGAGAAATAAATGTTTGTTGTTTAAGCCACCCAGTCTATGGTATTTTTGTTATAGCAGTCCAGACAGACTAAGACAGCTCTCATGGACATGCTTGGGAAGCAAAGGTGAATAGGATGAAAATGTGATTTATTTTTCCTCTGAGGCCTGGACCTAAAGAAGAAGCTGCTGACAAAGGGGAGAAATTGGGCTGAATGGAAGAGACTTTTCAGAGCTCACACATGAAGCTGATGGACCACGCAGCACCCAGGAGGTAGTGTCCCACTGGGTCCTGGAAGGTCATTTGGACATTTGAGGCTTAAAACCAGTACTCTCCACTTTTCCCTCTCTGTGGCAACTCTCTTCCTAGTGGCTTCTTGTTAACACTCGAAACAACTGAAACCCTTCCAAGGTCTGGGTCAGGTTTGTTTGGGGTCACATCTTCCTCAGTTTCTGTACCTAACAGATCGGTGTTAATTCTTTGCTGAAAGCCCTGCAAGGATCAAGATTTCCCAGTATCTTCCCTGTAGACTCATCTCAGGGTCTCCCATACTTTCATAGTCAGGGAGACACCCCATGTCTCCCACCTAAAGCCGAGCTCAGGGTTCTTTGTTGAGATTTTAGAAACAAGGATGAGGACAGGAGGTCAGTTGTGATATTAGAGTTATGGCATCACAGGAGGCTGGAACTCAAGATGGGCAGAGAAGCTTTTGAGCACTGCTCTAGGCTAAACTATCTGAAGCTCTGAGTATGTGCAGATTTAATAATGGTTAGTTCTTTAGTCATATAGTAAAAAATTATTTCACTCGAGAGAACAAAGGATTCCTAAGAAGTGTCTTAAAACTGTAGTGGTGGATCCATTTTTGAATTCTCTTTTCTGCCCTTTTTTTTTTAAAAAGATTCTTTTTGTTGTAGACCATCTTCAAAGTCTTTATTGAATTTGTCACAATATTGCTCCTGTTCTATGCCTTGGTTCCTTGACCCTGAGGCTCCCAGCTCCCCAGCCAGGCATCCAACCCTCACCCCCCCACACTGGAAGGTGAAGTCCCAACCACTGGACTGCCAGGGACGTCCCTTTCCTCACTTCTTAAGCTACACACAAGTGATGTGAAAGCACGACACAGGCATAAGTTGGGGAGATGTGGCTGGAACCTCTTTGACCTGGGACCAAGCAACACTTAAGTATGAAATTTTCCTCGTCATGGATACTTGAAACAAATGCCTTCCTTCTTGGTCCTCATTGCTAAAGAATTATGGCCATAGGGACTATAATTACCATCTGGCCCAGATCTCCTGCCAGATCTTCCTTACAGCCAGTCTGTGCCAACTATAACAACCTTTTGTAAGAAGGAGTTTCCACAAACGCTGAGGAAAACTGTTTCAAATGACTAACAGCCCACACTTAAAGAAAATTTCATTTCCTCCAATTTGCAGAAGGGAAAAGTCACAGGAAAGCACATGACATGGTCAAAGTAGATTCAGCCAAAGAGGTTTTTACCTACCTGCAGCTCTGTTATTAAGTTTGGATCATGGATGGGTCCCTCTAAGGCCCTCCCTTGTCTTATCCCATTTTCTCTCTACTGTTGGAGAAGAGAAGAGCCCAGTCCTCTTGACTGTGTTTCAGGTGTGTGTTCTCATGTCTCCAAATAGACTGGGAGATTTGGGATAGCAGAGACCACACTGTTTCAGCTCAGCCACTAACTTGTTGGATAATTTTTTTTTTTGCAGTACGCAGGCCTCTCACTGTTGTGGTCTCTCCCGTTGCGGAGCACAGGCTCCGGATGCGCAGGCTCAGCGGCCATGGCCCACGGGCCCAGCCACTCCGCGGCATGTGGGATCCTCCCGGACCAGGGCACGAACCCGTGTCCCCTGCATCGGCAGGCGGACTCGCAACCACTGCGCCACCAGTGAAGCCCTTTTTTTCTTTTTTAATTTGGGTAATTCTTTAAGATTAAGGCTGCTAGAACATAGGATAGAGAAATGCTGTAGCCACAGGATTTCAGCCAAATCTCTTTTATAACAGCCTTTCAAATTAGGTGGAGAAATATAAGCTGGGTGAGAATGGAGGGACTCCACCACGCCAAACGGTTCTGATTGATTGGATACATGTGAATCCAGAGGGAAGACTCTACCAGGCTCTGTCCTGGTCAAAATTTTGCCCATGACTTGAATGAGTACAGGTGACAACCTGATGAATCTGCAAAGGACATGAAGCCAAACTGGTGGCCTATGGGTCGACTCTGGTCACAAACACTTTTTGTTTTGATTCCTACATATTAAACAATTTTTTGAAATAGTGGTGAACATGTAAAACTTGAGGGGCTTTCACATTAAAGCTCATATTTCTGGCTTCTCTTACAAAATCAGAAGATTTTGCTTCACTGGGCCTTTCTGGCAACAGTCTGTTGGAATGAAGTAGTGCTCCTCTCCTTAGGTGGGGCACACACTCCCCACTTACTACAGTCTCCACCTGGCCTACTGAATTCATTTATCTGACCCAGTTCAGCATCTGTGTCTGTGACTCTTGTTAACTAAAAAGGCCAAAAAAAAAAAAAAAGAATCTGTTACTCTCTACCCTGCAGAGAGTCATCACAGAATTTGCCCTCAACAGCAAGATACATACAATTCCAAGTGTGATATTTTCTTTGCCTTTTGTTCAACTAGCAAAGTCTATATCATGTTTGGCTCTTTGGATCTTGATTAAAAGCTGAGCATGAGGGCTTCCCTGGTGGTGCAGTGGTTGAGAGTCCGCCTGCCGATGCAAGGGACACGGATTCGTGCCCCGGTCCGGGAAGATCCCACTTGCCGCGGAGCGACTGGGCCCGTGAGCCATGGCCGCTGAGCCTGCGCGTCCGGAGCCTGCGTACCGCAAAAAAAAAAAAAAAAAAAAAGCTGAGCATGAAATAACATGGTGCAGTGAGAAAGGATCATAGAAGCCTGAAGAGCTCAGGCTTAGGGAGGGCTGGAGACAGATTAGAGAACTAGCTGATCTCGTCCTCTGGAAGCCTGACCAGGCACTCCAAATAATTAGCAGCGTGGCCTACCAACACTACTGATTTCACAAAGGGTAACTTAAATTGCCAAGAACAACAAGGAAATTGTTGCCACAAGCTCTGCAGGATTGAAAGCACATTGAATCAGACATCTTGCATTGCTGAGGACACTGTCTCTCTGCTATGCTTCTTTGAGATGAAGTGATACTATTGGGCTGCGGTCTGTGTGAAATGCCTTCAACCTGTTCTGTTCTGAGAACAGATGAGAACTTGGTTTAAGATCTGATCAGTTAAATTCTAAAACATTTGGAATGGTTCAGAAGAGCTAAAATAGGTTTTGTTGCCGGTGAAAGTGTCATCAACAACTATAATTGCCATAAAAAGTACGGCTTATGACAAAGCCAGAGTTGTTTTGAAAGATGGAAAGAAGGAGCAGAATGTCCCTTGATGCTGTTGAGCAACTTTTCACAGGGTTGTATGGTTGCCCAATACCACTTGAAAATCTGTAGCGATGGTAGGAGGAAAGGAAAGGGACAATTAGGAGAGAATTCTCATGCCTTTTTTCTGGCCAAATGAGAGTCAGAAAATAGAGAAATGCAAGAGGTAGAGGTACCTCTTTACTAGAGGTAGTAAAGATCCATCACTTACCTCTCTCACAGTCATCTGGGGAAGAAGACTTCCTTGCTGGAAGTTTCTTTTTGTATCTTATGGCTTGCAAGACCTGGCAGTGGAGCCAGGTGTCATTTTTCTACTTAAAATCCAGCAATGAATGGGAACAGAAGCCTTCCTAAGAACCTAATTCAGGGCAAGGGTGTACTTAGGTCCAAGTAGAAGATAGGTCTAGAAAGAATGCTATTCTATATTAAACAATCTAAATCTCATCATGTAATTAATTCTTTTGCTTGGAATCATTCAATGGCTCCTCTTGTGTTTTAGAAAAAGTCCAAATTTCTCCTTGGCCTGGCATCTGATCCTTCACTACCTCCCTAGACTCATCTTCTGTTATATTCCTTTTGATACCTGGCCATCCTGGCCTTTAAGTTCCTCTTATATCTCTTCCCTCTCATCTTTGAACATGTTCTTCCCTCTACCCGGAATATTGCTTCACTCTGTCTTCAATTCATCCTTCCAGTTATAAGCTTACATATCACTTTTCTCAAGAAAGCCTTCTCTGGGACTTCCCTGGTGGCACAGTGGTTAAGAATCCTCCTGCCAATGCAGGGGACACGGGTTCGAGCTCTGGTCCGGGAAGATCCCACAGGCCGCGGAGCAACTAATCCCATGTGCCACAACTACTGAAGCCCGCGCACCTAGAGCCCATGCTCTGCAACAAGAGAAGCCACCGCAATGAGAAGCCCGCGCACTGCAACAAAGAGTAGCCCCTGATCGCCGCAGGTAGAGAAAGCCTGCGCGCAGCAACGAAGACCCAACACAGCCAAAAATTAAATAAATAAATAAATATATTAAAAGAAAAAAAAAAAGAAGCCGTTCTCTGATTGCTACATTAGGTTAAAAAAAAACCCACCCACCCACCAATCTATTTCTCCTCAGGCTCCATACTATTGATACATCTATCTTTTTTTGTTGTTGTTGTTGTTAAGTAAGTGAGTTTTTTTTTTTTTTTTAATGTATTTTTTGGCTGCTTTGGGTCTTCATTGCTGCACAATGAAGTTACGGTGAGCGGGGGCTACTCTTTGTTGCGGTGCGTGGGCTTCTCATTGCAGTGGTGTCTTTTGTTGCGGAGCACGGGCTCTAGGCGCACAGGCTTCAGTAGTTGTGGCACACGGGCTCAGTAGTTGTGGCTCGCAGGCTCTAGAGCACAGGCTCAGTAGTTGTGGCGCACAGGCTTAGTTGCTCCATGGCATGTGAGATCTTCCCGGACCAGGGCTTGAATACGTGTCCCCTGCATTGGCAGGCGGATTCTTAACCACTGTGCCACCAGGGAAATCCCGATACATCTATCTTGACACTTCTCACTTATTTTAAATTTCTTGTTTAAGATCTGCCTTCCCAGTTCTATACATAGACTTTGGGGGCAGAAACTATGTCTTATTTATGGTTGTTACCTTTGCAATTAGCAGAGTACCTGGTATATAATTCATGTGCAATGAATATTTGTTCAATTAGTGACTATAATGAAGGCTTTCAGAGAAGAAATAAGAAACAATATTGATTGGCTTTGAAAATCTGAGACCATTTAATCTCCTTTTCTCTAAGCAGACCTCATTTTAGGTCAAGAAGATGAGGAAAAGGAGAAACCATCACTATTTTTTTTTTGAATTTTATTTTATTTTTTTATACAGCAGGTTCTTATTAGTTATCTATTTTATACATATTAGTGTATATATGTCAGTCCCAATCTCCCAATTCATCCCACCACCACCCCACACCCCCGCTTTCCCCCCTTGGCATCCATACGTTTGTTCTCTACATCTGTGTCTCTATTTCTGCCTTGCAAACCAGTTCATCTGTACCATTTTTCTAGATTCCACATATATTCGTTAATATACCATAAGTGCTCAGGATCTAGCAATCTGCCCTCGAGGTGCTCACAGTCTGGGAGTGGGGGTGGGAATGGAGGAGTTCTTATATGAAAGAGATTATGTCTGGTCTTGCTTATCAAAGATTTACATTAAAGACTTCATGTAAATGCAAACATAGCCCCACAGAGACCTTAAGTGTAGAATCTATGATAGTTATTCAGACCAAAAGACTAAAAAAAGACCGAAAAAATTTTTAAAAAGACAAAAAAAGAAGGCCCAAGGCAAAACCATCCAATACACAATCCACTATCCACTTAGCTGAACTAGGACCAATTCCCTGTTGCCCCAGGCCTGTCAGTGGGCTGATATCTCTAGCTCCCTTCCTGTTACAAGCTTTCTACCACTTCACCTTCCTGAGTCTCCTTTCACAGATGGGAAAGAGATTGAATTAAGTCCATTTGTACAAGGGTAGACCAGTAAGAGGATCCTTAGGATCTCCCTTCTCCCAGGCGGGAGGGCGTCTCTCCAGGGCAGTGCTGGGCCACCCAATGAGCAGACTAGGTAGCTGCTTGGCACACCATAAAGCCCCGCCCTTCCAAGTATTTCCAGAGTTTGATGGGGGAAATCCAAACTTTGTTGGGCTCTTTTTCATTTGTTTCACAGGTTAGTATTATTTTTATTTGGAATTATATATGAGAAACACCATCTTTTCAATGCTTAGAGCCTTGAAGTTGCAACTCTTTCCCTGCCAGGGGCTTTATGGCCACATCTGAGACCTTGATCCTAAAATCACCACCCAGGGGAACTATTCTCATGCTAAGAATTCTAAGCCATGCAGAATCAGGGGAGGTTGTGGAGAGAAATGATGCTAAAACTTGCAAAATAAGGTAAATTTAATCTGGATGGCTTTCCTCATAAGATTCTACTTGCTTTCTAGGGGTATCCCAACCTATAAACTTTGTGGATACTCTTCCTGGGAGATGTTCTATGTAAAAGGAGTTCTGTGGTCAAATAATTTTGGGAAATAGTGCACCTTCTATCTCTCTTAGAAAGATATATGATGTACATCAGCATATTAAATCCTCCAAGAAGTCCTGCAATAAAGGAACCGGTGTAAAAAAAAAAATCAGTGTTTTTCAAATGTATCTAATCACAGCAAGAAAAAATTTAAATCAAGTAACACCTATTAATATCCTGCAATAATGTGTGGAGCACACATTGAAAAATGCTACCCTAGTATTTACTTTGTTGTTGTTGTTGTTGTTGTTTTGGTGATGGGATGCGGTGTTTTCAAAAGAGACGTTGGCACATATCCTGTGAAGTAAATCAATGTTCTCTTGTCAGCTGACTTACTTGATGGGAACAGTAAATTCGCATGCTGACCCCCAGAATTCACACCCATGTGGTTTCATGATAAAGCATTAGCTGGCTTTCCTTTCTCTCCTTTCCGAAGGTATTCACCAGTTGATGATGGAAAGGTCATGTGGCTCCCATTGACTTTGCATTTTTATGGGCTTCTGTCAGCAAAACACTACCTGCACTATAGCCAAATGAGTCTAAAAACAGACAGGCTGAGCACATCACATTGAAGGAACACGTGTTCTCATTTTATAACAGTTTGAAGAGCTAATGTCACTGTCTACTGTTTATTTAAGCAAAATACTTTCAGGTTCAATAGGGATTCAGGGGAGAGGTGCTGGGGGAGGCAAAGAAAGGGAGGAAAAAAAATCATTTTTTCAAACTCTGAGCACAGCTCCAGTCTCTCTTTGTCAAGGTTCCTTCCTCCTCTCAAACAAAAGCCCTGAGAGT
The DNA here is from genome assembly GCF_964270905.1 of Leucopleurus acutus. Taxonomy (NCBI): domain Eukaryota; kingdom Metazoa; phylum Chordata; class Mammalia; order Artiodactyla; family Delphinidae; genus Leucopleurus; species Leucopleurus acutus. Next base: position 71,226,025 of record NC_139147.1, on the reverse strand, counting down.
GTCTGCTTCTTTTACTCCCACAAGGAGCCTTGAGCTTGGCAGGGGAGTGTTTCCAGTGAAACACTCGCTAGCTTAGAGCCCTTCGGCTGAATCACCCCATTGGACTGGGAAATGGCTAAGGATTTCAGTCTAAGCTGGAAGCAGGGAGGATGGGGCTCCTGGTTCATTGAAATTCTGTTTCACCACAGTAGTAGTAACATCTGCTGTGAATGTGAACATTTTGTCTTCTCAGAATTTCTGTTTTTCTCTTTTCCTTCCTTCATTTTTTAAAAAATAGAAATTGCGGGTCCACAGCCTTATTCTCACAGCAGCTCTCATGGGATTAAGTACTGCTTCCCACTCTGCAGCCTGTCTCCAGTTTCTCTGTAGCCTGTCCAGCTCTTCATTCCAGCTGCCACAGCTGCAGGCTCATAGAGAAAGCAGGTCTCCTGTGCTTCAGGGAAATAAATTACTCTTCCCTCCTCTGCCCATCAGGGTGAGAAAGAGAAAATGTGGCCAGCATTGGTTCAGTGCTAACTAGATGCCAGGCACTGTGCTAAGCACTTTCTATATATTTTCTTATTTCATCCTATTTCCATTTTACAGATGAGAAAACTCAGGTTCATCAACGTAAGTAACTTGCCCAAGATCACATGTCCTAAGTGATGTTTGAGTACTGGGGAGACAGAGGTGGGGAAAAAAGAATCGACTCTTTCAAAAAAAAAAAAAAAAAAAAGAATTGACTCTTTCCTTGTGCAGCTTACATTCTAGTGAGCAGACAAAAAATTGCACAACAAATCATATAATGTCAGGTGCTTTTAAGAAAACTAAAGCAGGGTAAAAGTGTGGAGAAATGGGGAGGGCTGCTACTCTGTACAGAGTGAGTGGTCAGGGAAGGCCTCTGTGAGGGGGTGACACTGAAGCAGGGATCACCCTGTGCACCTGCGTTTTCACCCAGACACCCACAAGCTGGTGATTCCAGGCAACGTTCTTAGGACTCTTCATTTACGTATCCTGACCCTGACTGATCTCTTTTGTTACCTCTGGAAAACTCCATTTCATCTGGGAGGCAAAGCTGGTATTCTACCATAGAAATATGTCGGATGTCTTCAGAGATGTCCAGGGGAAAGGTGCCCTCACCAAACACAACCATTCATTTTACTTGGTAAACCCTATTCTTCTAGTAACCATGGCTAACACTTGCTAAGCACGTAGCATGTCATGTGTCAGACTTTACATGTGTCATTTCATTTAATGCTGATAATCACTCAAAAGGGAGATTGTCTTACCTTCAGCTGTCATAACAAAATACCATAGACTGGATGGCTTAAACAACAGACATTGATTTTCTCAGTTCTGAAAGCTAGAAGTCCAAGATCAAACTCACCAGTTTCTGGTGAGAACTGCCTTCTAGGCTTGCAGATGGCCTTTTTCTCCCTGTGTCCTCACATGGCAGGGGGCCGTGAGAGAGAGAGAGAGAGAGAGAGAGAGAGAGCGCTCTGGTGTCTCTTCTTACAAGGGTACTAATCTCATCATGGAGGCCCCAAGCTCATGACCTCATCAAAACCTAATTATCTCCTAAGGTCCCATCTCTGAATATCATCACATTGATTGGAGACTAGATGAATTTTCGGGAGACACAATTCAATCCATAGCAGAAATGTTATTACTCCCATTTTCAGGCAAGGAAACAAGTACTAAGAGTTTAGGTAACTTGCCTAAGGTCACATGCATGCAATCAGTATCCATGTGCATGGACACATAAGCCCATGTTCTTGACCACTATGCTATGCAGCTTCTTTCCATGTGGAAGGATGCATTGATCCATCATCCAGCTGGAATACCGGGGAATGCACGTTAAACTCTTCAAAAAGATGAACATATCCTTCTTTGAAGGCATTAAAAAAAAGTGCCTTTCTTTATTTCCCTTGTTCAAATTGTATGCCCTCTTTTCTCCTTAGACATTGAATGAAAGTCAGACTCAGACCCTATTGTACAACAACAAAAAGTTTTTACTTAAAAAAAATTTTTTTTAAATGGGGGCTTCCCTGGTGGCGCAGTGGTTGAGAGTCCGACTGCCGATGCAGGGGACACGGGTTCGTGCCCCGGTCCGGAAAGATCCCACATGCCGCGTTGCGGCTGGGCCCATGAGCCATGGCCGCTGAGCCTGCGCATCCGGAGCCTGTGCTCTGCAACGGGAGAGGCCACAACAGTGAGAGGCCCGCGTACCGCCAAAAAAACCAAAACAAAACAAACAAAAAAAACCCCATCTATCAATCAACTCTCCTGGCTCTGATTCCATGACCGTCATGTAAACTTCTGGTAATAATTTAGCTTATCCCGTTGAGTTTCTTGCGTGGAAAGTGCTGACACCAAACTTGAGTACTCTGTACTGTATTTTTCAATATTAAGTAACACTTATCTTTGCAGTTGCTACACATCAGTCTGTTGTGCATTTGGTTAGCATGGGCTAGTCACCAAGTCTCATCACCACTGGGAGCAATGACAAAATAGTTTCTGGTTCTCTAAAGCTGAGGCCTTTTCCAGACTCTATGTTGTCCCTTATCCTTGGGTTGGCATGTTCATCCTTCACACCTGCCATTTCTCCAGTGAAGGTGTACACTCATAAGGATTCTTTTCCTTGATTGGAGCCTGGATGATCTTGGTCGAGGGTGGCTTACTTTTTTTTTTTTTAATAAATTATTTCAGGATTTGTTTATTTCATCAGTAGTGGAATTAGTTAATTCTTCTTTATTTTTTTAAATTTTGGCTGCATTGGGTCTTCGTTGCTGCACGTGGGCTTTCTCTAGTTGTGGCGAGCGGGGGCTCCTCTTCGTTGCGGTGCACAGGCTTCTCATTGCGGTAGCTTCTCTTGTTGCAGAGCACTGGCTCTAGGCACATGGGCCTCAGTAGTTGCGGCATGCGGGCTCTAGGGCGCAGGTTTAGTAGTTGTGGTGCACGGGCTTAGTTGCTCCGCGGCATGTGGGTTCTTCCCGGACCAGGGATTGAACCGTGTCCCTTCGTCGACAGGTGGATTCTTAACCACTGTGCCACCAGGGAAGTCCAAGTGTGGCTTACTTCTATAGCTGGCTGAATTTATTGCTTATTTAGAGATCTTTATCTCAGTCAGTATTGGACTATAAAAGGATAACTTTAAATCCTATAGCTATTACAACAACCTTCATGCTATTTTTTTCCTGGATAGAGGAGTTTGGAATTTATTCCATAAATAATGAAAAGTCTTTGGAAGGTTCTGAGTTTCAAAGGGGCATGATCAGAGTTGTGATCTGTGAAAAGTGTAGAAAAGACCAGAATTGGAAAGACCTGTAAGAATATTACTGCACTGTTGCAAATCCAATCTATTTACAGCACCGTAGCCACTCCTACCTCCATACAGTTTAGATGGACTTACTTTTTTCTATCCTGACTGCCATCACCCTAGTCTTATCACTAGCATCGCTTCTCACTTCATTTCCTGTAATAGCCTCCTGACTAGTCTCCCTACTTCCTCCTTTTCTCCCACTAAAATTAATTCTTTATGTGGCAGGTAGAGAGTTTGTTTTTTAAAACATACCTTTATTTTGATTTAATTCACCTACCATGAATTCACCTGTTTAAAGCATACAGCTAGGGATGGTGGTCCAGTGGTTAAGACTCCCAATGCAGGGGGCCCGGGTTCAATCCCTGGTCAGGGAACTAGATCCCACATGCTGCAACTAAGAGTCCGCATGCTGCAACTAAAGATCCCGCATGCCACAACTAAGACCCAGTGCAGCCAAATAAATATTTTTAAAAAATAAAGTGTACAGTTAAATGGGTCTTAGTATATTCACAAGATTGTGCAACCATCACCACTAATCTAATTTTAAAACATTTTTATTACCCCTCAAAAACCTCATACACATTAGCAGTCACTTCCAATTCCTCCTTCCTCCCAGGCCTGGCAACCACTAATCTACCTTCTGCCTCTACAGATTTGCCTATTCCGGACATTTCATATAAATGGAATCACACAATATGTGGCTTTTGCTTTCTTGCTTCTCTCACTTAGCATAATGCTTTTGAAGTCAGTCTTTGTTGTAGCATATGTTAGCACTCCATTCCTTTTATAGCCAACTAATATTCCATTGTGTGGATATAACCGCATTTTACATTTCCACTAGCAGTGTATGAGGGTTCCAATTTCTCCACATCCCTCATCAACATTGGTTTGGTTGTTCTCTACCTTTTATATATAAAAATATATATATATATTTATATATATAAATGGTATATATTTATATATGTAAAAGGTATATATATATACACACACATATTATATATATATATATATATTTTTTTTTTTTTTTGCCACACCACATGGCTTACAGGATCTTAATTCCCCGACCAGGGATTGAACCTGCACCCTTGGCAGTGAAAGCGTGGAGTCCTAACCATGGGACTGCCAGGGAATTCCCTTCTCTACCTTTGTGATTGTAGCCATCCTAGAGGGTGTGAAGTGCTCTTTCATTGTTGTTTTTTTTGTTTGTTTGTTTGTTTGTTTTGCGGTACGCAGGCCTCTCACTGCTGTGGGCTCTCCCGCTGTGGAGCACAGGCTCCGGACGTGCAGTCTCAGCGGCCATGGCTCACGTGCCCAGCCGCTCTGCGGCACGTGGGATCTTCCTGGACCGGGGCACGAACCCATGTCCCCTTCATCGGCAGGCGGACTCTCAACCACTGCGCCACCAGGGAAGACCTCATTGTGGTTTTGACCTCTGTTTCCTTGGTTAGTAACTATGTTAAGAACTTCTTAATGTAGTTATTGACCTTTGCTATATCTTCTTTGGAGAAATATTTATTCAGTTCCATTGTCCATTTTAAAATTTAGTTATTTATCTTTTTATTAATGAGTTGTAAGAGCTCTTTACATATTCTGGATATAAGTCGCTTGTCAAATATATGGTTTGCAAATATTTTTCTCCCATTTTATGGATTGCCTTTTTACTTCCTTGATGGTATGGTTTACAGAACAAATGTTTTTAATTTTCATGAAACCCAATCTATTTTTTCTTTTATGCTTTGATGCTGTATTCAAAAGGCTTTGCCTGACCCCACGTTGTAGACATTTACGCCTATGTTTTTCTTTTAAGGGTTTTATTGTTTTAGTTCTTACATTTATGTCTTTCATACACTTGGAGTTAACTTTTGTGTATGGTGTGAGGTAGGGGTCCAATTTCATTCTTCTGTATGTGAATAGCCAGTGTCCCAGCACCATCTGCTGAAAAGAACACAGAGATCTTTTAAAAACATAGGTCAGATCACAATCCTCCTTTATTAAAATTTTCAATGATTTTCCATTGCACTTACAATAAAATCCAAATTTCTCTGCCTATCTCTTCACTTTCATTTGACACCACTCTCTTATTCACCATGCTCCAGGTCCCAGGTCTCTCATCTCCCGAAATAAGTAAAGCTTGCTATTCCCTTAGCTTCCTCACGTTTCTTTGTTCTCTCACTTTAAATGCCATCTCCTCATAGATGACTTTCCTCAACTGTTCTTTCTAAAGTAAGTTCTCTATTCCATCTTGCTTATTTTCTATATCATCTCCTTTTATTTTCCTCATGGCCTTAATTACCTATATATCTGTATCTACTTTATTACTTTATTTACTTTCTTTGAGTAATACTTCTTTGCCTCTGCCATAGTGTTTCACATATGGTGTACATTCAATTGTTAGAAACTATTATTTACAATTAGAAGGGACTTTAGAAATCACCTAAACACTCTTATTTTACAAATGCAAAAATCTAGGTCTAAGGAGGGTGAATGAGTTGTCTGAGGTTAGAAGGAATACTTTGATACTTTGATACCGAGAGCTCTAATTTCCAGGACAGTTTCTTTTTCATTTATAACACTGATTTGCCTTATGCCAATATCATGCTTTTTTTTTTTCGAAATAACTAAAATGAAGAAATGGTTTTGTAATTCCTTATAGAAATGATATTATTTTTCTAAGCTTTCTTCCTAAAATGACTGAAATAGGCCCTCAAATGGACGGCCGGGCCCGGGTTAGGAAGGCCGGAAGTCACCCTCCAGTAGGGCACTAACTCCTTTGTTTCTCCCTCCTTGGTTGTCCCACCGCCTCCTCCCTCTGCTGCCCATCGCCTCCTTTTCTTCGGAGTCCGCCGCCCCAGTACAGCCATCGCCGAGGCTCCGCCCCCTTCAGGGCCCCGTGCCCTGCTCCAAGATGGCGCCAGGGGCTTCTGCTCTGGGGGAAGTGAGCTCACGCTACTCCGGAAGAGAAGTGGGGGGGAGAGAGCAGCCGGGCGGGTGACCAGACGGGGGGCAGTGGGTGGGGTGGTGGCTGCAGCTGTGGCTTTCACATTCGGGCTAGAGCGAGGGCAAGGGACTCGTCCCGACCCCGGGAACCCAGTCGAGGGCCCAGGGCCGGGGGCGTTGGAGGAAGTCGCCCCGAGCAGCTCGCCTCTACCTGGAGGCTAGGCGACCCTGGGAGCCGGCGTCCCGCCCTCGGCGGCCTCCTTCTCCGACCCTCCTCACGGGCTGCCCGCGGGCGGCTCCAGCTCTTTCTCGAGGGCTGCGGTGGGAACCGCCGAGCGGGCTGGACCGGACCATCCCGCTGAGGACCGGCCGGAGGAGCAGAGGGAGCGCGGCGGGTCAGTCCGTCAGCGCAGAGGTCAGGCCGCGGGTACCCGTCCGTGGTCCGTCCTTCGCCCAGCACTCCTGGCTAGGGTCCGCGACCTCCCCACGCTGCTCCTGCTTCTCCTTTGAGCATGCCACCAAATCCTCTGGCAGGGTGATTTTTTTTTCTCCTTGCTTTTGCCCGAAAGGAGATATATATTGAAAGGACATCTGTCCTCATCGCTACCCCTCTCCTCTTAAAAGTTTTCCTTCAGGGGGAATGCTTGCATTCCTCCCCTGGACCATTTGATGATTACTACTCCAGCCGCCGTCTGGTTTAGCAACTGGGATCACCTTCAGATCAGATCTTAAATCTTATCACTTACAAAATTACAGAGTTGTTCTCTCCCGCCCAAGAAGGGCAAATGGACCTTGGAGTTAAAATGCAGGGAGGTGAACCAGTGTCAACAATGAAAGTCTCCGAGAGCGAAGGAAGGCTGGAGGGCCTGGCCACCGCGGCGACCCCGAACAAGAACAGCAGCAGCAGCAGCTGTGGGGGTGGAAACAACAGCAGCGGCAGCAGCCGAGGCGGCAGTGCCAAAGGCTGGCAGTACAGGTACGGCTCTTTCTCCACGGTGATAGCCTGAGGTCGGGGTGTGCTGGAGTCTGCATTCCTACAGTTGCTGAAGGATGACGTTTTTTTACTAACTTCAGAAGTAACTAATAACATTTCATTTGGACCTGTGGTCTCATCTTTATTAGCAATATTTAATTCATTCATTTGTCCATTCATTCAACAGGTATTTATTGAAGGCCTTTTGGAGAACACATAAATGTATCCCTGAACTTCCTCCACGACTCTAGAGCTAATTTTTTCTCTGATTTGATTCTATACTCACTTTTGTTTTTCCTGTATTGTAATTTGTTTACAATAAGTGCCTCCCTTGCTTGTTGAGGGTAGGGACTGTTGAACTCAGCTCTCTCCGGAGGCTAGCAAATGCTAGGTGCTCAAAACATGTTTATCCAGTGATGGATGGAATCATTCAGTCAGAAAAGATTCTTGCCCTCATGGTGTTTGCGATTTAGAAGGAGAGATGTACATAAATAATCTGAATACAGAGGCAAAAGTACAACTGCTAGTGCCTCCGAAACTCTAAACTAGTGAGATGTTTCAGTTTGACTCGATCAGGCCACTCACACCTCTCTGTCTTTGAGAGATTATACGTTTATTAATTTTTATTGATATGAATGAAAAACTGAAGGAACAGGAAGTGAGTACTGGAGAAGCAATGGCAGTTTTATTTTTTGTTTTTGATATGTAAAGGATAGGTGGGTATAACCATCCAGAATCTTTTTTTCCAAATTGAGAAATATTTGACATGTAACATATTAGTTTCAGGTGTATAACATAAAGATTTGATATTTGTATGTATTGTGGAATGATCACCCCAATAGATCTAGTTAACATCTGTCACCACACAGAGTTAATTTTTTTTTTAATGAGAATTCTCTTAGCAACTTTCTTATTTTTAAAAAATATTTATTTATTATTTATTTATTATTTTATTTATTTTTGTCTGCGTCGGGTCTTAGTTGCAGCACGCGGGGCCTTCATTGAGGCGTGCGGGCTCTTCGTTGCAGCACACAGGCTTCTCTCTAGTTGTGGTGCATGGGGCTTCCTTTCTCTAGTTGTGGTGCGAAGGCTCCAGGGCGCATGGGCTCTGTAGTTGTGGTGCGTGGGTTTCAGAGTGCGTGGGCTCTGTAGTTTGCAGCACGCAGGCTCTCTAGTTGAGGCACACCAGCTCAGTAGTTGTGGCATGTGGGCTTAGTTGCCACACGGCATGTGGGATCTTAATTCCCTGACCAGGAATTGAACCCGCGTCCCCTGCGTTGTAAGGTGGATTCTTTACCACTGGACCACCAGGAAGTCCCAGCAACTTTCAAATGTTTGATATAGTATACGGTATCTATATGGTATCTGTAGTCACCATGCTGTACATTACATTTCCAGGACTTATTTATTTTATAACTGGAAGTTTGTACCTTTTCATCACCTTCACCCATTTCACCCACCCCTCCCTCTGGCTACCCTCAATCTGTTCTCTATATTTATGAGTTTTGTTTTGTTTTTTAGATCCCATATGTAAGAGAGATAACACAGTATTTGTCTCTTCTCTGTGACTTATTTCACTTAGCATAATGCCCTCAAAGTTCATCCATGTTGGTGCACATGGCTAGATTTCCTTCTTTTTTTATGGCTGGATAATATTCCATTGTGTATATATACCACATTTTCTTTGTCCAATGATCACTGTCCATCTGATGGACACTTAGGTTGCTTCCATGTTTTGGCTATTGTGAATAACACTGCAATGAACATGGGGGTCCAGATATCTTTTTGAGTTAGTGTTTTCCTTTCCTTCAGATAAATACCTGGAAGTGGAATTGCTGGATTATTCAGAATCTTAAGAATGAATGAAATTGGAATATCTCATGGTATTGGAACGATAGGAATGAATTCTTAAATTTTGGTTAACTGACTGCCTGTGTGCTTAGCTCTCGGTTCTTTTTAGCTTATGTGCTGTTTGTAGTTGTGAAATTTGAAAGGGATTAAAGTCAAGATTTCATGAAGGATATACATTTATCACAAATAATATCCATATATGTGAAATATGCAGGACTATATTAACACACAGAAACAAAGTGTAGAAGATTATAACTTTTTATTGATAAGTGATTATATGACAGGAAAGTATATTTAGTTACTGTGAGATGTCTAGGCTCACTTTTGGAATGCATGATGCTTTTTCTTTTGTGGTTTAAGACTAACCGTATAAAATTATCAATAACTTAGCAGGGTTATTTTGATATGACTTAAGGAAGCAAGATAAAATAATATTTCATGTAGCCAGAGGTGAGTCTTCTGACATCCTCAACTCTTTGAAACCCAGTCTTAATTGAATTAAAAAGTGAAACAGGTTTCTTAACACTGTCATAAAGCCATATACTTTACTCCTATACTTTGATTCAGGACCCTATTATCCCTTACTTAGGGTATTATTTACTGGTTATATAATTTTCAAACTAGAATTTGTTGGACGCACAAATGAAAAAAGTTATCAGGGGAAGTGTAACAGGAAATGGCAACTGACAGCATAGGACAGTCAAAGGTTTGAAAAGTTAACATGCAGACTAAGCTGTATTACTTCCTAGTAATATAATCATAGTTACAATGACCTTAAGTCATCCAGGAAAGCACAGTCTGTTTAAGCAAAGAACTGTAAGATACAGTGGTGAACAATTTCAAGGAAAATAGCTAAAAGTTTTTTTTTAAATGCTTAAGTATCTGGAAAATTCAGTTATGTGGAACTCTTCCCCAAGGATGCAGATATATAACGCATTACTGCATTTACATACTGACATATCTCTTTACTTAAATGAGGCTTGTTCGAAGCTAATCCTTCAGCCTACCTCTCAGTCGAATTTATCCCCTTGTCCTCTATGACACTGATCAAACAATTTTATCCATTGTCCTGCATTGCTCCTTCTTCCCTGGCTTCTTCCTGTGAGGCCCAAAGCTCTAGACTTTAAAAACAACAACAATAATGAAAACTAACCTAAAACCTTTCCCCTTAAAAACAGTTTACACTCAAACTGCCTCCATTTCCTTAGCCCTCATTTATTGCTCAACCCATGACAGTTGGCTCTGTCCTTACCAAGGATATGAGGAAAACATGATGAATGTTTTTAGATTCCTATTCCAGTTGATATCTCTGTAAGTGTATCTGTTATTATTCTTTTCTTGACTTTTTGGACATTACTTTCTCTTGGTTTCTCCTTTATTGCTCTAACTGTCGTCTAATTGCTCCTTTTTCATTTCTTTGGTTGGCTCTTTTCCTTTAGAAGCTGGTGTGATACTTCATCATCTTCTGTTCTTAAGCTCATGTTTTCTGTTTGTTATCTCAGTCTTTTCCATGGCCTCAGCAGCTCTCTCTGGAACTTGAGAGCTGTAAATTCAACTGCTTACCTGTAATTTTCTACTATCCCGTTTTAAAAAATGGAGATTTCAGGTTATGTCTTAGGGAGTGGTTGAAATTTCGTAACGACTGTGGTTCAAATCCTGGGCTTTGGCTTTGCAGACTTAGCAAATTATCATTACTTTATTCCTTTTTGTGGCTGAATAATACTCCACTTATGTATATACCATGTTTTGCTTATCTCTTCATCAGTTGATGAACATTTGGGTTGTTTCCATTTTGTGGTTATTATGAATAATGCTGCTTTGAACATTTGTGTTCTAGTTTTGTGTGGACATGAGTTTTCATTTCTCTTGGATATATACCTGGGAGTGGAATTGCTGGGTCATATGGTAACCGTTTAACTTTTTTTTTTTAATTTATTTTATTTTGGGGTCTTTGTTGCTGCACGCAGACTTTTTTCTGGTTGCGGTGAGCGGGGGCTACTCTTCGTTGCTGTGTGTGGGCTTCTCATTGAGGTGGCTTCTCTTGTTGTGGAGCATAGCCTCTAGGTGTGCAGGCCTCAGTAGTTGTGGCACATGGGCTCAGCAGTTGTGGCTGACGGGCTCTAGAGCGTAGGCTTGGCAGTTGTGGTGCACAGGCTTAGTTGCTCCATGACATGTGGGATCTTCCTGGACCAGAGCTCAAACCCGTGTCCCCTGCATTGGCAGGCGGATTCCCAACCACTGCGCCACCAGGGAAGCCCCTGTTTAACTTTTTGAGGAACTGTCAGACCATCTTCCAAAGCTGCTGCACCATTTTACCTTCTTATCAGCAGTGTGTTAGGATTTTAATCTCTTCACCTTCTCATCAACACTTGTTATTGTCTGTCTTTTTGGTTTTAGCCATCCTAGTGGGTATGAAATGGTGGTGGTGGTGCATTGTGGTTTTGAATTGCATTTCCCTGATGAATAATAATGTTGAGTATCTTCATGTACTTATTGGTCATTTGTCTTATCTTCTTTGGAGAAATGTCCAGAGGTTTTGGCCATTTTTTTTTTAATTGAACTATAGTTGGTTTACAATATTGTGCTAGTTTCAGATATACAGCAAATGTCATATATATATATATATATATATCAGATTCTTTTCCATTATAGGTTATTACAAAACATTGAATATAGTTCCCTGTGCTATGCAGTAGGTCCTTGTTGTTTATTTTATATATAGTAATTTGTATCTGTTAATCCCAAACTCCTAATTTATCCCTACCCACTTCCCCTTTGATAATCATAAATTTGTTTTCTATGTCTGTGAGTCTATTTCTGTTTTGTAAATAAGTTAATTTGTATCTTTTTTTAGATTTCACATATAAGTGATATCATATGATATTTGTTCTTCTCTGCCTGACTTACTTCACTTAGTATGATAATCTCTAGGTCCATCCATGTTGCTGCAAATGGCATTATTTTTTTGTATGGCTATGGCTGAGTAGTATTCCATTGTATATATATACCACATCTTCTTTATCCATTCATCTGTTGATGAACATTTAGGTTGTATCCATGTCTTGGCTATTGTAAATAGTGCTGCTGTGAACATTGGGGTGCATGTATCTTTTTGAGTTAGAGTTTTGTCTTTTCCGGATATATGCACAGGAGTGAAATTGCTGGATCATATGATAACTCTACTTTTAGTTTTTTAAAAAATAAATTTATTTTATTTTATTTTTATTTATTTTTGGCTGTGTTGGGTCTTCGTTGCTGTTCGCGGGCTTTCTCTAGTTGTGGCGAGTAGGGGCTACTCTTTGTTGTGGTGCGCGGGCTTCTCATTGCGGTGGCTTCTCTTGTTGCGGAGCACAGGCTCTAGGTGCATGGACTTCAGTAGTTGTAGCACGTGGGTTCAGTAGTTGTGGCTCACGGGCTGTAGAGCACAGACCCAGTAGTTGTAGCACATGGGCTTAGTTGCTCCATAGTATGTGGGATCTTCCCGGGCCAGGGCTCGAACCCGTGTCCCCTGCCTTGGCAGGCGGATTCTTTTTTTTGTTTTTTGTTTTTTTTTGTTTTTTTGGTGCCGAAACCCAGGAGGCAGATGGATTCTTAACCACTGCACCACCAGGGAAGTCCCAGCAGGTGGATTCTTAACCACCGTGCTACCAGGGAAGCCCCTATTTTTAGTTTTTTAAGGGACCTCTGTACTGTACTCCATAGTTGCTACACCAACGTACATTGCCACCAACAGTGTAGTTCCCTTTTCTTCACACCCTCTCCAGCATTTATTATTTGTAGACTTTTTGTTGATGTCCTTTGGCCATGTTTAATTTGGATTTTGGGGGGTTTGTTTTGAGTTGTAAGGGTTCTTTATGTATTCTGCATACAATTTCCTTATCAGATATATGATTTGCAAATATTTTCTCCTGTTCTGTGGGTTGTCTTTTCACTTTTTTTTTTTTTTGCCATGCCACGTGGTTTGCCGGATCTTAGTTCCCCAACCAGGGATTGAACCCGGGCCCATGGCAGTGAAAGCACTGAGTCCTAACCACTGGGCTGCCAGGGAACTCCCATCTTTTCAATTTCTTGATGAAATTACTTTCAGCACAGAATAATATAAAATATTAGAAATAATAGAAAATTATTTTTATGAATATTTGTTTTCATTTAGTTTTAAGATGATTTAGTGGTTTTTATGTTTAATTATAATTAATTATGTTTAATTTTAATCCACCTGGAGTTTATTTAGAAATATATGAGGTAGTGTGTTATCTATTATTGTGTTACAAATTATCCCCAAATTAAACAGCAGCGTTTTTTTGTCTCACAGTGTCTGTGGGTCAGTAATGTCTGTGCAGCACTGCTGGGTGGTCTGGCTCTGGGTCTTCCACAAGGCTACAGTCATCTTGAGGCTCAGCTGGGAAGGATCCACTTCCTGGCTCATTCTTGTGGCTCTTGGCACAATTCAGTTCTTTTGGCCTGTTGGAAACAGACCTCAGTTCCTCATGAACTGACCACTGGTGGCCTCCTTCGGTTCCTGGCCACATGGGCCTCTCCACGTAGCATCTTACTACTTGGCAGCTTGTTTCCTCAGAGTGAGGAAGTGAGAAGAGAGTGCTAGCAAGAAGGAAGTCACAGTATTTCGTAACCTAGGCATGGAAGTGAAGTCACATCACTTTTCACTAATCATTAGAAGAAAGATGAGGTTCAGCCCACACAAAGGTGTGAATACCAGCAGGTAGGGATCAATGCAAGCCATGCAAGAAGGTGCCCGTCGTAAATGTTAGTATGAATGGACTCAAGATTGTCGTCTATGATTGAGATAGATTTGACAAGTACACAGTTGGAAGTAAAGCTGAGAGTTGGAGGCTGAATTTGACTGTTGGGGAATAAGAGGAGCTACTTGGAGATTAGTTGCAATGACCTAGACATGAGCTAATAAAGGGAAGGTGTTAGTAGGCTGGAAAAGAAGGAAATTATTAGAGGAAGAGTGACAGACCTTGGTGGTTGATTAGGTGATTGGGTAGAAGGTAGTAGTGAGGGAAGGAAGTAAAAATTGACTTCAGTTATCCAGATATAAAACTTTGAAAAGTCTGTAGGAGAAACAGATTTGGGGGAGTCAAATGATGCATTTGCTTTTAGGTATGTTCAGCTTAAGTTGCCAGAATGTTTAAGTGACCTTAGAGATATGGTGCGTTAGAAATGTAGATAATTGCCTTTGTAGTATCCACAATGTTTTCACTTCTGTTATCACATTTAATCCTCTTGGACGAAGGTAGGGCATCTAGGGTGTTGTTATCCCCATTTTACAGTTGAAGAAAACGGAAATCAAAATGAGTTGGCCAGGGTTATATACCTAGTAAGTGAAAGAACTTTTATTCCTAGGTAGTTATTTGCATAAAGGTATTAAAAATAGATGAGCTCTCTAAAGGAATGAATAATTATTGATAAATAATTAGTTTAGAACATGGTGGTTTCATCATTTACTAGTGTTTTAACTCATGCAGCAAGTACTTTTGAGCGTTTACCATGTGTGAAGCCATCTGTTAGTTAATTCCAAATTAACGTGTGCTCTCAGAACAATGAAAGTAGGGACCCCAAGGCTTGGTTTGGGAGGGTCATGAAAAAGAATCAGAAAAGGGAAGAGCCTCAACTACATTTGCAAAATATGTCATGACAGACTTTTTAAAAACCAAAGCTGAGATGTGAATTTATTAGATTAGCCTTACATTTTCTTCTTTCCAGAGTAATTTATACTCATACAATTTATAGTCACCGTTTAAAATAAAAATAGATTTCTTTTTCTTTTTAGATTCCTTAATTCTAGATCCTTCCTTCCTTTTTCATAGTAACGTTCAAAGTTTATAAAATGTGTGTGTTTCCATTATTTTTCTTCATGTCAGCTTTCAGAAAAATTTTCAAATCTGCAAATCTGCCACTTGTTTATTTAAAATGGACAGATGAGAGCTACCCAGAGGAGGAACCGGGAAGCAAATTGGGGTGTATGATGGGCCTGCTTTTTCCTGTTTGGGGCTCTGTGCTAGCTAACCTCTGTTAACAAACTGACAGATCTCTTTTCCTCATCATCAGATAGTATGCATTTCAGTAAATGGGTAGAAGTCTGCAAATGTATAGTATAGAAATAATTTTTGTGGTCAGACCTGGTATCTTCCACTCTAAATACTCTGTTACAGGGAAAAGTACCCATTTGCAAATGGGGAAATGACATTTGCCTAAATATAACCTACTGTTTGCTGTCTTTGAGATTTTACCACTTCTTTTGAGGTTGATTTGAAGAAAAAGTCGTAAATGTTTGCTTTTTTCTCTGTAGGGGTTAAAGGGAAGTTGGATATATATTTCTGTACCCTAGATTTTGTTTTCCTATCTGAAATCTGCTACAGATGATAATAAAAACAAGGGAAAGACAACTTACAAGCATGAAACTGAAAACAGTAAAATACTGTTCCAGAAATCTAGTGAGAACTCTACCAAGCCTTGAACAAGATTTTGGTTTGTTATGGTATACTGCGATTTCTTATATTTTTGCTTTACGAGTTTAAATATAATCCATTTGAGTTCATATTTTCCTAGAAGTGATACTGTATTAAAACTATACAAAGAGGGGAGTCCCTCGTGGTCCAGTGGGTAAGACTCCAAGCTCCCAATGCATGGGGCCCGGGTTCGATCCCTGGTTGGGGAACTAGATCCCACATGCATGTCGCAACTAAGGAGTCCGCATGCCCACAACTAAAAGATCCCACATGCTGCAATGAAGATCCCATGTGCAGCCTAAATAAATAAATATTTAAAAAAACAAAAAACTATGCAAACAACTTAATGTTAGAACATACAAATTAGGGTTTTTTTTTAGTATTTTCTGAATAAGTCACGTAATTTAGGTCCCAGAGGTAATTGTCCATCAGATAGACTTGTGGGAAATTATGTCTTTTGTTTTTGGTTTTGAATATAGTAGAGATAGCAGGGCCCATGGTGTATGGTTAGCACTTTGAACTCTGGAAATAGTGGAGAATATTCTTGATGTAAATTATACTACTTTGAGAGAGGGAAAATCTTTCCTAGCTAAGAATCTTCCACTGTACTGATTTTGTTTAATAAAATGATTTGTGTCCAGACTTGTTCAGGTTTAACTTAAAACGAAATTGCCTGATTAAACAGTCACATTAGTGTTTTGGCATTACCATCTGGGTTTTAGGACAATTTATAGAGTAGTTTAGTTTGCTGGTGAAAGAAAGGATTTTCTTTTTGGTTAATAAGGTATTGTAACAAAACATGATTTCCCACCTGGAGTTTCCCTGTACTTGAGTTTGGCTGCCATTGTGGTTTGCTTCCATTGCTACTATTGAGGTTGGCTGGAGGGTCCCTGGAGGGGTAGACTGAAGTCTATGGTTGCTACTGGCTGTAGCTGGAAACCTTAGTCAGAGGGATCGAAGGGACAGAAAAAGAAAAGGAACAGGAGGGAAAACAGGGACAGAAAAAGGACATAGCAAAGAGAGACAGAGGGAGAGAGAGGGAGTGAGGGAGGGAAGAAAGGGACAGAATGAAAATGATATAAATGGTGAGATGAAATGCCACCAATGTTGCTTCTGGAACAGGTTTCCTAACTTTGATAGAGGCCTTTTTAATATACTGCCTGAGCCTATACCCTCAATTCTATAAAGAATTACTTGTTTAACAATTTTGTAGATGTTTCACATTATAACTAACATAAATGAAAATTATTTTTAATTTAATTTTGGGGAATAGGTAATATGTTCACTTGATCCAAAAAAATATTAAAAGGTGTGTAATGAAAATCTTCCTTCCACCCGATCCTCCACCTGCTCAGGACTCCTTCCACCTAAAAATAGAGGGTACACACTCTTGGCTTCCTGTGTGTGCTTTCAGAGATTTTTTAAAAAAGAATTAAGTAAATACAGTATACATTTGCCCCACTTTTAGCTGTATCACAAATGATATCATACTATGTGTGTGTGTATGTATGTATATACATACATACACACACACACATATGTATGTAATATTAGTTCAGGCTGCCATAACAAAATACTGTACTCTGGATGGCTTAAACAACAAATTTATTTTCTCACAGTTGTGGAGGCTGGAAGTTTTGAGATCAGGGTGCCAGCATTGTCAGGTTCTGGTGAGGGTGTCTTCCAGGTGTGCAGATGACCTTCTTTTCACTGTATCCTCACATGGCAGAGGGGTGGGCTGGGGGGGCTTCTCACTGTGGGCTCACATGGCGGTGGGGGGAACGTGGGGGAGAGAGAGAGAGGTTGAGAGAGAGGTGTGAGAGAGCTCTCTGGTTTTTCTTGTAAGGGCACATCTCATCATAAGGGCCCCAGTCTGTACCTAAGCATCTCCCAAAGGCCCCATCTCTAAATACCATCGCATTGGGCGTTAGGACTTCAACATATGAATTTTGTAGGGACACAATTCAGTCCACCTTTAATAAGTTCCCTATCTATGGACATTTAATTTGTTTCCAAAATTTTGCTATTATAAATAACGATGCAGTGAATAACCTTCTGCACATTTCACAAGCATATGAATATATCTGTGGGAAAAATACCCAGGAGTTGGAATTACTGAGTCAATTTGTAATTTTGATAGTAGTTATCATCAGATTTCTCCTCATTGGGGTGTACAGTGGCAATGATTGAGTGCTTATTTCCCATCAGCCTCTTCAGTGTAATGTGTTATTAGATTGGCAAAAATCTAAAAGTTTAATAGGTTAAAAAATGGTACTTCAGTGTAGTTTTATTTTGAGTCTTTTTTTTTATTATGAGTGAGGTTTTAGTATTAAATTCTGAATGAGATTTTTTTTGCAGAAAAATTTAACAGGTTTATTTATGATTATAATAAAGTTGAACTGCTGAAACTTGTTCACTGAAACATTCTGAGTTGCATTAATGCTTTATGTCCCCACATTTATATTAAAAATTCAGGGACTTCCCTGGTGGCTCAGTGGATAAGAATCCGCCTGCCAATGCAGGGTACATGGGTTCGAGCCCTGGTCTGGGAAGATCCCACATGCAGTGGGGCAACTAAGCCCATGCGCTGCAACTACTGAGCCTGCATTCTAGAGCCCGTCAGCCACGACTATTGAGCCCTCGTGCCACAACTACTGAGCCTGTACTCTAGTGCCCATGTGCCACAACTACTGAAGGCCACACGCCTAGAGCCCATGCTCCACAACAGAAGCCACTGCAAGGAGAAGCCCGCCCACCACAACAAAGAGTAGCCCCCCTGGTCGCCACAAATAGAGAAAGCCTGTGTGCAGCAATGAAGACCCAATGCAGCCAAAAATAAATAAAATTAAATCATTAAAAAAACACACACACAAATGAAAATGGAAAAACTGCCAATACCTGATTACTGTCCCCTATTTTTCCACTAGCAATCATATACTTAAGTACCTTTGGACCCCATGGGAAAAAAATATCTTATGTTCAGAACAACCAGTGACAGGAAGAAGAGGATTTTTTTTTTTTTAGAAGAATGAAAGGTTTCCCATCATAGTGGATTCTTAAGCATGTATTCTCCATATATGCGGCATGCTAGCTGGATGTCTTTTTTTTTTTTTTAATGAATAAATCCTTTCTGCAATTAACAGCTAAGTTTTTTTTTTTAATAAATTTATTTTATTTTTGACTATGTTGGGTCTTCCTTGCTGTGAGCGGGCTTCTCATTGCAGTGGCTTCTCTTGTTGCGGAGCATGGGCTCTATGCACGCAAGGTTCTGTAGTTGTGGCTCACAGGCTCTAGAGCACAGGCTCAGTAGTGGTGGCACACGGGCTTAGTTGCTCCCGGGCATGTGGGATCTTCCCGGACCAGGGCTCGAACCCATGTCCCCTGCATTGGCAGGTGGATTCTTAACCACTGTGCCACCAGGGAAGCCCTGGATGTCTTTTGGCATAATCGTTATGGCATGGATAGCACACAGGTTTGTGTTTCCAAAAAGGCCAACCAGATAGGCCTAACTTGCCTCCTGCAAAGCACCAGTAGCTGCACTATGGAAGTGCAGATCTGCTTTGAAGTCCTGAGCAATTTCCCGCACCAGAGGCTGGAAGGGAAGTTTGCCAATCAGAAGTTCACTGGACATCAGATAATGTCTGATTTCACCGAGTGCCACGGTACCAGGCTTGTAACGATGAGGTTTCTTCACACCTCCAGTAGAGGGCGCACTCTTGCGAGCGGCTTTTGTAGCCCTGCTTCCTGGGTGCTTTACCACTGGTGGATTTGCAGGCAGGCAGCTTTGTATGAGCCATGGTATAGAGACCTCTTACTTACCCACCTTCTCCTTTGGCTGGTGCTCAACAAGCTAGAGCTGGCACTGGTGTTGGAGAGCGACGGCCTCTGAGTGGGATTTTATCCTGTTTTGCTATCATGGTAAATCGTGAATTAGTTTAAATCAGCAATTGGGAAAAGTCTATACAAAATATACTTATGCCTTTAAAAATTTTTTTCTTATTATACTCTTGGTAGCTCAGAGACATGGCTTCATCTTAGAGCGTACATTGTATGTTTTGAAGTCATATTTTTAAAATTTCATGTGATTTTATAGTTATGCAAGATATGGAATCATTTGATTATACAGATTTGTAATTGGGAGGTAATCCACTTCCTAGTAGTAATAGAGAGTTTGAAAATTATATATATATATATATATATATATATATATATGTATCTCCACCAAAAATTACGATGAAACTATTATTTAAAAAGATTATTTATTTAGTCTTTTGGTTGTACCAGGCAACATGCAGGATCTTAGATCCCTGACCAGGGGTCGAGCCTGGGCCCTTGGCAGTGAGAGCACAGAGTCCTAACCACTGAACTGCCAGGGAATGCCCAGATTTTTCTTTTATTTAAGTAGTAGAATGAACTTTTATAATTTTGTGTTGTTTTTTGAATAATTAGTATTTATAGGTTCTTTAAGGAAAAAAACTTGAACGTTTGAATTTGTTGTTACTTAGGCAATAAGTGTAAAATTTTCAAAAGAAGAATCAACTCTTTAGTCAGGTTATATATATATATATGTATATATATATGAAAATAAACATTGCTTGGTGCTTCTTGTGTGATTGTCACCTTTTTCCCCCTTTTTTATTCAAATGTGGAGGAAGGGAAATGGTTTTCTGCTTTTTCTTTATACTTCCAATTTTGAAAGAATTAGCACAAGGGAAGAAAACATTCTTTCTTGAATTATACAGAAATTAAATGTTACTCTAAATGTGTTTTTGGAACCAAGTATGGTTTAAAACCAGAGAGAGGTACATACAAAAAGAGAAAGAGAAAATAGACATACAGATAGGGAGGGTGGCAGTGGACTTTAGTACCCTGCTGTTCTCTTGGTCTGTGCTGTCTTGGTCTCATTGAAATGGCTTACTGCAAAGACCTTTTGAGAGTATATGGGGGATAAGTAAATGCTGCTATGTGAACAAGAAAAAATGTCCTACTTTTCTCTAAAAATTTTAAATGTGAAATATGATGTTGTTCTTATTTGCAAACTTTCCTTTTGAAATAATTTTCTTTTGAGAAAAAAACCTTTAGAATTTTGAGTAATGAGTAATGTACACACATTTTAGATTTAAAGGGTCATCTAACTAAAGCATGAGAAAACTGAGGCCCAGAGAAATTAAGTGATTTGGTCAGCCTCATTCATGGTGTTAGTCAGTGGGAAAGTCAGAACTAGGTCCTTTATCCATCCCTTTTAGGTGTGCATTCCACAGTATAACACTACCTCACACTTAAGCTTTAGAAACTTAATTTTGAACATAAGCGGTATTGAAAAGTCCACTAGTAATGTCTGGAAGTCCTGTTTATAGGTAAAAATTCACCCTATTTTTGTTGGCCAACAATGGTGCTATAGGCTGGTATGAGAAAACTGGCCCTTTTTTTATATTGAAAGGTGGGAGTTATATTAGTTGTAGCCTTTGGAGAGCAGGTTGGCAATATCTATAAATATTAAAAATGCATGTACTTTTCACCTAGCAATTTCATTTTTCACAGATGTACTCAAAGATATATGTGTAACTTGTTTTGTTACGGTATTGTTTGTAATAATAAAAGCCTGGAAGCAAATGTCCATCACTAGGGGGACTAGTAATACTGCTTTGCAATGGATTACTATGCAGATGCTAGAATGAATTAGACCAAAATGAAATCATCCCTAAGAAAACTGAAAAAAGCAAGGTACAGTGTATGTACTCTCAACCATTTTTTTTTTGGCTGCCCCGGGTCTTAGTTGCAGCACGTGGGATATTTGTTGAAGCGTGTGGGATCTTCAGTTGAGGCATGTGAACTCTTACTGCGGCATGTGCGATCTAGTTCTCTGACCAGGTATCAAACCTGGGCCCCCTGCTTTGGGAGCACGGAGTCTTAGCCACTGGACCACCAGGGAAATCCCTAATCACAACCATTTAAAAAAAAAAATGTGTGTGTGTGTGCTTGTGTGCGCACTTCCACACTTGTAGGTACATAGAATATCTCTGAAGAGATACATAAAAAGTTGAGAGAAGTGCTTGTCTCTGAGGAGGGGAACTGGTGGCTGGAAGACAAGGTTGGATAAGAAACTTTTGACTGTAGGGACTTCCCTGGCAACTAAGCCCGTGCACCACAATTACTGAAGCCCACGTGCCTAGAGCCTGCGAGCCACAACCACTGAGCCCGCATGCCACAACTGCTGAAGCCTGTGCACCTAGAGCCTGTGCTCTGCAACAAGAGAAGCCACCGCAATGAGAAGCCTGCGCACCACAACGAAGAGTAGCCTCCGCTCGCTGCAATGAGAGAAAATCCGTGCACAGCAACACAGACCCAATGCAGCCAAAATAAATAAATAAATAAATTTATTGAAAAAAAAAGGAAAGAAACTTTTCAGTATATGTATGTAATACTCATTAGGAGACAGTTCTTAATGGGTCTCTCATGTTTCTGCCTGTGTTGTTAGCAGAGGTACTGACTCTCCTTTGTTCTTTACTGTTTTTTCCAAAATATTTGTATAGCAAACAGTCTTGAAGGTTAGAGATAGTATTTCCCTCCTGAGCAAAAGTCAGGTTTGTTTACTGTCCGATATAATAAACATAATGTCTCCTTGCCATGGAGGTCAGGTAGACTTACTGTCCTTAAAAGATTTGGGTTCCCTACACTCAGGGTTCCTTTTCTGTACCACAACCTACCACATGTGCAGGCATCTCCTGCCCTCTCTGCATTGCCCTGTGTGATTGGGCTTATGATCTGTCTGCTGATATTGCTGTGACTACTGAAGTCTTTTGTCTCTGACTTACGAGTTTCATGTATCCTGCCAGCATCCGTGAAACTGGCAAGCTAACTTGTTAGCTTACAAATAGGGTGACATCTCAGACCCTTCATAGTTCTTGACAAAATACTTACTGGAAAAATACAATAATTATTTTTTTAAATAAAGAAGTGGGAGACTCAGGGCTTTTTAGGTCCCATCATTCTGACTTGAAAATGTCAGGCTGACAAGTTAAGAGAGATCTAAAGAACTGATCTAGAAAATGAGCCCTTTCCCCACAGAGGAATCGACTCCCTGGAGTGGGAGAAAACCAATACTTGCTGAGCATTTACCATGTTGAAAGGTACTTCAAATATATTTGGGTTGAAATATATTATCTCTTCCTATTTCCTCATTATAAATCTGAAGTTAGATGTTCTTATCCGCATTTACAGATAAAGACACATAGGACCGGATGTGTTACTTGCGTAAAGTCACACTGTGATTCCAACCTGTGTGTGTGTTAAGCTCATGCTTTTCCCATTATAATAAACCACTTCTTAACTTTCTGGAAGCGTTAGAATTGACTTTCTGCTTTTCCATGTAGAAGTTTCTTCTGTCCCATCTTCACATGGCCAATGATCTGCATGAGGGATTTCTCAAATTTAGTTGTCTGTAACAATCAGATTATATATTGGACTTCTTCTGTTTTTGGTCTGTATAGGCAACCATTTTACAGCTGTGCTTCTCGAACTTTCTTCATGAAATCTCTCTTAACTGCATAAGACAGTAGGTACCCCCAGTGGATGCAGTTTGTGATTTAAAGCAGTCCATGGCTGATATCACTTTCTTGGGAGTTATCTGTAGTATCTTCAGAATTCATGAGGATTTTATATTCTACTCTGTAATATATTTGTTATTGGGTTTTTCAGAGGTCTATAAATAATATCATGAGTTCAGGACCAGTTGAGAAAGAGAACATAAGGGGTGCATGTATCTTTTCGAATTATAGTTTTCTCTGGATATATGCCCAGGAGTGGGATTGCTGGATCATATGACAACTCTATTTTTAGTTTTTTGAGGAACCACTGTACTATTTTCCATAGTGGCAGCACCAATTTACATTCCCACTAACAGTGTAAAAGGGTTCCCTTTTCTCCACACCCTCTTCAGCATTTATTATTTGTAGACTTTTTGCTGATGTCCATTCTGACTGGTATGAAGTGGTGTTTTGATTTGCATTTCTCTAATAATTAGCGATGATGAGCATCTTTTCATGTGCTTATTGGCCATCTGTATGTTTTCTTTGGACAAATGTCTTTTTAGGTCTTCTGCCCATTTTTTGGTTGGGTTGTTTGTTTCTTTGTTATTGAATTGTAGGAGCTGTTTGTATATTTTGGAAATTAAGCCCTCGTCATTTGTGTCATTTGCAAATATTTTCTCCCAGTCCGTATGTTGTCTACTAGTCAAGAACTATCCTCCAAAAAGGCTTAGTTTGGGTTCATTACCTTGTAACATAAATAGCATGAAGGGAGGGAGCAGTCTGCTTATGGTTTCCTTTGCTGTGCAAAAGCTTGTAAGTTTGATTAGGTCCCATTTGTTTGTTTTTGCTTTTATTTCTGTTGCCTTGGGAGACTGACCTAAGGAAACATTGGTATAATTTATATCAGAATGTTTAGCCTATGTTCTCTTCTAGGAGTTTTATGGTGTCTTGTGTTATATTTAAGTCTTCAAGCCATTTTGAGTTTATTTGTGTGTATGGTGTGAGGGTGTGTTCTAGCTTCATTGATTTACATGGGACTATCCAGTGTTGTTTCTACCTTTTGGCTGTTGTGAATAATGTTTCTGTGAACATTTTTATCTGTTGGAGTTCTTGCTTTCATTCTTTTGTGTATATACCCAGAATTGGAATTGCTGGATCATATAGTAGTTCTATGTTTAACTTTTTGAGGAACCGTGATGCTGTTCTCCACAGTGGCAGCACCATTTTACAGTTGCACCGGCAATGCACAAGAGTTCTAATTTCTCTACATCTTTACCAACACTTGTTATTTTCTGTTTTGTTTGGTTTGGTTTGGTTTTGGTTTTGATAATAGCCATACTAATGGGTGTGAAGAAATTGTTTTATTACTGGAAAAACTCACTGAAGAAAGTGCCTTTAACGTGGGTTAAATAGGTTAGCTAATATTTCACCCTGTAATTAGTCATGCCTATCTACCTCGTCACAAGCAGCTTGGAATACTCAGGTCTTATTTCCATCAGAGCAGATGAAAATATCTTCTCTGGGTAGGCAGGCAGATACAAAGAAGAGAGCCCAGAACGGGCTGAGCCATTCATTCATACCCAGCTATGGAAAGAGTGAGGGGAAGGCTGGGGAGAGAAGGACAGGAGCTCTCTGGAGAAGTCCTCCTCATGGAAATATGTGAGGAGGGAGCAAGTTTCTTAACATTTATGTGAGTTTTGACATTAAAAAGCCTTTAACTTCTTATAGTCAAGTAAATTTGCTTTAGAAAGATAGTCTAGTTTTACCCTGTTCTCCTAGCCATCTAGCCCAGTTTTGGATATGTGTAACCTAATTTGAGAAGTAAGGGTTTTTAGGAAACACAGTTCTACATCCCAAAAGAGCAATGCTCATATAGTCACATGGGGAAGTTTTAAAAAATTTAATCCATACCTATTAATAAGTGTAAATAGCTCTGTGCCTGGACTGTCCCACCTAGTCAATGTAATTGAACATTTAAAAAATGTTTTGTTTGATTATAAAAATAATATATTAAAATTGGAAAATGTGAAACAGTAAAGGGAGCAAATTAAATCATTCATAATTCTTCCATCCAGTGATAACCACAGTTAACTGTTTTGTGTACTTTTGTTCTGTGCATATATTTTACACACTATATAAAATTCTGTAACCTGTGCTTTTAGTGCTATTAATAAGCGTTTCCCCATGTTGTTAGAAACTCATAAACATTTTAATTGGTGAATACTATTCTATCATATTTCTTAATCATTTTCTTAATGCCATTCATTTAGCTTATTTGTTTTTCTTCTTTTCCTCTCCATTCATTTCCTTGTCTCTCCACTTAATTTTTTTTACTATTATAAATAGTGCTACATTGGACATGTTTGCATATTATGTTTGTCTACATTTCTAATCGTCTGTCTGGATACCTAGAAGTGAAGTTCTTGGACCAAAGAGCATTAACATTTTTAAGACTCTTAGCAGAAAGGAGGGAGTCTCCCTTGACTTGTATACTTTTTGGTATAGATTAAGACACAGTTGAAATTAGAATTAGTTTTAGCTGGGATTTATTTGAGTATACAGGCTGTGAATTGAGTTGTTGTTGCTGTTTTTTGTTTTTTTGTTGTTTTGGGTTTTTTTGCAGGCTACTCAGTTGTCTTGTGGTTTTATAGAAAAATTCTGCTTCTGTCTTCCCATTGCCTAATTCATTCAGTGGAGATGTATTGAGCACCTGTTTATATCCCAGGCTATACCCTAGGTGCTGCGTGGACTGCTAGGATGAGTAAGAAGCAGTCACTGCTCTGTGGAATATCTTTTTACAGCGCCAGGAGGTACATGTGTTGCAGTCATTCCCATCTGTTGTCAGTTGCTTTTTCCTCAGCTAAGCAGTTCCCTTCATGCTATTTATGTTACAAGGTAATGAACCAAAACTAAGCCTTTTTGGAGGATAGTTCTTGCCTAGTAGAAAGTAGGAATTTTGAACTGTGGCTTGACTGGCACCTCCTTTACTACAGCTTGCATAAATTTCTGCCTGTAATTAAATGCCTTAAGGTATCCATCTCTAATTCCTCTACCTGGGCTCTGGAGCCCACCTCTCCCCCATTTCCCTCTATCACTCTCCTGAGTTGTGGTGAGCCTTTTTCTCGTTACTATATCCTGCCTGTCAGGCACTTACAGCTACCGTTGCCTTAAGCCCATAATATCACCTTAACCACTTCTCTTTCTCCCAGTCTCTCTTCAGTTATTGCCATCTGGCTCTGCCTTCATCATTAAATTGGAACTGTTATCTCTTGGTTGTTAAATCTTTTTTTTTTTTTTTTTTTTGCTGTGCCTCACGGCTTGTGGGGTCCTAGGGGCCACAGCAGTGAAAGCACCGAGTCCCAACCTCTGGACTGCCAGGGGATTCCCTTGGTTGTTAACTCTAATAGAAACTTCTCAGTCTTCATCTTCCTTCACCCCTCAATAGTATTAAACATTCTTGACCAAAAACTTACTTGAAATATTCCTGATTTTCTTCCTACTACTTATCTACTTATCTCCTCTCTGTACTCCTCTTGCTTTAAAACTTTTCCTTAGGGTTCTCTCTTAGACTCTGTCCCTTCTCTTGTCATTTTATAATATTTCCTAGGTGATTTTCTTTACTCTCATCGTTTCAAATACCAGTTACATGCTTATATGCTGATCACTACCAAAATCTGTATGTTCAGTCCAAATTGTGCTACCTTATTGCATATCTCCCTGTGTTATGTCCCACAGGTCCCTTAAATTCAACATGTTAAATTGGAACAAATCCAAAACTTCCTTTATGATCCCCATAAAGGCGTTTGTTCGTATCTACACAGTTGTGCCAGCTGGAAATCTGGGGTTCCCCTGTCCCTTCTCTGTCACTCTCATTCCACATCTGATAAGTCAAGTCCCATCCATCGTTTCAACCTAATCACTATTGAATCCTGTGTCTTTGTTTAATGAATCCTGTGTCTTTAACACAGGATTCTACCCTTTCTACAAATGAAAAACTACCCTTTTCATTTGTATGACAGCTAAAAGCAGAGAGTCCCAGTGGGTCATTGTCTTTTTCTTCAAGGAGGTACATTTTTTTTATATTAGGTAATGGATTTGGGATGGAGAGGAATCACCTTTTTTACTTCCCCATCCTTTTCTGTGGATTTTCAGAGTGCTTTTCATTTAGAAGGTACTGAGCAATAGTGTTGAACTGAAATAAAAGGATGTGAAACTGTTAAAAAAAGTGGCTTAATTTTATTTTATTTTTTCATTTTAAAACTATATTTAATTTTCACATATTTAATTTTATATATTATTTAATTTTGTTTTTATTAAAATACAAATAAATGCTTAACATTTAAAAATAAATGAAGAAAGAAAATCAGTGAAGAATAGAACAGTCTCTGTGGCTTCCAAGGTTCTTGCCGTTTCTCTACATATAATATTGATCGGAACCTCTGTTCTCAAAATACAGGGTTTAGTCTACCGGGGTCTAACCATGGAAACAGGCTTTTTTAACTGAATTCAATGTTGGTGAAAAAGTAGTTTAATTTTAAAAGCTTCTGCATATCTTCCTTAAGTCTGATAAAGAAGGGTTAAGAAATGTGTGTTATAGTAATGAAGAGTTAGGAATTGAAGCAGCCACTGTTAAGATACCTAGGAGGTGATGAACCTCAAATCAAACAGAATAATGCCCCTTGGCATATAGTTCAGTTAATCAACTGTATTTATAGACTATCAGCTTCTAGCGCTAATTTCAATAAAATGTTAACAAGATCAGAATATACGCAGTTTGTTGAGTGGTGGAGTTGCTGAAGGACTGAAGAAGAAATTAACTTTTTCATAGCTTATTTTTCTGTGTATTAGTCTTTTGGACCGTCATCTCTAATTCATAGAACACAGAATATTAGTATGATATAATCAGATATATGGTATATTCCCACTTTAACAACTAGGTTTTATTCATATTAACAGGTAAATCTTCTATTAAATTTACACATTTTAAATAGGAGCAAAGCATGAGTGTTAGAAGTACTACATAATAACTATAAGGAAGTAGAGAGAAGAAAGGAGAGGGAACGAAAGATGTTCACTCACAGAGCTTTTTATGCTGGCCACCAGATGGCACAGTGGTTCCACATCAGCTGGTTGCACTGACTAGAGAAGGGGAAGGATGAGAGAGGGACAGTGCAACCAGCTGTTCCAAGAATGGATTGCTCTTCAGTTGGTTCTTTGTAACCTCAGATGTCTGTTTTCTGTAGTAAAAGCAGGCCAGCAGTTTATAAGTACATAGCTGAATTTGTTTCTTTTGAAGCTGGCTTTATGCTACTACCAAATGAACCATGTCAGTATCCCTCTTGTGATTTTTGTGAGAAGGTTAACTCTTTAGATGCAAGTATCAAAAATATTAAAACACTAAAAATTAAACATAAAACATTACTGTACTGTGGAATATGAGGATACACGTTCATTTTATGTAATGAATGATGCTACTGAAATTATACTCTTAAAAATTCATTGATAGTCATTAAATGACTGATATAAATAACTTAGATATGACCAAAATGAGGAATACCTTTAATAATATGAGGGACTAAACAAAAATAAGGGACATGAGGCATAATCTTTGATTGCTTTGAAATGAAGATTTTGTTTTTCTCAGTTGTAGATAGTTTATTTGAAGTTTAATAAACATTCTCTGCACAGTTCACATATCCATTTGAAGAATATATATAGTCCTAGAACCAGAGGAATTGAACTATAACTGAGTTGTAATGTTTTTATAGCATGCTAATAGCTATGAAATGATTCTTATCTAGGAATGAAAGCTTGGTGTAGAGAACCTAGATTAAAGGGGAAAATTAAAAATGCTGAATTATGGAATATCTGGGTACTTTGGGGAAATATTTAATTTAGGTTATGTGACACCCTAGGCCTTTTGTGGATTGGTACAGAGTGTAAATAAATATTCAGGTTATGAAGCTACAGGACAAAATAGACCAAGAATAAGGTTTTTTAAAAATTTAGATATTATTGATATATAACATTAGTTTTAGGTGCACAATATAATTTTTTTTATATGTTGCAAAATGATCACAATAAGTCTAGTTAACATGCATCACTGGGCTTCTCTGGTGGCGCAGTGGTTAAGAATCCGCCTGCCAATGCAGAGGACACGGGTTCGAGCCCTGGTCCCGGAAGATCCCACATGCCGTGGAGCAACTAAGCCCATGCGCCACAACTACTGAGCCTGCGCTCTAGAGCTCACGAGCCACAACTACCAAGACCACGTGCCACAGCTACTGAAGCCTGCGCACCTAGAGCCCGTGCTCTGCAACAAGAGAAGCCACTGCAGTGAGAGGCCCGCGCACTGCAACGAAGAATAGCCTCTGCTCGCCGCAACTATAGAAAGCCCGTGCACAGCAATGAAGACCCAACGTAGCCGAAAATAAATAAATAAAAAATAAATAAAAATTTTAAAAAACATTCATCACTACACAGTTACACTTTGTTTTTCTTATGATGAGAACTTTTAAGATCTATTCTCTTAGCAACTTTCAAATATACAATATTATCAACTATAGTCACCATGCTATAAATAACATTCCCAGGACTGACTTATTTTATAACTGCAAGTTTGTGTCTTTTGATCACCTTCACCCATTTTGTTCACCTCCCACCCCCACCACTGGCAGCCACTAATCTGTTCTATGAGTTTGGGGGTTTTTTTGTTTTTATTTTTAGATTCCATATATAAGTGAAGGAATAAGTTTTGAGGACAAGAACAGTTCAAGACAGCTAAGCTCTATGTTAAATATCTAAAACAGATGAGGAACTCTTTGGGAAATTATTTTTGGGCAGAGTCCAGGGGCATTGGGATTCCTCTGGCCCCCAAAAGCTGTTTAAGCCTGAAGCCTGGGGAAAACATGAGTGCCAGACTAGAAATCTCTGCCTTTTCAAGTACCAGTGGAACTGAAAGAAATAGCTTTGCTGTGACATAGGGCTGGAAGTAGGGCAAAAATCCAATGGGTTGGGTTTCTAGAGAAGAATCCTTCCTCTAGGTGGGGGTTTTAGAAATTACTGAAATGAGAATTCAAATGGTACTGTCAGTTTTAACATGACAGAATACATGTATAATTATCATAACTTTGGGTTGGCAGTTTAGAGGTTGACAGCCTTTGTCTTCTTGAGATTAGTGACTGTATGAAACCAAAAGGACATGAGCCGTTTCACTTAATATTAGTAAACAGTGTTGTTTGCTAGCCTTAGAATGGAAGAAAAATACAGAAAAAAAAGTAACATATACTCAGTCATGGGATCAGTTCTTTATTTCCAAGCACTTTGAAGAAATGAGATTAGAAGGGCACCCAACTTCCAAGCACTTTGAAGAAATGAGATTAGAAGGGCACCCAACATTGAGTTTATCCCTGAGGCATTCTCCTACTTGCTCTCCAGTAATAATAGCTACTAGAATCTTATAGTCAGTTTGGGCATTTTGTTGTGTGTTTGTGTAAGAGAGTATCTTTATCTTCATCTCTTTTCATTTGTCATTCAGATCAACCTAAGTCTTAAAAAATTTTTGTTCTGTTGGTTGTGTCAGCTCTCTCTTGATTTTGCTTTTGCTATCCATGTTTTAAAGGTTGCCAGTTGTCTTATACTTTCCATTTCCTAGATGCTGGTTAGCTGAAATTTTACCAAGTAAGCTCTGTGATTCAGGGATAGTAGAGAAAATAAATGTTTAATATCGTTTGCATCTTATAGTTTAAAGTTAAAACTTTAGAGTAGATGAGTTTAAAAAGAATTCTTAATGTAAGTTACAAAATGAAAAATGAAGCCCATATATCAAAAAGATACATCAATGTAGGTGAAGCTTTAATATCTTTTCATAAGTATAAGGAACCTTAAAATATTGGAAACAAAGTATCAATAAGATACTGCATTTTCTATGAACCACTGTAACAGAACATTCCTGATAAATAGAAAAAGGGGGCAGGAGGTAAAGAAACTCACTTTCAGTAAGGCTAACGATACAGGTCCCAAATAAATCTTTCCAGTGGTAAGACTTGCAATGAGCACTTTGCCGCATGCCTATCTGGGGTGGGGGAGTGGGAGTGAGGTGTCATACTCATCAAAAACAGGATCTTCATTTTGAAAGCCCAAAGAATCAAAGACATAACATGTCCCACCAGATTGAGGAAGAACTATTCAACCTGGAGACCTTCTTTAGTTTATTCTAGAACCATAAAACTGGATTTTCTTTGTTTAGTATTGAATTAAGTTATAAAATATTTTTATTTATAATTATATGTATAGTATATTTGTTTCATATTTATGTAATTTTATACGTATATAATGACTTTATATATGAATATTGTATAGTGATTTATGGGGGATTACACTTGCTTTGAAGAACTCTGGTAAAGTCCTATGGGTATGAAATATGGGGGATTAAATAGCTCTCTTTGTTAACCTATAAATTTTACTTCTGAAGTAAGTTTGAAGTATTTGTAGAAAAGTATATGTCTACAGCTTTTTTTCTTTAATTAATTAATTTATTTATTTACTTTTGGCTGCATTGGGTCTTCGTTGCTGCGCGCAGGCTTTCTCTAGTTGCGGTGAGCGGGGGCTACTCTTGGTTGCAGTGCGTGGGCTTCTCATTGCAGTGGCTTCTCTTGTTGCAGAGCATGGGCTCTAAGCACGTGGGCTTCAGTAGTTGTGGCGCTCAGGCCCAGTAGCTGTGGCTCACGGACTCTAGAGCGTAGGCTCAGTAGTTGTGGCGCACGTGCTTAGTTGCTCCATGGCATGTGGGATCTTCCCGGACCAGGGCTCAAACCCATGTCCCCTGCATTGTCTGGCAGATTCTTAACCACTGTGCCACCAGGCAAGTCCCTACAGCTATTTTTTAAACTGTACAGTTAACTTCCTGGAATTTCTTCTAATTTTCACTGACTTTGGCCCTTTCTGATCTTTTTGAAACAGTGATCACATGGAAAGTGTGTATGGCTATTTAATGAAGTACACCAACCTTGTCACTGGGTGGCAGTACAGGTAAGTGTGATTATTCTGTCACATCTCTCTCCCAAGAGACCAGAAATGGGGCTGATAATTTTATATTCTGATATTACTTCAGTACAAATATGGCTGGGAAACATGTTAGAGAAAGATTCACCATGTTTTTCCTAAAAGTCTAATGACTTTCTTCTCCTTTTTAAGGGGTAGGAGGAGTTAACATCTGTCCAAATTGCAGCCTCCAAATGCCTCAGAAGTTAGAATCATTTGTCCACTTGCCTTATGCATACTTGCAGTGGTGAGGCTTTTAGGGTGGTTTGGAGACGGCAAAGAGATTTGTATTAGGTGCCTGTTCAGGATTCTCAAAAGTTCTCTGGGACCTTGGAGAGTTTAAATAACCAGCCGAAGGTCAGACAAGCACTCAATAAGTAGCAAAGCCAGCTATCTTAAATACTGTGTGGAATTGGTAGTTGTAGGGCAGGGTATTAAACCTTTTTTTTTATTGTGGTAAAATAAACATAACATAAAATTTACCATTTTAAACATTTTTTAGTATACAGTTCAGTGGCATTAAATACATGCACATTGTTATGCAGCTATCACGTTCATTCGTCTCAGAACTTTTTGCATCTTCTCAGACTAAAACTCTGTATCCATTAAACAATAATTCCACATTTCCCCCTGCCCTGAGTCCTTGGCAACCATTATTCTACTTTCTCTCTCTCTATGAATTTGACTACTCTAGGTACCTTATGAAAGTGGAATCATACAATATTTGTCCTTTTGTGATGGGCTTATTTCACTTAGTGTAATGTCCTCAAGTTTCACCTATGTAGCGTGTGTCAGGATTCCTAGCTTTTTAGGGCTGAATTGTAGTCCCTTGTATGTATATACCACATTTTGTTTATCCATTTATCTGTCAGTGGACATTTGGGTTACTTCTACCTTTTGGCTAATCGTGAATAATGTTGTTGTGAGCATTGGTGTACAAAATATCTGTTGGAGTTCCTGCTCTCATTCTTTTGTGTATATACCCAGAAATAGAATTGCTGGATCACATGGTAATTCTGTGTTTAACTTTTTGGCGAATCTCCATATTGTTTTCCATAGCAGCTGCACCATTTTACATTCCCACCAGCAATGCACAGGACTTGCAATTTCTGTACATCTTCCCAACACTTGTTACTTTCTGTTTTCTGTGGGTTTTTTTGTTTTGTTTTGTTTTTTTAATAATAGCCATCCTAATGGGTGTTAAGTGGTATCTCATTGTGGATTTTAAATTTACAAATGTTAAAGCTAGAATTTGAACCCAAATAGTTCTGACTCTGAAGTCTATGTTCTTGGCATTATAACATGCTGCTTCTTATTCACATGTCATTTGGAGACCTCTGCTTTCGACTAGGTCAAAAGCATGATGGAATAACTGGAGCTGAATTTGCATTTTACCTTAAACAACTAGAAAATGGGACATAGTATATGAAAGAATGGTTTTCAGACTTTCAAAAAATAGTTGAAGCGCTGTGATGAACATGTGATTTATTAAAAGAGAAGGCAGTTTGGGCCATGTTTAGTTTGAAGTAACAGTAGGGCTTTCAAATAAGAGTGATATGCAGGAAGTTGGAGGTCATATGAGAGGTCAAAGCTGGATGTGAACACATAGAAGGGAATCATTCCTGTTGAAGTGAAAAGGGTAGTTCCCTAAGGTTCTCAGTTTTTTTTTTTTTAAAGAAAGAGCAAAGTCAAGGGAGCCTTTTCATTTTGCATTTTCCCACCTCAGTTTTTATGTAATTTTTTGAAAGCTTATACATTTAAATGACATATAAAATATATATTTTAAAAAATTTATGTCACTCTGCTTTTAGCACTATTCTTTGTTCTCTTTTTAAAAAGGGAAATAGGTTAACTTTTCTCCCCCATGACATTCAACAACTTTCATTCATATTATATTATTGAGAAAGTCTCAGAAGTGGAACAGAGTAAGAAAGCTCCAAAATATACCCAAGCTTATAAGATTTAATATATGTTAATGATGGCATTTCATGTCAGTGGCAACTTGAGACCATGGGGAGAAGGGGCAGGTGTTTGTGTCATTGCATGAGGGAGCCTTCCAAAAAGATCCATTGGCCACTGGTTGCCTGAGGAGTTAGCTAAGAGATCCAAGCCAAAGTTCCAGTTTAGGGAGGGGCACTGCCTCTGCCCATGTGATCCCTCCAGCTGTCTAAAAGGCCAGTTTTAGCAGCAGCAGGAAGTGGGGATGAAGACAACCCATCCCTGTTTGCCACTGAGAACACAGGATCTTTTACCAACTTGCCCCATCAGAGAGGTCTCAGCTTGTCAACTTGATTACTGCAAGACCACTTTAGAAAAAACTTCCATTTTCTGCCAACCTGGCTGGAGGCTTGTGGCACAGCAGAGATATACTGGGTTCTCAGGCTGGAATGTGCAGATTGAATGATAAAAGAGAAACAGAAAGTTTAAGACCATGTTAAAGGGCCTTAGGCTTAGAGCTCAGTTCCTTTGGCAGGCCTAGCCACTTTGTACCTGTGCTGCAGATAAAGCTTAAGTAACAAAAGCACTGCACCTGTGCCAGATATTCAAGGCAGTTTCCCTGCAATCCATTTCTGTTTGACTAAGGGCAACTTAGAGCAGCTTGGAGAAATCCAGCATGGGCGTACTCTGTAAATAACTGCTTGCTTTGGAATGTAGTGCCCTAGGAATGAGCAAGACCCTCTCTTGAACCCACTTCCTTTCACTTTCAACTCTAATTCCTGAAGATGAGATCACTTTCCAGTTGGCTTAGGAGTTCTATACATGCTCAGCACTGAAGTCTAGGATGGTCAGAGCAAAGCACATGGGTGCCCTTCCATCCAGAATCTTCACTAAAGTTGATTTTTGCCATCATAAGACATACTTCCAAGTCAGAATATTTTTTAGATTAAAGTTCCATTTGATGATACTTCACCTTAAGTTGTGGGCTATTCTGAAGATTAGTCATTTTCTCAAACTGACAGTCTGTTGTTTTGAAGTTACAAAAAATAAACAATTATTTAATTTTCCTTTTAACAACGTAGGTGACTTTTCTGCATGTAAAGATAGATGCTGAATCTTAAGTCTTTGTTTCTGCATTTCTTTAGCTTTTTGGTTAGGCCAACTTGATAAAAATACTATAATCAAGAGTCTCGTACCCTTCTGGGCAAAATAGCTTTATTAAGTTTCCTCACTATGTGGATTGTCTCTCTGTCCCCAATCTATACATCTTGTAAAATATCTCCAGAGAAGTGGTGAAGGAAGAACATTTGAATTAATTCATGTATGATGAAAGACAGCCCAAAGGGCTCTGTTATTGCCAGTGGGTCCATAACATCATCTTGGTGTTAGAAAGGTATTCAGTTATTGGCTCATTTCTATCATTTTACCAGTCCCTCCTTTTGTATATCTAGGTGAGTACCTCCCATGTTGTAAATTTACGGTAATGCTTTTGGGATAAGAAATGTGTGTTCACAGCAAACTTGAGATTTCCAAACTTGTTATTCTCTAAATTTTCTTTGAAGTGACTGCTTGTAAGAGAAGAGACCAGTCTTTTTCCTTTGACTGTTTGAAATGAATTGTGCTTATTGCTTAGAGCAGTCAGAAGAGATTTCTTTCTTTTCTCGTTTCCTTCGTTTGTTCCTTTCCTTATTGCTTGTTTGTTTGTTTGTTCATTTGTTCCTTTGTTCACAGCTTTATTGAGATGTAGTGCCCATTTGAAGTGTACAACTCAATGATTTTTAGTATATTCAAGAGACTGCTTTCTTGCTAACAGACCCCTTCCATTTGCTTGCTGAATTTTTTGTGGTAGATTCATGACTTAGTCTGTTCAGGCTGCTATAACAAAATGTCACCGACTGGATAGCTTATAAACAACAGAAATTTATTTCTCACAGTTCCAGAGGTTGGAAGTCCATGATTATGGTGCCAGCATGGTCAGGAAAGGATCCTCTTTTGGATCGCAGACTTCACATTGTATTCTCACATGGCTGTAAAGGGCCAAGGGAGCTCTCTTGGGTCTCTCTTTCTTGTTTTCTGGCCTCACTGCATGGCTTGCAGGGATCTTAATTTCCCAACCAGTGACTGAACCCCTGCCCATGGCAGTGAAAGCACCGAGTCCGAACTGCTGGACCACCAGGGAAGTCCCTTGGGTCTCTTTTATAAAGGCACTGATCCCATTCATGAGGGTGTTACGCCCTTATGACCTGATCTCTTCTCAAAGGCCCCATCTCTTAATATCATTACCTTAGCAGTTAGGATTTCCACATGTGAATTTTGGCAGGGACACATTCAGACCATGGCAGATTACTAAGGACACTTCATATGTTTTAGGAATTTAAGATGATTTCAGTGACTATTTTTGTGTTAATTAAAATAATCTCTTCAACTCTTAGGGAAAATAATGTTAAACAACCCTTTTAAAAATAGGCAGAAATGTGAGGGGCAGTTCACTAAGTAGAACTACAGATGGTCAATAAACACATTGAAAAATGTTTAACTCCTCTAGTAATTAAAGAAATGGAGGTTTAAAGCTCTCAAAAATATTAAAATTAATTTATCAAATATCATCAGAATATGTGAACATAATTTTTAAAATCACAAGCATGCTAAAAGACAAATGAGAAATAGTCTTGCTTTCCCATCTCCCTTTTCAGGCATCCGCTTTCGACTTGTATTTCCTTCTCATTGTTTCTTTTTCTTTCCCTGAATAAAAGGCTGATCCCGTTCTCTTCCAGTTTGGTATGGTTAATATGGTTGCCATGTTGCTTAAGACAATATCTTCTAGGAACTTGAACTGGATTAAATTGTCTACCTGGTTCTATTACAGAACACACTAACATGTCGAATGCCAAATTGCTCTAAACCCAAACATTAACTTTTTGAAATAGAAACTTTTTAGGTTTTTTTCCCTAAAGAAAAGAACTATTGCACTACTTAAATTGGAATCCGAATTAACATATTTCCTAAAGTAGTTAATCTAAAACCAAATCAGAACATCAAATTCTTTTCCAAAGTGTATCAGTATTTCATCATTTAGTTTCAAGTTCCTTGTTTCTGCATCTCCAGTTGCAGCTTTTTCATTTTTAAAGAGGATAAGTAATCTTTAGTTGTGACCTATTTAATGTTATGTTCACAAAATCTTAATACCTTGGCATTATTCTTATTGTTTATTTCACTGATTAAATCTTAAATCAGATTCATTTCTTACCTAGCATTTGTTAACTTCAGAGCTCATGCTTTGATTTGTTTCCAGTGAATTTTAAATAAAAATTTGCACTACCATTTGTCTTGGGCAACTTACCCTCCCTGTTAATGAATTCTGGAGAGAAATCTTCCTCTGAAAGGATACTGTATCTTTGTTTCCTTTTTGCATTGTCTAGTATGCCTCTTCCCTATTAAATGCCTCTTTCACAGCTGAAGGTTTTATATCTTTTATTAAACTCATTCAATTTTTCAATAACATTTACTGCTAGGAAATTCAATCTAGTGTTTCCAAGTACTTCTTGAGATGCTTTTGAATTTTATTTATAGCAAAAACTCAAAAATGTGTGATTAAAATTTGGTTTGCTTTAGTTTGACTAGGGGAAATATTTTAAAATTGTGACCTTTTTAAAAATCATTACAGGTTTTTTGTTTTAAACAATGAAGCTGGGCTATTGGAGTACTTTGTGAATGAACAGTCTAGAAATCAAAAACCCAGAGGTACTTTGCAGCTTGCAGGAGCTGTAATATCACCCAGTGATGAGGACTCTCACACCTTCACTGTAAATGCTGCCAGTGGGGAACAGTATAAACTCAGAGGTATGACTGAAATATGAGAATTAATAGTGTGATTTTCTTCTTCCTTGAGAAGTTGGTGTACTTCCCTGCTTTCATTTAGGTTTTAGAAGTAGAAACTGCTGTCATTGATGATATAGATACAATATTTTAAACCTTGGAATTGCTTTAAGGATTTATGAAATCTGTTTTAATTTATGACTTTTTTAAAGTGGCACAGTGAACAAGTCTGTTTAAAATTGGGCCCTCTAAGAAATTTGTGTAGAGGAAATCCTGATTACTGAAAACTCTAAAAACATAGACTTCTTTAAATTTTTTTTTATGTCTTCCATGGATTTGTATTTCACCCCCTTTCTTGATTTGGTTGGTATGCTCTGTGGTTTTTAGTGACTAATGTACATAATTGAGATTTATTAAAATGCTCATATTCATTAAAATAAAGTATAACTTCTGTTTAGATACATTTAATTTGTATATATAAAGTTTCTGTTTTTATTTAATTAATACATATAAAGTATAATGATAACCCTAATTGAGCATGCTTCTAGAGATTTGAAGGAATATACTGAGGATACATTAAATGCTTAATAAAGGTTATTTCTTTAAGGAAGAGCATATTTTTATGAGAAAGTTAAGACATGTCATATGCCCACCTAGCTGCATGTAATTTATCCTCCTAATGTATCCACATCCAGCTATGGTGTTACCTAACAAGGTTGATGCTTTGGCCTCTTTCCTACCTCCCTCTGGTCAGGGACATTTGCTCTAGGGAGAGTAAGACCAATCCCTGATTTTCAGTGATCTGTTCTTCATGCTATAGACAATTAATTGTATTCTAAAAATAAATATAAAAGTGAATAACTTGTAGATACTTTTTATCAGCCACAGATGCTAAAGAGCGACAGCATTGGGTTAGCAGACTTCAGATATGTACACAACACCACACTGAAGCTATCGGCAAGGTATGTGGATTCATATATGATATTAATGCACAAAAATGGGAAAAGATTTTTAACTTATTTTTTTACATTTTAAAATTGAGATAATATTCACATACCATAAAATTTATCCTTTTAAAGTGTACAATTTCATGGTTTTTAGTATATTCATAAGATTGTACAACTGTTGCAACTGTCTGATTCCTGAACGTTTTCATCACCTTCCAGAAAACCCATATCCATCAACAGTCACTCCCTAGTCCCCTCTTCCCAGTCCCCTGACAAACACTAATATAATTTCTGTTTCAGTGGATTTGTTTATTCTGGACATTTCATGTAAGTGGAATCATACAATATGTGCTTTTTTGGTCTGGCTTCTTACAATAAGCACAATGTTTTCAAGGTTCATCCATGTCATTGCATGTATCATACTTTATTCCTTTTTAAGGCCAAATAATACTCTGTTGTATGGATGTACCACATTTTGTTTATGCATCAGTTGATGGACATTTGGATTGTTTTATTTTATTTTATAATTTTTTTTTTGCGGTACGTGAGCCTCTCACTGTTGTGGCCTCTCCTGTTGCAGAGCACAGGCTCCAGACGTGCAGGCTCAGCGGCCATGGCTCACGGGCCCAGCCGCTCCGTGTCATGTGGGATCTTCCCGGACTGGGGCACAAACCCATGTCCCCTGCATCGGCAGGCGGACTCTCAACCACTGCGCCACCAGGGAAGCCCTGTTTTATTTTTTTTTGGCCATGCTGAGTGACTTGTGGGATCTTAGTTCCCCAACCAGGGATTGAACCCGGGCCCATGGCAGTGAAAGCGCCAAGTCCTAACCACTGGACTGCCAGGGAGTTCCCTGGATTGCTTACATTTTGTGGCTGTTATGAATAATACTTCTGTGAACATTTGTGTTCAAGTTTTTGTGTAAACACATGATTTCAGTTCTCTGGGTTATGCCCAGGAGTAGAATTACTGGGTTATATGGTAGTTCTCTGTTTAACTATTTGAGGAACTGCCAAACTGGTTTTCAAAGCGGTCAAGCTATTTCATGTTCTCACCAGCAATACATGAGGGTCCCAATTTCTCCACATCCTTACCAATACTTGTTACTGTCCTTTTTTACAATTATTATGGCCATCCTAATGAGTGTGAAGTAGAATTTCATTGTGGTTTTGATTTCATTTCTCTAACGACTAATAATGTTGAGCATCTTTTCATGTGCTTATAGACCATTTGTGTATCTCCTTTGGGGTGTTTTATTTTTTAAGATGAAAAGGAGGGTCTCAGTACTTGAAATCTGAGGTTAGAAATGTCTAAAAAATAATATAGGGAAGCATAGTTAAAGGATTCCATACCTACTTTTCTTTTTCTTCCTAGTGGTTTTTCCCCATAGCTAAATTTTTTAAAGTTGTGATTTAGGCCTATAGTCTGAAATCCAGCATAAAAGCTTTATTTGTGCTACAAGATTCTAAGCATTGGCAGTGACCAGAAAGTGCTAGTTTGTTTCAAAGATACTTGAATGTTACATTAGAACATTATATTGAGTATTGCTGAGTATATTTTTTGCTTCAATCGTGATGTTTAAAGATCTGAAATTAGAAATTTCTTGTTATTCTAATACATTCTAACATGGATAAAAAAAGTTCTTGACAGCACAGACCTGGAATTAATTTTCTAACTACGTTACCAGTTTACTATGGGATGTGTG
Source organism: Leucopleurus acutus (assembly GCF_964270905.1). Taxonomy (NCBI): domain Eukaryota; kingdom Metazoa; phylum Chordata; class Mammalia; order Artiodactyla; family Delphinidae; genus Leucopleurus; species Leucopleurus acutus. Next base: position 71,185,513 of record NC_139147.1, on the reverse strand, counting down.
AAATACTTAAACTTTGAAGGATTTAAATTTTATCATCTTCAGAGCTATTCTTGTAGTGAATTTTGAGGTTAATTTATTTTTAAAACTGTCTGTGTGTAAAAGACTCTAGTTTAGTATAGGTTGAGGGTTAACCTGAAGTTTAAAAAAGGAATGATTTTCTTTGTTTGTCTAATAGAATAATCCTCCTCTGAAATCACGGAGCTTCTCACTTGCATCTAGTGGTAATTCTCCTATATCCCAGAGGAGACCCAGTCAAAATGCCATTTCCTTTTTTAATGTTGGACATTCCAAACTACAATCAGTGAACAAAAGAACTAACTTACCTCCAGACCATCTTGTGGAAGTCAGAGAAGTAAGTATGAATTGAAATCAAGTTAAAATGCATAAAATAATCTTAACTGCTTGGTTTTGACACACAAAAATTTTAAATCCTGTGTCTTCTGGGGCCCTCAATGTTTAAGTCTTAAAGAGTCCCTGATTCTTTAGGTGTCCTAAGTTTCCTCAAGTCTGTCAACTAGGTTCTGTGTACACTGTCATCTTTCAAAAGTCTGCATCTTTCATTTCTCAGGTGAGAGTACAGACTCCTTTAATGTAAAATTTATGATCAAAAGGGTTATTAAGCCTAGTGGAAAGACTATATGGTCAAGCAACTGACTATTTTCTTTAACTGGTACATGTAAATAGAGAATTCCACACACACAAAAAAATAGAATAGTTAAATCCTTGATGTTTCCTTATTTCACCATTTTCTTCATTCTCTTTCAAACTGAGTACCAAATAATTCTAGTTAATAAAGAATGCAGTCGTTAGGTTCTTAATAATCTGGGTGTATTTTACTGAGTTAATTTTGATAGAGCTTATAAATATCTGTGTAGTGAATTGTGAAAATAATATTATAAATCACACCCAAATGATTTAAGGCAGGAAGCTGGGGAGGATGTTCCCTCTATCAAGTTATTTTGGTTTGTATTTATAGATGAAGAAATTGAGATTTAAAGAGATGAAGTAACGTCCTTGAGATAAACAAACAATACCTTTGACTCACTTTCTAGTCCTGTTATAAATAAGTGACAATTATAAATACCTTTTTTCATAAAACAATACATTTTTAGTATTTATGTTGATGATATTCAATCTGTTGATAAATATTGGTGTTTGTGTCTTAAGGAAATCAAGGTACTGATATATTAATCTACAGTGAAAGAAAAGGAAATATTAAAAGTGGTTAAGATAAGGGATAGAATAAAGAAAAATATCTAGGGGCAGACTTGTATCATAGTATGTTCCTTAACCCTTAAAATTTAGGCTGCCATGAAATTTTTGGAAATCTTTGATCATGGCTAGTGATGGGAGCTTGAGGGTTCTTCAGAGATGCTGATAATGTTCTGTTTCTTGATGTGGGTGTTGGTTACATGGGTGTGTTTGGTTTATGAAAATTCATCAAGCCTATATACTTCTGAGAAGTGTACTTTTCTATCTGTAATACTGTATATCAGTATATATACTTCAGTAAAAAGTTCAAAACAAGCAAAACGCATGTAGTTGAAGTTGTCATGAATATTGGTGCACATTTTCATGGAAAAGGAACCTTTTTGTATTTGAGATTTTAGCTATCTGTGGAGACCTCTGCTTGTCTGTGCTTGGATCTTTAGGACCTGCTGTACTGAGACTGTTGTCATATCTCAGCTTCTCTTCTACTGTGATGACTTTAATCACCCACGCTTCTCTTTCTTGCTCTAATGGTTCTTTTGTTATTCTCACACTCGGGTAATTTCTTACAGTACCCACACTATAATGTTCTGTGATTTTAAATATACCTTTCATATCATTGTGATAGCATGTTAATGTTTAGCATGTAACTCTGACACTTGTATGTAGAGAGTGTGTGTCCCCAAAGTTTCACAACTACCTCTTTAGGAAGGACAGGTATTTACTTACAGAACTGACTAATTTAATGGCAGCTTTCCTGAATTATGGCACCAGTAACTATCCTAGGATTTGAGGGTTGACCATTGTTTGGCAATCTCTGTGCCAATGCCACATCCAAAAAAAAATTTTAGTTGAGTGTCTGTGTTTTCACTAGGTTGATGTTTTTGCTTTTAAGAACTCAACAGGTCAAATGATAAAATTATAACTCTATTAGGAACATTCTGAATTCCAATGGAATAATTCTATTTGTGAGAAAATAGTGCATTTGGAGAGTTTATACCATTTTTTGTCCTTCAGACAAAATTTTTTAATAAATTTATTTATTTTATTTATTTATTTTTGGCTGCGTTGGGTCTTTGTTGCTATGCACGGGCTTTCTCTAGTTGCAGCGAGTGGAGGCTACTCTTTGTTGCGTTGCGTGGGCTTCTCATTGTGGTGGCTTCTCTTGTTGCGGAACACGGCTCTAGGTGCGTGGGCTTCAGTAGTTGTGGCATTCGGGCTCAGTACTTGTGGCTTGCGGGCTCTAGAGTGCAGGCTCAGTAGTTGTGGCGCACGGGCTTAGTTGCTCCGCAGCATGTGGGATCTTCCCGGACCAGGGATGGAACCCATGTCCCCTGCATTGGCAGGTGGATTCTTAATCACTGGGCCACCAGGGAAGTCCAAGAACACGTTTTAAATGCTTACTTTGGACTAATTTTAAATTTACAGAAAAGTTGCAAAAGTAGTACTGGGTTTCTATATATCCCCCACCTAACTTTTTGTAATGTTACCATCTTTCATAACATAGTATCAAAACCAGGAAATTATATAGATACAATACTGTTAACTATAATCCTTATTCAAATTTTAACAGTTTTTCCACTGACATTCTTTTTCTATTTTGGGATCCTGTCCTAAAATGTTGCATTCAGTTGTTGTTATTACTACTTAGTCTCCTGTCTGTAATTGTTTCTCAGTCTTTCCTTATCCTTCATGACCTTGACACCTATGAAGATCCAGTTATATTTATTTAATGTTCCCAAATTTGCATTTATCTGATGTTTTCTTAGTATTTGAGTGAGATTATACATTTTTGGGAAAAATACCCTAGAAGATATGTATCCTTAGTACCTATATCAAGGAGTTCATGATGTCAGTATGTTGTATTACTGGTGATGTTGGCCTTGATCACTTGGTTAGGGTAGCTTCTACTGGATTTCTCCACTGTAAAGTTGCTGTCTTTCCCTCTGTAGTTAATAAATATCTTGGGGAGGTACTTTGAGACTATGCAGATCCTTTTTCTCTTCAAAGACATTGAGAAAACTTTTGATACCACGCTGACCTATGGTTCCAGGTAAGAGTTCTCAAGCTTTTTGTGGTCTTGGGATCCCTTTCAGTCTTAAAAATGATTGAGGACCTCAAAGAGCTTTTGTTTTACATGGGTTAAATTTACCAATATTTACTAGAAATTTATTAGAAATTAAAACAGGTATTTTATTTATTATTATTTTTTATTAGTTATCTATACATAAAAACAGGTATTTCAAAAATACTTGTTTTAAAATTTTATTTTAAATGTTTTATTTTAAAATAAAAATTAATAAATTCATACATGTTAATATAAATAACGTATTTTTATGTCAACTATTTTTTCCCAAAACAAACAAAATAATTGCACTCAATTTATTGCCATATGTAGTTTTGATTGAAATATATGAAAAAAAATTTGGCCTCACACAGATACGTGGTTGGAAAAAAAGAGGAATATTTTAATAGCTTTTTAATTGTGGCTATTCTTCTCTGATACGCCACCAAAACTTGACAGTGGCAGTTTCTTAAGTGTTAGATGCAGTGTGGAATCTAATATATATCAGTGAACTTTTCATATTCTGTTTCATGAAAATACATTGGTTCGTCTTGCACTTTGAATGGATCTTTAACCTGTGCACAATTTTGTAACACTACGCATTAGTCATTTGGAAAATATTAGTTCAGAGTTATGCAGGTCTTACAGATGTTGGTATACAATATCAAAAATTCACATTCATTAAGATCCCCACTAATCTCATCAGAAAAGGCTTTTAGTATGGGAAACCTGTCAAGCTCATGGTAACTGACATAGGTTTTCCAAGATTGTAATTTCATTTTAAAGCTCAGATTTTATAATTGGCCACAAATACTGTCAGTTGTTTTTCTTGAAGTGGCAAGTCATTTTGTTTAATTTGAGATGTCTACCACATACCCCCAAGCCTGAAGAGCCATAGTTTCTAACAGTCATTATTTATGTCAAGGAGGACCATCCCTGTGTTCCTCCTCTTTTCTACTGCAACACCCTATACTTCTGTCCTCCGGTCACCAAATGTGTGGAGGCTTCCTCCACACTAAGCAGTTCTCTGACCCTCTGCAGACTCCACCTAGGTGTTCTACAATTCAATTCAGTTCTGACACTATTTATCTGAGATAGTATCTGACCCCACTTCAGATGCTATTCGCAAGTCCAGGTTGTCACCTGTGTTTGTAACCCCACCTATAAATGGGAGGTTTCCATTAACCCTTCTTCAGGTTGGGTCATTTGCTAAAACAGCTCACAGAACTTGGGAAAACAGTGTACTTACTATATTACCAGTATATTATAAAGGACTGTAACTCAGGAACAGCCAGAGGAGGAGATCCATAGGGCAAGATATTGGGGAGGGGATGCAGAGCTTCCATGCCCTCTCTGGTTGCACACCCTCCCAGCACCTCCATGTGTTCACCAACCAGAAGCTCTCTGAACCTCCTCCTTATGGGTTTTTATGGAGGCTTTATTACTTAGACATGATTGACTCCATCACTGGCCATTGGTGATTAATTCAACCTCAGCTCCTCTCTCCTCCCTAGAGGTTGGGGGGTGGGGCTGAAAGTTCCAACCCTCTAATCTACAGGGTTGAGTCCCCTGGCAATCAGCCCCCATCGAGGGATTCTGCAAAAATCACTCCATTAACTCTACTGTGGTTGAAAGCGGTTTGTTATTAATAACAAAGGACACGTTTCACCTTTATGCTCTGAAGCTATTACAGGAAAACAAATATTGTAACAGAAGATGCCCCTATGCTCTGATCACTTAGGAAATTACAACAGTTTTAAGAGCTGTGTGCCAGGAAGAGGTGGGATTCTTTCATGTCAGAATGGTGATCTGTGGAAAAAACAGCTAGTTCAGCTTGCAGCTCAGTCTCATAAGTGCTTTTCCTTAGGCCACCACAGTACTTTGGTGTGCAGCAGAAGTGCACTTTTTTTGATATGCAACGGAAGTGTACTTCTCATTTTTCATATAGACTATTAAAAAATGTGTACTCAAGGGTCAAGATATAGTAAAACTAATAATTTTTACTAATTTTTCAAGAACATTCTTAAGTAAAACTGGCTCACCCCCAGCTCCCCGCCCCCCCCTTAAGTGCATGGAAGTGAAGAATACAATGATGACTAGTACTGTTGATGATGATGACACTGCCTTCATTCTAACTAAGACACCAGCAGTTTTACCCACCATTGCTTTCACACCATCAGTGCAAATGCCACCAAGTGAAAAAGGCAAATTAATTTCCTAAAATTATTGTGAAAATAGTTTTGACTCCATAGACCGCCCAAAAAGAGTCCGACAAGAATCTGCAGAGCACTGTTTGAGATGCTGTTCTAGAGTGATCCAGCTCCAGGAGGTTGTAATGCAAAGATATAATTCAAAGTGAGTTTGAAAGGAGTATTTTAATCAAAGTCCATGGGTAAGTCCAGCAATAGTTAAAGTAACAGTTGGCAAAAGCAACTGACTATTGAGAATAGAGTCATCTTGTGCTTGAACATAGATTTATTACTAAAGTGTTAAAGTGATCTATTTTAGTACTTACTGTTTATTATTAGTACAGTTTATCAATCACTCCATTAATCAGTGCATGCTTCATGCTGGTACTATGCTGTACCCTGGGAGGGGCTAACATGATCAGTCTAGTAAGGGAGACAGACATTTAAAATACAAGCAATAAAATCATGATTCTCATCTGGTTTTCAGACAAACTAGATGCCACTTAAGTGATGTACACTATCACCATATTTGCCATATCTAGCTACAAAACACAGATTAAACAAGTTTTCAGCTTTCCTGACGTTTTTTTCTTTCTTGAGGAACTGGTTTCATAATGTCAGGAACAATCACTAAAACAGCTTCACACAATCAGTTCTATTTCATTGTAAATATATGATCAACTCATTTGTTTGCTTTGGAAAGAACCATAACCAAATTTTAACATTTGCACTATAATTATAATTTAAAGTTTATTTTTTCTAGTTGAGAACATCACTTTCTTAGGCATCTTGACTTCTAACATCAGCACTAGCAAGTGGCTTTTTTGGGCCATTTGCACAAGGAAACACTTTCTTCTCTTAAGTGTTATGTTGTGATAGCTGATTATTTATGTTGTCAGTATCCTGCTTATGATTTTTCCTTTATTAAACTTTTATTGGCTTATAACATAATATAGAAAAGTATACAGATAAGTGTACATCTTTTCTTTTTTCCTTTATGCTCTCTGAAGAGTGTAGTCAAGTGAACAGGTGTTTTTAATTTAAATGTCCAGTTTTTCAAATGTTTTTCTTATGGTGAGAATAAGAAGTTATATTCTCTAAGTTCAAGAAAGAAAGTGAAGGGACTTCCCTGGTGGCGCAGTGGTTAAGAATCTGCCTGGGGCTTCCCTGTTGGTGCAGTGGTTGAGAGTCCGCCTGCCGATGCAGGGGACACGGGTTCGTGCCCCGGTCCGGGAAGATCCCACATTGCCGCGGAGCGGCTAGGCCCGTGAGCCATGGCCGCTGAGCCTGCACGTCTGGAGCCTGTGCTCCGCAATGGGAGAGGCCACAACAGTGAGAGGCCCATGTACCGCAAAAAAAAAAAAAAAAAAAAGAATCTGCCTACCAATGCAGGGGACATGGGTTCAATCCCTAGTCTGGGAAGATCCTACATGCTGCAGAGCAGCTAAGCCTGTGCACCACAGCTACTGAGCCCGCGTGCCACAACTACTGATGCCCGCACGCCTAGAGCCTGTGCTCCACAACAAGAGAAGCCACCGCAATGAGAAGCCCACACACTGCAATGAAGAGTAGCCCCCACTCACCACAACTAGAGAAAGCCCACACGCAGCAACGAGGACCCAACACGGCCAAAAATAAATAAATAATTTTAAAAAAAGAAAGAAAGCGAAAAACAGCCTCTTGTTTGGCTCTAGATTGAAGCTCTTAGCAAGTAACATGGAGCCTGTTTAACCAGCTCAATTCAGTCATTAACAGCCCTGTTTTAGTATACTTACTTCTGAATGTTAATCCCTAAAGGCCATACTTCCTCCACTCTGTTACTTTTGTTTTTAAAGTCAACCCATCCTTGAATGTTGTAATTCCCCAAAAAACCTGTATAAGATTAGCTCTTTGATTTGTTCTGGAAGAACAGTTCTTCCTTGCCTGGAAAGTAATAAATTCAGTTTGGTTTCAGATATAGTTGAGCAGTATTTTTTTCCCTCAGCAATACTAGCTCTTACTGTGACTTGTTTAAGAAATCTGACAAGTGTAAAAGTTAGTATTTGCTTATAACATTGCTAGAAGCAGAGGGGAAGAGCAATTATATTAAAGACTCCTAGACCAATGAGAAATACAAAAGAGGCATAATACAAGCTTCCCATTTCTAATTACATACCAAGAAGTTCTTTTAGAATGAAGAAATAGGGTAAGTATGTAATTTGGTCTTCAAACTGGAACAGGTTTAGATATAATTACAGCGGACTCTAAGCATAAACCAGGACTGTCTCTAGAAATTTGGAGCTTATGCCTCAACTAATAGAATTTTGTCTACAGTTGCTTATCTGGCTTTCTGCTCTGTTTTTTTTTTTTTTTTTTTTCTGGCGGTACGCGGGCCTCTCACTGCTGTGGCCTCTCCCGCTGCAGAGCATAGGCTCCGGACGCACAGGCTCAGCGGCCATGGCTCACGGGCCCAGCCGCTCCACGGCATGTGGGATCTTCCCGGACCGGGGCACGAACCCGTGTACCCTGCATCGGCAGGTGGACTCTGAACCACTGCGCCACCAGGGAAGCCCCTCTGCTCTGTTTAATTAGCCATAGAAGTTCTTTTCATTAGACCAGAGGTAAACCTAATGGATCTGTTTGACCCCCTTCCCTTGATCTTCATCCCAGTTCTTAATTAACCTTCTAAGTATGTATCCATGTATAAAAGAACCTGACACACAAGTGTGCATCTTGTAATTTTCATGTAACTACCTCCTGGATCAAAAAATTAAATATTACCAACACCCTAGAAGACCCTCTCATGCCTCTCCATCATTACATCCTCCTCACTATCCTGACTTCTAATACCATAGGTTTATTTTGCCCGTTTTTGTAATTTCTAAAACTGGAATCAAAAAGTATGTGCTCCTCATGGCACAGGGAGATCAGCTCGGTGCTTTGTGACCGCCTGGAGGGGTGGGATGGGGAGGGTTGGAGGGAGGGAGATGCAAGAGGGAAGAGATATGGGAACATGTGTATATGTATAGCTGATTCACTTTGTTATAAAGCAGAAACTAGCACACCATTGTAAGGCAATTGTACTCCAATAAATGATGAAGATGAAAAATAAAGATGAAAAAAAGATGGAAAAAAAAAGATGGAAAAAAAAAAGTATGTGCTCCTTTGGGTATGACTTCTTTTTAGTCAGCATATGTTGGAGATTTACTTACGTATTGAGTGGAGCAGTTCCTTTCTTTTCACTGCTGCACGGTATTTATTATACGGATATACTTTAATATTTTTAATTCGTTCCAGTGTTGATAGACATTTGAGTTGATGAACATATATACATACATATCTGTTGGTTATGTAACTAAGAATGTTGGATCATATTTATTTAGCTCTATATATTTAACTCTAGTAGATATTACCAAACTGTTTTCCAAAGTGTTTGTACTTATTCATAATTTTGGATTATTGGGAGTTAGTCCTAGCATTTATATACAAAAACATTTACACACACACAAACAGTCCCCAACTTACAATAGTTCAACGTACGATTTTTTGACTTTACAATGGTGCGAAAGTGATACACATTCGGTAGAAGCCGGTCTTTGAATTTTGATCTTTTCTTGGGCTAGTGATGTGTGGTAGGATATTGTCTCCTGATGCTAGGCAGCAAGCCACAGCTCTCCATCAGCCACGTGATCATGAGGGTAAATAACTAATACACTTGTAACCTTCCTGTACCCATACAGCCATTCGTTTTTCACTTTCAGCACAATAGTCAATAAATTAAATGAGATATTGAAGACTTTATTATAAAATAGGCTTCATGTTAGATGATTTTGCCCAACTGTAGACTAATGTAAAAGTTCTGAGCATACTTAAGGTAGGCTAGGCTAGGCTAAGCTATGATGTTCTGTAGGTTAAGTATATTAAATGTATTTTTGACTTAAGATATTTTCAACTTACGATATTTTCAACTTAATAATGGGTTTATTGGGGTGTAACGCCATTGTAAGTGGAGGAAGATCTGTATAGATACCTTCATACCCACACTTTTCATTTAACAACCCTTTTTTCTGGTAAGGGTGACTGTTTGATCCAGTATTACGCATGTGTTTTCAGGGGCTGTTTCATGTATGACACACTTAATATTCTTGGTAGGATCATTTCACATCTCTCTTTCACTAGCCCTCCAATGAACTGTATTAAAAATTGTCTGGAACAGAGTCTCTGAAATCTAAAGGAGTCTCTCCACTGTAGAGTTTCTTTGTGAGTTAAAACAATTTCCAAAGGGTAGACAATCTGAGAACCTTCTGCTCACAATTGAAAATAATTAAGCATAATAAATTCCGGGGTTTTGTTTGTTTGTTTTGCCGCACCATGTGGCAGCATGCGGGATCTTAGTTCCCCCACCAGAGATCAAACCTGAACCCCCTGCAGTGGGAGCATGGAATCGTAACCACCGGACCACCAGGGAAGCCCCTAAATTCAGTTTTCATTTTTTAAAATTGGGTTGCTCATCATCGTTGTTATCCCACTGACTCTGTTAGGAACTGTATAGATAGGCCTCCTAATCAAAAAGCGTATTGAACTCTTTCAACTTGAAAAGCTTATATCCAGTATTTGCTTAAAATCAACCTAATGGGACCAGAAAGTTAGACTGGGAAAGCAGAAGCATGTAAACTATCATGATTTCACTGTAGGTTCAAATTGAGCCTGTCCAGATGTGCTGTGAATAAAGTGGTTGAGAGCCCAGACTGGGAATTATTTTTACTTTGGAGTGAAATATCTAATGCTGCTATGAAAAATGATCTGGAATGTTCTTTCTGATGACTTATATAAATGTATACTTTTAAAGAAATTTATATAAAGGTAGAAGTCTTTTGATCTTTGTTTCTGCCAAAGAAAAAGTGTAGCTGCCAACAAAAGTTACCGTCTTTTGAGAAGCACTATTAAATGCTTATTGAGAATAGCCAAACAAATTGAAAATAGATTTCTAGGCCTAATATGCCCTAAATATGGCAACTGTATGTTTACATGTTATACAGAATATTGTTATTAAAATGGCAACTGTATGTATACATGTTACACAGAAATTGAGTGGGACACACAGAATTGTTGTTTTCCTTAGATGATGTCTCATGCTGAAGGACAACAAAGAGACTTAATTAGAGGAATTGAATGCCTTCCTGCTTCTGGCCATCTTAGTTCCTTGGACCAGGATCTCTTAATGCTCAAGGCTACTTCCATGGCAACTATGAACTGCTTAAACGACTGCTTTCATATTCTCCAGTTGCAGCATGCATCACATCAGAAGGGCTCATTGCCTTCAGGTAAGTTATTGCTTAAAGGTAGGACTTAACATTGCAGGTCAAAACATGGAAAGGACCAACTGTATCCTTTGTAATTCTACTCCAGAAAATCTTAATCAAAACGAAACGAATAGAAAACCAGCAAGCCTCTTGGGTTTTTAATTATCACTAATGTTATACAAAGTCTTTTTAACTGTGTCCTTTTTCAAATCTAAAACCATTTTAGGTCTCATATAATTACATATCCCTTTAGAAACCTCAAACTCAACATGTCAAAAACTGAACTCAAAACTCACGTCTTCTATATTTCTGTTAAAGTTGGTGGCATCACTCTCTCTCGACGATCAAAGTAGAAACGTTGGAATGATTCCTTGAGTTTTGCTTTAGTCCACTATTCATTATTTCCATATTGAGATATATATATATTAAAGTCTAGAACTTCCCTGGTGGCACAGTGGTTAAGAATCCACCTGCCAATGCAGGGGACACGGGTTCAAGCCCTGGTCCGGGAAGATCCCACATGCCATGGAGCAACTAAGCCCGTGCTCCACAACTACTGAGCCTGCGCTCTAGAGCCTGTAAGCCACAACTACTGAGCCCACGTGCCACAACTACTGAAGCCCACGTGCCTAGAGGCCATGCTCTGCAACAAGAGCAGAAGTTGCCCCCGTGAATATATTAGTACATTCCCCACCAGGCTTTTCTTTCTTTCTTTTTAATTTTTGTTTTACCTCATAGTTGTTTGAAGGTAGGTGTTTGTAAAATAGATAACCAACAAGGATATATTGTATAGCACAGGGAATTATAGCCATTATCTTATAATGACTCTTAATGGAGTATAAGCTATAAAAATACTGAATCACTATGCTGTACACCTGAAACTAGTATAATATTGTAAATCAACTATACTTCAGTTAAAAAAATAAATAAATACTTGATTAATTAAATACTGTGTAATTTTTAAAATTCTTAGAATTTCATTTGTGTAGTTTAAATTAATAGTCTTATTTTTTAAATGATTGCTTTGTGGTTAATGAAGCATGCCCAATATAAATTTGTATTTTTTTAATTAAAAATGCGAAACACTGTAAACTTTATAGAAGTGTTTGAAGTAAAAGGTATTCTCCCATATCACTATTTTTTGGAGCACAGATTTATGGGTATTTGAGAGAATTAACTAATACTGGTATTTCTCACCATAAATTGTCATATTTTCCAAATTAAGTAGGTGGAAATTTATTCTTGTCAGTTGAGAATGAAGATAAAACTGTGAAGAAAAAAAACTGAATTACCTTCCCACTCAAATTTTGAAATGATCCAAGCAATGAAATCTGAATAAAAATTAGTGTTTAGTCCCATGAGGTCTTAATGTATATTATACAAAAGCACAGCAGTGATTATTGATGTAGAAGGGTCCTGAGACCAAATGATTTGTTTGATTAAGAGTTTTGTTATGGTTTATCAGTTGAGTGATCTCTTAAAACAGATCTCTTAAGTCTGGTGTTTGTGTGCATTTTATTTCGAGGAGTAAGGAAATCTAGATATTGATATTAAAAATAAACAATTTCAAGGTAGGAACAAAGTGGTTTCATTTCTTTGGAATTTTGAAAGAGACCCCATGAGGGCATTCCCCTAATTATGAATCCCCCCCGCCAGTGCCTAGTGAAACTGAACTGAGTGGCAAGGCAAAATGCTCTGGTAGCCTGATAGGTAATTAATTGTAATTAATTCCTCTACTCAAGTCTGGGATTTTGTTATAGACTAAGTAAATTCCATACTCCTTTTAATTTCTGCTGTGGTAGTCTGAGCATCCCTTAATGTAGCACTATATAACCAAGTTTCCTGTGAAACCTAGATCAGCCTCTGAAATCAAATGGAACATTTTCCATTATTGATTAGGCATAGAATCCACTTTGTTAAACTAGTTGAGGGTAATAAGAGACATTGAGTCATTAATTGAGAAGATGACAGGTCTCTAAATGTGACCACTATCTTTCACTAGGTCAGCTATTATTTATTCAGTAGGAGAGCCTTTCAGTTTAAAAGTATATGGAGCTTTTTTATATGATTGAAAAAAACATAATGGGCATGTATTTGCAATTCTTAAATTAGATCAAGATCTTGATTAGTTAGAAAATAGCTACTGAGAGTAAGGTTCAACCCCAAATTGAAGCAGATTTTATTGTTTCACAGTCCCAGGTTCCTCCTGTAATTGTGACTTCCTTTAGCCTAACTGCATACTCATACTAGAGGGACAGGGTTCATGCAGAAAGGCCAGCAAATCAACTGTTAGGGTAGGAATGCACTTTATGATTCATAGATTTGCATAAGAAGTGAGTTTAGTCCTATTCAGGGTTGATTCATTTTAATGGTATCTGATTTCAAGTTGCAGGTTGCTGTGTTGTGAAATACCCAATCGTGATGCTCATGCTAATGAGCTACAAGTCACTGTCTTGCAGAGTCTCTTAACAGGTTGAATTGCTTTTAGTCTTGTAGGCTCAAAAGAAAATTGTTTAATAAAATCCACATTTGCTGAACTTTCCAGATTATGAGCAAGTTTCAGCGAAAGTTTTCTCTTACTTCATCAGGAACGACAATCGAGTGGTTAGAACCAAAGATACCTTTATCAAACCACTATAAAAATGGAGCTGACCAGCCCTTTGCAACTGAGCAGAGTAAACCAGTGGCAGTCCCAGAAGAGCAGTGCGTTGCAGAATCTGGACTATTAGCAAGGGTAAGGTAATATGAACATAGAGTTTTGGAGTAAAAATTAGAAATCACTGAAAAGCATCTTTTCATTGTCAGGACATGCAAATCAGCATAATGAGAGCATACTCTAGACGTTGTTCTACTTTAAACTGCACTGGCTTTGGAAGGGGTCTATTGTGTAAAACTTGTACATAGTTTTCCAGGTTAAATTATGTGGCCTTTTTAGTTTTAGTTTACTTTTGCTTCATATAAATGTATTTAAAAAATGAAATTTGCATGTTTTTCTTTTTCTGGAAAACCGCTTTTCTAATAGAAAATTATTCGCATGATATTTATCTCTTACATTTCTTAATTTAACATTATTTACTAGGTGTTTACTATTAAGTTCATAAGTTTAAAAGTTTAACATTAAGGTTTTGTTGATAGTAAGCACTTTACCAAACCAATTTTTAAAAGTGTTAGTCTACTTAAAATAGCACACAGTCTTAGGGTTTAATATTTTTATAAAGTAATATTAAGTCCACATTTCTCAGAAGCTAAACAGTGTTTTCTTCTATTCATAGTTCCACCACTGTAACAAATCATACTGGTTTTTTGCCTTTTGAGTTTACATCTGTTATATTTATGGTTATCATAATTACATAGATAGTTTTGTTTTAAGCTCTTTTTACTTGCTACTTCTCATAAGTATTCTTATATGTTATTCTGGCCTATATAATAAAAGTTTTTAGGTTGAAGTAGGCTATTGAATGTCTAGGTTGTTTGTTATTTTTTGTTCTTATAAATAATGCTCTACCATTTTGTCTACTGCTTTATTTTTTTTCTCCCCTTTATTTGGATTATTTCTTTAGGTTATATTCCCAACTAGTATTACTGAGTCAAGAGTAATGCACGGTTTATGGTTATTTTTATAACAGCAAATTACTTCTTAAGAGAAACATATGACACAGGGACTTCCAAAGCTGGCAAAGGTCTTGACTCAGTGAGGCAGGCAGTGGCAGTAGGGTGGGTGGGGGAGAAGAAAGAAAAAAAATCCTTTTTTTCCTATAGCTTTTTGACTAATTCATCTGTGGAGTCAAGAAGTTAGTAAGTATTCATTAAGTTAGCTAATATGTGACAAGTCCAACATTAAGAATTAGAGGAGACACAAAAATAGAAGACAGTTCTTTCACTGAAGAGACTTAAAATCTATTTAGAGTCACAACACATATATACTGAAACAATGAGATGATAACATAAAGCAGTATTTTTTATTTTTTTTCATCTTAATAGATATCACTTAGATTCTTGGGATATGGGCATTAAGGGAAAGAAGAGAGGTATATGAGTAGAGTGGATGAGGAATGCTTTGGAGAGAAAGTGGAATTGAAACTGGGCTTTGAAAGGAGACAAGGTTTGAAGAGAAGAATAGTAGTAAGGGAATCTCAAGATGGGGGAGTAACACAAGCAGGGATACTAAGGCGTGTGTACTTATTGCAGAAGAGGCTTGCCTGATGATTTTGAACCCAGGTCCTGTCATTTACTAACATGTGGGCCAATTGATTAACCATGCTTAGCTTCCTCATCTGTAAAGCAGGGGTAGTAATACCTTATAAGATTGTTATTTAGATAAAATAAATTCAGCAGAGTACCTGGTTTATGGAAAATGACCCCAGGGTTGTTGGATTTTACAAATCCAGATGACCATTCATGTTGCATGCTATGTGGAATGATAATCCCCTGAGCACTGCTCCATAGAATACAGTATAAACTGTGCCCCCAAGGAACATAAAACTCATGCAGAAGAATTTAGTCTTAATGTGATACATGATGAGATCATGAGCATGGGGAGGGATGCGATATGTTTAAAAAGATTGTTATAGATATGACTTGGAATTAAAGTGTGGATAGAAAGCTATGGAAGTAGAAATGAAGACAAATGAATAGGTAATATGCATTTCAAACGAAAAATCAATTGAGCTTGTGATTGACTGGATATAGGGTTGGATCAAAGATGACTCCAAGGGGCTTCCCTGGTGGCGCAGTGGTTGAGAGTCTGCCTGCCGATGCAGGGGACACGGGTTCGTGCCCCAGTCTGGGAAGATCCCACATGCCGCGGAGCGGCTGGGCCCGTGAGCCATGGCTGTTGAGCCTGCGCGTCCAGAGCCTGTGCTCCGCAACGGGAGAGGCCACAACAGTGAGAGGCCCCGTGTATCACAAAAAAAAAAAAAAAAAAAAAAAAAAAAAAGATGACTCCAAGTTTTTGAAACTAAATGATTAAAATTGTGGTGCCATTCGCAAAGCTAGCAAAATTAGGAAGAAAGAGCTTTTTGAAAGAAAAGGTTTAGTATGGTTTATGAACATGTTGAATATTATTTGACAAGAGGACATATGATTGTTAATGTATATGAAAAGCAACTGGAAATGATGTAACCAAAGCTTTGGAGAGAGATCAGGACTAGAGATATAATTTACAAGTGAAAAGTTATAAACTATAGGTCATACACTCCAACATTTTCATACTTCTAAATGAGAGTACAAAGCATGTTGGAGGTCAGGATAGAGGCATATGTTAGAGATGGGGCACAGAGGTGGGGAGGAGAGGATCGTTGAATTTCCAAATCTTTTGAAATGTTGAGTAGACCAAGTGTATGACCTAGTGCAAATAGAAAAAAATAAGTGCATAGATTTTTTTTTTATTTTTTAAATTACAAAAGACATTAGACTCCACTCAAGCATACCAGAAAAGACCTGAATTTTTCAAAAATTTCACATATGCCTTCTTTGGAATATGAATGTCAATGCAAGCTCGAAACATGCATTACAGTAATGGAAATTTTGCTGTCAAGTGATAGAGGAGGTAAACCTCAGTGAGGCTAGAATGAAGCTCACAGTTCCTTAGTGTCCAAGTCAGAAATCAGGAAGACAAAAAAATGGGATTAGTATGAGTTTTGCAGAATATTGGGGTTTCCCTCTGCCATGCAATCTCCAAATAGTATGAGTTCCTAGAAATTCAACAGGCCTTGCCACTGTATTTGCTAACCATTCTGGGTTTTTAGGGATTTTATATGTTTGAGCATGTTTATTTGAATTTTTGTAATGCTTTTTTTTAACCTTAAGCTTTCCTTATTTTATTTTATATTTTATTTATTTTTGGCTGCATTGGGTCTTCATTGCTGCACATGGGCTTTCTATAGTCGTGGTGAGCGGGGGCTACTCTTTGTTGTGGTGCGCAGGCTTCTCATTGCGGTGTCTTCTTTTGTTGCGGAGCACAGGCTTTAGGAGCGGGCTTCAGTAGTTGTGGCACGTGGGCTCAGTAGTTGTGGCTCACGGGCTCTAGAGCGCAGGCTCAGTAGTTGTGGCACACGGGCTTAGTTGCTTTGCGGCATGTGGGATCTTCCCAGATCAGGGCTCGAACCTGTGTCCCCTGCATTGGCAGGTGGATTCTTAACCACTGCGCCACCAGGGAAGCCCTACCTTATTAAGCTTTTCTTTAAGAAAGGCATGACAATCTCTAAGACGGGCCATTTCAAAAAGAAAAGAGAGCTTCCAAATTCTTCCGTTCACATCATGCTTTAGAATCAGTATTTAATCGTGAATAGAATTCCTTTTTTTTCTATTTTAGTAAGTGGTTTGACTATTTTTATAAAAACAACAAAAACTGTATTCTTTTAGTTTTTCTGCCAGATTTTTTTTTTTTTAAGAAGATGTTGGGGGTAGGAGTTTATTAATTAATTAATTTTTGCTGTGTTGGGTCTTCGTTTCTGTGTGAGGGCTTTCTCTAGTTGTAGCATGTGGGGGCCACTCTTCATCGCGGGGCACGGGCCTGTCACTATCGCGGCCTCTCTTGTTGCGGAGCACAGGCTCCAGACACGCAGGCTCAGTAGTTGTGGCTTATGGGCCTAGTTGCTCCACGGCATGTGAGATCCTCCCAGACCAGGGCTTGAACCCATGTCCCCTGCATTAGCAGGCAGATTCTCAACCACTGCGCCACCAGAGAAGCCCTAACCTTAAGCTTTTCTTTAAGAAAGGCATGACAATCTCTAAGGAGGGCCATTTCAGAAAGAAAAGAGAGCTTCCAAATTCTTCCATTCACATCATGCTTTAGAATCAGTATTTAATCGTGAATAGAATTCCTTTTTTTCTATTTTAGTAAGTGGTTTGACTATTTTTATAAAAACAACAAAAAGTGTATTCTTTCAGTTTTTCTACCAGATTTTTTTTTAACATCTTTTTTGGAGTATAATTGCTTTACAATGGTGTGTTAGTTTCTGCTTTTTAACAAAGTGAATCAGCTATACATATACATACATCCCCATACCAGATGATATTTTATCTCATTAGTTTAATATTATTTTCATTAGAGGAAACCACAAAGTAAACTTTGTGTATAACTTTGTGTATAATAATATTTAAGGCTGTATTTGCATTATTAATCTGTGTCCTAGGTTCTGACCTCAAATGTAATGGTACCTTTCAGAAGGTTGGAGAACATTATTTAATTAAGATCTGTTAGTTTTTTTCCCCTCAACATTTCTCAAATGAAAAATTGTTATATTTGGAATTCATATATATAAAGAGGGATGATCAGGTTTTCCCCTGTTTCATAATGAGTAAACATTCACTGGTATACTTAAACTATATTGTGCATCTGACTTAGGGTAGAAAACAGGAAATAGTTCCTGACAGACTTACTAGCCATTGAAAAGGGGAATTGAAAAACTTGCCTTTGGGATCTTTCCTCAAGGTCATAAAAACAGAAATAATTCTGATATACACAGTTGTTGTGTTTGGTCTCTGAAGAAATGAACTAGACCATTAATTGATTTATCAGAATTTGAGCTAGTAAAGATTTCTTTGTTCGAAGGAGAGAGAAGAAAAAGGAGAAAAACAAAGGCAAAAGAATAGCCAGAAACCCATTATTCTTTAACTGTGTCACCAAGTTTTGTACTTTGTTTTTAATATTTTGAGAACATTAAGTTCTTGATTTTATACCTGATTAGGATTGGTTTTCTTTGCCTAGCTACATAGAACAGATGGGCTTCTTGTTTGACAGGATTTGGTTATGGGAAGAGAAAGTTAAAGGCAGAGACATTAGCAGAATCATTTTCTTTTTAAAATCCTCATAACTTAAAATTTAATAAATACCAAAGATAATATACTCATGAAGTCTGTCTTGCACAAAGGTAATGAAAAGAGGTACCACTGAGAGAGATGGGACACCATCCCCACATAAACATGGAAAGTGACATCTTTTTTTTTTTTTTTTTTTTTTTTTGTGGTACGCGGGCCTCTCACTGCTATGGCCTCTCCCGCCGCGGAGCACAGGCTCGGACGCGCAGGCCCCGGACGCGCAGGCTCAGCGGCCATGGCTCACGGGCCCAGCCGCTCAGTGGCATGTGGGATCCTCCCGGACCGGGGCATGAACCCGCGTCCCCTGCATCGGCAGGCGGACTCTCAACCACAGCGCCACCAGGGGAGCCCAGAAAGTGACATCTGATAAGATTATAGAATCTTGGGATTTGAAACTTTTATTTGTTGCTTAAATAGAAATAAGAAATTAGGTTTCTCTTAACCAGTTATTTGGAGCGAAGACCCTATTGAGATGAGAGTAAACATTTTTGGTTTATCAAGGGGTTGTTTTATTGATTGAAGAACTATGCAGAGAACATTTTGTGGCATTAAGACTGCATAAACAACTACAAGTTTTCTGTACCTGCACCTAGAATTCTCTTCATCCCCAAAGTTTCTTCCTGACAACTCCAAGGATGCGTGAATATCTAAATATAGATTACAGAAGTTAGACTTGACATGTATAGTCACTTTAAAATTTTACTTTTATAGTGTTAGCTTAGAAATAGGGCAAATATTTAATTCTCAAAACATCTTAAATTATAGGTAGTGGTAGGGTCCCCTGGCAGGTAGTCAAAGCCTGCAAAGCCTAAGTTTCAGGTGAGACATTTTCACTCTTTCTGAAAAATCCTGTTTTCACAAAATATTGTGTGTTTTATGTGTGATATTTATGACAAAACCACAATATGTTCAATGTCAGTGATAATGGGTTCATTGAAGGAAATCTGTTCCATGGCCAAGTGATGGAAGTTGTATTTTCAGAAAGATTTTTGTCTGTTCTCAGATTCATTTAGGCCCAATATAAATGTCTTCATCTGATGTTTATACTTTTATTCTTTTTTTAACATCGTTATTGGAGTATAATTGCTTTACAATGGTGTGTTAGTTTCTGCTTTATAACAAAGTGAATCAGTTATACATATACATATGTTCCCATATCTCTTCCCTCTTGCGTCTCCCTCCCACCCTCCCTATCCCACCCCTCCAGGTGGTCACAAACCACCGAGCTGATCTGCCTGTGCTATGTGGCTGCTTCCCACTAGCTATCTGTTTTACATTTGGTAGTGTATATATGTCCATGCAACTCTCTCAATAAGCACTAGTAACAATAGACTTTTGCTTTATTTTGCATCAAGGAACCTGAAGAAATAAATGCAGATGATGAGGTGCAGGATACTTGTGACAACAAGGAGGATGACCTGGGAGCTGTGGAAGAGCAACGCAGTGTTATTCTACATCTCTTATCACAGCTCAAGCTGGGCATGGACTTAACAAGAGTAAGTAATGGGATAAACAATCTAAGGAGATCATTCGATTAGGACTATACCTATGATTGTTAATGTTGTCAGGGCTTTTTAATCTTTATGAGTTGGTTTCTTAGTTGCTCGATCAGCATTTATTTTCATAAAAAATGTGATAGGTTTTTTGTGCAACATTAAGTCACATGGCAAATAAAGACCTATAGTCTTGTTTCTGTACAAAATAAAAGGGATCCATTGGAATACAGAATTGGAAAATCTAAAGAAAAGGATATAATCCCACAAAACCATTAAAGTCATTGATACTTCTACTTTATTCTTACTTCCCATTTTGGATAGTGTTTTGGGTATTAATCTATAACAGAGATCAGCAAACATTTTCTGTAAAGGACCAGATAGTAGATATTTTTAGCTATGTGGACATAGATCTCTGTTGGAACTATACTTGACTCTTGAACAGTGTAGGGGTTAGGGTAGCCAACCCCCCATGTAGTTGAAAATCCGCATATTACTTTTGACTCCCCCAAAACTAAACTACTAATAATCTGTTGTTGACTGGAAGCCTTACCAATAACATAAACACTCAATTAATGCAAATTTTGTTTCTATGTATATGTATTACTAGTATATACTAGACATCAAAAATGAAAATATAATGTGAAAAAAATTTTTTTACAGATATAATGATTCATGCATTGATAATGAAGAAGCAGCAATATGATTGCTTTATGGTAGCCTAGTGTAATCAGCTTCATGGTAGCCTAGCCTATACACTAATGAATGAATTGTTATAAAATTTTTATGACATACAGTATTGCAGTCATATTCATAAAACAATATTGGAAACATTGTTACATTTTAAAAAAAAACCCACATACCTGTGATAATACACAGTTTTTCTCTCATTGTGAGAGAGGTACGGTACTTTAATGTAATTCTTTGAGAGCGAGGTTATAAAACAGTAAGAAAACGAGGTTATAAAACAGTAAGAAAACTAACATATTATTCATTTTATATTACATACTACTCACCTTAATCCTGTGTAAGAATAGACTATCCACTTCAATACAAGTCTTGCACATGATGTTCTACATGTATATTTTTGTATATTTATTGGAAAAAATCCATGTATAAGTGGACCTGCAGTTCAAACCCATATTGTTTAAGGATCAGCAGTACTCAACTCAGCCTTTGTAGTGTGAAAGCAGCCATAGATAATATGTTGGATGGGCATGGATGTATTTCAGCAAAAGTTTATTTACACAAACAGGATGCCAGATTTGGCCCAAAGGCCATAGTTTGCAAACCCCTGGTCTACAGCCTTGCTACTTTAAAAGTGTGGCCTGAATTAATTTGATAGTGAGAGCCCTTTCACTATATATGTGTATATCAAATCACTACAGTGTACACTTTAAATATCTTAGTTTTATTTGTCAATTATGCCTTAATAAAACTGAAAGAAGAAAAAAGTGTGGTCTGAAGATCAGTAGCATCACCATCACCTGAGAACTTGTTAGAAACGCATAATCTCGGCCCCCAATCTCAAAGTTAGAGAACCAGAATCTTCATTTCAGTAATATGTATATATACATTAAAGTTTGAGAAGCACTGATTTATAGTTTTTAATTTTAGGCCCATCTTCTCCATTCCCAGTTTATCAAATTAGTGTGCCTTAATTTGTTTTAACAATTAATCCATGACATTGATTTAAAAAGCCAGTAAGGTTTAAAACCTATGTATGTCAAACATTTACTACTGTGGAATTACATACTTTGAGTTACTATTGACACTACTTTGCATTAGTGTGGGATTTCAAAATTGACTTCACGAGGTATATTTCAAATTGAGGTTTTTGAAGGTAGTGGAAGTGTATATTAAAAGGTTGTTTGATTCCAGTGAGTTACTCACCTGAAAATGCAACTTAAATATAGAAAGCATTTTTCCTTTAGCATTCACTTTGAAGCATTTCAAAATCAAAAACACAGTTCTTTCTTTACTTAGACTTATAGTAATTATAGGAGGGTTTTTAAGTAAATTGATTGAATTAATAGCCTACTAAGAAGCAGACGTTTTAGGAATAAAGAAACCCATTTAAACATTCATATTTCATCTAACCTTAGTATTCAACTGGGTATCTTTTTTTTTTTTTTTTTTTTTTTTCGGTACGTGGGCTTCTCACTGTTGTGGCCTCTCCCGTTGCGGAGCACAGGCTCCAGATGCACGGGCTCAGCGGCCATGGCTCATGGGCCCAGCTGCTCCGTGGCATGTGGGATCTTCCCAGACTGGGACACGAACCCGTGTCCCCTGCATCGGCAGGCGGACGCCACCAGGGAAGCCCAGGTATCATTTTTATTCTAGAAATATTTTTTATATTAGTGGTTCAGAAAAGACTATTAGTTGTAAAATAGGTTAAAATGAGCAGTCAGGTAAGGAGTTTATTTGGTTATTATGGTATTTGCTGTCCCTTAGTAGATTTAGGTTTGTAAGGCATAAGAACAGTGTTAGGGTTTATGAGGCATAAGAACATTTGAAAAGAATGTTCTGTGATAATAATCCAGATGGTAAAGTCTCTCTTGACATGAATAATGAATTTAATATCGTTTCCCCACATTTGTGCATTGTTAATTGAAGAAATACATATGTATTGCGTTTATATATAAAATCATTAGCATTAACTGATCACAAATTATGAACAGCCATATAACATTTAAAAGAATGGTACTTTCTGAGCAACATTAAAGAACCTGGTGACTAAACTGCAGTCACATATACCTCCTGTCTAACAATGACACTGATACAACAGATGTTTATTAAGCCCCTCTTATATTCCAGACACTGTGCTAGGTGCTGGGGCTACAGCAACCAAGAAGGTAACTGTGGTCCTGGCTTGCATGTTGTGAGTAAGTAATAGCCATTTTCCCCATTATTTTGTTCTTTTAAAAGTAATATTATAGGGACTTCCCTGGTGATGCAGTGGTTAAGAATTCCCCTGTTAATGCAGGGGACACAGGTTTAATCCCTGGTCCGGGAAGATCCCACATGCCGCGGAGCAACAAAGCCCGTGTGCTGCAACTACTGAGCCTGCGCTCTAGAGCCTGTGAGCCACAACTGCTGAGCCCACGTGCCACAACTACTGAAGCCCGTGTGCCTAGAGTCCGTGCTCCGCCACAAGAGAAGCCACCGCAATGAGAAGCCTGTGCACCACAACAAAGAGTAGCCCCTCAATTATCTGAAGATACTAATTACTGTTTTTTTGTATTGCTCTCTCTGGTTGATTTGTTGTTGTTGTTGTTGTTTTAGGTGGTGCTGCCTACATTTATCCTAGAGAAGCGTTCCCTGTTGGAAATGTATGCAGACTTTATGTCTCATCCAGACCTGTTTATAGCCGTCTCTAATGGAGCTACAGCTGAGGACAGAATGATTCGTTTTGTTGAATACTACCTTACCTCATTTCATGAAGGCCGTAAGGGAGCCATTGCTAAGAAACCGTACAATCCTATCATTGGAGAAACGTTTCACTGTTCCTGGAGGATACCAAAACGCGATGTAGCATCCAGTGTCATTAGCAGCTCTTCCACCCAGGCTGTCACAAATCATGCTCCTCCATCAGAGGAGGCTTTGAGCCAGGTGGGATCAGACTGTTACACAGTCAGATTTGTTGCTGAGCAGGTTTCCCATCATCCTCCAGTCTCAGGATTTTATGCAGAATGTGCAGAGAAGAAGATGTGTGTAAATGTGCACGTCTGGACTAAGAGCAAATTCTTAGGCATGTCGATAGGTGTGACAATGGTTGGGGAAGGTAAGTAGAAAAATTATTCTCCAATTTTTAATATCAAACTATAACCTTAAATTTGGGGAAGCTAGAGAAATATTAGTTATAAATTTGAACTGCTATGTGTACTACTTTTTTCCCCAACTCCTAGTATGTTTCAGAATACTGGTGGCGGGGGGAGGGGGCATATCTGTCAACAAGTATAAATTCTTTTTTTTTAACTTTTTTTTCTGATTTTAAATGTAAATTATTTTTATTATAGAAAATTTAGAAAACTTAGAGGTATCAAGGAGAAAATACAAGTATCTCTAATCCCTTCATCCAGAGATAGATAAATTTAGCTAGTATTTTGTATTTTTTCTATGTGTGTATGTTCATACTTTTAGTTTTATAAAATTAGGATTCTCTCTATGTAGTTTTTTGTCCTCCTTTTTTGCACTGAATATTCATTTTCCCAAGTTATTAATAATGCTTTAAAACATGTTTTTGTTATTATAAACAGCACTCAAGAAATATTTTCTAGGTAAATCTATATCTATATCTTTTGTATTTCATAGGAGATATTCATAGAATATTTTAAAATATATTGCCAAACTTTATATCTACTCCAGCAAATGATTATGAAAAAACAATTTAAGGAAATACAATATTTTTTGGCTAAGAATAGAAAAAACAAATTAACAATAACAAAAATATCTCCACAGAAATCATTGCAGAGTTAATGAAAATATAATGGTCTGCCATTTTAATGTTAAGGAACACTCTCGTGCATAGGAAAATTTGTTCTAAATATAAACTTACAGTGTAAGCATGGCATAATTAAGCTTATGACCCTAACATTTTGAAATTGTGTTATTTTAGCCTTGAAGAAAATATATTATCCCCTTTTTAAGCTTTCCTCATCTTTAACTCCTGTTGTGCTGTCTTACCAATTTCCAAATGTTTCAAACTAATCAAAACTTTTATAACATTAGAAGATATTTTATTAGTTAAAAAAAAAAGTTTGTTATCTCCAGTTATAAGCTGCATCACATTAACCCTAGGCTCTTCACAAATCAGTTTACTTACTTTAGAAATGAAAAACCTGAAGCCTAGAGGTGATGGGATATGTCCAGGATCATAGAAGTTAAGGCATAGTCGGATTTAGACCCTCATTCTTTGACACACTCTCCCCGAGGACAGTTACTCTTAACAGTTCATGGAACAGAGAATATCTGGTGATAGTATCTTCTCCCACTCCAAGAAAGGAAATACCTCAAGAAATGAGGAAAAGCATTAATATCTTAACCATGCATTGAGAAGGATGTATATGATAGTTATTTTTTGATTTGCTAGTTATATATTCATGGATTTGTCTTTTTTAAATTAAATTGCTATTGACACTCTCAACAGAAAGTAAATTAAATCAGAGAATGGAACTTCTGACAGTTTATTTTGCTTCTGTCAGCAGCCATGTTTTTATTGAAAAGTAGGGGAAAATTCTGTTTAATTATCAGATAAATGAGATTTTAGAATACTTTGAATCTCAGTTATCCTAACTAGTCTTATTTTCCCATTCAGTAGAAACTGATTATATATTTATTAGACGTTAAATTCCATAGTGAATATTACTTATGTTAACTATATTCCTAGAAATCAAAGATCATGAATCTAGTTTATAAGGCCAAATGTTTTTAGAAAAGTATGTGATATCCTTTCCAACTTAGAATTAATCAACAGTTATTATTAAATACTTGAAATATAACCAAGTATGTTATGTATGTCTTCTGACAGCTCCCATTATATATAAATATATCACATACAGAGCCATGTTCCTTTTCAAATGGCTCAATATTAATTGTTGCCCATTGTGAAAACTGTTAAGGGCAATACAAATTAATAGTTGGCGTTGCTTTATGTAAAGTAGACTACTTTAGAATCTCAGTCTGTCTATTTGTTTATCCTAAAAATAGACTATATTAAAATATTTATCATAATTTTTGCCCTTATTTGTGAACATTAAGAACACAGTAGTTAATGAGCATTCATTAAGAGAGACATGCCATCATAGTTCAGACTAGTAGTACACATCCAGTTTGGTATTTGTTTTTATGGTGAACTAGGTAATGAGCTTAGGTTAGTAATGTAGCTCAAGTCTCCTTAATGTCTCTTAATTATCTAGGATAGATTGATTACTCATTTATGTAATTCCCCTTTTTTTTGTAATTCCCTTTTTTATATGTTTTTTAAAGCCATCTTTATAGCATCACTTAATGTGGAACAAGCCCCATTAGAATAATATTTGTTTGAAAACTACCACTTCTAACTCTTGTAGCTTCACCTTAAATACTTCAGAATTTGGCAAACAAAATTATTATGAGGACCTTAGTTTATATCATAAAATTACTTTTTTTCTTTCTTAATATGCATAGAATAGAATGAAGAACACTTTCTCCCCGCCCTCGCCCCCCCATCATACCATCTGAGATTAAGGTCTGTGACTCTCTAATGTTAGATATTTAGTTATTCCAAAAACTGCTTAAATTATTAGTACTAACTAATGATCAGATCTTATGATGATACAGTATAGCATGGACCTAAATTCTGACTTAAGGTTTTATTTTACTTTTAGGAGCATTAGAGAGAACTCTTAAACAGTTTCCACTGCAACATTTTCTGGTCCCATGAACCCCAAAGGGATCA
This sequence comes from Leucopleurus acutus, assembly GCF_964270905.1. Lineage (NCBI taxonomy): Eukaryota > Metazoa > Chordata > Mammalia > Artiodactyla > Delphinidae > Leucopleurus > Leucopleurus acutus. The sequence continues at coordinate 71,159,015 of NC_139147.1, read as the reverse complement.
TAAAGTCATAATGAAAGTAACCTCGATTCACTATTACCAGGAATTGTTGTCAAATACAATTGTAAATGAAGCCAATTTCATCCAAAGCTAAAAAAAATTAAGCAAAATTATGATGTTCATTTACCAGGCAGGAGAAAAACTTAATATGGATTTTTCATAGCTGTCTTTTTTTTTTTTTTTTTAAGATATTAACCACTTTTATGTTTTCACATTCAGGAATCCTCAGTCTACTAGAGCATGGAGAAGAGTATACGTTTTCTCTACCTTGTGCATATGCCCGGTCAATTTTAACTGTTCCTTGGGTAGAACTGGGTGGCAAAGTCAGTGTCAACTGTGCAAAAACTGGGTATTCAGCCAGCATCACTTTTCATACTAAGCCGTTTTATGGTGGCAAACTGCACCGGTAAGAATATTTTAGTGAAACCTGGCTCTTATTCTATCAGTTTGATCTTGTATTATAACTCTTTATTCTTTTTCTGCTTTGTTTTATGTGAAATAGGATTGGATTTTTATTCATGTTTATTTTTTGTTTAATATATTTGATCTTTGAAGGCATTCTGGAAATCACGATCTGGTTTTAAAATAGTGACAGATCTATCTTCTCTTGTAAACTAGAACTCCTAACAAATGGACATGTAGCTTCTGGCCCAATTTCTGCCTTTAAAGGGACTCAGACTTGGATCCAGACCTCAGTAGAGGTAGTGTCGCTACAAGTTAGGATGAAAATACATCTAATCATAAGAAATAGTTCAAGAAGCACAATGATGGAAGTCAATATCTTTAGGCACCAGTATTGAATGTGGCTTTGTTCTAATTCCATCTATGAATCGGCCAGTTATTATACCCCTTTAGTGGCTTGTTGGTCTTTTCAGCACTCGTCCAGATGACCCAACTCCATGAAGATAAGTTTTCTAATAGGATCCTCAAAAGGATACTGACTCTTTCCTTAAGCTTTTGATGTCTACTTTCTTGATGTGAACTTTCTTGAGTTGATTAAGAGATAAAATCCCTTTTAAGGATTTCCCATATTTATTCTATCCATATGTGTTATCACATGTTGAGCCATGAGTGGGAACTTTCCCATATTTATTATGATTCAGTGGGTTCCTTTCCATTATTAAATCTCTGCTACCGAGAAGGAAATAAGAGGCTGTTAAAGGCTTTCCCACATAACGTTCATTTGTATTTTTACATATGAATTTTCTGATAGTTTTCAGTTAACACCTATTTCGTATCTAGTACACATAATGTTACCTCACTTGCATGTTCAGAATTATCTTCAAATTTTGTAACAGCTCAACTATATGATAGCTATTCTGATTAATTTTTAAGTCTTAAGTTTCAAATGTCCTTTTATAAAAACTCATTATAGTTTTGAGCTCAGGTTAATTTTTTGTCAAATGCAAAATATCCAAACCTTTGTCCTGAATCAGTGCTTTATCTTGCCTTAAATTATAATAATAAATATAAGCTATAATTTATCATACTGCCAGGACTACCTTAATTTAGAGAATCAAAATTCATCCCCCAAATCTTACCATTGCCATGACATTTAGATGGTTCCTGCTGCAAATATCCTGCATAGAAATTTTCTCTTGGTTTTCATACTTTGAAAGGAGACTTTTTTAAGACTCCTAATAATTTTAGATAGATATCCTTGGTTTGTTAGTGATCAGTCATTATATTTGCCATCTTATTTCTTTGAATTTCTTATTTAAATTGGCTTCTTTTCTCCCTTCATACTTTTTTACCTATCCATAAGGCCACAAGTATTGGATCTTTTTGTTACTTGGAAGTATACTTTTGGTTGACTCCAAAGTTTCCTCATTTTTTCCACTCTGATTTCCCTTAAGACCAATGGATTTACCTAATTTCTTGTTTAAAAGATTCATATTTGAAACAGACTTCTCTATTTTACAGAATATTTTACAGAATATTTTAACTAAGACTCTTTCATGTCTTTATTAATAACCATGCCTCCCTCCTCAGACATAGCCTAGTTTTTCCACTGCTGTCTGCAATCAAGCAGACACATTATCTGCTGTCTGCATTTGATATAAATATATTATCTTCCACTTGTCTTTCCTTACTCCCTCATTTTCCACAACTCTCTCTGATGGAGCCAAACAGGCCTAGTTAACTATTCCTCATGTCCTTGTCCATCTCCTGATCCCATTTTCCACACTCACTTTAGGATGGTGATTTTTTAAATATATGTAGCAGTATAATGTCATTAAGATTTATGTTAACTAACTGCTAAGTGGCATACTTTTCTGCACACTGAAGATATAGAAAAGTAAAAAGACGATCTCTGCCTAAGGTTTTAGTCTAATATTAGAATGCAGGACCCTATCTTTGGAAAGCATTTATAAGGCTTTTAGGAAAAACTCATGTATAATAGACAATTAAAAATAAAGTCTGTTATTATAGTAACCATAGTGATGGAAAAGGACAATAATGCTGTGAACCTGGGATTAGGTAATTATTGTACCCGAAAATGCTCTTCTGCTAAAGTAAAAAGAGCAACATGATGCTCAACGTACTTCTTATTGTCTGATAAAGGACGCCTATCACTTTTTTCAGGAGAGATAAACTACTTTCCTGGTATTAAATTTTGAAGGGATTTGTATCAAGTATTCTTATGTAGTGGCATTGAGTAACATAATAGAACAATGTCTTTAGTTCTGCATAAGATGTAATTCCCTTCATGTGGTATTTCTTACATATACATCAGTAAAACCCAAAGCTGAAGTCTTAACTTTCAATCTTTAAATAAAATTTTTCTGTATGAAGCCAAGTTAATATATCCAGTGATTTTCTGGTATTCTAAATAGCTATAGAGACAGGGTCTAGATAATCTAAAAAGTCAACTTGAGGACTTCCCTCGTGGTCCAGTGGATAGACTCCACGCTCCCTATGCAGGGGGCCCAGGTTCGATCCCTAGTCAGGGAACTAGATCCTGCATGTCGAAACGAAGATCCTGCACGCGGCAACAAAGATCCTGCATGCTGCAACTAAGACTTAGTTTGCGTAGCCAAATAAATAAGTAAATATGGAAAAAAAAAAACTTGATGTCGTTCTTAGAAAGTGAGACAGTAAATGCCTTATTGGTTATCAGTTATCCTCACTTTAGAGATGAGTAGGATGGCAACTTAAAATTTAACTCTTTGGTAAGTATTTTAAAAGCAGCGTATTCCATATCATTATTTGATACAAGACCTAGATTTATATGCTTTAGATATTTAGGTATTCATTTACATATTGTCTGTGATTGCTTTCCTGCTACAGTGAAAGAGTCAAGTTGTGACAGAGACAGCCTGGCCCACGAATCCTAAGATATTTACTTTCTGGTCCTTTATAGACGTTCACTAACCCTGCATTAGACTGTTAAGAAGAATTGTTATAAGCAAAATGAGGCGAGGCCCTTCTTCCTCCTTATGCTCCTTTTGCAAGTTCCTCATGGCCTGCCTCTAGCATGTGCAATTCTTGTTCCCTGCCCCAGTTCTCATCACGATGCTCTTGCTGTGTGTAGCTGCACTAAGCAGCAAAGACCCCATGTAACCCAGCATGCATGGACAGGGACCTAGGGTTTGTTACTTTTTAAGTGGAAAGGCTTGTGAAGGAGATAATGATAACTTGAGAGATTGTGGCAGTAAAAGAAAGATCAAGTGAGAAACGGATTATTATTCCTCAGTTCACAGAATATAGTTCTGGGTATATGTGGTTGGAAGATGGAAGAGGTAAGTGTTCAGTGTCATCTCTTCATATCATGTTTGGTTACAGATAAATTTTCAAGGAAGGAAACAATGTTGACAAGTGGGATCAGAGAGGAAACATGGATGTCACAAAAAACATTCAGTCAGGCAAAAACCCTTAGCAGTGTAGTTACTTAAGTTCAAACGCTTTGAGGTATAACCTAGAGTTCCCACTCCTGCTGTAATCAAGCAGACTTGTAGTCACGGTGTTCTTTGTGTCCAGTGAGGTACAATTATGCCTAACGTTTAATTTGGGATGTTTGTTGTGCTCTTGATTCCAAACCCTCGTACACCTTGATCTCTAAGATCTGGCTCATTTGCTTATTGGCTCCTACACCTCTGCCTTGAGCTCTGAATTTGTAGACCATTCACTTCTCCTGCTTAAAAACTACGGACTCCCTAAATTCAACTACAACCTTCTGGTTCCCAGGCCCTTGGCTTATATCTGGCAAATGCTGTTTATGGTTCCTGAGCTGTCACCTGAACCTGGGCTTTGGTCCTTTGGATTCCCCCCCCAGCTTTTTTAATATTCATTCATTCTTTTTTATTTTGGCTGAGCCTGGTTTTAGTTGTGGCATGCGGACTTCTTAGTTGCGGCTTGCATGTGGGTGGGATCTAGTTCCCTGACCAAGTATCGAACCTGGGTCCCTTGCATTGAGAGCATGGAGTCTTACCCACTGGACTACCAGGGAAGTCCCTGGATTCTCTTTTGAATCCAGATAAACCGTAATCTCTGGCACACTGACCAGAACCTAACATTTGCCCACTATTCTTTGAGTTCTGAACCTCTGTCGAATCTGACCCTGTTGTTGTTTGTGTCCGACAGTGAACATAAAGTACTTCATTAAAAATAATTAGACCTGTTTCTATTCCAGCCTTCATTTGAGCTGCATCCTGTCTGTGTCCAGCCAGATAACTCTTCATTAAACTTTCAACAACATTAGTGCTTGAGTTCTCTGAGTTTTGTGTAGATAGTGATAATTTTTGTATACCAGTGCTCTTTTTGTCAAGAGAATTAACAAATGTTTAATGTATCTTTTATTTTTTTCTACCTCTTACTGATTTGTCTGGTTTCTATATTTAATTTAAAATTAAGCTTATGTGGTTTTATACAGAATCTGTATATCCAGAATTTAAAATATAGGGACTCTAAACTTTTAAATAGGACTAGTTTGAAAAAAAGTTGAATAGACTGTAGTGTTGTAACATTTTTATTCTGTAATAAAAAAGAAATGTTAATATTTTTCATATTCCTAGTTTTAATATTATAATGGTTGTTTGTAGCAAGCATTTAAAATACCACACTTTGTGATCACATATAGTAACTGAGTCTCCAGTTTGATTCCTAGTATTCTTTCTCAAATTAAATTGATGTTATTTGAAAAAATTATCTAGGAAACTACCAGGGATTTACAAAGACTTTGTAACTGACAAATTGACTTGTAATTGTAACTGAATTTGGCACTGACAAATTGAAGTGATATGTGTAACTAATTTAAGCAGAATTCACAAAGTACATTCTGGGTTTCAGAATTCCTAAGAAATAAGCAATATTACTTACTAGAGCATATCTTTTTTTTTTTCTGTCTGCTTCTAGGGTTACAGGTGAAGTAAAGCACAACATCACCAACACTGTTGTATGCAGAGTACAAGGGGAATGGAATAGTGTTCTTGAGTTCACTTACAGCAATGGAGAGACAAAGTGTGTGGACTTGACTAAATTGGCAGTGACAAAGAAAAGAGTAAGACCTCTGGAGAAGCAGGACCCATTTGAATCCAGGTATGTCATCCTTGCATCCATCCAGGAAAGAGTCAGAAACTCTGGATCTTAATCTAAGCCTTTTCACTAACTTCCAGCCCTGGGCAAGTCACTTCACTGCTTTGCATCAGCTTCCTCATCTATAAATTGAAAGTATTGGTCTGATCTGATGCTCTTAAACCCCGTACCAGCTATGACATTATGTGATACATAGTCACATTTTAGTAAAAATAAAACATTAACTGGGCAAAAATATTAACATTTTGTAGTCAAAGGATTACTATCCTTATCATAAAAACTCTTCCAAATTATTAACAAAAAGATGGGTACCCCAGTAGAAAAATAGGCAAAGACACAAAGAGGTAGTTCACAAAAATAGAAAAAAAGAAATGCCCACTAAGAAAATGAAAAATTGTTTAGTGTAATTAGAATTTAAAGAAATATAAACAATAAGACAAATTCATTTTTTAAAATGGTATCTCTTTTGGAAAAAGTATGAGCGAATAGACATTTTCACATTGCTGGTTAGAGAGGTAAATTGCTACAGCCTTCCTAGAGGGTATTTTGTCAATATATGTCATAGGCCTTTAAAAGTAAATGAAGTGGATCTGTATGTGTTAACAAGGTAGTCTCCAAAATGTATTGGCAGTGGTTGCTTCCAGAGAGGAATACTGGGGTCTGGGATAAGAAAGAGACTTAACGGGCTTCCCTGGTGGCGCAGTGGTTAAGAGTCCGCCTGCCGATGCAGGGGACACGGGTTCATGCCCGGGTCCGGGAAGATCCCACATGCCGCAGAGCAGCTGGGCCCGTGAGCCATGGCCGCTGAGCCTGCGCGTCCGGAGCCTGTGCTCCGCAATGGGAGAGGCCACAACAGTGAGAGGCCTGCGTACCACAAAAAAAACAAAAACAAAGAGACTTACTCTTCACAGAATGCCCTTTTGTACTGTTTAAATTTTATGTCACATGGAAGTATTACTGTATCAAATACAAGGAAGCATTAATCATCTTAAGAACACATAAATGAAACCAAACAATTTATAAGTAGATGTGTAAAGGGATTTAATACCTTTTAACCAAAAACTCAGCTTCAGTCAAAAAATAAAACAGCAATGATTGAAAAAAATTCTTCTATGGGTGTATTTAGGATTTATTTAGGAGAGTTTGTCAAGGTTTGGTATGTGGACCCCTGGGGCCCTTGAGACCTGTACAGGGGGTCTTCAAGTTGAAAAAACTTTCATAATAATGCTAAGATATTATTTGTTTTTTTCTCTCTGTTTGCACGTGCATTGGTGATACAAAAGCAATGGTGGGTGGCACTGCTGGGCCTTAGCACCAATCAAGCAGTGGCACCAAACTGTACAAGTAGTCGTGGTATTCCTCACTGCCATGCAATTTTTTTCTTTTCGGCCTTGCAATTTTTTTAAATACCATTTTCTTTTTAAAATCTGCTTGAAAAGCAGTACAGATTATTAGTTTTATTAAATCTGGAACATTGATTACCTGTCTTTTTTAATATTCTGCATGACAGATTTGGAGTATACATAAAGCTCTTGTGTTAGATAATAAAGAAGTACAGTGGTTATCTGGAGGAAGAGCACTTGTTCAGTTGTTTGAGTTACAAGCAAATTACCCTTTCTTGAAACACTATTTTTACTTAAATGATCGACAAAGTAAGGCTGTCCTAATTTTAATATTGGGCAGACATTTTCCTTATAAATGAACGATGTGAACATGGCACTTCAAGGAAAACAATTGGCAGTATTTTTTTTTCCTAAGATGTTGGGGGTAGGAGTTTATTAATTAATTAATTTATTTTTGCTGTGCTGCGTCTTTCGTTTCTGTGCAAGTGCTTTCTCTAGTTATGGCAAGTGGGGACCACTCTTCATCGCGGTGCGCGGGCCTCTCACCATCGCGGCCTCTCTTGTTGCAGAGCACAGGCTCCAGACGCGCAGGCTCAGTCGTTGTGGCTCACGGGCTTAGTTGCTCCGCGGCATGTGGGATCCTCCCAGACCAGGGCTCGAACCCGTGTCCCCTGCATTAGCAGGCAGATTCTCAACCACTGTGCCACCAGGGAAGCCTGGCAGTATTTTTTGCTAATAATAAAATTTAAACGGAAACAACCTAAGTGCCCATTCACAGATAAATGGATAAGGAAGTTGTGAGGTATATATTTTATATATATATATATATATATGTATAATGGACTATTATCCAGTCCTTAAAAAGATGGAAATCCTGGGCTTCCCTGGTGGCACAGTGGTTGAGAGTCCGCCTGCCGATGCAGGGGACACGGGTTCGTGCCCTGGTCCGGGAAGATCCCACATGCTGCGGAGCAGCTAGGCCCGTGAGCCATGGCCGCTGGGCCTGCACGTCCGGAGCCTGTGCTCCGCAAAGGGAAAGGCCACAACAGAGAGAGGCCCGCATGCCGCAAAAAAAAAAAAAAAAAAAAAGATGAAAATCCTGCCATTTGTGATAACATGGATGGATGCTTTATGTGAAGTCAAGTCTCAGAGAAAGAACAAATACTGTATGATCTCATTTACATATGGAATCCAAGGGAAAAATAAAAAATACTGCACTGTTGATGGGAATATAAATTGGTGCAGCTGCTATGGAAAATAGTATGGAGGTTCCTCAAAAAACTATGTACTCCTATGTTCACTGCAGCATTATTTATAATAGCCAAGATATGGAAACAACCTAAGTGTCCATAAATGGATTAATGAATAAAGGAAATGTCATATATATATATACACACACACAATGGAATATTACTCAGCCATAAAAAGAATGAAATCTTGCCATTTGAGACAACATGGATGGACCTTGAGAGCATTATGCCAAGTGAATTAAGTCAGACAGATAAAGACAAATACTGTATGATCTCACTTATATGTGGAATCTTAAAAAAACCAAAACCAAAACCAAACAGCACATAGATACAGAGAACAGAGATTGGTGTATTTCTGAAATGCCAGAGGTGGGCAGCTGGGGAGTGGGTGAAATGAATGAAGTAGGTCAAAAGGTGCAGACTTCCAGTTTTAAAATAAATGTCATGGGGATGTAATGTACAGCATGGTGGCTATAGTTAATAATACTGTATTGCATAATTGAAAGTTGCTCAGAGAGTAGTTCTTAAAATTCTTCATCACAAGAAAAAGAACTTTTTTGGTAATTATGTACGGTGATGGATGTTGACTAGTCTTATTGTGATGATCATTTCACAGTAATATAAATATTAAATCATTATGTTGTACACCTGAAACTAATATAATGTTACATGTCAACTATACCTTAACAAAAAAATTAATTTAAAAAATTCACAGAAAAGGAGATCGGACTGTGGTTACCAGAAGTGTGGGGCAAGGAGTGAAGGAATTGAATGAACTTCCAGTTATAAGATAAATAAGTACTGGGGTTGTAATGTACAACATGATGATTGTAGTTAACACTACTGTATGGTATGTTTGAAATTTGTTGAGGGAGTAGATCTTAAGAGTTCTCATCACAAGGAAAAGAAGTTTTTTTTCTATTTCTTTAATTTTGCATCTATATGAGAGGATGAATGATGATTAAACTTACTGTGGTAATCATTTCACAATATATGTAAGTCAGGTCATTATGCTGTACACCTGAAACTTACACAGAGCTGTATGTCGATTATATCTCAGTAAAACTGGAGAAAAAGAGACTTCGCTGGTGGTCCAGAGGTCCAGAGGTTAGGACTCTGTGCTTCCAATGCAGGGGGGTGCGGGTTCAATCCCTGGTTGGGAAGCTAAGATCTCAAGTGCCACCTGACACGGCCCAAAAAAAAAAAAAAAAAAAACTGGAGAAAAAAGTGGAGGTTTAAAGACAGAAATCAAAATTTTGGAAAACTTGTATCTGTCACAATAAACTGAAAACTTCCCTAGTAAAGAGTTTTCTGATGAAATTGGTGGTGAAACTAATTAATGTGATCTTTAAAATATGATAAAATATGTCAACATCTGGAAGATCATTTTTCAGATGACCAATGCATGTTATTACAAAATTATGCATGGGTAAAAATTCCATTCAAGGTGCAAATTAGACCAATGGATTTCCATGTCGCAGAGCATGAAAAATTCATTGACATTTTTCAGTTTCCACATTGCAGCTAATCTTTTAAAAACTACCATTTGCTGAGTTTTAATATGGTATCAAAGAACTGAGTTGTTTGAAATATCTATTAAAATATTCTTCCATTTTCCAGCTGTATGTCTGTGTGAAGCCATATTTTCCTTATATACTTTAACTAAAACAATATGTATCTCAATAGATTGAATGTAGAAGCAGATATAAGAATCTGGCTATTATTGAATCAGATGTTTAAGAGATGCTGCTGTATTCTCTTTGCTAAACTTTTATTATAGATATTTGTCTACATTCCTGGGGGTTATTGGTCTTTTGTTTTCTTTGGAAGAAAGTTTTTAACCACAAATTTAGTATCTGTAGTACCTAGGGCTATTGATGTTATAGGTTTCTTCTTCTTTTTTTTAAATATAAATTTATTTATTTTATTTATTTATTTTTGGCTGTGTTGGGTCTTTGTTGCTGCACGCGGGCTTTCTCTAGTTGCGGCGAGCGGGGGCTACTCTTCGTTGCAGTGTGCGGGCTCTTGGCACACAGGCTCAGTAGTTGTGGCTCGCAGGCTCTAGAGCACAGACTCAGTAGTTGTGGCACACGGGCTTAATTGCTCCGCGGCATGTGGGATCTTCCCAGACCAGGGCTCGAACCCGTGTCCCCTGCATTGGCAGGCAGATTCTTAACCACTGTGCCACCAGGGAAGCCCTATCGGTTTCTTCTTGAGCAAGTTTTGGTAGTTTGTGTCTTTCAAGGAGTTGGTTCCTTTAATTTTTCAAATTTATTGGTGTGTATTTCATAATATTTCCTTATTCTTTTAATATGTGTAGGATCTGTAGTGGCCCCACACTCATTCCTTGTATTGGTGATAACTTCTTTTCCTGATCAGTGTGATTAAAGGTTTATTAATTTTACTTAAAGAACTAGTTTTTGGTTTCATTGACTTTTCTCTATATTTCTGTTTTCTTTTCCATTGATTTCTGTTCTTAATTCCTTTTCTCTGCTTATTTTTTGCATCATTTGCTATTCCTTCCTCTAGTTTCTTAAAATAGCAGTTAGGGACTTCCCTGGTGGCACAGTGGTTAAGAATCCGCCTGCCAATTCAGGGACATGGGTTCGATCCCTGGTCCGGGAAGATCCCACATGCCGCAGAACAACTAAGCCTGTGCGCCACAACTACTGAGCCTGTGCTCTTGAGCCCGCGTGCCACAACTACTGAAGCCTGCATACCTAGAGCCCGTGCTCCGCAACAAGAGAAGCCACCACAATGAGAAGCCTGTGCAACACAACGAAGAGTAGCCCCTGCTAATCGCAACTAGAGAAAGCCCACGCTCAGCAGCAAACTCAACACAGCCCAAAATAAACAAATTTAAAATAGAAGTTAGGTCAGAGTCAGCAAACTTCTTTTTGTAAAAGGCCAGAGAATAAATATCTTAAGCTTAATGGGCCAGATAGTCTCTATCACAGCTACTCAATTCAACCTTTGTAATGTGAAAACAGCCAGACAGGAAACGGATAGATGTTGTTATATTAAAATAAAAGCCTATTTACAAAAATGAGCATTGGACCGTAGTTTGACCCCTGGTTTACATCACTGATTTTTCTTCTTTCATAATATAAATGTTTAATGCTATATATTTCCCTCTAGGTCTGCTTTATCTATATCCTGCAACTTTTGAACATTTATTTATTTATTTGTTTATTGAAGTATAGTTGATATACGGTGTTGTGTTAGTTTCTGGTGTACAGCAGAGTGATTCAGTTTATACATATAGTATTTACATATTGTTTTTCATATTTTTCTCCATTATGGATTATTACAGGATATCAAATATAGTTCCCTGTGCTAGACAGTAGGACCTTGTATCTATCTTATATATATTAGGGTTTTTTCTGTTTTTTTGTTTTTTTGGGTTTTTTTTTTGCGGTACACGGGCCTCTCACCGCTGTGGCCTCCCCCGCTGCGGAGCACAGGCTCCGGACGCACAGGCCCAGCGGCCATGGCTCGCTCCGCGTCATGTGGGATCCTCCCGGACTGGGGCACAAACCCGCGTCCCCTGCATCGGCAGGCGGACTCCCAACCACTGTGCCAGCAGGGAAGCCCTATATATTAGTTTCATCTGCTAATCCCAAACTCTTAATTTATCCCTCCTCCATTCCTTTTCCCCTTTGGTAACCATAAGCAGTTCTCTAAGTTTGTGAGTCTGTTTCTGTTTTGTAAATAAGTTCATTTGTATCATTTTTTATTTAGATTCCATGTATAAGTGATACCGTGTGATATTTGTCTTTCTCTTTCTGACTTGTTTCACTTAGTATGATAATCTCTAGGCCCATCCATGTTGTTGCAAATGGCATTATTTCATTCTTTTTATGGCTAAGTAGTATTCCATTGTATATACATACCACATCTTCTTTATCCATTCATCTGTAGATGTACATTTAAGTTGCTTCCATGTCTTTTTTTTTTTTTATTCACACTTGTGGGTTTTTTTGTTTTTTGGCCATGCCCTGCGGCATGCAGGATCTTAGATCCCTGACCAGGAATTGAACCCGTGCCCCCTGCACTGGGAGCATGGAGTCTTAACCACTGGACCGCCAGGGAAGTCCCCTGCTTCCATGTCTTGGCTACTGTATATAGTGCTGCTATGAACATTGGAGTGCATCCAATTTTTGAATTATAGTTTTCTCTGGATATATGCCCAGGAGTAAGATTGCTGGAACATATGACAACTCTATTTTTTGTTTTTTAAGATCTCAGGGGACTTCCCTGGTGGTCTAGTGGTAAGACTTCGCATTCCAATGCAGGGGGCACAGGTTCGATCCCTGGTCAGGGAGCTAATATCCCACGTGCCTTGGGGCCAAAAAACCAAAACATAAAACAGAAGCAATATTGTAACAAATTCAATAAAGACTTTAAAAATGGTCCACATAAAAAACCCCTTGATATTGTTTTCCATAGTTGCAGCACCAGTTTACATTCCGACCAACAGTATAGGAGGGTTCCCTTTTCTCTACACCCTCTCCAACATTTATTATTTGTAGACTTTTTGATGATGGCCATTCTGACCGGTGTGAGGTGATACCTCATGGTAGTTTTGATTTTCATTTCTCTAATAATTAGTGATGTTGAGCATCTTTTCATGTCCCTATTGGCCATCTGTTTGTCTTTGGAGAAATGTCTGTTTAGGTCTTCATCAAAGATACTGGCCTGGCTTGTAATTTTCTTTTTTGTTATTTTTGTCTGGTTTTGGTATCAGGGTGATGGTGGCTTCATAGAATGACTGGGAGTGTTCCCTCCTCTTCCATCTTTTGGAAGAGTTTGAGAAGAATCAGTATAAGTTCTTCTTTGTATGTTTGGTGGAATTTCCCAGTGAAGCCATCTGGCCCTGGACTTTCGTTTGCTGGGATTTTTTTTTTTTAAATTACAGACTCTATTTTACTTCTAGTGATTGCTGTGTTCAAATTATCTGTTTCTCGATTCAGTTTTGGTGGGCTGAATGTTTTTAGAAACTTGTCTGATACTGCTGAACTGAATGAATAAGCATTTTCAGAACTCTAATGGAAAACTGATGAATTCATAAAAGTGCTAACAAAACATCAAGATGAAAAAAAAATTAATTACATGGGACTGACTGAACTGATGAGGATGATTATAATTTTTGTGACTTTCTGTTTGAATAAAAAAAAAAGAAACTTGTCTGTTTTTTCTAGGTTGTCCAATTTGTTGGCATATAATTATTTATGGTATTCTCTTATGGTTTTTTTTATTTCTGTGGTATCAGTTGTTATTTCTCCTCTTTCATTTCTTATTTTGTTTATTTGGGTCCTCTCTCTTTTCTTCTTGGTGAGCCTGGCCAGAGGATTGTCGATTTTGTTTGCCCTTTCAAAGAGCCAGCTCTTGGTTTTATTGATTTTTCTCTATTGTTTTTTTAATCTCTATTTTGTTTATTTCTGCTCTGACCTTTATTATTTCCTTCCTTCTGCTGATTTTAGGTTTTGTTTGTTCTTTTTCTAATTCTTTAGATAGTAGGTTAGGTTATTTATTTGAGATTTTTCTTGTTTTTTGAGGAAGTCCTCTATTACTGTGAACTTCCCTCTAAGAACTGCTTTTGCTGCGTCCCATAGATTTTGTATGGTTGTGTTTTTATTGTCATTTGTCTCAAGGTGTTTTTAAATTTCCTCTCTGATTTCATCATTGACCCATTGGTTTCTTTTTTCTTTTTCTTTTTTATTGGAGTAAAATTGCTTTACAGTGTTGTGTTAGTTTCTGCTGTACAATGAAGTGAATCAGCTATATGTATACCTATATCCCCTCCCTCTTGGACCTCCGTCCCCGCCTTCCTCCACATCTAGGTCATCACAGAGCACTGAGCTGAGCTCCCTGTGCTTTACAGCAGGTTCCCACTAGCTATCTATTTTGCACATGGTAGTGTATTTATGTCAAACCTAATCTCCCAGTTTGTCCTACCCTCCCCTTCCCCCACTGTGTCCACATGTCCATTCTCTACATCTCTGTCTCTATTCCTGCCCTAAAAATAGGTTCATCTGTACCATTTTTCTAGATTCCACATATATGTGTTAATATACAACATTTGTTTTTCTTTCTGGCTTACTTCACTCTCTATGACAGACTCTTTGTCCATCCACATCTCTACAAATGACCCAATTTCACTCCTCTTTGTGGCTGAGTAATACTCTACTGTATATATGTAGCACATCTTCTTTATCCATTCATCTACTGTTGGACATTTAGGTTGTTTCCATGTCCTGGTTATTGTAAATAGTGCTGCAGTGAACATTGGGGTACATGTGTCCCTTTGAATTATGGTTTTCTTAGGGTATATGCCCAGTAGTGGGATTGCTGGGTCATATGGTAGTTGTATTTTTAGTTTTTTAAGGAACGTCCATACTGTTCTCCATAATGGCTGTATCAATTTATATTCCCACCAACAGTGCAGAATGGTTCACTTTCCTCCACACCCTCTCCAGCATTTATTGTTTGTAGATTTTTTTTAAAGAAATTTATTTATTTATTTTTGGCTGCGTTTGGTCTTCGTTGCTGCATGAAGGCTTTCTCTAGTTGCAGTGAGCAAGGGCTACTCTTTGTTGCAGTGTGCGGGCTTCTCATTGCAGTGGCTTCTCTTGTTGCGGAGCATGGGCTCTAGGTGCGCGGGCTTCAGTAGTTGTGACATGTGCGCTCAGTAGTTTTGGCTCGTGGGCTCTAGAGCTCAGGCACGGTAGTTGTGGTGCACAGGCTTGATTGCTCCACAGCATGTGGGATATTCCCGGACCAGGGATCAAACCCGTGTCCCCTGCATTGGCAAGCAGATTTTTAACCACTGCTCCACCAGGGAAGTCCTGTTTGTAGATTTTTTCTTGATGAGCATTCTGACCGGTGTGAGGTGATACCTCGTTGTAGTTTTGATTTACAGTTCTCTAATAATTAGTGATGCTGAGCATCTTTTCATGTGCTTCTTAGCCATCTGTATTTCTTCTTTGGTGAAATGTCTATTTAGGTCTTCTGCCCATTTTTGAATTGGGTTGTTTGTTGTTTTGATATTGTGCTCCATGAGCTGTTTGTATATTTTGGAGATTAATCCTTTGTCCATTGCTTTATTTGCAAATATTTTCTCCCACTCTGAGGGCTGTCTTTTCATCTTGTTTATGGTTTCCTTTGCTCTGCAAAAGCTTTTAAGTTTAATTAGATCCCATTTGTTTATTTTTGGTTTTATTTTCATTAGGAGGTGGGTCAAAAAAGATCTTGCTGTGGTTTATGTCAACGAGTGTTTTTCCTGTTTTCCTCTAAGAGTTTTTTTTTTTTTTTTTTTTTTTGCGGTACGCGGGCCTCTCACTGCTGTGGCCTCTCCCGTTGCGGAGCACAGGCTCCGGACACGCAGGCTCAGCGGCCATGGCTCACGGGCCCAGCCGCTCCGCCGCATGCGGGATCCTCCCAGACCGGGGCACGAACCCGCGTCCCCTGCATCAGCAGGCAGACTCTCAACCACTGCGCCACCAGGGAAGCCCCTCTAAGAGTTTTATAGTGTCCAGTTTTACATTTAGGTCTTTAATCCATTTGGAGTTTATTTTTGTGTGTGGTGTTAGGTGGTGTTCTAATTTCATTCTTTTACATGTAGCTGCCCAGCTTGTCCAGCACCAATTTTTTTTTTTTTTTTTTTTTTTTTGGCTGCATTGGGGCTTCGTTTATGTGCACGGGCTTTATCTAGTTGTGGCAAGCAGGGCCTACTCTTCATTGCAGTGCACGGGCTTCTCATTGCGGTGGCTTGTCTTGTTGTGGAGCACGGGCTCTAGGCGCACGGGTTTCAGTAGGTGTGGCACACAGGCCCAGTACTTGTGGCTCATGGGCTCTAGAGCGCAGGCTCAGTAGTTGTGGCTCACGGGCTTAGTTACTCCGTGACATGTGGGATCTTCCCGGACCAAGGCTCGAACCCATGTCCCCTGCATTGGCAGGCAGATTCTTAACCCCTGTGCCACCAGGGAAGTCCCCCAACATCACTTATTGAAGAGGCTGTCTTTTCTCCATTGTATGTTCTTGCCTCATTTGTCATAAATTAGGTGACCATATGTGCATGGGTTTATCTCTGGGCTTTCTATCCTGTACCATTGATCTATATTTCTGTTTTTGTGCCAGTATTATATTGTCTTGATTACTGTAGCTTTGTAATATAGTTTGAAGTCAGGTAGCCTGATTCCTCCAGCTCCGTTTTTCTTTCTCAAAATTGCTTTGGCTATTTGGGGTCTTTTGTGTTTCCATACGAATTGTAAAGTTTTTTGTTCTAGTTCTGTGAAAAATGCCATTGGTAGTTTGATAGGGATTGCACTGAATCTGTAGTTTGCTTTGGGTAGTATAGTCATTTTCACAATATTGATTCTTCCAATCCAAGAACATGGTATATTTCTCCATCTGTTTATGTCACCTTTGATTTCTTTCATCAGTGTTTTATAGTTTCCTAAGTACAAGTCTTTTGCCTCCATAGGTAGGTTTATTCCTCAATATTTTATTCTTTTTGTTGCAGTGGTAAATGGGATTGTTTCCTTAATTTCTCTTTCTGATTTTTCATTGTTAGTGTATAGGGATGCCAGAGATTTCTGTGCATTAATTTTGCATCCTGCAACCTTACCAAGTTCATTGGTTAGTTCTAGTAGTTTTCTGATGGCATCTTTAGGATTTTCTATGCATAGTATCATGTCATCTGCAAACAGTGACAGTTTTACTTCTTCTTTTCCACTTTGTATTCCTTTTATTTCTTTTTCTTCTCTGATTGCCATGGCTAGAACTTCCAAAACTATGTTGAATAAGAGTTGTGAGAGTGGACATCCTTGTCCTGTTCCTGATCTTAGTGGAAATGGTTTTGTTTTTTCACCATTGAGTATGATGTTTGCTGTGGGTTTGTCATATATGGCCCTTATTATGTTGAGGTAGGTTCCCTCTATGCCCATTTTCTGGAGAGTTTTTATCGTAAATTGGTGTTGAACTGTGTGAAAAGCTTTTTCTGCATCTATTGAGGTGATCATATGATTTTTATTCCTTAATTTGTTAATATGGTGTATCACATTGATTGATTTGCGTATACTGAAGAATCCTTGCATTCCTGGGATAAATCCCACTTGATCATGGTGTATGATCCTTTTAATGTGTTGTTGGATTCTGTTTGCTAGTATTTTGTTGAGAATTTTTGCATCTATGTTCATCAGTGATATTGGTCTGTAATTTTCTTTTCTTGTAATATCTTTGTCTGGTTTTGCTGTGAGGGTGATGGTGGCTTCATAGAACGAATTTGGGAGTGTTCCTCCTTCTTCAATTTTTTGGAAGAGTTTGAGAAGGATTGCTGTTAGCTCTTCTCTAAATGTTTGATAGAATTCGCCTGTGAAGCCATCTGGTCCTGGACTTTTGTTTGTTTAATACAGTTTCAATTTCATTACTTGTGATTGTTCTGTTTATATTTCTAATTCTTCCTGGTTCAGTCTTAGAAAATTGTACCTTTCTAAGAATTTGTCCATTTCTTCATGGTTGTCCATTTTATTGGCATATAGTTGTTTGTAGTAGTCTCTTATAATCCTTTGTATTTCTGTGGTGTCTGTTGTGATTTCTCCTTTTTCATTTCTAATTCTATCAATTTGCATCCACTCTCTTTTTTTCTTGATGAGTCTGGCTAAAGGTTTATCAATTTTGTTTATCTTCTCAAAGAACCAACTTTTAGTTGTATTGATCTTTGCTATTGTTTTCTTCATTTCTATTTCATTTATTTCTACTCTGATCTTTATGATATCAGTCCTTCTACTGACTTTGTCCTTCTTTCTCCAGTTGTTTTAGGTGTAAGTTTAGATTGTTTATTTGAGATTTTTCTTGCTTCTTGAGATGAGATTGAATTGCTATAAATTTCCCTCTTAGAACTGCTTCTGCTGTGTTTCATAGGTTTTGAAACCTATGTCATTTGTTTCTATGTATTTTTACATTGTTTCTATGTATTTTGTCATTTGTTTCTATGTATTTTTAAATTTCTTCTTTGATTTCTTCGGTGATCTCTTGGTTATGTAGTAGTACACTGTTTAGCCTCCATGTATTTGTGTTTTTTACAGTTTTTTTTCCTGTTATTGATTTCCAGTCTCATAGCATTGTGGTCAGAAAAGATGCTTGGAATGATTTCAATTTTCTTAAATTTTCCAAGGCTTGAGTTTTGTCCCATGATGTAATCTAGCCTGGAGAATGTTCTGTGTGCACTTGAGAAGAAAGTGTATTCTGCCACTTTTGGGTGGAGTGTCCTATAAATATACATTAAATCTATCTGCTCTATTATATCATTTAAAGCTTATGTTTCCTTATTTATTTTCTGTTTGGATGATCTGTCCATTGGTGTAAGTGGGGTGTTAAAGTCACCTACTCTTATTGTGTTACTGTTGATTTCCCCTTTTATGGTTGTTAGCATTTGCCTTATGTATTGAGGTGCTCCTTTGTTGGGTGCATAAATATTATTTATAATATAAATATTTATTATTATAATTATATAATCTTCTTCTTGGATTGATCCCTTGATCATTATGTAGTGTCCTTCCTTATCTCTTGTAGCTGTCTTTATTTTCAAGTCTATTTTATCTGATATGAGTATCGCTATTCCCCCTTCATTTTGATTTCCATTTGCATGGAATATCTTTTTCTATTCCTTTGCTTTCAGTCTGTATGTGTCCCTAGGTCTGAAGCGTGTCTATTGTAGACAGCATGTATATGGGTCTTGTTTTTATATCCATTTAGCCAGTCTGTGTCTTGGTTTGAGCACTTAATCTTTTTACATTCAAGGTTATAATTGACATGTATGTTCCTATTGTCATTTTCTTAATTGTTTTGGGTTTGCTTTTATGGGTCTTTTTCTTCTCTTGTGTTTCCTGCCTAGAGAATTTCCTTTAACATTTGTTGTAAAGCTGTTTTGGTCGTGCTGAATTCTCTTAGCTTTTGCTTGTCTGAAAAGCTTTTGATTTCTCTGTTGAATCTGAATGAGATCCTTGCTGGGTAGAGTAATCTTACTTGTATGTTTTTCTCTTTCATCAGTTTTTAGTTTTATTTATTTGTTTGTTTGTTTGTTTTTCTATGGCTGACTTGGGTCTTTGTTGCTCCGCGCGGGCTTTCTCTAGTTGCAGTGAGTAGGGGCTACTCTTCATTGCGGTGTGCTGGCTTCTCATTGTGGTGCCTTCTCTTGTTGTGGAGCATGGTCTCTAGGTGTGCAGGCTTCAGTAGTTGTGGCTTGCAGGCTCTAGAGCGCAAGCTTAGTAGTTGTGGCGCATGGGCTTAGTTGCACCACGGCATGTGGGATCTTCCTGGACCAGAGCTCGATCCTGTGTTGGCAGGTGGATTCTTAACCACTGTGCCACCAGGGAAGCCCCTCTTTCATCACTTTAATTATATCCTGCCCCTCCCTTCTGGCCTGCAGAGTTTCTGCTGAAAAATCAGCTGATAACCTCATGGGGTTCCTTTGTATGTTATTTTTTGCTTTTCCCTTGCTGCTTTTAATATTTTTTCTTTGAATTTAATTTTTGTTAGTTTGATTAATATGTGACTTGGTGTGTTTCTCCTAGGGTTTATCCTGTGTGGGATTCTCTGCACTTCCTGAACTTGGCTGACTATTTCCTTTGCCATGTTAGGGAAGTTTTCCACTATAATCTCTTCAAATATTTTCTCAGACCCTTTCTTTTTCTTTTCTTCTTCTGGGACCCCTGTATTTCGAATGTTGGTGCGTTTAGTGTTGTCCCAGAGGTCTCTGAGATTGTCTTCAATTCTTTTCATTCTTTTTTCTTTTTTTCTGCTCCTCGGCAGTTATTTCCATCCTTCTGTCTTCCAGCTCACTTATTCATTCTTCTGCCTTAGTTATTCTGTTATTGTCTTCTAGTGTGTTTTTCATTTCAGTTATTGTATTGTTCATTTCTGTTTGTTTGTTCTTTAGTTCTTCTAGATCTTTGTTAAACATTTATTGTATTTTCTCAGTCTGTGCCTCCATTCTATTTCCGAGATTCTGGATCATCTTTACTATCATTACTCTGAATTCTTTTACAGGTAGGTTGCCTATTTCCTCTTCATTTATTTGGTCTTGTAGGTTTTTTACCTTGCTCCTTCATCTGTGACATATTTTTTTGTTGTCTCTTTTCTTTTTTTGTTGTTGTTTTTGATGGGTGGGATTGTGTTCCTGTCTTACTGGTTGTTTGGTCTGAGGCTTCCAGCACTGGAGTTTGTATGCTGTTGGGTACAGCTGTGTCTTGGTGTCGAGATGAGGACCTCTGGGGGACCTCACTCCGATGCATATTCCCTGGGGTCTGAGGTTCTTTGTTATTCCAGTGGTTTGGACTCGGAGCTCGCACCACAGGAGCTCTGTCCCAACCCCCAGCTCATGAACCAAGATCCTGCAAGCCATGTGGGGTGCCAAAAAAAAAAAGAGAGAAAAAATGGAGCAGAACAATAACAAAGAGTAAAAAATAAAATTAGATTAAAAAACTAACAGATGTTAGAAAGAATAAAAAAATAATAATATAGATGAAACAATGAACTGAACGTAAAAAAGAAGCACAATAGTAAAAAAAAAAAAAAAAAGAGGAGAAAAAGAAGAAAAAAAAGCCTAAGAAGGCCTTGGCTGGGGGTGGGGGGGTGGGGCTTAGGCAGGGGTGGGGTTTAGGTGGTAGGTGGCACCTGTGCTTAGGAAAAGGCCCTGAGGGGATGGGGGTGGGGCTTAGGCGTGCCTCTGGCCTTGGAGGGCAGAGGACCAGGTCTAGGATCCCAGCAGGCTCACTGGGCCCGAGTGGGTGGGGGAAATGCTAGGCGTGTTTCCCCCGATCCTCCAATCCCAGTGGCCCCCTTCTCATTGGCATCTCTTCATCTTCTCCCCCCTCCCTCCCTCCTATATCCCGGTGACCCACGCAGCCAGAGGGGACCCTGGAAGGCAGGGGACCAGACCCGGAAGCCCAACAGGCTTCCCAGGGCCAAGTGGGCAGGGAAACTCCCATGGCCCCTCCCCTAATCCCCTGGCCCCAGATGGTCCCCCACATCTGCCTCTCCTCTTCCCCCCTCCTCCCTCACTCCTACGCCCCTAGGACCCCCACAGCCAGAAGGGGCCTTGGAGGGCAGAGGACCAGGCCTGGGAGCCCAGCAGGCTTCCCAGGGCACGAGTGGGTGGGGGAAACACCCTCTGCGCCTCCCCTGATCCTCCGGTCTTGGAGGGCCCCTCCCACCCACCTCTCCTCTTCTCCACCACCTCTCTCCTGCACCCCTAGGATCAACACCGCCCGGAAGGGGCCTGGGAGGGCCGAGGACCCTGCCTGGGAGCCCTGCAGGCTTCCCATGGCCTGATTGGGCAGCATGCTAGGCATGCTCCCCCCCCCGCGATCCTCCGAGCCCCTGAGTGTCCTTTCAGGAGTGTCAACCCCTCCACAATCCCAGCCACCCCTCAGGTGCCCGGTGCTGTCTAGCCTCCACTTTTCCTCCCCCCTTACGCCTCCCCTCATCCTACCTGGTCACTTGGGTTCCTCCCATGTCCTTGGGTGTCGAGGTCCCCCACCAGCATCTGCCAGGCACCCTAGTTGTGGGGAGATGTGAACTCTGCATCCTCCCCTGCCACCATCTTTGACTCTGCCCTGACTTACTGGTTTCTTAATAGCATGTTATTTAATCTCCATGTAACCTCTTGTTTTTTCTCATTTCTCTTTCTGTGGTTGATTTCTAGTTTCATGATGTTGTGGTGAGAAAACATGCTTGAAGTTATTTATTTATTTGCTTGTAAATTTATTTATTTATTGGCTGCCTTGGATCTTCGTTGCTGCACGTGGGCTTTCTCTAGTTACGGCGAGCCAGGGCTACTCTTTGTTGCAGTGTGCAGGCTTCTCTTGTTGCACAGCACAGGCTCTAGGTGCATGGGCTTCAGTAGTTCTGGCCCGTGGGCTCAGTAGTTGTGGCTCATGGGTTCTAGAGCGCAGGCTCAGTAGTTGTGGCACACAGGCTTAGTTGCTCTGCGGCCTGTGGGATCTTCCCGGACCAGGGCTTGAACCCGTGTCCTCTGCATTCATAGGCAGATTCTTAACCACTGTGCCACAAGGAAAGCCCTTCAAATAATTTCTTTACTCAAATTTGTTGAGGTCTGTTTTGTTTCCTAGTATGTGGTCAATCCTAGAGAATGTTCCATGTGCACTTGAAAAGAATATGTATTCTGTTTTTTTTTGGATGAAAATATCAATTAAGTCTAACTGTTCTATTGTATCATTTAGGATCTCTGTTATGTTATTAATTTTCTGTCTGGAAGATCTGTCCACTGATGTGAGTGAGGTGTTAAAGTCTCCTACTATTATTGTATTCCCGTCAGTTTCTCCGTTTATTTCTGTTAATATTTTTTTTTTGTATTTAGGTGCTCCTATATCACGTGCATATATGTTAACAAGTTTAATATCCTATTCTTGTATTGATCATTTTACCATTATATAGTGTCCCTCTTTTTGTTTTTTTATGACCTTTGTTTTAAAGTCTTCTTTTTTTTAAATAAATTTACTTATCTATTTATTTATTTTTGGTTGCATTGGGTCTTCGTTGCTGTGTGTGGGCTTTCTCTAGTTGTGGTGAGCGGGGGATACTCTTCATTGTGGCGTGCAGGCTTCTCATTGTGGTGGCTTCTCTTGCTGTGGAGCACAGGCTCTAGGCACATGGGCTTCAGTAGTTGTGGCCCATGGGCTCAGTAGTTGTGGCTCGCAGGCTGTAGAGTGCAGGCTCAGTAGTTGTGGTTCACGGGCTTAGTTGCTCCACGCCATGTGGGATCTTCCTGGACCAGGGCTTGAACCCATGTTCCCTGCATTGGCAGGCGGAC
Source organism: Leucopleurus acutus (assembly GCF_964270905.1). Classification (NCBI taxonomy): domain Eukaryota; kingdom Metazoa; phylum Chordata; class Mammalia; order Artiodactyla; family Delphinidae; genus Leucopleurus; species Leucopleurus acutus. The sequence goes on along the minus strand of NC_139147.1, from coordinate 71,136,054 downwards.
TCTCAACCACTGCGCCAACAGGGAAGTCCCATAATTTCTTCAAGTACATTTTCGATCCCCTTTTCTCTTTCTTCTCCTTCTGGGATCCTTATTACGCGTAGATTGGCATGCTTTATATTATCCTATAGGTCTCGTATATTGCTTTCATTTTTTTTTTTTTAGTTTGTCTTTCTGTCTGCTGTCCTGATTGGGTGATTTCCATTATTCTACCTTCCAGATCACTTATTCGTTCTTCTGAGTTATCCAGTTTGCTATTTATTGCCTTTAAGCTCAGCTTTTGTCTTGGCAAATGAGTTTTCTAATTTTTTTTTTGAGTTTTCTAATTTTAATTGGTACCTCTTTAATAGTTTCTGGTTCCTTTTTACAGTAATCTGCACTTCTATCAGTAGTTGTGGTTCACGGGCTTAGTTGCTCCGCGCCATGTGGGATCTTCCTGGACCAGGGCTTGAACCCATGTTCCCTGCATTGGCAGGCGGATTCTTAACCACTGCGCCACCAGGGAAGTCCAAGTCTTTTTTGTCTGAGTATTGCTCTCCCCGCTTTCTTGTCATTTCTATTTGCATGAATTATTTTTTCCATCCCCTCACTTTCAATCTATGTGTGTCCTTTCTTAATTCCTTCAGTATTTTCATTATCTCCTTTTTGAACTTAGAATCGGGTATACTGGAGATGTCGGTCATCTTTAGGGGAATTCCCTTGATCTTTTAATTGAGAGCGGTTCCTCTGCTTCTTCATTTTACTTGTATTTCTCTGACTGCGAGTTTAGGAGAAACACTTAATCAACTGTGGTCTTGAAGGGCTGTTTTTATGTGGGAGTGTCCTGGTGTAGCCTCTGAGAGTCTAATATTTTTGGGATGAGGGCTGTCTTTAGTATGTATGACTGCCACATCTTTCCTCAGTGTGTGTTGACTGTTTCCCATTGATAGGGTGTGTGATTGTTGTGGTGACCAGAGCCTGCAATGGATGTTGAGCAGGGTCTCCTCTTTGTCACAGCCCTGTTGGGGGCAGGGCCTGCTCCCCAGTTGTTGGAGTAGACACCCCCAGATCTGTTTCTGATCTGTGGTATGAGGTAGGAAGGACTGGAGCGCTTCCTCTGGGAGAGGAGCCACTGAGTATTCCTCCGTTGGAGCTGTCCCCTAGGAAGTGAGCTCTGTGGTGTTGCCTGTCACCCATTGTGCAGGCTCACAGAGTACACTGTTTCTGGCACTGCCCTCAAGCCCTGCCTCAACCATGGGAATTCAGGCAGTCGGCCATCCAGGCCAGTCGGTCCCTCAGGCTCTGTGCTCACAAAGCCACTAGCACAGATCCATTGGTGCAGAACTGCTGAAGTCAGGCACCAGCACTGCCATAGTCGCACACCTAGACCCACCGTGGAAGCTACTGAGTCCGCCCAGATCCCTGGCCCCACCCCTGGTGTGTACCTGCAGAGCCTGCAGCTGCTGTCACCAGACCCACCCTGGCCATGGGTACACCAATAATCTTCTCAGATGTCCCACAGGCACTGAGTTTACAAAGCCACCCATAGCACGTAAATGTAAATCTGCAGATCGCACAGCTGCTGGGACGCTCAGATCTCAGCCCTGCTTCTAAAGTCATGCAGTCCCTGGGGATTGGCTCGGATTTCAGCCCCACCTCCTTGTGTGGTTATGTGCTCCCAGAACTCATAGAGGCAGATCCATCCTGCTGTGAGCACACTGAGAATGAGGCTGCTATGACAGGCCCCACCCCTTCCTTTGCACGCATATGTTAACAATGGGGCTTCAGTGGCAGACCCAGGCTCTTTCCTCTGCACACCCCTGGTTGTGGCTTGGGCCTCACTCCTGCCCCTTCACGCTGTCTCCGTGTAGCCATCCCCAATCCGCTCCCCCGGTCTGTCCTCTGAAGCCTGAGTTTCAGCACCCAGCCCCTGTACACACCAGCAGACATGCGTCTTGGGCTAGGGAGTGCATGGAGTTGGCCAGGACCTTCTGTGCAGGTCTCTCTCTGTTCTGCATGCCACAAGCTGGCTACTGCACTCTCCTTCAAGCCTCTGAAACTCTCTTTCCATCCCGGCTGATCTCCCTGCCAGTGAAGAAGTTTCCCAGAGTGAGGGAACATTTCCTCTTTCACAACTCCCTCCCAGGGACACAGGTCTTGTCCTGATTCCTTTTTTATTTTTTTTCTTTCGTCCTGCCCAGTTACTTAGTGATCTTTTTTTTTTAATTTTTTAATTTAATTTTATTTTTTTATACAGCAGGTTCTTATTAGTCATCAGTTTTATACACATCAGTGTATACATGTCAATCCCAACTACTTAGTGATCTTTTTTGCAGCTTTGGTTGTATGAGATCTCTGCCAGCATTCAGCAGGTATTTTGTGAGAAATTTTCCACATATAGGTGTATTTTTGATGTCTTTGTCGGGGGAGGTGACCTCCATGTCCTTCTATTCTGCCATCTTGATCTGGCCTCTACCTTTTGAACTTTTTGATATGTGTTTTCTGATTTCCCTTGTGGGTTTTTCTTTCTCTCTTTTTTTTTTTTTTTGGACTTGAACTTATTTAGTAATGTGTTGTTTAATTTCCAAATATTTGGAGCTTTTCCAGATATCTTCTCAGTATTCATTTCTAATTTAATTTCATTTTGGTAAAAGAATGTGCTTTGTGTGGTTTTAATCCTTTAAATTTATTGAGATTTGTTTTATAGCACTGAATGCATTCTATCTTGGTAAATGTTTTGTGTGCACTTGGCAGGAATGTGTATTCTGTTGATGTTAGGTGAGAGTATTCTGTAAATGTCAATTAGATCAAGTGGATTAATCATATTTTTCTAGTCCTCTGTATCTTTACTGATTTTCTGTGCACTCTATCAGTTGAGAAGAGGTATTGAGATCAGTTACTGAAATTACCAATTTTAATGGAATATTTCTCTTTATAGTTCGATAAGTTTTTGTGTCATGTTATTTGGACCTGTGTTGTTTGGGCCATACACATTTAAGATTATATGTCCTTTTCTCAGGAATGGTAACACAGTTGTTGGAAACATCCTCAAGCTTCCTGGCAAATAGGAACCACATTCTGTTTCTCCAGAATGCTGACCCTGAAAAGATTGCACATCCTCTTGCTGCATTGCCCCCAGCCCTTGGCCATTATGAGATGATCCTCCATCCGTGGTCATAGTTCTTGCTTTGAATTCTACTTTAATATTAAAATTGCCACTTAAAAATATTATTGAGATATATTTTACATATCATAAAATTCACCTGTTTTAAGTGTACAATTCAGTGATTTTGGTAGCTTTCCTTAGTGGTACAGTTTTTACCATTAATGAGTTTTAGAATCCTTTGATCCTCCCATAAGATCCTTCATGCCCATTGATAGTTAATCCCTGTTCCTGCCCCCAGTCCCAGGGAACCTACTTTCTGTCTCTATAATTTTACTTTGTCTGGACATTTCAGATAAATGGAATCATACAGTATATGATCTCTTATGCCTAGCTTTTTTCACTTAGCACATTTTTGAGGTTCATTCGTGGTACAACATGTATCAATATTTCATTCCTTTTTATTACTGAATAGTACTCCATTATGTGATACTACATTTTGTCTATCCCTTCACCAACTGATGGACATTTGCAGTATTGGACTATGATGATTAATACTGCAGTGAACATTCTTGTGCAGATCTTTGTGTGGACATGTTTTCACTTCTCTTGGGTAAATACCTACGAGTGGAATTCCTGGTTTGTGTGGTAGTTTTATGTCTAACTTTTCAAGAAACTGCCGAACTATTTTCAAAACTGGCTGCACCATTTTACATTCCTACCAGAAACCTATGAAGGTTCCAGTTCTCTTCATCTTCATCAACATTTGTTATTGCCTGTCTTACTTAGTATGCCCATTCTAGCTGGTGTGAAATAGTATCTCATTGTGATTTTAATTTGCATTTCCCTAATGGCTAATGATGTTGAGCATGTTTTTATGTTCTAATTAGCCATTTGTATATCTTCTTTGTTAAAATGTTTGCTTATAAATTTCACCCATTTTTTAAATTGAATTGTTTGTTGTCTTATTGTGTTATAGGAGTTCTTTGTAAATTCTGGACACAGATCCTTTATTGGGTATGTGTTTCGTAAATATTGTCTCCTGGTCTCTTGCTCATCTTTTCATTTTCTTAATGGTGTTTATTTCAGTGATCAGTTTTTATTTGATGAGGTGAGATTATCAGTGTATTTTTATCTTCTTCTAAGTTTTATTGTGAGGTGAGAGCCTAAAGTCACCTTTTTGCACGTGGATATCCAGCTGTCCCAGCACCATTTGTTGAACAGACTATACTTTCCCCAAAGAATTGTCTTGGCAGATTTCTTTGGCTTGGAGTTTGTTGAGCTTCCCCTGCCCTGCCCCCGTGCTGTGCCTGCAAGCTCTCTAACTCGTCAGTTGGAGCACTCATAGGACCCCCTCATTTGTTTGCCTGCTCTCAGGAGTCACTGTCCTGTGCTGCCTTTTGTTTGACATCTGAAAACCATTGTTTCATTATATTTTGTCTGGTTCTATAGTTGATTAAAAGCAGGAGGGTAAATCTGGTGCCCATTATTTAATCACGTCCAGAAGCACAAGTGGTCTCTTCTATTTCAGCTTTTTAAAAATTTATTTCTCGGGCTTCCCTGGTGGCGCAGTCGTTGGGAATCTGCCTGCCAATGCAGGGGACATGGGTTTGAGCCCTGGTCTGGGAAGATCCCACATGCCGCGGAACCACTAAGCCCATGAGCCACAACTACTGAGCCTGTGCGTCTGGAGCCTGTGCTCCGCAATGGGAGAGGCCACGACAGTGAGAGCCCCACTCACTGCGATGAAGAGTGGCCCCCGCTCACGCCCCACTCACTGCGATGAAGAGTGGCCCCCGCTCGCCACAACTGGAGAAAGCCCTCGCACAGAAGCGAAGACCCAGCACAGCCAAAAATAAATAAATAAATTTATTTTAAAAAAATTTATTTCTCCTTTTGCGTATTGTTTCCTAAGTTTCTTAAAAATAAAAATCTTGGTTATATAACTTGGGAAAATATAAATTATTTTTAATTTAAAAAGAAGTAGAAGCAGCAGCATCTTGGACATTAACATCAGCAACATAGTGTCAGCATTCTTGTAACTCATAGGCATGAAATTCTAGATCTGATTCAGGAAATGTAATTTATTAAAATTACTGTTAATTTTGAGGGTATCTGTTCTATTTAATTATCTTTTTTGAAGAATGTAAAATGTGTGGTTTTTGGATTTCAGGCGATTGTGGAGAAATGTGACAGACTCTCTGAGGGAATCTGATATTGATAAGGCCACAGAGCATAAGCGTACCCTGGAAGAACGCCAGAGGACTGAAGAAAGGCATCGTACTGAAACAGGCACACCTTGGAAAACCAAATATTTTATTAAAGAGGTACATGTCCTACATGTCTTCAGACTAAAACTCGTTATCTACTTAGTGAAAACTTTAGCTTAGTAGGCTTTCTTGAATTATCACTTATATAGCTTTATTTCTAAAATAGTCCAGCTTAACCATGAGCTTTTTCATGAGCTTTTCACAGTTTGTCAAAGTAGAATAGTTTATCAGCAGTTCAGATGAAATAGATTTGGGGATTTAAATTGGCCACAAAATACCGACATTAATCTTTAATCTCAATAACAGAATATGCAATTGACAATTTGTTGCCTTTTGTACCACAGTGAAACTCTTTGTTCACTTCCAGAGACCACATTTTAAGGATGCATGAAAAACTTAAATGGCTACACAGAGGATAGTGAGAAGTGTCTAGAATCTTTGCATTGTTTAAGGAAAAAAGAGTGATGTGGAGGGTACTTAGGCTGGAAAACAGATAATTGGAACCATTCATTATAACTTTCTTCAAATATAGGTTAGGCTTATCACGTAGAAGTTTCTTATCAGCTCCAATAGCAGACTTGAGCTAGGCCCAGACTACCAGGAAGCATTTTGAGCTTAACATAAGAAGGAATGTATAACAATAAAAAATATTCGGGTTCGTGTCCCGGTCCGGGAATATCCCACATGCCACAGAGCGGCTAGGCCTGTGAGCCATGGCTGCTGAGCCTGCGCGTCCAGAGCCTGTGCTCCGCAACGGGAGAGGCCACAACAGTGAGAGGCCTGTGTACCGCAAAAAAAATAAATAAATAAAACAATAAAAATTTTTTAAGAATCCAATAATGACCAGTGTACATTTTATAGTAATGTGTTCCCCATCGCTAGACTCATGTAAGAGACCATGGCTTATGTAGAAGTGTTTAATTCACTAGTTTTGCAGGTAAGACAAAATGATTCCTAAAAGTCTTTTCTAAATTTAAAGGTTTTGTTTTATTTTGTTTATTAATTTCTGATAGAACTCAGAGTAAGGTGAATAATGGACCAGAGCTGATGCCAAGAAAAGTTTTCTTGTCCATAGCCAAGTCTAAGGAAACTCATTGAATTTTAATATTGGTCTGTCAGGAAGAATCTAGAAAAACAGTTTGTGAATTTTGCATAGTTATTACCCTTAAAAGCCCACAGTTTATTGTAGTAGTTTCATTGCTTTAATTTTTCTCATCTTTGGGTATGAAATATAAATGCCAACTGTTTTTTCTTTCTTCCTTCCTTCCTTCCCTCCCTCCTTCCCTCCCTCCTTTCTTTCTTTCTTTCTTTCTTTTTCTTTCTTTCTTTCTTTCTTTTTGGCTGCATTGGGTCTTCGTTGCTGCATGTGGGCTTTCTCTAGTTGTGAGCGGGGGCTACTCTTTGTTGTGGTGCATGGGCTTCTCATTGCGATGGCTTCTCTTGTGGAGCATGGGCTGTAGGCGCACGGGCTTCAGTAGTTGTGGCACATGGGCTCAGTAGTTGTGGCTCACAGGCTCTGGAGCACAGGCTCAGTAGTTGTGGCGCACGGGCTTAGTTGCTCCGCGGCATGTGGGATCTTCCCGGACCACGGCTTAAACACGTGTCACCTGCATTGGCAGGTGGATTTTTAACCACTGCACCACCAGGGAAGTCCCCCAAATGTTTACATGGATAGGAATTCAAGGAAAAGTACTTTACATCTCTTCATTTTTATATGAAAAGATAAACCTTTGTAACTACTATGCGAAATTATAGTCTTGTAACCTTAGATTTTTTTTCATTTCAAGCTCACTAAGATAGTATACCAGAAGCAGATTCTAAAGAGGAGAATTTTTCTAAGGAAAGGCTTCTATAAATCATTAAAAATGAACTCTAGGGGCTGAGAGCAAGAAGCTGTAATGGGTAAAAGATGCAACCAATTTTAAAAGATTTTAAAAGATAGGCCTCCTGGTTCTTGCAACTAACATGACATGTAAACATGCTACTTCTCATGTATTCTTTATTTGACAGATATTATTAAGAAGCTACCACTTAATCCCTTTATTATACTTTGTGATGTTGGATAGACAGATGTAGAAAGTGATAGCAAGACATGGCAGTTGTCTAATAAAGTAGTGAATTTCTTTCTGCCTAGATAGTCTTCACTAACTGCCTGATGAAACAGTAGATTGGAGATGCTGGCTCAGGTTTGGGCCTCTTTAGTTGGTAAGATGTAAGATGGCTTTCTAAATGGTGTGCCATGACACAGTGGTACAACAATAGATGGGTTAGATTTGTGTCACATGCTGATTGCCTAAGCCCATGGGGCCGTCGCGTCACATCCTGTGTGTGACAGGACCATGGACTGTGCTGTAAGAAGCACTACAGAGTAGAGGTGAGGCTGACGAGGATGGTAGTTAGCTGACACTGGTACCACGAGGTTCATAACAACTTTGGTGCTATTGCCATCAGGTATGGCTCTTTGCTAAGAAGAATCATATGTTATTGAAAAGTCAATTTTGTCTCCCCTGTGGTCCTACACACAGTGCTGGGCACTTAGTAGATGTTTCATACATATTGTTATGAGTGACAAGAGCTTTTCCACTTGTTTGGTACCTTCATTATTGCTGTCAAACCAACAGACCAGTTTGGAGTTGGCTTTAGTTAGATGGAGGAGTAGAGTCACTTGATATAAAAAGAGGAGGTAGAGTAACCTGAGAAAGTATAGATGAACTTAAAGTGTTTCTAGTATCATTTGATAATACCTACCTTCTTTTCCTGACCATTTCTCATTGACATTTAATTTATTAGAACTTCCATTTCCTCCCTTTTGCGATTATCCATCAGGATAATTGGTCCATCAGGATCTATTGGTCATATCCTCTTGAGTGGATGTTTAAAATTGCTTAAGATGTATATAAATGCAAGCAGGAAGGCTTTTGCAGAATAGTGGACCACATTGGAGTCAGATGTGCTAAGCTTGAACCTCAGTCATACCTTGGATAGTTTATTTACCACTTCTAACTTCGGTTTCCTCATCTGTAAAATGTAGGTAATTATATAGAAGGTGCACTGAAAAGAACTCTGCCCCTTCCTGGGTGAAGTTGGACAACTCATTTCACTTCTCAGAGCCTCAGTTTCTTCATCTGTGAAGTGAGATGGTCAGGTGGCACGTCTTAACTTCTAAACCTAGCATTCTGTAATGTGGTTAGGAGACATCTTTTGTGTTTTGTGATAATTATCAACCAGGTGATTTAATTTAAACAACATAATGGTTTCTGTTGTTAAAGAGAAATTATTCTGACACTTATTAAAAATGAAAAGGAAGACTTTATTCAAGAATATTGCAGTAGAGGAAAAAGATTGAATTCAACTCTGAATGTGTTGATAAGTGGGAATTTATAGCCAATGGGCAGGATGAGGGAGTAGATGGAAGATTACTAAGAGGAACTTGGTCGGATGTCAAGGATGGTGGGTCAGGGGAGGCACATGATTAGATCAAAAGTGTGAGGAGAAGAGTTTCATTGGATATCAAAGATGAGAGAATTCTTGATAAACTAGTTCATCGGGATTTTTTTTTGCTAAAACTGAGTTTAGCAGGCCTAGGATGAGGCTTAGTCAAGAAGAGAGACAGAGGAGTCTAACTTTTAAAGTTTGGTCAAGGAGAGAGTCCTCGTCACTATGACCCACATAATTGCTGGGTGTAAGCCATTTTTGGAGTAAGGTAGGGTAAATATATATTTTTAAATATTTATTTGAAGATTTTTTTTTGGTGTGGACCATTTTTAAAGTCTTTATTGAATTTGTTACAATATTGCTTCTGTTTTATGTTTTGGTTTTTTGGCCATGAAGCATGTGGGATCTTAGCTCCCTGACCAGGGATTGAACCCACACCCCCTACATTGGAAGGTGAAGTCTTAACCACTGGACCACCAGGGAAGTCCCTAAAAAATTTTTTTTAATGCAAATAAATTGAGGGCGATATAGGGGTTACGGAAAGAGGTTCAAATCTGACTTCCTTCACCTAGTCACATAAACACCGAACTACAGTCTTAGCTACTGTGACCTCAGCTCTGCCAAGATCTCACTCCAGTATGCTGCTTCATGCATTTGCTGCAGCACTTTTTTCCTCACTTGGTCTTCTCCTGTCTTTCTTTCACTCTTTGACTGACTTTATCTCCTTTTGGTATCCTTCTATTCACAGGAACCAGGGAAAACTAATAGGGTAGAGTCAGAAAAGAACTAGGAAACAATACTCAGATCCTAGAGATGCCAGCTGAGATGCAGAGAACAGTTCGTACCTTGGTGACCATTTCCTATGCTCCACCTGCTGCCTGTCACTCCATCAGTGGGGCTCAATCTGCAGCATCTTGGCAAAATTGGCAGAATTGCTACAAATGACTTCTGCAAAGTAAAATATTCGTGGAGCACAAACTAGGTCTTCCCATACCAGAACTTCTCACCTAATCCTAGCTAAACCACACATATTTTTTGGTGTCTTAAGCACCGAGGCTTTTTCTTCACAAACTCTTGTTTTTAAATGTGAGAACAGAATTCCATTTCAATGAAGGCATTGCATCTAGTTTTGGTTACTGATTCTGAAAATAATAAAGGAATGGTTCTTTAATTTATTTTTCTACTTGTTTCAGGGAGATGCCTGGGTTTATCACAAACCACTTTGGAAAATAATTCCAACAGTACAACCCGCAGAGTGACACACACTATCTAAGACTCGACCAAATGAACTTCTCTATTTACCCTAAACTCTCTCAGAATGGAGTCATTGCACTGAGTGACCTGCTTCCTGATTGCACAGACTGAAACTAACTACACACGAATGTACCAATTAGGGCACCATAGAACTGCAGCAAGACCAAAGTGTTGAAGAAGCACGATGGACCTCTCACCAAGCCGTTCATGTGATGTGAGCAATATCATCTGAAGCCCTTTCACCTGAATTATCAGATGATTAATCTTTTATCCAGTTCCTTCTCCAAAAGCTAAGTTTGAATCCCCTCTTTTTGCATGGGGGCAGCAGATAAACACAACAGTGAGAACTCAGTGATTTTGATTTCTTTGTAGTGAAAATTGAAGTCTCTTTCAGAGTTTGTGCTTTGCTTTCTGTCAGTAACTGAAGTATTCACTACTCTTACAACAAATCAAGAGGAGGAAGAAGATGACCCAGAAGTGGCTTCAGCCATTGTGCCTGAAATCAGTGTTAAAAAAAAGTCAACCAGGTTGTCATAACAAGGCATTCTGTTCCTTCAAAGAGACTGTGTTCCTGTGTCTGAGGAACTTATCCATTATCCACCTCTGTTAGAACTCTCTTTTAAAAAGTATATTTATAAATTGATTAGAATTATAACCATGGAGAATTTTTTCTTCTGAGCATTTTAATATACTTGAAAACAACATTGACTTGAAAAATTTCAGAGCATTTTTCAATACCTAGTTTTATTAAATATTATACTTGAGAGACAGTTTTTTAAAATGTGGTCATGTCAGTATGATGAGATTTTGGCCCTTCTCAAGAACTGAGGCATTAAAGAACAAGCAAATATTAAAAAATAAGACTGACTGTTTTCCTTACCTTTTTTTCACTTGTAGGTTAATATTCAATATTACGTGCTATCCCTCTGGATAAGTATGCTTTATCTTACCTCTGTTCACTCAAAATTTAAAACAACTATTCATATTTGTCAGTAATTCAGAAGTTATATATGTGACTAAGTGCATGTATGGTATGTTTTGTTTTTTCAAGGAAACGCAAATGCTGAAGAAACAGTATGAAATAAAAAGGTGTCAGGAAAAAAGATATCAGGAAGTTATATTCAGGTACAGTCTTTTTTTTAAATAAGTATTTTATTGAGGTTGAAGAATTGCTGGCAATTAAAAGAATAGTGCTAATTATGGCTTTCGTCATTCATTCAAGTATTTATTTAGCACCTACTTATGGTGCTCAACACTTGTTACTTCAAGCTACCTTAATTTTCCAAGAGTGGTGCCTTACTCTGTTTCTTCTGATGTGGTCTTCCAATCAGTGTGTGTAACATATACCTGTTATTCATCAGCCATTGTAAGTGGCTGTATCTGTTGCATCATCATAAGAAGCTTAAGCTTTGTGCTCTGATAAACTGTGTTTTATTGAAGGGGGCTAATAGGATGAAAACAGCAAAATAATAATTTTTTTCAACAAATTGTAAATTATAAGAAGATAATTGGTTAATGTACAACCATTTTAATGACTCCCTTGTTCATTTTTGCTGTGAAATGCACTGAAAAATCTCAAAATGAGTTATAGTTCATGTGTTGGGAAGATTAAAAAATAATAAAACTAGAGAACAATGATGCCTTTGTCTGTTTTGTGAATGGAGAGAGATAGAAAGTTTATATTTAGCAGAGTTATTGCCCTGTTCATTCGAGAAGGACATTGATTTTAAATCCTTACCTTCAGGAATCTCTTAGGGAAATAAGGGAGTAAATTTAATAACAATTTTTTAAAATTAAAATATTATAATTTTACGACTTGTAAATAAACTGGAAATAGAGCAAGAATATAAAATGAAACTAGAGGTTTTTGTTTTGTTCTTTGAACCGTTTGAATGCCCATTTATTTCTTTGAATTTTTGAACCATTTTAAGAATTACTGAAATATGATTTTTTAAAATTC